>NC_137850.1:4457500-5873750 GCF_948465745.1 Chenopodium album | reverse complement strand
ACGTCTCTAATTCCTCTCTTCTCTCTTGCAAGTCACATGCCTGCTCTTCCACTCACTCTTTGTCTTCCTCTGATTTCAGAAGTATAGAAGGTGAATTTCTTTTTTATTTACATTAAGAAATATTTTATTTACTTTAAAATATATTGAATCTACTTTTATTACTAGAAATTCAAACTCACTTATCCAATGATTAAATAAATGAACATGTAGATTAACTCACTTATCAAATCAAGATCACTTTTGAGTAAATATTACCTACTTTTAAGTTAATATATTTAGTTTTGAGTTAATATTAATATTAGTAATATACTTTGACGATATTTGATTTACTTTTTAGTGTTTTTTATTTACTTTTAAGCTATTATGACTTATTTTTAAGTACTTTTTATTTGCTTTTGAGTAATTTTGTTTAACTTAGAAAGTTGAATATACACCAGCCTACTAGCTCAACAGGCAAAGCATTGTGTAAATGCACAAATGATGTGGGTTCGAATCCCACGTAGGTTTGTTTATAAGATAAAACTATTTTTTTATTCACTTTACTTCTGAAATTTTCATATTTACTTTCTGAATATTTCGATTTACTTTAAAGTCTTTCTTATTTACTTTATATTTATTTTATTTACTGTAAAGACCATAAAATTATTTTTTTATTCACTCCACTTTAAGACTTTTTATTTACTTTTAGAATATTTCGATTTACTTTAAAGTATATTTTATTTACCTTTAGAGATAACCTATGTAGGATTCGAACCTAAACCTCTATGCATCCGCATAGTGCTCTACCACTTGAACTAATAGTTTTACTTTAAAGGCTTTTTTATTTAATTTAAATTCGATTTTATTTACTAAACTTATCTAGAACTAACAATCATAAAAACTCTAACACAAACCCAAGGCTAGATGAATCAAAGACAAAAGAGGAGCAAGAGAATATAGGTTTACTTTAAAGCTTTTTTTTTTTTTATTTACTTTAAATTCAATTTTATTTACTTTTAGGACAACTAAGTTTTTGATTGCATACAACCTTGTTAATTACAAACGGCTTATCTAGAACTAACAGTCAGAATAACTCAAACATTTTGAATAAATTTAGAGTGTTTTGTAATTACTTTTTAAGATAACCTATGTAGGAATCAAACCTACACCTCTATGCATCTGCATAGTGCTCTACCACTTGAGCTAATAGGTTTACTTTAAAGTCTTTTTTATTCACTTAAGAGTTGTTTTTATTTACTTTTTATTCCTGCTTCTCTCACAAACTTAACTCTCATCTCAACAACTTATTTCTAATAAATCAGCTAACAATCAACTAAAATGCTAATCATTTTTCAATACAATGCTGCAATATGCTAATGAGGACGAGCTTTATATTTGATATTGCTAATGTGTTATATATTTATTATTTGTGCTGCATATTTGCGGGAAGGGATCACAAATTTGCTAATAGTCTTACCTTGCTTGCATTTAGAACTGCTTCCGCAGAGCTTTCATCTTTTGGTTGATACAATATCTTCTTCGCTATGATATTATTTTTTAGAACAAGTAGAAACAGTCATATTAGGTATGTTATTTCTGAATTTGCTCCAAATAAAATAACTACTTCTGTGCATATTCTAGAAAAATTATTATCTTTTGAAGTTGTTATTAAAATTGCTAGTAGGTAATGAAGAATTTGATTATTAATAAATTTACCCTTTCAGACTGATTATGAACAGCAGCTGCCCTTCCTTTTCTTGTGTATGATCGACCTGTTTCTCCGTTTGTTTCTCACTCCTCTTCTTGGATTTCCTGTTACAAGAGTTAAAACATAAAACTATAAGTTTCCATGCTGAAATTGTTTGAAAAAAAAAGAGGGGGGGTGCTCTAGATCAATCTTGTGGCCTAGCCAGTGACGGAGAAGAAGAGATTCTTGTAGGAATTAAGCTCCATGAGATTTTATTTTCTGTCATAATGTTGTACCAACAGAGAAAGATATCGGACAAATAGGGAATCTACAGAATTTCAGTCTTTAATTAGGATTTTACATGCTAAAAGGTTTTGCAAGGTTCAATTTTATACAAATCATCACTCTTATTTCAGAATAAACTTGGTTACTCATCTAGGATAAGGGCTGAGTACAACTTATATTCGAGCATTTAACGCTTGATTGCTTTGCTTAGCATCCAAAATAAGATTAGGTCTCTCCTCTACCTTAACCAGGTAGAGCAAAACTATAGCAAAATAAGACTTCCAACTAATAGCAATTTCATAGATATGACTCTCATTAGCACAATCATGAGCACAACTAGTTGATGCAAAAATTGTGAAGATAATCTATAGTTACGAACACTACTAGTTGGAGCAAAACTATACAAGTAGATGAAATATACTTGTGTTTTTTTTTTTTTTTTTTTTTTTGAAAGAACCCACAAAGACAAAGGAGACTAAATAGATAAATCAGAGCAAGCTACATCAATAATACGGGGTGGGATTACATTATTCCACACTCTTTGACCGATCTCCCAAGGTTGGAAGTGAGCCAATTCGTGTGCCACTATATTCCCACCGCACTTAACAAAAGATCATTTAATGCAAACATTGAATAAATCTCTAAAATATCCTCTAAAACTAAATGCAATGAACTTGATCCTACTAACTTGTTTCTCAAAGCCTGAATGACAGCAAGGCAATCTCCTTCCACAATAATACTTCTTCCGCCCAAGTTATATGCAAATTCCATACCCCATATGATAGCCATAGCTTCAGGTACATTCCCATCGTTCGATGTCCTACACCACAGAACAACCCTGAACCAAGCCATTACAGTCACGCAACACTGACCCCAGACCAGCCCCTAACTCCTCTACAGCTCCAGCATCAACATTCAGCTTTCCCCACCCCTCATCAGGTAGTGACCAAGCTATAGGAAGGGGCATACCAGCACCCCCTTTTTGATTTACTCTTATCATATTTCTATCTGCTTATTACAGGAGGGGTAAAATCCTCAACCATAAACTCATTGATTATCTACTTTTTGAGCAATTTAATCTACTATTAAAAATATTTAGTTTACTTTTAGTGGAATTATATTCAAGTCCACTTATAATTTTACGGATTCTAGAATAAAAATTCAACCTACACAAAAACCCACACTCTCCTCTCATCAATCTTGCTGCCAGCTTATACACACCACAACAACAACACAAACTTGTCCACAAGCAGCTATCTTCCTACTTCCTGGTCTCCTCAAAACTAACACAACAATAACATCTACCATAATGTTATTATAAATCGATTAAAAGTTAAATTATAACTTCTACCATTATCTTAGCAAAAAAATTCTAGCACATTCAACAATCAATCCATCTCAATTCGATTTGCAACAGAAGAATTCCAAAATTGAAAAACTGGTAAAGTAAAATGGAAATTTGATATCGAAATAGACCGTATGAAGAAATTTCGAAGAGTTTGATTTTTTTTTTTTTAAAAAAAAAAAAAAAAAAAAAAAAAAAAAAAAAAAAAAAAAAAAAAAACCCTAGATCGAGAAATATTGAAATTTGATGATTAAAAAAAGAATGAAATAAAACATCTAACCTCAGATGCTGCTTTAATGGAGTAGAGAAAGCTCGAGAGCCACTTCAATGGAGTATAGAAAGCTCAGAAGTCACTTTCATGGAGAATTCAGCGCAGCTTCAATGGAGGAGAGAGATTGATCAGAGGAGCGAGAATTTGGAGTGGGAAAGTTGCGTGACCAAATATTAAGAAGATCTTATCCGTCCATTATTTTTTAATCCAACGGTTGTAATGAGTTCCTAGTTCCTACTATAGGATTGGTTCTCATTATAACCTGGTCTTATATATATATATATATATATATATAGGGGAGTTTTTTTTCCGAGGTTTTAGAGAGTAGGATTTAATTTACTTAGCACGCCATGTAAGATTATAAATTTTTGTTGTAGTCAATTAAATTAAGAGATTATTAATTTATTTTAGAATTAATTAATTCAAATGTCACGCAAGCAAAATTGGCGAATGATATTTTTAAGTTTAAATTAATTAAATATAAAATATTATATTTTGATATTAGGAATTTTATCTAAATATGTAACAAATTTTAGCACATAAATACAAAAAAAAAATATTTTAAAAATTCAAACAAATCGTGCATCGCACGGGCTTCATCTAGTAATATATGAAAATATAAGTTGATAAAAATTATAAGAAGCCGAAGAAAAAAAATATTAATATAATATCAAAAATAACAGAAGAATATTGCAAAAGATCAAATTGTGTTAATTAATCTTAAATGTACATATTATGTTTTTTTTCAAAATACTCGTTATGTTTAATTTGGATACATGGATCAGGAAAAAGAGTTTATAGGTTACACAAAAGGTGATGATATAGACAAGATTTTAAGGTAGGTAGTTTTCTCTTCACTTGCATTTCACTAATTCTTATCATATTAATTAAAAACTTGTATTATCTTAACATATCTAAACCTATTAGCTCTTATCTTATTTTATTTGAACTTGTCAACTTTTATGTTATCTCATTCTATACTTTGTATCATACATGTATCTTATATATTATTTTCAAATAAGGCAAGAATAACATGGCTTTATGTAACGCCCACCAACTAGATAGTAGTTGCAATTGGTTTAAGTCAAATCTTATTTTGATCATCTCAAATGTAATATCTCGTATTTTTATACGTATTTTATTTAAAATAAGTATTTTGAGAAGTATTTGATTAAATTGAAATGTTTTATTTAAAGTATTTTAATTATTTATTCTAATAAGTTTGGAAATATTTATAAAAGGAAAGTTTATTTAATTAATTATTTTAGTTAAGTTGGGGTTTAATTTAGGAAAGTTTTAATTTAGTAAAGTTTTATTAGGGATGGGATTAGGAAAATTAAAAGAGTAAAGTTAGGAAAAAGGGTTTGTAAATAAGGGGTATAAATATCCCACTTATGATGCAAATTAACTTTGCCCAGAGTAGAGAAAACCCAAGGTAAACTTCTCTCTCATTTCTCCTTATTTTCTTTCTTTTTCTTTCTCTTTTTCCCCTTCCCCTTTTCTTTTTTTTTCGGCCGCCCCCTCCACCACCACTACCGACCACCGACAGCAGGTGGCCGCCACCGCCAGCAGCGTCAGGCGCCGGCAGCAGGCAGCCACCGGCGCTGGCAGTCGGCGTGGTGGCTGCCGCTGCTTTCTCTCTCCCCTTTTTCAAACATAAAAAAAATAAAAAAAAATAAATAAATAAATCTTTAATGTTGAAAACTAATCTATGCTTAAATCTAATTGTTAATTATGAGTTTTGGGATTTGATTTTGATGTTTGATTATAAGTATTATGTTTTAAATTAAAAAGCCCCAATTTTTGAAACCCTAGGTTCTTGATTTATAAATTATTAAAGGATTATGATATATATTGGTGTAAACCTTTGATTAAAGTGTTTTAAGGCTAAATTACAGCAAGTTTTCATTAAAATATAATGCTGGAATTTTAGGTAGTGCTTTGAAAATCAAGTTTCTTTAATCAATTACCCATTAATTGGGATTAAAGTATGATGTTTTAAATATAATTTCAGCTTATTTTAATTAAATTATGAGGGGTTTTATAATAGTATATATTGTTGGAAATTTGTGCAGAGTAGATTTTAATACTCTTCTATAATTTTAAATTGTAGGAGACTTTGAAGTGAGTGATTTCTATTAATTGTGGCGATATTAAGATCGTATTCAAGGTACGTTCGCGTACTTAGCATAATTTTATTGATATAGTAGCATGCTAAATGTGTTTAATAGATTACAAGTAGTATTATGCTAGATTTGGAATAGAAATTATTATTTGGATGTTATTGGTGATTAGATTATGAAGCATGATTTATTTGTGATGGATTATTGGATGGAAAATAATAGTTTGGAATATTATTTATGAACCACATATTTATTTATGGCATGTTAGAGAGCATGTTTAATTAAACTGAATGTTTAATTTGGTTTAGAATATTGAAAAGGAGTTTTATTATGGTTCATATAATTTTTATTGATGCTATAAGTATGAGGAAAGAGCTATATAAGTGTCTATGTACACGAGGAATAAATTCTATGTTGGTGCCTTAGTGCACTTAAGGTGTTTTTAACACCGAGGGATAGGATTTGTGGCGCTTTATGCGTTTAAGGTGTCTTTGACACCGAGGTAGATCTAAAAAGGGTTCAACATTAAATACTATGTGGTCACTAATTATTCAAGAATTAAATTGGTATATTTGATTGTTTGAATAATTATTGTTGATTGAATGATTATGGTTTGAGAGTCATCACCAAGTTTAATAATCTGTGAATAACGTAAAGTGAAAGAGATTACTCACCAAAACTCTTGGAACGTATATACCTTGAGTATGAACATATGAGGGGAGTTATGTGACTTTATATTTGATCATAACTTCTACTGGAGTACAGGACGCTGTACATTCCTTTTTATTATTATTATTATGTGCAGGAATTCCGCCACCTATGAGTGGTTTTGATGCTGGCACGGTTAGCTCCTGTGTCAGTAACCTCAATTTATTTGGGGGAGGTAGAGTAGGAAACCCGTTCGATGCGTATTCAACATTAAATAAATTATGTAGTGTCTAGAGAGAACTTTTATTGATTGTTGTATGCTTGAAAAACAGGTGCAACGAGGTAAGTTGTGTATTGATAGGGAATTGTATGCTACTGTGTTAATTACGCTTATGTACTCAGCTTTGCTGATTGTGTGTTTTGTGTGTTTGTTGGCCTTGTCTTTATCTTGGCCCTATGATGACCCATTTTTAATGGAGAGTAGTGGAAATAGGTAGAGATAAGCTTTTCAGGTGATGAAGCATATTCATGAATGGACATGAGTGAAGAGCGAATCATGCTAGTTTCTAAAAGTATATGATGTGTTTATTGCCTTAATTATTTATGATATTATTATTATGCATGACTAACGCAAAGGTTTTGAGTTCGGTTTGGTTTTAATAAGGGCCTATAATGGTTCCAAGTTGTAGGTTGACTTTATTTTACTTCGTTTGACTATGGTTTAACTTTATTTTCACTGATTGACTTTTCAAGTTGACTTGTTTTGAGTGGTTTTGAAATTAGTCTTCCGCTGTGTGTCTTTGATAGTTGCCTTAGCCGTTTTCACGGTGGCGGTAATGTCTTAGATATTCCTATTTAAAGTTTTAAACAAGGCAAAACAGGTATTTTAAAAGAAAGGAATTTCTAGGGTGTTACATCAAATATTTGGCTTTGTTGTTTTACTACCTCCGTCCTCTTTTGATAGTCACTTTTGGTAGAAAATCACGAGATTTAATAAACATAAAAAAGAAGCAAAAGTACATTGAAAAAGTAAATTTACATTGGGTATGCAAAAAAGTAGAGAGAGAAAGTAATTAAAGTACATGAAAAAGTTAAATTTACACAAATATTTTTGCAAATGGGAGAGAATTTTGGTAAAAAAAATATTAATGGTACTTGAAAAAAACAAATATGACTAACATTTTGGGTCATAAAAATAGCATAAGTGACTATCAAAAGGAGACGGATGGAGTATTATTTTGTATCACTGCATTAACCCATTCTAAAACAATACTGAATGGATTTAAATCCCTTAACTTAATAAAGAATCTAAAATCACAAGTAACACAAGCCTTCTGAATTCCCTTATAAACTCGAACCTCTTGATTCGCATCAATTACTAGATTGGGTCCATTGGGCTTGTCAAATAAAAAGAATGTTTAAGCATTTGCTCTCTTCTCAATTGTTAGATCGACAACATGTTGGTTTGGTCTTGGTCAAAAATTATGGTTCAATGAAGAAATAGCCAAGTCAAAATTATGTCAATTTGAATATAGGCCAATTTCAACTCAAAAAATCTCAAAGTTCCTTCGTCTTAAAATATGGAAAACACATTTCCTCCGTTTTTTTTAATTTGGCACCATTCATCTAACTTTTATGATTTATAGTTACGATAAAACATAATTAAGAGAGATCTTATTTGAACTGTCTCAATGATATTTTATTAACATCTACTTTTTACAATCTTACAAAGTTGAGAATTTAATTGTTAAAATATTATATTGGTAAACGTGATAAAAGGAAGGTGTCAACTAAAACAATGAAAGTAGTAGTTTGCATTGCAGCTCTCAAGCATATCTACCCTCAAATATGTAAGATAGTTTTTTTTTTTAATATATATATTATTATTATTAACAACAGCAAAAGAGAAAGAAAGAACTAAGTAACAAAGCTAGAAAAAGTAGTCCTGTAGCCGTAAGCAACTAAGTGTGCTTTGTGAACTTGGTCTCTGCTCACCTTCCAAACTACGCAAGTTTGAAACCTACTAGCCGCCCTCTGTATATCACGTATCGTCCACAAGATGCCAATGTCCGATTCTTGACGATTACCCAGTATGTTGACTAAAACAGCAGAATCCGAGAACAAGAAAATCCTTTGCCAGTTCTTAGAGGAAGCCCATCTAATAGCCATTAGGCAAGCTAGGGCTTCTGCATGAATGGCTGAGACTACCCTACAGTAGTGCCCGCCGCCTTCCTGAAACTCATTATTATCATTAGGTTGCGCCCATCCCAACCCTGCATTTCCTGTATTTTTCTACCAAGACCTGTCGATAAGGATTGTAACCCCTTGAGAGCTTACCCCATTGGCCTGGGGATGGAAGTCCTCCCTTCCTAACAATGCATAGTGGAAATTTGGGGGTCTAGCACCTATATCATTCCCTGTAGGGGAGACCGGCTTGTCCTGAAGGCCTCAAGATCTTCCCTTGCCTTCTCTATATGATGCAAGAGCGCAACCGAATTACCCTCGTCTCCTCTAAAGACCTTTTCGTTTCTGTTGATCCATAAACATCACAGAATCACTATAATATAGTGATTTTGTCGCTATGAATACCATCCTCCCTATAAAAACAGTAGGATATATCTCTGAATCTATTGTCGCATTGGAGTAGATTCAGCCAATTTCAAAGTGGGACCCAACGAGCAATCTTCCACACACACTGAGCTAGACACAATCTCTAAATAGGTGCTTAGGGCCTGTTCTCATACGATTATTTTCAGTTCATTTCAGCTCTAATAAGTTCAGTTCAATTCAGTTCAGCTCTAATAAATTCAGTTCAGCTCCTAATTTTCTTCTCTTATAAAATATTCATTTCAGTTCAGCTCAGCTCTAATAAGTTCAGTTTAGTTCAGTTCAGCTCAGTTCAGTCAATGAGAACAGGCCCTTAGTATCTTCTTCTTCCCCTCCACAAAGATCACATGCCATTTATACAGGTATACCCCTATGGTACAAATTTGATTTTACTACTATCCCATTCACAACTAATTTCCAAAGGAAGAGACTCCGCTTTGGAGGGATATTGAGGCGCCATAAAACCTTGCAGAATTCTGGTGTCAACCCACTGTCGAGATGTGTGGCCTTTACCCCCGAAGAAAGGCATACCCTGTCTTAGTTTTATATTTTCTTGTTTTATAATGATGCCAATATAGGATGTCTTCCTCCTGTATTTCTGACCATTCCAAGTTCAAGATATCTTTTGCATTATCCCATTCAAAATAATCCCTCAACTTCTGGATGTTCCATCTCTTTGGCCTCCTTAAGATCAGATCACTAACCAAACCTGCCCCAACTCCACTTAAAGTTTGATTGGAAGCGAGTACTGGAATCCTGCCATCTACCCATTTCATATTTGCAAACTTGATCCGTTCACCGGCACCAAACATGGAGTCATACAAGATCTCACAACATTGAGGAAATTGATTCAAACAACATGTAATTACCTGAGTTATTTCTTACTTCTTGCAAGTTTAATAACTTATGTATAATGTAGAGGAAGTCATAAGAAACAATGATATAAATTAATTTGTTCTCAAGTTTTGAATATCAAAAATTGTATTTGGATACCTTAAAATTTTATCCAAGTTAAGTGATTGTCATACTTTGTACTTATTCTTTTTATACAATTATACATGATCATGTTTTGAATTATCCATTTAGGTATTGCTGATTGTTCCTTTTAACAACAACTCCAATTGCACCAAACACTAGTCTTATAGTATAAACAAAAATTAATTTTAAAAACCCAATCATACAAGTTATGCTACAACATTTGTTATAATGAAAAACAAACATGCAAAAAAATCATAGGCTATGAACTCGTTTTCTTAAACCACACGGCATAATACAAATCAAGTATGCAAATATTTTAGTTAGACTTTGACATCATTCAAAGAAGGTTGCCTTCTTACTTTTATTAATTTAGAAACATTCAAAGTTTCAAACACATTTTTTTTATTTTTTTTTTAATTCAGCACAAAACGACCTTCTACCTATCCAAAATTAATTCAATTTCTGAAAAAATCAAAAATAGCACATATCACACGGCAAAATTGTCATATGACATAAAAAGATCTTTAAGTATGTCACTCTCTTCTCAAAATTTATCAATATTCAAGTATTCAACTGTACATTGTATATTCCCTAATTTTTACAGGCTCGTTTCTGACATTACATCTATACAATAATAATTCCTCTGTATAAACAGTATAAAATCCAAAAATAAAAAAATTGTATATTTTTTCAAAAAAATCTAAAAAATTTAAAAATTGAATTTTTTTTTCTCTTTCATCACATGAACCGTCTTCCACATCCAACCAGAATCAGCCACGTCACCAAAATAATATTGTGTCACCCAATCTTATCTTTCTTGTGTCAGAAAAATAGTGGGGTGTAGTAAAAAACAGTATTCACAGCTTGTCACAACTCCCTAGAAAAACACTCCAACTGGCTTCCATTATCAAATTTCTCATGCATTGCACACACTCCGTCACACTGATTTGTGACAACTTGTAAATAGAATTAGTATTAAAAGGAAACAGCATCGTGGCTATCAAAGAAAAGATCAAGGGTATAATGTAATAGAAATAGAGTAGAGGACAACAATTTTTTAGTTAAGACAATAAGAGAAATACCTGTTTATACAATTCATCTTTCCTGAGTTTAACACGCAGATGCTTTTCCAAAACTTCCTGCACAATATTCTTCTCAATCTCATCCCTGAGCCTTTCTGCCAAAAGAAAATAGCCATCTTTGGCTAAGTCTTCATACGAAGTTCCATACTTACTGAAACGGTTAGCCCATCGAAATAAATCTCGCGGAGTAATGAATCCATGTTTTCCAGCAAACACTTTGCTCTTCTGCCTCCGTAGCTGTAGTTCCTTCATAACTTCAATCATTTTATTCGCATAACTGCGAGGAATTTTGCATTTTTTCTCTAATATTTCAGTTAACTCATCATCTGGGATATCATTAACATGTATCTCAACAAAACGGTTGCGAAACGCACGTGAAAGCATCTTCCGGCCACCATAGAAAGTTGGAGGATTTTGAGTAGCAAAAAGCATAAAATTTGGGTGAGCACGCACAGTTTCACGCAGCTCTGGAACAAAAAGCTCTCGATTATCATCTAGCAATCGATTCAATGCTTCTAGGACGTCAGAAGGGGCAAGATTAAGCTCATCCAAGACAATCCAATGTCCATAACGAACGGCCTTAACCAATACACCTTCATGAAATACAAGTCTCCCACTGGCATCAGTAATATATGATCCTAAATATTCTTGCAGATCAGTATGTTCATGATTATTTATACGAACAAACTCATGGCCTGTTTTTGCAGCAAGATATTGCACAAGACTAGTCTTCCCACTAGAGGTTGGACCCTGCAAGAGAAATACCTGGTTGGCTGGTCACTGGTTGGCTGGTTGTGCCCGACGTCGTCAGTTGTTGTATTTTCTGTTTTAGTGTTTTTGGGTTGACAGTTGTTTTTTTGGTTGTTGTTCCTTTTTTTGATAGCTCTTTTGTCAAAAAAAAAAAAAAAAAAAAAATACCCAAATTAAATCTCGAAATTCCAAGCTGGCAAACCTGACCCCACCAATGACTTTCTCCCACGTGTCCTGTCCTTATTGGTCAGAAACCCTCGTCCTTTGGTGGGCCAGCTTTGTACTAAGAGTGCGAAGCACCTGCCACGTGGCATCCCCTTTTTCGATCCGATCGTTGAAAAGGAGGGCCCTACTCACATTTGGGTCCCACAGGTTTCTTTGGATGGCCGTGAGGTTGGTCCGGGACACGTGATCGAGGATTGTACCTAGCTTTGCGACGTCCCGCTCCGCCACGGTCAAGGATATGTTGGCCCATGGCACGACGTCTTCGAATGGCAACTTAATGCCATCCGCTATGATCACAGGTACGCAACCAAGTGCAACCGATTCCACTAGGCGTGGACTCCACGGAGCCCACCCTAGGGGACATAAACAAAACACGGACCTTGCGATTTCTGACTGGTAACCGGCGTACCTATGTCTCTTTAGGTAAAACCTCCGGTTATTGTTGAAATTCCGCCAAATGTGGGTCCTTACAGCCCTACAAAAGAATAACACGAACAACATCAATATAAAAGTGGAGTCATTGTTGTAAAGAACTTTTTTGGGTCACTATACCAATAATAACATGGTGTTAGGATTTAAAGCACTTGTTCCAATAATAATACCATTATTATTATTCCTATTTCCTAAAGTAATTTTACAACAAGATTCCTTAATAAAGAAGGTAATGCGTAAATTAATCATAATCTTCTATCGATGTGATAAAGACTGTTACATAATGCAAATCGATTTAGATATATCGTATCTTAAAAGCTACAACATGGAGTACTATTATAAGTTAATAAGCCATCGCATTAAATTTTTGACCAATTCAAATTCAAATATAGAATGTACGTCTAGACGAAAAAACAAGAACAGAACATTATTATCGATACAACGATAAAGTATAGTCTAAGTGGTCATAAGTACAACATCAAACCCAAATCTACCGCGTAAATTTGTCCTAAGTTCAAATTATATTAAAGCTTAGCAAAGTCTATAAATGTTTTGTGACATGCAAATACAAGTATATGACAAGAATCTAATCAAAATTCCAAATTTAAGAAAAACAAAGAAAAGGAAAGAAATTAAATGTCAATAAATTGGATATATTTAGTAGTCTTCATACTTTTAGCTTGTCAAAAGGGCAAATATTACCAAGAAGGTCATGAGAATTAGTTGTGAAAATTAATAACACATCAACCACTAAATTTAATGGAGTAACTTCTCGTTTGAACACTTGAATGGCAAGCATATAAAGAGTCACAAGGGTAGAATTGGAATTTCAAGACCAAAAAAATTTAAAAGAGAGAGAGAAAAAGTATGTACTTGCTGTAAAAGCGACCGCTGACATTCTTAGGATTGACCTCCATTTTACCCCTGAAAAATGCAAAAATATCACGACGACCATCCAACGGCCACCTTTCGGCCGTCGTACGTACACTTCCCGGCGGTACGTACGGCGGCACCACCACACTCTCCGCTGATTGACACGGGTGTTTGTATTTCACCCCGAAAGTTTGTAAAATTATCGAACCTCTTAATTCTTTCATTATACCATCTTCAATTGCCACATTTTCCTGTAACAACAATAAACAAAATAAATAAGACGATGATGATTATTTATTATTTTTATTGATTTGAACTCACTTATAAAAAAATGAGGCCGAGGCCGGCTGCATGAGCCGGAATAAGACGATACGAGTATATAAACCAATTTTGGACTTACCATGGTATGAAAACAGGCGCCGAAGTCGTGGGAAGCGACGAAGATATGGTCGGCTCCGCGGCTTCGATTCCAGAAGGGGAAGGCGGAGGAGACGTGAGTAACGGCGGAGGAAATGAGGGAGCGAGCATGTCCAATAGCAGGGAAGCCATTAATTGTGCTGAAATTACAAGAAACATAGACAGGAACAAAGAAGAAATCCGCTTGATTTGGGTCAAATGTTCGAACATTACTTTCTAATAAAGCTCTATGAATAGCAACTTCAGATGCGAACAAATGTTTGGTGCATCTTTCGTTGTTTTGAACCCAATATTGGTTGTATTTAGCTGGCAATTCGTAAACATAAATCTTGACATCATCAGCATCCGAAGATGAAGAACCCGTGTCTTGCGTCTCGGCGAGAGCGCGAGGTTTAGCAAACGAGGAGGAGGACAATGGTGATGACGACGAAAGCGAGGGAGGTGGTGAATAATGGTTTCGTAAAGGAGGGAAGGAGATGAACAAATAGAAAGAAATAAACAACCAAACAAACCATTTAATTGCTCTGTAAAAGATTATAGAGTTTCTTTTGAAATTATGATTATTGATGATTTCTTTGTTTCTACCATGTTTGTGATTTGAATGTAAGAATTTCATCCTAACATAGAAACCTTTTCTTCCTTTGATGGGTATGTTAAAATCCACCATTTTTTTTTTAAATTAGGAAGCGATTATTTAGGAGTTGGGTGAAATGGGATTTTCTTGGTTTGGTGTTGGGGATCAAGTAGAGAAGAAGGAACAAAGACTAGTTTAGTTTAGAGAGAGAAAGAAATAGAGTTTGTTGGGGGTTCGTTTTTGCTTAAAGATGATGAAATTTTTTATTAAGTGTAGTTGGGAGAGATGCTTACTACTATTGTATTGGATTTGGTTGATTTTCTGTTATGCTTTCAATTAATGGTGATGGTATTATTGGTGAACACTTTATTATTGAATTGGGTTGATAGGTTATTAATCCTCCCTCTACCCCGATTATTTGTCTCATAGCCATATATTACTTTATTCTGAATCAACTTTTGATTGCAAGGAATTAATAATATGGAGTGGAGAAATTAGTAGGATATTATTAATAGAGTATTTATGAGAGTAATATTGCAAGTCTCTTGTAGACATTTATGTTATGAGACAATCTTTAAAAAAAAATACTAGTCTTTTTTAGACTTTTATATCATGAGACAATCTTTTAAGGATAACCTAACGATAAAAATTGGACAGGGACAAAGGGAGTAATTGCTCCGGGTGAGCTTTGATAATTGTTATCAGGGGTCAGTAAAGGTTTATTGTCAAACTGGATACCTGCAGAGTCAACGTAAATTAGCTAATCTGGGGGTTTATCCGGGGATAATTGCTTCGATAATAAAGTCAATAAGATGAATAAAAAAGGAGGTGAAAGATAATTTGTAGAGAGAAGTTTAGAGAGAAAAATCGTACCTTATAAGTGAATTATACTTGGGTATTTATAGAAAGATAACCAAACTGGTGTCAAGTGTGATCCACATAGCTTGCATGACAAGTGGGTGGTGAATATCCACGTGGTTAGAAGCAACTCTCCACGTGACTGACGAGAATATGTCGATATAGTTTTCGTACCAATATAGAACAAGACCTAAGAGTGAAGTTCCTGTCCATTGCTCTATATATTATATCGGCGCCGGTATCATCCCATACAGTAATTACGATTATCTTTTCTCCGATCTGATGTAATGTAATAAGGATTAATAATAGTGATGTTGATGAGATTAGATTAAAGTATACTGAGTATTAAAAAGGTGAGGATATAATTTTGATTGGTCTATTTAATTAAGTGGAGATCTTTTGTTGAGTAGAAAAATATTGGACTTTGGAAGAAAAGGGTGTGGAAGAAGTTGATTAGTTTAGTAGAGAGCTTCGGAAGTGGTTCTTGGAAATTGTGCAAAGCATATTAGTGTTTTTAATAATGACATAATGTTGTAGTTAAATTGACTAAAATGACCTTTAGCAAGTTTTGAATTTGTCCGTGATTTGGTCATGTACTGGACCTTCTTTGGCGGCTTTGTCTGTGGGCAAGTCGGCCATTAATTAAAAGTATATAAGAATAAATTTGGTTGTAACTTGTAATTATGGTTAAGTTTATATAATTAGATGATAAGTTTACATTGTCAGAATTCATAACCAAAACAGCTCATATAATGCAAGTACAATGGGGCCTTTGTTGCCTCTTTTGCTGGTCATGTGAGGATTACAAAAGAAGAGGTGCTCTAAATGCTAATACAGTAGGGGATTAAAGGTCAATAATATACTACTTGTGTGATACATTTGATACTATTCCCTTTCAGAATTGTTCTATTGACTTTTTTACGATTTTTTTCGAAGCTTGTCGATCTTAAGCCATCAATATTTCTAATTATATTGAAATGAATTTAATAAAAATTTATACACGTAACTTAATAACTTAATAATGTTTGACACAATTATGCAATGAGACGACTTTTATAGATGTAAGATATACGACTAGAAGCAATGTTGTTGGTCATTGGCCATCAATATTACTCCATTTTAAGTTGTACTCACGTGAGGCGGTCCTCATCAACTAATTTGAATATTTGATTGCTCATCATATCATATAGTTAGTTGTTCACTTCGTTAGAAAAAAATCAAATCACTTTGTAAGTTTGTTGCATGCATGTATACAGCTCAATTTCATTAATCACCATATTGGCAATGTTGTAATAAGTGTCAAACTGTCAATACATAAGAATGAATTGAAGTTTTTCAGCCAAGTGAATCACACTAATTGTCAACACACATGATATATATCTTAACCTCTTACTGAAAATTTTTAGAAGTGTTACCTAAGTTCAAATTACAATTAAAACAAGTTTTAATTATAATTCGTAACTGTAGATTAGCTAGCTAGTTTCCGGTAAATTCAAACAAATTTAGATAAGTGAAAATCAAATGAATAGAACACAACCTAATCATTAATTGGGCTTATGTAACAAACTACGACAGGATGATCATCGAGGATGTATATGATTAACACACAAGTCAAGTAAGAGTATCATAAAATTAATTAAGAAAGTAACCTTAGCTCACAAGTCACATTAGCTTCCTAATATTTTCCGATATTGATGATATCATATCTCTAACATTATGCGATATGTGATGAGTTATTTTCACGCATATGTAAACCTCGCAACCTAGCCTCCAAGCCTTAACCCAAGCCACCATCTTAGCCTAAGTATGACCACGACTTGCACTTACACTAAGCTACTGGAAGTATCTTTTTGAAAGTACATCGTAAAATCTACACAAATAAAGAGATTATATTATTCGATAATAATTTTTTTATAAATAAAGACAAATTGATCAAATATATTATTTGTAAACAAATTAGTGAAGTTTGATGATATCATATTATCACCACACAGTGCTTGGTCGGCGAATGACTTGGTTTAATTAGTGGCTAATATAAATCGAACTAATTAATCAAAAATGTCATTTCACTTTTACATCACTAACCTTTAGCTTGTTTGCATTAGCAACATATATCATGCTTTGTTTTCCTTATTAATTAATTAACATTAGGTGGCAAAAGTATCAAAATCATCAACTATTATAAAAGATAAAAGCTCCATTATCTTTTGCATGGCTGCGTTACTTGTACGTCTTGTTATTTTATTTTTCTGAATTCTTTCATATTTAGAGTGCCACACGTGTGAAGTTTATATATATATATATATATCATATATATTGGGTTATCATAATCATTTTGATTAGACAAATAAAAGTGACAAGCCTTGATTAATATAGTATGTAGAACAAGAATTTTTCAAAATTTAATTGTTGATTTTTTATAACCTATAAACAAGTGATAACTAAAGATATTTCTTTATTATTTTAGCAATTCCTCGAAGAATTATCTGAGAGCATTCAAAAAAAAAGTTAATTATGAAAACTCAGATATTATTTTAGGAGTATAATTTTTCCAACGTAATAAAATAAAATTAAGTCGGTAAAATTGATGTGTTTTAAATATTTGATCTACCTCTAAAAAAGTTATATAAAAACTAAAATATACTAATATATTTACATAGCAGATATATTAAGTCTTGATTATCAGAGAAAAAAAAAAAAAAAAAGTTGATATACTTGTATTAAGTCTTAAGTATGGCCTTACCAACTCCTATGAAAATGAAATGTTCACAGTGAGACCTAAAAGTTTGGAAATATATAACAATTGCAAAAGGTGTAGATGGCCAAAGTGGTTTTATAATTTGCTTTCATCGTGTTTTTGATGTACAAGTTTTTTTTAATATGCTTTCATATTCCTTTAATGTACGCGTTAAAAAAATTCACAGTATCAAATCAACTTTGTAAGATCGTATTTAGAAAATAAATAAATACGGTTGTTTATTTTTTTGTTTTGGTGTTTAGAAAACCACAAAGGTGGGGTGAGAATCGATTCCGAGATCTCCTGAAATCGAGAAAGGAAAGTCTAACCAGTTGAGCTATCCCCCACTCTCAACACGATTGTTTATTTGATTGCATACTATTATATCCTAATTAAAAGTAAATATATATACAGCTCAAAAATAAATGAGTACACCTCTATTTAATTTCCATGTTCCATACATGTTAATTTTAACACAATACGAGTATCATGTTCCACGCCTGCATATTAATTTAACACAAAATCCCTTCTTTTTTTTTGGTTTGGTTAGTAGTTGAACTGTTGAAAGTAAAAGAACACACATATATGTCTCATTTTTCTTCATAAAAGAGCATAGATTGTGATTAAATAGGACATGTAGTATATGTAATCTCATATATACTACGTACATACATACTCTTGATAGATTTAAAAGAGAATATATACAAGTATTAATGTAGGAAGATTATAGTCAGTCTCTACATGTATGATTTAGTAGGTTCCGTCAATCTAGTTATGGTGGAATTTTTAGTTTTATATATCTATATGCATGAATACAGATTAGAAGATATGTCTTGCAGATTTGTGAAACCGAGTGTCTATATATAATTGTTAAAGGACCAACTCAACCAAAAGTTTAAACTGATAGTTGAAACCCACGAATATGTTTTATACTCTATCACGCCCCCTCACACAAAGGCCCTTTAGGCTTGAAGTGTGGATTTTGCATGGGCCCCCTTTCATACCCAGAGTTTAGTATTCCACTTTGAAAGAAGAGGTGGATGAGATTCGAACCCATGACCTTTGTGTCACATTAACTCTGATACGACATATTCTTAGGTGCACCCTTAATAGGTGCACCACTCATCAAATACCCCATTTTATACACCAAACACACATATATACTATGTACTAGTGTAATACTGGAGTATTGGTATATATTACTTCATCTCCTTCCTTTAATCTTCTTCCTATTTTATTTCTTTCCTTATTTCTTAATTTTCACATAAATTTTTCTCTTTTTTCCAAATTCTTTACTTAACTCTTAATTTTGGTTGAAATTTTCTCTCTCCACTGTGTTTGACATTATCTTCTTCTATTAAAATTTTCTCTCTCCTCCATTTTTTATATTTTCGTTGATTCGTGATGAATTTAATAGGAATCTTGAAGACATTGTTGGTATAAGTTAGTTTATGTTATTGACTTGTAATTTGGTTTAAGTGGTTTTATTCTAGGTTAGTGTTTTATTTGGTTGATTGTAATTAGGTTTTTTTTTTTTAAGGTTACATTCAATTGTAATTGTATTCAGTTTAATTTCAATCAATTTGATCTATGTATGAATTTCGATTTGTTTTTTGTGGTGATTTTGTAATAATTTTGATCAATTTTATTAGGTTTGTGAACATGTATTCATATGAATTGAATTTACGGCCTTTAATTATGAACATAAGAAAATTGAAGAAATAAAAAATAAATTGATGATGAAATATACGCATTATAAGTATTAAAAATATGAACATATGCATTTTAGAAAATGAACATACGCATTCAAAATATGAACATATGCATTGGTTCATTTTTGAATGCATATGAACATAATTAAGCATTTCCGAATGTGAACATATACATAAAAAAATATGAACAGGATTTAGAAAGTGAATATATGCATTTCAGAAAGTGAACATAAGTATTCAAAATATGAACATAAGAATTCAAAATATGAACATATGCATTTCAGAATGTGAACATATAGTATCCGTTTGATTTCACTAATTTTTTTGACAATTCCAATAAAAAATTTCGAACAACAGAGTATCGAACAATATTCAAACAAAATTAAGTGATAATCATATAAATTCAAACAAAATTAAGTGAAATTTACATAAATTGCCTCTTTTTTTTTTGGGAGAATCTGTTTGATTTTTCATCTCATCTCAAATATTCATGGTTGTTTTTTAAGAGAGAGTGAATTGTGTTTGATTGTTAGAGAGAGAAAATCAAAGAGAGGAGTAATAAATTTTAGAAATTTAAATTTAAGAGTGACGCTTTTAAAAAAAATTATATTTAAAAAATAATTGCTGTTAAAAGTGATGGTTGAGTGGGCTGTATTTTAAAAATATGTTCAGTTTTTGGGTGGGCTCATTTTGGTTTGGGGCTTTTTTAATGGAGCGCGTTTGAAATTGGGTTTATGGGCTGATGTTGCATCTAAAATAGGTGCACAAGGCCATAAGGGTGCAGCTTAGACCTATTGCTCTGATACTATGTTAGAGGATCATTTTAACCAAAAGCTTAAAGTGATGGTTGAAACCTAAGAATATGTTTAACACTATATCAGTAATATGTCACATGGTTTTATATTTGAAAGATCTGCCAACCATTAATTTAGGGGTGTTTAATAATATGATGTACATGAATTGAGAATAACTAGATCGGATGATTGTAAGATGATTTTAAGTTTGTAACCTGTAAATGTCAAATAACTTTTATTCAATAAAATCACTCGTCCCTATTTCATTCCAAAAATATATAGGATCTCTTTAGTTTATTTCAAGTTGCTGTTAAACCATTTTAAAATTATTTATATACTCCTATGCTCAAATGCTAGATAGTAACTTGTGATAAAAATGAAACATGACTGTCATTTAGAGTCGAATACATAATACATGTGATGAACTGATGCTGAAGTATTCATGAGACAAACTATTGGCATCCTATTACTCCTTTAAATTTTTATTAATTTATTGCTAAATAACTTTATTTTCGCGTGAAAAAAAATTGGTATGCAATGAGATGGGTCTATATATTGTCACTCACTGATGGCAATGGATCAAATTAGGATTAGTTGGAGCTTCACCCGTATATCCATCCATTATTCCAATTGCTCCATTTATGTCCATCCGTCATCCGCTTCAACCATCATCCATATATGTCCGTCCATCATTCGCGAATGAAACGGGTGGAGCGGATGACTAATGGATGAATATTTAAAGTGAAAAAAATATCCACATAAACTCTAATATAGTAATATTCGGTTATTTATACAATTTTTTTATTTTATTAATAGAAAAGGAAACCATAACAATATATTGTTTGAAAAAATTAATTTGCAATAAAAAAAAAATTAAAATTTCATGCATAATTTTCATACTTATTTTATTTTTAAAATTTTTAGGAAAAAAATTCAATATATGTTAAACGGGTGGGTAAATGGTTAGCGGGTGAAGAATAAGATCTCCACATCCGATCCGATTCATCATCCGCTTCATCCGTCACCCGTTTCTCATGCATCCATTTATTTCGAGTTTTCGTCCATTTATTTAAAGCAGGTGGAGTGGATTAGCGGATATCCATTTAATATTATCATCCCTGTCTACTATAAATAAAGTCAAAATTTAGTCAAATTAGATTAAAAAAATATATATATTTCTAAACCAAAGCGGATATCCATTTAATATTGTCATCCCTGTCTACTACTACATTATTACAATCATTAGAAAAACATATTTCAGTAAAGATAACAAGTCCGAAGACAAACGGTGAAGCATTCACGAGATATAACACTTAAAAGGTCCCATTACTCGAATTAGTTCCATAGCATCCATTGCAAAAAAGTTCCTTTAAGTGAGAAAAGAAAAATGTCCAAGTACCTTTCACTAGAAACCATGGGTTAACACAGGAAACTGAGTTGTTCTCGCACATGCTATAGACAGGATGCATGTGATACATTATTGTATTTGCGACAAACCAGAGTTGACAAATATCTATTATTAATACCAAGTAATAATTATAAGTCGTATTATTTTTGTCCCAATTTTAAGATTGTGGATTATGGCCAAATATATTTAGTACAAGTGAATAAGATACTGTGTAGTATGTATGATCCAAATTATGGTGAATGGTCACTATCTGTATAGAAGAGTGCCAATAAACTGTACAAAAAATTTTAAAATAACATGCCAATAAACATCTAATCTATGTCGAAAATTGATTGATTCAACAAAATGCAAGACTCAAAGTTAATGCCAAAAACTAGAGCATAAAAAAGTTGTCATTCTATATAGACAATAATGCATGTAGATATGTTCGATCTTCACCTTGTTGTAGGCACATAAAATTTGTTCAAATATCATATTGTAGTGTAAATCGTTTGGTCGTCATCCCATTGACTTGATAATATAAATAAAATTAATTAATTTGGGTGAATTACATTAAGCTCAATATAGTTAATGAGTTCATTAAAACCCAACAAAACGAGATAATTAAACTAATAATAATGCATGATTATTACCAAGTTCGAGAATAATAGGCTTAATGTACACTAAAGTTATAAACCCCTCATTCAATTATGAAGTATTAAATCTTTATCTATCGCACTTATTTGAAAGGAGATTAAACTATAAAAACCTAAATGACTCAAGTTTTTTCTTTAATCACCATCCACTCAAGTTAAAAAAAGTATCTCCCTTAAAAGAAGAATAACAAGCATTATTTTGACAAGTAAAGATTAATGGAATGAAGAGAAGACTGGACAAATCTTAAACCTCTCGAAAACCCCATCTTGGCACAACAATGATATTTGATTAAAATCAAAAGACCCTCAATTAAGACTCAAAAGTTGCTCATGAGCCAAGTCAAATTTAATATGGAGATCGAATCAAAGATCAAATTAGACATCATACCCAAAATTTTACATTTTATTTCGATCAATAATTTGAAATCTATTAATTATTTACAAATTTAAATTTACGTCTATATTTCTCCGCACACGTACATCATGTATGGTAAGGTGGCTTCTATAATTGTTCAGGTTAGTGTAGGACGGTAGAATATTTATGTGACGAATGGGTAAAACATGTAAATTTGACCATTTTACAGCCTTGGTAACAAACTAGTGTGTTGATAATGCTATGTCTCAATTTAGCAGTACATATAGAGGTAGAGATAGATAAAATAATTCGGAAAAAGATAGGCAACATAATAGTAAAGAAATGGACCCATAATTTTTATCGTAGGAAAAATTCTCAAGAGAGTAAAAAACCCTTGATAAGGAGTACAAGAGAACTCTCACTGAGTCTCAATATAAGAACTCACAAAGAAGTAGTACAAAAATAAGAATAGTGGATTCGTAAATTGGTAGAGAATTATAAGGAGGTAAAAGGCTTATATGTGTATGATATGACTTCTTCTATGTGTATGTATGTAGATTGAATGTCCATGTTCTATATTTATAGTTGTAGATGGAGCTTGGAAGAATGCCCAGAAAATTCCAGAACCTCCTTCATTACTCTTGTATCCATAATATTCTAGAACGTTCACGAACCATGTATTCTAGTCGATTTCAATGTCAAGAATTCTCAAAAATGATAAAGTTAGTTGACAATTCTAGAGAAAATATGGGTAAGGAGACTTAGGGCCTATTTTTTTCAGATTATTTTCAATTTAGTTCAGTTCAGTTTAGTTCCAATAAGTTCAGTTCAGTTCTTAATTTTCTTCTCTCATAAAATATTCAGTTTAGTTCAGTTCCAATAAGTTCGGTTTAGTTCAGTTCAGCTCAGTTCAGTCAATTAGAACAGGCCCTAAGGACTACCTACATTGATTTTTTTGAAAACATCTAAAATATGCATAAATACTCCACCAAAATAATGAGCTTATAAAATTTGGAACACGAATAAATATAAGAAAACATAACAACTTAGATCATTTCATGTTAATCTTATACGAAGTATTAATTTTTTTTTTTCACAGGAAAGTTCTAACATTATTATACCAATTGATAATATTTACAAATTAAACATCCTTTTCTCATTAAATTAAAATAAAATTGTAGTTGATGTAAGAGAGCAAACTGCTAACACAATTACTACTACTAATAATAAAAGGTTTGACCAGCAGGCTGGTCAAAGTTAAGCTCTGAACACATCTGATGCTTCTCATTCTCATGTGAACGTTGAGGTCCCTTTCATACCTTATATTGAAATTCTGCCAATGTTGAGTAAATTAGTATTTAATTCTATAAATACAAACTGATTATATCTGAAATACTATAAATTCATGAATTGCCAACCCTATCAACGTTCATATTCAAGGCCTCTTAATGAATACTACTCAGTATAATGCAATAATATACCATTTTATTACGTGTAAACCCGTGAGATAATATAACCAAACTAAAAGTAATGTTTAGTTAGAGTATGTTTTCTTCAATAAATTTCAATTAATTCGTAAATAACCTTATAAATGAACTTTATACTTTGCAATTCCTCTATATTTTAATGATGTCAACAAATACTGGTATAATTTTTCCTTTTGCGTTTTCATAAGGTAGTTTATCGGTTTAAGATCGGACCAATTAGACGGCTAGACTGAATCAAATTGAAGATCGAAAATTAAAGTTTTAAGCTAATACGTATAAGTAGGGGTGTTCACGGTGCGGTTTGTAATTTTTTCAAACCGCAGTTTAAAAAAACCACACCAAACCGCACCGCAAAATGTGGTTTGGTGCAGTGCGGTTTGCGGTTTAACCGTATTTTATTAAAATTGTAATTATTCTTTTTAAAACAAAACTTTTATTTTATTTTATAATTATTAGTTTATAATTCAAATACTACCTCCGTTAATTATTATGTGCAACAAAGGGGTATTATTTGTGAGACATAAAAAATTCCTTTGTTGCACATAATAATTAACGGAGGTAGTATTAAACTCTTTATCAACCTTTAATTAACTAATAGTTAAAGATTAGCTCATATAATTTAGTTTTTTTTATATAATTTTAATGAAAATATATAAAAATCGCAAACTGCATTAAAGTACGGTTTGGTCTCAATATTTTTGGAAACCGCACCAAACCGCAAACCGCGATTTGGTCATTTTTAAAAACCGCACCGCGATTTTCAAACCGCAAACCGCACCAAACCGCAAAATTCCGGTTTGGTTTGCGGTTTGATGTGGTTTAAACCACACTCTGTACAGTCCTACGTATAAGACTTAAAGACTGAATCATTAAAAACCATCCTTAAACTTGAATTGGCCTGGTTTTATAAATCTAATACCGAGTAGCTCATAGTATCATTTTAGAGATTTTGATACATAATTTCAAACATAAAATTGATATGGTCCAAGACCAGTCCTCACACAATTTTGGACCGAGGACCCAAATTATTTTTTTTTTGACACAAATACTAGATTGGTTTCCTTTGGGCCTGATATGGTCTATTTTCTGATTCAAAATGGTCTATGAACACCCCTAATTATTTATATTGTATTGATGAGATAAATTGTAACTTATTTCACAGACTCGTAGTTACTTAGGGCCTGTTCTCATATGTTTATTTTCATTTCAGCTCAGCTCTAATAAGTTCAGTTCAGCTCAACTTCTGATTTCCTTCTCTTATAAAATGTTCAGTTCAGTTTCGTTCAGCTCAGTTCAGTCAATGAGAACAAGCCCTTAGTTAGACGCTTAAATCTGTTTATTATAAGATGTGTTGCACGCCACTTAATTGCCCTTGTGGACTTGTGGTTTGTTGTCCATATATAATATCCCATTTTATTTAAATCAAGGTCTATAATAGATTGTAACTTATCCTTGATGACTTGACTTGATATGGTTGGTACTCCTGTGTGCACGAATGTCTATCACCCGCGATTGGCCGAGGTGGTAGGGACTAATTGACGTCGTGCATGGAGGAGGTGACTGATGCTGTGCATGAACTGCAAATCTAAGTGATGAAGGGAAGTCATCAATTCATCATATCCAAGTTAAGGGCTATTTATGGAGTAATTTGATATAACATGATCACGTAACACTCATATCATATGAGCTAAAGACGATATGCCCCGACTCCATTGAACCCGATTCATATCCAATCTACACACCTTATTTAGTGTGTAGTTATATAATGAGGTCTAAAAATTGGTTAACATCTAACTATTTTAGTCAAATCCAACTTTAGAGTGGCAAAAAATATTTGGTTTGGATAAGTGATGTAAAGATCCAAATGTATGTTGGCCCAAAAGGCACTTTACGGGTCAATGTGCATATTTCTGTTGGGCTTGACAAAGTCCTTAATTCCTTTATTATTATTAGTAAAATGTGACTAAAATCAAATTATGTTAGCCAATTGAAACTTGGATTACCAACGAACCACCAGTCCACCACCTTTGAAGCAATTGCTAGCTGGACTCAGCAATGCCCATCATTCCAAGCAACATCTAATTCTTTTGAAATGGACAATAAGAAAATTGAAATATCGTAAGGGAGAACTGAGAATCATTGGTGGATGAAATTCCGTAGAAAATTACTTTCTCTATTTTATATGTTTATTTTGAATTTGACCTAATCTATTTGACAATTTTTTTTTTTTTTTTTTTTTTTTTTTTTTTTTTTTTTTTTTTTAACGAGTAATAAGGAAAAACTAACGTATATGAAGTAGGAGTATTAAATTTGAACATGTTTAGGATAGAATAATCAATTTTACCTTAATTCTAAAAATCTCTTCCAACCCCTTTCTTCTTTTTTTGTTTTTTTTTTTCAAAATTAGACTATAAGAGTCAAATTTAGTTTCAAATCCTCAGTCAACCAAATACTTTTATAGAGATTTGAAGTAGTTACATACCTTTATCTTTGCCATCAAATCCTCAGTCAGCTAAACAACTTTTATAAAAATTTTGCCAAATTCAAGTGTTATGCGAGGGAAGGGGGCCAAGTAGTGTGTGTTGACCTCGTTGATCTCACAAAATTTTAGAAGTCTAGCAGTCTAGCTTGGTAACTAATTATTATTTTTATTATTATTTTTCTGAATGGGACTTTGGTAACTAATTAAAAGAAAGATAAACGTTATTCCAACGGAAAAAAAAATATCATATATTTCATTTATTAATGTAAAAAATTCTACTAGTGATATTGATAGAATTCGATTGGATTTCTTATGTATGATCAGTCCAAAGTATTATATACCACCCTAAATAATTCTAGCTAACTAGGGGCCTGTTCTTTTCACCTTATTTTCAGTTCAGTTCAACTCTAATCACTTTAGTTCAGTTTATAATTTCATTCTCTCATAAAATATTCAATTCAGTTCAGCTTCAATTCAGTTAAATCAGATCAGACCCCTAGATTTTAACCTTCTCAATTTATTTTCATCAGATTAACACTATCAAGTTAATGTTATAAACTTAGAGAGTGGTGGATAAACTAATAAATTCAATTAATATCAAAATAAGATAGGATAAAGGATAATAAGTTTACATAAAATAAGTTTGTAATAGATTAGATACTAAAAGATAAGATTTTTTTTATTTTTTTTTATTTTTTACAAAAATAAAAATCAAGTTCAATTGTGATTCACTCATTCACATGGTTAATATATTGTCTTATTGAGCCCAAATGCTGCAACCTCAACATGACTTAGAAGTCACCTATCCAAATAATCCAATACTCATTTTCATATTTTTTTTTTTCAAAAAAAAAAAAAAAAATCAATACCCAATTAAAACAACACTACATCCTTCCTAAAACACCAATCTAAAAAAGATGGCATCATCAATTTAGAGTAAGAAAATCACGAATTCACGAGTAACATCACACATTCACACTGCCGTGCTGTAACTAGCCCCACACTCTCATCATATTTCAAATTTCATAATCCATAATCACATACTTCCACTCCTAACATCAAAATAAATACTCCCCTATCCCATAAATCAAGGACAAGTCTACTCTACTTTTTTTATTCAACTTTTTGTCTTTTATCTTCTTCTTTCAATTAATTTGGACCCTTTTTTTAATCTTTATCCTTTTCCTATTTTATCTCTTTCAGTTTTCTCACACTCTTAAAGTCTCAACAAACTCATCATCCTTTCTTCTTTCCTCCTACCAAAAACCAAAACTATACCATACTCCGTTATAAACTCTAAAAATCCAGCCAAAAAAAAAAAAAAAACACCCTTCTAATTCTTTTTATTTTCACAAGTTTGGTTACGGTATTGAGAGAAGACGTTCCTAATCTCCCCGGCTCGAACAATGAGCAACCCAAAGGGCGGCGGAGGCGAAACAACAATGAATTTCGCGGAGCAAGTAGTAAAGGGAAGATGGTTCACAGTATTCGCATCCCTTTTAATAATGGCAGGAGCAGGTGCTACATATCTATTTGGTATATACTCAAAAGAGATCAAATCATCCTTAGGATATGATCAATCAACCCTTAATCTTTTGGGGTTTTTCAAAGATTTGGGTGCAAATGTAGGTGTATTTTCCGGCTTAATTGCCGAAGTAATCCCTACTTGGGCCGTCCTATTAATCGGATCATCCATGAATTTTGTTGGGTATTTCATGATTTGGCTTGCGGTTACAAACAAAATCGCACGGCCTAAAGTTTGGCACATGTGTTTGTACATTATGATTGGTGCAAATTCTCAAAACTTTGCTAACACTGGTGCGTTAGTTACTTGTGTTAAGAACTTTCCAGAAAGTAGGGGGATTATGCTTGGTCTATTGAAGGGTTATGTTGGGTTAAGTGGTGCGATTATGACCCAAGTTTACTTAGCCATTTATGGGAACGACTCTAAGTCACTGATTTTGCTAATCGGGTGGTTACCGGCCGCGATTTCGGTCGTATTTGTGTATACCATTAGAACCATGAAAGTAAACCGACAACCTAACAATGAGGTGAAAGTTTTCTACCATTTCTTGTATGTTTCAATTGGGTTAGCATTGTTTCTTATGGTTGTGACTGTATTGCAAAAATTTATTCATTTTAGTAGAGCGGCTTATGCTGGTAGTGTTAGTGTTGTTTGTGTTATGTTATTTTTTCCCCTTTTGATTGCGGTTAGGGAGGAGTTTTATATTCGTACTCGAACTCGAGCCGAGTCGCGGACTTGTGGTGATGGTGTTGGTGATGGTTCATGTCCTTTGCCATCTAATGTTGGTGGTTTTGTTGTGCCAAAATATATTGATGATAATGAGAAGGAGCTTTTGGAGTTTGTTGATGGTAAAAAGAAGGAAAGGTCTTGTTTTCTAACTATATGTAACAAGCCTGAAAGAGGGGAGGATTATACAATTTTACAAGCACTTTTGAGTTTGGATATGGGTATTTTGTTCCTAGCTACATTATGTGGGTTAGGGTCTAGTTTGACGGCTGTGGACAACTTGGGTCAAATCGGTGAATCATTGGGCTACCCGACTAAGACGATTAGCACATTCGTGTCGCTAGTGAGCATATGGAACTACTTTGGGAGAGTATTCGCCGGGTTTGTGTCCGAAGCACTATTAGCCAAGTGGAAGGTCCCACGGCCGCTAATGTTGACACTTGTGTTACTACTCGCGTGTGTGGGCCATCTACTCATCGCGTTCCCCATCCCAGGATCCGTCTACATTGCATCAGTTATCATCGGGTTCTCCTTTGGGGCGCAACTTCCCTTACTTTTCGCCATCATATCAGAGTTGTTCGGGCTCAAGTACTACTCCACATTGTTCAATTGCGGGCAATTGGCTAGCCCACTCGGGTCGTACATACTCAACGTTAAGGTGACCGGGATGTTATACGATAAGCAAGCTATAAAAGAGTTGGCTAAGAAAGGGTTAACAAGGAAAGATGTTAAGGAATTAACATGTCTAGGGTCACGTTGTTATAGACTATCTTTTATAATTTTGGCAGGCGTTACATTTTTTGGTGCATTGGTTTCATATATATTGGTGTTAAGAACTAGGGAATTCTATAAAGGAGATATCTATGAGAAGTTTAGGGAGCAAGCAGAGAATGCAGACAAGGAGAAGGGTTTGGTGCTGAGCAAGCCTGCTGCACAAAAAGAAGTTGAATAATTATTAATAATTAGTGGTTGTTTTGTTTTCGAGTTTCAACAAATGGTATAAGTGGTTAATCCACTTGATTGTTCCTCAGCTACACTATTATTGTAATAAGTTGAGATTCAATCAAGGTTTGTAAATCGATTAATTCCATTGCTATAATACAAAGTACGTAGTATTTTTTTATAGTTGGTGTAAAATTTGATTGCATTATGCATGAATCGGTGAAGATATCAAACTGAGTTGTGAATTGTTAGTTAACTATATCTATATTTACTTCGTTTTTCTTTTAATTTACACTTTTTTGTTTTAACATTATTGTTTGTCATGTTAGACTTGTTTCGCTATTGAGTTCATGATATCAAATGTTGATGATTTATGTTTAATTGTTTATTAGTCACTAAAGATAGATGTTAATAGTCGAATTTCCGCGTTCTACTAAAATGGAGGAAACATCACCAAAAGATATGAACAACATTTACAAGAACCATAATTGGAGATTTGAATTTGAATCACAAAATTTTAACTAAAATACATTATTAGGATAAAATCATTATGTTAAGTCTAATATAGTAGTCGTGATTTTTGGACGTTAGTTAGGTAGGGAACGTGGTGGTCAAATCTAATGTATCCACATGCATTTGATGAATATACAATTTCAATTGGTCGTAGGTCCCACGATTAATAATAAATTAGTGGAGAAAGATATTCAATTCTAATTCTAAAGTTTACAGTTTGTTCATTTAAAAGAATAATGGATCAGTATAGCACTCTCTCTGTTTTTAAATACTTGCCCTATTTTTTTATGTGCGGAGGTTTAGAAAAAATTGGAGAAGGTAATAAAATATGGAGGTAGTAGGGTAGTTGAGAGAATAAAAAATTTTAAAAAGCTAAAGTAGTGGAAGAATAGGAGGAGAGAGATTATTATGTTGGGTCCACTAAGTGTAAAAAATGAATTAAATATTGTAAAAACTTTCCAAAAATGGAAATGGAGCAAGTATTTAAAAACGACCGAAAAAGAAAAGTGGAGCAAGTATTTAAAAACGGAGTGAGAAATACACTAAGGATCTGTTCTGATTTACTGAACTAATTTGAATTGAATTGAACTGAATTAAACTGAACTGAACTGAATATTTATGAGAGAAGAAAATTAGAAAATAAATTGATTGAATTGAACTGATTGAAGCTGAACTGAATTAAAAATAAGCTGAATAGAACATGCCCTAATAATAGGCTGATTGAGTACGGAGTAGTTAGTCGTGGTAGACCCAAAACTAAAGTAGTCTGGCTTTCTCTTTACGAAATGTACATTTCAAGCTACAATGGTACATTACATTACTATAAATTGTTTGAAATTGGAGTATTAATGTAATATTGTTCAATGTTTGGTACAGTCCTTTTTTATTTCTCTGTTGCTGCCATTAACAATTACTAGAGTCACGGCTTCACGGGTAGAGTTGATTTGTCTTTGGTATCCAAAGAGCCAAAGAGGACAATTACCCGTACCGGTGTTTTCATACGGGTACCAAGTATATCTAGTTTGAATGTCTTGTAAATGGCAAAAGACAATTCTCATACTATACTGATTTCGCTCTCAAATATGTCATTTTGACATAAATTTATCCGATTCAATCAATCGGAGGAACTGCTTAACTATCAATTAATGAGTACTAAAGTTATTAAGTTGAAGTGAAAGTTTTGTGTAGAACGAATTAGCGTGAGTTCGATCATACCAAAAAAAAAAAAAAAAAAAAGAGGAAAAAAAAAACTTAATAGTCAGAAATTAGACAATAATAGTCAGATATTAGATTATAATGGTCAGAATTTATATTATGATGGTCAGGTATTATATTATAAATATCAGATACTATATTATACTTCGTAATTGTCAGAAAATAAGTTATATATATATATATATATATATATATATATATATATATATATATATATATATATATATATATATATATATATATATATATATATCAGAAAATAGGTTAAATATATCATAAATTAGATTATAATAGTCAGGTATTAAAACCCTCCTTCCTTCCTCTCTTTCTCTACAACTCACATTTTCTCTTTCCTCCATGAAAATGGCGAGACCTCAATCCCACCATAATAACCACCAAATCGCCATCAAACCAAATCGCAACATACAACTAAAGCACAACCAAATCAAACCATCAACTCCTTCAAATTGAACCATCAAAGCGCAGCCAAATCGCAGCACGTCGATGGTGGGTTTAGCGTTTAGCATTCGATGACAATTGGGGGATTATCAAAAGGTTGTTTTATTTATGGCAGATCAGACAAAGGTCATAATATTCTTTGTCAATTTTTCCTTGAAGATTTGATACAACTTTTTTTTTTTTTTTTTAGGAAAAAGATTTGATACAACTTTCCTAAGAAAAATATTGACAACTAAAATTTAAACAAAAAAAATAAAATAATATTCTTAACATAATTTGCGACATATGAACTATTTTTTTCAGGAAAGACATATTATATTATGTACTACATACGTTTATTACAACAAGATTATATATTAGTTTCTTGATTTTTTTTTAAAAAAAATTATGTAATAGAAGCTACAAGCTTAAATAATGAAATGTGAATATCAAATCAACATATAATACTTATGTCATTTCCTTGAATAATCTATGATTAGAATTTCAATCAATTAATACTCTATAAATACTTCGATAAGATTTGCCAAGAACAACACATGTTGATTATTTTTAATGTGATTTTTTCCTGTGAATTTGTTATTCTGTAGCATTCAATTAATATGAATATAACTAACATATGAAAGTCAAAAAATTTAATATAATGTTAATTTTAAAAACAATTATTGAAAATTACCGTGCATGGCACGGGACCTAAATTAGTTGGTACAATTTGACAACCCAAATCAAGTATATGTTGAAATCAAAGTAATTAGAAATTGGAAATAAAAAGAAAAACTTAAAGTCTCGCACTCTTGCAACTTTAAATATTATTAGGAAAAAAAGAGTTTAATGACATATATTAATAGAAAAAACATTTAAACAACATTAATTAACTTTCGTTTATTCTACAATAATCTCAACTTTCACATGTGTTTTCTTCTAAATAGGGTGGTTCACGCACGCTACGTTAGGGCTGAGCAAAACTACCCGAAAACCCGAAAACCCGAAAAATCGATTCGTAATCGTTCCGAAAATTAGGGTACCCAGTCTGATAACCATAACGGTTCGGGTTCCCGTTCCGATAATTTGTTATCGGGTATAGTTATTGGGTATCATTTTAAAATTAACGGTTACCCGATCCGATCCGATAAGCATTTTTTTTGCTTTTTTTCCCTACTTAAACCTATTTTTTTTAAAAATCTAAACTCTTACTTTACATCATAATTACTTTATAATATCAATGATTAGTAATATTATTAATAATTTGGTCAAAATCATATGATATTGTTATTATTAGTGGTAAATTATATCATAATAACTACATAATTAAGTTTAATTATCATTATTGGATATCTTATTGGGTACCCGATAACCGATCCGAAAATACGGGTACCCAAAGTCCGGGTATCTGAACTTATCGGTTCGGATTATGGATATCACTTTTAGGAATTTTGGTTATCGGGTACCCGAACCGTTAGTACTAACGGTACAGGTACCCGTCCCATGCTCACCCCTACGCTACATGCGAGTTGCTAGTTTGAAGTATGGCGTGTAGTTCTTGCTTTGAGGTGTGGCAATATGAGGGGTTTTCTTTTTTATTTTTCAAGGAGGTTATGAATTCGAAAAGAAATTTTTCATAAGAATTTTAAACAATAAATGATAATGATGTTTTTGGTAAGGTGAAAAAATGAAGTGTGTTCTATTAAGAAAGTTCAATAAATAGGTCACTTTAGTTATGTTATTTTGGTGCTAACTGTAAGTGTTAGTGGATTTAGAATAAATATCAAAAATATCAAGCGAGGTCATGTATATTAAATATAAGAGTAGTAAAATGCATTTTGGGGATTCACCTTCCATACTTTTCATCGTTTGGGGATTATCGGTCACCGGAATTCAAAAATTCGATCGCTTCATAAAAAATTCTCCCTAAATTTAATTTGTTGATTACAACTGTCAAAGTGATAAAATTCTTAATATAAAATTAATCAATAGTCCTTGGCTCTACAAAAAAAATACATTACAGAAGAAAACTCCAAAATATTAAAAGATTCTGCAGTGCCCGAAATGGTAAAATTGTAACTGGATAACCCCAAAATGTTAAACATTCTGCAAAAAAAAAAAAAAAAAAAAAAAAAAAAAGAAAGAAAAATTAAAAATTAAAATTGTATATGAGTAATGAGAATTATTTTAATAACAATAATATTTTGTTTAAAAAAAAACCCATAGCATATATTGTACAGAGTTGTGGGTTTACCTCAAGTTTGATTTATTATGTAACTTCTCATATATCATTGATTGAGATTGTGTCTTGTTGTTGTATTGTTGTAAGGTCCAATATTTTTAGATACAATGTACTTTGTATACCTGTAATGAAGAGTAATGGAATATTTTTGAAGAGTGTTGGAGAAGATTTTTCGTCTAATATGGAAGCGTTGCTCGTTTGAGAAAATACAGGAGTACAAGTTGCTTGACTTTAGTCTAATCTAGGTTATTTTGATTAGGAGTGTTTTATTTTATTACTCCCTCTGTATTTTAATAAGTGTTACAGTTTGACTAAAAACACATTCCGAAACACGACTTTGACCATTAATTTATCTAATCATATGTTAATAAAATTATAGGAAAATTGAAATTATGAAAGTATACGTTATAACGAATCCAACAATGTATTATACAATAACATTGGTTTTTTTATATATTAGTAAATTAATCAAGTCAAACCCATTATGTGAATAGTGAAAAAAGTCAAACTGTAACACTTATTAAAACACGGAGGGAGTAGGAATTATTTTTATTTAGCTGTACAGTATATATATGTTACTTCACCGGAAAACGCTTAATACCTACCGACAATCCCCAAACTGAAAAGTGAAAGGTGAGTCCCCAAAGGATGAAAAGTATGGAAGGTAAATCTCCTAAAATGCATTTTACTCTTAAATATAACTAATTATATTGCCAAAGAATAGTGTTTTGGTTTTAAAACTTTGTAACAATCACTTTACGTTATGTGTTTTTTGTTGGATACGAATTTGCGTCCGGATCCTCTAGAGTTCGAGGAAAACTCTACCATGTAGAGTTGGGCTTATCACAGCCCTCCATGCATATCAACAGTTGTTATCACTCAACCCTCCACTAACTTTATTAAAAAAATTTTAAAAAAATCATTATTCACCCCAATTACATACTGTACTCGTTTTTTTTTTATTTTTCACCTCCCTCACTTCAATCTATCTCATGGGTCTTCATTCTCCATTGTCTTCTAGAATCTAGATGACCAAAATTCTCACTACCTATGGCAATTTCATCTTTCGATCGTCAATGAAAACCATCAATGTATCACCTGGCATCTAATTAAATCAGGTATGTATTTCTTGAAATTTTAATTTTTGGTGGTTTTGTTTTGGTTGAATTAGATAAATTTTGGGGGTTTTGATTCTCTCTATGATCTTTGTGAGTCGCAATTGGGTAATTGTTGTTGTTGATATGTTGTGTGCTAAAATAATACTTCGTAAATGGTTTTTCGTTTATTGGAGCTTAATGGGTTTAATTTTGCGGCTCTTATTTTTTAATTAGAAAATTTGGGGAAATATTATCTTGATTATATCATAGTTAATTAGTTTATACTTGGTTTACGACTTTACAAGTTGAATTTTGCTTAGTACTTTTGTTGCGTAGTACTTAATAGAACTTGATTTTTGCAAAGCAATTGCATAGTACTTAGTAGAACTTTTGTTGCTTTCCACTCATTTTAATTTACTTTTCAAACTGTTGAATTTTGCTCCTAATTTCTACTTCACATATTGTTGTAATTAGTGGAACTTATGTTAAAGTATATGACAAACTACATTTCACTTATAGTAGTATGACAACTACCTCTCCTACTAGAGCTTACCTACTTCGGCTACTTGAATTTGCTATGCCACTAATGTCTAGCCTATTAGCTCAATATGGTAGAGCGTTGTGCTAAAGCACACAATGAAGTAGGTTCAAATCCTACATAGGTTACACGATAATGAAGAAATGTTTGAGTTGTGATAAAACTAATTGAGATTATAATATTATTTAAAATGAGCATATGGATAAATTCATAATGATGTATGATTACATAGAATAAAAAAACACGACTCTTTCTTCATCAAACTTGCACTTGAGCTTCAACTTGTAAAGCAACTCGGAGGGACCTTAAGCATCACATACCTACATCCATGTAAAAAAAAAAGGTCACTATGTGAACTCACACACAGCTTATACTACCTAAGTATCACACAATTTGTAGGAATTATATAACATTTAATACACTTCGTTGGTCAACATTTGACATATTGCTAAATAGGTCTGATGATTGAGCTCAAGACTAGAATTTGGTACATTCATAGCCTACAGAAGTCGTCGAAAATGTATTAGTATAAGGCATTACATCAAAATGCAAACTATATTATTTACAACATACACCTGAGCTTGAGATAGGACCTCTTTCCATATGTTATAATAAGATGAAGCTTCACTTCCATAAGATTCACCCTGTGTTACAAAACACAAAAGCACAACAAATAAGAAGAATTCAATTGTTTAATGATATTTACCAACAACACTTGTGTATAATTGCTCCAGGGGACTTCAAGACTATCATAATTAATCTCATGTGGCATATTATAAATTTCTCCTTGCTAAGAAAATACAAAAAAATAATATTAAAAAAAGTTCAATTTAATGTTAACTATTTTATGAAGTTATGATTATAGCTTACCTGTGGTGGTATATTTTCTGTATTTGGATGATTTGGCACTTTCTTCTTGTTATGTTTTGTCTGCTTTGACCTAGAGGCTTGGGTACTTGCATCATGAAATTTTTCAGTCCAACTTTTTCTTCGCTTTCCTCCTTTTTTCCCCTCTTTTGGTTTCAACGTAATATTGTTAGGAACACATGCTTGTAGTTGTTTACTTGAATTCACTTCAGAAGAAGCTCTACCCTTTTCGATAGCAAGGCTCATAAATAACTTATCAACCTCAGAAATCAAATTAGTTAACCCATTCTCTAAAAGTGATGATGATTCTTCAAAATTAGATGCTCTCGAAGCAACTTTCACAAATTTTTGACACAATGATTTATATCTATGAGTAGCATCCAATCGAGAAGCCTCAAGAATAGCCCTTCCAGAAACATCTTCCACAACTTCACTCCTAGCTGAAGGAGTTATGTCTTCGATAAGTGCAATTACTAGATATATCAAGGATTACTATTATGGAGATAATAAGTTCGTTCTTTTAGGTCGTCATTATCTGTTGCTAGACTATGATCAATGATCTTTGGGCTAGTCAAATAGTCCAAAGCCTGCTAGAATGGATCCTATGAGGTCACACACAAGGGTATTGGGTTAAGCAAGTTAGAGGCCCATTTATGGGCCTCATGAGTAAGTAACTAATCATGAATTGGATTGGGCTAGCATAGTTAGATTGGAGTTAGGTTTTGGGCTTTGTCATGGACTCTTATTTAGAGATGAAATCTATAAATAAGATCCATGCCTAGGGTTGTATGACATAATAATTGACATACAATTAACAATTGATTGTGAATCAAGGCAACCAAATCCCAAAACTCTCTCACTCTCTCTTTAACCCACGGCTCTCTCTCTCCTCCCCTTGAACTCACGGTCGGCCACCCCTAGTGGCGCGTGTGGTGGTTCGTTGCTCGTTCTTCTCCTTAGAAGGTCATTTGAAGGGTTCAATTGCAACTAATTAGCATTAGTGGAGGTCTTAATCCGTGCCTGTGGACCAAGTAGAGGAATCACGTTTGAGGTTCTTTGTCTCCCTTGTTCTTGTTCGATCACACGTGGAATCACGCTACAAAGGTATTAATTCTAATTCTTTATGTGTTATGCATGATCTTGGGATTAGGTGCTACATGAATATGATTCATGTTTTTCCGCAATCGTACCTATAAACTCCTACAATGGTATCAGTTAGCCTATGCATGTACATATATTGAATATTAATTCTTTGACAGTCCACACTTTTAATTCAATTAGGAGGGAGAATAATTTAATTATGGGTCAATTATTATTTTAAATGTGATTTAACAATTAGAATCATTAAAAGTTGTTTAATTTGCTCCAAATTAGCCATCAAGAGATCTGATAGGTTGTCGTACACCTGTCAAAAATAAATTCCTAACAAATCCAACTAACAATGCAGTAGGGTAAGTAGGGTCGAATCCACAGAGAGATGGTATTCAATCTAACCTCTAAGAAATTGGAGAAACTAACCTATGTCACGAAATTGGGAAAGAGAAGTAGTCTAAATAAAAATAGGAATAAAACAAATAATAAAAAGACCTAGGGTTATGGTTCACCATGTTTATAGTTCTAAATCTATCAAATATCAATAAGAATTCAATCAATCAATTATCTAGAGCAATTGCTAAGCCTACGGTCGGGTCTTAACACTCTCAATTCAACACATGTAGTTCGGTCGCTAACATAATCAGAATTGCTAATTGTAGGTAAGCCTCTAAAAGTAAGATCTTTCGATTCAAACTCTTATTAACATGAATTAATCATACAATTGATCAGGTTGCAAGATTAACAATAAAACACTATCAATTAGAGAAATCAATAATCAAAATATTAGAATTATCAATCAAAATTCATAATATAAACATGGATTCCCAAACCCTAGAAATAAAACTACTCAAGCATGAAATAAATAAATAAAACTAGATCTAAGGAATAAAACATAATTAAAAGCAAGAAAATAGAAATAAAATACCTCAATGAATTAAAATCATAAACCCAAGAATCATCCATGGAAGAATCCATGGAGATGCCATGAGAAACTAGGGTTCTAGAGAGAAAACTAAAAAGAACGTAAAATAAAAAAGATGTAAAAGGCCTAAGGGAAAATAATATCCCTTGAGTATTTATATTATCCTAAAACTAATCTAAAAATAATTAAAGAAAAGTAACAAGAAAATAATAAATACATAAGTTGAATTACTATTGGATGATAGAAGATGACGTGGCATAAATCCGAAAGAGAAGTCGAGAACACGAGCTATACATGGCTGCCGTGGCTGCTCGCCAGAACCTGCGGCCGCAGGGTGGTTCCCGCGGGCTGGCAGTAGCACCTGCTGGTGCCGATTGGTCGCGGGACAGGGGCGCAGGGGTGGCCGCGGGTGCTGCACTTCATCGCTGACTGCATGGCTCAGATTAAAACGCCTATAACTTCTGTTATAGAAGGCTTCTTGGGGCGTGTGACCTATCAAATGAAATCTCTTTAAGTCTAGTTTCCAATGCAATTTGAATCGCATCAATCCGATTTATAGAACTCAAGTTATGATCAAAAGAGTGGACAAAGGTCATTTTTGCAACTTTGTAAAACATCGTTTTTCTTCGTTACTAACTCAAATTCGTTTCCGTAAAGTGCATAACGACCCTTGTAGATGCTATATCCATTCCTCATGCATATAAATCTCAAAACAAGCTTCCAAAAACAGATATCCTTCATTGAACAACCTCAATTCATCGACTTTTCATCCTTTCATTATCCGGTTCTTCCAAAATCACTCCGAAAGCGTCCAAATAGTTATTGAAACTACCTGAAACATTAAGAAAACACAAACGAAGCGTAATAGAGCACAAAATGGACAACTTATGCAATTGCGACCTAAAAAGCAACAAAAGACTCAAAAATCAACTATAAAACTAGCATAAATGTGCCTATAAACTCTATATAAATGTGATTCATCAAATTCCCCCAAGCTAAACCGTTGCTTGTCCCCAAGCAACACTAAACTCAAGATAGAAAAATATGACAAATAAGACTTCCAGGGAACCAGAATAAGACTGACTCGACTCTCGAGCAAATAATCAAACCAAAGTTATTAAGACCAAAATTTAGCTCGGATACAAATAGAACCACTCAACATCGCAATCCACAATTGAAACCAAACTTGGCCACAAACGATTTCCCAATCAAGCTAGTCGTCACCGCACACCTTTTAGAATATAAATATTTGATGCAACAAAAGGTAACATGACGATAGCAAGAAATAACGTTCACTCAATCACAAAACACACATGCCGATCAAAAGGACTTTTTAAAGCTTGTAATGGGGCAAAGGTGAAGGGGTAGGATAATATTTAGGAAAATGTGAGCGAAAAAGCCAACTTGGGGAGCAATAACATAAACACGAACAAATAATGATCTAAAATTCATTCTCCAATTGACATCACCAACTTTCTCTAAAACATTATATAGAACCAAGATTGAAATCAACTATACATCGTCATGGATAATCTTTTTCTTTCTTTTTTTTTCCTTTTTCTTTGCCTTTTTTTCTTTCAATTCTTCGGCTTTTTCAATGAGTACATATAAACAAGCTTTTTTATTTATATTTTTTTTTTCTTTTTCTTTTTTTTTTTCTTCACATCTTCAAGTAACACTTCTCAACTATAAATATAAATTTTTTTCAATCTTTATTCCACCATGTTTTGCATAAATTGAAGCTTGACACACAAACAACACCGCATCAATAAGCTCCCCAAGCTAGCTAGACTTGGGAATAGTAACCAATGGGGCTAAAGTGGCTTGTAATGTAGCTACATATCAATGAATGGGCAAGGCAACAACATGGGTGAGCAAAATGGGAACAAATGTATCTAAATATCATCTGAAGGCTACCTAAAGAACATGGCCTTTATCATATGCGGCATGCGTGAATCATAGTCAAATTACTAATAAATCTCAAGCCAAAGTCATTGAAATAACAAATTGCATCAATCACACAAACACGGAGTAAGGTGACCTAACAAGAGAATTGGCTAGCTATACTTGATATGGGACAACCAATCTTTCCACAAACCATTCAATTGGTTCACACAATGTCAAGCAGTTAGCAATGTATAGCGCAAACCGACTGAATTTTAGAATTATAACTAAGATCAAAAGAAGCTCAAGAGAGTCAAACCAAATCCGCACACGGTTCGAAGTCAAATATATGAAAAATGGACACAAGTATGCACTATCAAAACAACTAGAAAAAAAAAATAAAATAAAAAATAAGAAAGCAATACATTGTTTTTCGTTGTATGTAAACCCCCACTCCTAATGAATGGTACAAACCATACAACACCTACTAAGCAAAAGAACTAAACTAAACACAACTAACATGCACAAAGTGATGATAACAATCTTTCTCCCCCAAGCTAAACATCACATTGTCCTCAATGTGAACAAAGAGGAACTAAAGCATAAATAAAGGAGAGATACAACTCACAAAGGGGTGGGTAAGCGAAGGGAGCGTCAAAGGTATAGACACCTCCACCACGATTGGTAGTTGTAATTGGGTAGCCGACGTAGCCAAGGAACTTAGCTATGTTTGTACCTAGCAAAAGACGTCATCACTAGAACACACATTAGCATTATTATTTAAATAACGAAAAATATAGGAAGTAGCAAAAAAAACAAAAAGAAAATTGGGTTGCCTCCCAATTAGCGCTGGTTTTTAAGGTCCCGCACGACCCTACTCAATTCGTCAATCGGAAGAATCCAATGCCTTGAGTAACTTATCATACGCCCCTGCAAACATATCATTGAGCACCACATATGGCTTGACTGCAAGCACACAAATCTTGAAATACAAGGGGTTAGAAAAAATAAAAGAAAAATAATCGGAAAAAGAAAAGTTAAAATAAAAAGAAAAAGAATGTATACACCTTACCCCTGCTTGCCCCTTAGGCCATGTAGACCTTTTTGAGCAATCATCAAGGTCCACATGACCAAGTGTATCATGAAATGGAGATATTTTGAGAAAGTATGGAAGATTTGACATAGTGAATGAAGGAACTAGATCAAGCCTGTAGGAAAACGGGATATGAAGGGGAGATGGGTTAGGCTTAACACAAATGTTTTTACCTATGCTTTTACCTTCAACTTCACCCTCATGAATAAGCTTGTCAACAAGATCTTCAACTACAAAAAGATCCAAAACCAATGGTTTCTCAACCAAGGACTTCACGATAATTGGTTGTTCTTCCTTCTCCACTACTTCTATATCGTCATTCCAAAAATTTTCACCATCTGAATCATAAATAGATGGGAAATTATTTTCCTCTATTGTACTTTCATTTGACGGGGAGTAAATATCATGAGTCAAATTAGCGCTTTCCTCCACTGAAATACAATCCTCAAAACCAATATCATTATCATCATGTATCACCTGTTGGTTAGCATATTGTTGCACAGCAAGTAATTCAATAGATTTTGAAATACGTTGACAATCATGCATCAATTCATTAAGTTCTTCATGTTGATTAACAATAAACTCATTCATCATATTAAAAAGTTCCCTACACTCCGATGAATTGGGTTGAGTATAATTATCAACTAAGGGTTGGTAAGAGGAATTAAAATCATGCATATAAGACTCACTAGGGTAATAAAAATTTTCACAGGAATTCATGCATATATTTTGTGAATTTTGATAATCATATGATGCATCAAACACAGAAACATTAGCATTACAATGCCCGGAATTATAATCATATTGCCCCTGATCATTAAGAACATTCATCCCATACGAATTATAATCATACCACTCCATGAAAACACAATATGAGTAAAACAAAAAGTAAGTATATACACAATAAAAATAAGAAAAAATATATATATACAGATTAGTCTCACCAAATAAGAAGCTAAATAAAATTAAGCCGTCTCCCCGGCAACGGCGCCAAAATTTGATAGGTTGTCGTACACCTGTCAAAAATAAATTCCTAACAAATCCAACTAACAATGCAGTAGGGTAAGTAGGGTCGAATCCACAGAGAGATGGTATTCAATCTAACCTCTAAGAAATTGGAGAAACTAACCTATGTCACGAAATTGGGAAAGAGAAGTAGTCTAAATAAAAATAGGAATAAAACAAATAATAAAAAGACCTAGGGTTATGGTTCACCATGTTTATAGTTCTAAATCTATCAAATATCAATAAGAATTCAATCAATCAATTATCTAGAGCAATTGCTAAGCCTACGGTCGGGTCTTAACACTCTCAATTCAACACATGTAGTTCGGTCGCTAACATAATCAGAATTGCTAATTGTAGGTAAGCCTCTAAAAGTAAGATCTTTCGATTCAAACTCTTATTAACATGAATTAATCATACAATTGATCAGGTTGCAAGATTAACAATAAAACACTATCAATTAGAGAAATCAATAATCAAAATATTAGAATTATCAATCAAAATTCATAATATAAACATGGATTCCCAAACCCTAGAAATAAAACTACTCAAGCATGAAATAAATAAATAAAACTAGATCTAAGGAATAAAACATAATTAAAAGCAAGAAAATAGAAATAAAATACCTCAATGAATTAAAATCATAAACCCAAGAATCATCCATGGAAGAATCCATGGAGATGCCATGAGAAACTAGGGTTCTAGAGAGAAAACTAAAAAGAACGTAAAATAAAAAAGATGTAAAAGGCCTAAGGGAAAATAATATCCCTTGAGTATTTATATTATCCTAAAACTAATCTAAAAATAATTAAAGAAAAGTAACAAGAAAATAATAAATACATAAGTTGAATTACTATTGGATGATAGAAGATGACGTGGCATAAATCCGAAAGAGAAGTCGAGAACACGAGCTATACATGGCTGCCGTGGCTGCTCGCCAGAACCTGCGGCCGCAGGGTGGTTCCCGCGGGCTGGCAGTAGCACCTGCTGGTGCCGATTGGTCGCGGGACAGGGGCGCAGGGGTGGCCGCGGGTGCTGCACTTCATCGCTGACTGCATGGCTCAGATTAAAACGCCTATAACTTCTGTTCTAGAAGGCTTCTTGGGGCGTGTGACCTATCAAATGAAATCTCTTTAAGTCTAGTTTCCAATGCAATTTGAATCGCATCAATCCGATTTATAGAACTCAAGTTATGATCAAAAGAGTGGACAAAGGTCATTTTTGCAACTTTGTAAAACATCGTTTTTCTTCGTTACTAACTCAAATTCGTTTCCGTAAAGTGCATAACGACCCTTGTAGATGCTATATCCATTCCTCATGCATATAAATCTCAAAACAAGCTTCCAAAAACAGATATCCTTCATTGAACAACCTCAATTCATCGACTTTTCATCCTTTCATTATCCGGTTCTTCCAAAATCACTCCGAAAGCGTCCAAATAGTTATAGAAACTACCTGAAACATTAAGAAAACACAAACGAAGCGTAATAGAGCACAAAATGGACAACTTATGCAATTGCGACCTAAAAAGCAACAAAAGACTCAAAAATCAACTATAAAACTAGCATAAATGTGCCTATAAACTCTATATAAATGTGATTCATCAAGATCCGATTTTTTGCCCTAAACCACTCGAAAAATTTCGACCCCCCTAACCCTAATTTTCGAAAATTTCGAAACCATAAACCCTAATTTGTGAAATTTGTGTTTTGATTTTTGAATTAATTCAATTGCTATGTGTTTAATGAATTTAATCTATTTGATTTCATGCTAAATTATGAATTTTCATGATCAAATTATTTAATTTAAGAGTTAAATTAAATTGGGGATTAATTTCATGAAGAACCCTAATTTCAAGATTGAATATGATTTAATTTTGAAATTAATTGGACCACATTAAGATTAATTTAATTTTAACAAAATTATTATTTTTTATTTAAATTAAAATAAAAAAAAAAATTTAGCAGCGGCAACCGCGGCTGGGTGGCGCAGCCACGGCGACTGCCGCTGCAGGTGGTCCGGAGGGAGGGTCGGGGTGGGGCAGCAGGCGGGTCAGGGAGGGGCAGCAACAACAGCGCCGTGCAAGGGTTGCGCGGCACTACTACTGCTGCTGTGCACTGCTGCAAGCAGCATACACCTCACGGTGTACGGCCACCGTGGCCGGCTTCGGCTGGCCACACCACGGTGGCTGGTGCACGGTTTTAAAAAAAAAATAATTTATTTTAATAAAATCAGATTTCAAAATTAAAATTTAAAAGATTAGTTTTGATTTTGAAAAGATAATTAACAAAGTTAAAGTGGTTAATTTTGTTAAGTTTGGATAATTATGGAGCAAAAGATTCTATTTGGATAATAATTGATTAAATAATGAGATTATCCCATAATTAATTTGGATAATAATTGATTTAAAATTTTGTGATTGGCTAGTAATTAGGATAGAATCTCCTAAGTTTGTTAGGATAATCTTTGAGGATAAATATGATTTATCTTTTAAGATTAAAATAAGATCTGATTCTATCTCATGATTAATTTAAAATATACGATATTTTATTGATGGTCATGAATAATATATGATATTATCTAATTGCAGTAATTAAAATATGAGATATTTAGATGCCATGTTTCCTTAATTATGAACATTCGATGTTGTAGTTTAGGAAAGCATGATGAGTGATTTATTATATGACAATTTTATAATATATGATATTATTTTTTCTATATAATGACTAGTATGGCCCAGTAGATTACTAAATACGATCTGCGCATCGTGATGTATTTTTGTAATCTTAGTACGGTCTACGAACCGATAAAGTATTTTTGTAATTTATTTTATTTTATTTAAGTAGTAGATAGAATAGAATAATATTACAGGTTGTACTTGATCCAAGAAGCCAATGGAATGGAGGCCTAAAGGAATAAGGTGGATGAGATCCATGAAGATTCAAGTGGGAGTCTTTTCTGCTTTATTAGTTTTCTTAGGATTAAGGGGTCATACCATGTCATGTTTTATTTATGCATTAGTAGATTATGCATGTTAGATTTATTTTATGTTGTGTGATGATGCGCTAGAGTTCACTATATTAAAATCACAAACATAATGAATCTAGGTCCCGGTAATATTGAGGTTGCTTTTCCAATTAAAAACCTGATAAACCTTCGATATTTATGATGGGTCATGCCAAAGCTGGGTGTCATATTATATTTCTTGGGAGAGTTGGGGTAAATCAAGTTTTACAATTTTAATTGGTTATACTCAACAAGGTTACCTAAAGAGTTTAGAACCTTGAAGCTAAGGGTATTAATTAAACATGTGATGGTTAATTATTCAACCAAGAATTACAAGAGTTGTAATCAGTAAAGAGTTTACTCACCTTGAAAATGTAATGGTTGATGGTAGGGCCAAAGTCCGGTCAACTATTGCACAAATAAAGGATCTTGAAATCATTTAATTCAATTGGGATCAATTAATATTGAATAAAATGTTTTAAAGTTACCTATTTAATTCCCTGCTTTAATTTTATTAAATATAATTGAATTTTGTGTTTACTTATAAGTAACATGTCGTTCTAATTTTATTATTATTTGTATCTCCTCGATTGAAAATAAAGTTGAGAAACGTTCTCAAAAGGTTAAAAGATAATCCATAAATCTATATTCCAATTTTGCTAAGATGGTTCTAAAAGGCAAGTTTTAAACCCATGTCAAATGTCTAAGGTTGGTTTTATTCAAAATGTTTGAGTAAAATGCCAACACATCTTCATTTTGAAAAGTGTTTCAAGGGATATAATGAGATGGGAGGTACAAACCCTTTAAAAGACAAGTATAGAAGTCCAATAAAATCTCTTATCTTCAATATGATTGAATCTAAGAAAGTGATTAGAAATCTCTATGATCAAAAGTTGATCAAATGACATTATTCTTCATCCATTTCATATAGAGTTAAATGGTTTATTAAACTCTAATATGAATAATAATTGAATAAGACTTAGCAAAATCATGAAAAGTGCTTAAAGTAGTTAAGCAAAGCATCATTTTGAACCTAAGAGAAGTGTTCTAAGTGGCTCAAATGGGAAAGGTTTAGGAATATATGAGGATTGCATTAAGAAGTTATAGGCCTAGAAATGAAAACAAGTTGCTACTTCTCAAACCTAGAACTACTTACATGCTAAAAGTTGTTATGAACAACAAATGTTTCAAAATTAAATGGACCAATTCCAATTGATTAGAAACTGCCTCATATAGTTGGAAGGTAAAAGAATGGAAATGTTCCAATTAGAAATTGATTTTGCATATTGCTACTTCTTGGACATACGATGTCTTGTTTAGTTCACTCATTAAACAATGTGGTTGAACTAATGGAAGAAGTTACGGGTTAGGGAGAAATAAATCTACAAGTTTACAAGCAAATGTTGCTACTTCACAAGTAGAATCTACAAGTCTGGAAGAAAAAGTTGCAACTTTACAAGTAGAACTTATATTTCACCTTACCTAGCTATTGACTAGAACTAAATAAATGTTATTCATTCTTGTCATTATCAAAAAATACCCATTTAATGTTAGTAATGATTAAGCATTGAAGATTCAAAAACATGGACTAAATGTTATTCTATGCTTCATTGTGTCATAATATGTTTTGAGTTGCTAAATAGGTTTAAAGTTCTATATGATAGAAATTATTAAACCATTTCTATATGTAAATTGTCTCTAATGTGTCAATTAATTCGAATTAAAAATGAACATTGCATGCGGAAGATCCAAAGGGATGGACTTTCAGTATCATTAGATTGTGAATCTATTGATATATGTAATTATCATTCTAATTCGACATTTTGACAAAGTCACCATTTAAAGAAATGATGATGCAAACTCGAGGTTGAATACATATTGATGTAAGAAAACCAAAGGTTCAAAGGCTAGAGACGGACAATGAAACTTCATTTGTGATATGATCACTTGTGCTTAGTTGAAACATAACTGTGAAAGTTTTGAAAAGTTCAAAACATCTAATATGAAGTTCAGAATCAACTTGACAAGATAATAAATACACTACAATATGATTGTAATGATGAAAGTTTAAGTCAAGACATTTACTTGGCAACACATTCAAAATATTGCGATATGATCGTAATAATGAGAATTAAGCCAAGACCTTGATGAACATCCAAGAGTTGTGAAATCGTTTTACGACAAACTCCGAAAGAAAACCTTGTGAAGTGTTTATGAAGGGAGCTATCAATCTATATGAGATATATTTTGATAATGGATGAAAATTACCTATATTCTAACCATTGTTCAAGGGATATACTTTTAAGATAAGCTACAAAACTAAACAAACTATATATGTCAAATCAAATGTAGAAAAAACTCCATATATGATATGGATAAGAAAAGTTCTTATAAAGTCTTTCTACAAAGCAAGGAATAAAAGTTGTATTAAATCGTTTAATGCACGATCAATTCCTATACAGATCACGGGGTACTACTACAAAAATCATACTTAGCACAAAATGTTTGTTGCTCAAGAAGGTGCCCTTATGGAAATTGTTCCAAAAGGTCAAGTGGGAGTAGTATAAATCTCAAAAGAGTTTGAGAAAAGCAACAAATAAACGTGGTTTAAACCATGATTGGTTCACCCTATGCTAAATGTGCCTCCTCAAAAGGCAAGTGGGAGTATAAGAATCTCGAAAAGTTTGAGAGCCTTGAAAGAGTTCAAGAAAAGTGATTTCGAAAACTTGAAGAAATTTGAGAAGTAATCAAATCAAAGCAACAATATGAACATGATTCACCTCATGTTATAAATGACAACGCGTGGTCTCATTAAGTGTAATAGGAATAATAACCATGTGTCGAAGGTAGTACATTCCAAGTGCATATCCTCTGTTGTCGTTTCTCATTGAAACTAAACAAAGTTGTTGTATAAGTTTCAATTGTTGCATAAAAACCCACAATGATGACTAGCATATGTAAAACTTAGCCAAAGAAATATGATTTCATATTGACAAAGAGTTCCAAAATATTTATTTTGGAACATGATGATTATGTAAATAATAAAGATGATTTGACAAGTGATAACTCCAAGTGGTTTAAAAACCAGGAAATCTGAAATAGATTCTTAGTCTATAAGCAAGTGTATGATACTTGATTAATTTGCCTAATTGGGTGAGACCTATTATAAGCAAAACAGACAAGAATGAAAAGTGGTTTCTAAACAAAGCAAAGACTTGTTAAAGGATTCAACTAATTCATAGTATGACTATGACTACGATGAAACCTTTACATTAAGTCATGTTGCAAAGATCTATTAAAGAATTTTAATGAATTCTACCTTATGAGATTTGGTAGATGGATTTCAAACACTTTCTTGAAATTTTCATGAAAGAAGATTTGTATATGATACAATCAGAATGTTTTTGAAAATCCAATAATCCTAAGAATGCATAAAAGATCCTTTAATGGATTGAAGTTAGCATCATGGAGTTGATTGATGTTCTTGATTTTGTGAGTTAATCAAATCGTTTGATGTTCTCGTAAAATGAAGAAAAGGTCTTGTGTATACAAGATGTTTAGTGGGAGCTATACAGTCTTCTTGGTCTAGTATAAAGAGCCATTATTCATTGCTTGAAGAGTCAAGTGGTGGATAATGCATTTTGTATAAAAACCTAGAAGAGGAAGATGAGTACAGTTGGGATTCAAGATCTATAGAGATAGGTTTTGAAGTATGATTGAGCTTGGTTAAGAAACTTATATTGATAAGATTCTTATAAGGTTCAACATTATATTGAAAGGAGTTTCAATCCCATGGCACATTGCTTAAAGATTCAATGCTTTGAGAAAGGTTGATGAAATTAATGTTTTGAGTGATGCTCCTTATGTAGTTCGCAAAGGATGCATCATGCATATCATGGACTATACTCGTCTATTTGATTCACGTGTTTTAAGAACAAGTGATGATAGTTTCAATCGAAATCCAACGTAACGTTGGAATACAAATTAGAAATTTCTAAGTTCCTTGCGAAAGGGGCGAAGGAAAATTCTTAGTGTATGGAGATAAAGATTATTATAAAATTTAGAAGTTGCAAAATTCGTGTTTATGAGAATGTCTCATGAACTCTACTTAATAAACCCCTTTCATGATCAAGGTATGCGAGTCATACTAGGATTCTTGGATTGAAGCAAGTTATGTAATTTAAGTTGTATATGTTTTGAGAAAGCATATTACATGAGTAATACATCAACTTGCAGAATTATGTTTAATCAGAAATTCATCGTTTCTCTTATTTAATTATGGTTTTATGATATTAAATAAAATGTCCAAAATAATTATGGATTGATGGGCTCATCAGGTTGATGACCTGGTGAATGAAACCCCACAGGTGAACAAAATCCATACATTATTCAAGTTCCTAGTTTGAAATCATTAAATTGGACATAAATGATTTCAATAAATGGACTAGCATGTAAGATTGTTTGGATAGCGCAGTTTCATGGGCTATAGGAGCGTAGTGAAGCTCGATCAATCACATGGATATGCATGAATGATGCATGATCAAACTATAGACCTGTTTTGAAGCTCAAGTATAGAGCTTCCGGATATATTAGTGGATTCCTTTGACATGAGTGGAACATTGATTCCATTCAATGATTGATGTAACTGTATACACTCAAACGTGTTCCCGTAACTGGAGATTATAAAGGGTGTTTCCTGGTTACTTCATGATTTGAGTGGCAACCTTGGTTGCCACAAGATTGGATTAAGTCTACCTATTTAAATAGGAATGTGTCTTGGCCCCTTGAAGAGGGAGAATTCAGAAAATGCATGGCCGTGCTCAAATGGATTACATAGTAATCATTTGTTTTGTAATTCTAACTCAGTTTTTCAAGAAAATATTTGTAGATTAATATAATCACAACATGAGATGCAATCATATTATCATATCGACACACATTGACTTAAGGAATTTGAATATTGCGCACTTGTCTCAGACAAGTGGGAGATTGAAGGAATTATGTCTTCGATAAGTGCAATTACTAGATATATCAAGGATCACTATTATGGAGATAATAAGTTCGTTCTTTTGGGTCGTCATTATCTGTTGCTATACTATGATCAATGATCTTTAGGCTAGTCAAATAGTCCAAAGCCCGCTAGAATGGATCGTATGAGGTCACACACAAGGGTATTGGGTTAAGCAAGTTAGAGGCCCATTTATGGGCCTCATGAGTAAGTAACTAATCATGAATTGGATTGGGCTAGCATAGTTAGATTGGAGTTAGGTTTTGGGCTTTGTCATGGACTCTTATTTAGAGATGAGATCTATAAATAAGATCCATGCCTAGGGTTGTATGACATAATAATTGACATACAATTAACATTTGATTGTGAATCAAGGCAACCAAATCCCAAAACTCTCTCTCACTCTCTCTCTAACCCACGGCTCTCTCTCTCCTCCCCTTGGACTCACGGTCGGCCACCCCTAGTGGAGCGTGTGGTGGTTCGTTGCTCGTTCTTCTCCTTAGAAGGTCAATTGAAGGGTTCAATTGCAACTAACTAGCATTAGTGGAGGTCTTAATCCGTGCCTGTGGACCAAGTAGAGGAATCACGTTTGAGGTTCTTTGTCTCCCTTGTTCTTATTCGATCACACGTGGAATCACGCTACAAAGGTACTAATTCTAATTCTTTATGTGTTATGCATGATCTTGGGATTAGGTGCTACATGAATATGATTCATGTTTTTCCGCAATCGTACCTATAAACTCCTACACTAGCTTCTTTAGTCCAACGTTTCAAAATATATTTCTCAGGGACTAATTTAATGTTCATAGTATCAAGGACCTTTAATGCATGAGAACATAATAACCCCAATCTTTCGAACATTTTGCAACTACGTGAAACAGTTTCTGTTGAAGGATCACCCAATACTTGATATTCTTTTCCAATACAGTTGTCATTCTCAGGGTCGGAAATTACAACTCTATATTCATTGGTAAATTGACCTTCAACACGTGGCTTAATATAAGGTGCTGTTGACCACTCATATTCATCTTGAAATGCTTCAAAAATATTAGGAGTATATATTTGGCTAACTTGCCTAAGTAAAGGTGTTCTCTTCATTTTAATTCTAGGTAGTTTTTCTCTTGAATCAAACTCATTCTGCAACTCATTTTGACGCTTTAATCCAAGAACTCTCTCAAATTGTTTAAAAACCCGCATTATATCCATGTTGCATTTTAGATAGTCTTTTAAGTCTTTATTAAAACTTTCACTTAACTGAGTACTTCGCATCCCCAAAGAAAACACATTTGTCATGTAACATTCTGCCCATTTTCTTTTCAAAGCATAAATACTATCTAACCAAATACCTTTGGTGACTTTGCCACGCAATGCTTCGAATGCCTTTTCGAACTCCGCTTCTTCTTTGTAATCATACATACAAGCTTTGAATGCACGAAGAACATCTAATCCATCACATAATATGTGCTTGGTTGCATTTTCTGTAACATGCCAAGTACATAATCCATGCCACACATCAGATATCACCTCTGAAATGGCCTTACCCATAGCAATATCTTGGTCAGTGAAAATAGTCTTCGGCTTCTTGTTACCATGTGTTGCTAGAAATGTTTCGAACAACCATTTAAAAGATTCAGCTGTTTTGTCGTATAAAAGAGTTGCACCAAAACCTGTTTTCTCCCTGAAATGGTTAAAACCAACAAATACACCAAGTGGTCTATGCTCTTTATTTGTACCAAAGGTAGTATCAAAGGCAACTGCATCTCCAAATAAAGCATAATCAATAAGCATTTTTGCATCAGCCCAAAATATGTTTGTTATTTGCTCTTCCCAATCCAATTGAATTGAGTATTGGAATGAAGGGTTCTCCACTGTTTGTAAGTGAAAGTATTTTAATAAACTTCCTGCCTCCCCATACATCATATCTCTTTGGCGCTTACTTCGTAGATAATTTTTATGGTCTCGATGAGTGTAGCCAAGATTGGAAGATCTACCCACATGAGCACCAATGAACTCATTAGCTACTTTAGGACGAATGCCGGAATCATCCACAAGTTCAATTTCAATGGCTTGTATTTCAGAAATTTTTCTCTGCGACGACAACAAGTGGCTAGTTTTTGGTTGATGAATTACATGATTGTGTTCGGATACAAAATCATGAACCTGGTATTTTCCTATCGATCTAATTAATATAATACCAATGCAGACCTTGCATCCGGTTCTTCTTTCAGCTCGAGAATTGGTTGTCAAGTGGTCTCACTTGTCAGGTTGACGAAAACCCTCTTTTGAACAAACAAATCTCCTAGATGTTACTTGTCCATCCTTGCCTCTGTTCTCATAATGCTTACGAACGTTAAATCCCATCTTCCCTCCATATTGTAACCAAAAATTCCAAGCATCCTCCACCGAATCAAATTCCATGCCTATCCGAGGAACCCAATTTTCTACTTCGTTGTTACTATCTGCCATTCTAAGACAAATAAATTTTATGTTGCTATTAGTATGAATCATTAAAGATCATCATTGAAATTATAAACAGTTTACAGTGTCAAAATAAAAAAGATATAAAAAAAAACTGAAGTTTTTCAATTGAAATATAAATTAAAATAGGGCATATATTGGAGCAATTTCATCTTACTTGCAATGGTTGAATGAAAACACAAAATCACAAATTGTAGACTTCTTGATCAAATGTTGCGACTTGAATTATTGTCAATGGCAGATAATTGTTGCTTTATTTTTTTAATGGGGATATTTGTAGGTTTAAAAGTTGGGGAAGCAAATAAAAAAAAATAATTTGCTTGACAATGGTGGAGATATAGGTTCATAGTATTACGGATCAAGTAGTGAAGATTTTGGTGGGAAAATAATTACTCCTAGTGCTGAAAATTTGGTGGGAAAATAAGCTAAGCAATTTAATTAGGCGCCTACTTCGGTAACTGCTAATTGCTTTTTTTTCTTTTTCTTTTTTTTTTGGGAGTAAATGGAGGGTTGAGTAATAACAACCGTTGATATGCATGGAGGGTTGTGATAAGCCCAACTCCAACTCTACATGGTAGAGTTTTCCTCCAACTCTAGAGGATGCCGACGTTACGAATTTGTATTAGTTAAATGAAAGTAATTCTATTGTTGATTTCCAATTTGAATATTAGTAGGAAAATCTTATCTATAAACAACGTTACAAATTTAACTTTGACTTAAATTAATATTATAATTTTTGAGCTTTTTGTTTAGTCTATTGTTTTTTTGTTTAAAATTAAATCATTTCAAAAATCATTGACAATTATTAAAAAAAAAAAAAAAAACTTTGATTTAAATTCAATACTATAATTTTTTATAGATTACAAGAAGAATTTAGTGCAAGTTGTTTTTTATTCTCTAAACACAGGTTAGTTTTCTTATCTTTGGGATTTTTTGAGTTGATTTTAAATTTTCTCTCTCTCTCCCTCTCTTATTTTACTAAGCCTTTTCCTAAGCTAATTGTGTTATTCTAAGCTAATTGTCCTAATTTTATTAAGTGATCTTACTTAAGTACCCCTCTCTTTCTCTCTCTTTTCTAAGCTTATTGCCTTGATTTTTGTATGTGATTTTTGTTAATTGGTCTCTCATCTTTTCAAAGTCAATTGACCCTATTTTCTTAAATGATTTCTCTTAAGTGACATCTTTCTTTTTTTTTTTTTTTGTCTCTCTCAAGAAAATTGTCTTGATTTTCTTAAGAGATCTTTTTTGTGTGGTCTCTTTTTCTCTCGCATTCTCTAGCCGCAAGGGGCTGCCATCATCTCTTTGATGATGGTAAGCCCCAAAATTTCCATCGATTCCTTAGATTTTAATTGTTTAGCTATTAATAATCCTCCTTTCTCTCTTTTTATGAGAGATTTGTTCCCAATTTTTGGGTTTGTTCTCTCTGTTTGTGGGAGTTTGGAGTATGATTTTCTTTTCTTCTCTTATGGAATTGAATATTAGAATTGGGTAGTTGCAATTTGCTTGGAAGATTAATTTCCGTGATTGTTCGTCCGACAAGGAATGTTCGTCCGACAAGGAATGAAGATTTAGGGCTTCATAACCTCTCTAACTATCTAGAGTACCACGCAGGTATTTTCATTCGTACGACTATGCATTAGTTGATCTTAACTAATTCACATATTGTATTGCTTCGGAAGAAGTTTTTTTTATTAAGGCTATTGTTGATCGAATCTACAATGTATTTTATTTTATGGTGATCGAAGCCACTCAAGTAAATTCACTTCAACTCAACATTTTTTTTTTAAAAGAAACGAATGATTTTAACAACAATGATTTTAATCACAAATAACAACATTATATTTTGAGATTGGTTGTTAATATTATCTCTCTCTCTCTCTCTCTCTCTCTCTCTTTCTCTCTCTCTTCTAAGTTAATTGCCTTGATTTTTGTATGTGATATTTCTTAATTGGTCTCTCATCTCTCCAAAGCCGATTTACCCAATTTTCATAAATTATTTCAGAAGCCACTCAAGTAAATTCGCTTCAACTCAACAAAAATTTTTTTAAAAAAAAAAACGAATGATTTTAGCAACAACAATGAAATTTTAACGTGTCATTCTTGCTTTGAGATGTGGCAATGTGATAGTCTTTTTTTTTTTCACGTAGGTAATGAGTTTGAAAAGAAATGTATATTGGGAAACTTTAATAAAAATTGATAATAATGTTTTTGATAAGGTAAAAAAATGAAGTATGTGGCTTTTGTATTTGGACCTAAGCTAGGTAAGATAACTTAGTAACATGTTCATTTTAATAGATTTACTATTTGTTTTTATTACCTTTTTATTTGATATGGATAATTTTAAATGTAGTAAAAAAAATAGGACTTTTAATTTTTTTTATAAGCCTATAGGTTTTGCAATATTTTAAGAGGTTTGTTTTTTATTGTTTTCTATGCAAGGAAATAGGTTAATAAACTAATTGACATGGATTAGCTTTTGTACTTGGACCAAAGATAGCAAAGATAATTTCTTATGGGTTATTCATGAATTGGGCCTAATTTAGCAACATGTTCATTTTAGCATATTTACTATTTGTTTTTATCAATTATTGACATGGATAATTTTAAATGTAGTCTAAAGATAGGAGTTTACATTTTTTAATAAGCTTATAGTTTTTGCAACATTTTAAGAGGTTTGGGTTTTTTTTTTTTGTTTTTTTTTTTTTTTTCTTCTCTATGCAAGGAAACAAGTTAGTAAAATAAGTAATATGGATTGAGTTTTGTACTTGGACCAATGATAGAAAAGATAATCTGTTATGGGTTATTCATGAATTGGGTCTAACTTAACAACAATTCATTTTAATAGATTTACTATTTGTTTGAATCTTTCTTAAGAGGTCTCACTAAACTTAGGTGATGGATTTTTCTTAAGTGGTCTCTCTCACTAATGATTTCTTTATTTCCATCTCCTAAGCTAATTGCCCTAAGTTTTTCTCCTAAACTAATTGCCCTGATTTCTAAGTTACTTTTTTTTTTTTTAGTGGTCTTTCTTCTTGAGTGATTTTATTTAAGTGATATTTCTTAAGTGAGCTACCTTTCTTTTAAAGCATTTTAGTAACTCTTTTTCCTAAGCTAATTTTTCTTATTTTCATAAGTAATCTTTCAAGTGCTTTCCCTCTTTTTGTTAAGTGATCTTCAAAAGTGGTCTCTCTTAAATAATATTTCTTAAATGCTCTCTCTCTTTCTCTCTCTCTCTCCCGTAATCTTTCGTAATTAATCTCTCTCTCTAGTAGGTCGCTTCCTAGCTACTGATTTTTATGTCTTAAGTGGTTTTTCCTTAGTGGTCTCTCTCTCTCTCTCTCTCTCTCTCTCTCTCTCTCTCTCTCTCTCTCTCTCTCTCTCTCTCTCTCTCTCTCTCTCTCTCTCTCTCACACACACACACATTTAGTAACTCTTTCTCTAAGTTAATTGCCTCAATTTTCTTAAGTAATCTTTCTTAAGTAGCCCCTTTCTCTCTCTCTCTCTCTCTCTCTCTCTCTCTCTCTCTCTCTCTCTCTATCTCTTCTAAGCTAATTGCCTCGATTTTTTAATGTGATATTTCTTGATTGGTGTCTCACCTCTTCAAAGCCAATTGACCCTATTTTCATAAATGATTTTCTTTAATGGTTGCTGTTTTTTTGCTCTCTTAAATTAAGATAATTGTCTTGACTTTCTCAAGTGATCTATTTTTTTTGTGGTCTCTTTTTCTCTCACATTTTATGAATCTTTTTTCCTAAGCCACACCGCTTGAAGTCTGCCCCAAACCCCATCTTCCAGACCATGTTTATTAAATGTAATAATCCTATAAAGTATGATTATTGATTGATTGTCACCTATAATATCACCTCACCATGTAAGTCTTACTACTTAACAATGTTGTTATGTGCGTTAATTCCTTTATTTTTTTCTTTTTCCAAGTCCACACTTTATCAGAGAAAAGAGCGTGATCACAAGTGGAGTAATCTTCTCCGCACAATGTCATTCATCTGTTAAGAAGAACATAAAATGAAATCCAACCTTTGCCGCTTTAAAGCTGCTATGGTGCTGCCGCAACGCTACTATTGCTGTAGTGCTGCTGCCACAATGCTGCTGTTGCTGCAGTGCTGCTGCAACACAGATGTTGCTGCAGTGGTGCTGCCGCAACGCTGCTCGCTGTTACTGCTATGGTGTTGCCGCAATGCAGTTGCTGCTGTGGTGCTGCCGCAACGCTGCTGTTCCTGCTGCAGTGCTGCCGCAACGCTGCTGTTGCTGCTACAGTGCTGCCACAACACTGTTGTTGCTGCTGCTACTCTGTGCTGCAATAGTTTTAGGAGCTTTTTCCATGTGTAGCAGTGTATTCACTAAGCTTAATGCGTGATATCTGATATGTAGACGATTTACATTGCAAGTATAGGAAGCATACATTATTATTAATGTCAAATTTCTCCAATTAACAAAGAACAAACATGCATTACATATCAAACCATTTAGCATTCATTAGAAAAAAATGCTAATTATGACTCGATACATGGAGAGGTGATTGCCCCTAAATTTGACAAATTTAACAACCGTGAGTTTATATTATTTCAAATTGTAGCTATCAAGATTTCAGTAAAAAATATGAACATTCAAGTCACACTTTTGTAAACTATATTTTTCAGATTGGTACTACACGTTAAGTTTATAGCCCAAAAATGTCATAGCTAACAATTATTTACACATTTAAACCCACAATATAATCTTGGTTGCAAAAAGAACCTTCTGAATCAAATTGCCTAAGATAAACTTATCAATCTCACCTATAACTTGTTCAACTTCATTTAGAGTGAACATACTCTTCCAACCAACTTCCCATGTTATGCTCTTGAACTCCAAATCTTGATCTAGTATAACATAGAGATCGTCGAAGGGAAACTCATCATTTACCGGCCTTGAATAGAGTCTTAGGTTCTCAATTCCATTGCATACTTCCTCCAACAGTCGGTCCAAGGAGAAATAACTTTGTAATTTTGCTGTGAAGATGCGCGGAAGAAGCAGGTGGCATGCTTGTAGGAGCTAAAACCCACATAAATACCCCCAAAGTTAAGCAAAAAGTCGTCCAACATTTTGAAACAAAATCAATTTTCCCAAATTCACTACCTAAAATTGGCTTAATCAATTGTTCAATACAGCAAAAACAACAGTTCCTTCATCTGGGTATTTAAAATCAAGAACAAAGAAATGAACACAATAGAAAACCGAGGAAATGTTACCATTTGGAGCCTTTAATGATTGCAAAGAAATATTAAAGATACCGGGAAACACACTGTTGTCAGCAACTTCAAATTGGTCATTTTCAGCCTCAAATTCAACTTCCATATTTTTCTGGTTTGAGGGTTCCTGAGATGCTCTTTTCTGAGTGGTTTGCATTGCCGGAGTCTTCCTTGCATCAGTTCCTTCCACCGCTCTAGTCCTTGTAATATAGCGAGTTCTTGTGGCCGTGGTCCAGGGAGCATAAGATGAGTTAATTGCTGATCTTTCAGGGAATCCCTGGGTTTCAGATTCTAGTTTTGCCAAAAATTCAGCCAGCCCATCAACCTACACCAATGAATTAATTAGATTCAATTAAAAATACTACATTGAATTGCAATAAAATCCCTTCCACAATCTGGACATCATAAAATATATGTCATGTATTACTATTGTATTATGTACAAACGAAATTATATGTTAATCAATAAAATGAGCAACAAAATCAGTAATTGAGTAGTAAGCTTAAAAATGAGTAAATTGCTAAATTACTTGTTCATGCTCCTTTCCAATAATATCAACTGAATAAACCATTGTTATAAAAAAAAATTAAAAAAATAAAATAAAATAAAGACGAAATGATCTCATAAAATCAAACTAATCTCATGAGAAAATGTTAAAATTTTGATGTATAGATCTTCATATTATATAGCCTCACTAAAACTTCAATATCAAAGCAAGCTATAAACCAAAAACTTCCAGATGAGGATACTGTAAAATTTTGTTAAAATGGAAAGTGGAAAATTCTTTTCCAAATTAAAGTATCAATATTAAAGCATACATTCTACAGGATTCTAAATCAAATTCTCAATTATAAATTCATTAACAATGCCCTTATATCTTGGGACAATCTAAAGGGTATAAATTTACATGAATATAAGTATATAACAAGAGTCATTTATTGATTTATAATCACTTATCAGCCTACGGAATGACATGAGTACACTGCCAATACACAAGCTTCGATTCTTCACCTAACAGTAACTTAAATAAAACATAATAACTCCATAAATATTACAATACCTCAGCATTGTAGAGAAGAAAACAAAATATAATTTTGATAATTATAGAGAGGAGTCGGCAATTGGCAACTAAATAGCAAGATTGTGCTATAACCACATCCCATCAAATTGAAAAGGCAGTCAGCTTGATAGTTACGACATCATTAAATCAAGGTTCAACAAAAAATCCTAATGCTTTTCAATTTCGATCATCCTAAAATAACTGGATTATCAAACAATAATCAAAATACACAACTAAACACAGCAGTAACATGAAAAAAAATCACAACCCAGATCCAATTATTAATCAAAAACTAAAATTAATTCAAAACCCAAAGGTAATTATACAGAAAAAGGGTGAGAAAGTACCAATTTCAAACAATAGCTGAATAATCCACCAATGTAAACCGTAAATTGACTATGCTAACATCAATATAACAACAATGTGAAAATGAACTGTTAAATGTTTTTATTTTTTTTAAAAGTGGGAAAACCACAGAAACCCTAGAAAAATTAAACTTTATTGTAATATCCCGTATTTTCATACGTTTTTTTCTAATATATTAATTATTATTTTATAAAAAGGGAATTTTAGTAAATTAACTTACTATTTGAATTTTGGAGCCAAAATGATATTTGAATTTTGGCGCCAAAAATATTTTGAAACCAAATTATTATTTTTATATTTTGGATAAGATTTATTATCCATTTATTTTATCTTAAAAATCGGATTATTTTTATATTTCGGATATTTTAATTATAGCAAAAAACTATATTTTATTAATTAATTGAAAGGTCCGAAAATTCCCAAACAGTAGCTAGGAATTTCGGATTTTCTATATATAGAAAATCTTATTTTCTTTATTGGTGAATAATTGGTATTTATTTATTTAATTAATTATTTTATACAATAAATATTATTTACACAATTATTTTAATTCCTAAAAACTAGCAAAATAACTTTCTAAATTACTATAAGGAGGTCCGAAAGTTTGAGCTAAGGAAGCTCAATATTTTCGGCCCTCTTGGGTGATTTTTGGGAGAATTATTTTGGTAATTTATATTTTTAATTATCTCCTTAAAATCTCTCATTTTCCTTAATTCTATTTTTCCATCTCCTAAATATTTGATCATCATATTTTCCTACCTTTTATTTCCTTTGATTATTCCCCAAGTATCTCCATTGTCTTATTATTTTTCATGACAACACACCTTCCATATTTTTATTATGCACAATCACCTTAATATCAAAACTCTCCGTATTTATTTAGGGCTTTTTGTCAAAAACTACCCAATAAAACCCATATTTTGCGAGAAACTACCTAATAAAAAAATGTTGTAATAAACTTCCTAGTAAAGATAAAATGTTAAAAAACTACCTAAGAAAAGGTAAAATGTTGTAAAATACTACCTATACCAGATTTCCACCGTTGATTGACCTCAAAACACTCCCAAAACCACCGCTTTCGTTTCCAAAATTAACACAACTTGCTTGAAATCGTCTCCACCACATCTAAACCACCTTTCAACCCCAAAACCACCATCCCAAAGCACTAATCTACCCTCACTAACTCGGAATATCCTCTCACCATCCCGAAAATAACCTTACTACCTTGAAAACTAACCTTCACGGTGGTTTCGGGCGTGTTTTAAGGTGGATCAGTGTCGTCAAATTAAGTCAACGGTGGAATTTTGGTCAAAGGTAGTATCTTTCAACATTTTATCTTTTATTAGGTACTTTCTTACAACATTTTTTTTATTAGGTAGTTTTTCACAAAATTTAGGCTTTATTAGGTAGTTTCTTACAAAAATTCCATTTATTTATTCACTTCTCCAAGTATTTCCATAACTCTTCTTACCAAAATTCTTCCTACATTTTCCTACCATAATTCATGCCTATACTAGCCTATAAATACCCCTTTATTTAATGACTAAACACTCACACAAATTCTCTTAGTTCTATCTCATTTTCTTCTCTTCTTTTCTTTTCTTTTCTTTTCCTTTTCTCCTCCTTTTGTGCGCCACCACCACCGGCCACCTTGACCACATACGGCTGCCACCAGAAACCGTCGCCAACCACCACCGGCGCCGCCAGCCGCCACCGCCGGCCACCCTTGCGGCCACCTCTCCTCCTCTTTTCCTTTGGTTTTCTATCTTTTCTTCTTCTCTTCTCTTATTTAATTAATTATAATTATTATGGGGGATTTATTAAAATTATTGTGACTAGTTTTAATTAAATAAAATCAGATTTTTAATGATTTTTATAAGAAAATAATTTAAAAGGTTCATGTACACATAGTTGGGGGTTTTTAATTTAATTGTTGTGATTATTTGTTAACCTTATATTGATTAAGGTTATATTTATTTGTAAGGTGTGTGCAATCAAGGTTCTTGAGTTCTTTTGTGTGGTTTTGCTAAGCAAGGATCGAGGTACGTTTAGGTAGCTAGACACCTTTGAAAGTGATTGAATTGAATAGCATGTTTTATGTGATTTTATTTGTGATTGATTTTGATTAAATTAGGGTTTATGAAATAAAGCATATTTAATTAATTGGTTTTAATAAACAATTGGAGTATTGATTTTTATATCATGTTTTGAAAGAATTGAATTATTTATCATGTTTTAAAGACTTGATTTTGAAAGTATGTTGAAATTAATTAAAAAGGAGCTTGAGATATTTATTGGAAATTATGATTTAAAGAGGTTATTGATTATTTAAAAAGCTTTACAAGCATGTTTATTATATTAATCCTACTATGCGGATTCGTTGAAGACTATGGACTTTATATGACCTAATCTTTCTCCAAGAATAGCCTTGAAATAGTAGGAGACTAGCTTGACGGTTGTGCACACTTAGAGAGGAAATTGGGTTAATAAATCATTCTTATTATCAAGTTTTGATGAATTAATGGATTTTAATAATCATTCTTATTGAATTATTGAGTTATTGAAATTATATTTGAGTATTGAGAATTGGTTTTAAATCATGAGTATTGGAATTTATTGGAAATTGGTTTGGAAAGAATGTTTGCAAATAAAGTATCTTGCACTTATCGTACTTAACATATTTTGCTAATTCGTATTTTCTACCTGTTTTGGTTTGCCCTGTTTACCTTAATGGTAAGCAGTGTTGACTAATTTCAGGTGAAGTCAATATGTAAGCATTTGGAGTCCCGGGAATGTCTTCATCTAGATTAGGAATCTCGGTTCTTGTGTTTTAATTATGAGTACTATGACAATGGTTACTATTTATGGGTTATTTAATAAAAGAGTATTGAAGTTTCCGCTGCAAAGTATTGGTTTTATTTAGTAAGTTTGGTGGCCTTGCGTAATCACGGGGCGGTAATACGCCTAAGTCTATCTCTACGGTATAATTATACGTATTTTTCTAGTATTTCCGTAGAGGGAGATTTGGGGATGTTACTTTTATTATTTTAACAATCAAATTAATCAAGAAGTTTAAAACCCTATATATGAAAGAGAAAAAAAGAACAAAACTACCTCATGATATTAGACGACTAAAAAGGATGAATATCTTACCTCATGAAGCTGCTTTAATAGAGGAGATAAAACCTTTCAACGGATCGGAGAACTCGGATTATGCTTCAATGGAGGATCCTAACTGTGTATGTTAACCAGGAAAAGACAATAATTCATAACACAAAATACAAAATTAACACAAAAATACCTAAAAGAAACATATAAATTCACCAAAAAAAAAAAATCAAAAAATCGTCGAAAAAATTACATAATTACCTGACCTTTAACCTTGAGATTGATGTGAGTAGAGTGATTAGGAGCAGGCTTCTCATTCTCATTAAACGTGAACCCAGAAGAAAAAAATTAAAAAAAAACCCACAAATGATGAAACAACAACAATAGATGAAGATGATGATGAAGAATCGAATTAGGGTACGACAAATGAGCAACACCCTTGAGAAGATTTCTAAGGCTCGAGAACCCTTAAGAAGTTGAAAAAGAAAGCTCTGAACCAGAGTCGGAGGAAGAGAGAGAGGACGTGGATTGGCTCGATTTCGATGGATGAGAAAGACCGTGAAGTGCAGAGGAGAGAGACTGAGTGTATAGGTAAAAGGAAAACACAGGAGAAAAAGGACCAACCATGTGCTGCACATGCAATTTTTGGAGGGCAAATCAGGGAACACACTGTAGATAAGGAAAAGCAAGGCAAAATTTAGGGGTAATATAGGCAGTACACTGTTCATAAGGAGACATTTTTTTAGTGTCTTGGTGCTTTTATAGATTAAGGATAATCACAAACCGGTCAACAAAAATCAACGACCTAATAGTCTAGGTAACCTAACACGTGTCAAGTGGTGTTTGGTCCAAAAAAAAGCCACTCGCACACAACTACTAGCAGTGGCCAACCCAACCCCCAACAAAATCAGGCCCCCCTCCCTCCCTCAAAACCACCATAACCAAATCCCCAACCTTGAAACCGCCACCCATAACTGCAAAACCACACATAACAAAAACCCCCGATCGACCCCAAAATCTTCCCCCTCCCCTCCCGGGTCCACCCCCGAAACCACCTATAACACTAATCCCAAGCCCCGAAATCACCTCTAGGGGGATCTCCCATTCTAAGATCCCCTAACTGTTCTCCTCTTAATTATTCTCCATCGTCCATTCTTATATCATATAAGACGTTCTCCTAACAATTTCTTCAAAGTCAACTTCAACGGTTTGGTTCACAGTAACTTAGCAACTTCAAGAGTCATCATTAGAGGTGCCCTTATCAAGTTCAACATCAACAACACCAAAGTATTCATAGTAAAATCTACAACTCATGTTAAAATGAGTATGTCCAACTACTTCAGTGTAGCATTCAAAATAAACATTCAAATTGAAGTTAATACCAATTATTCATCAACTCAGTAAAAAGACATTTTGGTAGTCTCTTGGTAGATCGAGTATATTATTATTTATTAGACACTCGTTTGTCGCTCACTCAATTTCACAATAAAGTATCCTATACATGCATCTATCAAGAGACAAGTCGTGCAATAAATTGGATCGCTGATGTAGGACACTTTGTTTTTGATAGTATGGATATTAATATTTGTAATTACTATAGCTTATTTGTAATCCCCTCGTAAGAAACTTTTCACTACTCCGTATTATTTTTCTTCCATTTTTTTAAAAAAAGCCTCAGCTATTAGCTAAGGCCCGTTCCCTTTACCTTTTTTTTTTAAAAAAAAAGAATAATAAAAATAAGTTTGCTTGAGTAATAATAAGTTCAATACTATAAAAATAATTTCAGTTCAGTAACAATGAGTAAGTTAAATAAGAAATATAATATACTATCTTCATTTCATATTATTTGCAACGATTAAACATTTTCTAATCACACTTATGTCAAATCGTTACAAATGTTATGAAATGAAGGTTGTATAACTGTTAAAAATTATTTCACTTTAATAAAATTAAGAAAGTTTGACTTTTGATACCTCAAAAATAGCCTCTGCTGACTTTGGATGCCCATCTAAAATTTTATATTATTTTGATACCTATTAAAGTTACAAAACCTAGATTTTGGTACAACTTAACAGAATCTGTTAGGGTTCCGTTAAGTGAGGCCCATTATCTAATTAATTAATGATTTAATTTATTTTTTAAAAAAATTTCTTAAAAAAACCCAGCCATTGCCACCCCTCCCCCCTCTTCTCCCTCCCCGTGCCGGCTGTCGATGCCCAAACGTTCCCCCGGCGTCGGTGCCGACAACCCCACCCCCTCCCTTTCCCTTTTCCAATCTCAGTCGCAAGAGCAGCGAAGCCCTCACCGAAACCCCTGTTTTCCCCCTTCCCCCAAACCCTACTGCAACCACCACCAAAACCCCTCCCGCACTCCAATAATTTCGAATTGCTGCTTTCCCTACCCCAAATTCCTAGCGGCTAGGGTTTTCGATGGTGGGGGATGAGCGTTTGGGGTTTTTCGGGAGTGAGTGAGGTGAATTAAGGGAGTTTCGAGTGGTGGTGGTGGTGGCGGCTGGAGTGTGCAAGAGTCGGCGCTGGTTGTGGTGACTAGGACATGTTCCTGGCCACAGTGGCTGGACTTCGGCCTAGCCGCGGCGGCAGGTTGCTGTGGTGAATGGGTTGCGTGCCTGGTTGCTGCAACGACAGATCGACAGTGACACCGACAGGCTGATTTGGTTTTCGGGGTGGCTGGAAGATGGTTTTCGAGGTTGCCAGCTTTTGACACGGGGATGGAGGGGGGGCTAAGGGGTAGCTGGAGGGTAGCAGGATTATGGTTGGGCCCCACTAACGGAAACCGTAACCGTTTTTAGACACAGGTACCAAAAACTATACTTTTAGAATTTGATAGGTAACAATATAAAATAAAATTTTAGATGAGTAATTAAAGACAACAGAGACCATTTTCAAGATACCAAAAGCCAAAATTTTTAAAATTAATTATTCAGTTCATTAAATTAAGTAAAGTTAATTGGTGAAGAGAAGAGGCTTTTGTACAAAGCTTTCAAAACACACTAGTAAAAAGTTGGCGCTCACATCCCCTATTCTTCGCGCTTTCTAAAACCCCCAAATTTTGTCAGTTGCTCTCTGCGACACTCCGAAAACAGCAAAAGGGAGAGAAAGAGAACAAAAACGAGCCTCAAAATTTGAAGATGGCCACCAAATTCGACGATCTTCTGACTTCCGAATTCGATGATATACCCTTATTTACCGTTAAAAAAAAGGTTTTTATTTCGATTTTCAATTTCTTTTTTAGTTTTATTTTATCTCGATGATTGGAAACACTTAATATTCATTGTAATGTATTATTTCTCTTAAATTTCGCCGAATTTGGTTCAATTGTCAAATTTCTGGTATGTTTTGCAGATACTAGGGTTTTAATTTCACTGTTCAATTTTTAATTTCTCATGGTCTAAAATAGAAATGTGACGAATTATTTAGGAATGGTAATAAAGACTGGAGTTTGGATTTTTCGGGCTTTATGTTACAAATTTTAGTTAATTTCTTATTAGTTGAAAGTTTTGTTAAGCAATTAAGTATTACTCCGTATTTGGGAAATGTTTTTTAATTTAATTTTATTTATTTATTTATTTTTAAAGTTCTATTGTAATGGTGTTTTTGTTATCATAATGTTACAAGGACAATGTCGGTTTTACTGTAAGTTCGTTGTCTGATAGATGGATTGAATATTCGGAAATGCCCCCATTCGACGCCTAGATACGAGCTTCATGTTGTTGTTGTTCAGTTTATGTCATGGATGTTAGTATGTTTAAGGGGTGGTAGCTTGAGTATTATGTATTGTTAATCCGATTTTGTATGTGTTTGGTCGTTTATGAGTATTGTTGTATCATTTTATCAGTTTTCGATTGTGAAGTGCATGTGAAATTTGATTGTTACTATGCCTTAATAACAATGTGTTACTATGTACACAAACTTTGTCATTATAAATATGGTTTATGCTTACTTTGTCGTGGCATTAGCTTGTACCTTAGCAAGGGTTTTTGGGACCATTGTTTAATTATACAACTCCAACAGGCTCAATGAAATTGTCTCGTGTTTTATGTGTTTTTGGAAATATTCAGGAAAAAAGGAATTATTGGCTTGGATGATCTTTTCAATGATCACAAGAAGGAGCAACTGAAAAAAAAGAAGGGAAAGCTTAAGACTTCAAAGACTAGGAAATTTTGTGTCTCAGATGATGAGGATGATGCTGTTGCTGCTGCTAATGAGACTGAAAATAAACTTACTGAAGCTCTTCATGATTTTAAGAAGACGGTATGTTGAGCAGTTTTGTTTTGTTTTCATTTTCTTCCTATTAGTAAACTTACCTGTATTTAAACTGGCCTATTTAGATATGTGAAGTTGACGGGCATGATGGTGCTTTAAACGATATTGGGCGGGAAGACACTACCTCAAGTTGGGGGCTGCATGTTTTTGGAACTCAGGTTCTTCTATATTTTACTGAACTCTGTCATGCTATGGGCCTAAGATTGGTTTTATATCTGACGAGAAAACTAATACTTTCCTGCAGAGAACTCCATCACCCTTGGTTGTTCCTCACTTAGAAGGTTGCTTGCTGCTACAGAGTTCTGTGAACAATGTACTCGATGAGTTGTTGGATAGTTCACAGATGGGTACTAATTTGTTGCACTCTTCACTGCTACTTTGTAAAGTTGCATTGCATCTGCTTCCAACGTGTTCTTATTAATTTTAGATGTACTTTACAGGAGCGACATTTCTTGAAGGATTACTCTTAAATGGCTGGGTTTCAAAATTGATTATAACCCGTGGCTATCTGGAAGAATCAATAGCAAAATGGACCATTAATTTATGTTAGTACACATTTCTGGATTTCTGGTTATGTGTGCCTATTGATTTCCATTTTTCCAGGGATGACATGCTCTTGTTCATTTACATTTTCTTTGTCTCCAGTGTTATACTCTTCGGATGAATCACTAATGGCTTCTGCTTGTGACTTTTGGTGTACTATTTTTTGCAACAAGGTTAGCTGGTCATAGAGTAGAAACTGAACAAAGTATGCTCTATTTTGTCCCATTAAGATACAATCCATTGCTTCGGTTTTAAGATTACTAGTTCTTATGTTTCCATTTTAGGCTGATGCACCTGTAGTTAAGATTGAATGGCTCCCTGGCTTTGTGGAACTCAACAGAGCTCTTGAAACCTTTGGATTTCAGCTGCATTCATCAACAAAAGTCTTGTCTCCTGTAGATTCAACTCTTGACAGTAAGTAATCTAGCTCCGAGTATATTTATTAATGCTGAAGCAACCCTACTGGCTACCCTACTTTTTTCTGCTTCTGATACAATATAATTTGGTTATAATGTATGCATGCTTTGTACAATTTGTTATGTTCCACAAAATGTTGCTTTGTCATCCTTTGTTGGATGCTATTTTATACAGTATATATGTATGAAACTACCTATTGTGGGGCTTATTAATTTATTGAGCTTGGCTCATAACACCACTATTTTATGATGAATTTTTCCTCTGAGAGTATTATATAACTGGATGTAAACACTCCTAAAGCCTAGATGACGCAATTGTTTGCTTATTACAGGGATCTTTCAATAATACACTATATTTCTTTGCCTGATTTGATGGCTTATTAGGCCTTGTAACATCTATATGCTGTATGTTTTTTTCATGTAGCTCCATTAACTTTCTTATTCTCTTTAGTTGTTGACTTCTATTTAGCATTGTTCATTTGCTGAATACTATGAACCCTTTTCTCATGCTGAGGATGAAACCCTTTTCTCATGCTGAGGATGAAACCCTTTTCTCATGCCTTCCCCTATATATACGTGTGTGGTGCGCCCGCGCTTATTTTTTTTTTCCACTATTCCCTTTGTTTTGTAATAATCACAACCCTTTCCTTTTACATTTGTTTCATAATAATTGTAATACTTCATTATTTGGTAATGTTCCCCCTCCCCTTTCTAAAATTATTTCTCTCTTACAAACTTTATATTATAAAAACTCCCCTTAGGCCCCACCTTATAACTCTCCTAAAACTGTGTAATGCTTAGTGTTGCAATTATTACAAAATAGAGGGAGTTAAATTTAGTCTCAGCTCTTATTCACACTTTGGTCAACACCGCTGTGTTATGATCCTTTCCTCCTATTGATTGCCAAGAGTCCGACTTCATCTCTTCGTCTGCAGGGATGAAACTTGGTTGTAGTTGTCTCTGTGTGGGCATGTGATGCATTTTAAGATTTTATTACCTACTGATAATTTTAGAGTCTCTTATGTTTTCTATCATGTCAGGGACTTGAGCATTGAGCTCCCAAAAATTCGTTACAAATAATCAGCATAGACTTGCTTCTAGAAAGAGTAGAATTACTTACTTTATGATATGGTGATCTTTTTTCTAACAAGATATTGCTTTTTTAGCAGGTTCTAAACAAAGAGGGCCACCAACTAACATCAGAACATGGATCAAATTTGCAGATGCTTGCTTTCAAGTAAGGTATGCAATTGTATGAATTTCAGAGGTTATTGACTTGTGATATTGACATGGGATGGGGCTTAGTTATCAGCATTAAGAACCTGTATAATTTTGTTTTTTGGTTTTTGCTTGCATATAAGTTCGATACATAGGCAGAACTATAGGAAAAGGGGATCTAGTAAAGGTTCTTATTATTTGAGTAGACTAAGGTAGATATTAGAAGACAGAGTTATTAGAGGATGAAAAAGCCACGTTGTTCATGAGGAATCACAGAGGAAGAGACTCATTAGAATATGAATATTATGTTAGAGGAGAGTTGAGAGATAGAAATTGATGAAAGTACTCCCAAGTCCCAACAGATTTATTTTCAAACCAAGGCAGCATAGCTTTATTGTCTGAAAACGGCTGTCTTTGACTTGGAATTTTACATTATTAAATGTAATTTTAGTGTGAAGTAGAGGGATGGTCCATGATGTGTAGATCAAATTGTCTATAATTTTAAGAGTATGATTGGATGTAAGCAACTCCTCATTATTTGCTACAGTTAGAAGCCTTATTCTATATGCTATGGTAAATTCCTAGAAGAAAAAGGCAATAGATAGAAATTAAAAAAAAAAAAAAAAAATGCAGAATACCTTTGATGTTCCAAATTATATGTAGGTGTTTATGGGGAGGAGGGGCGGGGGGTTACCAGTTAGTCAAATTTTCATTTTAGGCTTACTCAGTAGGTCTTGTATTAATAGTGTCCTGTGTTTTCTGCTGGATAAAAAGTGCTGTTTCCAATTATCCTACCAGTCAAACTGGGGAGAGGTATTTTGGCACTCCCTTATGAGAAGTGAGGATTAGGAAATGGTGCTCTTACATAGAGAATTGTATTACGAATATGAGACTACAGAATTCAATTGTCACTATTTGGTGTTTTGGTATTGTTATGCTCACCAATCACTAGTTGATTTTTTCTTCATTAAAATTTCTAGTCTGCTGAAAACGAAAAAGTGCCCTGTGAACTAAAACTGATTAGATTATACCTTTTGATTATCTGTGTATTAACTATATCCGAACCTTTAACCTGCAGGAGTAGATATTTGGTATTGTCAAGACGAGAAGCAGAAGAACTCACAGGAATACTTATCTGTCTGTTTCTGGAAAGGCAATTACTAGGCTTAAGTGGAGTCTTACATGATTGCTTGCTATCAGCTATTAACTTTTTTGAGGAGAAAGAATGGGATAGCAGCTGTGAGAAAGTAGCAAAATCGATTGCAGACAGGTAGTGTTATACTTTCTTCATATATATATAAAAAAAATTCTTAAATTGAGTTTTGAGTTCCATTCATCCCAACCATAGATTATTTAGAGTTTTCTCTTGCTGATATTGCATAGTTACAGAGCTATACTTTCTCTTTTTATGGAGTAATATTTTTAGTGCCATGTAGAATGCATTTCCTGTAAGACTGGGGCATATACATGTTTGTCTATTTTTTGTTTTGTGTAAATTGATAGCACTGCACAACTAAATTAATCATCTATGAAAGGATAGTTTGGATCTCTGTACTTCATCTATGTTGCAAAATGATGTTTTTGCCTTTTTTTTTTTTTTTTAGGTTTGGTCTGACTTTTTTGTTGTTGTTGTTGGCGGGGTCAAGAAATTTCATCTATGAACACATATTTCGCTTGAGAAGAAAAATTCTAATACTGGATACATGTCTAGATGAATATAAAATTGAAAAGAAAACAAGCTGTAAAGGCAAAATTAGAAAGTTCTGGTGAGAGAATGAAAGGAGAGATGAATTTTAGGTTGAAGATTATAGTTTTGGACTTGAGGCTTTGTGGGCAAGGCCTTTCTGGGACGGGCTAGGTCTTTGTGTTAAATTTTCTTCCTAGAGATAAGCATCTCTTTTGAAGCAACCCTTGTAAGTTAGTTTTACTTTCTTTGTTGTTTGAATGCTTTATTGAAATGTCTCGTACTCATCTTATAGTGAATAATATCAGTCTCTTTTGTTAAATCTGTATGCAGAGTACCTAGAGATTTAAACTGCTTGAGGGCAGTGGATAGTATTTCAGGAGTTGATACTCGCAGCAAGCAACTCAGAAGTGTTGTAGCTTTTCAATTCCTCACAACTTGTTATGCTGAGGTAGGTGATTTGTCATCTGAGGATCAAAATCTTCTTGTGTGGATAAATATTAGTAGGATATATTCTTATGCTTCATAGTTTTTGTTTAGTTGTCAAAAAACTCAAAAACTCTGTCAAGTTTATATTTTCTGCCTCAATAACTTTGTCCCATGATGAGTGAACAATCATGAACATTAATTTTAAATATTAGGAAATCGATGTAAAATAAATAGTATTTTAAAGGAGGTTATAGTTTGCTTCTAGAATATAAGGCAAAGCTGAAACATCTATTTCATTGAAATTTCTAATTTATCAGTTCATCGCCTGTGCAAAAATACAAGGGACCCTTTTGTGTGTGTGAAGCTTTGACTACATATATGTGTGTGTCCGCTCACTTAGCTTTCACTTGTGTAGTTAATGTGGTATAATTTCACATGCCTGTTGTTCTGTCACAGCTGACAGATGCAAAGGGTCTCCTGAAATTTCTGCTGTCAAGTAATTTGAAAGAAAAGAGCTGTAATCTTTTCAAGATATACCTGTGCTTAGTTCTTACTGAAAATTGGCTACTTTTTGGCACTGTATCCGAACCTCGGGTCAATGAGCTGTGGAGCAGCTTCATCCGCAAGTGTTCTATCCAAATTTCCAATACCAATTTTAGGCCTTTTGCTCAAGAGGTTTGTAATTCAGATCTGCAATTCTTACTTTGTCTTTTCTTGGACTAACTTAATACATCTCTCTGTGGGCAGATTCGTAACAGAGCTTCTTATCTTCAGCATAGCACAATCAGAGACTGATGGTTTTCGCATTTTATGAAGATAGTTAAAGCTTATATATATTGCACATATTAATATCCGGTAATGGAACCTCCAATCTAACTGCTTTTCAGCCTTTTCTGCTATCCTTGTTTAAGTATTTATAAGATTCTATATGATGCTATCTTAGGTATTTGCAACTCTTAATAAAGTGTAATTGCTCATCTACCTAGTTGAAATCTCAACTCTTACGACTAATGTCTTGTACTAAGTGGCTGTGTTTACATTATACATTTTCTCCTGTACACCACAGGTCGTTCATACTGGCTTCTTTCCTACCATGTTTGCTGCCTTTTTTCATTTGGGAGATGGGAGATGTTTTGGTCTACTATGTGTTGTCTGTGTGCTCCATTCCTACCCCCTCCCGGGCAATGCCCAATGCTTCATTTGGTGGTGCTTAACTTCTGTTACAATAATATACTTTATCATGTGAATGATTAGTTAGTAGTGGTAATTGGGTAGTAAAATATTGTCTGATTCTAAATTTCTTTTTCGCAAAATTTACAGTTTGGACGATGCCTGGACCAATGGTAGGCGAAACTGATGCAAGATATTGACGATCTGAGTCAAGCTATTGCTCATCAGTGCCTTCAAATTTTTCTTCTTTAATCTTATCGGTTGAAAAGCACTTGAGCTAAATTTTTTGTAGGATAGTCCAGCACCAGGCCTCTCTTTAACAACTTTGTGATTTTGAATCCTCTCGTGTACAAATGAATTGAATGCTCTACATAATTTGCTTATTAAGTTATCATTATCATCAACAATCTAAATTTTTATTTGGTTTTCTACGTAATGTTCTTGATTTTACGAATTTTAAGTTGTACTCTTAATTGTAAAACATATTCTTTATAAAAATGAAGCCATTTAACTAAAAATTTAAGAAATGTACCCAATCCCAAATTACCTACTTCCTCCGTTCCGTTAATATTGCAACAATGGACTTTTTGCACTATTCATCACTCTTATTTGACTATATAATATGATTTATACGCTAAGTAAAATATAGTCATGTGGGATCTTGTTGGATTTGTCTCATAAAATACTTTCACAATATCAACTTTTTATAATTTTTACTATTACACAATTATAGATATTTAGCATATAAAATGTACATTGGGATGCGTAATTTCCTACTTGTTGCAATATTAATAGAACGGAGGAAGTATTTGTCAAGCAAGGTTTGACTCAATTGGTAACATCTTTACCTTAGAGTTTTTCACCCAAGAGGTTTGATGTTTGAGGTCTGAATTTTGTTAAATGAAAGTGCTTCAAGTGAAGAGCTCATTATGACAATAAAATAAAATAAAATTGTTTACATTATTTAGCAATATAAGGGAAAAATGTATACACTGAAGGTCAAAGTTAATCTAAAAAAATAAAACCTTTGTAAATAATTACTCATATTAAATGTTAATGTATGATGTTTGAGTCTTGTCAACTTAAGATGTTTCAACTTGAAGATTTTGTTATAATGTTATGACAAAAAATTATTATGTCCCTTTAAATTACATTATTTAGCAACAATAAAAATTGCCAAGTTTGTGGTTATGACAAATATGTCAAAAGTCAATAAAAATAAAAATAAATAAGTAGTGTGGAAAAAAAAACATTCTAAAAAGTATGTACAAGATAGAGTTTGAACTTTGAAGAGTTTTTAACAAATAAAATCAATAATCAAATATCAATTCAACAATAATATTGAATACACCAAATAATAACCAATAGAAAACATAAACTAATAATGAATTAAACGTGTAACAATATAACCAAAATGAAATTGATTAACTTTTTTTTTTTTTATTACGAACAAATTTTAATTTCTTGACATGACAAAATTTTTGATATAAAGATGAAAGTCGAAACTTGAATAAAAAAAATAAGTAGATCACATATGTTAATCCACTTAATCGTATTGGCGTATAGCTGCTAGTCAGTAAGTCATTAGTTTTCTTTGTTAGTAAAGAGAAACTATAAACCCTAAACCCTAACATAATTAATCATTACTCCATACAATTTTGTTGCTCAAAGTTGAGAAGATTAAAAGGATATTAGACCATTTTCACGTTCACCCCTCCTTCCCTTTCTCTACTCCATTAGAGCGTACTCTCAATCCTCCATTGAAGCGCCTTGTGACTTGTGAGCTTTCTCTCCTCCATTGAAGCAGCTTCTCTTCTGAGGTAAGATGTGTATTTTGTTTTTAATTATCGAATACGATTTCACAATTTAGTGTCAATCGTTAATTTTATTCAATTTAGGGTTCTTCTAAGGTGAATTTTGCAATTCAACTACTGAAAAAGTATACCTTGACTTTTCGTTGCTAGAATTTCGCAACTCAAATTTTCAAGAGACTTTAATTTGATGATTGAGTCCAATTTGATTGATAATGTGTTCAGCAGGTATGGCGGAGGTAGAAGAATTGGGGGTTCAAAACCCAGAAATTGATGTAAGTAAAGTTGCAGGAAAAAAATCAGTTAAAGATGAGGAGAGAGAGAGGAGGAAGAAAGAGAAGAGGAGGAGGAGATTGTTGAAGGAAACTGAGAAGGCTGATAAAAGGGGAGTGTGTTATTTGAGCAGAATTCCTCCAAAAATGGACCCTTTAAAACTCCGTCAAATTCTCTCCGCTTATGGTGAAATTCAACGCATTTATTTGGCTCCCGAAAGTTCGTAATCCTTTTCTTCTTTGTTTTGCTTATCTATGTTAAATTGCTGAGATTGTGGTTATTTGTTTGATGGGTTGTTTGTTGATTTTGGTTAATACTAAGTGTTGGAATTGTATTGTTGAAGTGTTTATAGCGCGATTCTTCTGGACCTCTGAATGGAACGAAATTTATTTTGGTTGATACATGAGGGAAAAATAAGGTGTCATAATATGACAATATGAATATAGAAAATGGAAGAAAAGAAATAGAGGGGATCATGATACCCTCTACACTGTTTTTACTCTGTATAAGATAGATACCCGCAGGCTGTAGGTATTGTAGTTAAAATTTTATAGAAATATAAGTTGCTAGAAGAAGCTGTTATTCTTGTAGGGTTAGGTACATTTAGTATCTGGGAGGCTCAATGAGCATTGTAGTAAAAGCATCTTCTGCTTTTATCAAGTCCCCCTTTTCTAGCATCTACATTAGTATGATAAAGTACTAATATCAATTATCAAGTGCTTAATTCCTGCGTTCTCCATATGATAACATTGTTTTCAAGGCGAGAGCTCCTGAGACAGTGGCCAGGTAAATACAATTGGCTTGTATTTACTTTATTTATCTGGTTATCATCATGTATTAAGACTTTTATGACATAGGAAGTGCGTAATTTAAGCTATGTGGTGTGCTGATGAAAGTGAATGGGTTTAGTAAAGGCTTAATTGTAGCCGCTGTGCTTCAAATATCACACTGCATTAGGGATTTTGGGGGGGGGGGGGGGGGGGGAAGAGAAGTAGCAGCTTGTGAGAAGCAACAAAAAGGAGCTTTTAGCTTGAATCACATCAAATAAGCTTAATTTAAGAGTAGAGAGCTATTTGATGATTCAAATTGTTTAGGTGCTTTGGAGTTTATTTGAGCTGCAAATCTACTTATATGTTAGAGTTGGGTTAGTTTACCACAATAGTAGGCTCTAGACATGTTGTGGGTTCAGGTCATAGTTCAAGTTATGTAGAAGTTACAAAGTGAAGCCAAAGAGCAATGGTAGATAAAGTGAACCAGACAACCGTGTACATTAAATTACATGACTGTGTAAAATATGGTCAAGATGAAGAATCTAACGTGTGATGGTACATTTGTACATTAGCGTGTGCCTTGTGAAGTCACCCGAGTTTCAGCGTTCAACTTAATTGTAGTTTAATTATTCTTTGTAATATTTTTAGGAATCTTGGGTGCTTTATTCTTAATTAATTGTCAATTGCTTAGGAAGATAGAATACTAATTTCCTATTTCTTGTTGTATTCATCCTAATCCTTGTCGTATTCTAAATCTTGTTAGATGCTAGAATTGTTTCCTAAGTCTAATACGTGTCTAAGGTTTCCAACTTTCCATCCTATATGTAAAGAGGGCTTTGGGATCTTTGTTTTGTGTGCTCACTTATAAAGATACAGAAGTACCCCGAAATTCGACAATAATTACAACTCCTCGTGTGCTAAAGAGGGATTTGGATTTGTTATACAAAATCTAGTGAGATTGTGTGGGTGAATAAAGAGACCCTTGTTGTTGGTCAAAGTATACGTTGATGATAAGTTTGTGGTTTATTCCTCTTTTTTGTCAAGGTCATGAATTGTGATTGGGTGAGCATGAGTCTTTGTGGTACAGGTTTGCCTGTTTGCTTAGTTGGTACTGCTCTATGGTGTGAGTTTGATGCATGTGATTAAGTTTGAAAAAAGAAAAGAAAAAAGAAAGACAACTACCATACACCAAGTTTCCCATCCAAACACCATTATGACCCCCCCCCCCCCCCCCCCCCCCCCCCCCCCCCCCCCCCCCCCCCCCCCGCTCAAAGATGTTCTCTAACTTGTATCATTAAAAAAAATAATTGAAGTATTCACGAACCTAAAAAATATTCAGTGGGCATTTGCCTGCTCACTTTCTTACACTGGATATTTCTTTTCCTTACCTCACTTGAGTCACTTCCATATATGTTCTCTTGTATCCATGACGGTTTTCGCTTTGAGTCTTATGTTTTTTTGTTGATTTATTTTTGTTAATTAATTAATTAATTATTATTATTATTATTATTATTATTATTATTATTATTATTATTATTATTATTATTATTATGTCATGGATCATGGTATGACCCGACCCATACGGGTGTACACTCGGAGGTCAAAAAGGAACAACTCCAGTCCAAGAGTCAATGGTCAAGAAATCAGCAACAACAACAAAGAACAAGAGGACAAATCTAATTAAGAAGCAACTAAGGAAAACAAGCAGCAATTCTATTATGTCTAAATTGGTTTTGCCATTTTAGTGAATATTCACATGTATTCCCTAAGCTTAATTCTATAAGTAATGTAGTAGAACTTAGTAGTGGGTATCCAGAAATTGAGTGACTTGTATGGAGAGTAGTAGCCTCAAGCTGCTTGGTGAGATTAATAGCCTCAAGCTATTGTTACCCTTGTCCTCTTAATCAATCAATCAAACACTTGAAGCTTTCTTTAGTAATTTCAGCTTGTGATATTATTGCATTAGTAGTAGTAGTCTATTACATTTTATTATTATTTATTTATTTATTTTTTTTAAAAAATTTTTTGGCGTGTCATCTTTCTTCCTGTTGTACATTTAAAAAGGCTTCTAGTCATTTTGTATTGTTAGGGCTTACATGAGTGATGTTGATTTGCATCTCTCCTTTCTGGAATTTCATATGCATTTTATGTGACTTTTGTTCCCTAAGGTAATTAAAGATTAAATTAAATGTTATTTGCAGATCCTGAAGCTCAAATGCGACGTAAACGGTCTGGAGGTTTTCGTGGGCTAGAATTTTCTGAAGGGTGTGTGTGATCATAATACTTTCATTTGATGTTCAAACTAATTACAGACCTTGAATAAATTATTCAGCAACGCCCTTTTTGCTATCTCATTAGAAAAGGTCCTCACCTTTATTTTACATGTGATTATGGTTTGTGTAGGTGGGTAGAATTTGCAGACAAGCATGTTGCAAAAAAGGTTGCAAATATGTTAAATGGTGAACAAATGGGTATGTTCTGTTGCTCCCATTTTTTTTCCTTAAAGATGTTTACTATTTTAAACGCTTTAGTGCCTTTTAATTCAAAATGGTCAGAGAGTGGAGGTTGTGCTAGGGAAGAGGGGGTTGGGGTGGGAGAGAACCTGAAGAGAGAGAGAGTAGGAGGAAAAGATGGGCTGGTGCCAACCGTTCATCAAGGAAGAAGGGACATAGAATTGAGTAGAGTGGGAGGAGGGGGAAATATTACACCAGTGACGGGGTGATTGATATGTGAGGTTACTCTCCACTTAAGAAAGCTTAGAGCATCAGAACAATTTACCCCCTTAATTTTCCCCCTCTTATTTTATCTATTTCAGGCAGACCCTTATGTTTATTTGTTATATGTTCTGGTTTAATTCAATTGTTGGAAGGTAGAGAGGGAGAGAACCAAAGCTTTTTTTTTTTTCGTCACTATATAGTATCATTGAATAGATAATAATGGGATTAATCATTATTTAAGAAAATAAATTCTGTCAGACATGTGAGCTCTTTTCTAGGATGCAATACTACTAATTAGCTGTTCTTACCAAATAATTGCAGTTTTCTTGTCAAGTTGTCATTATGACCTTGTTCACTTCTTGACATCTATGGTATTAACAGGAGGGAAAAAGAGATCACAATTCTTCTATGATATTTGGAACATCAAGTATTTAAGCAAGTTTAAGTGGGATGATCTTACTGAAGAGACTAGTAAGGATTCATATATATTTCTATAAATTTGGTCATATTGGGGTTTTGTTGTTAATAGTTTATTTGTATGTCAATACAGCATACAATAATGCCATTCGAGACCAGAAGTTGCGTATGGAAATATCTGCTGGAAATAAAGAACGTGACTTTTATCTAAATAAAGTGGATCAGTCTCGTGCTTTGAGTGAGATAGAAAAGCGTATGGTCAAGGTATGTTGACTTTATACTCCTTGTTAAATTGCACCATGTTGAAAAACTTGTTGCTTGTATCAAGTATTTGTTATGTATGGTCTATAGTGGGATTGTTTGTTATGAGTGCATTTAGAGTTAGAGTGATGTGGGTCGAGCTAACAAAACTTTGTAGCTAACTTTTCTTCATTATCCATTTACATTGTGTCCAACACATAATATCTTATACAGATACAGACACTCCGCACTCGAATATGATGAATTTAAAAACACTTGTAACTGAATAAGCTTTATATTATACAAATTTGACGCTTTTGAAGAGTTTGAGTACCAAAGATGAGCACCATATAACTTTGGTTGTTTGTTTCTGTCAGTTTCATGAACTAGGACATCCTATACTGCAGAAAAAATATCATCCCTTAGAATCTAAGATGATTTCCCTTTTGTTTTAGTTTTATAATGAGAAATTTTGTATAAATGTAGTGTAATTATTGAGTAAGTATTTTAATGAATAATGCTGTTACATCTGTGTTCATATTTGGTAGAATCTCAATTGTCATGTATTGTGAATCAATTCGCATTATGTGGGAAAATAGCCCAATGGTGTGTTATCATATTCATTTATTCATTTTGTCAACATTAACCTTAATCTTATAACACCTACTTATTCAGTCATTGAGTTTTGGAAAAAGGTCTGCCTTTCTGTTTAAGGAGACCATACTCAATTTTGACCATTCTAGTTCACATCCTCATTTAAAACATAGGTTGCCTTGAAATACAAGATACTATTTATTGTCCACTGCTATGTGACTATGTGTCAGGGTAACACAACTTTTACCACTTACTCCAGTTGATTAATTAGTACTTCCTCTGTTTATTAGTTGCACCATTTTGAATTTTACATTAGTCACTAATTCCCCTTTGACCATTTTTGGCTATTTATTTGCAAGAAAAAATAGTCATGTGGATCTTATTATATTCGTCATGATCTATACTTCCATAATTCTTCGTATTAATTTTTACTAATTTTAACTAAAAGATAATCAAAGATATTAATGGACAAAGTTGTGCATTGACAACCGTGTAACTACAAATGGTGCAATAATAATATATAGGAATAAGTATAAGATTGTAGTCCATCCATTTTGTTTACTTCTCTTCTAGAGTAATTATCATTAGCCAAGTAAGGTAATGGCTAAAAATGTGGTACACAAAAGTTAGCGAGAAGATCTACTCCCTTTTTATCTCTTAGATTTTGTTTCAGCCTTAAACTTATCTATTGTATTGGTAAGGCTTAAAAGTTTCTTGAGCGCTCAGAACTTGTTCACCATGTGGATCAAGCTGTTCTATTTATCATGTTAGAATATATGTGACAGACCTGTCAGGGCTCTCTTCAGCATTGTAACTTTAGCTTGTACATGGCTTATAAAGAAGAATATGTTTTGTTTTTTCCTTTTTGGAGAGCCGTATTTTGAAGTACTTTTAGACCACCGGTGCATGCCATATAAGAATCTTGTACTTCCATTTTTTATGGCGTTGTACTTGTACTAGAGATCGTGCCTCAAGTTGTTGATTGACATGGTTTAGTTGACAAGTGCTTGTAGGAAAATTTTCCATTTGTTTCAGTAGCTATTTAGACCAATACTAAATTAATATCTGTCCTCAGAAGCGGAAACTCCAAAATAGTGTGGACTCAGAAGGCCCAAAGGAGCAGCAAAAGCCCAAAGTAATACGCCCGTTCCCCCAGAAGAAACCTCTTGCAGACACTGCTTTCAAAAACAGGCCTACTCTCTCTAAAGCTGTAATGGCTGAGGCAAGTGTTGTTCAATTTTACTTACATTGCTTGATACAATTCTCTGTTTTCTCTTACTGCAATAAAAATTTACTCATGATAAATATCTTTTTCCAGATCTTTAACTCAGGTAATGATGAATCCTGAGTATTCTAACAGCCTTTGTGATGCAAGGTCAAGTCTGCCTTGTTTGGGAATGAATGTTCCGTTGTTTACTGTAACATTTGTCAGCCATACCACCTGGATCTTCACTGTATATCAGAGGGTATACATGGAAGGAGAAAGAGATGAATCTTCATATTATTCCAGGTCCAAAGTTTTGAATAGTGTAGTTTCTTCATTTTATTTTATTCTATTTATTTTGCCTTTTTTAATTTGTCAGTGTAGCCGCTTACCACTGTAATTTATATGGATGAGACGTGGGTGCCTGATGGTAGTTCTTTAGGGCAGCTCACTCTTCACTGAACAATTCACATCAATTTTACTGCATCAGAAGATAGAAGTTTTTTTACACTACATTTGTATTGCTTATGTGCAAGAAAGAAGGCTAATGCAGTTGACTTAGCTCTTTGACTTCCGAGCTTGAGGTCAGCTATCGAATCTCACTAAGCTCATTCTAGAAGGGATTTTCTTAAATCTCCCTTCCTAGGATAGGCCTTCACCTCCCTTCCCCCCTTCCCCCCAAGCCCCAACACCCCAACAGTTTAGACAGCTTTTCAAGTTTTATATCAGCTTGTTGCTGCAAATGCTGCTACAGAAATTGCTTATGCCTCTCTGGCTGCGAAATTCCATGGAGTTAACCAAACACTTGAAAGACAGATGTATCTAGGATTCTCTACATCAACGCCTATTTCTTGTACTTCAAGAATTTGGTCGACCAATATTTATTCTATCTTCTACTCATCACATTTTTCATGCCAATTCAAGAGGGCTGAATGCAAGTTTCTCAACACCTTGTATGTTCCTCAAGAGGGTACTTTCATCTGTTTGGTCAAACAAGCAAGGTTATTTTTGTCATTTTGACAAAACAGGGGATTAACACCGTTACCTATATTCTTCAGTGATGGAGGAAAGCTCACAAACAATGACCAACATTTACAATTTTTGGTTAATCAATAACCATACTTTAAATTATAATACCTTTGATTTTTTTAGTTGACACCTATCTATTATCATGCTTGCTAAGTACTATTTTAACGATTAATATCTCTTTCAATTATTGATATTTTGAAATTTAAAAAAAAAAACGGATTTTAATAAAATATACATTTAGATGATTCAAATAAGATTTCACATGATTATATATTATTGTAGTGATAATATCACAAAAGCTAGTCAAAGAGTAGTTTGTAAATAGTGCAAAAGTCAAATAGTGTCAACTAATAAAAGGAGGAAGTATATTTCTTTGGAGAGTTTTTAGTTAAATTTGGCCGTCAAAAATGGTGGTGAGGTTAGGGTTTATTGTGATGCTTATGGTGTTGAGTATGGTGTTTATTATGGAGTTGAGGTCCGTCCACAATTGATGATGAGAAAGGTTGGAGATGATAATTAAGGTTGAAGAAGGGATGATGAAGAAAGTTGAAGCAATGGAAGGAGACGAAAGGGGATGGAGGAAGAGTCCGCAAGAGGGTGAGTCAGCTAACAAAAAACAATAAAATATTGATAAAGTTGCTAATATTTACAGTATCACTTTTGCCATTTGAGAATCAATCCATGTTTCTGAATTAAAAAACTGGGGCTCCCTCATTCAAAGGTGAAATATTCTTTTTTGAAAATGAAACTATTAGTCATACACCGTGTAGTTATTACAAATTCGTGCTGCTCTGCGCAAGATAGTTTACCACAATTTACTTGATTAAAGCCTTGTTCACTTCACTTTACAAATTAATTCACTACAAGTAATTTCAATTCGATAAAAAAAAAAAATTCAATCAAATCAAAATAATTTCAATTCTGTAAAAATAAGAAGAGTTTTGAAAAAATAAGTTGGGTAATGTTATACGTAGCTATATGCAGCCCACTGCATATAAGCATTTAATATACTTCCTTTTTTAATATTAAGTTGGAAATTTATCGACAATTCACGAGTAAATCAGTATAATAAATGTTATTTATTGTCAATTCTTTCGATTTTTAGCTCCTTATATGCAGCCCTTATATATCTTTTTCCAAATAAGTTTAGTTTTGTAAAAATAATATCACTCCAGTAAAACTAAATGGGAAATTCTCTTTGGTGAACTCCAACTTTTTAATTCTCTAAGTGGTAAATGTTTTAAAAATTTATTATCAATGGTAAACCTAAATTATTGATTACCATTGATAAGTGTTATTTCCTCAACTATAGTTAGTTTTTTATTTTTTAATTATATTAAAATAAAAAATAAAAAATAAACAAAAAACAACCCCTCCTCCAACCCACTGCCCTGCCCCCTCGCCCCACCCAGCCCCCTACCGACGGCCGAAAATCGGCGAACTATCCATCCCTGGTGGCCGGCGACACCATCCCTCTCCCTTTCCCCCATTTCAAAACCTTAACAGCCCTTCGAAACCTCCCTAAAATTCGTTCCACCCGTTTTCTAGGATTTCGATTTTCAAGATGTTTCGGGTTTGAGTGGTTTCGAATGGGTTATAGTGGTTTTGGGGGGCTGGAAAACAAGGGAGGGGTAGTTTGGGGGAGGGGAGGGGGCGGTTTTTGGGGTGGTTTGGGGTGGAGTGAGAGTCAGGTTGGGGGGAAATGGGGAGGGGGTACGGTGGTCAGTGGGTGGAGCAGCGGGAATGGGGAAAAGGGAGGTGGTGGCAAACCGTGGGTAAAGGAGGAGTGCAGGGTCTCTGGCGTCGGGTGAAGGGCGAGCGTCGGCGGGGGGAGGGTGGCTGACGGGGGAGGGGCTGGGCTATGGGTGGCGTTTGCTTTTTTTTGATAAAAAATATTTCTAAAATAAATGTAAAAAAAAAAAAACTATGGTTAAATATCTAGTTAAAATTTATCATTAATGTTGTAGTTGACTTAATATAAAAAATTTAGGTTTACCATTGATAATAAAATTTTGAAACAATTACCACTTAAAAAATTAAAAAGTTAGAGTCCATAAAAGAGAATTTCCCAAACTAAATTTATTTCATTAAAAATTCAATAAATGTAAATATACCAGAGGATCCACAAAAATTATTTTAAGGTGAAGTAAACCACCGGTCCACAATCGCCCGACGAACCAAGAGTCCATGGCTGGATCCCGAACCAAGCAAGCAAATTCAAACGTGGATGGGGCGCCAATGAAATTTCAAAATCTAGGTTCGTACCTCAGCTTCGGATCACCGTTGTAACACCAAACCTCTTTAAGCTTCTTCCTCTTCCTTCTCCCCACCACACTTCTTTGAATCTCCTTTGTTTTTCCTTCGATTCTCAAACTTTATTCTCATTGTCCCTCAAAAACCCATCTCTTAAAATCACTGATTTTTCCCTCTTTTGCTCGATTTTTGGTCAATCAATCTTCACTGATTTTGCGTTCTTTAATTTGAACTTCAGATTCTGGGTATTTTTCTTCTTTACCCTACTCAATTTCTTGCCGCTTTACTTTGTTTTTAATTTCTCTATAAATTTCTCCATTTTAATTAAGTTTTTTTGCAGCAAAAAAAAAAAAAAAAAAAAAAAAAACCCTTGATTTTTATTTTCTGAAGTATAATTTCAAACAGCTTCAATCTAATTTGCCGAAGTTGTTGTTATCGATGAAGGGTGATAAATCGATTAAGAGCTCAACATTTAGTAAAATGAGGAAAAGATTGTCTGATATTAGCAATTTGCATTCTCAACACAAATCGCCTTTCAAGAATCAGGAGAATGTTTTATCTGTTCCGGATAATTCTTCTAGTAAAATTTACATGGAAAAAATTCTTCAGGTGAATTCCTTTCTGCTATTCTCTTACAATTTCTTCGTCTTTTTTTTGTGTGAATATTTCCCCTTTTATGTTTGATTTGAGTTCAATTTGCAATTTTAAATTGTATGTTTTGAATTTGTGACTTAGGGAATTGGGTTCAGTTTATAATTTGATGAATTTTGCAAAATTTGTGAATTTGGGAAATGGGGTTTAGTATACAATTTGATAGAATTTTTATGTTATGAATTTGTGATTAGGGAATTAGGTTTACTTTACAATTTGTGTTTTTTTAGGAATAGGGTTTAGTTTATAGTGATGAACATTGTAAAATTTGTGATTTTGAGAAATGGGCTTTGAAATTTTGATTTAGGGAATTAAGTTTAGTTTACAATTTGTGATTTTTTAGGGTTTGAAATTAGTTTATTGATGGACATTATACAGCTTGAACTTGTTAATTGGGAGAAATGGGTTTTGTTTACTATCCAAGGAGCATTATCATTTAGTGCAGTGGGTTTAATTTATACAACCTAATGAGCATTCTATGTTTTGAATTTGTGATTCAGGAAAATGCTGTGATGAAGAAACTTATAGAAGAGAAAGAGTATCCTTCATTTTCAATTCTGTTTGAATTTCGGCTTTGCTTGCTTTATGGATTATGTTATGCTGTTATTATTTAATGAATTGTTAGAGTGAATCTCAGAAAATAATGTTAGAAGGATAATGTTAAGAGTAAATCATACTTGGAATGCAAGTCGGACATTAAATCATCTTCAGAATCTTCTTAACGAATGTTGTAAAGTAAAATTATTGAATCGAATGGAGTTGAGCTGCAGAAGCTGAGAGTTAATCTTCAGAGAACACAACTGCAGAATTGGCATCTTGCTCAAAGCAATACTCAGATGTTAGCGGTTGGTGCATCCTTTTCATGCAGACAGTGGTTGTTTAAAGTTAGTTTTTTAGCTGAGTGGAGTGTTGATTTCCTTTTATTTATGTGTGCAGGAACTTAACATGGGTAAAGATAGGGTAAGTAAGAACATGTAACTGCTTATATAGAGATTGGTGAATGAAGCCCGTCTCCTTGACATTTTAGAGAATTTTTTTAATGAACCGATAATCTGATTGATATCCAGTTAAAAACCCTACAACATGAGCTTCTCAGCAAGGATGCCTTGTCTAAAGCAATGACTCTTGAACTAAAGGTGCGCAGTTTCTCATATTAGTCTTAGGGATTAGATTGCATGAAAACCTTAAGAGAAAACTTAGCCTCATGCATTTAGTATAATAATTCTTTGATTCAAACTTTTGTTAATGGTTTAAATGGTAAAATAAATTGTTTGTGCTTTGAGACGTTAAAGTTAATTCATCTGAGCTTTAATCCTTCTACAAACTTCAGAAATACCAGGTAGCTGAGGGTCCTCTTTCTGTTTGCTTTAAATTGCAGGAAAAAGCAAAGGTGCACTGTAAAACAAATGGCTTGCAGGTATCTTGGAAATTGGCAGTGAACTTGTGTGCAAGTAGCCGGTATTGTGAATGTGTGAACTTTTTTGCTATCTGTGATCTTTTTCTAATTGATAATGGTTTGTTGGTGAAGAAAGGAGAGCCTAAACCAGAAGAAGCAGATGTGGAGCAACCACTGAAGGACGATGAGAACAAAGTATCCAAAACGAAAAGAGAACGCCCTGCAAGAAGTCAATGTAATTTGCTTCTTCTGATTTATATGTGTTTGTAATTTTGATCCTGAGCACCAATACATGTTTTCTGTGTGTTAACACATTCATATCTCACTCTTGCAGCCATGGGACCTACAACGTCTCAGCAAGCTGTTGATAAGGAGACGGTGGAAAACAAAAGGTCAGATGTGTAGTCTGGTTAATTTTAGTATGCTCTGTAGTTTATATTCCATTTTCTTCTCTTCATATTACTCATATAAAAGAGTGAGTATGATATGTATTATGTTGGAGGATATATGCTGTCTTGATGCCCTTTTATTTATCCTTTTTGTAAAGTGGCCTGGCAATATTACTCGCATAACCGTGTCTCATCCTTTTCCTATAAATGAGTTAGATTGGTTCTTGATTATGTAGAGAAAGAATGAATAAATTACAAGCAACAATATTTATGAATAAATAGTCCTGAAATCATGCTTGCTAGCACGTCTTAAAGTAGTTTATGTGATGGAGTTATTGGAGAATTCTGAGATCTTGTATATTATGTGTTCAGGCGTTGTTTGAGGAGGCAATCAGTGAGGTTGAAGCCCCCAGGGAAACAAGATGACTTGTTTGAGATTGAAGTGGGAAAAGATGCTGCCAACCAGACTACACATTTCTCACGTCGTAAATCAACCTCTGATAAAGCAGATGATGAAGAGTGTCTCTCAGGGTCATCAAATAGTACAACAGCACAACGATTATCAATTGGAAGGCCACAGCGCAGGGTTACAGAAAAAGTTCAGTCATACAAGGATCCTCCGCTTAATAAAAAGATGAGGAGACCAGCATAGTAAATCTGCATCTATATCAGCCTGTGTGGATTCATTTGGAAGGCCAACTAGGCATTTCTCAAATCGTAAATCAACCTCTGATAATGCATAGCCTATTATGTCCATGGCTTTGGAAATTATGGCTTGTTGTAGATTTGTGATATATCCTTTCTAATACTGAAGTAGTTAGGATATTTTTGTCTGATCTTATTGTAACATATTTGAGCTTCTGACTTTACTATGCAGGGTTTATGCAATATCAGCTTCTGAAATCTTGCAACCATTATTACAGTGTAGAATTGTTAATTGCAGTAGGTCAGTACTGTTAGCTTCCAATAGTAGGCTGGATAAGTCATCCAGCAATTCATGCTAGTACGTAGAAGGTTTATTGCTAGAAGCTAAGCCTTAAAATAATTGATTCTAGTTAAATTAAAGTGCAATCCTAACCTAATTTTAACTACTCCAATTTAAGTTACTTCTCTTTCATTTGTTTTTTGCATGTCAAATTGATTTATTGTAAGTCATTCTCTGTTGATTTGGTCCTATTTATATGTTGCAATGAGGTTTCTGTTAGGATGCATTTGGGAGGATTATGTTCTATTCTCAATGACTAATAACATAACCTAGATCTTATATTAAGAGGCAAAATTTGAACCGTTGACTTTAACGTATAGACTATAGACTAGTGATATACATATACCATTAACGTTCTCAACAGTAATGGTGTACAAATATTATTAATGTCGTCTCAAGTATATTTAGAACCTGTTCTATACACCTTATACGGCAAGGGATGAAACAATTACTCTTAATATCATTTCTTATTGCCTGTTCTTACATGTATAACTATAATTTGATCATATTTTTACACATGTGGGAAAATATCAATTTAGATATTTGATAGATTTTCCCAATATGTAATTTCAAATTTCGTAATATTCATAATTCCAGTTTACACACAACTAAAGGTAGTTTGATAATAAGTAAAAGAAGATTAAAAATTTTGATCTTTAACAAGTAACAACAATATGCAATAATTTTCCGAAATAAGTTGAGTGGATAACAAGTTATCAATCAAAAGAATCGTTGAATACACTTCCTCTTGAATAGATCATTGCAGACTTTGGATGACTAGACCCAAAAGAAGCAACACAGCTCAGAATCCAAGACTTCTAGCAAGAGTGGATGACATACTAGAATCATGTTAGTTTACTCCGTAAAACGCAAGTTCAGCTACAGCTACTCAATCTTTAATTGACGGTTGACACTACTATTAATACATCTATATTTATACTCCATCCGTCCCTAAAAGATTGCTTCAAATTCCAATTCCACTTTAAGAAACAAAGCAAAATTTATGTACAATTATTAACGAAGAAAGAGAGAGAGCAATTGAAGTTGCAAATAGAAAATACCAATTTTTTAGGAACATCCATCTTTTATATAGTTTTGAATTCGAAGTATAAAATTCAAAGTATGAGATAATTTTATAAGGACGAAAGAAGTAACTCTCTGTCTTCCAAACATATATAGTGTATGTAATATAGGAGTAGCCCTTATTTTTTTTTCCAGCTATATTTTGGCTTCTTTTGGGTTTGTCTAAACCAACTCCACCTTACTCGTTTTACAATTTTCTTCCTCCCACTTTATACTGCAGAAAAAATTAAAATAAACTGCCCCATTTTCTACCCACAAACAGTACCTAAACTACCATTTTGTCACCCTTATAAGAGGTAGGTACCACTTAAACTACTCTTAAGTCTTAACCCCCACACTTTATTCCATTTTCTTCTCATTTGCTAGAAATTATGGAAACACAGAGAACTCCTCTTCTCAATTGGCCTTACTACTATCAAGGCAAGGTAATAATACCCTCCTACTACTACTACTCTTTGTCCAAATTTAATTGTCGCATGACTAGTTCAAATTACAGTCAGAACGAGCATTGGCAAGTTTATTCATCTATTTGTTTTTGTACTAAAAATTTTTGGTGAATTTTTATGTGCAGAGTATAGAAGAGCTAAAGCATTCATTGGTATGCACAACACTGGAGCTAGAAACAACAAAATTAGCAGCTCAAGAAGAGATTAGGAAGAGGGAAGAACAATTAACCCATCTTCAAGAATTGCTTAACAAAGCAATTACTGAAAAAAATGAAGCTCAAGAAAATTGCAAAACTCTTCTCCTTGAAAAACTCTACATCCAACACCAACAACAAATGGTTCTGCCTCAAGTACACTCAGGATCATCTTCAAGTATTGAAGATGAGCCTACAACAACAACAAAAAGAGTATTTTCCAACAACAACAACAACAACAATGGAGGTAATTTGTCGTCTTCAGACGGTGAAGAGAGCATAATCTCTTCACCATCATCGCCATTGCCATTGCCACTGCAACCTTCACCATCCGCTGTGCCGGAAACTGCCCTGACTCTGTTAACACCCAAGAAGCCATTACCCGAAAAGGGGAAACTCTTACAGGCTGTGATAAAAGCAGGGCCATTACTTCAGACTCTGCTCTTAGCAGGACCATTGCCTCAGTGGAGGCACCCGCCACCGCCTTTGGAGAATTTTGACATCCCCCCGGTGTCAATACCGGCTGCAGCAGTCACTCAGCCAGAGGTGGTTCATCAACAAGAGTTTCTTCCTAATGTTTGTGGCAATGTTAACAGAAAAAGAGGATTTTCTGATGGTTTTTCTTCTGAGGCTAGTAAGTACCAAAGGGTACTTCTTCATTAGTACTAAATCTACTAATTATGATTTTTATGACATTAATTTTTAGCAACAAATGCAGCTTCTAAGAGCTAGATTTGTGGGGTTTTTACTTTTTAGTATATTTTTTGCCAATTATTTGGTGAAGGAAGAAGTGGTTAATCACACTCCTTAATTTAGTAGATTATTAGGAAAAACACTGGTTTAATAAGAGTAGTTTCAGTGGTAAGTTTGATCAGTTTTTCTTGAAGCTTGTTAGAGATATGAGATATAATCAATATCGGAATGTATGATAATATCTTTAGTATGTTTCAAAGATTTCACTTGAATTTGGTCCCTTATTGCAGAGCTGTAGTATGAACAGTTGAAACTGTAAATGATGAGCAAATTAGGGGTTTAGCTGTCTTAAAGATTTGCTACTGGTGAAGTCAGAAATGCAATGATAGGGAGTATTATTTTGTCAATAGAATTCTTGGACTACTTTTTTGGTTGTGATTTTTCATCAAGGATAAAGTTCTTTAAGAAAGTGTCCTAAAGTAATTTATAAAATTATAAAATTAACAAACTAGGTATTCGGTTAAAATTTGAATAATTGAGCTCGAAATTGGTAGGGATTGGTTCCTAAAACATATGGAGTATATTAATATTTGTTGGGTGATTGGATACCCAACTGGTTTCGATTTTAAAAAATTAGGAATTGGTATCTAAATCGGTTACAACTAATTTTTAATTTTATAACCCGAAATTGAAACCACTAGGTCCAATTTCAAATATTTGCACATCCTTGATTACGAGTACCATATAAGTATATAGTAACACTTTAACTAAACAATCATTTTCAAATTTAATTTCATGTTGATTTCAAAATGTAATCCCGCGAAATGTATCAAGAATCATAAAGACATATGATAGTTATATAATACATTATCTATATGAAAAGTTCCCTATGAAGTACAATATTTAACAAATAAATTCGAGTTATAACTAGTCACGTCTTCCAATGTACAAATTGATGTGTTCCCATTGCTGTAAACAACGTTATATCTTATTTGAGTCATGTCCACAAAACTCAACATGGGTGTGTTTTAACTTTCATCTAACCAAATCAAATGCTCAAAAAAATCCAAAATTAATTTTGTCTTTTATATTTTTTGAAATAGGAAAAAAGAAAAGTAGGGGTAAATGGGTTGAAAAAAAAATAGGAAAGGGAGAAAAAGATGAGTCTACAATAAAAGTGGTGTAGTTTTAGGTGTGGACTGAACATAAAAGATTGGAAATAAATTTGTTTGGATTTGAGTATTGGCTAGTGGCTACCAACTAGGGAGGCTAACGGGCTAATCTGTCGGGTAAAGTGGGTTCCACGGATCACCACCGAAATCTGGAGCCCAACCATAACAGTACTCTATTACTAAACTATATAAGCCTAATTATCTTATTAATCTTGTCAACATGGATCTCTATTACTTTTTAATTTTTAAAATTTATATGGAATATTTTTTATTTGTAACAATGTATTGCTGGGTTGATTCGACGGATTAAGGGCCTGTTCAATTCACTTCAATTCAATTCAACTCCAATCAGTTCAGTTTAACTCCTAATTTCCTTCTCTCATTAAATATTTATTTCAGCTCTATTCAGTTTAGTTCAGTTCAGCTCAGTAAATATGAACATGCTCTAAATCTCATTAATATGATAGAATATAAAACATATTCATGGGCCTTAACCATCAGCTTAAACTTTTGGTTGAGACTTAGGAATATGTTTTATACTCTATCAGTAATTTATGTCATCTGCCTACACGTAAATATATCATTATATCTTTATGTAAGTACCAAAAAAGGATAAAAAATAATTATGTAGCTAGAAAATATGAATAAAGCGGTAGCCCTCAACAATTCCAAGACAATGGATAATTATTCTTTTAAATCCTCTTTTTTTTCTTTGCTAATATTATGTTTCAAAGTAACAATTTGATGCAACACCCGAGCCACGCACGAGTTATAAAATTAAATCGAAACAAATTAATACATATTTTTATCAATGGAAAGATCATTTCAACTAATTTGTTCGTTTACCTAATATACTATCTTTCATAAAATGTGTGCCAAAATAGTGCGTTGAAAATAAATAAAATGAAGATAAAGACATTCTCTCAAACAAGTTCCATGAAATTTGATCACTATTATGGAGATAAAGTGAGGAGCGATGCCACTACTTCACCACCTCAACCTCAAACTGATACACCCCTCATATTAGGTTGTGTCTAACAACATAAAATAGTGGGTCGTGTACTCATGTTATGTAATTACTTTGACTTGTAATGTATATGTCATATACTCATATAACATCAAGTTGATGAGTTAATATAGAGTTACTTTTTCATTTGAGAGGAAAAAAAAAATTGATAGAAAGATAAATATTTTCCTAAATTACCTCGTACCATTTACCACATCAAAGCATTTCTTCTTAGGCATATATTGTGAAATCGTTATATATATACATTATTTATATTTCCATATAAGTTCATATTTAGATATGTTTAGAAAAAACAAGTTTAAAAAGTGCTATTAAGTTTTTATGAGTTGTTTTTTTTTTTTTTTAAAAAAAAAAAAGGTTCTTATGAGTTAAAACAAAAGAAAATAAGATAAAAATACACCTTAATTTCCTAAATCCTCAAAATTTTGAAAGATTATAGAGAAGTCATTGAATGGTTTAGGAAAAAAAAAAGTGTTTTCCTATGTTATGTCCTCGTGGTGGTTGTTGAATTCTAAGGTGTGCCCATACTTTTTTTAAAATTGTAAGATGTGCCCTCCAACTTAAGATATTTATTCAATCGTACCATCTGACGTTAACCCAACGCTAGTTTTAGTGTTACTTGTTGATTACCCCACTTTGGAGAAAAATTTCGCGCCCAAATTAGGTTAGAGTTATATAAGGGGGATTAACGTTAAGCATTTTTTCCACACTTTTTTAATCTACTTTTTCTTTAGTTTTCTAAAAGCAATCAGTGTTATGTTAAACTCTTTGTGCATTTCTTCTTATCCACTTCTTATTACTTCTCATTTTTCACAATTACAAGTATCGAATTAGCGTTAGAGGATACTGTTGATTAAACACCTTAAGTTGGAGGGCACAACTTTAATTTTGAAAAAACATGGGCATACTATAGAAACTCAATAACGTCAAGAGCATAGTTTAGAAAAACCAAAAAAAAAAAAAAAAAATAGAGAAGTTGCTGAATAATTACCCTAAAAAAAATTAAATAAATAAATAATTTTTTTTTTTTAAAAAAAAAAAAAAAAAAAAATCAACCGAAAAGGCACGTCGATGTCAATTAGTTATGGTGCATTTTCAACACCCTTCGTTTCTTGTCTCGATCTTTTTTCTTTTTATTTTTTTCTTTATTATTATGATTTTTATTACTACTATTTAGGTTTGGCCTTTTCCACCGCTATAAGGGCGGTGTGACAATGTGAAATGTGGCTTTTGTATTCCAAAGTCTAAAAGAATGGAATGCAACGATGAGCAAACAGATTTTCAAGAAATTTGACCAAGTTCCTACTCATTCAACAACGGTATACCATAAAGTTGTACCGTACGGCAATCCATTTTTGAAGATTAGTTATGTTCTTAGCAACTTCCATTTATAGGTCTTTGGGTCTTTGTATCATTGTTACATTTTGCAAGACCTAAGTTTGGAAGGTGGCACTTCACCTTGTGTTACGCCAAAATTTCTCTTTTTAACGTATAAATCTTAGATAAACTTTTTTAGGCAACTAGTAGACAAGTTTTATATTTTCATGTGATTTTGAGATACTTCTTTAAAATTTGACGCAAAACTTACAAGGTTATAGTGGCCTAGTGAAAACAGGCATTTAGTTGGTATATATAATTGAAAATTAATGTCATTTAGAATGGGTTATAACTCCATCATTATTTTCTTTCTTAAAAGGATCACATAAAAAAATGATCGGATCAATAAAAATAGTTTGAATGTTTAGCTCATCAACTCACCCTCTTTGTGAACTGGTGCTCAACCTAATTACGTCGGATTGGATAGGTAAACCCAATTGGCAGATGGGTCATAGGTAAACTTGGGCATGGCATCAGACACGAAACGAAAATGGGTTGACATGCCATGGACTCATTGATACAAGCCTGACGACTGACATGGCACAGAAGCATGCTAGTGAACCACCAATTGTGCGTGGCAATAGTATGACGGGTCGGCTAACTTATTTAATTTTTACCAATGTACAAAAATTCTTTGTATTAAATTTATTATGGGTGTACATTGACATAGCTGACACAACACGTGATTCAAGCTGTGTATCGACTTCTTTTCTGTAATATTGACATAAGTTTGCACATGACGTACTTTTTTTAACTTGTTTCAAATAAGCCGATTTGAGCAAGTAACTCGCTGGTATGACATATAAACTTGTATGCACGGCTTGACCCGTGCCCACTCTAGTTAAAGATAGGGCAATCAACCTAACTCAATGGCTAGATTGTCCACCTCTATTTGTACTTTTGAAGGTTATGTTCTAGAGCCAAGCTATTTTTAAAATGATTATATTGTAGTAAAAAAAACCTTTCCACATACGGTGTGATTCTTAAAATTAACTTTTTGTAATTTGTTTAAGTAACTACATTTACAAATCCCAAAGTTTATAATTTTTTTACTAGCCACTAACGAAATTAATTCACTTTTTGTGTCAATAAAGAAGTCTATTGATCACTACCCACTAATAATGTCCATTCTATTTTAGTATCACAAACGAAATCCATTCACTTTCCTTGCATACTACATACTCAAAACTCAATCAAACTAGTACGATGTATATTGTTAAGTTGTTCCTATTACTGTCTACCAAACGCATAATTATATGTTTTTTGTATTGGATCTATAGAGGTAGACATATCAAGGTTGATTGACATACATATGACAAATTAAATACATACACTAGACAATAAAATCAAAGATTCCACAATAATGGTATAGAGAAATAAAAGGATGATAAGGTGGTGCCTAATTAACAAAGTGGATGATAGTATGTGTGATGTACAACGATGTCCAAGTCTATACGGAATTAAGCCAAAGTGACAATCACATTGTAGTAGAAAAGTATTACCTTTCTCTACGGCTGCTCGACACTCCTTATTAGGTTTTCTACGACTAGACTTCATTACTTCAATGCGGCAATTATGACACATGACTTTGGTAAGGGCACCACTTTCTCCAAACATGCATGTTACTATTTTGAAAGCTCTACCTCCCTCTAAATTCTATCTAGAAAATTACACATCACTATTAGTGTACCTTGGGTCTTGGCAAATAAATCCGTCAAACCATTCAACAGGTACGGTTTCAAGTCTATGTGTCGCAATTAGAATGTTTAAATCAGATGTGATTCCATTTATAATGTTTAAATCAGAGTTGAATCCAATTGGATGACGAGTCAACCGATTTGGTTTTAAACCTTTGTGTGCCAATCATAATATTTGGATCGATCAAGCTAGGTTTATTTAACTTATGTTACTTTATAGAATAATTGGATGGTGAGTCAATTGATTTGGTTTCAATTTTACGTGTGGCAATTAAAGTCATATTAGTTAGATTATATTTGTGTGATGAGTTATTATGTTCAGTTTTCAGTTGGGACATATTTGGATCTATTGTCAATAGTATTCAATCTAGCTCTAATAATTTAAAGGTAAAGATATAAGTAAAGGACGGGGCTTTTTAGCATATTGTGTACAAAAAAAAAAATGAGTTAATGGATTTGGAGAGCTTTCCCATTGATATAGCTATTAATAGAAGTCTTCCAAAATCCACATCACACCTTCTCCTTTGAGTCTTTAAGTCTTCATATAACTGCCTACTACAATGTTCCCATTAGTAGAACATGAGTTTGTCATTTAAGTCTCATCCCCTTTACTAGGGAGTTACTTTTTTTTTTTTTTTTTTTTTTGAAACATACTAGGGAGTTACTTCTAAGGGAACAATCAATTAAAAATTAGATATTATGTCTTTAGCAATTATTACTTACATATGAAAATATCTTTAAGCTAACCACTAGCATCATTATTACTAATGCTGCGAGAAATTGACAAATCTGCCAAGCATCCCACGTTATTTGTTAGTTGTTACAAAACCATTTTGTTTATTAGATTCTAAAGATTATTAGTTCTATAGTTAAGTAAGAAGCGTTGAGTGTCCTTGCCCAAAAAAAAAAAAAAAAAAAAAAAAAAAAAAAGTGTAAAGTGTGACAAAGCTTAACAAAAAGTCTGTACATGTACTTCATAACTAAATAAACTAATACAAAATAATCATGAATCCTCGTCCCTAACTAAAAATAATAATTTAAATTATCTTGACCTAGCTTAATTTCACTTAAAGTCTCATAGCTAATTTCAAAATTGTCCATCAAAGTCTTTACATACTTCATAACAATCTTACACTATATAAAAAGATTTCAACAATACACTTTTTTTTTTTTATTATTTACGTGTTCTTCTCGTGAACTGGTCTCCTAATATTTTTTTTAATTTCCGTTCATAAGGAAGAAAAAAAAAATGCTCTCCTTTAACCATATTTATTGTTCACGTCAGATTTTTTTTGTTCACATTAGATACTCTGTTATTCTTCTCATTATATATTTTTCATTATATTTTTAATTTTTACACGAATAAACATGAAGTTTTATACTACCAAAAACAATGCCAATTAATAAATACCTTCAAATTCTCATTAGTTTGCCAAATTTTCCCAAACCTCCTTAGAGACAGATCCAAATTTTCGATTAGAGGTAGCACCAAGCCAACAACTTTTTTTTTTTTTTTTTTTATTTTTGACAAGAACAAAGGAACCCAAGCCAACAACTAAGATTGTAATAACAACAATATAATACATGTCACTTTTAGTTTTTTTATTATAATTTTCATAATCATCGATCAAATTCTTTACATACTTTATACTACCTCCGTTACATATTATTTGCAACGATTAGACATTTTTCCTCCGTTACATACTACTTTATGTCAAATCGTTGTAAATAATATGTAACGGAGGTAGTAGTATAACATTTAAACACACTTATAAAACTTTACAAGCTAGAATACTGAATACGTAGTATATAATCAACATCTAAGTTACATAACCTTAATATGACAAAAACAACATAATAATTCTTATTCATTCAACGTACCTTCTGCACGATGGGTCATCATCTCAGTGATAATACTCCGTATGTGAACACCAGGGATTGTTAAACAATTACAGAAAGTAATTAAAATAACCATTTTAGTCCGATTTGACAAAAAGACAAGAAAATTATGTGACTTATAAAAAGGGGCCAAAAAAAGTGGTTTATATAAAAACAAACGAGAAAAGAAAAATATGAACGAAAACTGACAGTAATTTGAAGGAAAAGGAGGGAAAATAAAACAAAATTGAGGTTGCTTAACTTATTCATTAACGGGTGTTTAGTCAACAAAATTACTCTTCATTAGTCATTAAGACATTAACGGCCATGACAATACTATTGGTAGATTTCTAACATGCAGGCACACAGTACACCCGTGTACAGCATCCTAAAACTATTAGACTCACGAACAGAACTTCATTACAGGTAAAAAGACAGCAATAACCAAGTACGCTTTCATAATCACTCCTATTCAATTCAGAAATATTGTACTTAGTATGTACATTCCGTCACAGATTACACAATCATACATATGGCGAAAGCAGAAAAGGTTGGTGATAATACTACCAAAGTAAACATGGTTGCTAGTTGCTACGACTAAAAACATCCAAGAATCCCATTGTGTTTTCAGATTCATAATTTTGGTAATGAATTCTTAGACATTAAAATCTGATCAAATGGTTGTCCAATCTACTGCTGTGGATTAATGGGTGCACTTTCTGCCTTCTATGTATCGTAACTCAGTAAAGTCTCGGCACCTTGATACAATTGAACAAGTATGCCTCGGCCTTTGAACCGTGCATGAGCAGAATTTCTGCTTGATTTTGAAGGGATTTTCTTTCAACACGTAGGAGTCCTCAGCGAGATGCTCATGAAGCAGCATGTGAATTTCAAACAGAAGACTTGCACCAATAAAAGGAAAAAAGGAACAGGGAATCAGTCCTCTTCTTCCAAATCATCTTTTGTTTTGCGGTGTGGATTATTTGCTTGAGATCTATACATTTCTGCCACCTGAAAGAATGTCAGAAGCATCTATCAGTGAAATACTAGGGGCCATTATTACTTTCAAAATTCACACCATATGTATCCTAGGAATAGAAAACTGATGCAGAAAAGACTCATAAAGATCAATTACTTCACCTGATCAGATGATGTGGCGTCCTCTGGAGCTTTGTCTTCTCTAAGACGAACCAAACGTGGAACCGGAGTGAAATTCCCTGATAACAAGACAAAGGATGGGAATCAACACGGGGTAGTAGTAGATATCAGAGCATATGGTAAACTAGAGCTTATGGACTGAAAAAACAACACACATAAAACAAAGTGGAAGTGATACAAATGCAAACCTTGTCAGAATCTACAATACCAACTGCAGCACGGTGAACAGGACTAATAGTCAAGTCAGCTGCTTTGACCTCCCATACCTGCAAAAAGCAAGCAATGCTCAATAACAACCAGCTATTATTTAGAACTTAGCTTGCGAAAACCGGTGACTTATATCTAGCATTGGACATGGATCTTTATATAAACTGTTAAAGGGGGCACTCTGGTTGGATCAAAGAATGGTGGTCATTAGACTATAATATCTTATGTAGGGAGAACCTACCCTGTAATGGCCTACGGGATTTCAGTTTGTCGCATTACTTCACTCGTCTTTAAATAAAAGGTAAAAGTCACATTCAGGATATAAAGGCTACTAGAAAACAGAAGATCACTTTAGGAAAGGAGAGATAGGAAGGGAAAAAGTATGACATCCAATTCCCATTTCCAGAAAATTGAATCAAGCCACCAAGCATATATAGAGATGTTTCCATTTAAAACCAAAAAGGGAACGCCTATAAAGAGCATCCGCTACAGTTTGGAGAGAGCAAACATATCAATACTATTATTTTAAAACAGGAAGTTGGAAGGACACGTATCCTCTTCCTGCTTTTCTTGTTTTAAAATAATTTTTTAAATTAAAAAAAAAATACTATCACACATCTCTTCAATTCCAATCCTCAATCATGCCTATTCAACAAAATAATATTTTTCATTAAAAAAGAAAATAAAATAAAAATAGCAATCCCAAACCTATACCAAAAAAATAAACTCACGTCTATAATTCAGTTTTTTTTTTTTTTTTCTTTTCAGAGGGTCTTCTCCAATTGGCTCAAAACTTCCATCATCAACCCATACCATCTGAAAGGACTGATTCAACACCACTAACCCTATCATCAATAATACAATCAACCATTCTCATTGACGTCCTTTGGCTTCTCTCAATCTAACTATATAATGTTTCCATCTTTATTAGTATTTATATGGTAGTTATCAATTAATTAGATATATTGAACTTTATCTTTAGGCATTCTACGATACATTTGAAGATCAAGGTACATTCATTTTATTTTTTCTATATTATTTTGCTAATCAATTAATTAGTATGGTCGACATATCAATTTTAAAAATTTCAATCATTCAAATTTTAATTGCCTGTTTTGGTTCATGTTTATAGTAATTTCAAGTTTTCAAGGCATAAATATTTTGGAAGATTCAAATTGTGGTACGAATTCAAATTTAATGAAGAGTTGCAGTCTAATTTTTCACCAGGTTATTTTGAAATTAAGAACTCTTCCCTATTTCCTAAATTGGAAATCACTTCCTTTCCTTCTTCCCCTCTCCATTCTCTTCCACTTCCCTAATTCTGAAATTGATACATTCTAAATTATACTTCGTTGCAGAGCCCTTAAGACGATTGCTTAGTTTCGTATACTAATTGCTATACATTTCTTATTCAACTTATTCGTCAAAATCAAAGTTAGTTTTTTTGTTTAAATTTCTTTATAATGATTTAGTAGAAATGTATGGTTGAACGATGTTATTGATGTATAAAAGTTTGATTTTGGGGCCATCTGTTAGTAAGGATGAATTTTGTTTCTGCAATATTAATCATACTTAAGATGGTATCTTTTGGTACAAGATTGTATTTGACGATAAAATAGATTCGATTTTTTCAACACTTTCCATGTAGTTGTTGAAGGTTCCATTTTATTTTAGTATTTTTGTTCACTTTTCAACTAACTTAAATTGCATTTTGATGTTAATTTTTACTTACTTTCACTTATAATGCATTATTTGATTGTTTCTGATAATGTTGGATCCATTCTGGATTGCGGTTTTACTTGGTGATTGAATATTGGTGTCTCTTTTTGCATGTGATTGAATATTGGGTTGAGGTTCTAGGTGAATATTTTGCATGTGAGTTTTTGCACTTACTGTGAGTTTGGAGTATAAACTTAAAATCTCGTATTATTTTATTAATTAATGTTGTGTCAAAAAAAATAAAATTATTAATGTTCATTTTATTGGTTTTTTTCAAAAAAAAAAAAAAACAGAATTAATAACTATTATGTATAAAGTTAATTTTAAACAAACAAAAACTACAATACACAAAATAGCCGTGTATCGCACGGGTTTAAGACTAGTTTGGGATTTATAATAGGTGCTCAATCAATAACAGGTATGACTGATTTTTTGGAAATTTACCTCAGAAGGCTCAAACCAGACATCCGGTTTCAGGTTATCTCCATACCGAAAGTATGTCTGTATACATCAAAGTCAAGAAATTAATACATGAAGTTCCAAGAAACCCAGACTATGAAATTTCAAGTCCCTAAAGTAAGGAAAAAGTAAGTAAAAAGGGGGGAAATGAGGACCTTAGGAATCGAAATCACTTTAGATCGAAGACTGGAAGAACGTTCCTCAAGCACTGCCTCAGAAAAACCAGTACCTGTGACAGATGAATTTCCAGCAAACACAAACATGAAGACAATGCAAATGAAATGCATAAAAACAACTTACAGTAGCCACAAATAAACATTAACACATACCAATTTTGCATATGCTCTGGAACTCTTCATTGTTACTGTCATAGCAAGCAAGGAGAAAAGCACCATAAACACCTGTAAATTTAAGTTATATAAGACGACCCAGGCCTTGGCGAAAAAAAAGGGGGGCCCGGGGGGGGGGGGAGCATCGGTTTGCAAGGATTTTCAAATATGAAACAAACTATGCGAAAAGGCATCATTCCATTACAAGATATAATACAACAGATAAGAGAATAACAAAGGAAAGAAAGCAAAAACAAATGAAAGAGAATGCATATTTAATTTATTGCCTTCTGAAAAGACTAATTAAATAAACAGGATTATTAGTAGTCATTTGTCTGAGATTCAAATCCAGAAACAGATGTTCAGCAAAATGGGTAAAATAATTTGACTACAACCTGGAGGAAAAAACGTACGAGCAGGGAATTTTTCATACATAAAACAGATATGGCAATAAGCAGAATAAGAAGATAAGTGTAATCTCGACCTGTTCGTTTCCCACGGCCATGGAATGCTCCAATAGGCACCAGATCCAGAGAGTCCCCAACGCTGCCGAATGAAGAATATAAACAAATTAAAAAGAGGACAACCTGGAAGAGAGGGGGGGGGGGATTCAATAAGTTCAGGTTCAAGCAGATTCACTAGCTAGCTAAATCGCACTCTCCAATTCTTTCAAGGCCTTTGTTTGCAAAAACTAGCTGAAAAAACTGAGAGTTCCTGTGCTGAATGAATTAGAAGTGTCAGTAAAATTTATTGTTGATTTAGCTGAGTAAAATGACAAAAGGATATGTTTTGTTTTAAAAAATGTAACATTCAAATCTAGTACTTCGTGTATTTTAAGAAATTTTGGAAGTACTACCTGTTTTGCTCAACTTTTGGAGATCACAAACTAATTACTTCCTCCGTTTTTTAACACTTGCAACACTTCCCTAAAATGGAAATGTCACAATACTTGCAACACACTATAAATGGAAAGTTATTTTAGTAAAAATATGTACTATTTCCCTTATTTAAAGCACATGCCCCACTAAATTACACTCCTAATAACCACTCACCTCATTTTATATTGTATTATATCATGTGAACCCCACATTTCTTAAATATCTTGAAAAAGTGTGTGTTGCAACTATTAAAAAAGGGAGGAAGTATATAATATTAAAAAAAATAATTATAAAAGAGGATGAAGAAATCTATATATATACATAAGTTTTCTTTAGCCAAACTTCTGATATGAAGTTCCTACTTAAAAGCACTTTTCTAGGAACCGTTAGTAGAGAAACATCGAGTATGTCCATAAAAATTGTTTCTCGCAAACAGAAATAATTTGCACCTAAAGATATAAGCTATCTCTTGAAGCTCCACTTTAGCTTTGGGTAGCTGAAAAGTGTTAGCAAAGCACAACTAAAAGCTACTGTAGTAAAATAATTTCAGATATATGTGGCAAACCATCCAAATTTTCCATCTGTAATTCTTGTAGTATGTCAATGAGGATGAAATTATATATACTGATCAAGAAAATTATGTTCTAACCTGTCCATGTAATCCTTTTTCAATTTAAGCCAGTTATTAGATCTCTTTGAAGGCTCATAGGTGGCCTCTTTTTCCAATGTTTTGATAATCAACCCCTCACAACTACAAAACAGAAAGAAAAATAAATTAATTAATTAAAAAAAGAGGTAGGACCACAAAGAAAAGACAAATGTAGAAGGTAGGACAAAACGAATAGAATCCATAACCACGTTAACTTCTATAACCACTTCGAAGTTCAAAGCAAAATCAACACATCTAGAGGCCCGAAATGCAGAATGAAGAAATGACAGTAAAAATCTGAATAGCCATTAGGAGTCATCTTGTATTGATGACTACCATAGGCTTACCTTTGTTAATCGAAAGGCACATGAACAACAATGAAATCATACCCTGGACCAACTCATGGTAGCCTTACAACAAAGTCAACAACATTTATTTTTGATAACATTACTCTAATGAAACATCAGCTGCGAAAAGATGTAACATAAATTTCTTTTTTTTTTGACAGGAAACATAAATTTCAACTACATTTAGAGCAATGGATAAGGTCACAGAAGAGCTTTAGCTCAGAATGTGTGTGTGTAGATATAACTTATCTCTTCTGCTAAATGGAAATAGAGGTCATATCTTAACTTCTTTCAAATTTCAGAGCTTTGTCTACAGAGCGTCTATACAAAAATTGTGTGGATGATATTACCTCGCATTGACAGACGCTTCAAGAAACTTCTGTATTTCCTCAATATCATTAGATGTGAGTACTGTTGCAAACTGAAAATATCCACAATCTTCCTCAAATGAATCATAAAGATGCTGCAGTATACACAACAGGCTAAGTTAGATGTACAGAATCAAAACACACAGAGTACAGAACAGAAAAACACATTATTTCAACATAATTTCCTAATAATAATAAAGCCTTATGTACATTTTACATTTCTAATAATCAGACATTTATAAGATTTGTTAATTTTGCCTGGGAATACTGTTGTGGTATGTGCTCACAAGAAAATGTCTACACTTGACCCTCCTAGAAAGCCCCCAACTCCAGGATGACCATATATCCCCATGGAGAAATCAAATACAGTAGGATACTTCAGCATTCTTGGGATTTTCAAGTAACCAAAAATATTTAATCTGGCACAGAAGGGCTTCTTATAAGCTTAGTTACAATACAATAACCAATGAGGATCGCACCAAGAGGGCGCATGAGAAGATCAAGATCTAGAAGCGCTAGTACCAAAAAGCAAGAGTCATTTTATATACTGTTTATGCTACGCCTGTCTTCTATGTGAGGCGCTCTGATATTGGTCTCTAAGTGTTAGTATATTGATGCTGGATTATTCAATTCTAAGCCCTATAAGCAAACCAATATTATTCACATACTCTTAACTTATTTGCTGGATTAAACTTACAGCTATGTGTGTATTTGGTAGGTTCTCTAAGTGCGTTTTTTTTTTTTTTTTTTTTTTTTTTTTTTTTTTTTTTCTCTGAATTAGTAAAACCTATGATGCAAACATTTCAGAATATGATGGGCATAAAGATTTTGAATGAAGCAGCTTGCAGCATATTATTATTTCAATCTTTGTTATTCAATGTAAATAAAGAATGCACAAAATAATAAAGAACAGAAGGAATATTATTGATGTACTGAAGACCGGAAGCATACAACATGAGTTTACCTTTCTACGAACATCAAGCTGTTCCTGGAGAAGTGGCATTCCATTCAAATACAATATGTCGAAAGCGAAGACACAAACATCAACCTTTATCTCACTCATTTTGACATTTTTGCGAGCTCGGGTGCTTAGTATCTAGAACCACCACCAATATAGTATTAGGATAAAAATTATACAGAATCCATAACTTAAAAGAGGGAAACAAATGATAAAAAGATTTATGATAGCAACCTTAAGCATTATCGACAATTATTTAAAATTGAGTCAGAGTACAGCTAAAACATAAAGGTTGTTTGTGATTGTATTCTCAATCACTTTTGTGTTACTACGTGTAATGGAACGGCCAAAATTGATAAAATCATATAAAAGTGAGGAAAAAGGAAAAGTCCAATAATGATGATAGGAATGCTAATAAGATCAGGAATTCATTTTCAATCACTGTTATTAATCTGCTTCATCATTTTAAACCTTGCATAGTAAATTAAAAATCAGGGCGTGATCTGAATTCAAATTAATGAGTGCCATCTGAAGGGTTCATTTTATAAGAGAGCATGAGCTGTATAGAATGAATGATTTGCAATAACAAAACCCTTGATGTAGCCATCCACAATACACCAGCAACTCTATGTCTCATTTTATGAGTTTATTTTCTGAGGAAAGGCTGCCCTACTGCAAAGAATGCAACAAAATTCTTCCAAAAATAGATCCAGTACCTGAAAAGGAAGAATCTTCTGCTTCTCACGATCATAAGCAACAATTTCACAGTCCAAAATAAAAGAATTTACAGATGGCTTCTTGAACCTGGAACACAACAGTAAAGCACATTAACAACCAATGATTTTATAAGCATAAATGTAGATTGAAGCATCTTCATTCTTAAGAAAAAATATAAAGAAGAAAATATACAACAAATCTGCAAGTCATCAAGAGAAATCAAAATCAAAATTCTAAAAGGCTTGATAAAATTAGAAATCAGTTGAAAGATGAAACCATGAACCATAAGTGTCAATAATATGAATTTGTTGCCAAGAAGCCAAGAGAAAAAAGAAATACCACTTTACAACCAGCAAGCTCAACAATGAAACATTCATATACAACTTGGAATTCTAAGTAACAACATTACAAAAAGGTTCAGCCTTAGAAGCAACGCAAGGTAACTCCTTACAGATCACAGAAGTAAGGATACACGATAAGCTTTTGAGCACCAATGCAACAACCACATAGGGCATAGGATCAATTCTCCTAAGCTTATTTTATTAAGTTTCAGCATCAATAAGTTTAGTCAAGTAAAATAAATTAAGTAAAAACAAGTTTACAGTTGAGTTTAGCAAAAAAAAGAAAAAAAAAAAAAAAAAAGAATTCAAGTTCAGTAATACAAGTAAAGTCCAGCTAAAATAGATTTTATATTTCGGTGAACCAAGTTTTTTCCTGCAAAAAAAAAAAGGAAAAAAGGGAGCTGAGTAGAGCCAACCATAGTTGCAATCAGCCAATTATTGGAATTAATAAAAAGCAAAAGGGAAAAAAAATCAGTGCTCTAACACCAGCTAATAATTGTAGCATCTTGATAAGGTGCCAATCCTTACAACCTGAATTTATTCAACTTTTAATTTTTTATTCTTTTGAGAGAGCCTGAATTTCTTCAACTAAGTTGATAAAAGAATGCAACAATGCCTGTTATTGTTTCTTATATTTCCTACCAATTCAATGTACCCGTTTCTGTACTCTTCCTTCTGTTCGCCCCTTCCACTCTCTTGAGTATTCAAACAGAAAAAGAAAATCCATTAATTGCAGTACCAGCACCATTACCCCACTCAATAAATCATCAGGTAGAAGATCAAAGCAGTGTCAAAAGTTTTTAACTGTCACAGCTCCTCGAGAAACCTTGAAACTATTTCATACACTAGTCTCTATCACAATGATTTACATTGCAGATAAATACCTTGGAAGAGCAGCAACAATATCAGGGAATTTCTCTGTGTTCCTTTCAGCATTTCGGCTGTATATCTCAACAGAACCATCTTCCATGAAATGAATCTGCGTATAATATCAGACAATATAAGTACAGAACATCATTTGCATTTAGTCATCCTTTCAGACCCTTGGCACCAAGGAAGGAATGGCAACTAACATACTACACCTAAGTAATTACAATAATTGGGGAAATTGAGAAAAGGTACACGAAAATTACTTGAGCACGTTCTCCATCATACTTGTACTCACAAGTAAATACCATATCTTGAAACTTATCTATAATTTCTGAAACTCCATTTGTTGGCTTCGCTAACATAGGTCCTATAGGAACACCTGGTGTAAAGTTACAGGTCTTTGATAGATTCCATACACCATCACTGAGAAGGGCAGGGATAATTTTATCATACACAGGAACCACTGAGTAAACTTGTTTAACAATCTTTCCAGCCTGATACAGATAAATTCGAAATTGTCAAGAGGAATTCATGAGGATAGATCAAAAACATTAAGACATAAAAGTAATCAGTTAGCAAAAATAGAATCTATGAGACTTGTGCAAAATGCAGCATTAAGCTCTATGAAAAAATCATAATGTAGCAAACAATTTTATTACAAAGGCAAAACATGTAAGCAATGTAGCTATTTTCAAAACCAAAACTGCTCATATCTAAGAGCTTCAGAGTTTCCACAAAAAAATTCAACAGTCCAGACCACATTCTCAATAAACCAGAGTTCAAGACAGAATTAATGGGGACTAGATAAGCAGTCATCCATTTTTTAGTAAGATGATATGTCAAATAAATTAATGAAGAGGAAATGCACCAGAAATAGGTGTATGTAAATAAATAACCCCCCCCCCCCCCCCCCCAAAAAAAAAAAAAAAAAAAAAACGAGATGAGTCTAGCAAGATCACACATGATGGTTTTGAAGTATTAAGTCAAATCGTTAGATTAGATTCAAAATGTGACAAACAAAACACGAACAGCGGGAGTGAAATAATTTTTCCTTTTCAAAAAAATTATAGCATAGCATGAAATATAATGATAAAAAGGAAAAAAATTATTCTTTAAATAAAATATACATAAAACTTATAGACTGATAAACATAGGCAGATTAACAACTAACACTAACAACCACCATAAAGCAGGAGTATTGCCCTCCTTACTAGAGGGGAGAGGATGAGAGAGGGGAAAATCCAATTACATGCTACAAAGAAAATAAGAATCATATCAAAAGAACCTCTTGACATGAATTACCACAATAGTCTCAATGTTGAGACGTTACTTCATTGTATTATTTCATTTATGATTCCTCCATCCAAAATTTATAGAGCTTGTTTGAAAAATCAAAAGCTAAATTTTGTAACCTTTTAAACTTTGAACACTACAAAATCATATTTTAGACTGATCTTAAACACGTAGATATACTTTCAGAATTCAGTAGAAAAGCAATTTCGAGGAACATTGACTTTATACTTTGATGCTTATATCATGCAGCAAGTGATGAATGATTCAAATGGTCACTAATGGTCAGAATGGCACTGAAATACAGACATAAGGAGCAGCCCCAATACAAACTCTTAAAAATGACCAGCAGGAGAAACTAGTTTCAACCATATCCCTTTTATATGACTGAAATAACTGCTATATTTCAAGGATTGCAGCAGACTTTTATGAATCCAGAAACAGCTTCCCGAGCCTTCTATACAACCAAATTATATGATCTCTACTTCCCTAAAATTCTCACTTGCCCTACAACTAGTAATCTAAAACTTAAAATTTTGTCAAAAAAAAATAATCTAAAACTTAAAATTATAGCTGTTTTAAGATACTAGTGAATTTTCCCACCCTATGAAACTTTTCAGGCAATAAATGTAGGGATTTTTTCTCCCCTTTTATGAGTATTAATATTTGGGAATTTAGAACAGAATTTTACAGACATCATTCAAGAGGTTCTCATCATAAAGATGAAAGGAAGTGAGCATTTATAAGAGAGAGGAATGATTTACATGAAGAAAGGGTTGCTTATACCCCTCTTAAGTAAAAAAAACATCATCTGTTTCAAATCAAAAAAAAAAAAAAAAAAAAAAAAAAGTAAATAACATCGTCTTTTAAGGTGCAACTTTTTGGAGAAACCCTACTGATAGTAAGCCAAACAAAAGTGATCCTAAAATTGCCAGGAATCTGTACATCCCACACATCAACCAAGCCTAAGTTTCTTAGATAAAATTATGCATGATCCAAATTTAAGGAGGCCATGGAGGTAATAAGAAAATATACTGGAAAAGCATCATCTAAGTCACTACTTATCACAAACATCTTGTTCCTGAAAATTCAGAAGACACAGAACATAAATTTACAAACATGTAAAGACAATAATAAGCCTTCAATATTAATTATTCCCTCCTCAAACTACAATAGTACAAAAGCATTAAGAGAAGGCACCAGACTCATGGAGTAGTAAGTCTTTGTGACATATAAAGTAGAAAAAGACTTCTTAATTTTCCCAAAATCTAGTTATAAATACATACAAGTTTAGTGTCGGTATTCTATATCAGCCACTAAGTAGAAAAATCCGGGGTTATCTTCACTGTTACTGACAAATACCACGACCTATGGAAAGTAGCATACATTTCCTATACTTCAGTAGAAAGCAAAATTTGTTCACAAACATCTAATAGCAGCTAAATATCTCAGTGGTTCAACGAAGAACACAACAGCAAAACAATAATCAACAAAGTCAAAGTACCATCTTGATGCCATACAAAGTGCTGATATAAGATCTCATCTAGACACTAAGACACCACTTACTTCTTCTAGTGGAGATTGAATATCTGACGGGGGCTTTGAATGCTCTTCAGAATACACAGCAGCTTGTCCCAGGGCAACAAGAAGAGTTTTCTCTGCCAAACTAATCCGCAATTTTGCCTGAAAACAACATAATTATGAAAAGAGGAAATATAAAATTAAACATAAATTTATCACAAAAAAAAAAAAAAAAAAAAAAACATAAATTAATTGCACTTGAATCGACATGTAAACCTGAAGTAGCCGCATCAAATAAACAGGTTCACAATCTTTGGCAGCCACAATAAGTGACTTGATATAATTCTTTTTCCTTTCTTGACTATCCTTCCCAGATGCCTATACAAATGACAAACAAATGCAATTAAGATGACTATAGAGGTGAGGTAAAAATCATGAATCAACAAAATATCTCCACTTTACTTCTAATCAAAATATCAAACCATATTATTTCAGAGCCACAAGGAAGAAAATGAGGATATTGGACAATAGAAAAACCATCAAAATTCATTCCCCACTTAAACTATTATGCAAAGAAAAGATCAGATGAAATGTAGCTAAAACATAAGAATTACACTCCACCTTGGCAATGAGCTGGAAAGTATTAAATACTTTGGTAATGGTCAGTGGTGGAGGTTGCCGCATCATACTTTGCTTAGAACGAATTTCTTTGGCAACATCCCCGAGATCACCTAAATCCTGTCAACGATACAACAAGTACAATCAAGAATGGATAAAGAAACAAAATGCAACTTAAACAACCCTTAGAAATGTTTTAACAACCAAGAACCACCATAGTTCTACATTCTAAACCATCATAGAAGTTCTTTCTTCCCAATAATCTTTGTACAACTTTCATGCATACAGACCTAGTTTTATCATCAAAATATCACACATATACACGTAGTAATCAAAACTATCTAACATTCATAATTTGCCATACATAATACAACAAAAGGCAACTACATTACAAGAATAAACCAGCAGAAATATCACAAGACATTACCTTGTATAACTTCTTAACATTTGCTTCAGTAGCTCCACAAGCCTCGGCAAGCGCCTTAATAAGCGTAGCATCACCGATTCCGAGCTCCAAACCTTGATGAGCTGGAGCTATCTTGTTGGCCAAAAGATAAACTACCTCCAAAAGATCATCAGGAGTCTTTGCAATGACAGTCCTCAACACATTACAAGTAATATCAGTAATCACAATCCTACCCGATTCGCCTTTAATCATATCAAACGCTCTAGCAAGAAAAAGAAAAGGAACTTTATCACCATCACCCCACCATGCAGCCAAATTGGGGTCGAATTTCGCCGGTTTAGTCTTCAAATTAGCAACAAATTCATCCACATTAAGATCAACCTTAGGTTTCTTAGCAAAAGGGTTTTTCAATTCAGGCTTTTGGGCACCCATTTCTACCACGGAATTGGATTCTTGGGGTTTCTCAACAGAAATCGAAGTGGGGTTAGGATTTTCTGCAATTGCGGGAGATGGGTCTAGGGTTTTTCGTTTCTTTGGGGAAGAAGAAGAAGATTTGGGGGTTTTTTTATTAGGGGATTGGGTTTTCTTCTTAGAAGATTCTCGAGCTTTGCCCATCATAGCTGCGAAAACGGAAGAAGAAGAAGGGGGAGTAGAAGAGGGTGGAGTCGAAGAAGGAGGAGTAGAAGACATGGCTCGAAGCTTGAAATTCGTAGGGAAATGGAGGAGAGAGAAAGTGGAGGAGAAAATGGTGGTGTTGAATGGGCGAAGAGAGAGTAAACAAGAGGAAGAAGGATGAGAGATTTTCAACATTCGACAATGTCGAAGGATTTTTGGGAGTGAAGGTGGGAAAAAATGGCGGGAACTAGGCCGTATGACTATGAACATATGTCTGTCGCCGGCTACGGATGTAATGAAAATGGCGGAAACACCCTACTTAACCTTAACCGTTTAGAGGTGTCTATTCGGGTGTTACAGTCAGATTCGCTAAAAGGCAACAAAGCTTCTTAGAGAAGCTAAAGTAAAATGAATCGTTTCTTATAGAATTTAAAACAACTATTTTTTTTATTGGGTTTTTCTACAAGGTACCCTCAAATTATTGCGTTTTCTATGTTATGCCCTTTTAAATCTAAAAGTCTACACGGTGCCCACAAGTTTTATGTATTGTTTTATATATGCCCTTCATAAGCTGTTTGTTAACGGTAATTAACTTGTGGTTAAGTTAACCACCCACCTTAGTTAAATACTACTTAAATTTAAGGGACATAAAATAGAAAATTAAAACCTCATTCTGATCAAACCCCTCACATTCCATCTCTCGCAAATATTACACCAAATACAAGCATTAATATGGAATTTGATATTGCAGATCGTTGAACCAAATACACCATATATCTTGAGTCTGAAATTGCAAATGTTCATTTAAGAATAGAGCATCATTTTGCAAATGTCATGAATCACTGATAACAAATGAATAATTGATATGAGACTGATATCAAATATATTGACCAAATCATTTGGCCCATTTTTCAACAATTGAAATATGCACAAAGCAAAGAAAACCAAAATGACATAGAAAGAACTAGCACAAATTTGAATTTTTCCATTGATGATGTTCACACAAATCCACCTACAAAACAAACAAAGCTAATCATCCTTAACTTACTACAATCACAGCTAATTCATCCTTAATTTACTTCCACAACAAAATAACCAGCAAAAATGCAAAATAATGATGAATTGCTATTCATCCCCTTCTTGAAATTGCAATTTGTAGAAGACACCTTCAATTTCGTATGTTTTGGTATCTTGCAATAACATTTGAGTCGATTTGACATCAGAGAATGACGATACGGTGAATATTGGGGCTGAATTAGAGGGGTTTATGGGGGAGAGAATTGGGATAAAAGTAGTATATCCTTCAACTGTGTAGAAAAGAGTTTATATACAAACTAAACTCTAGGTTCCTATTAAATTAGGAAAACCAAACAACTAGGGAACTTGAAAGACTCTTAAAAGACTACATATACAAAAAGATTAAACTGAAAAGACTATATATACAAAAACATTAATTCCCTAAAATAAAATATCTCCAATACTCCCCCTCAAGTAGGAGCGTGAGGATCACGAACACCTAACTTGGACAGTAAGAAATAGAATTGTGAGGCGCCTAATGCCTTAGTGAAGATATCTGCTGGCTGTAAGGTGGTACAGACATGAGCACAAGAAATAACACCAACCATTAGGAGCTCACGAACAAAATGACAATCAATCTCGATGTGTTTGGTACGTTCGTGAAAGACTGGATTTGCAGCAATATGAAGGGCGGCCTGATTATCACAGAATAAACGAACAGGATGATGATGATAAACCCCAAGCGCTGCAAGAAAACTCCGTAACCACTTAATCTCCGCACAAGTAAATGCCATTGATCGATATTCGGCTTCTGCCGAAGAGCGAGATACAGTGTGTTGCTTCTTCGTTTTCCACGAAATGGGAGACGACCCAAGCATAATAAAATAACCAGATATCGAGCGTCGAGTTAGAGGGCAGCTTGCCCAATCAGAGTCGCAGTACGCATAAAGTTGCAGATCACTATCAGAGCGAAGAAGTATACCTTGTCCAGGATGAGACTTAATATATCGCAGCACACGCATAGCTGCATCAAAGTGCTCTTGAAGAGGAGCCTGCATAAACTGGGACAATATATGAACAGGATAAGATATGTCTGGGCGTGTAATAGTGAGATAGATTAAACGACCCACTATACGTCGATATTGTGCAGGATCAGCATATAGAGGGCCTATGGCGGAAGCGAGCTTATGATTTTGAGGCAAAGGTGTATCAACTGGCTTTGAGGCCAACAAACCTGCCTCCTGTAAAATGTCAAGGGTATACTTACGCTGGCAAAGAAACATTCCTTCATCAGAACGTGCACATTCGATGCCAAGAAAATATTTCAGAGGTCCCAAATCTTTAAGTTGGAAACATGTATCCAAATATTTCTTAAATGATGCACATAATGTAGGATTATTACCGGCCACTAAAATATCGTCAACATATACCAAAACAGAAAGAATGTCACCAGCCTTCCTGAAAGTAAAGAGTGTATGATCAGCATGGGACTGATGAAACCCATACTTTCGTAGAGCTGAAGAAAGCTTGGCAAACCAATTTCTTGGTGACTGACGAAGGCCATAAAGAGATTTCCGCAAAAGACACACCTTAGTAGGAGATGAAGGAGAAAAACCAGGGGGAAGCTTCATGTAGACCTCCTCGTGAAGATCTCCGTGCAAGAACGCATTGTTTACATCAAGTTGGTGAACCTCCCAATTTTTAGCTACTGCCACAGCTAAAAACGTTCTGACACTAACCATCTTTGCCACGGGGGCAAAAGTATCATTGAAATCTTCACCCTCCTTCTGATGATTCCCAAATACTACCAGCCGGGCCTTATCTCTCTCAATAGTACCATCTAACCAATACTTAGTCTTGTATACCCATTTACAGCCAATAGGTTTCTTCCCCGGAGGAAAATCTGTAATCTCCCATGTGGAGTTTCTTTCTAAAGCATCAATTTCAATCTGCATAGCCTTACGCCATCTTGATTGACAAACAACCGCTTTATAAGACTTGGGTTCAGTATTAGCAGCAACAACAGCAACAAATTCCCGATGGTTATCAGAAAAATTATTATACTGAACATAATTAGCTATAGGAAAACGCATACCTGAGGAGACCGAAGACATGGGTGTTGATGAAGTAGAATGGGATGTACGAGCCGAGTGACAAATATAGTCAATAAGATGAGCAGGAGGTCGGTGTGATTGATCATCACGCTCAAGAAAAGGAGCTTCATCTGTAGAAGTAGTAGGTCTGTCATGAGACACGTCCATGGATGTCGAACCTTGCAAGAAGGACTCGGTTGCTGCCGAAGAAGATTGCAGACGTGAAGGATCAAGAGGTTGCACATGATCAGGTGCAAGGTGCTCAGTAGCATCACTCCCCCTGTCTTGTGAATTGCTGGCACTATTTTGCCTCTCCCTATGATTTGGGGAAAGGAAATCTAAGTCAAAGAATGCAGCACCATCATGAGCTAATAGTGGAGCACTAGTTTCTCCAGAATTATGAGAAAATGGAAACACATCTTCTAAGAACCGAACATCACGTGAAACAAATAATTCCTGAGTTTCAAGATCGTAGACTTTCCATCCCTTCTGACCAAATGGGTATCCTAGGAATATACACTTCCGACTACGAGAGGCGAATTTGTCTTTTCGTCTCGGTTTATTGTGAGCATAGCACAAGCATCCAAACACCTTCAATAGAGCATATTGTGGGGCAGAACCAAATAATACCTCATAAGGTGTCTTACCATCAAGGATTTTAGTAGGAGTACGATTGAGAAGATAAACTGCTGCTTGGACACATTCACCCCAAAATCTTATCGGAAGAGAAGCTTGAAATCTAAGGGCACGAGCCACCTCCAAAATATTCCTGTGTTTTCGCTCAACACGACCATTTTGTTGTGGCGTGGCAACACAAGAAGATTGAAATAGGACTCCAATATTATGAAAAAAATTTTGTAGTGGTGTAGTGGTGAACTCAGTGCCGTTGTCAGAACGAACAACCTTCACATCCCTGCCAAATTGCTTCTTAACTACAGCAAAAAAATTTCTAAGACAACCCTGCACTTCACTTTTGTCTTTCAACAAATACATCCATACACTACGCGAGCAATTATCAACAATCGTAAGAAAATAATGAGCACCAGTAAAAGAGGTTTTTGTATAGGGACCCCATAAATCACAGTGTATCAAATCAAACAAATTTTCTGCTTTATTCTCACTAATTGGGAAAACAGTACGAGTTTGTTTAGCTCGGGGACAAACATCACAACGATCTAACAATTTCTTTATTTTGCTATTCTTACTAGCACTAGAAATAAAAGACAAATGCTGACTTGAAGGATGTCCAAGACGCTGATGCAACAAAAGAGTCGTGTCTGCAGTTGTAGCATGAGAGAAGACTTGCTTAGCCACCGGCTTGAAAAAGTACACTCCATTCCGAAACTCACCCAGTCCAATCGGGATCCTCGACATGCGGTCCTGTATAATACATAATTTGTCAGTAAACATGACAATAGTATTTGAATCCAAAATCAACTGACCAATGGAAATCAGATTGCATTTTAAGTTTGGAACATATAACACATTGTGAAGAGTTAATTCAGAACTCAACCGAACACTGCCCTGCTTTGTAGCAGAGGTTTGTACACCATCAGGAAGACTCACAGGTCTGGGAGAAAGGTCAGTGCAATCAAACAAATGCTCAAGTGTGCCTGTCATATGATGTGAGGCACCACTATCAAGCAACCAGACGCTTGTCTCAAACACATGCTTACCATACAACTTTTCGGATGACGGAGAAGAGTCAAGAAGACTCATAAGGCGCTGCACTTGCTCAGTGGTTAAACCTGGAATAGAAGAGGATGCTTGTTGTAGCTGTGCTAAGCCATCACTTGTTCGGGCAGCCTGTGTTGCAGCTGCTGTAGGTGTAGGAGTGGACTGCCCGCGGCCCTGAGTACCACCTCCTCGACCACGGCTTGGACGACCTTTACCACGACCCCGACCCCCATTAGGATAGCCAAGACGCTGATAGCAGTGGTCATAGTCATGACCAAGTTTATTGCAATGGGTACAGGATAGGGGCTGGTTAGGATTTGGCGCAAAACGAGGGGTGGTGGGTGCAGGAGAATTTGAAGATTGTGTTGCAAAGCTCAGTACTTCAGTCTTATCATCTCGACCTCTAACAATATTTTGATGTCTCTCCTCTTGAGATACCAAAGAAAAGGCTTTGTTGATAGTAGGGAATGGATCCATACCTAAGATTTGGGTCCGAATAGCCCCGTACTGAGTATCATCAAGACCCAAAAGAAAATCATGAGTCTTAGCATTCTCTGCTCGTGTACGGAGTTTAGTTGCTGAACCTTCAAAGGGGTGAAGGAAATAAATTGATGATGGGTCATGGATTAGTTGTGGAGTCTTGACATTATTTTCTCCTCCTGTCATGGTAAAGAAATTGGTCGGCGAAACAAAAGAGGCGAAATAAGCACCTTGGAGGAGTTTTCCAATTAAATGGAAAAGCAGAGGATGTATGAAAGAGAAAAGAGAAAAAAAAATTGGATCTTAAAAAATTATGGCTGTGATACCATGTAGAAATTGGGATAAAAGTAGTATATCCTTCAACTGTGTAGAAAAGAGTTTATATACAAACTAAACTCTAGGTTCCTATTAAATTAGGAAAACCAAACAACTAGGGAACTTGAAAGACTCTTAAAAGACTACATATACAAAAAGATTAAACTGAAAAGACTATATATACAAAAACATTAATTCCCTAAAATAAAATATCTCCAATAATTTGACATCAGAGAATGACGATACGGTGAATATTGGGGCTGAATTAGAGGGGTTTATGGGGGAGAGATTTCTGGGTTTTAACGGGGAAGGTTGTGGGTTAGCATTCTGGGAAATTGGTCGAGGTTGTTTGCTAATTCGTTGTTGTAAAATTCGGATTAATTAGTGATGTGAAGATTGAGAAAATTGTCAGAAAAAGAGTTCATTTTATCAATGTTTATTATGGAGGAGAAGAAGAAAGAAGCTGACAATGGTAGAAGATCGTGAGTTTGGTTGAAATATAACCACATTATCTTATAAATTTATAATACTAACCTCTTTTTTAAAAAATATAGGGAAATAATATATTGCTAACCATAGTTAATATCAATTAAAAGTATTTAATATTAACTTAATAAACGATTAAAAGTGATAAAGTTAAAGATTAGCAACACAATTAAAACTACAAAGGGGGGAAACCCTAGCCTCCTTTTCTCTCTTCTCTCTCCTAAACCTAGTCTCCATTGTCAATTTTCAAGGGACTTCCATCGAATTTCACCGGTGGAAAGCCCCAATCTTTATTTTCTTTTAAGCCTTTTGTTTTAGGTTACAATAATGTCTCCCTCGAAAGAAAGGGTTTATCTCCTTCGAAAGACAAGGTTTTTTCGATCTCCTTCGAAAGACAAGGTTTTTCGTACTCCTTCGAAAGACAAGGTTTTATTTGTGCTTAATTTGGTCTCCGGTTGTGCGGGGCTACTATTGATTAGGGCTCGGATTCGGGTTACGGAATCAGCACAAGAATTAACTTTCTTACAAAATTGTGAAGCGACGACGAATCCACTCAAAAAGTTGTATGAGACAACGAATCGAGAATATGTCGAATTGTTATATTTATGTATTTGGATTCTTAGCCCTTTCTCGATTAATTCTTGTTTGATTTTGTTAAATTTGTTTTCATTATCGTTCATTGTCAATTGTAGATGCCGTATGGCTTATATTAATGAAATTTAGTGTTCTTTGGGACTTCTTTCAAAAAAAAAAAAAAAGTGATAAAGTTAATTAAACTTGTAGGCACCGTGTAGACATTTGGATTCAGAAAGGCACAACATAAAGAACACAATAATTTGGGGGTACCTCGTAGAAAAAACCCTTTTTTATTTTTTTTATTTATTTATTTTTTATCTTTTATTTTTTTTTTGAAAGGAAATTTAAAAGTTAAAACAACTACTTCTCAAATAAGTTAAAACAATAGCTTATTAAGGAAGATAAACCAAACTAAACACCTAAGCAGCAATAAGGAGGTGGTGGTCGCCTAGCTGCCAACGGTACGAGCAACTAAATCCAGTGATGGTGAAGCTTCAAATACTGGCCTCAACTTTTAATGTTTCGAATACACTTTAACCGCAAATTAACAAGTCCACAACAAATAAATAAAGGATGAGGAGATTAATGTATATGTAAAACTCAAACCCCCTGCATACCAACACGGACATGCCACTTTTGGCGTGAGTGTGCAGCATGCTACCTCAACCCATAGCTTATGGTTTATCGAAACAACTTCATTTTGGACGGTTATAATTTTTCGTTACTCATAAAAAAAAGGCATGTGACCAAATGTTGGAAAACTTTTGAGGTGAAATTTGATTCCCAATTTAAATCAACTCAAAATATTGATCAGAGGAAGAAAAAAAAAAAAAAAAGAAAGATATGTCATTTAAAGTTGATCCTTGCAAAATCCTTCCAATCAATTCCTCTTATTTCACCTAAAAAATTTTGCTTTTATTTCGCTTCAGTGCAATCTTTCTTGGTTTTGTGAGTGAAATTAAGATCTCCATTGTCAAACTACATCATTAAAAATATAAAAATAAAAAAGAAAGTACAAAGTACTGGAAAAGTAACAAACACACATACACACACACCAAAAAAAAAAGGACTTGATCTAGATGAAAAGGAGAATATCATCCCCTTATTATTTCAAACTAGTGAATAGTCCGAGTGTTACTCCGGGTTGCTACTATTGTAGACGTGTAATCGATAACTTTTTTTAAAAGGCTTTTAAAAAGGTAATTGTCATTGTCAAACCAACATTGAATTATTCTTTGAGTTTTTTTAATTGAATCTTGTGGTTTACACTTATATAATTTTGGGTTTTTCTAAGCTATGCCCCCCAAGTTTTTCGGTTTCTAAGTTGTACCCATGCATTTTCAAAGTTATAAGCTGTGCCCTCCACCTCACGATATTTTATCAACAATACTCTTTGACAACCATATCCAATTAACGAAAGTTAAGTTATTTTATCAACAATGGTGTTGTGGCGTTATTAATTTGACACGTGTCCCGTTCTAATTGGTTTAACACTTTATAAAAATTTAAAAAATCAGAAAATAAAATAATAAAAAAAAAGTTATTGTTAATAAAAATTAGTGAGGTTGAGGGCACAACTTAGACGTTTGAAAAGGCATGGGCACAGCTTAAAAACCGAAGAAGTTTGGGGGCATAACTTAGAAAAACCTTATAATTTTTTTTATACATATTAATAACATAGTTGATAATTGGCTTAGTTGATAAGAGGTTGAGGGTTCGAACTTACTCCTTATGTTTTTATATGGAATAATGTTTGTTGCATGGGTGATGTATTTAAGCTATAAAAAGGGAAATCAAATTGTGTGGCAGAACTAAAGGGACGTACAAAAGTTTTGATATCCTCATTACATTTCAAAAAATTACTACTGAAACATTGAAAGTGTGTACTTGATGCTAAAAGAATTGAAGCAATGTAATTAGTATGCAAGAAACATTGAAAGGGATTGCTTGATGCTAAAGATGAGAAGGGTTGCTACCACTACTAGAAAACAACCCATTTTTTACGGACGCATAATTTCATCGAAAAATTCGAAATTTTCAACGGATTTTTATTTCGTTGTCCGCCGGAAAATAAATCCGTCGGAATATATGTATTTTCCGACGGAATATTTTTTCATATATTAAATTTCCTACGGAAATTCCGTCGGAATATATATTAAAAAAATTCTTTTTGTTGATTTTAAATCACGCCACTCGTTCAGTCGTTCCTCTCTTAAAAAAACTTCTCTCCTCATCTCTTCATCTCCTCCTCTTCCTCAGATTTCACGCTTCTCTCCTCCTCTATTCTCTTTCTCTCTCATCTCTCTCCCTCACTTTTCTCTTTCTCAAGCCTCTGCTCTTCTTTTTTTGCCTCCTTTACTCTCTTCTTTTGCTTTCTCACCCCTTTCTTTCCCTCTCTACAGTTTTTATGATCAAATTCATGGTTTTTACTGTCAAATTCGACCTTGAAATCCCTAGATCTAGAGGTTTCATGGTCGAATTTGGCCGTATTACACCAAATTCAAGGTAAAATTTAAAGCTTCGGTTGTAAAGGTATGTTTTCTAGTTTTTAATCTTCTTTCTTTCTTTTTTTTTTGTTAATTTTTGTGTTGTGATTCTGGTTTGAAGTGGCGGTGTAACACTCCCAGGGTTTGATGGTTAGGTTTGGAAGTTAAAAAGGCTACTCTTATTGTTTTAAAAGACTCGAATTTTGGGAATGTTACAAATTGGTATGCAGAGCCAAGGTTTTTCAAAATTTAGGGACTAAAATGAATTAAATTAAAGACTTAGGTTTAAAACTTGTATATAAGTTTTGTAAATTGATTTAAGCTTAGGAAGGCCGTGAGTGTGGGAATCACGATAAGGGATCTATGTGTTTTACAGTTCTTTTATTAAGTACTTATGATGTGGTTATTTATTTTCTTTTGTTAGACGATGGTACGAGAACGTAAAACTGCAAGAAAGGTGGGTGCTAGGAAGAGTACAAATTTATTACCCTATTCACCCTATATGATTCGTATGAAGTACAACGAAGACATTCGACGTTATGTCTACCGTTTGAATCTTTGCATTGAACATTTTCATTACAATGTACTTGAGGGCCAATCTGACTGCTTTACTCCGAAGAGACAATCTCAAATTCTTTTACACACACTACTTATAAAGGGACTCGATATTTTCTCAACTTAATTAAGAAGAAGTATGCTGATTTATACATTAATGGTGAACCAAATGATAAATACTATTATAAGGAAAGATGGATCCCTACTGTGGAATACCTTGAGAAGGCGATGATGGAAGCCAAGCAAGAATTTGACTATAACCTGGATGATGATGAGGAGGAGGAGCCTCGGGAAAATGAAGCTCGTGAGAATCAGGGGGAAAATAATGGTTGAATTTTTTTTAATTGCGTTTAGCTTACTTATTTAAATTTTTTTTAATTTTACAAATAAAAGCTAGTTTCTTATGATTAGAAACTATAGTATAGTTTTGGTTTATTTGTAACTAGTAGTTTATTGAGCTAATTAGCACTAGTGTGTTATTTCAAAGATGATTTTCTTTCTCTTTTGGTTTTGCAATAAAATAATTTTTGACAAACATATTTATAATTTGCCATTTTATGTTTATCAATTAATGTATTTGTAGGACTTTAGATACTATAAGCGGAATTTCATGAATCATATTCATAAGCATTTAATAACCAAGATTATTGCATAACACATAAAGAACATATAATTGTACCTTTGAAGCGTGATTACACGTGTGATCGAGCAAGAACAATGGGAGATAAAGAACCCCAAGCGTGACTCCTCTACTTGGTCCACGGGCACAAGTTAAACCTCCACTAATGCTAGTTAGTCGTGATTGAACGCTTCAATCAACCTTCAACGAAGAAGAGAGACACGAACTAACCACAAACCACCACAACGAACACCACGAGCCACGACGAGGGGCGCTGGCCGTACGAACGTGAAGAGAGATGGGAGGGCCGTGAGTGAGGAGAGAGAAAATGGAGCTTAGGGTTTTTGGGAAAACTGGTTGCCTTGTTTCACAATTCACTTACTGTTAATTGTGACTTATGTCAACCCTAGGCATGAATCTTATTTATAGATCATATCTCTAAATAAGAGTCCATGTCAAGCCTAAAGTCCTAACCCTAATCAAACCATTCTAGCCCAACACTCCATGTGGTATGTCATGATCTAATGAGGCCTATTAATGGGCCTCTTACTTGTTTAACCTAATACCTTTGTTGTGTGACCTTATAGGATCCATTCTATTGGGCTTTGGACTATTTAACTAGCTCAAAGATGATTTGCCATATCTAGTACCAGACAATGACGACCCTGTAGAATGAACTAATTATCTTCATAATAGTGATCCTTGATATATCTAGTAATTGCACTTATCGAAGACATAATTCCTTCAGTATCATAGTAGTATCATTTCATTTTTCTATCTATTATATTTGTATAAAATAAAGCTCTTACTTTCTTGTGCTTACTTTAGTCGAGTGTAGTAATGACTTGGTTGGATTATAGTGGGATCGATAAAAGTCATATGCAGACCAGAATAGGAGAATAGTGGAATTTGAAGTTGGGGAAAAGGCTTTATTTAAGGTTTCACCTACCAAGGGAGTCATGCGGTTCGGTAGGAAAGGGAAACTAAGTCTTGGATACATTAGGCCGTATGAAGTATTAAAGAAATTTGGAGAGGTAGCATATCAACTAGCCTTACGCATTGAGTTACCCAATGTTCATAATGTTTTTCATGTTTCTCAACCTACCCATGTTATCCAACCTGAGACTATTGAGCTAGATGAGACCTTAACTTTCGAAGAACGCCCTGTGAAAATTCTTGACACCAAAGCTTATTCTGTTATTAGCCTTTATCCGTGAAACCATTTATGCCATTTTTTTTTTCAGTTTTTAAAATCAGTTTCTGTAAATTATCCAAAACCATTTTTTTTAATAAATCTGAAAATGGAAGATAATTATTATAAATTTATTACTATAACATATAAATTTGAGAATAATTATAAATTTAAAAGTTTATACTAGAAAATTCGTTGACTAAATATACTAAAAAATTTGGGGTATTACAGGCGGCGGTGGTGGTTTTAGGTGGGTGGTGGGGTGGTTTGTTTAGGATGGGTAGTTCAGCCGGATTTGTTATGGTTAGGGTTGTAGATTCGGGTTTGGTTTGGGTAGTAGATCTTGATTTGGGTGGGTTAGGGTTAAATTAGGTGGGGTGGGTTAAGGTGGTGAATTTGGTCGTTTAGGGTTAAGGGGTGGGTATGGTTTGGTTAGGTGGGTGGTAGGGTGGTTCGATTTGGATGAGTGGTGGTGTGGTCCAGGTTAGGGTGGGGATAGTTTGGATTAGGGTTTAAGGTTAGTAATTGGGGAGTGGCGGTCTAAGTCTGGGCTTAGGGTAGTGGCAGTGGTGGTCTGATGTTGGGGTTAGGGTTAGTTAGGGGTTGAAGGTGGTGATACGTCGTGCGGTGGTGGTGCGACGTGTTTTTTTTAAAATTTGATTGAAGCATTTTCCGACGGAATTTCTGTCACAAATTTCCGACAGAATTGTGTCCGTCGGACTTTTCCAGGGCCAAAAATTCTCTTCCGACAAAGGAATTTCGTTGGAAACTCTATCAGAAAAGTGTTTTTCGGAAAAGGCCATTTTTCCTACAAAATCTTTTTCGACAATCGGTTCTGACGGAATTTCCGTCGAAAAGGGGTTTTTCGATGGAATTCAGGGTGTTTTCGACGGAAATTTTTCAATCGAAAATGGGTTGTTTTCTAGTAGTGTACGATGAATTTGGGGTACAATTGTGAGCTATGGAAGATTATTTTGGTTGCGTTTGTAAGTGTAATGTGGTATTGTAGACACCTGATTGTGTCTCCCCAAAAACCAAACCTAGTAATGAATACCTTTCACGTCTTTGATTAACGAAATCGGTAAAGAGTTGAAGAGTCTCGTGAAGTTCCCCTTAATCCTTGACCATACCCCCTAACCTTACTTAAAATGTTTTAATCCAAAATCATTTATTTTGCGTCCTTAAAATCATTCATTTTGTGTACAATTTATAAAAAATCCAAACCTAATTATTTTGGTCCATAATCCTGGTCTAATTATTATTTAGTTTAATGGCTTTTGAAAAGAGCTTTCCAATGACATATTATAAGCCCAAATATGACTTAAAACGAATAAGTTATGGCCAAAATACTAAATCGAGCACAAACCGAGCCATTCTTAATTTCGTGCCTCATTTTTTTATACAAATTTTAAATGGTTGGATATCCCATGAAATTACCTTTGCAATGATATATCATAATATTAATTCCGATTAGAAACGAAAAATATATGATTAAAATACCAAACTCTATCCAAAACTGACACTGTTCCACTATTTCGATCATATATCAAATTCTACAAAATATATCAATTTTATTCCAATTGGGTTATTCCAATTAGGTTGAAATGTATACTTTAAGAGCTTTTCGACTATATATTATTTATCTTATTCCAAATTCTGGATCAAAAGTTATGATAAAAACAAAATAGCAAAACTGCAGGACCATCGCACCGCGACAGCTCCATCGCGACTCTGGCGCGTCGCGATAGATCTATTGCCTCATGATAAAAGCTTTTTTTTACTTTCGTTCAAATTCTGATTTTTCTGATCGCTTCGACCCTCTTTTTTCCTTATAAATAGAGGTCGTTTCTCTTTATTTCAGATCATGGACAATAGTCATCAACAACCATCATAATCCTTATCATCAATCATCAATCCTCGAAGTTCTTAAACACCAATGTTCTTAGCCTTAACCTAAACACATCCTTGATATTCTCCTAAATCAATCACAATACCTCCTTCACGAGATTCGAATACTATAAGCCATACTCGACGTTGTCTTCGACCTCGACGTGAAATGTTGATAGTTCTGAGGGTTTGGTCCCAAATCTATACTTCAATTCATATTTGATTTCTTTACTTTATTGATTTAACTTTCTTGAAGTTTACTAACGTGCGTATTGTTTTAATAGCAAAAAGGTTGAGACATCAAAGTGAGTAAACCAATCACTCTTAATTATTCTCTGATTTTGGAGTAGAAATCATGTTTTAATTCCTAGTATCATGTTTAGGGACTTAGGGTGTTTTTATGAATTCTAGTATCATACTTAGGATGTTTGTATGATTTTTAGTATCATGTTTAGGATAACGCTTTGATTATGATTATTAATGACATGCTAGGGTTTGTTATTAATCCTTTTAGTATCATGCCTAGGATCTTACTATTAACGATGTTTTGATGGTGTTATTATGATGCTTATTGTTATATTAATCGTTGCTTGATTGTTCATGATTTATTGTTATTGCTTGATCACACCCCTGTCCTTTGTAGGTTTAAAGGAAATTTATACTTGAAATCATGCCTAATAAGATAATTAATCATTAAATTTAGGATAATATGAATTTTTAGATTTGATTGTGCATTAATAATCAACCAACGTAGATTAATCAGGTTTAGGATTAATTTGATGCATGTATGTTGATCTAGGGGTGGCAATTCGGGTTAGCAGGTTGGGTTCGAGTCAGATTTCGGATCGATTTCGGTTTATGCTTAGAAACTATCAAAAATAATGTAAAACTTAATATTGTTACGAAATATGAAATTTGGGTCAAATCGGGTTGAATTCGGGTTGTTCGTGTTCGGTTCGAGTCGGGTTCGTGTTTCTCTCATTAGCTTTGGGTCGGGTTCGGGTCGTGTTATCGGGTTGGGTCAGAGATTGTCTGCCTTATGTTGATCGAAAAGCGCATGCATGAATTTTATAAGAATTAAGTAGAGACCTATTTAGGGCGGGTTTGGTTTCTCTTAGGTCAAATTCGTACCATCATCACTGAACATTCAGTCATAGGTCCGGACCACTATGGAGTTAGCGATCTCCGTGATCATGAATGGGGTGTAACCTTTACACCTGTGCGGTTTACAAGTTGGCAACTCTTTTATCTCTAGTTTCTTTTCCTTGGAACGCCGCCATGCCTTAAAGCATGAACCACAGTATGGCTCAATAAGAGTTTGAAATTTTTTTTGCAAGTATACTATCAAGAAAAGATTGTAATAATAATTGAATATGGATTGAAGAATTGATAAAAGAACCTTCATCACAATTTGAAGAATATAATCTTTATCCTCAAAAAAAAAAAAAAAAATTAAAAAAAAAATTTTAAAAAAAAAACATAAGGAAAAAAAAAGATAAATAAAATTGAAAATCTTTCTCTCACCAACGAATTCTCAATTACATTTTTTTATAATTGCACATTGAATTACTTTAAAATTCAAAATTTAACATTGATTCTCTCTTTATATAGAATCAACTTCTCTTTTTTATACGAAAAAATGAAATTATATTCACTAAAAATATTTTATTAATTAATATCAAATCGAATCCTCAAATCAAAGAGTATAAATGACAAACCAGTTCCTTAAATCAAGAAGGGAATCGTTTTGAATTTTTTTTGCCCGTGTATTTTTAGATTTGTACTCCATCCGTTTTTAAATACTTGCTCCATTTCTCCATGCGCGGAGTTTTAGTAGAAATTGGAGAATGTAATAAAATATGGAGGTAGTGGGATAAGTAGAAGAATAAAAAAAAAATTGTAAAAAGCAAAAGTAATAGAGAAAATTGGAGGCGATGGAAGATAAAATTAATAAAATATGATTTATGTTGAGTCCACTAGGTGAGAGAAAATTGGAGGCGATGGAAGATAAAATTAATAAAAATGACAGAAAATGAAAAGTTGAACAATTATTTAAAAACAGATGAAGTATACAATGTTCTTTCCCACTGGCAGGGCTAGCAATCCCCCTACTTTAAAAAAATAAGAAGAAAAAAAAAACTGTTTATATACATGTAATTTACCTAATTTTTTATACAAAATGAGATAGAGCAGCGGTCAAAGTCACATTAGTAGAGATTTGTGTACTATGACTACACGGAATAATCACTTTTTGTTCATGTAGCCGACCCCACTTTTGAAATTAAGGCTTTGATTAATTGATTGATTTAATGTTTGAATTCTTCGAAAAAAATTCTAAACCCCTAAGCATATATTAATGGAGAAAAAATTGGTATATGATGTTGGATTTATTTTTTTTTTTTTTTTTTGGCTAAGTACATACTCTGTATTTTGTAAATTTTGAGTTGTAATACTTTAACTATTTAAGTGTTGTGTATTCAGATATTTTTGTCAATCTAAGCTATTTCTATTTGTTTCCCCGTTTTGAAATTCCTGACTCCGCCACTGTTCTTTCCGTGTTATTTATAAGCGTAGTATTTTGTTATAATTTTTGTTTATAAATTAATGTTTGATAATATCAATCAATTAAAGCTTTTATTCCAAAAGTGAGGTCGGATATACGAATAAAAGTGATTATTCCATATAATCATCCACAAAAATCTTCTTCCTCGATCCCTTACAATCAATATAATATAATTTCTTTTTGTTAATATAAAAAAAATGTATTTAGAGCTATCTAAAAACTTTGGTTTGATCATTTTTATTTACAACTTTAAAAGTTTTTAGGTAGATACTTATCAAAAAATATTATAATGAAGGATGCTTAAGGAACTGCCACTTGTCACTATGTTAAGTGTGTTTTTTAGTATATTTTAACTTTAAAAGTAATAGTTTATCTCAATCAAATGTCACAGAATTTTTTTTTTTTTTTAAAATGTGTATTTACTATAATATTAATTTATTTAATTATGTATTTTTAAAAAATTTGATTGAGATTTTGCATTTCTTTAGAATTAAACATGTTACTGCAATTATCAAATATAATATTATTTTATAGTCACGTCATTTCTATGCATAAAACTTGAATATATAGTGAATATAAAATTTGTGTAGAGGTATTCGAAATAATTATTAAGTAATTTTTTAAATTAGTTAATAGCTTAAATATTAAAATGTTTGGTATATTTTATAATATACTAATATTCTCAAATAATGATATTGGTAATATTATAGGTAGTTTTGGAAGGAAAAGTTATAAATCGATAATTAAATATATGGCAATTACAAAAATTGGAAAATAAGGTTTTTGGAGGAAATATTTTTTACAAATTATATTGCTTATTTTTTCAAGGTTGAAAAGAAAAGAATATTTTGAATTTCAAGTTGTTTTTATTATATTTAAGGTCATTAGCCTTAAACATCTGTCCAAAAGGCTTGATGTTGAAAATGAGGAATTCAATGGCCGCATATATCGTGATGAAATACGTAAGCTTGATCGGTAGCAATGGCGGAGCCACGTTGGAACATGGGGGACAACTGTCCCCGTTTTCGATTTTTTTTAATTTAAATAGTAAATAAGAATAAATAGATTACTTATTCAACTTATTACCCAAACATAAGCATGACCTGGTCTGGTGGTTGTAGTGCATGAATAGGGTGTGCTCCTCTCTTTGTCCTGGATTTTATTTAATATTTGATTTTCTCTCTCTTTTTTAAATTTGAAAATTCAAAAAAAATTGCAATTTTTTTCCGAATGTAACCCAAATCCCTTCATTCTATTATCAAATTGTTCAAAGGCTTATTATATGAATTTATGATAAGGTAATTGATTCGTACTTATCGTTTGTTGGATTACATATTATGGAATTGGGGTTACGTACAAACAAAATTTATTCCTTTGTTGGATAATATTTAATACGGAGTAATGTAACTTTTAACAACTCCTCTTTTATCATATAGCCGATATAGGAATACTACCATAAGCAATTTCAAATAATATTAAATAATTTATGTGATCAAATTTTTTTTCTCGAGATTTTTTATCAAATTATTAAACATCTGACATTTGTCCGCCGAATTAAAAATCCTGGCTCCACCATTCGGTGCTTCATTAGGTTTAACAATATTATAAAACTTTATGAGCGAATTACCTCCAACAACCACATAAACAATATCACAGTCTGCTTGTACCATAAGTTGTTGTGGAACAATTAGTTATAGCCCAAGGTTCTCTCCGAATGCATAGTGACCTAATTCATGATAATGATCAAATCACTTTTCGGGCACTGTCTCATGCAATTCGATCATTTGCCATAATGTATATACACAAAGTCTTATATGTGGCTGGTCATACCGTGTGGCAAGGGGTTACTTCGTTAATGTAATAAGGGTTACTTGGTCTGTGTTAAAGGGTGTTACTCGTCAGTGCTATAGGGTTACTCGGTTAGTGTTATAGGGCTTACTCAGTTAGTATTACAGGAGTTTCTTGGTCAGTTTTATATGGGTTACTTTGTTCTTTTATAAGTAGCCACATGGTGTGGCTGGCCGCATACAAGACTATGTTATAGCCCATGAGAATAACAATAACGTCACACCCGTACACCTAAAATAAATTAAAACTAGTGTAAGAGCCGGGTGTTGTCCTAAATGTTAATTTAAGTAATTTTTTTTCAAAAGTACTTAAATTTTTTAATATTGGAATATAATGTCGAATATTGAAGAGAATATAAACAATAATATGAGTCTTTTTTGTCTGCGTAAAAAAAAATATGAGTTTTTTTTTGTTTGGATGTTATTTTATCAGATCACATTATTTAAAAAAAATTTGATCATAAATTTTTGTGCGACTTTTTGATTAGTAAATATTTCTGATTCCGTAATGAAAAAATTATAAAAATTAAAAAAAATCCACATTAACTCAAATCTAGTAAGACCCATTTTGTATTTTATCCCTGTGGATTAACGCATATATAATGTCAAAGTTTAATCAGATCAGGCCGTAAAATTAGACCACAAAAAAATAATGTAAGATTATATTAGATAATTTAAGTTTAGATCAAATCAGATAATTAATAATAAGGTGAATAAAAACATAGCTTTAGAGTTGACCCCAGATAATACATTGCGGGGAATAAACTCTAGACCAATTCAAGGAGAACTGGATACACAACAAGAACTTGTGATCAAAATCTTGTCATGTCCGAGCAAATACGAGTTAAGTATAATGGAAGGACTTTACTTTTCGATTTATTCACTTTTAAGGACCTCTCACATTATTTATTTTTTTTTCACTTTTGAGGACTTAAGTTTTGATTTCCGCCAAAAATGGTAAGTTAATTCAAAGTGAGTTAAGCATAAAGTTCTGACATCACTAATAAGTAAGTTAACAAAACTCTAGGACCTTTTTTTTTTTTTAAACACACACCAAAGGAATATTATAGATAAGGCCTAAAGGCCATTAATCAGCAGAATGTTGTTCATTACAATAGGCAAGGGATTTAAAAGGGGAATGCTAATAGAACAAACACCAGCACTCCCAAACATAAAAAAAAAAAAAATAAAAAAAAAAAAAAATAAAAAAAAATAAAAAAAAAAAAAACAAAGAAATGAAGGAAAGTACAACTAGCCGTCATAATTTGGGAAAATTCAGCACGAGCAAGCATGATGTCAGGAGCTTGACTCTTCAAGGTTGTTCCACTAGTTGTGTTTTGGGTCCTTAGCAAAAACATCAGCAACAGGCTTGGCTGGGTAGTAGTAGTACTTCAGGTCATCTTCTGTCATTTGGGATCCCATCTTTGCTAATCCGTGTGCTACAGCATTTGCTGGCCATTTTGCGTGCAGAATAACAACAATCCAATCCTCCTCCAACATCTTCTTGATATCTTGGATGATCATCCCAGTTCGTGATGTAGAAAGTCCTCTGCAGTCACAAGCATTTCTGAAGAGCCTCTACATCTGTTTCCAGCTCAAGGTGGTGAAGATTGAACTTCTTCGCAGCTATAAGACCTTCCTGATCGTGATCAGTTCAGCAGCTTCCGGACTTACTGGCCTTAGCCTCAAAGTAAAGCCTACCAGCCACGACCCATCATCGTTCTTAATTACTCCTCCACCACCTGCATTTTGTTCTCCCTTCTAGCTTCCGTCTGTGTTGAGCTTTTTGTATCCCATTTGAGGGAGTTTCCATTCTGTCGGAGGGCCATTACTTATTGGAATTCCATTTCTTGTCTGCAAAATATATTGTTATTACAATAAAGATCAATTCTGAAATTTGCAAAAAGATGTTGAATTCTTGTCATTGACTTCTCAAAGACTGCCTTGTTCCTGTAATTCCACAAGTGCCATATACCAATTGCAAAAATAACTTTCCATTCTTTGTTTTGGTTGAGATTGTAACAAACCCAATCCCACCATTGGTTATTTTGAAATTGGTACAGATTAATATCTTTTGCTCCCCTGATTTTTGCTAACACACCAATGAGCAAGATGAGGAAGGATAGGAAAGATGGTGAAATTACAGAGAGGGCCATCCCCAACCCAAGTGGATACCAAAGCGAGGTGGTGATACCATTGCCAATAGTACTAATCAGTCCCTGTTTGAGAATATGTCGGCCTTTTAAACTCTAGGACCTAACATTCCATATTTTTCATTCCAAAAAAACTCTAAGACCTAACATTCCATATTTTTCACCTTTAAGGACCTCTCATTTTTTTTTATTTTTTTTTTACCTTTAAAGTAGTTTAAGTGTTCCATCAAAAAAAAAAAAAATTAAGTGTGATCCATTGTAATGATTTCTATTAATTTATCAATTTAATAATAAAGACCATATCATTTAGGGTCTGTTCACATTTACTGAACTGAACTGGACTAAATGGAGCTGAACTAAACTGAACTGAACTGAATTGAGCTGAAATGAATATTTTATGAGAGAGGGAAATTAGAAGCTGAATTGAACTGAACTGATTGGAGCTGAACTGAACTGAACTGAACTGAAATTAAGTAAATGTGAACAGGCCTTTAATTTAACAAGAAAATGTCAACTTTGAACTAGATTCATCAAACCAAAATCCTATACTAACCTGGATAATTATTGAAGCAAATAGATGTCACAAATTACCGAACTTCAAGTATCTTTGTCCAAAAATAAAATTAAAAATAATGAAAAAAATATTACTTCGATTTCTTATTATTTAAAACAAATGAATAATATTATTTATACATATCTCACAAATAATAACCTTTTATTGCAAATAATTAAAAACAAAAGTACTAAAATAAAACTTTCATTAAATCTGAAATCACATAAACCAAAAAAAATCAAATTCTACACATAAAAAACAAAACTCATCAACCTTATCAAATAATACACCATAAAAAACCGATCAACCAAAAAATTAGGGAATTTTTTTTTCAATTATCTGTCGGTGGAGCAACTCCCGGAGAATGAGAAAGAAATGATTCTGATTAAGGAACCAACATTTATGCATGATAATGAATTAAGGGAAATTCTACATGGTGGCCTCTAGTTTTCAATTTTTCTATGTGGAAGACAAACTTTTTTCCAACTCTCTCAAGTGGCACTCTGATTTTGCGAAATTAAGTGTAATGTCCCTTTTTTGGTTTTAGAGCTAACTTTTATAATTAAAATGGTTAACCTAAAGTTTTTTAGTTTAAAAATTAATTAAATTATATTTTAAAATAATAAAATTAAAAAAAAGAAAAATAATATATATGAAAAAACAGCCCCCAACCCATGACCACCCTCCCCACCACCATCCACAACCCTAACCGGAACCCCCACACACCGTCGGCGGCCACAAACCCTTTACCCGCCCCGACAACCCCGTCCCCCTACCCACTGACCCACCACTTGAAAACTGACCCAACCCAAACCAGATCCAAAGTTACCGAGAGAAACCCGAACCCGACCTGATTTCATATTTCGCAATAATATTAAGTTTTACACTATTTTTGATTGTTTCTAAGCATAACCCGAATTGTTGACCCGAATTGCCATCTCTACTGAAAACCCCATGTCCCTAACCCGAAACCCCAAAATCCCCAACCCAAAAACCTTTAAAAAACCCCCCACCCCCACTTTAAACCCCGAATCAAGCCCTCCCCTAACATTGAAAGGATTTTGAGGGTGGGAGAAGGCCGAATTTGGGGTTTGACGTGGTGGGGGAGGGTTTATTGAGGTTTCGGGTTGGTTATTTGGGGTTTCGGGTGGTAGGATTAGTGGGTAGGGAGAGGGGAGAGGGGGGACGGGTCGCCGGCGCGGGAAAAGGTCGTCTAGGCGTCGAAAGAGGTGGGGGGCGGGTTGGGCTGTTGGAATGGTGAAGGTTGCCGCCTTCCAGGATGGTGGGGTGGCCGTTGGAAATTTTGTTTTTTTTTTTAATTATTTTAAAATATAATTTAATTAATTTTTAAATTAAAAAAATCTTAGGTTAACCATTTTAATTATAAAAGTTAGCCATAAAACCAAAAAAAGACACTATACTTACTTTTGCAAAACCAGAGGGCCACTTGAAAGAGTTGGAAAAAAGTTTTTCTTCCACGTAGAAAAATTGAAACTTGGAGGCCACCATGTAGAATTTCCTATCAATTAATTATGATATGATATGCACTTCGTAATGTATATATAAAGAGTTGACATAATATTGTTAACATAAATTGAGTTAAGTATAATACAAGGGTCTAACCTTTTCATTTTTTCACGTTTTGGGATCTCTCACTTTTTTTTCACCTTTTGGGACCTCTAGTTAAGTTTTCGGTCATTTAACCCACCTTTAACTCACCGGAGAAAAAGTGAGTCCCTTATTTCAGTTTTTGGCAAAAAAAAAGTTTGTCCCCTCGTTAACTTTTGTACAAAATAAGTCAGTCCCTTCATTAATTAGCATGCATATCCAAAAAAAAGTGTATATTATCCAAATATTCAACAGAAAATAAAACCCAAAAAAATAAAGTTGCAACAATATTCCAACTAGCCGTTAATCTTAAAAAAAATTAAAATCCAAGAAGAACAGTAGCAGCAAGCCTTCAGTCCTTCGTATTTCTTCTCCAATCTCTGCAAGAAAATAGGAATAGCTATTGTTACAATTTTCTGCAGATGTTTCAGAAGGGTTGCTCGGAGAATTTCAAGAACAACTAGAAATCCTTTTAGGAGATTTCATACATGCCAAAATAACATGAAACCCAATGGATGTGATTTTTGGGAGTGGATTGATGATGATTATGAATGGGAGATGAAAAATGAAATAATCAAAGTGATACAAAGCAATGACAGGCTGCATGAAAGGGAAGAAATCAATAAGAATCATGTTTAATTTTATAGGATTGTAATCGTAAGTCTAGTGATGGTGATTGTTGTAATGTATATGTACAAGTGAATTAGTGTTTGGTAGAAAAATACCTCGTTAGTACATCCGAGCTGTTGTAGTAGTTGAACCGAGGTTGGATTGTGTTTGAGATGTCTGTGATGTATGAATTGGGTGCAAAAATTATCAATAAAAGCTTTTATTATTTTTTTTAATAACAGGAAACAAATCATTTTTAATCTCGACCACTCGTTGACAAAGCTTGCAGCAGAAGGTTTGCCTTCCTCGTGCATACGTGTCCTTGTTTCATATGCCGCCATCCAATCAACCTGCAAAAGTAATAATGAGGGGACTAACATTTTTGAGCTGATTTAATTTCTTTCAGAACGTTTTTAGGGGACTAACTTATTTAACCAAGGGACTCACTTTTTGGCCGGATTCTACCCATGAGGTCCCAAAAGGTGAAAATAAAGTGGGAGATACCAAAAGGTGAAAAATGAAAAGGTTAGTCCTCAAATTTATACTTAACTCACATAAATTAAGGACCTAAGTTTTTTTCATTTGCTCCGATGAGTTAAAGTTGAGTTAATTTGCCGAAAACTTAACCACAAGTCCTTAAAGGAGAAAAATAAGGTGGGAGGTCTTTAGAGGTGAAAAAATCAAAAAGTGAAGTCCTTCTCTTGTGCTTAACTTGAGAAATACTGATGATCACATTTTATTTGTTGTTATAGTGACCATGTGCCGTAGTCCTTAGACCATAGTGCAGTACTAATTTTCGAAATTAGTTGGGTGATTAATATAAATTAACTATTTCATATAATATGAGGATCCAAGGAAAATAGATAAATAAAATAAACACTTTGTAGTTGTGTTAGTTATTGTTATTATTGAGTTGACACAATAATTTAAACCCACGTTGAACTAGAAGCACTAGATATGGTAGCTTCAGGTAGGGATGGCAACGGGTCGGACTCGGAGCGGATTATGCTAAATCCGACTCCGATCCGACAAGAAGTCGGATGTTAAATCCGACATCCGACTCCGAAATCCGACTCCGACTCCGACTTCAATATTCGACCTCCGACTCCGACTCCGATCCGACCCGACTCCGAGTTTCTTTTACATTATTTAATATACTTTGAGATGTTGGGCTATTTGGGCCTTGACAACCCACACCCATTGCCACCATGACCCACACAAAAATCCACTATCTATTGGAGTCGGAGTCGGATAATCCGTCAAAATCGGACATTTGTCGGAGTCGGATTTTTTTCTCGGATTTTTTTTAGGATCCGACTCCGACCCTCCTCCGACTCGGAGTCGGATTATTTTAACGGAGTCGAACTCGGATTACTTTTTTCTCGGACTCGGAGCGGATTTTTTACCTCGGATCGGGGCAGGTTAGGATCGGATTCGGACTGGATTGCCATCCCTAGCTTCACGCCTCACTCTTCTCCATAAAATTTCTTGGTGGACTTTATTCCAAAAAAAAGTCTAAAAAGGATTGAGTGTGATGTTTACCAAAAGTAAACATTGTAGGTAGCTTTAAGAAAATGGAACTTAAAGCAATTAAATTAATTTAAAAAAACATAATGTACTGTACAAGAAACCAAAAGACAAAAGAACCAAATGATGTAAACTTATTCCTTCCTTTCAAACAATGCATTAAAAAAGGGAAGGGACCCAATCAACTAAAACTAGGTCCAAGGCTTTGGACAAGGTCATGTACTCATATAGTGACTTAATTCTCTAGTCAAAATTCATCCCTACATCAATGGACTATTTAATTTATTTTAGGTAATCTTTATTTTCTGATTTTTTTTTTAGAAAGTACTAAGGGTAAGTGATGAGAATCGATCACAAGATGTCTTGAAATCGGAAGAGTAACTCTATTCACTTGAACTATTCCTCAATCTCTTTTGGATCACCTTATTGGTAGTCAAACCTTATTTTCTTATAAAAGGTGGTGAATTACAATATCTACAATAAAAACTTTAAACTAGGAGGTTGTTTATAACTTTTTTTTTAAAGAAAAGATTTTTCACAAAAACAAGGATTTAAAAAGTAATTTTGACAATTTTTTTTCTTCTAATTTGATTCACCTACATAATGGTTGAATTTATATTGCAATCTAGGTTAAACACAACAGTTAATAAATACAATTTGCATACGATAATTAAATGCATGCAATAAAATTTGCCTTTAATAATTCGATACGGATTTTAAATTTCTACAAATACTTATGTATGAAAAGGATATATTTGTCTTGCAAATTGCAATTCAATTTATGTATATATGATCTTAAGTCAATTTAGTTAGTTACTCGTTATTTCAATTCAGCTTTTAAAACACATTTAAAAAGTCGATATTAATACGAACCATTTCAATTTAGGACTTGTTCTCTTCAGCTTAATTTCAGTTCAGTTCAGATTCTAATTTTCTTCTCTCATAAACAGTTCAGTTCAGCTCAATTCAGTAAATCAGAACATGCCCTTAATTAATATCACATTTTTAGTTGAGTTTAATTTTAAAAAATTTTATATAGAATAATTTAGATTTTCGGATTTTTGTACAACCCTACCACAAAAGAGGAAAATGACGGAGTAGGGGCGAAATTTCTCTGTCTTTATAAAATACACACCATATATAATTAAATACTATGTCCATCAACCTTTGTGAAAGTAATGTTTTTTTTAGCTAAAATAAACATTAATACATCAACTAAATCAGTACTAATACATTTGTATTACACTAAAAGAAATTTTAAGTTCAGTTATTTTATCATCATTGTCTTTGAAATTTTACACAATTTTGTGCAACAGAAAACACATTCCTTTTTACAAATTTTAACACTTGAGAACCACTTTCTTTATACTACTAAAAGGGAAAATTTCCTTTATTATTATTATTTTTTTTTTTTTTTGAAGCAGGGAAAATTTCCTTTATAAAGGCATGCAAATGAAACATTAAAGATTCTATTAAAAAAAAAAAAAAAAAATTGTTTGAGCCAAAAAACTAAACAAAAACATTTGAAGATTACCAAGAATGATGCAGGATGAGTAGAAATTAGTAAACCAAATCGAAACAAAAAGTGAATAATTAAAATTTCCAAAGAATAAAGAAGCATTTTGATCTACTTATTTCTTCAAGTATACTTTAAATAAATTTAAAATTATAGCTTCATTACTTTAATACTCCGTATTACTAATATAAGAATGATTTTTTTTTTTTTTTTTTTTTTTGGTGTTTAGAGAGCCACAAGAGCGAGAGAGAGAATTAATCACAGGATCTCCTGAAACCGAGAGAGAAGCTCCAACCACTTAAGCTATCTCTCAATCTCACCAATATAAGAATGATGCAAAGTGAGTAGCAATTAATAAACCACATTGAAACAAAAAAGTGACCTATTAAGATCTACTTATTTTTAGTTACTCTAAATTTTAAATAAATTAAAAATTATACCTACGTTACTTTTATAATTAACGCGCATAATGTGACCTATCATTCAGGAAACGGTAAACAGGACATAAAAACAACAAAAGCCTCGAATTAAAAGCATTTTGGATTGGTAGAATCCCTCATTCTCCGGTTGGTCCCTTTCCTTCTCAAATTTCACTCTCTGTGTGTTGAACCTTTCAGACACACCTTTGCTGTGCTGTACTGCTACTGTTCAGTGCTCAGTTCCCTCTGCTTCTTTCCCGCATTTACTGTCAACACCCCATTTTTGTACTCATGACCACCATTTCCAACCACCTCCTTTCTCCCTCATCTTTCCTCTGCTCTCTTCAGGTTCATTCTCTCTCTTCCTTTTCATTTCCATTTTCTCTCTCTTTTCATCTTTCGATTTCTGCAGTTTTTCATTCTTCTGTTACCACTTTTTATATACTTTTGTTTAGTTAATTTCTTCATTTTATGCTGATTTTGTTTCTAAATTTGCTTTGAAATTGGTGAAGGCGTTGATTCCAGGTGATATTTTTGAAAAATTTGATGTTTGTTATGCTAATTATTTGTTTGATTTTGAATTAAAGCTCGGCTGTAAGCGAGATTTACGTTAATTTGGCTGATATTTGTGTACGAATTAGCTTAAATTTGGTGAAAAAGGAGATTTGAACTGTAATTTTCGAGGAATTTGATGTTAGTTCGGCAATTATCTATGTTCGATTTTGAATTTTAGTTCCGCGTTGAGTGAGATTTGCTTTACTTTGGCCAGTATCTGTGCATAAATTAGCTGTAATTAGCGAAAATGTTGATTCGAGTTCGAAATTTTGAAGAATTTGATGTAAATATATCTATTTTTTGTGTTTGATTTTTGATTTATAGCTCGTATGCGAGTGAGATTTGCGCATTTAATTGGTTGGAATTTGGAAGCAAAGTTTTGTTAGGGATTTGAGATAATAGAGGGAGAAAGAGGAGAGAGAAAGTTGAAAATGGAGGGAAGGATGAAGAAGTACAGACAAGTGAGTCCAGAGAGAGCAAAAGTGTGGAAGGAGAGGTCGCCAAAGTATGTGCAGAATCGTAAAGTGCCGGTTGTTTATTATCTGTGTCGAAATCGACAGCTCGAACATCCTCATTTCATTGAGGTTCCTATATCCTCTCCTGATGGTCTCTATTTAAGAGGTAATGCTGCTAAATTTACTTAAGACAGTGAAAAATTCGTAGTTATTGAAACATGATGCTGATACAAGTGTGTTTATGTTTCTGTTGCAGATGTGATTGAGAGGCTTAACAATCTGAGAGGAAGAGGCATGGCTTCAATGTATTCATGGTCTTCTAAAAGGTAGTCATACATTATCACTTTTGCACATGTTGCTTGTCTGGTGATCTAATAAAAGAAAAAAGGGTTAAAAGGATACTTAGATGTTCTGTGTCAATTTAACTAAAGCCAATGTCTTTGTGACTTTTAATTGCACAATCATGTGTTCTGAAGCTTAGATGTGTTTATTGATACTGTCGACTTTAGCTTGATTTTTCTAGCTTTATTACTGTAATACTTAAGTCTAATTATGCTATTTGCATACGCAATTGAATAGCGAACAAACAACATGCTCACACTTAATTTCTGTAGCTTCTGTAGAAAAAATGTGTTCTGATTTTTTTAAAGCTTAGATGAGTTTATTGGCACTATCGACTTTAGACCAATTTGCTAGTTTTATTACGAGTAATACTTTCTAGTCTACTTGTGGTTTTTGCATACAATAATGAATAGTGAACTTATTCAATTTAGCTTTTAATCTCAAATTGACGAAACTGTAGCCCATAGGATTTATTATTTATGGTAATAGTTATGCAAGTGACCACTAAGATCTCAAGTGTTACTATAAATCTTGATTAATGATATTTTGAGCAGAGAATTCGTTTGTAAACAAATGCCTTCTCTCCTAGCTATATGGATCATTGTCATTGCCTTTTGCTGGTAAAAAAATCTTAAATTTTACTTGGCACCAAAGAGAATTTACTCATGGCTTATTGCTTATTGCATGACCTTTGAACTTCATCTTGAACATAAGTGTTCCCGTTATGGAGTTTTCAACTCATTCTGCTTCTTTAAACCACCACAGAAGCTACAAGAGTGGGTTTGTGTGGCATGATCTGTGTGAAGATGATCTCATACTTCCGGCACATGGAGATGAGTATATTCTCAAGGGTTCGGAGATCATTGAAGATTCCAACTCAGGTAAAATTTCAGTGACAGTAGCTTGTTGAAAGATGTAATGCTATGAAACTATAGAGTTCATTGTTGACAGGTGTTAATTATCAAAATTGAGACAATGAAGAATTTGGCGTCACATACTAATCACAGTGGTATTAATGAATGTTGGTGTATTCAATATTGCAGATCGTTTCAGCCCAGTAGCTGTTTACAGAATGCACAACTTAAAGCAGTTGCCTGAACCACCTACTTGTAGAAGTAACGAGGATACATCCCCTTCCATGAGCATGGATGACAAGAGCACAGATGACAAAGAAACAAAGCATCCTCATGAAGATGAGACATCTCCTCCATCTCAACGTTCAGGTTCCTCAGCTGTTTCTCCTGACTCAAGAGCAGGAAGCCACTCTCCATGGGGAACTTCCTTAAGTCTGACGGAATACAAGTTACCCAACAGTGAAGGTGCAGCCGATGCTTCTACTCAGACTGAGGAAAATCCGAAACAAGATAATCAGAAAGAAACCTGTACTCGAGGTGTTTCTACAGAGGATGGGACATTAGATGGTGAACATCATGAGGACAACCCAATTCATGCTGATAGCTCAAAACAGAATCCAGAGATAAGTGGAAATTCTGTTTCGCCACCAACTTCCTCAAGTGCATCTTCATCTGGTGGAAAAGCTGAAACATTGGAATCTTTAATTAGGTCTGATTTAAGTAAGATTAATAGCTTCAGAAGACTTGAAGCGGAAGGCATGCAGATGCCATCCAGCAACAAAATGAAAGCGTCAAACATGTTGATGCAACTGATATCTTGTGGGTCAATATCAGTGAAAGATCATAGTTTTGGGCTGATACCTCTCTACAGACCGAGATTTTCTGATTCAAAATTTCCTTCTCCCCTATATTCTACTTCGGTTATGTTAGGTGAGCTCGATTGCTTGTCAGACAACTCAAGGTTAATGGGTCTCAGATTGGAAGATAAGGAATACTTTAGTGGAAGCTTGGTTGAGACTAAAATGCCCAAGGAACAAGGGGACGGGCGTACTCTTAAACGGTCTTCTTCATATAATGCTGACAGGTAAAATAAGACTATATCTCAATTTGCACTTCTTTTAACCTAGCATATATTACTGTATTGTAGTGTACTAACATACTTCAATTTTCTCATCCTCAAGCTTATTGGCTTTGTGTGATTAGTTCTTTAGCTAAATCTACCTTCTAGTTTGTAGTTTCCTGGTTCATTAGTACATCATGCTGAGAGGGGAAAACCCATAAAACATCTTTTGGCTCGTAAAATGGAGTTGGGCTTGAAGGTGAGTCAAAGGTGCAAATTAGGAAATATGTCTGGTCCTGATGATGAAACAGAACCTCTGGTCCTGGTCGTTAAAAGACCATGAAAATTAATGGAAATAAAAAAACAAATTTCTCAATTGCCTTTATAAATCTCCTTGTCATATGGTGGATTTTGAAGAAGCATGCTAAAGGAAAAGAGGTCTACAAAACACACTAGTCCTGTAGAACAAAGATCGTACTGAACATCTAGACATGATCGATTGGTTTGCACCAAAAAAAGATATGATAGGCCAGTCAAATCTGAAACAGAAACAGGCATGTTATCGGCTGTAATATCAATTTTGCATTTGCATTATTTTTTAATTGTACTTGATATTTGTTTCTTATTCCATTACTTGATATTTGATTCTTATATCTCTCTATCAGCTTAAGCTGTGAAGAAGCTATAAAATCATGTTACTAAGGAGTTGTGCTTAAAGATAACAATCAATTTGTTTCATTCAGATCTTCTAAAAAATTTGATTCGGTTGATAACAATGGAGAGGCAACCTCAACAAAGACTAAATGCATTCCAAGGTCCATCAAAACCTCTTTAAGCAAGCCAAGAAGCGAGTCATTGAGATCGCCCATTTCAGATAAACCTAGGGTGTCTTCTGATGGAAGCCGTGAATCACGTATCATATCTCATGATATGGCAAATGGTGGCAGTAAAAGGATGTCAGAGACTTCCTCAGGGAAGAATCCATCGACGAGAGTAAATTCCTTCAGAGAAGAAGAGATTCAGGAGAAGATCATTAAAATCGAAGAAAGTTAAGTTTCAACTCCTACCCACTTATTTGTAACCACTTCTTGATCGCATCATTTTGTTGCCTGAATTCCACTATACTATCCTAACAGGCTGGCTTCAGGAGCCCGGATCATTATTCAATCCAAAGAGAACTAACATTGCCTGCTGTAAAACTGTAAGTCCTCGCCTTCTCGGACAATCAAGGTACTCTTTACACAGGTCTGAATGGCAGCCATTAGATTGTTGGCGGGACAATTTGACAAATCTGTAAAAATGAGAAAAGGGAGGGAAATTTAAGATGTCTAAAATTCTTGGGAGATTGGGGGTTGAGGATGTGGTAAAGTACAGCTGAGGTGGTCCTACTGCTTTGATATACAGAACTGTTTTCCAAATGTTAGGTTCCCTGAAGGTGTAGAGTACTATAGTTATGCAGTGAAAGTATCATTCCAATTTTTCTGCTACTGCTGTCCTGTATGTTGTCTCACAAATAGCTTAGCCTGTACTGTAACAGTAAAAAAGGTTGGGCAACCAGCATCTTGTCTCTTTGTTAAATTCTTTTGTCTAAAAAAGAAAGTTTTGTTTTATTCTTCTGAAACGTTTCTCCTAGAATTTATGAGCATATGTAGGTATGTCCAAATCAATGTACCATAAACATGAATTATTAATATGTTGTACTCTGTAGACTGTAGTTGTCCAAAAAAAAAAAAAAAAAAAAAAATGTAATGTTGACTTAGATTCGGTGCAAAATCTTGTATGAGATGAACTTATATAGTAAGACCAGAGTAATTTATCTACTCCATATTTTTAAGGTGACTACAAAGTCCTTGTTCTTCTTAAGGATTGCCCCCTATTGACTACTATTAAGTTTTAGTTGCCTCTCCTATAATTGTTGAAATTTTTGATTGAATTGCTCCTCAATGTCCAAGCTCCATATTGTAGTGATGTACTTGGAGAGAGGGGAATAAAAAAGGGAGAGTTAAATGGTGACATAATATTGTTGAGAGAATGCAAGAAATATTAATAATAAGCTAAGAACCTAAAAAAAAACACACACACACAAATGATATTTGTGGCTCACTACAATGTGTTGACTATATCTGATAGAGTATGAAATATATTCTTGTATTTCAACCATTAGTTTAAGCTTTTGGTTTAGATGGTCCTTTAATCTGGTATCAGAGTTAGCGTGATACAAAGGTCTATTGTCTATATATTATCCATCCCTCCTTTCAAGTGGAATATTAAGCGTTAGTAGGAGGAAAGTCCATCTTCAAAAATAAGTCTATATAGTAGAAAATTGTAGCCAACATATACTGTATTGGATCATTCGTAAATGACTGGCCAATTCAATGCATATTTTAACGGTACATGCTCTATTTTGTTGCATGGAAATCAGAATGCAGCCAAGGTAGCGCTAGCCCAATGTCTGCTGAAGTCCTCGAAGGTCAACGTTGCGATGTATCAGCACGATTCACATGTTTACTGCAGTGGTCCTTAAGTAATTTGTCCAGTTTGTCCTCTTAATCCAGTCCACCTCGGCACCCTCAATGGTCTAATGCCCTACATTAAATGTTTTTTTTTTTTTTTTTTTTTATAAAAAAAAATAATAAATAAGCTTGAGTGCATCTAAAAAAAGAGAAATTTTTGTCCAGCAATACGTTAAGTGAAACTTCCTCTTGATTCCCCCATACTCTAGTGGCCTTTCAATGATTGGAGCAAAAATAGTTGACTATGAAGATCAAACATACAGTCCTTTGATCCTTCCGTGTTTTTTTTTTAAGTGCTCTAATTTGATTTTTGCACTATACTATCACTTTAATAGTTAAGCAAACATGGTATATAAATTAAATAAAATTAAACATAGGCATGAGTACTTGTTATATACGTCTCAATGTGTATATACTCAATGTTAACTTTTTTTTTATAATATACTTTCGTATATTAATATTAATAAAAAATATTATTGGCTAAAGTCACATAAACTAAAAACAAAGGGAGTAAGTTCGTTTATAACATAGGCATAAAATATTTGGGCAAAGTTCATAGACAAATTACATTTTTTTTTTTTTTTGAGGGAAGACATATTACATATCGAGTAAACTGTAAAAGTGACTCTTAGAATTAAAAACCTAGAGAAAGTATAAGCTTACCAATTACCCCAAATATATTGTAAAACGTTCTTAGGTTAATTTTTATTTCTTTCAACCGTACTTTGTGTAGTACAATACAGTTATTCCAATACAATTACAAGAAATCATTAAAAGAATGTAAATAAATTTGGTCTACAACAATTGATAAATTAATAATCATAACACTCCAAAGCACCTTGCAATGCCTAAATTCTAAAAATGGCTGAATGTTGAGGGGTAAATGTCAATCATACCTCGTAGTTCTTTAACAAAAACATCCATTGATGTAGGAGGCAAGGAAATGGGCACCATAATCATATTATCACCTTTCTTGTTCTTAAAGGTAATAAAGAAGCTTGCATCCGGTACCGACCCGTTACTAGCCGGTCCTCCATAAACGGGTTTTCCCCACCCGAAATCCACGTCCGCAAACCCTAAATGCCTAAGGTCAGACACCACGTATGTTTGACGTACCGAAAATTCTGGCCTATCATTTGTTACCATAAGGTTCATAATAGACCTCATATATTCCTCATTCACTTCTTTTTTGGTAGACCTAATGAGGTCCAATATATGTGCCATGTCATTGTTGCATATATCGCCCGCCCTAGCGCAAACTGCCGGAAATGCACACGCATTTCCGTAGTATCCCTTCGCTAAGGGCGGGTTAAACTTGTTCCTTGCATTGACAGCGAATAGTAGACGGACCTCTTCCTCGGGGTCTAGTCCAAGTGCTATGGTACGACAACGCCATAGGGAGGCACTAAGGATGTCGAAAGAGGAGAATTGTTTGATGTGTGGAGGGATATTGCGTCGTAGGGCTGCAAGCTCGGTTGATCCGAAGAGGAAGGATTGTTGGACAAGGTTGGCTGCTTGATCATGATCGGAGTGATGGTGATCGACTTCTTCGTGTTGGTCGTACTCGGGGTGAGGGAAGGTGACATTCGTGGGTTCTTTCGCGGTTAAGCGTTCGCGATCCCAAACTGGGGGGACGGACAGGGTGGTGAAGCCCCTCGCTAGCTCGCCTACCGCGTTCATTAGTTGCATTACGCCTGTGCCATCGGCGATGACATGGTTTCCTCGAATGGCTACTATGAATCCACCACATCTAAGACGGGTTACCTATACACCAAAGAGTATGTCGTATGTTAGCATATTATCAAAGAATTAAACTAGAAGATAATATTTTTTTATTTGAAGAAAACATATGTAAAAGCTTTTATCATCTTAACAGTACATACCAAGGATAATCAATAGTAATTACCGTGTTCACTGTAATTAATGGAATTTATACATCATTCATCAACCTTTGTTTATGTATGAAAGTATGAGCAACTTAATACTTCGTAATGAAGTACTAAAAAGTAGTACAGTATTCGTTTATATTATTTACCACAATTAGACATCTCTCTCACACTGTATATTAAATCGTTACAAATAGTATGAAACAGAGGTAGGGAGTAACAAAAAATAAGTACCTGAACAATGAACAAGGGAGTGCCAAGCATTCCATCAGTACCAGGAATGTCATAAAGCAAATCCTCCAAAGGAAATGGAGGATGAATTTCATCTCCGAAATCCTCTAGCGTTGCATCCGCCTCAGCCTCGATGAAGGGCACGCCTTCACCATTGCAATCGACAATGAGCTTCCTCTTAGGCCCTTCTACTAATCGGCCAGCATAGGGGTAGAAAAACACAAGAGCCTTAGCCAAAGCATCCTTGACCACCTTGACCGGGTCTTTTCCCTCCATGGAGCGTTCAGCCCGGTAAAACATTATGCCCGGCATCTGAAATCGAAGACCCTCTTGGTCATCAATGTCTGAGAGCGGTTTTAGCTCTCGTGGCGTAGGCTCAGCCGGGCACACTAGCTCTGGCTCCCCTCGTGTTACGTTTAACACTAGCGGAGTCGTGTCTTGTGCCATAAGAGCCATAATAGTGATAGTGATAGGTTGAGTTTTGAATGAGAAGATGAACTTTGATAAGTTGAGAAGAAGCTAAGTTGTAATGAACTTTGATGGTGTAAGATAAATGTATGTATTCACGTCTACTTATAGGTGTAATAAGTGGGTTGTTTAATAGTATTAAATCTACAAAAAGTAAAGTAAATGCATTATGATTGGAGTTAAAATTAGGTTAATGTTTTAGCACACGTGAACAATACAAATAATTGAGCAAATAAGATTGGATAATTAAAAAAACTTGGTGGAATTGAATTTTCATGTGCGTGGCTGCGCCAGTATGTGGATGATTTTTTTTTTTTTTCCTTCAAAGTGGGGTAGGTGCAATTCATGTAAAGACCAAAAAAATAACAATATTGCGAGTTGCATGCAATTCATCCGTATTTACCAGAGAGAAAAATATTGAAAAAAACTTTGGGATGTCACAAGAATAGTCAAAATTGAACCAACAATATATTTATGTAAGTAAGAAATATTTATTCAAAGCAATATGAACCATATGGAGTATAAACGTATAATGTACTCAAAGCAAAACGAACCAGGCAATATGGAGTATAATCAACTTTTTTTAAAATATGATTAGGCAGCTAGTAATCCATTTTATATTTCTAACCTATATAATTAATATGGACTAACACCTTACATATATCTTAAAAAATATGTTTTGGATTTGTTTATCTCATTTGAAATTTTGAGAGATTTAATTACAATTAACAATTTTTATATAAAGTCCTTTAGAATATAGTCATGTGGAAAATTTTAGATTTGTTTTGATTATATAGATTTAGAGTCGAATGAAAAGTTCCTTAATCAAAATAAGAAAGACGAGAAGGTTTAAATATGCATATATTAATTGTATATTGAAAGGTGCATACTTTTTAAACAAAATGTGTTAATAATTTTTTTTTAACTAGCTACAATATAATGTTGCATTGTTACCTGCACAAAATAAAAAGTACATTAATGGGACAAAAAAAGAGTAGAGGGTTTAATTAATTAATGAAAAATGTTATACATATCCCTTACGGCTACTCTGAAAAATTATTTAAATTTAGAAAATCATGACCAAAACACAATAATTATACCGATCTACGCGTGTTTTTGTCATAAATTCCTAATTTTATATAATTTTCAAGAGTATTTTTAAAGTTTATACATAGCCCATTAGGATAATGTATAGCATTACCCTTAATTAATCTAGAATTAAATTTTCTTTGAGGTATGTTGATTGCCTATTATATTGCCATTCAAATTTATTGTTTTATGTTTGTCCCATTATTTGCTTTATGCACGGATCCTTTTGCTTTATGCACGTATTCAATACTTAAACATTGACCAATAGTATTTTTAACCACAAACACTAATTAAAAGTTACAAAGCAAAAATTTTGATTCTACACATCGAAACAAATCTAACAAAATTGCACGGTAGAAAACTATATTTTGTTTTGTTTATTATTTTATTGGTACTAATATTAATTGTAAAATATTAATGATCAAAGGTTTGTATGCATTGAAAATGGTAAAGAAAAAAATGCCACCATTTTACTAAACAAAGGTAGAGTATTATAAATTCTTCTTCCTTATTATTTGAAGAAGGCAAAACTACATACAATTGATTTTAAATCTTCAACATTAGGATTAAGGCCATGTCAAAAGTAAATTAGTAAAAAATATGGAGAGTAAAAATAGTACTAATGTAAATAGTTGTTGTTTAACAATATTTGTCTACCTAAAAAGTATGAGATAATCTTAATAGTGTTTGGTTAATTAATCCTCTAAAATGTTTGTTTACTTATTTGCCTTTATTAAAGTTAATTTTTTTTTTTAAACTTATAGTAATAGTGTGCAGACATTTATACCTCTAAAAATAAATTTTTTAACATATTTTCCCTTATTAATATTGCCAATAATTAACTTTGTGGCATAAGGTCAAACCAAAACAGCTCATCAGACATAACTAGCTATGACGCGCACATCACGTGCATTAACCGCCCTACTTTATATAAAAATGTATGCCAAGAATCCAAATTAGTTACTACGAATATAGTCATAATTATTGTTTGTCCATGGTGAAAAGTCAAGAAGTTGGGATTTTTTTTACAAGCTAGAACCAGAAGTTGTTGCCTAATCTATGTTCCTCTTGCCGTTGACTGTTGACGCCACCCATGGCCAGTATGTTGACCAATAATGACAACTCGTATTATTTTTAATTAGTTGACATTCATGATATAGAGTTCTTTCTTAGATATTATTGAACACTTGCAACTTGCAACTTGCAAACTAGTTAGGTTTTTGGCTGTTCACGTCTACTAGTTTGACAAGGTCTATGAATTAAAACTAAGACACTATTCCAACATATGCGACATAAGAATCAGGTACTAGGCACCAAGAAATATCGTGGTATCTCGCTTTATTTTCATCTCAATTTTTTTGGTGTTTAAGAGTCTTTAGGGTGAGTGATGGGAATTGAACCTAAGATCTCCTGAAATTGGGAGGGAGATCTAACAACTCGAGCTATCTCTCACTCTCGCTTTTCATCTCAATTTAAGAACCATAAACTTCCTATTTGACCTATCTTTATCTTCATTTTCTATCATCGTTTCCCTACATTTTAAAAAGTAAGAGATAACTTTTATGAATAGTGTTTGGACAATCTTATGAATAGTGTTTGAACAATTAGAACCTCTAAAATATTTATTTACTTAATTGCCCCCATTAATGTTAATTAACTCTTTTAAAAAACTTTTAAAAATAGTGCATGTGCAGTCATTTATACTCCTAAAATGATTTGTGTACATATTTTCCTTTATTAATGTAACTAACAAATAAAAATAAAATGTACATTATTCCAGCCCCTTAATATTGTCAAATAATTCATTCAATCAACTACCTTAACAGTTTCAACAACTTACCAGTTTTAGCTCCATTATAATTAGTGTTGCAAATATAGCCTAAGGCCCTGTTCACTTCACCTTAAAAAAAATTCTATAAAAATAAGTTCAATTCAGTAAATTAAGTTCAGTTTAGTAAAAATAATTTCAGTTTAGTAAAAATAATTTTAGTTTAGTAAAAAAGGAATATAATAGAGATTCAGTAAAAATAATTAAGTTCAGCAAAAATAATTTTAATTTAGTAAAATTAATTTTGATTCAGTAAAAATAATTTAAGTTCTGCAAAAATATTTTCAGTTTAGTAAAAACAATTTCAGTTCAGCAAAAATAAGGTGAAGTGAACAGGGTCTAAGTTTAACTCAAGCTACAACATGGGATTCTATAGCTATGCAAGAATGATTTCAAATGGCTATAACGCAGTGTAGCTCTAGTACTTACTATCAATGTATATACCAAAAGGCCAAGCCAAAATAGCTCTTTAGACATGACTAGTACAATTACTGTCGCTGCTGCTACTACTACTACTCTTACCACACACTCCTCCTGCTTGTTGTTGTTTACTATAAGAAAACAATTGATTGCCATTGGACAAGTTTCGACAGACACATAATTTTGTCGGAAAAACAGAAAATTTCGACGGAAATATAGTTCGTCATGAATTTCTGACGAGCTCAAATATTCCGTCAAAAATCTGTTGGAAATTTCCGATGGAATATTAATCCATCATATCGGAATATATATACTTTCCAACGGATTCATATTTCGGAAATTTTCGATGGATTATTTAAAAAATACAAAAAAAACCCTAAAAACTCTTTAACCTAACCGAGAACTCAATTAGCCCCTTCTTTGGTCACTTTTCTCTTTCCTCTCTTCTCCCTCTCTCTTCTTTTTTTTTTTGATATTTCAAGGGTTTCTCCTTCTCCATCCCAAAATACCATAGGCCCAGACCTAAACCCCTAACCCGACTCGATTTTTTCCCTTTTCTTCTTTCTTTCTCACAAAATCTTACCGTTAAAAGTTCGCAACAATACCTCACGCATGAAAACTCGACTAGGGTTTTAATTTTTTGAACAAATAAAGGTTTTTCATGTCAACTTTAACCATAGACTTTTCATGATTGAATTTGACCTTTAAAACCCTCCTAGAGTTTTTATGGTTGAATTTGACCTTTAAGACCTAAATTCAAGCCAATTTCAAGGTTTTGTTGGTGGAATTCAAGGTATGTTCTTTTTTTTTTTATCTTTTTTTTTTTGGTTTTTGAGATTTTTTTTATAAATTTTGTGGTAATCTGTGGTTGAATTGCAGCAGTGGTGGGTGGTTTGTGTTCAGGGAATTGCGGTGGTGGTTGGTGGTTTGTGTTTGGGGAATTGTGGTGATGGTGGTGTATGGTTTGTGTTTGGGGAATTTTCGAATGGATCTGGGCCAGTTGTTAGGGTCAGAGTGGGCCAGTTGTTTTGCGCGAATCTGGTTTTGGTGGGTTGGGATGTGGTTTGGGTGGGGATAGGGGTCGTAGTGGGAATCTGGTGGAGATTTTGGTGGTCGGGTTATGGGTGGTGTTGGGAGTTTAATAGGGTAGTGGTACGAGTTAGGGGGGCTAGTAGGGGTGGTGTGGGGAATATTTTTTTTTTAATTTTTTTTAACATTTTGCGACGGAATTTTCGTCGGAAATTTCTGGTTGAATTGTGTAAATGTCGTCGAAAAAGTGTTTCCGATGGAAATTCAGTCGAAAAAGTTCGTTTTTCCAACAACTTTTACAACGATAGTTTTCGACGAAATTCAATTGGAAACACATTTTTCGACGAAAAATTGGGGGACGAAATAATTCCGTTGGAAATCGCCTATTTTCTAGTAGTGGTGTTATGTTACTAATGCTAATACTTCCACTAGAGATGGTAAACGTGATGTGTCGTGCAGTGTCACTCGTTTTTGTGTTCATGTTTGAAGTTAAACGGGTTTGAAGATCTCAGCACTAACCCGACCCATTTCATAAGCATATCATGTCGTATTGACCCATAAACTAAACGCGTCGAAAGCTCTTAACAATAACCCGCTTTTTGTGTTTTTTCGTGTTGTGTGATAATTAGTAAAAATGTTAGCCCACTCAAGATATATACTACCTCCATATTTTTTTTAGTTGACACGTTTTGACTTTAGCACTATTCACACACCTCCCTTTGACTATATTTTGTGCTTTATATGTAATGAAAAATATAATCATGTGAGATCTTGTTAGATTTGTCACGTTATATACTTTCAAAATATCAACTTTTAATAATTTTTGCTTATCGATAATTAAATATATTAATGATTGAATAAGTGCATTGGCAAACGTGACTAAAGAAACGTGTCAACTAAAAAGAAACGGAGAAAGTATATCATAAGTTCCATATATTATTAACTATTTTCCTGAAGCAGGCTGATTCGTGTTTTTTTCGTATTGGAATTCTCAACACTAACCTGACCTATTTAATTAAAGTAAATCGTGTCATGTTGACCTGTTTTATAATACGTGTTTTAAACCCACCCTTGACACTAACCAAATCGTTTCATGTCCGATTTGTGTCGTTTGATTGTGTTGTGTTAGTTTTTGCCATCTCTAATGCCTATTGATATTGTTGCTGCTTACTACTAAAACTGCTATTACTAATTTGAGAACAATTCTTTTGAAATTTTACATAAGAGTTGTTCCTTTTTTGTTTTACAAAATACTTAGATTGAATCAGAGAAATATCTAATTCTAGTTTCATGAAATCAACATAGTTTTTACGATCAATGTGCATGCGGTCCAACGTTAATTTGGAGAAGATAATATCTTATTTTCAAATGAATGTAGGTAATTTAACAAAAATACAGTACAATAGGATAATGTGACCCAAAATATATTTAATGCATAGTTGGTGTACCCGGGTGCACCATGCACTGAGTAACCATGAAAATGAACATGCTTTTTTTTTAATGTATTATCATGTTTTTTTTTTTGTAAAGACTTTATATTCTTTGTAATGTCATGTTTTTTGTCAAACACAAGCATATTCTTTTGTCAAACACAGATATATTCTTTTTCAAACATTAGTATATTTTTTTCCGCCCATGTTGATTAAAATATGTCTTATGTTCTTTCCGGGAGCATGATGCACCTGGGTGCACTATATTACTTTCATAATATATTATTAATTTCTTAATAGATTACATACAAAGGTACAATAGTTACAACCAAACCTAAAATAATAAATTAATATTTGTACAAAAATGAACGAACAAAGAAATTTTTAAAATATGATACTAATATATTTGATATATGTTTCATACTTTCATATGAATGGTTTCCATAATCCCATAGTACTATTGTACTAAAATTTGTTGTTGGGCCAAAACCTCTAGAATTATTACCAAAACTTGATATAGGATCCATATCATTTTCCTAGGCATTGTATATTGCTAATATGGCAATAAAAAAGCTAAAACACCGATAACTTTTATCAACAAGTTTTGTGTAAGGCTGGTGTACGTTAATTTTATTGTAAAACGATCAGTTTAAGAACAACTTAACTATTTTTATGGTAATTTTAAAGAGTAGTTTTTAATTTGTCGTTGATTTAAATTTTATTTTATGTGTAAGTTTTTATACATTCATGATTACATACTATAAAGGCTAATATGATTAATCTAATACATTATAAGATTTTTATAAGATAAAATTTATTATTTGAAAAATAATAACTTTTGTAATACAAAGGGTAACTTTAAATACTTTTAACGTAACTTTAGCTATACCCGTTTTACAATAAATTAATGTACACCGGCCTTTTTAGAGAACTTGTGTTATGGATTAATTTGGAGCATCTCTTGCAATTCCTTAACAAAAACATCCATTTTAGACAGAGGCAAGGAAATGGGCACCATAATCACAGTCTCCCCTTTCTTGTTCTTAAAGGATATAAAGAAGCTTGCATCCGGGACCGAACCATTACTTGCCGGCCCTCCGAAAATCGGCTTCCCCCATCCGAAATCAACATCTGCAAACCCTAAATGCCTAAGGTCCGACACCACGTAAGACTGATGCACGGTAAATTCTGGCCTATCTTTTGTTACCATAAGGTCCATAATAGATCTCATATATTCCTCATTCACTTCATTTTTAGTGTTCTTTATTCGTTCCAGAATAAATCCAACTTTGTTGTTGCATATATCCCCTGCTTTAGCACAGATAGCCGGAAATGCACATGCATTCCCGTAGTATCCCTTAGCTAGTGGAGGATTAAATTTATTCCTCGCGTTCACAGCAAAGAGTAGACGTACCTCTTGACCAGGGTCGAGTTTAAGGGCTATGGTACGACAACGCCACAAGGAGGCACATATGATGTCGAAGGAGGAGAATTGTTTAGTTTGAGGAGCGACATGGCGGCGTAGGGCAGCAAGCTCGGTAGGTCCAAAGAGGAAGGACTGTTGGATTAGCTTGAGTTGATCATTGGATTGGTGGTTGATAACTTGATGTTGGTTGTACTCAGGGTGGGGAAAGGTGACTTTTGGGGACTCTCTAGCAGTTAAGCGTTCGCGATCCCAAACGGGGAGGATGGTTGGGGTGGCAAATCCTCTCCCTATCTCACCTATAGCGTTCATTAGCTGCATTATGCCACTACCATCGTTGATAACATGGTTTACTCGAAGGGCCACTATGAATCCTCCGCATCTTAGACGAATTACCTATGTATCACATAACATAGAAAAGCAAGTGATTTTTTTTATTAGATGTTATTTTAAAAAGGGAAAATTTGTTCAAAATGACCACCTAAGTGATCTCTTTCGTTTAGAAGGACCTAATAAGAAAAAGGTTGTTTAAAAGGACCACATAAGACGATTTAGGTTGACAAAGAGGACCAAATCCAATTTTCAGGGAAGTCAACGCTAAAATCCGGCATTGACCGTCATTAAGTTGACCCATATTTAGGGATTTACCCCCAATTTATCCCATTATCACTAAATAATCATTACACACTATAACATTCTTATCAAATTTCATTGATTGCATAACTCATTATATACGATTAAAAACCTAACAACAACAATTAATTTATAATTAACCATTATCAAATTAGCTCCACAATTACCCATCATCAAACTAGCTCCACAATTACTCATCATCAAGCTAATTCCTCAATTACCCATTATCAAACCAATTCCAAAATTACCAATTATCAAACTAATTCCTCAATTACCCATTACATATCAAACGTATTACTCAATCACCCATTATCGACTTAATTCCTCCATTACACACCTTACTTCAAATCATCTCAATTCTTCAAAAAAATCAGACATTTTTCCATCAAAATACAAGAAGAGAATCGAAAGCAGAGAGAAAGAAAACCTGTGCTCCATAGTAATGCTATCAATAAGAGATTGCTTAAAAAGTTGACGAAGATGAGGATTAAGCTTAGCCCAATGCCCAGTAACCTTCATACGAAATAAAACAGCAAGTTGACGAACATTGGGAGTTTTAGCAGTACGAAAATGGTGAATTAAAGTAAATTGTCTGCTTAGAGGCCAGGAGAGAGAAAGGAGAAGAAAGGCAACAATTGGGGGAAAGAGGGGGAAAAAAGAGAGAATTTTTTTTTTTTGGTCAACTTAATGAGTCACGTGCCTGGCACGTAACAGTCAACGCCGAATTCCCTGGAAATTGGATTTGGTCCTCCTTGTCATCTCAAATCGTCTTATGTGGTCCTTTTAAATAACCTTTTTCTTATTAGATCATTCTAAACAAAAGAAACTATTTAGGTGGTCCTTTTGAACAAATTTTCCTTTAAAAATTTATAAAATCAATGGAAACAAGGCTATGCAAGAAATTAGGTCATTTGGATGAAGAATAGTTGTAAATTACCAATAAAACTATATGATACCCCGTCCTTAAGGGCTTGTTTGGATTCATTTTTGGTTTTCAGTTTCTTGTTTTTTTTTAAAACCAAAAACAGGAAACAAGAAAAAGGTATTTCCACTATTCTGTTGTCAGTTTTCAAAATTATCATGATTTTAATAAGTTTAAATAAGTTTTGATTTATTATGGGACATATATCATATACTTTTAAAAAACAAAAAACCAAAAAACAGAAAACCACAGTAATAACGAACCCTAATATATTTAATTTGTTTTATTTTCCTTAAAATCACATACTAGAATACAAATCTATCTATAACTCAATATAACTTTTTCTTTGGTCAATTTCCCTCCTTTTCCTGCTAACCCTTGAACACTTGTTTTCGTGCTACCACGCAAATGATTTATATGCCAACAAGACACAAGGTAGGTTGGTAACTCAATACAACTTTTCATAAAGTGAAAAACATAAATGAGGCAAATTTTCAAAGATATGGGAAATACTACTTTCAATCATTGAAATTATCACATTACAATCAAATAGCCATCTTATAAAAATTTTATTAAGTAAAGGGACTATAGTCTATAGAGCATGGATTAATATTAAGTACCTGAATTATTAGCAAGGGGGTGCCAAGCATTCCATTAGTACCTGGAATGTCATAAAGCAAATCCTCCAAAGGAAATGGAGGATGAATTTCATCTCCAAAATCTTCAAGCATTGCATCCGCCCTAGCCTCGATGAAGGGCACACCCTCACCCGTGCACTCGACACTTAGCTTCCTATTCGGCCCTTCTACTAACCGACCAGCATAAGGGTAGAAAACCACAAGAGCCTTAGCCAAAGCATCCTTAACCACCTTCACCGGGTCTTTCCCTTCCATGGAGGGATCAGCCCTATAAAACATTATGCCCGGCATATGGAATCGAAGACCCTCTTGGTCATCAATATCTGAGAGAGGTTTTAACTCCTTTGGAGTAGGTTCAATCGGGCACACTAGCTCTGGCTCCCCTCGTGTTACGTTTAACACTAGGGGAGTTGTGTCATGTGCCATAAGAATCATATTAGTTGTTGGTCTAGACGTCAAATAATACTAATAATCAAGCTTAATAGAGGTGTATGAATTGAAATCTATGAGATTATGAAGTTGTAGAAAATTTGTTAACGTTAATAGATTATTTATAGTATAAAGATTGAAGCATATTCTTAGATCGACCACGTGATCAAGCAATAATTTTATAGATTCAATTAAGGGACATAGTATAGAAATAAAATGGACGAATTCCGTCAAAGAATTGAAGGGGTAGGTGCATGCTAGAAATAACTCATATTAGAAGGGCGTAAGGAGGTGGCTAACAAGCAACTCTCATTAGTTAAAGAGATAAAAATGGGACAAAACTGGATAAGTACTATAAAATGGAAAGACCTCGAGCATTGGTCACAAAATAATACTATTTTCATTTCATTTTGTTTGTCGCGGTTACTATTTATTTGGTCAAATTTAAAAACATTGACCATGATTAAATTCACTAATATTCATTAAAAAACATATAGTTTTTTTTTGGGGGAAAAATATATTGCGGAACCTTCTTAGATTTATCTCGACGAATAGTTCTAAATGTTAACTTACAACAATTTAATATCATATTATATCGCTAATAAATAAAGCCGATCTCGCAGCAAGACCATGAAATAACGATACTTAGCATTCCATTAATTCTCCAAGTGGCATGCCATGTAGGAAAAAAGTTAGTATTATTATGACACCTATGATGCTAAGTAAACGAATTTTGGATAGATTTTTTAAGAGAAAAGTGTTGTATAGAGTTTTATTGTCGATATACTTCAAATATTTTATATATACAAAATTAATCATAACTTTTAATAAATATCCTATAACTCGGTTCTATTTTCATCATAAAATTATTTTAAAAAGTTCTTTAAAATAAGATCCATTAATAATATATTAATTTATTTTATAAAAAATAGTGAACATTGGTAAAAAAATACTTTCAGTTCAATAAAAGTAATTTAAGTTCAATAAAAATAATTTTAAGTTAATAATGACATAGATAGATTTAATTTATTCAGAAAAATAGAGAATATATAAAAACAAGTTCTAATCAGTAAAAATAATTTTAGTTTTCTAAAAATACTCTCACTTCAGTATAAATGATTTCATTTCAATAAAATTAATTTCAAGTCAATAATAACATAGATATTTATTTACAAACAAAATTACAAAAAGTACACTACTATATAAATCATCAAAAGAGATTATATGACCGTATTTAGCATTTACGCCAAATGTTTTTCAACCATCTGGGCATCGGCATCGCCTAGGCACCAAATTGTATATATAAAAAGGAGAGTTTTATCCTGACCTATGAAAGAGCCAAGTAGGATAAAATTTTCTTAACGCGCCATGTAGGGCTATAAATTTTAGTTATAGCCAATTAAATATGAGATTTGTAAGTTCTTTTAGAATTAAATAATTGAAATGCCACATGTGAAAAATTGGCAAATGAGATTTTAAAGTATAAATCTTTTACATATAAAATATTATTTTTTTGAGATTAGGAATTTTAATTAACTAAGTATATAATGAATGAGAGGAAATTCACAGTTTATTTTAAAATAAAAAATAAATAATTTACGTTTAATGAATAAAATAATAAATTTTATCACATAAATACAAAAAATATTTATTTAAAAAAAATACAAACAAACCGTTGTTAACTAACTTCATCAAAAGTAACTTTAGTTTAATAAGAATACTTACTAATTCGTATAAAATCATTAACTTGAAAGAATGAAAACATAATAGCGAATCAATAAAGATAGATTTTAATTAGAAAAAATAATTTAATTTTAGGTTCAAAAAAATATTTTTAATGTAGCATAAATAATTAAATTTGGGGTTGTTAAATATCGTCCTCGAATATCTAACTCACGCCCGCAAAATAAAATAAAATTACGTATTTATCCTTATAATAACGATTATAAAAATAATTAATTTTACCTCAATTTCACACTTTTACTGTACACAAAACTTTTTACCGTTCTCTCTAGTGGTTAACGGCCAATAACGCTCATCGAACAACCACCCCAACCATCATGAGTTTCAAAATCAAACAAATTTTTTAAATTTTGTAAAATCAAATTCGTTAGATCTTATGGACAACGACGAAATACCAGAAACACAACCTTAGACGCTCGCCAAAGGCTCGTCAAACCGTACGAAATCGGTAGGTCGCGATAATTTTTTTAAAAAAATTCAAAACCCAAGAAATGCCAAGAATTTTCGAATACCCCAGGCTGAAACGCCTAGTTTTTTCGAAACATCCTAGGCTATTCGAAAAAACTAGGCGTTTCAGCCTAGGGTATTCTAAAAAACTAGGCGTTTCAACCTAGGGTATTCTAAAAAACTAGGCATTTCACCTCAAACGCCCAGATTTTTCATACAACCACACGGTTGTTCGCATGAACTAGGCGTTTGAGCCTAGGACGTGCGAAAAATCTAGGCATTTGCCGCGAATTCAGAAAATAAAAAAAAAACATTTTCTCCGCCAGCAACCGACTTCCCTTTGTCCTTAATTACTCGTCATTACCGCGGCTGTGTAGATCGTGAAACCGGAGGTAAGGAGTTGGTGGTTAAAAGAGGAGGAGGAGGTGGTGGTGGTAGTGGTGGTTAGTATGAAGAGGTGGTAGTGGTAGGTAGTATGAAGAAGGGGTAATTTTTTTTATTAAAAAGGGTAAATTTGTAATTGTAATTTATTTTGCGGGCGTTAGTTAGATATTTGAGGGTGACGTTTAGCTTTCCACTTAAATTTTAGTAAAAACAACTAGATATAACATCTTTAGTACTCTATGTGTTTCTTATTTATTTTCTCAATTTGAAAAATTTTGTCTAAAAAAAAGATTTTAAGTGAAGATAATAAATTAATAGGTATGAAAAAAAGGGAATATATATAAATTAAACAAACATATTTAAAGTGCAAATAGTGCACCTAAGTAAGAAAAAAATTAAGTTCTTGTTTTAATCTCATCACCTTAAAATAATAATATTCAACAAAAATAATTTCAGTTTAGTAAAAATAAATTTAGTACAGCAAAAATAACTTCACTTTAGTAAATATAATTATAGTTCAACAAAAATTAATTTCAATTTATTAAAAATAGGTTATTATCCATAAAAATTAGTAACTTAAAATAGCAAATATAATAGAGAATCAGTATTAATAAGTTTTAATTAGTAAACCTAATTATAGTTCATTAAAAATAATTTCATTTCAGCAAAAATAAGGTGAATAGAAAATGGCGTAAAATTATTTTATAATATTAGAAGACCTCATTTTTTTACCAAAAAAAAAAAAAAAAAAAAAAAAAAAAAAAAAAAAATCTAAGCATTCACTATATACAAGCATAAAGTAGTAAAAGAAAAAGAATATGATCCCAGGACTTTTGAGGATTTCATCCTGAATGATAAAAAACAGCTACTTTGATTTAAATAGTGGCGCTCTATGGGTAGAATCTTGGTCTTGGTGAATATTTTAACAAGTTGGTTCTGAGATGAGATATAGGTTGTAGCCGATGAGCAATCACACCATCATTGCATTTGTCTTTGATGAAGTAACATCTCGTAAGAGAGCCCTAGATGATGAAGAATGATGTGGATTAAACCACAATAAGAGATACTAGCAATTAGGGTAAACCTAATTCAAGAAAGTTTTTTTTATCTTTTCGACTTAAACAAGAAGAAAAAAATGTAAATTTTGATCCTTTCAAAAGAAAAGCAATGTTTTAAAATCAATTTGATTCAATCGAACTAATTCACAATTTTCATATTTTCATACACTCAAAGACATTCTATTTTATTAATGAAAATAATCATATATATATGAGAAAATTGTGAAAGAGGACCTTTTAAGTGGTCGACTTTTTGAAAAAGGACAATAAGTGAAAAAAGGACCTTTTAAGTTGCATTTTGTTTGTATGGGGTACTTGAGTGAGCTTGTGTGGTGGTCAACGTCGGAGCTCCAGCTTGACTATCATGTGTTAGTGACGTGACTTGTTTAAATTTTTTAAAAAAAAAAAATCCCCAAATTTCCCTCCTTTCCCGACCTAACCCTTTGGTGGAGGGAAATTTAGTTAGGTCGGAAAAGGAGGGAAATTTGGGGATTTTTTTAAAAAAAATAAATCATGTGACTAACACGTGATAGTCAACGCCGGAGCTCCGGCGTTGACCACCACACAAGCTCTCCCAAGTACCCCATACAAATGCAATTTAAAAGGTCCTTTTTCACAAGTTTTCACTTAAAAAGTCCTTTTTCACAATTTTCTTTATATATATAGGCATACAATCCCATGTTCCATATGATAAATAAAAGGACTTTTTGTGAAGAAGTACCTTATACAAGTCAATTTTTGTGAAAAACTACCTTATCTAAAATATGTTGTAAGAAACTACCTTTTAAACAATAAATGTTGCAAAAAACTACCTTATAAAACAATTAATATTGTAAAAAGCTACATTTTGCCGAATTATTGCATTTAATAAGAGACGTTTAAATGGTTTAATGATTCATTTTCAATCATTGTTTCTCCTTTTACCACCCAATTTCTCCATAGCCCCCTTATAACCCCTAGTTCTCCCTTCTCTTTCATTGTTAAATTATGCAAGTGGTAGCAACTTATAACATTTAGCTTTTGTAAGGTAGTTTCTTACAACATTTATTTTATAAGGTAGTTTTTCACAAAATTTGATGTATATAAGGTAGTTTTTCACAAAAAGTCCTAAATAAAATTAAAAGATAAAATTAAATCCTAACAAATTCTAGTTATATCTTGTAAGAAATAACTCTAATGATATCTTATAAAAAGATAATTTTTCCTAATTTTTATCCCTAAGTAAATGACACGAATATCGAAAATAAACCCTAAAGAAAATAAATCTAGACTCTTAAATTATTGATGCTTTATCCGCATCATTCTCCCTCTCTTGAAAAAAACTTGTCTGAAGTTTTTTTGAACCAAGAAATCATCCAAATCAAACGATCAAACATGAAAACATATTTTCTTGATGATCATTGTTTCCACCTCTCCTGATTTTACCACCAATTAAGCTAAATAAGCATAACATGAGAGGTTTGGAGTTGCTAAAAGCTATCCCAAATTTCAATGTGGTTGCTTCAATATGCAAACAATTAATATAAATGAGAAAAGATATATCTTGAAACATCAAGTCTAATTTTCGCACAATTAATATAAATGAGAAAAGATATATCTTGCCGAAGGTCCAATGAGGTGGTGAAGACTGGGCTCGATCCAAGTGATGATGGACCGAGGGTTTCCTGCACAGCAAGCACACGTAAACTAGCCTCGGGGGTGTTGCCGAGGAAGGCCCCTCCGATGCTAAAGTTAGTACAATGTGTAGAGAGAGAAAGCTATGCAAGAGAATTAATTGCTTGAGGCTTTGTTGTGTCGTTTTCAAATGTAATATTGAAGGCTTTTATACCTTGGCATATATGGGAGAAGTGGGCTTGGGCCCAATTGACATGCTTCGTGGACTGATCTTGACTTTAGCACTATTTGGAGAGTTGAACCTTGACCTTGGGCTTCTAATTGGATCATTTAATGACTTGGCCCAATTGGACTAAATTGGACCCAAACAACTTGCCCCCCAGACCCGATTTGGAAGAATGACGGGTCGGGTTTAATTAACCAGAAAAAAGGAGGGAAGTAAATGATTTAATTAATCCAAAAAGATTTAAATTTAAACCGCCATTAGTGAGATAACGGCTGTTGGGTGGATAATTTGTGGAAGCTGGACGGATAATGGGTAGTTAATCACTAATTACGGGGAAACGTGTTTAACGGTTACTTAATGAGGAATTTAAGAGCAAATTTAAGCGTGAACCCCCCAAAATTCCCACTTCCGGAAATAAAACCAAAAGGGACGCACTCTTTCCTCATTTCTTCACCAACACGAGCTTGAACCCCGCAAAAGAATCCCCGAATCCGCATCAAAACTTCGCCGAATCCCCGAGAAATAATCTTAGGAACCGGAATTCGTCATTCCGAACTTGTAGATCGGCGAATTCCGCTTCAGATAAAGGTAATTTCCTCTAATTTTTGTTTAATTTTCTTCGAATTTGAACTCCTTCCCCCTTTCCTTTCGATTTTTCTTCGAAAAACCAACAATGGTGAGAGGAGTCAGAGGTAGAGCCCGTGCTCCAAGAAGGGCAAGGCAATTCCCCGATCCCAGGAATAGGACCGGGACCTGGAACGGACAAGAAGTGGGGTCTGACCCTGCTGAAGGAATTAGGGCGACCCCAATTTCATCGGCGCCTCCTGAAGGATCGGAGGAGCCGAGCGTCTCTGGGCAGGACGAAGTAGCTCCCGCTCAACTTTGGGATGTCCTTCCTGGATTTCAGGAATGGCAGGACGCCGAAGTAGCTTCAGCCATGATAAAGAACCGTCCCTACCATTGGTGGGTACAGCACGCCGAGGTGTATCGGTTTGCCGAACAAATAGAGCTGCACTACGGTATAATGGAAGCTGATGGGTATTGGTGCAGAATGCCCGTTGCATCTGATAGAATCCATCGTCCACCCCCGGGGTATGTGGGGGTGTACACAAGACAACTCCAGTATGGGCTGAGGTTTCCTCTGGACACATTTGTCCGAGACTTGCTGATCCACTACAGGGTCTCCCTGTGCCAGCTAACTCCCGTCAGCATCCGAAGGGTGATGACGTACTTGTGGGTCTGTAAGTTTTTCAGATATGTACCGAACCTCCACTGCTTCAAAAAGCTTCATCGGCTAGTGCCTAACACTCAAAGTGGGCACGGTGATCATGGTCCTGGGTGGTACCGAATTGAGTCTCGGCCCCAGTATCTAACCATGTGGCCGAATGATTCCTCGGATAAGGAATGGAGGGGCCAATGGATATGGGTTAGGGCGCCCACTGATCCTGCCCATCCTTACGTCTTCAGCGCTCCCAGGTATCTATCTGATCCTGACCCTGAAATGGGAAGTCTAGGCCCTCCCGAAGATACAGGCCCAGACCTGCACCTTGACCAGCAAAATATCTTCGGCCGAAGGCTGAATCCTGGGGGCGCTGGGGGCCGAATGAAGTGTATCCCGGAGACTTGGCTCCCGGATAACCACTACATTTTCCAAGAGCACATGCTAGCAGCTGTCGGCCTCAGCCGAAAGTTCAGGGATGGTAAGTTTCTTCGGCTGGGGCCGAGGCCTTTGTTACTTACTCTTAGCAAGGACTTTGTTTTGCACTTTCCTGCTGAGCCGATCCAGCATTTTTATTTTGCCGAACTGACCTTTGTTCTTTTCCTGTACTCAGAGCGGAACGAGACGAACGTCGGCATCGACTACAACCGCCTCGGCGTCAGCCAAGAGCGAGTTATTCTCGACCGGGCCCCCGCTATCACCGACTCCAAGCACAGGGAGGTCCATCTAGACCACTCTCATTTCCAAATAGAGGCTGTTGCCCTGTATCAGAGGCAGAAGCCTTGGTGGAAGAAGAGAGACCCTTGGCTCCAGTTGCTAGCCGAGGAGCTTGAAGCTGCCCGTACAGCCGAGGAGGTTGCACGGGCTTTTGAAGCTTTTGAAGGAGGAGAAGGGACCTCCAGGGCTGCCGAAGAATCAGCGGCAGCCAGGGCAGCTGAGAAAGAAGACGAGGCTTTGCTGGAGACCTCGGTGAGTTTACTTATTAGCTTTGAAATTTCTTCTTTTCTTTTTTTTTTTTTTTTTTACTCACTCTTCTTGCCCTCCCTGTTTCTTGCAATCCGAAGGGAGCAAAAATCACAGAGAAGGAAAAGCTCCTGTTCGTCCCGAAGATCAAATCCAAGAGGACTCCTCGGAATTGGATATGGACGAACAGCCCCTTCGGAAAAGGAGACGGATGGCTATCATCGGCCCTCATGACTTCCAAATGGGGCCGAGGCCAGGCGGCATCAACATAAGGGAGCCCGAGGAAGGCGGCGAATTGCCGAGGGTTCCCCCACCACCACCGCAATCTCCGCCGAAGACCCCTCCCCCACCTCCTGAAATGGAGGTGGACCAGAAGACTCCCGATCCAAAGGGAGGGGTCCCAGCTGAGGGAACAATGGATGGTGTCGAAGGGCACAATGCTGAAAGCGCTGAGAAGCCCGCTGCTGAGGGCTTCTCAGCTGAGATTGCCAGAGAGGTTGAGGCCCTCGTCCTCAAACCTGAAGCAGAGGTCATCACAATCGACTCTGCTGAGAAGGAAGAAGAGACAGCTGAAGGAGGGGGCGCTGAACCCCGAAGGGTTCAGGAGGTTCCTGAGTCTTCCTTCCCCTCATTCCAGACGCTGCATTCTGGAGATATGGGGTTCTCGGCCCCCCGAATTCCAATTCCAGAGCATATCTGGGATACCATTTGGGGCCAGAACCGAGAAGGTGCAGAAGCCTACTTCGGCAATTTTGCTGGGATGTCCGAAGTAGACAGGGCAAGGGCCTGGTCGCTGAAGGCCACTGCTGGGATGGGTGAATCCAGCAGATCTGTTCCAGACCCTGCAAGGACGAATCAGCTGCTGATGATGCAGGTAAATCCTTACACGTGCCTCTGATTTTCCTACCTAGCTCTTCAGTTTCAAGTTTTTTTTTTTTTTTTTTTTTTTTTTTTTTTTTTTTTTTTTTTTTTTACTGAGTTGTGCCTTCGCTTTCCAGTTTGTGCACAATCAGACTCTTACTGTAGAGCTGATAGATTCCCTACAAGATAGGGTTGACGAGGCTGAGCACGCCCACAAGGTAGCTCTTGAAGAGCTGAAGCTTGCTAAGCTGAAGCAGGCAGCAGCCGAGGAAAGGCAGAGGGAGGGAGAGGAATATGAAAGGAAAGCTGCTGAAGCCCTCCAGACCTTCTGCACTGCGATGGAGGAGGAGGTTTTCCCCCCGCTGATAGAGGGGGAGAACTTCCTCCGGGACCACATGGGAGTGGACGTCACCAAGTTCAAGGCTGCCATTGAAAGCCGAATCAGGGACGGAGCTACTGCACAGGCTGAGGTGCAGCAAAGACTAGAAGCTTCAGAAGCCAGTAGGATGGCTGCTGAAGAACAGCTCCAAGCCCAGAACGTCCAACTCTCAGAGGTTGCTGCTGCTGCCGAAGCTGAGAGAGCGAAGCTTAAAGAGGCTGAGGATCAGCTGAGGGTCAGAGATGAAGAGCTGACTCAACTGAGGGCTGAAGCTTCAGAGGTTCAGCAAGAGCTGAACAAGCAGAAGGGTACCTCTTCCGAGCTCGCTGAAGAGCTAAATCAATCCAAGAAAAGCTTGGAGGAGGTACAAAAGAAGCTGGCAGACGCTGAAGCCCTGCTCAAGACCCGCCTTTATACTCAAGAAGAGTACGAAATGGGTTTTAAGAACGGGTTCAGAGTATGCCGAAGACTCTGTCTCCATGCTGAGCCAAATCTGGACTGGTCCAAGTGTGCTGAATGGAGCCAGGATCCAGAAGATCCCCATATGAAGTTCCCAACTCAGGCCGAAGCTGAGATTCTTGCAGCTGAGGAAGCTGAGGAAGAGGAAGAGAGAAGGGAGGCTCAGCAGGGTGCACAACCTGCTTCATCTGCTGCTGGAGCTGAAGCCAGCATTGCTGATCAGTCTGATCCCCGGGCCGAAGCATAGGAACTCGGGCAGTCGTCTTCAGAATCTTGCGGTTCATCTGCGCTCAACTTTAGACTTGCCGCTTCTGAAATTTTTTGCCTTGTTTTTTGCTTCAGCTTGCCTTGATGTACAAACTGCTTTATTGCTTTTGCATGTACTTCGACAGCTGTATTTTCCGTTTGTGGACGGCTGCCGATATTGCTTTCTTTGAATATTTGCACTTTGTAGCTCATTTTATTTTATAATGAGCCTTATTAATCTGATGCATTTTCTTCAACTGCTTTGCCTTAGCTTGTATGCTTTACTGTTTCTGAGTTTTGAAAAATCTTCGTAAAGTTTGCTAAGTACTTCGTCTGAAGAATTATGCTGAAGATGAATTTGCATTGGCAGTGCTCCTTGCCCCCCCAGTAATCTGAAGATCCAAGTCTTTGGATTGCTGGGTTGGATTTGAGATCTTCAGCCGAAGCTGAACAAAAATGGATATCTAAGACACAGGGCCAACCGAAGGCAATGTCTCAGACAATGGCCCTCTGGGATACAAGGCTCAGTTAAGGCAGTATCCCAGATTTGTCCATAGAGTCTTTGAGGAACAAGTCTTACTGAAGTTGATCCTCAGCTGAAAGACCAGATTTCCTTAATAAGACAAATTTATCAGCAGTCTGGAACCCAATTACCCGAAGGTGAAAGTTCCAAGCTGGACTGAAATAAAAAACTTTAATGGTTGATGTTATGCTTGATTTTCTGTCTATCTATAAAAATGGATACCTGAAACACAAGGCCAACTGAAGGCAATGTCTCAGATAATGGCTTTCTGGGATACGGGGCTCAGTTAAGGCAATATCCCAGATTTGTCCATGGACTCAATGTCTTTGGAGAACAAGTCTTACTGAAGTTGAACTTCAGCTGAAAGACCAGGGTTCTTTAAAAAGACGAGCTTGTCAGCAATCTGAAACCCAGTTAGCCGAAGGCGAAGGTCTCAGACAAGGCTGAATAAAAGCCCTTAAAGAGTAGATAGCCAAATGAAAACTTGAAAGCATAAAATGTTGAAAATTATTGTTGAAATGGTGGCTCTGAGGCCTTTCATTAATAATTCAAAATGTACTTACAAAGATTTTTTTCGCCCCGAAGGGTTTACACATGGTATTTCTTAAGTACATCGGCGTTCCAATGATTTTTCAGCTCAGTTCCGTCCAACTGCCGAAGTCGGTATGTCCCTGGCTGAAGCTCATCATAAATTTCGTAAGGTCCCTCCCATGCAGCTGAGAGTTTCCCATGAATTCGGCTTTTTTGAACTGCAGCAGCATTCCGAAGAACAAGGTCTCCAATTCTGAGAGGCCTTGCGTGGACCCTTCGGTTGTAAAATTTGCTGATTCTCTGCTTATAAGCAGCCATTCTGTCTCGAGCTGAGTCCCTCACTTCGTCGAGGAAATCAAGGGATTCCTTCATAAGTTGTTCGTTCTCAGCCGAGAAATGGTGCACTCTTAAACTTTCAGAGCCGATTTCCACTGGCAGAACGGCTTCAGCGCCATACACCAGCTCAAAAGGTGAACAGCCCGTTGCCTCTTTTTCAGTTGTCCGAAGTGACCAGAGGGTTCCTGGAAGCTCCTCTATCCACTTGGACTTTTGATCTTCAACCCTTTTCTTCAAAGCGTTGAGGATTTGCTTATTTGCGGCTTCGGCTTGGCCATTACTTTGTGGATGACACACTGCCGAATATGCCAATTTGATGCCGAATTGATCTGTGTACCGCCTCAGCGGTAGATTGTCAAATTGCCTTCCATGATCGAAGACAAAAACCCTCGGAATACCAAAACGAGTAATAATATTTTGCCAGATAAATTTCCTGACAGTTTGCTCTGTGATATTCGAGGCTGCCTCAGCCTCAATCCATTTGCTGAAATAGTCGATGCCGACTATTAACCATCTTTTCTGATAGGGTGCATCTGGAAATGGTCCCAAAATATCCAACCCCCATTGGGCAAATGGAAGCGGATTAAGGATCGGCTGAAGGTCTCTAGCTGGCTGATGGATGACTGGTGCAAATTTTTGACACTTCTCGCATTTTCTGACCAGCTCCTTAGCGTCTGAGATCATGGTGGGCCAGTAATATCCGGCCCTTAATGCCTTATGGGCTAAGGCCCTTCCCCCGATGTGGTTCCCACAGATGCCGAGGTGAATTTCCCGAAGAATGTAATCTGCATCTGTTGGTCCCACGCATTTCAGCAACGGGGCTGAGAAGGATTTTTTCAGGAGCTCTCCTCTGAAGACGATGAACCTTGAGCTAGTTCTCTTCAGCTTGGAGGCCAAAATTCTGTCTTCGGGAATCTCTCCCCGAAGCTTGAAAGCTAGGATGGGGTCCATCCAGCTGGGCTCTGGGTCGGCGCAGCACACTTCGGGTGCTTCGTCGACACTTCTTTCTCGGCGCACCTCCACATATACAGATCTGTTCAGCTCGGTGAGAGTTGAACTGGCAAGTTTGGAGAGTGCATCGGCTTGAGCGTTCTGACCCCTTGGGATCAGCTGCACTTCAAAGGTTCTCAGCTTTGCCATAACTGATTTGATTTTGGCAAGGTAATTTATCATGGAGGGCTCTTTGGCCTCATAACTGCCACCAATCTGATATGCAACTAGCTGAGAGTCTGTTTTCAGACAGACATGCTCGGCTTCCAAAGAGATGCACAATTCTAGGCCTGCAATTGCCGCCTCGTATTCAGCTTCGTTGTTCGAAGCCTTGAAAGAAAATTTTAGTGCATACTCGAAGGATTTGCCCTCTGGGGAGGTTATCACTACCCCTGCCCCCGAACCATTTACGGTGGAGGATCCATCCGTAAACACGGTCCAGATTTTCTTTTCATCATCCAACGTCTCCTGGTACGAGCATTCGGCCAGGAAGTCCGCTAGAGCCTGAGCCTTGATGGCTGCTCTCGGCTGGTAGCTGATGCTGAATTCAGTGAGCTCGAAGGCCCACTTGGCCAGCCTACCAGATCTTTCTACTTTGCCGAGAATTTTTTCCAGCGGCTGATCAGTGAAAACCACTATCTGATGACAATCAAAATAGGGCCTCAACTTCCGAGCGGCTACCACTACTGCAAAAGCGATTTTTTCGAGTAGAGGGTAACGGGTCTCGGCATCTGTCAGAGTATGACTGATGAAATAGATCGGTTGCTGAATTTTATTTTCTTCCCTCAGCAGCACTGCACTGATGGTAGCTGGGCTAACAGCCACGTACAGGTATAAAGTTTCTCCCTCCACTGGACTAGCCAGAGTTGGGAGCTGAGCCAGATGCTCCCGAAGCTGCTTGAAGGCCTCTTTTTGCTCTTCTTCCCAAATGAGCTCCTTTGTTTTTGGAAGTTTCAGGGCTTTGAAGAAGGGTAACCCCTTATCCGAAGCTCTTGAAATGAACCTCGAGAGGGCTGCCATTCTTCCGGTGAGCCGCTGAACGTCCCTTTTTGTTTTCGGCTCAGGAAGATCTAGGGCTGCTTTGACTTTGGAGGGGTTGGCATCAATCCCCCTCTTGCTGACCATGAATCCAAGGAACTTCCCTGACTTCACCCCGAAGACACACTTCTTCGGATTCAGCTTCATTTGATGTTTCCTTAAGGTGGCGAAGGTTTCAGCTAGGTCCTTAACATGGTCTTCAGATTTTTTGCTTTTGACGATTGAATCGTCCACATAGACTTCCATGTTTCGGCCTTTCTGATCGGCAAAAACCTGATCCACCAGCCTTTGATACGTTGCCCCCGCATTTTTCAATCCGAAGGGCATCATTTTGTAATTGTACACCCCGACGTTCGTGACGAATGCCGTCTTTGCTCGGTCGTCGGGGTGCATGAAGATCTGATGATACCCTGAGAATGCGTCCATGAAACTAAGCAAGGCGTGACCGCTCGTCGAGTCGACTAGCTGATCGATTTCGGCAAGGGATAGAAATCCTTCGGACAAGCCTTATTTAGGTCCGTGAAGTCAACGCACATTCTCCAGGTACCATTGGATTTCTGAACCATCACCACATTGGCCAGCCATTCTGGATACTGACAAGGTTCAATGAAACCTGCGTCCAGCAATTTTTTGACCTCGGCTGCGATGTCTCGGTTCTTATTTGCGGAGTAATTCCGCTTCTTTTGCTTAACTGACCGACACGTTGGGTCGACGTTAAGCTTATGGGAGATGAGGTCTGGACTTATCCCGGGCATATCAGCTGCCGAGAAAGCAAACACATCTCTGTTGTCCCGGAGGAGCTGAATAAGTTCACAACGGGTGTTCGGATCAAGGTCCATCCCGATTGCTACACATTTGTCAGCGTCTCCTTCGGACAACTCGACCGTTTCGGTCTGCTGGTCTAGCTCCATTGAAGCGGGGCCAGACTCTTCGTTATCTGGCCTGCTGTCTATGTCAGCAGGTGTCCCAGACTTTTTCTTCGGCTGGCTCTCTGAGTCTTTCGGCTCAGATGAAGAGCTTGCCTTTTCTTTTTCTGACCCTTTTTCTTTGGGTACAGAACCTTGTGCCGAAGCACTTAGGCCTTTCGGCTTCTTCGTGCTCGGCTCTTTTTCTTTTTCTTTCTCCTCCTCATCCTCATCATCGCTTTCTGGGCGACTAGTGGATGGCTTGAGGTAGTTGCACCTTCGGGCTTCCTTTTGGCTGCCCTGGATCCTTTCGGGGAAGCCGACGTCTGAAACGTAAATCATCAGCTGATGATAGGTTGAGACAACCCCTTGGATCTCGTGAATTATGGGTCTCCCCAAGATCACGTTGTACACTGAAGGAGCATCGATGACCAGAAATTCGGTCATGACATTCCTAGCTGCTTCGTCGCAGCCGATAGTGACAGGAAGTAGGACCTTCCCATCAGGATAAGTTGAAGCCCCATTGAATCCGGATACCGGGTAGGGTACCGGCGTGAGGTGCTTGGGCTTCAGCTTGATTTGATTGTAGGCCTTCCGGAACAAAATATTTGCCCCGCTACCACCGTCAACTAAGACTTTGCTGACGTCGTGGTTGGCCACCGTGGCGATTATCACCAACGGGTCCTCGTGAGGGTACGTCACCCCCCGACAGTCAGCGGCTGTGAACGTCATGTTCGGCACCGGTGACTGGGGTGGCTGTATATCAGCATGATTCACCTGATGGGTCAGAGCCCTGAGGTGACGTTTGTGCTCCTTCCGAGAGCATATTCCTCCCGAGATAACATGGATTGGAGGGAATTTTCCTTCCGCAGCTTTGCTGTTCTTTCGGGGGAAGTCAATTTCTTGCCGAGAGTCTTTCTCAAGCTTCTCGGCCTCTTTTTTCTCGCGGTGATCCGCGATATATTTTTTCAAGTACCCTTTCCGGACCATATCCTCGATTTGGTTCTTCAGCTGGATACATTCTTCAGTGTTGTGTCCCGGTGATTCATGGAACTCACACCACTGATTTTTATTCTTGCGCTGATACCACTCTGGGAGCGGTCTCGGCTTTCTGTAACTCTGCTCCTCCTTCGTCACGCTGTAAATCTTAGCGCGCGGAAGAGAGAGCGGAGTGTAAGATTCGTATCTGCCCTGGAAAGGAGCAGATTTTTCCTTCTTCGACTCGTTGGCCGAAGATTGTTCCGAGGCTTTCGCCTTTCCCTTTGCCTTTTGGCCTTGGCCTTCAGACGAGGGTCCTTGTTTTTGTTTCCCTCCCCCAGATTGGGGTTGGGTTTTTGCTTTGTTCCACTCCTCAGCTCGGATGAACTTGTCCGAGGCGCTCAATGCCTCCTCCAAGGTCTGAGGTGAATTCATGACCATGAAGTCTGAGAATGGCCCAGTTTTGAGACCGTGCTGAAGGGCGAAGACTGCCAGCCCTTGGTCCAGCTGAGAAATGCTGGATGATTCATTGCTGAAGCGGGTTAGGTAATCTCGGAGGCTCTCGGCCTCGCCTTGCTGCAGGCCCATGAGCTCTGCAGTAGTCTTTTCCCGGCGGTTTGCCGTGGAAAACTTGCTCTTGAACTTGGAGGACAGATCGTCCCACCCAGTAATTGAGCCCTCTTTTACTCCCTTGGAGATCCACGCTTGCGCGACCCCCTTGAGAGTGGTTGGGAAATACTTGCACCAAGTTGCTTCGGACCTGGGGCAAAGATGCATATGAGCCTCGTACGAGGCAACATGGTCCTTCGGATCCGAAGTTCCATCGTAGGTAATGTGCGACGGGATTTTGACCGTCGGCACATGGGATTCCAATATCCATTGCTCGAATGGAGAACTGGAAGGCAGCATCACGGCTTTGCCCTTATTCCCAGCCGAAGGGACCGCGCTCCGCCCTCTCAGAGAGGTAGAAGTGGTTTTCGTCCCGGGCTGGGAGGTCTGGGCCTCGGCTGCAGGGTAGGAGAGGCGACTGTGCACACTCCGCTCCCTATCGCCGAGCCGGTCGTGAACGCTTCGGCGAGCAGTTTCCGGCCGAGAGGCAGAACTGCTGCTTTTATGGGTCCGGCTCGTGGTGAGCTGGAGGGAGGAATCCCTGAAGAAATGAGAGTTCCTGTTTTTCTCCCTCTCGGTTCTCCAAGTATCCTCTTCCCATTCGCCAAGCTCCTTAAAAGAGGAGAGTTTCCCCCCCTCCTGGCCGAGGCATCTCCGCTGGTTTCTGGTTTGCGGAGGTGTTCGGCCGCGTGGAGGTGGCACATTTTGGGCCTTCATGGCTTCCATGAGGACCGCTAGGGCTCTCACTACCTCTTCCGAGTTGGGTCCCGTCAAGGGTGTCCTCGGCTGAGAGCGAGAGTTGGTGCGAATGCTCCGAGATTGGCTCCGGGCATGAGATTGAGTCCTTTGACTGGACCAGCCGTCCTCATTTAACCGAGGCGGGCTCGGCGGATGACTGGACTGGATGATAGGAGATTCGGATCTCTCCCTTGGCTCCTCGTGAGAATCGGGTCCCGCGGAGGGGCTCCTATCCCGAGGAGTTAGACTAGGAGTGGGGCGTTCCGAGGGACCCCCTCCTAGTGACTTTCGGCGCTTTCTCGGAGGAGAAGCCCCGTCGTTTTTGTTCTTGCGATTCTTAGCCATTGGAACTAAGATTGAGGTAGAACGATTGGAATCGGCTTAAAGATTTTTTGAAAGTCTTCCCCACAGACGGCGCCAAATTGTTTCGGGTAAAAACAATGGGACCTTGCCGAAGGTCCAATGAGGTGGTGAAGACTGGGCTCGATCCAAGTGATGATGGACCGAGGGTTTCCTGCACAGCAAGCACACGTAAACTAGCCTCGGGGGTGTTGCCGAGGAAGGCCCCTCCGATGCTAAAGTTAGTACAATGTGTAGAGAGAGAAAGCTATGCAAGAGAATTAATTGCTTGAGGCTTTGTTGTGTCGTTTTCAAATGTAATATTGAAGGCTTTTATACCTTGGCATATATGGGAGAAGTGGGCTTGGGCCCAATTGACATGCTTCGTGGACTGATCTTGACTTTAGCACTATTTGGAGAGTTGAACCTTGACCTTGGGCTTCTAATTGGATCATTTAATGACTTGGCCCAATTGGACTAAATTGGACCCAAACAACATTCTTATCAAATTTCATTGATTGCATAACTCATTATATACGATTAAAAACCTAACAACAACAATTAATTTATAATTAACCATTATCAAATTAGCTCCACAATTACCCATCATCAAACTAGCTCCACAATTACTCATCATCAAGCTAATTCCTCAATTACCCATTATCAAACCAATTCCAAAATTACCAATTATCAAACTAATTCCTCAATTACCCATTACATATCAAACGTATTACTCAATCACCCATTATCGACTTAATTCCTCCATTACACACCTTACTTCAAATCATCTCAATTCTTCAAAAAAATCAGACATTTTTCCATCAAAATACAAGAAGAGAATCGAAAGCAGAGAGAAAGAAAACCTGTGCTCCATAGTAATGCTATCAATAAGAGATTGCTTAAAAAGTTGACGAAGATGAGGATTAAGCTTAGCCCAATGCCCAGTAACCTTCATACGAAATAAAACAGCAAGTTGACGAACATTGGGAGTTTTAGCAGTACGAAAATGGTGAATTAAAGTAAATTGTCTGCTTAGAGGCCAGGAGAGAGAAAGGAGAAGAAAGGCAACAATTGGGGGAAAGAGGGGGAAAAAAGAGAGAATTTTTTTTTTTTGGTCAACTTAATGAGTCACGTGCCTGGCACGTAACAGTCAACGCCGAATTCCCTGGAAATTGGATTTGGTCCTCCTTGTCATCTCAAATCGTCTTATGTGGTCCTTTTAAATAACCTTTTTCTTATTAGATCATTCTAAACAAAAGAAACTATTTAGGTGGTCCTTTTGAACAAATTTTCCTTTAAAAATTTATAAAATCAATGGAAACAAGGCTATGCAAGAAATTAGGTCATTTGGATGAAGAATAGTTGTAAATTACCAATAAAACTATATGATACCCCGTCCTTAAGGGCTTGTTTGGATTCATTTTTGGTTTTCAGTTTCTTGTTTTTTTTTAAAACCAAAAACAGGAAACAAGAAAAAGGTATTTCCACTATTCTGTTGTCAGTTTTCAAAATTATCATGATTTTAATAAGTTTAAATAAGTTTTGATTTATTATGGGACATATATCATATACTTTTAAAAAACAAAAAACCAAAAAACAGAAAACCACAGTAATAACGAACCCTAATATATTTAATTTGTTTTATTTTCCTTAAAATCACATACTAGAATACAAATCTATCTATAACTCAATATAACTTTTTCTTTGGTCAATTTCCCTCCTTTTCCTGCTAACCCTTGAACACTTGTTTTCGTGCTACCACGCAAATGATTTATATGCCAACAAGACACAAGGTAGGTTGGTAACTCAATACAACTTTTCATAAAGTGAAAAACATAAATGAGGCAAATTTTCAAAGATATGGGAAATACTACTTTCAATCATTGAAATTATCACATTACAATCAAATAGCCATCTTATAAAAATTTTATTAAGTAAAGGGACTATAGTCTATAGAGCATGGATTAATATTAAGTACCTGAATTATTAGCAAGGGGGTGCCAAGCATTCCATTAGTACCTGGAATGTCATAAAGCAAATCCTCCAAAGGAAATGGAGGATGAATTTCATCTCCAAAATCTTCAAGCATTGCATCCGCCCTAGCCTCGATGAAGGGCACACCCTCACCCGTGCACTCGACACTTAGCTTCCTATTCGGCCCTTCTACTAACCGACCAGCATAAGGGTAGAAAACCACAAGAGCCTTAGCCAAAGCATCCTTAACCACCTTCACCGGGTCTTTCCCTTCCATGGAGGGATCAGCCCTATAAAACATTATGCCCGGCATATGGAATCGAAGACCCTCTTGGTCATCAATATCTGAGAGAGGTTTTAACTCCTTTGGAGTAGGTTCAATCGGGCACACTAGCTCTGGCTCCCCTCGTGTTACGTTTAACACTAGGGGAGTTGTGTCATGTGCCATAAGAATCATATTAGTTGTTGGTCTAGACGTCAAATAATACTAATAATCAAGCTTAATAGAGGTGTATGAATTGAAATCTATGAGATTATGAAGTTGTAGAAAATTTGTTAACGTTAATAGATTATTTATAGTATAAAGATTGAAGCATATTCTTAGATCGACCACGTGATCAAGCAATAATTTTATAGATTCAATTAAGGGACATAGTATAGAAATAAAATGGACGAATTCCGTCAAAGAATTGAAGGGGTAGGTGCATGCTAGAAATAACTCATATTAGAAGGGCGTAAGGAGGTGGCTAACAAGCAACTCTCATTAGTTAAAGAGATAAAAATGGGACAAAACTGGATAAGTACTATAAAATGGAAAGACCTCGAGCATTGGTCACAAAATAATACTATTTTCATTTCATTTTGTTTGTCGCGGTTACTATTTATTTGGTCAAATTTAAAAACATTGACCATGATTAAATTCACTAATATTCATTAAAAAACATATAGTTTTTTTTTGGGGGAAAAATATATTGCGGAACCTTCTTAGATTTATCTCGACGAATAGTTCTAAATGTTAACTTACAACAATTTAATATCATATTATATCGCTAATAAATAAAGCCGATCTCGCAGCAAGACCATGAAATAACGATACTTAGCATTCCATTAATTCTCCAAGTGGCATGCCATGTAGGAAAAAAGTTAGTATTATTATGACACCTATGATGCTAAGTAAACGAATTTTGGATAGATTTTTTAAGAGAAAAGTGTTGTATAGAGTTTTATTGTCGATATACTTCAAATATTTTATATATACAAAATTAATCATAACTTTTAATAAATATCCTATAACTCGGTTCTATTTTCATCATAAAATTATTTTAAAAAGTTCTTTAAAATAAGATCCATTAATAATATATTAATTTATTTTATAAAAAATAGTGAACATTGGTAAAAAAATACTTTCAGTTCAATAAAAGTAATTTAAGTTCAATAAAAATAATTTTAAGTTAATAATGACATAGATAGATTTAATTTATTCAGAAAAATAGAGAATATATAAAAACAAGTTCTAATCAGTAAAAATAATTTTAGTTTTCTAAAAATACTCTCACTTCAGTATAAATGATTTCATTTCAATAAAATTAATTTCAAGTCAATAATAACATAGATATTTATTTACAAACAAAATTACAAAAAGTACACTACTATATAAATCATCAAAAGAGATTATATGACCGTATTTAGCATTTACGCCAAATGTTTTTCAACCATCTGGGCATCGGCATCGCCTAGGCACCAAATTGTATATATAAAAAGGAGAGTTTTATCCTGACCTATGAAAGAGCCAAGTAGGATAAAATTTTCTTAACGCGCCATGTAGGGCTATAAATTTTAGTTATAGCCAATTAAATATGAGATTTGTAAGTTCTTTTAGAATTAAATAATTGAAATGCCACATGTGAAAAATTGGCAAATGAGATTTTAAAGTATAAATCTTTTACATATAAAATATTATTTTTTTGAGATTAGGAATTTTAATTAACTAAGTATATAATGAATGAGAGGAAATTCACAGTTTATTTTAAAATAAAAAATAAATAATTTACGTTTAATGAATAAAATAATAAATTTTATCACATAAATACAAAAAATATTTATTTAAAAAAAATACAAACAAACCGTTGTTAACTAACTTCATCAAAAGTAACTTTAGTTTAATAAGAATACTTACTAATTCGTATAAAATCATTAACTTGAAAGAATGAAAACATAATAGCGAATCAATAAAGATAGATTTTAATTAGAAAAAATAATTTAATTTTAGGTTCAAAAAAATATTTTTAATGTAGCATAAATAATTAAATTTGGGGTTGTTAAATATCGTCCTCGAATATCTAACTCACGCCCGCAAAATAAAATAAAATTACGTATTTATCCTTATAATAACGATTATAAAAATAATTAATTTTACCTCAATTTCACACTTTTACTGTACACAAAACTTTTTACCGTTCTCTCTAGTGGTTAACGGCCAATAACGCTCATCGAACAACCACCCCAACCATCATGAGTTTCAAAATCAAACAAATTTTTTAAATTTTGTAAAATCAAATTCGTTAGATCTTATGGACAACGACGAAATACCAGAAACACAACCTTAGACGCTCGCCAAAGGCTCGTCAAACCGTACGAAATCGGTAGGTCGCGATAATTTTTTTAAAAAAATTCAAAACCCAAGAAATGCCAAGAATTTTCGAATACCCCAGGCTGAAACGCCTAGTTTTTTCGAAACATCCTAGGCTATTCGAAAAAACTAGGCGTTTCAGCCTAGGGTATTCTAAAAAACTAGGCGTTTCAACCTAGGGTATTCTAAAAAACTAGGCATTTCACCTCAAACGCCCAGATTTTTCATACAACCACACGGTTGTTCGCATGAACTAGGCGTTTGAGCCTAGGACGTGCGAAAAATCTAGGCATTTGCCGCGAATTCAGAAAATAAAAAAAAACATTTTCTCCGCCAGCAACCGACTTCCCTTTGTCCTTAATTACTCGTCATTACCGCGGCTGTGTAGATCGTGAAACCGGAGGTAAGGAGTTGGTGGTTAAAAGAGGAGGAGGAGGTGGTGGTGGTAGTGGTGGTTAGTATGAAGAGGTGGTAGTGGTAGGTAGTATGAAGAAGGGGTAATTTTTTTTATTAAAAAGGGTAAATTTGTAATTGTAATTTATTTTGCGGGCGTTAGTTAGATATTTGAGGGTGACGTTTAGCTTTCCACTTAAATTTTAGTAAAAACAACTAGATATAACATCTTTAGTACTCTATGTGTTTCTTATTTATTTTCTCAATTTGAAAAATTTTGTCTAAAAAAAAGATTTTAAGTGAAGATAATAAATTAATAGGTATGAAAAAAGGGAATATATATAAATTAAACAAACATATTTAAAGTGCAAATAGTGCACCTAAGTAAGAAAAAAATTAAGTTCTTGTTTTAATCTCATCACCTTAAAATAATAATATTCAACAAAAATAATTTCAGTTTAGTAAAAATAAATTCAGTACAGCAAAAATAACTTCACTTTAGTAAATATAATTATAGTTCAACAAAAATTAATTTCAATTTATTAAAAATAGGTTATTATCCATAAAAATTAGTAACTTAAAATAGCAAATATAATAGAGAATCAGTATTAATAAGTTTTAATTAGTAAACCTAATTATAGTTCATTAAAAATAATTTCATTTCAGCAAAAATAAGGTGAATAGAAAATGGCGTAAAATTATTTTATAATATTAGAAGACCTCATTTTTTTACCAAAAAAAAAAAAAAAAAAAAAAAAAAAAAAAAAAAAAAAAAAAAAATCTAAGCATTCACTATATACAAGCATAAAGTAGTAAAAGAAAAAGAATATGATCCCAGGACTTTTGAGGATTTCATCCTGAATGATAAAAAACAGCTACTTTGATTTAAATAGTGGCGCTCTATGGGTAGAATCTTGGTCTTGGTGAATATTTTAACAAGTTGGTTCTGAGATGAGATATAGGTTGTAGCCGATGAGCAATCACACCATCATTGCATTTGTCTTTGATGAAGTAACATCTCGTAAGAGAGCCCTAGATGATGAAGAATGATGTGGATTAAACCACAATAAGAGATACTAGCAATTAGGGTAAACCTAATTCAAGAAAGTTTTTTTTATCTTTTCGACTTAAACAAGAAGAAAAAAATGTAAATTTTGATCCTTTCAAAAGAAAAGCAATGTTTTAAAATCAATTTGATTCAATCGAACTAATTCACAATTTTCATATTTTCATACACTCAAAGACATTCTATTTTATTAATGAAAATAATCATATATATATGAGAAAATTGTGAAAGAGGACCTTTTAAGTGGTCGACTTTTTGAAAAAGGACAATAAGTGAAAAAAGGACCTTTTAAGTTGCATTTTGTTTGTATGGGGTACTTGAGTGAGCTTGTGTGGTGGTCAACGTCGGAGCTCCAGCTTGACTATCATGTGTTAGTGACGTGACTTGTTTAAATTTTTTAAAAAAAAAAAATCCCCAAATTTCCCTCCTTTCCCGACCTAACCCTTTGGTGGAGGGAAATTTAGTTAGGTCGGAAAAGGAGGGAAATTTGGGGATTTTTTTAAAAAAAATAAATCATGTGACTAACACGTGATAGTCAACGCCGGAGCTCCGGCGTTGACCACCACACAAGCTCTCCCAAGTACCCCATACAAATGCAATTTAAAAGGTCCTTTTTCACAAGTTTTCACTTAAAAAGTCCTTTTTCACAATTTTCTTTATATATATAGGCATACAATCCCATGTTCCATATGATAAATAAAAGGACTTTTTGTGAAGAAGTACCTTATACAAGTCAATTTTTGTGAAAAACTACCTTATCTAAAATATGTTGTAAGAAACTACCTTTTAAACAATAAATGTTGCAAAAAACTACCTTATAAAACAATTAATATTGTAAAAAGCTACATTTTGCCGAATTATTGCATTTAATAAGAGACGTTTAAATGGTTTAATGATTCATTTTCAATCATTGTTTCTCCTTTTACCACCCAATTTCTCCATAGCCCCCTTATAACCCCTAGTTCTCCCTTCTCTTTCATTGTTAAATTATGCAAGTGGTAGCAACTTATAACATTTAGCTTTTGTAAGGTAGTTTCTTACAACATTTATTTTATAAGGTAGTTTTTCACAAAATTTGATGTATATAAGGTAGTTTTTCACAAAAAGTCCTAAATAAAATTAAAAGATAAAATTAAATCCTAACAAATTCTAGTTATATCTTGTAAGAAATAACTCTAATGATATCTTATAAAAAGATAATTTTTCCTAATTTTTATCCCTAAGTAAATGACACGAATATCGAAAATAAACCCTAAAGAAAATAAATCTAGACTCTTAAATTATTGATGCTTTATCCGCATCATTCTCCCTCTCTTGAAAAAAACTTGTCTGAAGTTTTTTTGAACCAAGAAATCATCCAAATCAAACGATCAAACATGAAAACATATTTTCTTGATGATCATTGTTTCCACCTCTCCTGATTTTACCACCAATTAAGCTAAATAAGCATAACATGAGAGGTTTGGAGTTGCTAAAAGCTATCCCAAATTTCAATGTGGTTGCTTCAATATGCAAACAATTAATATAAATGAGAAAAGATATATCTTGAAACATCAAGTCTAATTTTCGCACATAAATATGTTTTATAGTTCGGATCTTCTATTCATCTTAATTGATTAATTATTTCTATTGCATCAAATAATAGATAAGACAAAGCTAAACCTAATTCATCATCTAGCACCTCAATTTTCTTCATCTTGCACAACCAGATTTGAAATATTATTAACCTTATTAATAAAAGTAGAGTCAACCACCTTCATTTTATGTGCTTTTGTTCATTCGTACCCTTGCATCTCAACAAAAATTCTAGTTATGATTGTATTACTCGCTGCAATTGTTGATTCATTTCCAACATTCTCTCCATATGTGTTATAAGTTCAATTTGGTCGTCCACATTGAACAACAAGTTGCAGTTGCAAAGAACACGTCCAATAGCAAGCAATCACATTATAGACTTAAACTGACCCGTTGGAAGAAACTGACACAATTTAATAGCAACCGTTTTCGAAAATTTCTGAAAATTATTTGTAGAAACTAGACAAAAAAAAAAAAACAACCCGATTCAAAAAAAAAAAAAAAAAAAAATCACCTTTAAAGCTTTTCTAACAAAGGAGAAAATAATTTTGCAGTAGAATAAATTGTTTTGGATTGGTTTTTTTTTTTAAAGAAAATTTCCAACTGGCTCTTGATACCAATTTGATGTAGATTAAACTACAATAATAAGGAATACTAGCAATTAGAGTAAACCTAATTCAACAAAGTTTTGATCTTTTCAACTTAAACAAGAAGAAAAGCAATGTAAATAATCATATTTATAAGCATACAATCCCATGCCCGATAGGATAAATAAAACTAAATGATGAAATTAAATCTTAACAAACTCTAATTATATCTTATAAGAAAAAAAACTCTAATAATATCTTATAAAAAACTTTTCTTAATCTTTATCCCTAAGTAAATCATACAAACATGATATGGAAAAATAAATTTAAAAAATAAATAAATCTAGACTCTTAAATTATTGATCACATCAAAGAAGCTAAGATAATATAACGCGCATAACATAGCTAGCAATCTAGCAATACCAAACAATATTATGTACAATTTCAAAGTAAAGAAGCTTCCAACAACCTTGTGCAGAGAAATATAACAAATATATTACCAACTTACAGGTCCAACCAAAATCGTCAAACAACAATTCATCGTCATCTAAAGGAAGGGAGGTTCCACACCTGAAATATATTTGTAGAGTGTGTTCTGGATTTGCAAAATAATCGCCATTTGAGCACTGATTCAAAATACTACATTGGCTTAAAGATCGAATGTGAGGAAGAACTCTACCTAGGTAAGGAATAATTAAGGGTTACTTGGTTATTTATCATATTTGAACTATAACACAAGCTCGCTTCAAACTGAAAATCTTTTGCAGAACATGGCTTGATACGAGTAATTCTTTCCATAAACCATGCATATCAACATGTTAATCAAACTGCGTACAAAAATTAATTGATGATCTGATGTACACGTTTTATACCACATTTTACCCTCATTCTATAGCTATTTTCGTATGGTTTTTAGCACTACAGAGCTATTTCTCACTAACATTCTCTTCTCTAGTGTGGCTTGGTCTATTTAATTGATTTTGTAGGCACATGAAGAAATCCGAATGATATGGACCTGTTTTGGGTGGCCACGAGAGCTTATTAAGATTAGGGGTATTCGCGGTACGGTTTGGATCATAAACCGTACCAAACCGCAAAAGTGCGGTTTGTAATTTTTTCAAACCGCAAAAGTGCGGTACTTAATTTTTTCAAACCGCACCAAACCGCACTTTTAAAAAATCGCACCAAACCGCACCACAAAATGCGGTGAGGTTTGCGGTTTAACCGTATTTTATTAAAATTGTAATTATTCTTTTTAAAACAAAACTTTTATTTTATTTTATAATTATTAGTTTATAATTCAAATATTAAACTCTTTTTATTAACTTTTGATTACCTAATAGTTAAATATTAGCTCATACATTTTAGTTCTTTTATATAATTTTAATGAAAATATAGTATAAAAATCGTAAACCGCATTAAAGTGCGGTTTGGTCTCAATATTTTTGGAAACCGCACCAAACCGAAAACCACGGTTTGGTCATTTTTAAAAACCGCACCGCAATTTTCAAACCACAAACCGCACCAAACCGCAGAACTGCGGTTTGGTGCAGTCTAAACCGCACTCTGTACAGCCTTAATTGAGATGGAGGAGCGTTTTCCCGTGTCCACCCTCGCAGGGCAACCAGGGCGAAGGAAGGAGAAGAGAAGAACATTGTGGAAGAGATGGAGACTTTGACTTCCATCAGCCCGGCCCGGGCAGCATTGCCCTGGTAGCCCAGGCAGACAAAGTACTGTACGAGAAATCTAGATGAAGAAGTGTTTGGTCGAATTTGCTTCTCGCGCCCGACCGGGCGGAGTTGTCCTGGTTGCCCGAGCACAGTTCGGCGAGGCGCGATTTCATTATTTTTCGAAATTTCTTATTTAAGGGATATAAATATACCCTTTGTAATCCCCGTTTAGACACTTAGTTATTATTTTTCTAGCTTTAAAACTTCATTAGAACCCTGATATTCTCTCTAGATCTAGATTAATTTGCACTTTCAAGTTTTAATCTTTGTTTATCAACAATTGGTACTTTTCTTTGTTCAAGTAATTGGTATTCATCTTTTCTTCTTCATGTTTTCTTCATTGAATATTGTTTTTGTTTCCATTAATATGTGTGAGTAGTCTTTTAATCCGGATCTTGCGGAACCCGAATATGATTGATGCATGAATTAAATATTTAAATTCTCCAATAATAATCCAATTGACATGCTTAATTGATTATGTTTATGCCAATACTAGATTAGAGATAATTAGTATTGTTATTATTCCTTTGTTTTAATCGCAACGAGAGTTAGGTTTTAACGGAATTGAATAGATTAATTAAGAGTTTGAAATTCATCATGAGAATAGTTGAATGAATGATTAGGAATCTAGGTAATGTGCTTAATGTCTCTAGAGAATAGGCATGATTGTGATTAGAGAAGCCATTGATAACTCGAGAGAGACCTTTGGTATTATCTAGGGATAACTTTTCCTCTTGTTAATTAATTTAATATTGGGGGTAGAATTATTATTGCATTAATTGTATTCGAGGTAATGCTTGATCTTGGATGTCTTTAGTATTTGATTATCATATTATTTAGTTTAATCGTTGTTCTTGATATTTTGTTATTAATTCTTAACTATTTGATTTGGTTACTTGTTTAGCAGTTACTTGAGTCTATTTAATTAGTTGAATCATAGTCTCTTGGGATCCGACCCTTACTTGCCTGTCTACATAGTAGTGGTCTAGTTAGGTTTTTTTTTAGGTACGCGACACGCCTATCATGATCCCAAAAAAGCTCTTACAATGGATGATTCTATGGTCGTCATCCTTAAATTGACTACATAAAATGCACATGTAGCATGTTTGATTTTTCTAAATTTCTATGTACATTTATTAATTTCTATAATCATTTATTATAGTTTCAAAATATCTATTTTTATTTTCATAATTTATGTTTGACATTGTATTTTTAATAATATTGAAATTAAAATTCAAAACCAAAAAATTAAAATTATAACATCCTTAAATTGTGGGTTTGTTTTTGTTCATTTTAGGTTTTATTTTCGTTTTAATTTGAGTTTGATTTTTTGTTAATTTTGATTTTGGGTTTGATTTTTGTTGTTTGTTATTGGTGGGTAATTTTTGTGGATTTATATTTGTGGGTTTTTTTTTTTTGTTAGTTTTGTGGTTTTTTGCTTTTTGTTAGCTGTGATTTTCATTTTGTATTTTATTTGGTTTCACTTTTGTGGGTTGAATTTTCTGGTTTTTTAGGTTAAGGTTGATGGTGGTGGTGGGCAGAGGTGGTTTAGCGTAGGCGGTGGTGGTGGGTGGAGGTGGTTTAGCATGGGCGTTGGTTTAATTCGGGTGGTGGTGGAGGTTTAGGGTGTGAATGTATGCAGGCTGAGTTTAGGTGGTGTAGAGTACTGCTAGATTTTATTTATTTTTGGTTTTTTTTAATACTTTTTGCGACCGCTACTATACCAGTCACAATTAATTATATTTGTGACTGTTTTGGAATCGGTCGTTGAAAATAGTGAAAATAGGTTGCAAATTTATTGCGGCCGTCAACCAGTCGTAATTTTGTTTTTTTTGCGACCATGGGAATAACGACCATCGCTTTACGACCGTTGACGGTCGCAATTAATTTCAGCAACCGTTTGCGGCGGTCACAAAATCCTTTATTTTTAGTTGTGCTTGTAGATTACTAAGGCGTTTTGCATGAAAATAGAGAAAATGTGATCAATGAAGAAAATCTAAGAGGATTGAGTCTTGAAGTGGTTAGAGGAAAGCACGTAGAAATTGAGAACAAAAAGGAAAATACAGGAAAGGGAAGAGGAGAGAGATCCAAAGTGAGAGAAGCTCTTGCATGATTTGCTTGTTAAGAAAGTACAAGTTGATTTGTGTGAAAGTGTTGGCTTAAGAGAATTAGCCCTCGCTACTTACAGTTTCCCACATTTGAAGAATTTCCTACGGGGATATGATAGATTAATAAAACTTTAAATGTAAGCTTTTTAATGAGGAAGCCCCAGTTTCTCACCGTGAGAAACAAATTCATTTCTCATGAGGGCATTTTTGTGAATAAATCAACAACTTTTTCAACTTTATTCAACTGTGGAGCCCACAACATTGAAAAAGTTGTTGATTTATTCACAAAAATGCTCCCATGAGAAACAAATTTCGTTTCTCACCGTGAGAAACAGGGAATTTCCCCTTTTTAATAATTCCAATGCCAAAAGGGGAAAAGCAAAAGCAAACTTGGAGGTAAAATCGTTCTAGTTCCAGTTGAGTAAGTAACAAAGATTTCTCTAGTCTATCTTTATTTGCCTTTTCTTTATCAATTTTTGTTTGTTTTGTGTGTGTTTCAGTTTTGCTTATATTTTTTTTTTGAAAGAAAATGAAAAAACAAAAAAAATACGAGCCTTCTATTCTACTTGCTTATCTTAAGAATTTTGCTTGGTATGTCATCATCGAAAAGAGGGAAATAGTTAACCCTTGGAAGGTTTTGATGATGATGGTATGATTGAGCAAACTTCTAGCTAACAACAGTTCATTAGTGTTTTGATGTATGAATGAATAGTAAACTCTAGGAGTTGAATGAAGGTTGATCTAGAACTGAGAGACTCAAGAGGAACTAAGGATAGCAAGTAATATTAGAAGAAGAGTTCCAGAAGGAGGTTCTTAGAACAAAGTTGAATGAAACAGAAGGTGTTCCCTAACAAGAGCATACCATGAGCTTCATAACAGATGCATGACAGTAAGCTGACAAGTGAAACTTGGATTGCGAAAAAGAAGACAACAAATTGAGTAAAGTTTAGTCTGCAAGTTCCAACAAGATGCTAAAGAAGAAAGACAACAGGTTACTATGGCTTGGACTGCGGTTCCTAGTAGGAACGTGATCCCAAATGTAAAGAGCTCGAAATACCAATCTGTAGATAACTTAAAGACAATTTGGTGTTGAACGAAAGATAAAGTTTGTTATTTAGGATTGATGTAAATATAAAATTGACTGCTATGCATGAGATTTAATAGAAATCAAATCAAGTTTGGCAAGCTAATTAATTAGAATAATTTAGTAAAGATAATCTTGAGTTTATGAAAAAGAATCAACTTAGGTTTTAGCTTATAAAATCTATTTTACTTGCTTTTATCCTTTTCATTAAAACTTCATCTTTTTTTATTCCGGTTTTATCAAAAGGTTTCTTGAAACAAAATCAGTTTTATTGCATTTATGTTTTAGCATGATAAATATGATAAATCTTTTTCAATCTTAAGCTCATCATTTCTTTAAACACCCTTCCTTGTTTGGTGATCTTCTCTAAAAATAAGAAGAATTGTATTCTAAGCAAAGTGTGAGTTTACTAAGCGTTTAAGACTGAGTTTAATGATAGACGGTTATTTAGATTAATGGATGAAAACAATGAACACATATTTTTTTTATTTTAAATATCTGATTTTAATTCTTAATTTCAATAATAATAAAAATAGAATTTCAAAAATAAATTGCTTAAAAAAACAATAGATTTCCGAAAATAATAATGCGAGTAAATGATTTTTGAAATTTATAAAAAATAAATAAATAAAAAATCAATTTCCTAAAACTCTACCAATGAACACGTGCCATGTCAACACAAATGATGATAGATTGACAGTGAGGACGTAAGACCCACTTTAAATTGACAGTGATGATAGATTGACAGTGAGGACGTAAGAGTCACTAGTTTTGTGCTCGGGCGATGTCCGGATTATTGATAAAATTTTTGGATAAATTTTTTGACTTTTGATAATAAATTATATTTAAATTAAACATACGATATCCTATCGCTTATTTATAGAGCAAAAGTTTTTGTATGCAATTGATGTACAGTAATAATGTTCCTGAACATCGAGGTAAATTTTATTGAATTAAGGGTAGCTTTTAGACTTTTTTGGGTAACTTTTATCAATTAATACTTTTATTTATATCAAGGTAATTTAAGGGTAACTTTTGATCATTTTAAGATAAATTTATAACGGATGTACTATCTTTTATTATACATCCGATTTTTCCAATGTTTGTTTTAATAGAATAGTGTACTTTTTGTAGTTTTGTTTGTAAATAGATATGTATGTTATTATTGACTTGAAATTATTGTTATTTAACTTAAATTATATTTACAAGAAATGAAATTATTTTTATCAAACTAAAATTATTTTTACTGATTCTCTATTATTTTTTCAACTAAATTAAATATAATATAAATATTTTGAGCGGCGTTTTAGAAAAGAGAAAGAAATGATAAATATGATAGAAATGGTTATTAGATGTAAAAGTAATTAATTTATAAAGACTAATTAAAAAAAGTAAGTGATGCATTAAAAAGAATAATTAAAAAAGGTAAGTTATGCATTAAAAAGAAAAAAAGTAAATGATAGAGCGTTTCTTTTTAACTGTAGGTTTTAAATAAGGAAAAAGGTATATATAGGCCTTAGGGCTGCATATAAGAAGCTAAAAGTGGAAAGAATTGACAATGTATAACTAATACTAAAATAGCTACCACTGATGTCATCTTTTTTTCAAAGTTGTACACGTGGCGTTATCTCATGAAAATATTTCCCGCTCAAATGCTTTTTTTTTTTTTTGAAACAAAATGCTAATTAATTTTAAATAGGTAATAGCTATTATTTAGGTACCTATTATTTTGGTAATTTATATTGATATTAGGTTGTTGGACTCTTTATAGGAGTTGTTAGCATAGTTAAGGTGAATTAAAGTGAACTTATGAACATTTTGAACTCAAAAAAATAGGAATACAAAATTTACAAAAATCCAAAGATAAATTACTGTGAAATCCGTGCATTAGCACGGGTGCTAACCTAGTAAATAAACATTTATTACACCGATTTACTCGTGAATTGTCAATAAATTCTCAATTTAATAATAAAAAATAAAGTATGTTAAATGCTTATATGCAATCCTAAGGGCTGCATATAGCATTACCTTTTAAATAACCTATTCTTTCAAAGCGATGAATAGCTATGTAAAGGAGGACTGGTGTGAGAAAAAACCTAAATACAATAGGTCAATAGTGAGGGTGAATGTAAAGGTGCAAGTATTATGGGGTGGTACGAAAGATAATAAAATAAAATGTATGTACCAAAATTGAACTGAAGTAGAATGGTAAAAGTGAGTATGTCATGTACATCAAATTAAAAACACAATTGACTTTTGACACTATTTATAAACTTAGTCAATACATTTCACACATTACACCATGAAAACCAAGCTTATTACTATCTCCGTTTTATAGTATTTGCAACGATTTGACATAAAGTAGAGAGAGAAAAATGTCTAATTATTACAAATAATATGAAACGGAGGTAATATTAGCCAATGCATTTCACACATTACACTTGTAAAGTGACCTTAGCTATAGTACAGGAACAACAATGTTTCTACAACTTGTTCTAATTTTAACCAAGCTTACTTTGTATTGTAAAATACAATTTTACAACAACAACAAAATTAAATTGTATGAATATACTAGAAAAGACCACCATTTAGGGGTGAGCTCGAAGCATATCCTGCAATTCCTTAACAAAAACATCCATTGACGTGGGAGGCAAGGAAATAGGCACCATAACCATAGTCTCTCCTTTCTTGTTCTTAAAAGATATAAAGAAGCTTGCATCCGGTACTGACCCATTACTAGCCGGCCCTCCGTAAATGGGTTTTCCCCACCCAAAATCCACGTCCGCAAACCCTAGATGCCTAAGGTCGGACACCACGTACGTTTGATGCACCGTGAAATGTGGCCTATTTTTGGTCACCATAAGGTCCATAATAGACATCATATATTCCTCATTCACTTCATTTTTAGTATTCCTTATTAACTCCAAAATATAGCCAACTTTATTGTTGCATATATCCCCTACATTAGCACAGACAGCCGGAAATGCACATGCATTTCCATAGTAACCTTTTTCAAGTGGGGGATCAAACTTGTTCCTCGCGTTAACAGCAAATTGTAAACGTACCTCGTCCTTAGGGTTAAGTCCAAGTGCTATGGTCCTACATCGCCATAGGGAAGCACTAAGGATATCGAAGGTGGAGAATTGTTTAGTATGTTGTGGTACATGGCGGCGTAGGGCAGCAAGCTCAGTAGGTCCAAAGAGGAAGGATTGTTGAACCAAGTTGGCTTGACCATTATTGGAGTGGTGGTTAGTTTCATGTTGGTCATACTCAGGGTGAGGGAAGCTGATTTTTGGGGATTCTCTAGCGAATAAGCGTTCGCGATCCCAAATAGGGCGGATGGAGGGAGCGGTAAAGCCTCTTCCCATCTCGCCTACGGTGTTCATTAGGTGCATAATGCCTGTTCCGTCGCTAAGGGTGTGGTTTGCTCGAAGGGCCACTATGAATCCTCCGCATTTGAGACGGGTTACCTATCACAAACAAATTAAATGTATGGATCAAAAACAAACAAATTAAATGTACTTGGTGATTATTAATATTCTTTAGATGTCACTCTTTATTTCATTTTAATTGTTACACTCCATATTTCATTAAAACTAGAAAAATAATTGAAGAACGCCATCGATTAATTAGCGAATTAATCTATGGTATTCCATGAAAATAAAAAGGTTCATGATTACTACTATCTCCGTCCCCAAAACTTCGACCTTTTGGGTTGATTTCGCGGTTATTAAGAAACTTAAATAAAAAAAAAATAAAAACATATTGGTAAGATAAATTTACATGGGGTTTGTAAAAAAGTAGAGAGATAAAGTGTTAAAAATACATGAAAAAACAAAATTTTATATGGAAAAGCTAATTTTGCACAAATATTGTTGTAAATTGGTGGATATTTTAATGCAAATGGGTCGATCATTTTGGGACTAAAATTAGGCCAAAAGGGTCGAAGTTTTAGAGACGGAGGGAGTATGTGTATAAATCCGTATTTTGGTGTTATCTATAAAATATTTTACATCAAAATTAATAAACCATACAAGTAATCCCTCCAATTCTCCATCCCAAATTAACTATGGTCTTTAAGACTGTAACTAATGCTTATATAAAACCAATATTTACAAACTTTGATCACAAATTAGAAATTACCATGATCAATTTATAACGGAAAAAAAAAAACAATAATATTGTGTTAGATTTAGTGAACTTTCAACCTATCAGCTATAATATATACTACTATGTAGTATATAATCTTTTAATGTTGATATAATTTGTCTTTTAAAAAAAACCCATCATTTATGCTTAAAGGTGTAATTCAAAAGATGTGAAACACGTTTATGTCAATTAATTTGAATGGGATAAAATAATCGAATAATACTTGTCGCATACTCGCACTATCAGTAATGAAGTTCTTTTGCCACAATATAACACGCGATGTGGACCACTATTACATTAAATGAAATACTTAATGGACCACTATTATTAAGTAACATATCATCATTGTGGGTTTAAAGATAATAACATTATCTCAAATGTTGATCTTAAGTTTTGATGATGACTCAAGGAACCTAAGCAAACCCATTAGGGCTTTAACATTTGTCTATTAGCTTTGATATGTTGACAGATTTTATATGCAACGAATTTCTAGAGTCAGAATGGAGCATGGTACAAGGTCAAAGGAAGAGCTTTGGATGAGCATAAAAGACAATCAGAAGCCAAGTTCCTTGAGTGAGGAACTGAAGCTCCAGAGTCGAAGCTTCACTGAGTTCCAAAAAGTCTATTGTAACTTTATTATTTATTTTAGGCTTCTTGTATATATGTTAAGTACTTTGATTATTGATAGGATTTTAAGTGGATTTAATTTCAGTTTATAAAGATTTTATTTTCCTTGTTTAAAAAAATTCTATTTTATTTTCGGAAAATTATCTTTTAAACTATTCTATTTATTTAAAGATTTTCTGTTTTAATTCTATCCTAATATTTTGGAAAATCTGACTTGGTAAAATCTCCTTTGAAAACTCTTTTTAAACGGATCTTTTACTTGGTCAAGGAGGTTGAGAAATTTAAGGAAGCAGTAAACCACTTCCTTCAGTATACTTCAGCTTGTTGCCCAAGCCTCCACGAACTGCACTTCCTAGTTTCATGGGAGTTGTGGTGAAGTGGGAGTTAAGGCAGACGTGGGAGTTTTCAACTGATTTCCTCTAGTATAAATAGAATTAGTTTTCTATTTTGAAAAGCACACTTGAGCATTACAATCTTCTAAGCTTTTCGAAAAGAGTCAAAATCCACTTAAGTCCTTGAGTGTCTTTGTACTTAGCATCTTAGAGTTTTAATTCGAGTTGTATTGGGGAAGAGTTTGGGTAAACTTTAGAGTGTTGAGATTGCTTTGAGTGAAGCAAGGAGAAAAAGAGAGATTTGAGAGCTCAACTGATTGAGGGATCAATTGAGGGGGAACTTAAGTTCGTAGAGGAACTTGAGTTTAGAGTCTTAATTTGTAATAGGTTGTTTGCCCTATTATTATTAAGAATTGAGTTTAAAATCCCTTGTGGTTGTGGTTTTTCTTCTTGATTAGGGCCAAGAAGTTTTCCACGTAAAATCTCTCTTGCACTTTAAAGTTTTTGTTTAAGTTTCTTTAAGACTTCCGCAAAAATTACCCCAGTTCCTCCACAATACAATTCACCCCCCCTCTTGTATTGTTCATTCGAGTCAACAATTGGTATCAAAGCTGGTTCCTCGAAGAAATCAGGAAACCCTGACGAGTTAAGTTCCTGGAATCAAGATGAACAATCACGAGAAACTGGAAGAAGGTTACTCTACGCAGCGTCCTCCTATGTTCAATGGGAAATTCTACACCTATTGGAAGAACAGGATGGAGATCTTTATCAAAGCTGACAACTACCAGGTTTGGAGAGTCATCGAAGTTGGTGATTTTGAAATTACCAAAACCAACAGTGAAAATGAGGTAGTACCTAAACCTAAATCTGAGTTTGATAAGGAAGATTTTGAAAAAAATGGAAATTAATGCACTTGCTGTTAAATTACTTCATTGTGGTCTTGGACCCCATGAATACAATCGTGTTATGGGTTGTAAAAATGCTAAAGAAATTTGGGATTTACTTCAAGTAACTCATGAAGGAACTAACGAAGTGAAACGCTCTAAAATTGACTTGCTTATGTCAAAATATGAACGGTTTGAAATGCAACCAAAAGAATCAATTCAGGAAATGTTAACTAGATTTACTAACATTATTAATGAGCTTGTTTCTCTTGGAAAGCAAATCGCTATTAATGAGCAGGTCAGGAAAGTTCTAAGAAGCCTCCCTCAAGATGAGAGATGGAGAGCCAAGGTAACAGCCTTACAAGAAACAAAGGACTTCAGAAAGTTCAACATTGAGCAACTTGCTGGTTCCCTCATGACCCATGAGTTGCACCTAGGAACAACCAACAGTGAAGGAAACCGAGGAAAAGGCTTGGCTCTCAAAGCTGGAGATCAAGAAGAATCTGAAGTAGATGAAGAAGAGGCTGCTGTGCTGGTGAGAAGGTTCAAAAGAATGTTCAACAGAAACAACAGGTCAAGGAACTTCACCAAGAAACCCTCTACTTCAAAGGCTGACTCTGGTTGTCACAAATGTGGATCACTGGAACACTTCATTCGTGAGTGTCCACTTTGGGAAACAGAGAAAGGTAAAGGGAAGGCAAAGGAACAAGTTAAGAGCAACTACAACAAAACTCCTTTCAACAAAACAGACATTAGGAAGGCTATGATAGCTGCGTGGGGAGATTCTGAAAGTGAGGATGAAGAGGAACAACCTGAAGAAGAAACAGCTCATCTGTGTTTAATGGCCAAACGTGATGACAAGGCTTACAATGATGAGCTTGCTAAAGAGGTATTCCTTGATCCTAATGTACTTAAAACTTATACTAAAGATGCTCTCATTGATTTAGTGTTTGAAATGGAAGATGAATGGACTCACACTAGTGTTCGTCTAGGTGAGTGTCAAAGAGCTCTCAAAGTCTGCAAGGAACACAGTACGTGGATTGAAAATCAACGAACTGATGTGCAAAGCAGATTTTTTAAACTTTTTGACAAGAATCTTCTCTTAAAAGAAATGAATGAGAAACTCAAGTTTGAAAATATTATGGTTAATGTAGAACTGACTCAATACAAACTAGCTAATGCTGAAGTATCTCCAAGTTCCTCCTCTGAATCTTTGCCTAAATTTAATGAGGATTTTGAAAAATTAAAATTTGATCTTGATGAGTTAAGAATTGAAAAGGCAAAATTGGAGAAGGAACTTGAGCTTCGAAAAGAAAGATGCATTAGTCATGTTGGAATTCCTAAGTGGATTGAGAATGCTCAAACCAAAAGAACTGAAGGTGTAGGATTCATACGTTCTAAGCATAAGGGCAAGAAAAAATATGTAGACCTGCCTAGCTATAAAGTATGTACCTTCTGTGGTAAAACTGGTCATCTTGTTGCTACTTGCAACAAGAAGGAACAGTCTGTTAACAAAAATGTTAGGCAAGTTTGGGTAAAGAAATCTGATATTGCTTCAACGTCCAAGGAACCCAAGGAAACCTAGGTTCCTGAATCTAACCAATGAGTTCTTTTGCAGGTCCTAGTGAGGGGGAACAACACGTGGTACCTCGACAGTGGTTGTTCAAAGCATATGACAGGAGACAAATCAAAGTTTCTCTCACTAGAGGCCTATCCAGGAGGAACTGTGACCTTTGGAGACAACAAGAAGGGTGAAGTAATTGCTAAAGGAAAAGTAGGAAGGTCCAGTTCTCATTCAATAGAAAATGTACTTTTGGTCGAGGGTTTAATGCACAATTTGCTGAGCATATCACAATTTTGTGATAAAGGAAACTCTGTAAGTTTTACCTCTGATTCATGCAACATCATTAATGATAAAACAGGAAGGGTTGTTCTTGAAGGAACTAGAAAAGGGAACACATACATTGTGGATCTGAATTCTGTTCCAAGGAACAACCTTACCTGCCTGAGTGCCATTAATGATGATCCTTTATTATGGCATAGACGTTTTAGACATGCTAGCTTCTCACTCATGGATAAACTTAGAGCAAGGAAATTGGTCATAGGGCTTCCCTCAGTCAAGTTCCTCATACAACATATCTGTGATGCATGTGTGAGAGGCAAGCAAGTCAGGTCCTCTTTCAAAAGCAAAAACATGGTCAGCACCACAAAGCCATTGGAGCTAATCCATATGGATTTGTGTGGCCCCATGCGTGTTCAAAATAGAAGTGGAAAGAAATATGTTTTAGTTATTATTGATGATTTTTCTAGATTTACTTGGGTGATTTTCTTATCTAGCAAGGATGAGACTTTTGATGAATTTGTGTCCTTTGCCAAAAGAGTTCAAAAGTCAAGTGGAAATCAAATTATCCACATTCGATCAGATCATGGAACAGAGTTTGAGAATTCAAGATTCGATGACTTTTGCAAAGAAAATGGCATGGATCATAACTTTTCAGCTCCAAGAACTCCTCAACAGAACTGAGTTGTTGAAAGGAAGAACAGGACTCTAGAAGACATGGCAAGAACTATGCTCATAGCAAGTGGTCTTCCAAGGAACTTCTGGGCTGAAGCTATTAATACTGCTTGTTATATTATTAATAGAGTTATGATGAGACCAATCATCAATAACCCTCCTTATGAACTGTTTAAGGGCAGAAAACCCAATATTTCTCACTTTCGAGCTTTTGGATGCAGGTGTTTTGTCCATAATAATGGGAAAAGGAACATAGGAAAATTTGATGAAAGAAGTGATGAAGCTGTGTTCCTTGGCTATGCATCAAATAGCAAGGCTTACAGAGTTTACAATAAAAATACATTGTGTGTAGAAGAAAGCATTCATGTGATATTTGATGAATCTAATATGTTTATGAATGTACAAGAACAAGACAATAATGATTATGAAATTGGAATGATTAGAGACAGGGAAGAAGAGGAAGAAGCCTCCAAGCAAACTAAGGAAGTAAGAGAGGAACCTGAGCAAAAACATCAAGAAAATGCTGAAGTTCCTGATCAAGAAACCCCGGAGGAACAAGATCATGGAGAATCCGGCAACGAGGAAAACGCAGAAGAAACCGAAGAAGAAGTGCCTCAAATTGGAGTTCCTGCTAGAGAGTTTCATCCAAAGCCATTCAAATATCAAGGCTCTCATCCAACAGATCTTATTATAAGTGATATTGGTAGAGGAACTCAGACCAGATCACAGATGAGGAACTTCTGTGCCTTCCAAGCCTTCTTATCCATAATTGAGCCAAGAAATCATGATGAAGCTCTGAAGGATGCTGACTGGATAATTGCCATGCAAGATGAACTCAATGAGTTCGAAAGGAACAAGGTCTGGCATCTTGAAGAGAAACCAGAACATAAAAAGGTTATAGGGCTCAAGTGGGTGTTCAGGAACAAGCTGGATGAATATGGAACAATTGTGAGAAACAAGGCCAGACTTGTTGTGAAGGGCTACAATCATCAAGAAGGTATTGATTTCGAAGAAAATTTTGCTCCCGTTGCTAGATTAGAAGCTATTAGAATGTTAATTGCTTTCGCTTCTTTCATGGGTTTCAAACTGTATCAAATGGATGTTAAATGTGCTTTCCTTGAAGAGGAGGTGTTCGTAGAACAACCTCCTGGTTTTGAAAATCCCCAATTTCCTAATCATGTCTTTAAGCTTGATAAAGATTTTTATGGGCTGAAACAAGCTCCTAGAGCTTGGTATGAAAGGCTCTCTAAGTTCCTTCTTCAAAATGATTTTAAAAGAGGAAAAGTAGATAAAACTTTGTTTTTAAAATCTGAAGGAACTGACTTACTAGTTGTTCAAATATATGTTGATGATATTATTTTTAGAGCAACTAACGAAAACTTGTGCAAGTACTTTGCTGAGCTAATGAGTGGTGAATTTGAGATGAGCATGATGGGGGAACTCAACTTCTTTCTTGGACTACAAATCAAACAAACAGAAAGAGGTATTGCAATTCACCAACAAAAGTATGTCAAAGAACTACTGAAGAAATATAATCTTGACCAAGCAAAGACCAACCTTACACCTATGGGAACAGGCACAAGGTTAGATGAAGATCTACAAGGAACTAGTGTAGATCAAACTGGATACAGAGGTATGATTGGATCTCTTTTATACTTAACTGCTAGTAGACCTGATATAGCATTTAGTGTTGGCTTATGTGCAAGGTTCAATCTAATCCTAAAGAGTCACATCTTACAGCAGTGAAAAGGATCCTACGATACCTCAAAGGAACTGACCATCTTTGTCTCTTCTATCCTAGAAGTGATACTTTTGATTTAAAAGGTTTTGCAGATGCTGACTATGCAGGGGATCTGGTGAACAGAAAAAGTACTTCAGGGATGATTCAGTTTCTTGGGCCATGTCTAGTTTCTTGGGGATCCAAGAAACAGAATACAGTGGCCTTGTCAACTGCTGAAGCTGAATATGTGGCAGCTGCTGCTTGTTGTTCTCAAGTACTCTGGATAAAACAACAACTAAGAGACTATGGTATGAAGTATAATTGCATTCCTATTTACTGTGATAATACTAGTGCCATATGCATTTCAAAAGATCCAGTTCATCATTCTCGCGTGAAGCATATTCATATAAGGCATCATTTTCTTAAGGATAATGTGGAAAAAGGCTTAATTAAATTAGATTTTTGTGAGACTGAAAATCAAATTGCTGACATTCTTACTAAGCCTTTGAGCAGGGACAAATTTGAAAAGATGCGCATGGAACTTGGTATGATACAATTGAGTTAGAAGACCTCAAGTTTCCCCAAGGTATAAGTCAATCGTGCATGCATTATATGTGTCTTACACAATGTGTATATGTGAAAACATAGTCCTGAGTATTAGAATGTATGGCAATACATATGGGATTGTGGCTGTATGTGAAGAAATCAAATTGCACTTGCTTATCTAAATTACTAACAAGCTATGTTGATTTGTTCCAAGTTCCTCCTAATATTTTCATAAGATTTCGTTCTACCACTTCTTGAATTAACTAGCTAGTCAGTTAATTAATTTTTATCTTCTGAAAAAATCTTATCTTTTTATTTTTGAATTAATCTCTCAAGTTTATCTTTTTAAATTCAAATCTATCTTCAATTAAATACCCTAGTCTTTTCGAATTCAATTCAAGTTTCTGATCAAAAACTTCTCTATTTAATCAAGACTCTTCATGTCAAATCACATTAATTGAATCTTCCGTTTTAATCTGACCAAGTGAAAAGTAATTTTTCTATCCTTCTTCAAACGAAACATACCCCATTCAATTCACCTTCTACACTATTCCACCGACCTAATTCACCTCTCAGAATTCACCTCACTATAAAATGAAACCAAACCCTAACCACTGTTCCTCACCACCCTACTCCGTAAAATACACACTTGTCTTCAGTGATTCTTCTCCAGTTCCCATGGAAATCTCACCAAAAATCCAAAATTCACCTCAAAAAGCACCACCCATGGAAGTTGAGACTGAAACCTCAACTCAAGCTATTGCTGAAACCCCATAAAACAAACCCATGGCTCGCAGTGATTCGAAGAAGAGGAAGATAGAAGAGGAATTGGACTACGAGGAACTCGGTGAACCGATTCAGGGGGAAAAATCAAAGTCACCTGCTGTCAAGAGGCTTGAAGCAAGCTCTGATCGATTCATCGCTAGTCTCTGCATTAATCTCAAGTGGTGTGAGATAAGTAAGTATACTGAACTTCTTGATATTCTTGAAGCTTAAAATTGGGCTAAGTTGTTTAGTGAATGTTATGACAATGTGATTGCTCATGCTCCATTAAAAGAATTTTGTGCAAATTTTAAGAATGTGAATGGTGTGTGTACTAGCCGAGTTAAAAATAAGAAAAATAGTTTTGATGCTGATGATTTGGCTGCTGTGTTTGGAACTCCTAATGAGGGGTTTGATGAGTATTTTAAAGGTGAAACTGAATTAAGTGTTGATGACGTTTCTATTGAAAAGATTGTTGAGTCAATTGGGGGTAAAGCTTCCAAAGTGAAAACCAACCATAACCTGTTCTCTCCTATCCAAAAATTGCTGTTTATCTTTGTTCATATGGCCATAATACCAAGAACTCAGCACATGAATGAGGCTAATCACCTTGATGCTGTGCTCATGTACTGCCTTGAAAATAAAATACAAATAAACTTCCTTTCCCTAATGATCCAGCACCTCTCTCACTGCATCGCCAACCATTTGAAGGTTAGATATGCTAACTTGTTGATCACTCTCCTAGAAAGTTGTGGTGTCTCCATGACTAATTATGAAAGCCTCAAGCTAAAAACAAACCATTATGTGCAACCAAGAACCCTTGAGGCCAGAAACCTAACTGTTGTAAATGGAGTAACCCAATTCCTCTCCAGATCTCTCCCAAAAACCAAGCAGGATGAAGGTAGTGTGAAGAAATTGGAGGAAGAGGAGTTGGATAGATGGCTGGAAGGGGAGGACAGTGAGGGTGAGGGAGAAAAGAAGACTAAGGAAGTGCTCATAATGCCTGCAAAGAGTGCTCCTAGTGTTGGAAAGAGGAAGAGTACAAGGTTGGCTTTTAGGCCAAAAGGAAAAGACAAGGCTGAATCTACTGCTGTAGTAGATTTATGTGATGAAAAGGGAGAAGAGAGAACTTTTGTTCAGGGGAACAGGGCACTTTCACTGAGGCTGCAGTTCAAGTAGAAGATGAGGTGGGGTTGACTGGTCTTGGTTCTGTCAGCTCTACTCTACAATTGAGGGCTCTCAAGGATACAGTGCAGACGCTTGTTGATGCTCAGCTTGTTCTAGTTCAGAGGATTGAGTCTCTAGAGAAGATGGTGTCAGACTTGGCAAAGGCTTCTACTGAGCTCACATCAGCAGTGCAGCAGAGCACCTCCACTATATCTCAAGGGCAGTCAGATCTTTTGAAGAAGCTGGAGGATCTGGTCATTGAAGAAGTTCTAGCAGAAGATGCAGGAGAAGAGCATCTATCCTCTGCCCCTGAAGCCTAATTCTGTTTCTCTTATGTCTTAGCTATCAAACTTTTTATCTTTGAACTTGGTCTGGATTGAACATTGTTTCTTTTGGTCTGTAAACACTTAAAACAGGGTATTTTGCTTTTTGGATGTTCTGGAGGAACATCAGTTTGTTTATATGGATGTTGCATGCTTGCTTTCTGACTATTTGCATACTATTTCTGCCTATATGTGCTTTGTTCTATGCTTTGGACACAAACCATTATCATGGTGCTGTGTTTAGATATATATATTTGTGTGCATTAATTTTGATGAACGCCAAAAGGGGGAAAAGAAGGCAAACTCAATTGTTGACAAGCTCTCCATCCATCTAAAACTAGAAGGTATAATTTTTCATTTCATTCATTTCCTTGTTAATTTTTAAAACTAGTTCATTTTTATTTTAAGTTTTTTTTTTCTTTTTCTGATTGTCTTTCAATTTTATTTTATGAGTTTGCTTAGGTTTGTCATTCATCAAAAAGGGGGAATATTGTTGATCTTAAGTTTTAAGATGACTCTAGGAACCTAAGCAAACCCATTAGGGCTTTAACATTTGTCTATTAGCTTTGATATGTTGACATATTTTATATGCAACGAAGTTCTAGAGTCAGAATGGAGCATGGAACAAGGTCAAAGGAAGAGCTTTGGATGAGCATAGAAGACAATCAGAAGCCAAGTTCCTTGAGTGAGGAACTGAAGCTCCAGAGTCGAAGCTTCACTGAGTTCCAAGAAGTCTATTGTAACTTTATTATTTATTTTAGGCTTCTTGTATATATGTTAAGTACTTTGATTATTGATAGGATTTTAAGTGGATTTAATTTCAGTTTATAAAGATTTTATTTTCCTTGTTTAAAAAGATTCTATTTTATTTTCGGAAAATTATCTTTTAAACTATTCTATTTATTTAAAGATTTTCTGTTTTAATTCTATCCTAATATTTTGGAAAATCTGACTTGGTAAAATCTCCTTTGAAAACTCTTTTTAAACGGATCTTTTACTTGGTCAAGGAGGTTGAGAAATTTAAGGAAGCAGTAAACCACTTCCTTCAGTATACTTCAGCTTGTTGCCCAAGCCTCCACGAACTGCACTTCCTAGTTTCATGGGAGTTGTGGTGAAGTGGGAGTTAAGGCAGACGTGGGAGTTTTCAACTGATTTCCTCTAGTATAAATAGAATTAGTTTTCTATTTTGAAAAGCACACTTGAGCATTACAATCTTCTAAGCTTTTCGAAAAGAGTCAAAATCCACTTAAGTCCTTGAGTGTCTTTGTACTTAGCATCTTAGAGTTTTAATTCGAGTTGTATTGGGGAAGAGTTTGGGTAAACTCTAGAGTGTTGAGATTGCTTTGAGTGAAGCAAGGAGAAAAAGAGAGATTTGAGAGCTCAACTGATTGAGGGATCAATTGAGGGGGAACTTAAGTTCGTAGAGGAACTTGAGTTTAGAGTCTTAATTTGTAATAGGTTGTTTGCCCTATTATTATTAAGAATTGAGTTTAAAATCCCTTGTGGTTGTGGTTTTTCTTCTTGATTAGGGCCAAGAAGTTTTCCACGTAAAATCTCTCTTGCACTTTAAAGTTTTTGTTTAAGTTTCTTTTAGAATTCCGCAAAAATTACCCCAATTCCTCCACAATACAATTCACCCCCCCTCTTGTATTGTTCATTCGAGTCAACATCAAACTATATAAAATACGATATATGTCCTTTTCAAATGAATTGAAGATAAGCGTGAAGTACTTGATGTAAAGCAGCAACAAAATTTAGTGTTTTGAGTGACATTATAGATATATCACATATGCATACGTGCACGGCAATAAGTTTTGGAGTAGCTAGGTGTACTTTTTGTATTTTGGCTAAGTTAAAACACTACTTAATTTAAGATGTAATGGCTACCTAATTAAATTGTAGTACGTGAAGTCGTGAATGATAGCTTTTAACTTCGATAATGGTGTTTAACAAAATTAACTTTTAAATTAGTACGTGTTTGTCAAAATTAAAAATACTTAGCTTATTTCTTCTTTAAAGTATCATACACAATAAATTTTTAGTTTATCATTTTAAATCAACAACTAATTTATGTCGAATACCTTCATCAAACAACTAAATTGACAACTCTTGACCAAGTAATCCCGACCACAGTACGGTATGACCAGCCACACATAAAAGTTTGTGAGATAAAATATTATCTTTTCATATTACGAATTTTATCTAAATATGAGAAACAGAGTTAATAATTCATTTTATAATAAAAAAAATTCAAGTAGTAAGCAAGCGAATATCACAAAGTTTATTTAATAAATATATATTAGTATAATATTTTATTTGAAAAAATACAAACAAAACCGTGCATCACACGGACTTTATCTAGTAAGGGCATGTTCACATTTACTGAACTGAACTTAACTGAACTGATTGGAGCTGAACTAAACTGATTGGAGCTTAACTGAACTAAACTGAACTGAACTGATTGGAGCTGAACTGAACTGAACTGAGCTGAAATGAATATTTTATGAGAGAGGGAAATTAAGAGCTGAACTGAACTGATTGGAACTAAACTGAACTGAACTGAAATTAAGTACATGTGAACATGCCCTAACTTAATAAGAGGGAAATCATATTCTAATTTACTAGCTTATTCAGTAGCATATCAGGTATTTTTTTTTTACAAAAAATCGTATTTATGATTTTTTTTTTTATATAAATTATGTATTGTCATTCAATTAATATATTTGTTTGTGCAATTTACATGATTGTGATTAGTTGCTTACTTGGTTAACATGTTAATTTTATTTAATAATTTGGGCTTTTTTTTTTTCAATGTACCTTTATGCTAATTGCTTGCATTTAATATGAAATACCAAACTTTTAGGGTTATATTCTTTTTTTTTTTTTTTTTTTTTTTTTTTTTTTTTTTTTGTTTTACTTGCTAATATTTAATTTGATAATTATTGTTTTTGTATAAATATAGGTAAATCATGAAATCAAGAACACTAGATTTTTTTTTATATAAAAAAGCTAATAATCAGCAACAAGAGGGTTTCACTTCAAAGGCAAGTTTTGATTTTTTTAATTAATTTTTTTATCCATTAATTAAAAAAGGGTTATATTCTTTTTTGTTTTTATTTTACTTGCTAATATTAATTTTTTTAATTAATACTGAGGACTTTAAAATCCTGACTTTATCCTTGGCCCATGCCATCCTAGTTTTATTCTAGATTTCAAATCTATACCATTTTTTGAACCAAACAAAAAAAGTAAGTTTTTTGGTATGAGAAAAATCAGAGTTCTTTGCGTTTCTTATGAGATTTTGCGTGTGCATGCAAATTTATTCCACTTCAGTGATGTTGAACTAGTTGACAAATTTCATTGTGTTTGTTTCAGACTTTTAGTATTCTTTAAAATTTTGAGCTATGTGAGAGTCACTGAGTCAATGTATATAAATTTAACTAAAATGTTTACTGCATCTATTCACTAGATAGTTGACATATAACCCACTATTGATAGACTATTAATAAATATGAAGTTATATAATAATTTGATTTTGTTTTTGAATTATTGAACATATTATTACTTATTTAACAATAAATTAAATCTGTAGACCTTTTTATAACTAAAATTATTTGAACCTAATTTTTTTTAAAGAATATATTATTCTATAACTTATTTTTGTGGCCAACATACTAGACTCATTCATCTAGAACAAAATTTATAAACTAAATAGGCCCTGAAACTAAAGGTTTGAAAATTACCGAACTATATATAGTTTTAAAATCATAATCATACTCATACTACAGTTTAAAATTTATCAACAATCATTGTACAAGCTAGTACCACACACTGACACACATAAAAACCTATGTATTATATTTATTATATTATCAAATTCAGATCAATTAAGGGTGTTAAAGCTAGCTAGGGATTATACAGGCCTGATCTGGACTGAATCCTGCTACTAGATCCAATTTTGTTTTCAATACGTAAAATATTTAATACAAAGTACCTGAATTATGAGCAAAGGAGTGCCTAGCATTCTATTAGTGCCAGGAATGTCATAAAGCAACTCCTCCAAGGGGAATGGAGGATGAATCTCATCACCAAAATCCTCAAGTGTTGCATTTGCCTCAGCCTCGATGAAGGGTACACCCTCACCGGTGCAATCAACAACGAGTTTTCTATTTGGTCCCTCTACTAGCCGACCAGCATAAGGGTAGAAAAACACAAGAGCCTTAGCTAGCCCATCCTTTACAACCTTCACCGGGTCTTTCCCATGCATGAAAGAGTCAGCCCGGTAAAACATAGTTGCTGGCATATGAAATCGGAGTCCCTCTTGGTCATCAATGTCTGAAAGTGGTTTTTGTTGTCGTGGTGTAGGCTCAGCTGGACACACAAGCTTCGGCTCCCCTCGTGTTACATTTAACACAAGGGGATTAGTGTCTTGCGCCATAAGAGCCATAATGATAGATCAATTCTCAAGTATTTTGAAATTAATTAAGTGTGCAACGTCAAAGCTATGACTATAACATTTATAGATGTAAGTTGTAGCAAATAGGCCAGTTAATTACGTCTAGATATATGCATGGAATATTATGTGCATGCTTTGTTTTGTGTTAGGTGCATGGAGTAACGCTATCAACAAGATCACGTCATATATCATAAATTAATACGTACTAATATTATTTTTATGTGTTACTAGTATAAAATAAAGGGTTGGGGTTGGTGTGGTTCTGAGGTAGCATGGGTTGGTAAGATGCGCCGGTATTTTGGTATTTTGTCAATCTTAGATAAATGGTCTTTTAGACTCAAGTGTTGTAGGAATAACACGCAATTTTTTCTTAAAATTGGACTAATTTTCATCCATCCACGTTAGCTTGTGTGTCCGATTTAATATGATATAGAGCATTTTACAATTAAGGTCGTTCACACCTACGAATTTTACTCATGATGTTTTTATTATTGTCGTACCAACTTTTTATTAGAGACAATTTTTATTTTGTGTTTGTTTGGTTGACAATAAAAATATTAAAAATAAAATAAAGTTTATAAGAATTGAAAAGTCATTTACAAAGTAATTGGTTGGTTAACACCTGTTTTTGGAAACAGAATTCTACTCGGTGTGTAAGGGTATTTTGGGTATCAAGATATTTAAGGTTTGATGTCCAACGTCCGAACATACTTGAGCTATGCCTTGCAAGGATGTCTGAGATCGAGCTATGCTTGCAAGAAAGAGATAGTAAGCTGTCCTGGGGGGTTGACCCGAAAATGCCCATCCGACGCTCAAGTCAATGAAATGTACTTTTTAGAGAGAGAATGAGAGATATTAAAATAAGTTCTATCACTAATCATTGGTTGCTATTTATAGATGTACTTTCAAGTGGCAAAACTTGGACAGATTAATAATAACCTGTACTTTCTAATGATTAATAGATGATGGACAGGATCAAATTGGGTTTCAAACGTGGTCCGGGGTAACAAGTAATAACATAAGGGGCTTTACACCAGTGCTCCCTTTGTCTTTTTGGTTAGTATCTTTCCAAGCCTAACAAGGTCAGGGGTTCGAGGGTTGGTAGGACATAGGGACTTTACAGTTACCATGAATTTATCTTCAAAAAATCAAAGGTCATGTTAAACAGAAATCATAACTTCATCCGCCAAATTTCACCATTAATCATGTCCTTTGTACTTTTCATCCATAAATTGTAATCTAACGCTACCGGGTATAGTTATTCCGTATTATATACTATGTGTATGGAAATTAACCAATCTCCTATTGAAAGAAAGGTTTGTTGGAAACCAGGTGTGAAAATTGAAACTTATACGGAGTATGTCAAGACGTTAATTAAGTACGTTAATGGAGAAGTAGCTTTTTTTTTGATTGGGTAACCGTAGTTTTTGATTAGTTTTTTTTGCTTTGAATTTTTATTTTATTTTATTTTTTTTTGGTTAAAAAATAAAGGGTCAAATAAATGAATGGATAAGATTTCCTCCTAAAAGATAGGGATTAGATTGAAAACTAATACAATGGTCACAATTTTTGGGTAGCCATTCAATAATCAAAATTACCCAACCTATTATTTCACCTGCGCAACTTCTAAATTCTTTATTTTTCTTATATTATTCACCTTTCTTTATTATGCCTAGAGGTGGCAAAACTGAACTGATTCGAAAAAAAAATCATCCGTTTCGATTTGTAATCGATCCGATTTGACCCGAGAAATTCAAGACCCAAATCCAATTTGTTACCAACCAGAATTTAATCCGAATCCTCGATCTGAACTTTACCTGGAACTGATTTGACTCGACTTGAACTCAACCCGAACCCGATATGACATGACTTGAACTTAAACCGAACCGATTTGAACTGATATTAACCTGACCCGATTTTAAATCGATCCGATTTTAACCCGGCCATAATTTTAAATCTAACCTATTACTGACCTTTTTTCAAGTTCTTATACTACTATATATATTTATAAATTTACTAATTATTAATAAGTTAGAAAGTCTAAAACTCTAACAAATATCTTACACAAATTCAATTAGGGCATGTTCTGATTTACTAAAAACAACTGAAATGAAATGATTGGGGCTGAACTGAACTAAACTAAACTGAATAGAGCTGAAATGAATTGTTTATGAGAGAAGGAAATTAGGAACTGAATTGAAGTGAACTGAAATTAAGCTGAACTAAACAGACCCTTAATAATAAAGCAAACTAATAATATTACTTGCAGCCTAATGAGATTAATTAAACAATTTAATAGTAGTACCTTAAAAAAAGGACATTCTTTTTTGTATATCACCATATGTGACTATCATCTATCAATCTATAATTTATCACTAGTTCATTACTAAACGTCTCACTTATGTACGTAGGTATGATAAGTCATCAATAATTATTCAATTCAAATTTGGCTCCAAGATAAATATTACACAAGAATTGATTGAATGAAAAAACCAATTCTTCGCATTTCGTAATAATTAACCACACAATATGAGAAATGACACATGAATGACTTGATATTGACCCAATAATAAGGTAAAAATTCAATAATTACTCTAGTTTAAAAATGACTTTATTTGGATATTTAATTTGGCCAACTCAGCCAAAATCTAGACAAACACGGAAAGGATTTGAATAGGAATTGACCAAATACTGAATCAACCTTATCTTAATCAAACCGAACATGACTGAACCGAAATAATTCTAACTGAAATCAACCCGATCCGAATTTATTTGAACTGATCTAGAGTTGACCCAACCCATATCTGATCCGGACTTAATAGACCATGACCCGAATTTGACCCAACTCGACCCAATCCGAGTTAAAAGAATAATTTTGACCTGAACATATTTTACCTTAACAGACACGACCCAAATAGACCTGACCAAAAGTCCATCCTATTATCCGAATTGACACCTCTAGGTATGCCTATTCTTAGCTCCTAGTCTAATACACAATGCATGCCTAAGCATAGTATGTAGTATATCCAAATCGACCAAATGAGTCTCAATAATAATTGATTATTATCCTAAGTATTAAGCTAAGGTTAGTGGCGGAGCCACCATAGGTGCCCTACCAGGAAAAAAAAAGTGTAAGTTAGTTAAAAATAGTTAAAAATTAGATAAATACAATACAAAGCTAACTGTTGTGTTCAAACTTTGCAGTAGCCAAGTAATTAGAACCATACCTTTTCTAACAAAGGTCATGGGTTCAATTCTCTTGCCCAACATCCAATTTTATTTGTATTTTTTTTTATAACTAGTTGTTGGTGCGCGCGCAAATATGCGTGCGCCCCCCCAACGCTATGCTATGAATGATGTGGATGATGTTTGAATGTCGTGGTTTGGAGAAACGTTGCAATAAGCATGTCATCACAATGTGGTTTAACAATACAAATATCGAGTTTATATTTACACAATGTAGTTGTCAATTGAAGGTATCGTAGTTACAGTGAGCAATTTTAGTACATGCCGATGCCACTCTATTACTGGGACAATGCTATAGTTCATGCGGGTGGAGGGTCATGTGTTGGAGAACATGTTGGTGTCTACAAAAGGTGTGACTAAGGTCCAGCTCATGTGTTATGTGTAGCTCTAGTGTATGATCTCTTTAAACTGTACAAGGTTGTTTTATTTTTTGACTACAAAGGGATAAGGAATTGATAAGTTCAGGATGTTATGATGAAACAAGGGTAATCTGTAAAGAAAGTTCAATCTGGAATATTGCAGAAGATAGATGCATTCCATCATTGAAAATTGTATGTATTATGTTGGGAAGTATGTACTGCTATTCTATATCAGTGGTAAAAAGGAATATTAATCATGTGTAAGTTGAACTTTGGGGAAAATACAGTTGTGTAATATTTATGCCTTATTGTAAGCCTTTCTTTTTTCTTCTTTTTTTTTTTTTAAACAAAAAATATTTTTTTGAGAAAAGATCTTCTTGTAAGTCTAGCAGTACAAGCATAGACATTGAGATATGTGTCAACTACTTAATTAGGCTTTTTTTCATTTAATGGTATTGTATATTGAGTCTTTTGAGTTTCATGAGGCTATATATACTTTGTTAGCGTAGCTGTTTTATATTGTTTCATATTTAATTGCTACAGATATTCATTGGATATCTAAATTGCCATGGGTGAATTTACATTGTCATTTACTATTCGTGTGGAAACAGAAACTCGAGACAAACTGGTAAGTCAAAATTAAGGGTTTGTTGAATTTTGTATATGAAAATTAAGGGTTTGTTGAATTCTGCATATTGCATACTTTTTATTTTATTTTATTTTATTTTTTTTGGTTTGGGGGTGTTTCTTTGTGATATGTTTTGCGTTGAATTTTGCCAATTTTAAAGGGTCGTGCATTGTTTTTTTTTTTCCCCTTTTTGTGTTTTTTTTTTCTGAGGAAATGTAATAAGTCTTTGAATTGTGAATTCTAGGGTTGATGTGGTATACTGCTTCTAAACCTGATGTTTAAAACTGGGTTTAATATAGTACAATTTTGATGATTGGTTTTGCAATGTGAAAATTGTGCGGGATGAAGGAGGGCTAAGGGCAGTTGACAGGTACACAAGCTTTAGAATTTAGGCTGAGAATATATAGGTTGAGTGGTTTTGTTTGAGAGATAATTAATCTGATGCTATGATGTGTGTTTGTAACAAATTTCTCATATAAACTTGAATTGTTCGGTTGGATGTGGAATTGATGATTAGTTTGTTATTGAGCCTGTGCAGTATTCTAATTGTCTAGTAGTTTTAAGAGAGTGGAATCACTGGTTGGTCTGTGTCGCATTATAGGTTGTAAGGTTTGTATTTGTAGTTTGGTTTCACATGTTGCTGTCTGCTTATGCAGATGTTCATGTGTTACAGCGTGACCCTGATGGATTGGAAGAGATTTTAAAAGACGGATTTCTCGACATTGAATTGGTATTAGATGGTAGTGATGAATCTTGGTTTGTCACTCTGTTGCATGAAGAATCTGACGGTGGTTGGCAGATGTATCTTGACATGGGGTGGTCAGATTTTATGGATGAGAATGCTTTAAATGTTGGGGATGTTTTAATGTTTAAGTACATAGGTAATAATTCCTTCGCGGTTAGAATTATTTACCGTACTGGAGCTCCACAGGGTGTGGGAGCAGGAGAAGCTCATGTAGTTGGTCACACTGGCAAGAAGCGTGGCTGTAAACCAGCCATTGAAGGTAGTTTAGATAAAATGATGGAGGCAAATGCATGGCTCGATGCACTTGCAGATGCTTGTGGTGAAGATTTCTTCAAGTTTATCTTCACTAAAAAATACTTTGAGCAGGCCATAATTGTAAGTTTGCTATGAAATTAAGTAGTATGATTTGTAGACCCTTTTTAGCTTAATCCATAGGTGTATATTACTGGTGTTTTCTGTTGTATGGTAGTGGTTGTTTGCTGTCTGTAATGCTTTAATTTTGTGTTGGCTAAATATTCCTTTGCCTTTTGCAAAAGCACATTTCATGGGATTCCCTCCAACAACTGCTGTAATCTTACAGAATTTTGATAAACAGTTTGATGTTGAATTGAAGATTATAGTGAAGCACAATAAGATCATTCAGTGTTCTTTGAAGAATGGAGTCAGAGAGTTCATTGACTATTACAATGTTCAGGTGGATGAAGCTGGCCTTTTCAAATATAGGAAAGGTCATCCTATAGTGTTCGATGTGGATTTAGTGCTAGTATGATTAGCCAGTGGGAAGAGTTTAGGAAGTTTTCTAATAAGGTGTATTAAGGTGACTGAAGTTTGTTTTGTCTATCAACTTTAGTAACTAAGTCTCAAGTGCAATGTGGACTATTGTTAAGTTATGTGGGACTAATTTGTTATGTAATATATTGTTTGTGGCTGGCACTTTTTCTACTTTGGTTTTTGTTAAAGAATTTATGCACATGTAACTGTTATTGAACTGCAGTTGCTACCTTCTGGTTCTTGTTCTTCTTATCTCTGCAATGATTTCAAAGATCGAGGACATTAGTTTGTATATCTTAATTCTTGCTTTAGATTGGTATTACAAAGATAGATTTGTTAGTGGATCTTGTTTTTTGAAAGATATGGCTAGCAATGCACATAAGGTTGTACATTTCGGACATCTAATGTTTTTAGGATATTGTTCTATGTCTTTATTTGTTGTTTGGTTAGTTGGAAATTACATTACTGATGGAATGAACTCTATGTTAGACACTATGGTGAACAACATTGACAACAGAACTTAGGTTGTTTATGGTTTTAAAAACAAGTTGGTATCATGGTTCTGAATCAAATAGTTCATTCGAGACTTCTTATTGTCCAAGGAGTTACAAAATTGAGAATCTCTATAAATATATAACCATACACTTACAACATTGTTATCATGGTATGAGTTTCCTATTGATAAACTAATGGAGTAGGATAGAGTATTTATTTTATGTTGAAGTAGCTTATTAAATAAGTTAGTTGTGTCCTATTTTTATCTATATATATGTCTATTCTTGTTTAGAGTATATGCATAACTAATTAAATGAATCTTCTATTTGGCTTTTGGTTTCTTATTGTGTTCATCTACATATAGTTTTGTCTTAGTTGTTCTATAGTTTTGGACTTTGTACAAAGGTACATGACATGGTTTTTTTGAATTGAGAATATTTTCTAGGATATAGTGCAATGAATCTTGGGTTTTATGACATATGCTGTGTAATCCATGTGCTTATGCAATTAGTTGAGTAGGAGCAGGCGCTTTGTACCAGAAGTACTTGCTCTGCTTGTTTTCAGAGGGGAGGAATCACAGTGTCTAATTACATGGCAAGAGGTACATTTCTAGGCTACATCTGATGTACAGTGTAAAGATGGAATTGAATATTAATTACAACAAGAATGCAAAAAGTTGTTTTTATATTTCCCATGTAATACTGTAGTGAATTTGTATATGTATGAAATGCATAATAATGAATGATTAGAACTTTATAAAAGTCTTGGTCCTTGTAGTTCGATTGTCCTCATTTTTTGAATTCCTTGGAAAGTTTTATGTTTTTCCCTTTGTTTCTCTGTATACTAATCTGCCTGAAAGTTTGTTGAATCTTAGAATGGGAAATAAGATTGACGGTTCATCTTCCTCATCCAAAGTACGTACAAGTGTTCCTGTTGCTGGTTATGCCAATTGGATGCAGATACCTTTGCTACGCCGTCGTTTAAAGAACTTGCAGTCTCGAAAGAGTGAGTCAGAGGAAGAAATGGCTATATTGCAGAGGTCGATGCTGCAGGTGGATGAGGATATCTTGTAGACAGCTAGAAAGATGGAAGAACTTCAGGCTGCTGTTGATGCTGCTAGGATAGATGGTCAACATCCTCGCGAAGTATTAATGGACTTGTTCTTCTACAGCAAGAATTCAAATTGAGTTTATATGGCTTTCTGTTGGTACAAGAGCTAATAATGTAAAATGTTTTGGTTTGCTGTTTTGTCATTAGTGTAGATGTTATTAGGAATATGATAAGCAATGAGGAGGTTTATCTTTAGCAGTTTCTTAACTCTTTTATCTGTTTAACTAACACTAGTTTGCAGGTATCGGTGTTACAATAATGATTTAGGATCGCAGAACGTTCCAAATCATTCTCCGTCCCTATCGCTACTTTGACTTTCGTTTTCGAAACTTGCGTTTCTCCAAACTCAGTCAAAGTGGGGGGCTTCTGTAGACACCCAAATGTGTCTCCCCAAAACCAAACCCAGTGATGAGTACCTTTTGCGTCGAATGATTATCGAATGAGGTGAAAGTGTGAAAAGTCAAATGTTGCGGTTGGTTTTTAAAAATTCTTTCTTTCTGCTTTCGAAAAACAACTTTATTTTATGAAAACAGCCAATCCAGTTTAGTTTGGTCTACGACAAGGGTCCAATAATAGTGTAGTTGGATGGGGCTTGCAAAGAGCTTTCTAACGATATATTATAAGCCCAATTCCGATGAATAATGAGGAAGTTATGGCCAAAATACTAAATTGGGCCCGATTTGATCTTTACATGCGGCCCAATGATCTAGGGGAGGGCCCAATGTTAATTGTTATTCCTAAAGTTATTAGAATTAATTATAGTTTTCTAGAATTCTTTAGAAGGTTCTCTTTAATCCTAATAAAATTAGAATTAATAATTATATTTTGATAAGTTTTATTTGAAATAAAATATTATTTTATGAAAAATACGATTTCAGTTTCCATACGGACTTTACAAATTGATTTTGATTGATAAGTGGACTCCGTGTTTGAAAGCGCGTAGGAATCCAGGCTGTCGCCATGCGACAGAGCTTGTCGCTAAGCGGCAAGGTCGGTTTTGCAGCGACAGTGTGGAGTTTTATTCCTTATCAAATTCTACTTATTTCCGGACTGTTTTCTTATAAATAGGGTCCTGAACCTCCGTTTTTATTCATCATCAATTATCATCAACGATCATCAACAATCATCAATTCTCAATTATCATCATCTTTAATCAATCATCTCTCTCTAAACTCTCTCTAGCTTTTCACAAACAAAATTCCGCATTCACGAGATCTAGAAACACCTAGCCGAGTTCGAAGTTGCCTTCGCCCTAGACGTGAAAGGTTATAATTTCTGAGGGTTTGGTCCCAAATCTCTATTTCAATTATTTAATTTAATTATTTTGTTTAATATTTTCCTTGAAGTTACTAACGCGTGTATTTTGTTATTAGAAAGAGGCACGAGGCATCAAAGTATGTAATCTTATTGCTCTATTCTTGTAGAAAGCATGTTTAAATTTGTTTAATTCCTAGTATCATGTTAGGATGTTATTATTGCTTTCTAGTATCATGTTTAGGGTGCCTTTTACTCTTTTCTAACATCATGTTAGTATCATGTTAGGGCTAAAACTTTGATCTTTATTGCTTAGTAACATGTTAGGGTTTGTTATTAATCTTGTTAGTATCATGCCTAGGATCTTGCTATTATTATGCTTTAACATGATTATTTCAATTATGATTGTTATAATAATTGTTATGATTATTGTTATGTTGCTTGATGATTATTGTTATTGCTTGATCACGCCTTTTATGCATGTTTAAAGGGAATTTGTACTTGTAATCACGCTTAATAAGATAATTAATAATCTTGTTTAGGGTTAATTTGATTATAATTCAAGTGATCGCCAATAATAGTTTTGCTTGTGTATTAAATTCAACCAACATAGATAAACAGGTTTAGGGTTAATCTATTGATTGCATGTTAGTCAGAAAGCGCACATGAATACGAGAAGAACGAAGTAGAGGCCTATTTAGGGCAGGTTCAATCTCTTTTAGGTTGGATTTGTACCCTCATCCCCGAACCCTATTTGGTTCAGGTGGAGTTGACGATCTCCTGGATCGTTAAGGGGTGTAATCTTCACCTTGTGAACGGTTTACAAGTTCCTAAAACTTGTTGGTGACTCTTTTGCTCTAGCTTCCTTCCCTTTGGACGCCACCATGCTTAAGTGTATGATCACAGTGGGGTTCAAGCTTGGGGTTAATGGCTTGAAATATTCCCTACAAGAGTGTAGAAATTCCATGCAATTTAATGAATAAGGGACAAACAATATAGAAGTTATATTTGAATAGAATTGCAAAATAATGGTTGTGATTGGTATTAAGAGTGAATAATGCATAATATTAATGCTAATAATGCAAAACAAATTTCAAACACAAGGATGTGCATTACTTTCAGCAGAGCAATACTAAATATGGATAGCATACTTTCGAATAGATGAAAGGGAAAAGCATGGGAATTTGAAAATGAAAGGATTGCTTACAGTATTCTTCATGCTAGAAATCTCAGCTGCTGACTTTCTGAGGAGTTTCTCTGTGCCATCATTGAAAGTGGTGAATGACATCGTTCCGGTGTCATCCACTGCTTTAAACTTGAATGTAACTCTATTGAACATGAATGGAATGAAGTTAGAAGCAGCTTTGGGTATATATTGTACAAGTTGGAAGAGCACATGAGTAATTTACTTGTGAGTAGAAATAGTATCTGTTTTTTGCAAACAGTGCAACGATAGCGAGATCCCACAGGAAGATTTGTACGTTTAGAGCATTCATGACAGCCAGCATAGACATGAATCTTATTCAGGTCAGCATTTGGTATGGTGACTCTTATCCATGCTACCTCTTCTTGCATAGTATTGGATGGCTGTAATTTTTGCAAGAGCAAATTGTCAGCTGTTGTCAAAAGATAGATAATATTACTAATTATTGAATGAAGTTCCTAATACTGGAGGTAAAAGTTGAACCATTTTGTTTCTCAGTTCTGAAATTGTGTAGATTTTTTTCTCGTCACTAGGGTATCTGACAGTAAGCACCCTAGCCTGCCTATCAAGCAAGAATTGTGGGTACACTCTTGCCCTATAATCAAGGTGTAATCATGATCAGTTTTAGGATAAAAAGGGAATATACCATGATAATTGGAATTCTAAAGAATGTACCATTCACGAAGCACATCTGCTCTATCTCCTTGAGGTTCATGAATGAATCAAGTTGACATAGTAGTGCTCAAAATGAACCTTGCAGTAGCATTAACTGTTAACACTTAAATTCACGGTGTGTATTTGTTATTGTAAAATAGAATTCTAAAGGTATGAAATCAGTTAACCTCTAGGTGTGTTCTGAGCTTTAAGAGAAGTGAGACCTACGACATTGAACCTGTTAGCCCAGTTGTTGAGTGCATTACAGTCATTCATAGCTAGATCATTCCATGCCGAAATGGTGATAGATTGATCATGGCTATTACATGGTTTTGGAAATACAAGTGAGTATAACAATTGAGTGATAAGTGATAAGCCTTGTAAAAGGTAAAGGAGCAATTGTTCAAATGTGAAGTAACCTTGTATCAGTGACAACTATCATGCGTGGCTGTTCTTCAATAAAGAGGACTACGACAACAACATCTGAAGCCAAGGAACGTAATTAGCATTAAGTTAGAGAATAGGCTACATGGTATGGTATTGCAGAACTTGCAATTACTATATCCAAGTGTATATCGAATATGTTGTCTGGTTCAACTGTCCTTGGAATAGTTGACAGAGGCTGATATTTGGGAACAATAGGGCCAGCTTCAGGATTCAACCTCTGCACAACAGTTTGCTGTCCAATAGTCATTTGGTATGGAAGTTCTTCAAGGTTGAATTTGAACTGATCATCCACAACACCTATGGAAGCCCCGAATATCTCGTATTTCCCAGTGGGTTTCAGGATCTCCTCATAGGCCTTTATCTGTTCTCCAAAAAGAGAGCAACGCATCTTGTTTTTCTGAGAGTCAAATGAAAGTGAAACGGCATATTTTAATCTTAACATATGGTTAGAATTTAACAAAAGCAATTTTAGGTACATAATTCTTTGCTCAGAATTGAATACATAAGGGCAACTTTAGTAAGGCATTCATATATAATTACAACTACAGAATCCTATCTCTCATTATACATAAGTATTATAATATGAACTGGATATGATTATCTAATAAGATAATGCTACAGCCAGTTCTTTTTAACATATCATGACTTATGAAACAATGTTTCAAATGAAAGATATTTCACAAATAGCTGTGTATAAAGAGAATTTAAAGAATAAAGTACTAAGTACAACCAAATTCACCATTTCATCTTCCATGATGAGAGTTTAGAAGACCAATCCAGGTTTTTTTGGTGATTCTCGAGGACAACCCTTTTTAAGTAACTATAACTGTGACCTTGTAATCTTTGCTCCGAGTATTGAGTTCATCCAAATAAACTGGTTCAAGCTTCATATTGTATTCCAATTGCAGTCTGAAATAACACAAGATCAGTACTGATGTAGTTATATAGATAAATTTTAAACAGAGGTTTTTAAAAGCTGATATTCATGATCATTAATGCTTTTGCTCAATTGTAAATGTACAATGGTAAATATAGCAGTGTCACAAACAGACTATGCAGGTGATTCAAAAGGTATGTAACTTGTAAAATACATTATATGCAAAATAGCAAAATGTACTCCAATTTCATAAAATCAACTGCTATTAAGAAGTTATGAATCTCAGGAAAACAACTTCTTAATAGCAGTTTTACAATGTCTATGCAGGCAGTTCACATGCAGAATGGCTAATATATTTTCAGACAGATGATATTACCCGTTTTCAAAATGTAACCAACAGCTTTGTACAGTCTGGTATGTATTGCATGTAGAAGTTTCATAGGCTTGGAATATTCTACATAGATTGTACATAGTCATAAATATTCGTGAAAAAAACTTTTAAAGAATTCAAGCTATGGTATTTAATAAGTAGAATCTATTTAAAGAAATTTATATTGTGCAGAAAATATTCCCTAGACATATTCTCATAAAGCAGAAAAGCATTTACATGCAACATGCATCAGGGAATTATAAAAGCAACAAACATTCAGGCACATGTATTTATTACACAACAGATACTACAATACATGCTAGCCTATTTTCTTAATCTAGCATGCAATTATGTTCATTTGTTTTAGAATTTTTTTACTTTTAATGATTATTACGATTATAGAAATAAGCAGATGCTCAAATTGAATATGTAGTACAGCAATGGTACTAAGAAATACATTTTTAGCTTTGAAGGCTTTAGAGGTAGGAGTACCTTAAGAGGGAAAGTGAAATTGCAAGCTTGGAAAAGGTGTTTTTTGGGCAGAAGTGAGGTTGTTATTTATAGATAAAAACAGGAAGTAGTAGCTAAGTAATCAAATGAACAAGCTCGACAATGAGCAGAGGCTTAAACAGTAGCTAACCCATACTGAAGGGTGGTTTCAGCAGTAGCAAAGTACAATTTAATTGTTTGCCAAACATTGCAATTCCTTTTTTTTTTTTTGTGGTCGTGCATTGCGATATTTTAGTTGTTGTTTACAACTACTATGTTTGTTAATTGATCTATTTTCTACTTGTCCTTTGTGCCTTTGTTTCTTGTTCATTTTTTTAAATTATTAAAAAGTGGGTGTTGGTCACCTACTTGTATAAGTGATGTCAAAATCAAACATTTGAAAGTATGGCTTGCAAAGCTTAGTGTACTGTTTGAGGGAATAGTAACACATATAAATAATATAATAACACAAAACATATTAAAAATGATATAAGTGGTAATTTTAAGTGGTTGTGAAGGGTTCTAATATAAAATGTCATCCAAGTTTTTATTTTTGAAAAAAGTTTTTATGTGGTTCTTGACCAAACAAGTACAATATATTGTGTCCTTTAAGTATCTTTTCTTAATAGTCATTTTGACCATTTGTACTACTTCCTTCAAAAGTAAGTAAATTGTCTATATTTTAAGTAATGTAGTCAGTGAATTGGCAAATTGTAATTTGTATAGATTGACTACATTAACCTCAATTCATAGGTTTGATCAATTACAATCAAATGATGCGTAGTTTATTAAGAAATGGGCACTCATACACTCTGTATTTTGATCAGACGGACCAAACTATTAGTACTGGGTATGTTTCTAGAGACGTGAAAAATATGCAAAACCAATAGTCAGTAAAACATCAAGGTCCATGTCCTAAAATACGTGTACAAGTAATAATTTACAAAGTATTAATTACAATTGGGTGCATCTATTATGCTTACATAAACTCGTATATGTAGAGAAGCAACGTTTACATTTGTTGTATTTATTTGTAATCTAGAAATGAACTCTTCATATGTGACATATGTTTGATATTATAATCAACAGGAATTGGAACTCATGCTTGCTTTTGTGGAGCTTATAAAATTATATGTACAAAGTTGTCTACCACGGATTAATAAAAGCAAATTCTCACATGTGTTCAAGTATATTTATGGATTTTTAATTGTCGAAGCGTAGTGTAATATTTAATTGTCTTATTCAGATATCTAATCCTAGAAGATGGCATTGTACAATACTTTGTAACAGATTGTGCCATTTATATGATATCATGTGATAATGAATAGTCGACTAATGATCCAAGTTTACCTGTCTCAAGAGTGCGGGAGGAGGTGGAAACCTTTGAGAAGAAATTTGAATTTGGTGCTAGTTTAGATTTGGAATTGCTTGGTATTGATACTGTGAACGAGATCTACATGCAGGGTATACGACGCACATATTAATAGGACTGTACGTGTGCTAATCTATGTTTATGTAAATTAGGGAATTCCAATTGCTAGTGTTTGTAGAAGTGTCAAAAGAGATAAGCTTGAAATGTAAAGTGAAGGTAGGAAGAGTTTGATAGTTAATATGTACCCACATTCTATTTATATAATATCTGAACAAAATAATGAGTTATTTGTTTCATTTTATTTAAACTTCCCTTTTTTTGTTTGTTTAAAAAGCATTCAAATTAACTACTATGTATATTTAAAAGATACAAGTGTACTAAACAAGCCAAGTTGTAATTTCCCTTAAGCTAAGCATGATATAAACATGTAATTGTCTAAATAATTCCATTAGTCCTGAATTTCAACATGTAGACTTGTATATCTATAACAATCCACTACTACCTAGTTGATTATAATTGGAGTTGTAACCCATGTAACATCACTTTTAGAGATGTTGTTGCCTATCCCTGCTCATTGACATACCAAACATAATGTACGGTCTGATTATTGTAAGGTAGTCTTATTTTTGTACTGATTGATCGACAACATATAACTTACACAATAGATTTGGTAGATACTGGGATATGGTGCATTTCACATGGCCACAGTTAACAGTTAGATTCTTTCCAGTGCTATAGATGGGCTCTTATCCATCAAGGGTATCATATATTATACAAAGGGAATGTCCAAAGCATTGTAAGAACTCAACTTCCAATATTTGCTTTAGGTACCTAGCTTTGCTAAAGATGGTAAGTACAGTCTGTGGTGACTTTGTTAAGTCTATTATTTGCATTTGTGTTCTAAGTAAGTTTTTGTTTGCCTTTAACTAATTCCTCAGCTTCCCATGTTGTTAGGCTGAAACTTATGCTCTCATGAAATTGATACTGAGAATCGAAGAAGAACACAAAGATATGATAGTATGTATTTGTATTTATCCCTATTAGCATTGAGTAGATATAGTCCTACTAACTAACTGTGTTTTTGATATGATTTAGAAGATATGTCTTTAACAGGTGCCCTTTGGACATCTTTGATATGTAAATTAATCCTACTGACTAACTGTGTTGTTGATTTGATTTAGGAGATAACTGTTTTTTTATCATATCCTATTCAATTGGTGTGGAGCAGGTCAAATATTGTGCGGTTGTGATGGACTAGCATGGGATATTGTTATTAGAAGAACTAAATCTAGAAATATGATCACTGGAATGTATGTCGAGGGAGGCTGGAAAGAGTTCATCTCAGATAATAATATCGAAGTTGGAGATACCTTGATAATGTAATATAAAGGTAGAAGAATATTCCATACTAAAATTTTCTCATATGATGGGCATGATAAAACCCATGTCGGTACACCAGTTACACAGACCATAATTACTTGAAGAAGGCTTCCATTGTCTGTTGCAGAAATGGAAAATCACTTGAGGCTAATGCAACAACAACGTCCTGAGCCATCATTCACATATGTCTTTAATCCCCAGTCTATTTTCCAAGGAATGATTGTAAGTTTTGGAGTTAGTAAGCTGTATATCTGTATATATTATATGATTATGTGCAAAACATATTATTATTAGCAAATATTTAACTACTGATTTTATGTAAAATCTATTTTGAAAAGGTTGTTCCAGTCTCATTTGCTATAACACATTTCTAGACAGCAGATCCTTGCACAACTGTTCTTCTCCGTCACAAAAGGGACCAGTGGTGTGTTGATTTACAAGTAGTTCGAGAAGAAGGCAGCATCATATCATGTTTACTATGTAACGGTGTTAATATGTTCTATGAACACGTATGTGTTGTGGTTGGTTTAGGTGCTGTAGTGGTCTATCAACTAGGTTTTCCTCTTCTATTTGAGGTGGTGCTTAGACTAGCATAGTCACTCACATAGAACTGCTTTCCAGTTCACATGTTTAGCTGCTGTATTAGCATCAATATGTATTATCTGAAGTACCTGGGTGTGTGTTAATAAAGCTGTTAGGTTTTAATTGCAAGCTGTGGAAACTTGGTTAGTCAATGTTTGATATTTATGTTGGAAAGACAACTATGTGTGCATCTGTATAACAATCTTGTTTTGCAGAAAAGATATTTATTAATTAAGTAAATCAGGCAGTCAATATTAAATTATTCAGGGTAATGCCTCTGTAAGAGTCCATTGTGTAACTAATGGAAAGAGTGCAGAAAGCAAACATGTCTCATGTAAGCTAGAGTCATTATCTGGGCTTGTTCTTCAAACCGTTTTTAAAATAGGACCAATATTCGAACTGCAAGCTTACAGATCATAAGAACGTTCACTAAGGAGGGTAAATGTAACTCTGCCACTATGGCAGGTATCATGTTTGAAGTTCATAATCGTTGTGTACTTTATAACCATATGTTTTAGCTGGCCTAAACATTGGCTTCGGTGATTTTAAAACCATATAACACGACAGGTGCTCACAAATTACTACATTTAGATACTGTCAATTACAGTCTTATGCAGTTTTACTAAATTAAGAGACATAAATATGTATGACTCTAATGTGTCTAAATATTATCTATGGCTCTAATTTGTTTTAGTGTAAATGCTATTTCAATATAAACTAAACTAATGTTCACTGATGAAAATAATGAGAAAATTACATAGCCTATTCTAGGTGCTCAGTTATTACATCTACTAGTAATCTAATTGGGTACTCTGATGATGTGTACAATGCACCATCTAAATAAGTAATATGGATTCACAACAGACAATCTGTATTTGTACAATTAGAACAAGCATACCTTTTGGTTGTTATGCTGTATATAATTTGTTGCTTAAGTATATTGAATAGGCATAAGTAACAATGTACATGCTAGTTATTACTGAAATGGCAAGCTTTCAATGTTGGTTATATACTCTGATAAGGTTATAATTAACTGGATCTGTTTAGATTTATATATAACTACAAATGTTAAGTAGGAAGACATCTAACAATGCTATTACTTTTTAATAATCTAATCTGCCACAAAAAGATTGAACATATAATACATGTTTAGTGTAAAAAAACAAAAGAAAACATATTTTAAGTCCTGCTCTAGTGCTCTGATCAAAGAAGCTATTCATGTCTCTTCTTCTGTACTATCATGCATAATACCTGCCAACCTCAACACTTCAAAAGCAACTACATTTTTTACAGTGTTGTGTGGGTGTTGTTCTGGAGGCTTAGCATAAAAGACAGCAATATCTGTTGCTTTTTTAGCCCTTGACAAAGCAACATACAGCTGACCATGAGAAAAACATGGGCATGGAAGATTGTATAGACACCTGATTAAGAGTCTGACCTTGAGATTTGTTTATTGTCATTGCAAAGCTTAACTTGATGGGGAATTGTTTTCGTAAAGCTTAATTCATAGAACCAGATGGTCTTAAATTGATTCTGTGGATGAAAACATGATCTCCTTTGTATTGTCCTATAGCAATTACACACTGGATAACATTTGGGAAAAAACGTTTACAAGTAAGACGGGTACCATTGCATAAACCGGATGAAGGCAAAAGATTCCTTAGAAGGATAACTGGACAATTTTCCTTCAGCACAAGCTCATGAGGGCTCATTCCTCCTGGACACAAGCTATTCATGAACTCTGTAGGATATATATTGCACGAATCATTCAACATGATATCAAAACTCTTGTATGTAACAGCTCTGCCTTTAAATTTTTCTATCATGAACGCATTAATCGAATCCACTTCATCATTTAGCGTGTCAAGATTGCTCGATTAATAAAACTGTCAGAACACAGGTTACTTTGCATCATTTCAGGAAACGTTGCTTCTATCAAATCAGAAACTAAATTATTTTCAGTTTCACAAAATTGGGCAACTTGGTGTGGCAGCTGAACATAAGTTGTTTCTGAACTTTGTAGCTCACCATTACCTAAAGCAAACAAGAATTCAGAGTATGGTAAATCCTCCCGAGCTCTAATATTTTCTATCAACCTGAACTTTATGAATCTAGGCCATAAGTACGAAGTAACGATACTGGTTTCCTCTGCTTCTTTCATTGATCTGTGAGGAACTACTGGCAAAACTTGCCTGAAATCACCTCCAAACACAACAACTTTTCCTCCAAACATGATTTTGTTATCACACACATCCTGCAAGAGTAAATCCAAGGATTCAATATTATGTTTCTTGACCATTGAAGCCTCGTCCCATATTATCAAAGATGTTTCCTTAAGTAATGCTGCTAAACTTCCCTGTTTGGGAACAACACAAGCCAGAGAAGCGTCACTATCAAGTGGGATTTTAAATCTTGAATGAGTAGTGCGTCTTGAAGGTATATTTGATGCAGCAATACCCGATGTTGCTGTAGGCAACACAATCTTGTTCATGAGTCGAAGCTCTGCATATAACGCATTATATAAAAATGTTTTTCCAGTTCCTCCTAGGCCATCTACAAAAAAAACACCTGGTTTCCCCTCCATCACATACTGCATGATACATGAGAAGGCACCATTTTGTTCATGATTTAATCTAGAATGGCATGTAAGACTTTCTGGTGGGATAGGAGCTTCAAGAGCATCTATAATATCCTTTGTTCTTCTGATCTCAGCATCAACATGAGCAACTAAATGATCCAAGCCAATTGCTGACAGTGATTTCCCCATAGCTTCAAGGTATCCCTCAACAGAACGAACAGTTAAATGTTGAATTTTAGGGGCATTGTTAGGGTATTTGTAACTGAAATCCTCAGACAGAAAGGGGTAAAATTGCATCCATAAGGCAGGCGGATCAACTGGTTGACAGAAAATGAGAACTGTTGCAAATAAACGGCGTAAGGCAGCAGGCATCTGGACCTCTGAAGCTTCGCACAATGTTAAGTTTGCAATATCATCATTTTCTATTAGTCCTAACTTCAGTGTTGCATCATGGAAAGTTGGGTATACATGGCCATTCATAGTTCGAAGCCCTTCAAATGAAGTTGGACTTCTGACATTGAGTAATAGCAACCGTAGGAAAAAACGTTCCCCTTCTGCAGGATATACAAATGCCAAACGCCCAACAGAAAATAGATCTAGCACCCTTTTTTTCCATTTCTTAGCACCTGCGTCCCATCTATAATGTTCACAAAATTCACCATATAAGTGGCTTGTCCCACCTTCAGTAGCTGCATTGACTGAAAAGAATTCAGTTAATTGAGTGCAAGAATGTTTAGAATTAGCAACAACAGCATGTAGTCTTTCATGAGGATGTAGATGCACGGTTTGTTCATTAGGCAAATGAACATGTAGGGGAAGAACAGGAGGATGCATTTCAAATAGATCAAAACTGAATATTCTCCACGCTGCTTCACAAGGGGAAACCCATCTACCTGACTGAAACTGTTTAATTTCATCAACAACGCTGGTCTCACCAGGCACTATATTGAATGAAACCCTATCATGACCCTTGTACATGTACTTATATAGGTATTTCACTGCTTTAATTGTGGAACAGACCTCAACATTCAGATGGCAATCAAACAGTGAAGAAAGATAAGGATTATATGGGATAACCCACTGATTATCAAGGTATGTGTTGCGTATCTTCACTTGTTCCCCAGTATCACGTCTTTGGTAGATTGGATAACCATCTTTATTATTAGTCGTCTCATTTGAAAACTGTTTAGGATATTTATTTTTACAGGACAATATACCACCTTTGCTACGCATATAAGGACATTCCGGATTTAACACACCACAAGGGCCATGCATCATATGTGCAAGCACTGTCCGTCGTAAGTTACTATTACTGACAGGGGGTAATTCAGCACACACATATTTATCATAATCAGCAGGGCATTTCATTTTCCAATCTGATTTCAGGATGATCAAGAAATGAGCATGCGGTAATCCTCGTTTTTGGAATTCAACAATATACACCAATGCAGCAACTTCAACAAAGATTAGCTTCCCCAATATTTCTTTCTTCAGCATCAGCAATTTGGCTCTGAAAATCCTTGCTACTAAATCAGGCCGATCTTGTGCTGTTTCACCTGGAGCTAACTCAGCCTTTATTGCAGGCCAATTAGCATTGCAGGTAAAGTAACAAATTAATCCGGTTTCCCATATCTCTGAACCAAGGCCATGGCATTTAGGAACGTTTCTTCATATCTTGAGGTCCTCCGATAAATGTTGGAGGTAAGATTAATTTACGTCCTACATTTCGAGCAACAGTTTCTCCATAGTCTAATGAATCTAAAATACCCTGATATAGATCAGCCCTTATACTTTGTTGATTATTTCGAAAGTAATCAAGCCGAGTATTTTCAATTTTGACATACATGTCAACTATATATTGCTGGAAACATCTGCCAGCCCGCAACAACAAGTTTTCAGGCCGAATTTGCAACTTGTATGCATAATACTCTCTTACAAAAATGAATTTATCAGCTCTAGTGTTCTTTTTACATGCTCCTGCATAACAGCAGCATTAACAGTTATTCATAATATGATAGATAGATAACAAACAACAATATGAATTAGGCATTTCAGTGTAGGTATGTTTGGGAAATTTACTTTTATCTTCTTCATTCAGCAAGTCCTCAGCATTGTGCACAGCACATGACATGATTGGATCTGGCAACGGAATAGTGCTTCTTAATCCACTATGAGACTTTTTTTTAAGCCTTAAGTCCAACCATATTCCCCACGAGGGAATAATAAAGGGTACTGCAATGGGTCATAACAACCATAATTATGATAAATTCTATGAGATGTAGCAGATTTACCAGCTACTAAGATATAAGGACTTAAACTTTTGCTAGACGAAGCATTTTCTAGCCATATGACTGCGACATCATCTACAACAGGTGCATTGTATACACGCTGATCTAGTACTGAACTATGATTGAGGACGATTTTGGTATCCACAGTTACATGTTTATCTCTGAGGGGTCGAAAGAACACTACATATGGATTCTGCTCAGAAACTTGCATAAGAATATCAATCACTTCTTGCCTGACTTCTGGAAAGCATTATTATGTCCATCATTAAAATAAAGCTGCAAATACTTTGGGGTGCCTTTATCAGGCAATAAATCTGGAACAAAATGATACATCTGACCATGCATTTTGAATACATATATGCCCTTGTAAGTGCATGCAACAAAATTCCCTCCTATAGAACTAAAGGCAAACAAATTATTGTATAACCTAGCATAGGTCCTGAAGTGAACTACATCTTCACCTTTTGATGTAAACAGACGCCGCAGTTGAGCAGGGTATTCATTTGTTGCTATCTTGATCTCTCCATCACCACAACAAAAATTCAACGTTTCAAAAGCAAATTTTTTCACAGCACATTTTAAACATTATATAGGAGACGATAATTTCAGAGGCTCCGCTGGCAGTGGCTGGCCAGACATAGTAGCAGGAATAACTGGCATCGATACAAATTCAATAGATACAATTTAGTTTGCATAGTTCACAAATACAATAATATAAAACTCATACCCATGTTAGTATAAGTTGCTCAGAGACATACAATGCGACTTTGGATTTGAAGTAGATTTCTTTTTCTTCGGTACTGAAACACTACATACAAAAACTAAATCAGCACTATTGTCTATCTTAAGCAACCTGTAACACCAGTTACCAAGACCATGTACCTCTTTGGTTATGACTGAGCCATATCATCGATACTGCGTTTTTTCTTAGTTGCACGTTGTCGAGGTAACTTTTTAGCTCCATGCTAATTACTGAATACAATCAGAGTGTGTCAACAACAACAATACAAAGCAACCATGTTATTGCACAGCATATTCCAATTATATATTCTTCTAAATTCAATGGTAATTACCTTAGATATTCTTGGTCAACATCGGTACCAGACGTAAGAGAAGCACAAAGTAATTGAGTTCTGCACATATGGTCATGCACATTACAAAAGCTAATAAACCTCACCCCAAAAACACATCAACACACAGTCGTTTACCTATGTGAATGCACCTCTGGTGATCCACTCAAGAGACGATTTCTCCTTGAAACTCGTACATAAGAAGGTTGTCCATCTTGCTGTTGGCTATTAATAGGCAATTGTTAAAATCCAATAATTACATTAAGTCACTCCTTAGGGGTAGAAGGCTAAGTGAATATACAACAACTATATGTAAGCATTTACCTATGTACTACTGTCTGGGATGATCGTTGTTGAGCTCGATTAGCTCTGCTGCAACTTCTACTTGATAAATAAGGAATATCATATTGGTAGTCCACCATGTTGTTTTTTGTCATTTCTAAATATTGCATGGCAGAATATATATGAAACCATTTTGTAAATTACAAAACAATAATACCCACAAATCAAACCACATTTTTTGTTTTAGTAAGTTCCACATATAATAACAACAACACTGATATTTTGGATTTCAATTTATGTGCTACAGAGCTGCATCCTAACCTAAGTAATATACATTAGCATTTATAGGTCAGCCATTATGCAACATGTACAATGTATGATCCACCTAATATTGTTAGAATACACAGCTGATTTGAATTGTTATTATGTACCACAACATGATAAGAAATACAAATACTAAGCAGGTAACTGAAAGGATTACTAATGCCATTAGAATTGCAACAAATACATGTAAAGAAAATACTATTCCAAAGATATTTACATTAAAAGTACCATTACAACAAAAGAGGTGGCAACCTTATAATGCCACTCTAATTACACTGACAATACAACCAAAATAACAAGTTTCCATAGCCTAGTAGTACTTCCTATACACAAATTAAAACAGAAACAAAATAACCATCTTTTGATTGACATTCTACATAAGTAAAGAAAACAGAGCAAGTCAATCCCCTACAACTTCTAAGCACAACTAATTAGGCTCAGCATTACCAAATAACCGTCCTAGTTCCAACAAACCAGATAATGCTTGATCTGAAGTGCCTACCCCCAATTCTTACTCATGAGCAATCTGTAGTAGTTTTTTCCGCTTAGCAGGAGTAACATACACAGTGCTGCTGCCAGGCACCTGTAATTCCTCATCATTTTGAGACACATTCTCCTCCCGGACCTCAGAGTTCATGGCAACAGGAAGCTAAGGAGTCTTCTCCAATCATTCAAGATGTCCCTTTAAGATTAAATACTTCTCCCTTAGTAAGTAACACTCTCTACTCATCTTTGCTGTAGCCCCATAATTAGCATCAACTATTTCCAGATTGTATTTGCAAGCTAAGTAAAACACAGCCTTCTTTGCAACCCTTTGCTCAGCAACACTTGCCAAAGGACATAACTCACTGAAAATGCACTCCATCCCATTACTACTACGCGAACAATTAACCATAACCCATGAAACAAAGCCATGACCTTCCACCCAAGTAGTTTCTATAACTGTCACAGATGCACCAGTCTTTCGCACAACAATCACTAATACTTGTGCATAATCAATGGAAATATGAACACCATTACCAACCAGGATATGTCCAGAACTGTCCCCTGCAACTGGTCTAGGGGATTTTTTCTTCTCTTGCAATAACTCAGCACATTTATTCCTAAACAACTTCATGCATAATTCATGGAGTCTAATCTGATCATATGTGAAATCAGACACCTTAATACCAAACAGGTATATCAGTTTTTTCACAGCCTTTTGAGCTGCCCTCTCAGGAGATTCTTGAACCGTGCTTGCATCACCACCAAAGAATGTTAATCGTGCTCGATTGTTTGACCGCACAACTTACACCCAGACATTATTCCTAGCACTATCTATGAATCCATAAACTGGTGCTGGGAACTGCAACCAAGCAGTGATCTTTTGCAAAAGAGGTTCAAAAGGAATGAAAACTTTGTTAGGTCAAGCAACCATAACTTGCAATGGCAAGAACCACATTTAGATTGGAATCCCTTACACAAAGGCAAAAGTGGACATTCCCCAAGGAAAAGCCGGACAACTGCAGAAACCATAACAGGCACTACAACCAAAACACATGGTCCAAGCAAACCCATACCATTAAATAACTCAGCTCCCTTTTTAAGAGGGTATGGCAGGTAGTAGAAACTATGTACGAACACACTACCAGTGACTTAACCGTAAACATTTTTGTTTGCTTTACCTTATACCTCATATCCCCTCATCTAACCAACACATAGGCCCACACTTATCTACTTTACAGTTGTTAAAAAATACCCAGACAACAAAGAGCCCCACCACTGCCCTCCCAAAAAATAACAGAATGAACCAAACAGAATATGAGCAACCATATTACCTTCCTACGACACCCTAAATATTAAACACTACACTTTCAACAAATAAGCACTGAATCCGAAAAAAAAAACCATATTTAAAATGTGCAAACCCAAAGCAATACACTTAAGAAGGAATCGCAAAACTACATACCATTTAAAAGCACAACCCTTGCAAAGCAACTACCAACCAACAATACCAACAAGCACCTCGACGCTTGTAAGACACCTGAAATTCCCACATGAGTTTATTAAAATATGATACACCACCAAAAACAACATAAATTGTGGAAATTAGATTGACTAATACAGAATTGAATAGTAGGTGTTCGTGCAAGATCACAAACAAATGCGTCAATTGTATCTCTAATCACCATACAACCCAGAAAACAACAAAAATAGTGAACAATTAAACCGATTAATACAAAATATGTATACAAAGAAAGGAAAACAACAAATGCAAGCCAAACTATACAAACGCCTTTTACAAAAAACAATTCCCTGCGTTTTTTTTCTTCTTCAAAAAAAATCAACACTAAACTGAGAAAAATAAGGAAAATAATGACATTAACAACAAAATAACAGAAATGCACTTACACAGAGAAGATCGCACACACCCCATATGAATGAATGTGTATGTCTCTATATATATTGTCTCAGAAATAAGCAATTTTTTTCAAGCCCATGAACATCGACTTAAGTAACCAAACAGTGAGAAGTACTGTGTAGTACAACAGGTCAACCCTCAGTCACCTACTCCCATTACCAAATTACATTAGCATAACCAGATTACTACTCAAATTAATTTCAAAATCACAAATAAGAGGGCTTCCATACGAATGAATAAGTAATCAACAGTACACAATTTTACAGATGTCATCCCTCTTTATCTCTGAATAAACAACTATGATTGAATTATCACCCATCAAACCAATCTCACGTCTTAGCTGGCTGCAATTATTACAGTGTCACAAAAATCCACCACTGCAAGCAAAAAGGAAATCCATCTGTGCAAGTAATAATTGCAGTCAAAGCAAGCGAGGGCAAAATCGGCAATGTATTAATGTTGAGGGCAAAGGTGTAATAGCGCCAGTTTCTACTATTCATAAGGAGCTACTGTTACTAAGCTACAGTGCATCCGAGTTGAACTTTTATATGGTTTGTAGATTTGTTATTAATATTGAAAAATATTACTTTTCTAGTTAAGATAATTGATAGACCATTTTCAAGAGTTGATGACTCAAGACTCATCTACTTTAATTGTAAATTATTTTTTTATATGATGTAATATTTCTTTTAACATGTACATGCCTAAATCTATATTATTATTAAAACTCATGGAAATACATGTTATGTTGCCATGTGTCAATGGCAATACATATGTATGTTGCCATATGTCACCTTCTCTTAACTAATGACATGACGCCAAGTCACATGTATAGTTACATCTATTCATCTATACTATTCATAAAACCAAAGCAATTAATTACAATTTAAATTAATGTTGTTAATTAACAAGAACTTTAAGATGAGAGAAAATATTTTAGCTTTTAAAATATATAAACACACCTCCACATGATTCAGGGTCTTTTCAATTCCCATTTTAAATGTTCATAACTATTAATTAAAAAAAAATCATTTTAGTTTTAGTAATACTCCATACCTAATATGAAATTATTATTAATATGGCTAAAAAAAGCACAATCACTAATTGTAACATATTTGCAAACCATTTTTAATGTATCATAATTAGTTTATCTTTAATCTCATATTGTATTACATTACATGACCCGGGGCATCGTTCAGGCCAATAACTAGTTGTTAGTTATAACTTATAATTGGTATTTTTGTTACGAAAAATCTATTAAGTTTAGTGATCTAAACTGAAAAAAAAAAAAACTATCTCCGTTTCATATTATTTGCAACAATTTGACATAAAGTAGAGAGGAAAAATGTCTAATCGTTGCAAATAATATGAAACGGAGGTAGTAAATAAATGGGTCATTGCTTAAAATCTTGAATTAGGGTCTCATTTGATGGGTTATGGAATAGTTAAGGTTTGTAAATACAATTGTGAAGTAATTTTGATGATATTAAGAACATTTTCACAATTGCTATGTACTATGTAGATATGTCTTGATTAATTTCCTTTTTTTCAATGACTTTAGGTCAGGCCGAATTTTCCAATGGTATGGTGCCCTACCATTATAAAAATCTTAGCTCTGCCATCGGCTAAGGTTTTAATTCAAACTTGTCTACTAATCAAAGAAGCCATGCTCATTTAGACCAATTTAATATTTTGACTACATTCTATTCCGTAATAAAGATGACTAATGTTTTTATCCACATTGCTTTCGCATGAATTCAACCTACTTTATACACACTACCGAATTACCACGAGAAGGTATTGGTCGCACCTAAGAGCGGCAAACATATATATGATATGTAGTATTTGGTGGAGAATATGTATTATTTGATAAAGGATATGTACAACTTGTTGGAAGATATGTATGGGTCATCCGTCGGATAAGATTGTCAAGTTAGTTCTTGCTATTAGTACTAGTTCTAGTAGAAAATTCTTGAATAAAGCATGTGATATTTGTCCACAAGCAAAACAAACTCGGGATAGTTTTCCCAATAGTGACAATAGGGCTAGTCGATTTTTGAATTAATACATTGTGATTTGTGGGAATCATATAAGACGCCGTCTACTTGTGGTGCTCACTATTTTTTGACTATTGTTGATGATTATTCAAGAGGTGCTTGGGTTTATTTGTTGAATGATAAAACTGAAGTTTATTCTTCTTTTCTCTCTTTTTTTGCTATGGTAAAATGCCAATTTGATGTTACTGTCAAATGTGTGCGGAGTGACAATGGTACGAAATTCAAACACTTAATTCCGTGTTCAATGACAATGACATTTTATTTAAAACTTCTTATGTTGGTACACCTCAACAAAGTGGTAGGGTGAAACGAAAACATCAACATATATTAAATGTGAGTCGAGCCTTGATATTTCAAGGTAATTTACTGATAAGTTTTTGGGGAGAATGTGTTTTGGGGGCGATGTATTTGATTAATTGTACTCCTTCCAGTTTACTAGCCAATAAAACCCTATATGAAATTCTTTTTATGGTGTATGTCGATGACTTAATAATATCTAGTAATGATTTTTCAGCAATTTCAATATTCAAATCATATTTGAGTGACTGTTTTCATATGAAAGATTTGGGTGTGTTGAAATACTTTCTTGGTATTGAGGTTGCACGAAGTCCGGAAGGCATATTTTTATGTCAACGGAAGTATACACTTGATATTATTGCAGAGTCTGGTTTGCTAGGGGCCCGTTCGGCAGGTACTCCAATTGAGCAAAATCATACTCTGGCTAGATCATAGTCCCTTTTTATTTCTGATCCTGAAATGTATCGGCGGCTTTTGGGTCGTTTGATTTATTTGTCTTTTACTAGATCTAATTTGGCGTATACGGTGCATATTTGTCTCAATTTATGCAACAACCGCGACAGGATCATTGGGAGGCCGCCCTCCATACGGTGCGTCACTTGAAGGGATGTCCGGGTCAGGGAATCCTTTTGAGTTCAGATTGTGATTTACATATTACAGGTTGGTGTGATTCGGATTGGGCTAGTTGTCCTTTGATGCGGCGATCAATTTCTGGTTAGTTGGTGTTTCTTGGTGGTTCCCCTATTTCTTGGAAGACTAAGAAGCAAGATACTGTGGTTAAATCTTCTACCGATGCAGAGTACCGTTCGATGTCTAAAATCACTAACGAGTTGACGTGGTTGAAGGCTCTACTTCTGAGTTTAGGAGTCGTGCATCCCGTGCGATGAGTTTGTTTTGTGATAGTTAGTGTGCATTGTATATTGCGCAGAACCCGATCTTCCACGAGCATACTAAACACATTGAGGTTGATTGTCATTATGTCCGCGATGCGATTCAGGAAGGTGTTATTAGTCCATCTTATGTGAAAACAACTGATCAACTAGCAGATATATTCACCAAAGCTTTGAGTAAAAACCAATTCATGTATTTCCTTGGCAAGTTGGGCATTTGTGATTTGCATGCTCCAACTTGGGGGGGTGTTAGGGCCTATATTTAGTGTGTATATTGTATAGCTAACGAGCCTATCTTATGAGCCCTAATCTCTTGTTAGGATTGTATAAATACACCTCTCATACTCTAATGAAACTACGGAAAATTATTTCGTGACAACCAACCAATTATTTTTTTGTGCCATGTCCGACGGGATGGGAATGCTGTAGCCCATAATTTAGCTCGTCAAATTCCGTTTAGTGTAGAACAAATATGGGAGAACCATTGCCCTTGTGAGGTCTCCCCTTATGTTTTGATGGACAAATTATCAATATAAGGCACCATTAACGTGGTTTCAAAAAAAAAAAAACACTAAATAAAAACGTCTCTAATTCTAATAAAAAGTAGGTAAGATAATAATAAAAACATCATGAGTATAAATCGCAGGTGTGAATGACCTTAATTATAAAATGCTCTATATCATATTAAACCGGACACACAAGCTAACGTGTATGGATGAAAATAGAAAAAATAATCATCAGTATTGATTTATTCGTACTTTTGAATGTTGGAGAATAAAAATATCAATTACGGAGTATAATATTACTTACATAATATTGAGATTTATTCAAATTATATTCGTTTATTACTCTATAATTTTCTTATAAATTTAATGATAGTGACATTGTAAATTATAAAGAGGTAGAGAATTGTGTTTGCTATTTTTAATGTTCAATTCTTGTTATGTATATTAGAAGTACTCCGTATATAAAAGGTAAAGTATATACTCTGTTTATTATCCTGCTAATTATTTTTTGGATTTAATTGGAAACTTGTCTAATTAATTTCGTCTTAGAACTTTAAATGATGTTTTTAACTTTAATTTGAATTTGAAAATGAATAGTTTTGGCGGGAGTTAATATGGAAAGGGGTGAGTTGGTGGGATTTAATAAGAGAGCTCGATTGGAGATTTAGAGAGCTCTCATGCATTGTGACTTGTAAATAATATATACGATACCACTGCCAACTTTGTGTCATTTTTTGCACAATGGTGAAGTTTGTGTCATTTTTTGCACAATGGTGAAGTTTGTGTCATTTTATGCACTTTTTTCGTTATTTTTATCCTTTTTCCCTACTAATTCCATATCCTTATCCATCTAACTTATCTTTCTTATCTCTATCCCTCCAACCAAACGCCCCGTGCATGTTTTACTTTTTAGGTTGGCTCAAAATTCAGTCCAGCACAGTAAATTGGACCGGACTGGACCTATCACAACCGGTCCAACTCAACAAAAAATATAAAAAAAGAGAATATAGTACCATAAAATATTCGTCTTGATAGGCTTCATTATCTAATCATTTTTTTGCCTTTCAAATTGATGTATCAATTGTTGAATGTATTAAGTGAAATGATCAATGAAAGATAATACTGAAAAGTGTATCATCTAATTTGAAATTGCCAAAATAGAAAAATGTATCAATTTAAAAAATAGAGAAAGTATTAGATTTAGTTTTATAATAAGGGTAAATGTGGAATTAAATTTATACATACTAGTATATTTTATTAGTTTTTTTTTTGGTGTGGTGCATTTAGGTAACTAAGGTGGTGCATATAGTAGTTAGTGCCTGAAAGAATCATCTAATAAAAATAAATAAGTAAAATAAAATCAGAATCCTCACTCTCTTCTTTATCCTAAAATCAACACTTTTCTCTTCAAAAAAAAAAAAAAAAAAAAAAAAAAAAAAATCAACACTTTTTCTCTCTAACAACATAACAAGGTACTGTAATTGATTATCTGTTATATTCTATATTGTTTCTTCGTCTTCATCTCAGTTATTTATATTCATGTTGTTAATTTTGGTGTTTCTTTTTCCCTTTTTAATGTTCGAATTATGTGGTATATTGCTCTTCTTTGTTGTTCGAATTTTGGGGCCGTTTTTCGTTGTTTTCTTGTTTCATTCATGTTGTCGATTCGATTTTTGGTTGAAATTCGGTTTCATGAAGCGTCGAAATTTAGGGTGAAATTTGGATGTTTTAATATGGTTTTAAATTGAGATTTTAATTTAGGCTCAAAATTTGGTGGTTTTTGTGTCGAATTTTTGGGTGAAATTGGGGTTCAATATAGGTTTTTTTTGTCAAATTAGGGTTTCGGGTTTTTGGTTCGAATTTTTGGGGCTACTTTGTTCGAATTTTGGGTGCTATTTGGCTCGAAATTTTGTGTTCTACTCAAAATTTTGGGGCTATTCTACTCGAATTTCAGGGGTTTTTGTCGATTTTTTTTTGTTTTTGAATTTAGGGGATTTTAGGGTTCGAAATCTGTGAGGTTTATTAAGGGGGTTTTTGGTTCGATTTTTTCAGGGTTTTTATTTGGACAGATGAGTGTAAAATTTTTGACCTTTTTATATATATGAGTGTAATATATAATGTTAGATGGATGTAAAAGTGCTAGAATATGAGATGCATACTTTTGATACTCGGATAAGAGTAGAGAAGCTGACAACTTCTTGAGAGTTTGAGATAAAAGGAGTATTTTGTGGTCGGTGTTTCGTTGTCTTGTGTTTGGAGCTGGGGCTTATCTTCTTGCTGTATAATGGGTTCATTGATTAATACAACATGTTTTTAAGAGTACTAACACAAAAATGTGAGTCAGATTGAGTGTGCTGGTAGAATTTCAAATACATGTCTTCTTCATTGTCATAATGCAATAATGCCATCCTAATTAGTTATTATTTTTGTGCAGAATTGGGAGTTTTTGTTCCTCCTGTTTAATTACCTACTTGCTGTTCTTGCGGAGGTATCATTCGATTCAATTGTTTTTCCAGTTTTATTTGAGTTTATTCTAATTATTTAGTTTGAAAGTGTTTGATTTTGATGTTGTTGTTTGATGCTGTTGTACTGTCCAGTTTGTTCTGCTGTTGTTACAACATCTACTTAAATATGTTCTTATTGTTCAGCTGTTGTTTGTTCTGCGGAGATATTACATCTACTTAAATTTGTTATTCAATTTGTTCTGATTGAACTTCGATCTGAGATAGTTGCTCGAATTGATATAATTGCTCTGAATTGTGTTTCTGTTTGGGAATGATTCTTCTTACTCTTGTTAATTTTTAGTTTGAGTTCGTATTTTCAATGGGTTTAGGGTTAGACGGGTTGAAACAGATCGGGTTCGGGTTCACAAGTCTGACCCATCCCGACCTGTTTCACATCTTCAATTTGAAGCAAGTTTCAAGTTTTGAAAGCTTCAATTTCGTCTGAATCTAATCATTATAACAATTTGGTAATTTAATATCAAAGTTTTTCATTCTAAATAATCATTTGGGGCAAAAATTTGGTTTAGAATTCCAATTGAAAACTTTGATTGTGATTTGAAACAAAAAAAAAACACCTAATTGCAATTCGGGTGAAAAGGAATCACTTTTTTGTTCACAAGTTGTTCAATAGTTTGAATGGCTTAAGAATCAATTGTCTGGCACTAAACATTCAATTTCAAGCTCTTTTTTTTTCTTTTTTTTTGGTGTAGTAATATTTAGAGTTGGCAGTTTACTTTTTCCCAATCTGTTCAGAGTTTTTTTTTTTTTGATGAATCAATCTATTCAGAGTTGATAGGGCTTCTACTTTTTTTAATTGGTTATCCACCATAACAAATCGTATTCATCTCCAACATTTGGTATTTGAAATTCTGAATTTGAAATTCTAATGTTACCCAAATACATCTTAGGGTTATGGAGAAAGCAAGAGAGATGAAGACAAAACCGCACAATTACGATGCAATGATGGCGAACGAGAGGCACGACTCCATTTCGGTGAGCTTCCTTTTCATAAATTTCTATTTTAGGATTGTTCACTAGCTTTTTTTTTAAAAAAAAAAAAAAAAAATTGATCAAATGATTTTCCAATTGAACAATAACTTTCTTTGAATATCTCTTTATGTTTGTGTTTTGTTTTGCTTGGATTCTTTCCTTCTTAAATTAATTATGGGTTTTGAATGCAATAAGATAAATGTCTTTTTTTTTAACTAGTTGGAAGCGCGCCGTGCCAATTAAATATTTGTTGAAATTAATAGTAGGATATGTAGTATAGCACAGTTTTATCCTTACTCTTAATCGGAAAAAAATTAAGTTTTGGATCTTATGCAAGAGTTAGTTATTGTGTAAAAAAGTTGTAAGCAATTTCCGAAATAAGTTAAAGACCTTCTGAGCTTGGATATTTATATGTAAAGATAGGTTTAACTTCAATTTGCATGACTAACCAATTACAAATACCCTGTTAGCCAAAATAAGAGAGAAATCAAATGAATTCAAATCAAGGAGTTGTTGTCCAAACCTAAAAAGATTAATTCACATAATACAATTCAACTTCCAAACATAGAGTATCTTAATAAAGGAAGATCATGAGAACGGATTTATATTCCCTTTGCTACCTTTACATTGGTGTTGGTCAGCATATTAGAGTTTAAGTTTAGTAGTTTGTATTACATATCCATATACGATACAAACGTATAACACCAACTTTTTAACTCTGATGAAGATTTGTTTCAAGCCTTTCAATAGCACCAGGCGATATATGTCGTCCTCTTGTTTGACACGCTTGGGAAGGACACCGTAAGTTTTGTTGATTGTCGATCCTCCCAATCTTACCCTCATCTATGAGGTCTTTAAAATTTCTTCTCGCATGAAACAAGGATATCCTACGCACAGAAAACATCCATATTAGTTTTTTTTTTTTTTGGGCATTAGTTATGACTAATTAGAATCACAATTAAGAACTTTCTATGGTGACAGTTATTTGAGTGGGGGAAGCTCATTTTCTTTGTATATCAAGTAAAGAGTTTTGCACTCTTCACTTTGAATTAGACATTCTCATCCCTTGCATATAAACCTTGGAAAGATTGAACAATTGCTGCCTTGTGTCATTTAAAATCAGGTCACATATGTAAACGACCATGATTATACATGCACCAGCATACATATTCATACAGGATTGGTTAATAATGCATGTAATAACTTTGACTAAAGAGATAAAGGATTAGAACACATAAAATAACTTCTTCAATAAGCATCAATATAAATGTTGGTTTCTTGCAAAATGAAGTTCTTTTAAATTTTAGGGAAATTCTCATTGGTAGCCATATAAAATTGCACATTCTCAATGGTAACAAATTTTTTTGCAAATTCTCTTAAATAGCATCAGTAATCTAAATATTCAATAACATAGCATTATTTTACTAATTTTGAGCTAAATAACCTAAAATCACTAACCAGGGTTAAATAATCATGTGTAAGTTACTAAACCACCCCCAAACCACCAAGCCACCTCCTCCAATCCCCACCGCTAAAACAGCTTGCCGCCATTCTCTTTCCTACCGAACAACCCAGCCACATCTCCCCCTACCCCGAAACCCTTAACCATCCTTTCTTTCCCTCCCCGAAATGGTTTTATGTAGCGTTCATTGTGAATTAGGGATGAAATTGACTCTTGCGGCTACTATATGCGACTATTATTGTTAATGGACTGCTGCGTGTGCTTAAGTGCTTGAGGCAATGCTAAACACTGGTGTTTTGTGCAGCGTTTAAGAAGAGTTTGACTAGTGGGTGCTATGTGCCAAATACAGGGGCGGCAGGGGGTCATTTTGTGTGAGTGTGATTGATGCGGGTGGAGACAGAGGCGTGGTGGAAGTTATTGGTTGGTTGTTGTTGCGTTGGATGGTGGCTGCTAGGATGCGCGTGTTCACAGGAGATGCGGCAAGGTGTTTCAAGGGTGGGGGGAATTGAAGGAGGGATGTGAATAAGGGTGGTAGAGGAAGGTAGAGGGGTGGGAAGGTGGTGGTTGGGTGTTTTTGATGGTAGGGGTTAGATAGGAGGGTGGTGAGGGTGGTGGTGTGGTGGTAAGGGAATGTAATTAACCATGATTAATCGCTTAATTATGTCAAAATTACTAAAATAACGCTTTATTAGAGAAAAATTATTAATCTATTGCTATTTAAGAGATTTGTGGAAAAATTTTGTTACCAATGAGAATGTGCAAATCTATATGGCTACCAATGAGAAAAACCCTAAATTTTATTACCCCGTTGATTTGTTGAATCCAAAGTTCTAAACAACTTAACTAAACCTAATTAAAACCTAAAATGGCAGCTACTAAAGTAATCATATTCACAATCTTTGTAAAGAAGGATACTTGTTCCATCTCATCCTAGAATTTGTGGGAAGTGAGGATAAAAGGGATTAGCTGGCAAGTACATACTAAGATAAACATACTTTAACACAACAAAAGTTTCAATTGATAATACAGGGAGCTAACTGTAGAACATTGTTCCTAAGCATCGGAGTATATAATTCTAAAATGAAAAAAACATCTCATCCAAGAAACCAAGGTCAATTTGTAGCCAGCAATACTATATGTCACCAGAAATCAATAAGGATTATAACACAAGTTCCATTAAAGCAGATAGATTGGCCAAACACAAGATGTACATAAGTCAAGAGAAAGCAACCAAATACTTTGAACGGAAAAGAGTAATAATAAGAGTATCTCAGGTCTTGAGGTATCCACTTCTTGATACATAAGCTAGACATATCCTTACATGCAGGTTTTACAAAACTTAAACAACTCAAGTATCAAAGGCAGCATAAGGGACAAAAAAAGGCCAAACACAAAAACCTTAATCAATCTTGTGAGACCACATAATATAAGTTGTACTTGTTGTGAACAACTGGTTTGAAACAAATTGCTAGTGATAAATCATTCCTTTCAATTATGGTAGTTATCCATAATAAAAACATGTGTACCCATATTACGTAAATCATCATTGTGAATTAACATATGAAAATCTAAAAGATTTCAACTTTGTGCAAAAATAGCCATGTTACATTACCAAACCTTTATGACAAAAGAACCTTTAAGCTTGGATATTTACTTATTTAAATTTACAAAAATACTATGTGTAATAAGATAGCTAGGCACAAAAATATTACTTAAGATAGGATTTGCTTTATCAATTTCTCTGGCATGCATGTTCCCTTCTCTGCTATAACAAACAGCTCTTGACATTTATGAGTGTGGATTTCAAGAAACAATAATCTTTAAGAAAATAAGCAGGAAAAAGCAATGAACTTAAAATATTTCAATATTTCACATATATAATCACATTTCTGCGTCATGGAGTAAGAAAAGAACAACATCAAGCAAAAACATGGGATACATATCTAATTTGCAAGTAATACTAAGTAATCAACAATCCTTGTAAGTGGTTCACAGGTTTCACCTACTTTTTAGCAACATAGGTCCATCACAAACTCCAATCACAGCATGAGCTCTTGAAAGATCAGTCGCTGCAGTCTATATTAACATTGCTCTATTAGTGACATTTAGATTTAATGACTCTGAAATTACAATTGATATATGAAAACAAGGAATAACATTTTTTTTCATCTATAGCTATTTCCAAATCCTGTAAAGTCACTTTACAACATTTACTTTAATGATCATACCATAAGTTGACACTTGACAGCTTAATTTCATAGCATCTCTCATAAAACTAACCTTTGCAGCTTGCAACAAGCCAGTCCCATATTAAACATGATCACTATTAATAACTCAAAATTTTAAGCAGCCAAATTTTCATCATTATGAATGGATGGTTTACAAAATCCACATTCAAGTTCACACTTTTCCTAGGGAAGAATCACCGACATTCAAGTTCACACTTTCCTAGGGAAGATTTATAAATATGATTGATTACTAATTGACTTGGTAGATATTCTAGTCACTCCAAACTAATATATATCTTAACATGTTTTTCTTAACTATTATAGTCTTCATGTACCAGTTTAATTTTCCTAATATAATGTAATTTTGATATAAAGCTTGCCATCTTCATACATAGTGTTTTTAATTAAGCATTATACAACTTATCTCAGACATTTTTTGTGACTAACAAAGACAAAAAAATTATCCCATTGTCGATGACAGAAACAAATTAACCCTAATACTAAGATGAACATATCTGATGCACCTATAATGTGGAAGATTAGTTAGCTCTAAATGCACTCCAATATAGCTACTTCCACTAAAAGCAATCATTTACATGGGAATTACTTTATTATACTAAGACCCCATTGACAAAAAAAGCCAAAAGATTGAATTTTGGAATGAAAAAATAAGGATAGTAATTACTTACATTAACACTAACCCTTTTTTATCACCAAGCAGAATACGTACTGAGTACCCAACAAAGTTTCGAGTGGTATTTAATTTGAGGAATCCCATTGAGAATCAACTTCAAACAAGCAAAACTGGACATTAACTGAGAGGGAGAAGTTTGAAAATTTTCAATAAGTTACTGAGTGATCAACAAAAATCAAATGGCCATTTAAATGAATAAGAGCAGAAAAAATCAATGGAAATTTCTTAAACAGAATACCATCCTAACAAGAATATACTATCAAGTTTCATTTTAAAGAGAAACCATATAGATCAAGAAAAGGTTTCCTAATTTGAGATCAAAACTACATTACTTCATGTTCGGATAATACTTAGGAACAGGCTGAGGCAGTTTTTTTAAAGTTCATGTAGATGCTCAATATGGTTGCGATAAAAATAAGTATCCCCAACTATATGTATGAAATCCCTAGGAAGAAGATCTGTAAGAAAGACTAAACTATTAAGCATTAAAAACCATTAACAACAACTATCCTAAACCTAACAAAACTGTAGCCTTTAGACCAACCAGTATTAACATCAATCACAATAAAAAAAAAAAAAAAAAAAAAAAACAACCATCTATTTCATCACAATGACAACATTGCATCCTCTGCACCATCTATTTTCAAAACAAAAATGTTTTGTTATCTACAGAGTACTGTCCACTAACCATGAACTAAAGTCTGTACCAACTTATAGGGCAACGTAATGTATGAACAAGAGCAAAAGATACCTATAGGACACGTAAATCTTGTTGGTCAGTAGACAAATAGGGTAGTGAAACCTAAGACAAGAGGAATAACAATAGTTGGCTATATGGTGATGCTGATGTAGCCAAAGGGCTATAGAGCAATATACAGATCAATGACTCATTAAAACTCTCAATTGAACATGACATATGTAATCACAAAGAAAACTTTACATGAAACAACTACTGTAGTACTTAGTATGAGTTGATAAACACCTAGCCACCCAATTCCCAGAACACAAGTTTGGTGTTTCCAACTTCATTAAGCCCTACCGTGAGAACAATTTGATCAGATGTATGACGTTCCAAGTTTAAGTATAGTTCTTTCAACTTCTTTAGTAAAATCTGCATAATGCAAATTCAAGTAATCAAGGTTATCAAAATTTCTTTTGAATGTAAATCATTAAAAAAATTAATTGTATGAGAAAGTTACAAGAATTTAGAAAAAAAATCATGAGAAATATATTGCAAATGAAGTAGCCCAGAAAAAATATCTAATAAGTCATTGTTATCCTACCCTCGAAAATTTAAAAATAGTTAGTAAGTAACAAGCAAAAAATAAAGAAAAACCACTATTCTCATTAGAAAATTGATAATCCTACACATTAAAATCAAATCTTCAATGCAAATCCCCAATGATTCCCCAAAAAAAAGGAAGTAATTGACCAAAATACACAATGTAAGCAAATTCCAAATATACCTTAAGCAGGCACAGGTCGCATCTGATCGGGTGAAGGAACTCTTGTGGGAGGGAATCTTGTTGTCGCGCCGACCGAAGCTCCGTACACCATTGACGCGAAGTGAAGAAGAAAAAAGAAAAGGAAAGGGAGAAGGTGGAAGAATATCGAGGAAAATTACGGAGAGAAGGAAAGATGACGGTGAGACACAAAAAAAAAGGCACAATTGAAAGTACACAATGAACAGTAACTTCTATTCTCACTTATAAAGTAGTAGAGAAAAAAAAAGTAAAGGAGAAAACTACCCTGTTACCTTTTTAACTCATATACTCTGTATGTTTCTCTCCTCACCCCTTCTCCACTCACATGTCCGTAAAATGTATAGCTAGTATCAGTCTATCCCTATCCTCCATTTGACGTATACCCATGAGGCCATGAACATGATTGTTAATGGAGGAAATTAATGATAATTGGGTAATGGAGGAATCAGGTAAGAAGATTGGGAGATTGGAGAATAGAATGGAGAATCTATGTACCGCCACATGATAATGAAGGTCAAAATATTAACTTTTTTTTTTAAATATTTATAGACGTAATAGGGTTAGTTGTTATTTGACAATTATTGCATTTGATAATCTACTTTTGCATTTACCAACGCTTTTATTATTTTTTTGGTCTTTGAGTAAAAAAAATTCAATGCTTATGCTTAAAATATATTGATAACTTTTACATTTTTGCACAATATAGTATTGATTTTTTTCTCTGTTTTTTATTTGTGTTTTTTCCATTAATTTGTAACAGCATATCTTTGGGATCAACTGCAGGTATTTGTAAAACCGCTTTGGGCTGACCCATTAACTTTGCATGGTTTTAAATTGTCCGATACCATCAGTGATGTCGTGGATGCAATTGTGAAAAAAGAAAAGGAAATTAACATGTTATGTCTTCATCCCGAAGGTTTCAGATTGATGTTGCCTTGGAAACCTAAAAATTTTAAATGGGATACTTCCCTAGCATCTGTACTCAAATCAGCCAAAGGTAATGACATTTTAATTGGTCCTTCAAACACCACCATTACCCTAGTTCTGTTCCCAGCTGTGATTGATGCTAATGGTGAGGTGATGGAGTACCCTGGTGAAGGTGAGAACTCGGACTTGGAATTGTCCTCTTCGGATGAAGATGCTAACACAGAAGTAGATGACGAGATAGATCTTGCTATTTACTACAAAGGCAAAAGGGGTAAGACACCAACATTTTCTGTCAAGCCTAACCTAGGTATTGATGGCGATCTTGAGCTATTGGATGAAAAGGACCACCCCCTTCCCGTTGCCAAGCTTTGGGACGCCGAGTATCTCCTCACCACGGCTTCTGCCATCCTTTTGGCTCCCAATGATCGTATTCTTAACCATCTTTACGCCCTAAATGAGAAACACAACAAAGAATACGTTGTTCTCCGTGTCGACCGCAACTTATTGTCCTATGTGTTTGTTAGGGCTATCAGGGACTGCTACCCTGAATTGCCCATCGCTGCTGTCACTGACTTGGATCCAGACAACCTTGACATCCTAGCCTTCCTCGACTCTTCTCCGATTGTTGTCCGTCGCTTGTACGACTTGGATCTATTTCACGATTAATGTTCCTCAGCCCGCATGGTCTATCATATTGGTTGTGTGAACATTAAATGGCTTGGGCTGAAGTTTTCTCACCGTGGTAGTCTCATTGCTGAGGCTGACTTTGACGCCCTTGCTCGTCCGCCTCCAAGTGACTTTGACATGCTTATGCACAGGATCTTGAGGAATCCGGAGGTCCGTTGCAGGAAAAAGTGGTTTCAAGAATTCAGGCTCCTAAAAAAGTACCACAAGTGTGTGGATTTCCCTAGTTTTGGCTACGACTTCATTGCTTCTAGACTGTCCAACAAGGAGTGGAGTTAATCAAATTTCAACTTCCAGCAACCCCTCCCCCTCTATCGATACTGGTTTCTGGTTGGCCTGATGATTTTGGACATCGTGTTCGATGCTTTGCTATGTAATTATTAGTGGGATGCTTTTGTTACTTTACCAGCACATTTAAGAGAATGTAGCTAGTATAGTAGTATTTATCTTCTGCTACTAATGTTATTCTTGCTGGAACTTGCAAAACTATTGTCGAGCTGTTCTGCTTGTGTGTACTGTAAAAATTCCTCGATCTCCCGAGGATATCAATCCTGTATGGTTGGTGATTCTCTGAAGTTTGTGGGCAGTGTTGAGTGTTGTGAAATGCAACTGTGCACGTATCAGTAAAATTATTAATGTTGTGGACTTTTGAATATAATCCTTTTCCTATTCTCGATTTTATGAACTTACTGATCTCTCGATTCAAATGCATAGCTTGCAAGCCGTAGCTGATAACTTGTGATGGTGATGCCTACATACATCTAGTTATATACTGGTAAAAACAAGATCGTATAATAGGGACTAGATGTCTGTAAAATATCAGCTTAATACTAAACAGTGAGCTACCCTAGTGAAGAGGGTTTCCTGATGTTCTCTTTTCTTGCCTATATAAAGTACTCCGTATTTTATAATTAATAAGTAAAATAAGTTACCAAAAAAAAAAACCTTACAGAAATACCATATACGAAGTATTTAATTAGTAAATATAGGAAAGATGACGGAATTTTTTGGTATATATCTACCGTATCAGAAAAGACATAGATGTTTGAGAATGAGAGAGCACATAAGAAATCATACAGAGTTTGTAGCTCAGATAATTGCTGGATATCACTTGACAGTATGCCCATCAGCCCAATGCTTGATAAAGTTCTGAGAAACAACTTGTTAAATCAAATCAAAATATGCTTTATACATGGTTATGGCTGCCTCTAGATGTAATGGCTATGTGACATACATCGAAATCACTCGCAAGTTATTGCAGGCAATTCCTTCCTAGCGATCACCACAAGGATCGCGAAAACCATTCCAAGATGGTGGCACATTTTCCCAAATTGCTTTGAGGGATAATAATCCAGTAACTGCATGAGTCCATAATGAGCAACCAAATTCAATTTAGGGCTACAAATCTTTAAATGGATGGATTTTATTTCATCATTGCTGAACTTCAAGGGAAAGAAGGTGGTCTGATATGTTAAGACATAGCAGATGGCATGCACAAACAGAAAAAGAAAGGGAAAGGATTAAATAACATGCAATAAAAATGTAAGCTTTTTACAAGGCTCGTCAATAGGTCTGGTCTATATCTAGAAGGCTTCATTCACTTTTCTTGATTGTGTTACACTAACCCTCCCTTTGTCCAACATTATTTGCCCATTCCATAATCTCTGTCAGGAAAACATTGCTCAACAAAGACCCATTTTTGTTCAAGAAGCCTAGGGACGTAAATGGAAGAAATCACGAAACCAATTGACTGCTTAGCCGAATTGCAGCACTAGGCTTCAGGTGTACAGTCCTTCATGCTCCACAAAATCCAAAACAAAATAGACTAACATGAATAATTAAACACATAAGATACATAGAAAAGTCAAGTAAAATAAGCTTTCCTAGGTTATTTACCAATCCAATCTGGGACCAAGGGTTTGTTGTTATTGTTGCATTTACCGGTCCAATTTCTCAATGAATGAGATAAAGATATCGCTGAATACAAGTAATGCCCATGGATAACAAACAAATAACAAAATTGAAGCTTATGCAATTAGAATAGCACTAGTTTTACACCTAGATGTAAATTCCACTTTCCTAAGGGAGGATTGCTTGTCAAAGGAATTAAGATCAGATACAAATCCCTCAATCAATATTGAACATCTTCCAACCCACAAGACAACAAAAGAAAAGTTGCACACTTATGTTCCTAGAATCCTATCATGCTAAAGATGATCTAAATGGACCATCCTAGTTTCCTCATATGAGCAAGTAGCATCTTAGATGGACCATAAATGTGATATAAAGGGACATGTCTAAATTTAACCTATTTGTACCAAACAATCCATGATAACACACATCACATCAATAACGAATATCAAAAGCAGAAAGAATTGTACATTATACATGTTTACATAATGTTGTAATCTTAAATGGTTTAAGAAGTGCTACAAAGTGGTTCAAATGTTCAATCATCATGTTATTAGGACACATATCTTGCTTCTACAAACAAAACAAGAAAAAATAAAATAAAACAAGGACGATTGAGTGAGTAAGCACAAGTGCCCCATGAAAGTAAGAAAATTAGATTTTGATCTCAGACTAACCACAGAAGACAAAGAAAGGATCAGACTAACCATCATCAGGGTCTGTTTCTGAGGTTGCCACGGAAGTTTGCACACATATAGTAGTATTTATCTTCTGCTACTAATGTTATTCTTGCTGGAACTTGCAAAACTATTGTCGAGCTGTTCCGCTTGTGTGTACTGTAAAAATTCCTCGATCTCCCGAGGATATCAATCCTGTATTGTTGGTGATTCTCTGAAGTTTGTGGACAGTGTTGTGAAATGCAACTGTGCAAGTATCAGTAAAATTATTAATGTTGTGGACTTGTGAATATAATCCTTTTCCTATTCGCGATTTTATGAACTTACTGATCTCTCGATTCAAATGTATAGCTTGCAAGCCGTAGCTGATAGCTTGTGATGGTGATGCCTACATACATCTAGTTATATACTGGTAAAAACAAGATCATATAATAGGGACTAGATGTCTGTAAAATATCACTTAAAACATTACATGAGTAGGCTGTGTATAAAATCCCACACATTGTATACAAATTAAATGATGTTTAACTCAGCAATCAGAACAACCATTACATTACAAATATGTTTCTGAAACTAGAGGAAATATCAGTTTTGTAATTAAACAGCATCATATCAATATGCTTAGTAGCAAGCTTTTGTAGTAGTAGGTTCTAAAACTATAAAGTCACAAGTAGTTTTCATCTTCTGGGCTGCAGCATAGCCTGGCTTCTTCGAAACTGGTCACTCTGCAAAAATTATCATGACCAAATTGTTAATACCATCGAATTTGATTTCTAAAATGTAATGACATGATAACGATTAAAACCATGATGATGATTTTGAAGATTTAGTTACCATAATCTTGAAGGTTAGGATGAGTAGGCCGAAGGCGGTAGGGATAATACTAATGAGGTGATGAAGATGAAGTAGCTAGCTGCAGTATGGAGCTACTACTTGGCTGATCTTCTCCTCCATAGATTAACGGCATCTGCCCATTACTTGCTGTTGCTGCTGCTCATGAAGCTGCCCACCTCCCATCAGTTGTATATATATGCAATACACTTAATAATGATAATCATATCTTTCTGGGAATTAATTTCATCATATTCCTAAAGACTAAAGCGATGTACTGTAACAAGCATCAACTGTGATTAATAATCTACTATGAATTTGATGATTTGCTTACCCAACGATACATGTTGCCGTTGTCAGTCTGCAACAATTGTTCCTGCAGCAAAATTGGATAGCATTAGTAGGAAAGTTTCAACATTAAAATCAGAAGTAGAAAATCTTTAAGAAAAATATTACTAGCAGAAATGAATGAGTAATTAGAACAAACAAAATCATTTTTTTAGTTTGGATAACCTTTCTGCGAAGATTTTCCATTTGCTGTTGCATGAGATGGTTCTGGAAGGCCAGAAATCAAACATTACTCAAATCATTTTAACATAACATATAGTACTATGACACTTTAATTCCCTTGTTCAACCTAAGATATCAAATAACTACGTACTATTAAAATCATTTCACATACCACAAAACATATAATGGCATACAAAATGTTCTTGAATAACTAGTACAATCAAATAATTGACTGAATCCGACTAAGAATGTGCTGAGAGTACCTTTCGAGCTCGAATGATGTTCAAGGAAGTTTCAAGCTGTTGTTCATGTTTGTGCAACTCCTCAAGAGGGAGACGACCCATATCCTCACCCAAGTAGTGCGCGATGTTTTGCTCAGAGTTGTGGATTGCTTCCCTCAGTGCTTGCAGCTCTTGGAAAATTTCTTCCTGTACATACACCAAAATCTACTAAGTATAATAACATCAAATGTTGTAGAAGATTATTAGTCATGCAGTTCATGTATGACCATTTAGCACATTTCCTGGCATACTTTGCTTCCCTTTTAGCAGCTTCAAATTTCTCCTTTTCTAATTTGGCCAACTCTGCCGCTTTCTTCTCCTTTTCATTGATCTGTTCAAGCTTCAATCCTTCCTCTTGCTGCAGCTTGTTGATCTCTCAGCTGATAAAAGTCAAACACAAGTTCTGCAAGTAAAATATTATAGAACTTCATTTGAGATAAGTAGGCTGACAGATGTGCTAAAGAAGATCGTATATTTCACAAGATCTTACCCTCCTAGTAGCATCCTCTGTTTCATTATGGGCTATGTCTAACATGCCAAGTATGTGACGTAGTTCAACTATCAGCTTCTCAAGCTCTGAATTGTTGTTCTCCTATAAACAAAATGAACACCAAATTACAGTTCCAGGTGATCTACCATACTCTAGTATATCATCATAAACTTCTTGTTCCCAAAGTACATCAGGTATACACTTTAATATGAAAGACTGACCTGTGAATCAGAAGAAGCTAATTAGGGTCTTGATGCAGACGCTTCACCAAAGCGAGAATGAGACAGTCCAGTGGATGACTGATCTGTGATCCAAGACTGAATGTCGGCGTTAATTGTCTTGAAACTAGATGTTTGAGTCCTAGTTTCAACTCTAGAGCTCAAAGCATCATCTACGTTGCTTGTTATAGCAGTCTGAAATCTAGCAAGTTCAGCTGATTTCATCCCTGAATTATTATATATCCATTATTGACAGAGGAAAGAGAACCAGGGTGCTTGACCGGCCTCGGCCCAGGAGGGGAGAAAGAAAGAGACCTTGAAGAAGTCGATCCAGGGTCTGTTAGAACTGCTTGTATTAGGGACTTACTTTCACCAAATAAGAGCAAAACTAATAATGTAGTTGCAATGCGTGCCTCAAATTCAAAATGCAACCTACTATCTACAAGTCTTCAGAGATTAGCCCTCCCTTTTAGAAGAAAGAGGTCAATCATCATTTTTCCTTTTAAATGGTCAAAATTCATCACAAATTGAGTTTAAAGACAACAGGAATTATTCAATTAATATCCTGAATTATAACAAAGGATTGTTAATTATTTGTAATCATTTAGCAGTCCCTTCTTGTGGGCATTATACAGGCCACTAAAAATCAGGTATAATTGCTAGTATTTCCTTATGAACCTTAAATCAAGTATGATCCTTGGAAAAATTTGTTCTAATGAAGCTAGTACATTGTCTTAAACAGCAACCGGGGTTGAATATCATCACGGAATACATAATTGGATATATGTACCCAGGGAGACCTGTTGCTAATATGTTGTTCAAGGTGTATGGTTACTATCATCACTCTGAAAGAATTATGAAATATGGATTGTAAAGGGTGATATTTCTTACAGATTTAAATAATACCTTAATTTTTAATGCATACTCAAAGACATCCATATTTCCTTTTTCCAAAAGTCACACAGGCCAAAGGGCCGGAAAACCCCAATTAGAGACCAACCACATAAAATCCATCCATAAATGATACTAACATCCACACATATTCCTTCCCTGATCAAACCCTCTAGAAAAGTTTTAGCACAAGAAAACACATCACCAAAAGTATCTATCTACTCATCTAGCGTCATTGATTGAAAATAAACCAAATTTTTTGTTGAGCACATCAGTCTTTCAATTATATGAACAATAAACACATAACAAAAAGAAGAAAGCAGATAAGTGGGATAATAAACAACTCCAACTTCATACGTTTCGCACACTATTACAACTACAAATTGAGAACTACATCTTCTACTTAGATGTACTCATACTAAACTTCTCAAAATATTCTGTATAATGATCTTTCAAAGGTCCAAGTTTATCATCTTTATATGTATCCCAAGAGGGGTGTAGTGTAGGCAAAGGGGTATCATCATCCATCCGCACAGCGTAGAAGTGGTTTCCTTTCAGCAACATGATGACCTTTTCTGCATTTGTTATAGAAGACAACGATGATGACGAGGTCAGCCATAAGGGTAAAAAGCTAAGGCATCCGAAAGTGCTCAAAACAACTACAATTCTCTGATATAAAGTGGAAACGATAAACCCTAGAGAATCAATTTCCAAATGGTGTTTTTCATCAGCAAATTCCTCAAAATAATTCGCTTTCTCACGCTGCTTGTTAAAATTGGGAAGACCAAGTACATTAGTGTACTTATCTGCATGTGTATTCATCTCATGTAGCAAATCACTTCTGACTTTTGCCCATTTGTCTTCACGGTCAAAGACGAAAAAATGAAATGGACCGAAACCCACAATGTCCATCTCCAGTAACGTCGTAAGATTCCCGAATGCATCTCGTAAGACATGCCGGCAAAACCACGTCGTTATACCTGGAAAATATGTCAATAGCAATTTTGGTACTTGTCTCTGCCAACTCAAGTTGATCAAAAGGAAGTTGTGAATCCGGGTTAAGGCTGGTGGGAGATGAAAGGTCAATATTAAGATGTTTAAGCTTATAAGGTAGAAGTGTGTCGGCAACATAAAAAATATCTTCAAAATCCGCTTTCTTCTCATGCAAACCAAAGAATTCCAAAGTCCCTTTTAACAAATCCTCACAGCCTAACCAAGCTTCTGACGACAGAGATTTATATTTGCTTTTATCAGTTTTGTTGAATGCAAGCATACCACTCATACAGTCCGAGAAATCAGATATAAACAATCCTATTAACTCCGACGACCGAGTGATCAAATTACTGCTCATAAAGCAAAATCTTATTCAACCATATTTCAATGTCCGAAATATTTCTAATCCATGGGGATTAAGATCAACCAAGACAAACACTCTTAGTTTCAGTTGTTGTTCAACTAACCTAACAAACTGACGACACTCATACGTCGGTTTACCTGAACCAGTTATCACGACACATGGGTATTGATGATGAAATTTAGCCGAAAGCAGTTGCCACATAATCGTCTTCTTTTTAACGAAGAGAATGAATCGGGGCAGATGATCTATGGTTGGTTCAACATTTACAATGTTGTAGTAGCATAAATCTTTCGGATTTAAACACAAACTAGCATCTTCTTTGATCAGTGATGATCCGTAACCAGATCGAATCAAGGAGCAACATCATAAACTTCAAACATTATTTTATCAACCTTTTTTATCTTCACGGTCCTGGTCCTACTTAGAGGTCGCTTGAGTTTCTTGCGCTCAAAGGAGTCTGACATGTTAGCTAGATTGGGTAGTGCTTACAGTCGAAGATGAAGATGGAGAAAGCAATGCAGCACATGTAAACTTATAAGAAAGAAATTGATATGGTATCAAATTAAAATTGCAATAATGTTGTTATATATGTTCGCAAGTAGACGTGAATGAAAAAGAGATGGTATACTAGTTCCTGAATTTTGGAACGAAACAAAGTATGAATAATGGTGTGTGGAAGAATGAACATGGTGTAATTCAATCTGTATGTAAGGCCACAAAACTAAGAAAAGGAAGAAGCAAGAGTTAGTAGCTTCTTGATCTTTCTTATCTGAAATTCTTTTCCTTTACTCTGGCATTATTGAGTGAGACTCAATTGGCAACATCAGCTATGCTGCTGAAAAAAAAGTCCGACAACAGTTTTATGTAGAATCGAAGCTAGATTTTGAAATAATCAGGGTGAAGGTGTACTCTGTACCTTATACTAGTCAGTTTTATTGTTCTTGTAGGTTGCTAAAGATTTTATGCGAGCTGATGTTAAGCTCTTTTTGCTATTAGATTATCCTGCTGCTTAATTGCTTAGTAATACGTTTCCTATACCACATATGATTTTTAACAATAGCCTTCTGCTTTACCTTGGATGATTCCAAGAGCTACATAATACAGGGTATATATAGGCCGAGTTGTTGACTTGCTGATAGCTATGTACTTGTTCTTCATTTTCGTACAGAGTATATGCTAGGATTACTTAAAATATGTGTCTTCATTTTTGGCGAAGTTATTCAGTTTTTATATGAGATTATTTGTCATTGTAGTCGGGTCATACCTGTAATGCCACAACAGAGATTGAATTCCATGCTGAAGCAACTCCTTGCCTTCTCATCTTTCTGGCACCTTTTAACTGATAGACTTCAAGTCCTAGATGTATATACAACAAAGTTTTCATGCTCTGTACTGTATAACCCAGGATGGTTTGTAACATGAATTATACTCGAGTAATATTTCTGTTCTAGTTCATATTTACAGCATTTGATGTATAGATGATTTTCCATTACCATATACAAAATGCGTTCAAAAGCTTATCGCGGCACTAATAGCTGTGTTGGTGTTTTCATATCAGAAAAATGCAGTTTGTAATGGTCTAATAGGTTTCAGCTGTGTTGCTCTTTTCATATCAGAGAAATGCAGTTTGTAATGGTCAGTTTGTGTCTGATTTCTGGCAGGTTTTTAGTTGGGTTCCGTCATATGATGGAATTCGAAAATATTATAATAAAGGATTCAAATATATCAGTAGAAAGCAGAGTGGTTGGAATTTAGAACGCAAGCAGGAGTCGCCTGTTGACTGCCACCTACAAGTCTACAACTTTTATCATCATTTAAGCATCAAGAGATATCAAAGGTGTTGCTTCGTGCACATTGTTCTTTTGGCAGGAAAACATAGTTCTCTCAACAGCAATGAAGTTTTCAACTTGATAGTTCTTCATCTTCTTTCTAGCAAGAAGTCAAATCTACATTAAGAACTTGCAACAATAGTTGATACATGAAGAGGCCTTGTAAGATAGTGCTTTCAAAGAGGTGATAATGTTATGCAACGAATATTACAACATTACCACTATAAGGACCTTAAACTAGCCCGTAGTTTTCCATGTAAGAGTCAATTGGGTCTATAGTGTGACATATAGGGCTGTCGTAGGATACTTACAAATCAGCCTAGATTTGGTAAGTCTTATTGTGAATATTTAATGTTTCAAATTGTTGTTAGCAATATGTTTGGTGTGTGCACTTGGGAGGAAGTATACTATTTAATCTGTAGGGCGTAGGATTGGAGGATTTAGGGGTGCACTCTTGTTGTCAAGGTCTCATTTGCATCCAATTGCTCTTGAAGGTTGAAAGTTTGAACTAGAATGTTCCCTCCTTGCTGAAGATAATCACAATGGAATATCAAACTCATCAAATTTCATAGGAACCATTATGATCTTAAGGCATCAACATTACAAGACGGTGAAAAAAGCTTACCATTTATACCATGTTTTGCAATTCTAGTTGCTTTGAGGTGGAGGCAAAATTGGATTTCATCTTTATGTACTTCAAGTATTGTGCTCTAGCATCTAATGTGATCAAAGCCCTTCTCCTAATCTATGTTAAAGGCGCGTCATGGTCTCATGGAGCCAAAGCTTAAGGTGATAAGGGTTCATTGCCTTTCTCTGGCTAGGTGAGGTGCTTTGAAAGAGGCACAGTGAGGTTTGCCTACTGCCTAGGCGCACAATGGTGCACAACTTCCTTTGCTTAACACTAAAGTACTAAACTGTATTTTAAGTGCACCTCACTTCAGAAAGGCAGACATCTTACGTATATGCCCTGCCCTAGTTTCCAAGATTTTTATTATCTTGGTGCACTTTGCACCTTTCTATGTCCTGGTTTGTCATGGCTATACAGAGTGGAAGAGATTAAACATTAAATTAGCCAAGATTTCCTCTTTTGTGTGGATTTTATTGATCTAGAGAAGTACTTTAGGACTAAGTAATGTTACATGTTCTTGTACTGTAGAGCCTCCTATGAATATGCATTATTGTTTAGTACAATAGCATACAAGCATCAACACTTAAGAATTTTCTCTCGAGGTTTCAATATTTCATGGGAAACTTTTGAATTTCATAAGTTTGTTCTAGGGTGAACACTATGGCCTATCTTTTCTTTACCATGTAGGAAACAAGGGTCAAGCTGGTCTTAATGACATAAGTTTGTTCTAGGGTGAACACTATGGCCTATCTTTTCTTTACCATGAAGGAAACAAGGGGTCTTAATGACAAACATTAATGTGACTAAAACCTTGGGATAAGTTTAAATGAGGGTGATCCTTGTTTTTGGTAAATAAAGTAGCTTTTGAACATCAGAATGTATTGATGTGATTTGCGGGTATCATTAGGCTTGCCACCTTATAGCGTTGACATAGGGGTGTTTGAAGCTGAATAACTACATGTGATTAATGACCTGGCCATAACATGATTACATCAGGTTTTTTGCCTCCATTTTCAATTATCTTATACATGGGGGTGGGTTGGAGAATGTGAAGGTAGGAAATCAAGGTCTTTGTATGTATTACTGTTGTGCTAAGTGGGACTTTCTACCACGGAGAGATACACTGGTCTCTGCTGTCTATGAGACTATGAATATTGAAATTTGTGGTAGGTGTTCAGTTATCGCTATTATGCCGAAAGTAAAAAAATGTGTTGGGACATTGTAACAATAATAGACCTTTAATCTATGAGAAGCAGCTACCCATGAATTCTCTTTATAAGGATTATGCAGGATGTCTAGCAGTATTTTTCTGGACTCTTATGATTGTCTAAAATCAAATGTATAATGTAGCAGATAGCAGTTGTAATTTCAGTTCATGCGTGTCTATGAACCTTCAACATGAACAAAAAGTCTATTTGATGAAATGAGAAAATCATTCAATGCTCATTTGACATATATATTTGGTAGTAATAAGATGACATGGGTAGTATTTACTTATTAAGGACTGAAAGTATGAAACTTGTATTGAGTATCTCCAACTTTCAGTTCCACCTTTTGCTTTGCCTATTTGTAAGTTTGTGGCTGATACGCATGATAATTTTAATGAAAGAAAATTAGAAATATGGGATTACAAAATCAAATAAGAAACCAATTATAGATCACATTAATGTAGGATTGTAGGTTTAGTCAATGACATGATATATACTTCCTCCGTTTTTATTTTATTGCACCATTAGGACTTTTACACTATTCACTTAATCTTCTTTGACCATCATTTGTGATTTATACATTAGGAAAAATATAGTCATGTGCGATCTAGTTAGATCCGTATCGAACTCTAATTTTCAAATATCAAATTTTTATAATTTTTAAAAATGTATAATTGAAGATATTGATAGCTAAAGTAATGCATTGGCAAGCGTGAACTCCCTTATGGTGCAATAAAAAAAGAACAGAGGAAGTATTAGAATTTAATCATTGAAAGATGTTGTTAAGGCTTCAAGTGTTGCCAACACAATCTTTTCTTAAAACTAGTATATGTCCCCAAATTGTTTTATCTCATGTGGCAAAGGGTTTCTCTTATTCGTTCAATATGTTTTCTCAAGCTATTATCTAATCTACTACTTTCTCCGTTTCTTTTTGGTTGCATCAAACCCCACCCCTTTATTGGAGTGTATTAAAATAATAGTTTGGTGCAACTAAAAAGAAACGGAGGAAGTATAGAAAATTACCTTTTTCCATCCTTAGGTAGATATATATGATTCAAGAAGTTTTAAGTTTGGAAATAACCCTTGTTTATGAACGGGGGTCTGTGTCACCATCTTTGAGTCTCAGTAGCTTGTTTGATTTTCATTATATGTTATAGGAAAAGAAATCATTAAAAGTCCAGTCAATTATAGTAGATGAATCTTTTAATAGCATCTAGAATATTGAAGAATAGGAAAATCTCAACTGGAATTAATTTAGGAAAATTTGTTGAAAACCATCTTATAAAAACCAAATTTTGTTGAAAACCATCTTAAATTTTTTTTTTTTCAAAACACACCTGTTTTAAATTTTTTTTTGTCAAGGCACACCTGTTTAAATTTTTTTTTTGTTAAGTCCACCATTTTCCCGAGTTCTGACTAATTACTTACATTTTCGGCATTGACTAACATGTGCACCTCATGTGACCCACTTAACTCAATTTTTCTTTTATTTTCCCCCCTTTCCCTCCATTCATTCCCCTCTTCGTCACTCCTCTTCATCCTAATTTGGTTTTTATAGCCTTTTATAAAATTGCACGAAAATGCAAGTGACAAAGGGGGAATGAATGAAGGAAAAAAGGGGGGGGGGGAAATAATAGAAAAGTGGGGTTAAGTAAGTCACGCAAAGTGCATATGCTAATCAACGCTGGAAATGTCAATCAATAGTCGAAATTCAAAAAGTGGTGGGATTCAACAAAAAAAAATTTAAAACAGGTGTGCTTTGACAAAAAAAAATTTATAAGATGATTTTCAACAAAATTTGGTTTTTATAAGATAGTTTTCAACAAATTTTCCATTAATTTAACTATAATTTACTTGATATGGGTTTTTTGTATCCCCGTAGAAAACCAAATTACTTCATAGCAATACTAGGATCATGAACAACCTCTCAAGAATATTACATCCACTGCATGACAGCATGAGAACAAAATCTGTTTTGTAATAAATTATCATAATTGTCTTCTCATGTATCTAAACCAAAGTGGTGGATTTTGACAAGTTCTAGTTTTATTTTGATAAGATATTCCCTCTTCCCCCTAATTATGGCTTTGGCCCTTGAGGCGCTAAATTTGTAAGAGAAGATGAACATATGAATGATTTTTTTTGTGAGTGATCTCGATTGGTAAGTCGCTATCCAAACCAATTATATTATCCAAAGACACATTTTTCCTACTCCGTATTTGTTTTTGCAATCATTGATGAAAAAACGAAAGCATGATAATTATAATTATATAATGAGTGCGATAAAATAAAGACCGAGACATAAGTAAATATTAAGTTAAAGTTTTAATTCAAAATTGTCTACTAATCATAGAAGCCATGCTCATTAGACCAATTTAATATTTTGACTACATTCTATTCCGTAACAAAGATGACTAATGTTTTTATCCACATTGCTTTCACATGGATTCAACCTACTTTATACACACTATCAAAATTACCAAGAGAAGGTTGGCGGTACCCAAGAATTCGTGCGGCAAGTATATATATGATATGTAGTATTTGGTGGAGAATATATATTTATTATTTGATAAAGGATATGTATAACTTGTTAGAAGATATGTGTTATTTGGTAGAGGATACGTACATTTTGTTAGAGGATATATATTATTTGTTGGAGTATACGTACAATTTGTTACCGCATGAAATGTCTGACGCGGCTTTGCATCCAATACTTTGTGAATTACCAATGGACTTGCTTCACAAGCATAATACTTTACAAATTAGCTTGAGCTTGTTGATAAGTCAAGTTTTATCAAACCTCCTTGTTTGCTTGTTGCCAATATTGACTACTTTCTCAATGAAATCTTGTGAACATAAAATGCAATTACGTTTGTTAGAGTATGTGGCTTTGGCAATTAGTGGCAAAAGTGACCTTTGAAAAGGTGTAACGAAACATTGACTAGAAACTCTAAATAAATTTAAGCAAATTAAAAAAACTTTTAGTCAAAGATAACAATATAAAGGTGATTTGAACAATTTAATATTGCTTGCAAATGATTTACAACTCGATCATATACAATGCCAAAGGCAATATAATACACATTACAGCTCAAAACGGGCTAACATTTATAGAAAAAGTAATACTAACACGTAATGAGATTAAGAAACCAAGTAATTAACAACATTAAAAAAAACATAATAATCCGAAAAATTAAAGTTGTGCTTGAAGCATCCCTCTCAATTCGTTAATAAAAACATCCATTTTAGGAGGAGTCAAGGAAACAGGCACCATGACCATAGTCTCTCCTTTCTTGTTCTTAAAGGAAATAAAGAAGCTAGCATCCGGTATCGACCCATTACTCGCCGGCCCTCCGAATACGGGCTTTCCCCACCCGAAGTCAGCATCCGCGAACCCTAAATGCCTAAGGTCGGACACCACGTAGGTTTGATGCACGGTAAAATGTGGCCTATCTTTTGTTACCATAAGGTCCATAATAGATCTCATATATTCCTCATTCACTTCTTTTTTGACGCTCCTTATTTTCTCTAAAATATATCCTACGCCATTTTTGCATATATCACCCGCCTTAGCACAAACGGCCGGGAATGCGCAAGCATTCCCGTAGTACCCCTTCTCTAAGGGCGGGTTAAACTTACTCCTTGCGTTCACAGCAAAGAGAAGACGGATTTCCTGCTCGGGGTCAAACCCGAGTGCTATGGTACGACAACGCCATAGGGAAGCACTAAGGACGTCAAAGGTGGAGAATTGTTTGACGTGTGAAGGGCCATGGCGACGTAGGGCAGCAAGCTCAGTTGGTCCAAAGAGGAAGGATTTTTGGACTAAGTCGGCTTCACCATTCGAGTGGTGATCGACTTCTTCATGTTGGTCGTATTCGGGGTGGGGGAAGGTGACATTTGGGGTGTCTCTAGCGAGTAATCGTTCACGATCCCATACCGGGAGGATGGATGGGGCGGCAAAGCCCCGCCCCATCTCACCTACCGCGTTCATTAGTTGCATTACGCCTGTCCCATCGCTTATGACATGGTTGCATCGAAGGGCTACTATGAATCCACCACATTTGAGACGGGTTACCTATCACATGACGAACAAATACATTATTATAATTTGTTCTTATTTGACTAATTAACACGAAATTGTGGACCATTAACATATGAAATAGGGTGAGTAGGAAAATTTCCAACAAATAAGTGTTGTTTTTATTACGTGAACAATTTAAATTTGTTCTCTTGATCTTGAATTGTCATTGTCGTACTTAGCTCTTTATAAATTTTAAATGTAACTAATAGAAATAAAAGGAGTTGTACATACCACCAACTCTATTATCTTATTTCGATAATATTTAAGCTATGGTGGAAGGAAAAATGTACCTACTTCAACTAATGATGAGGTCTTATTATGCACTATTTTTCACAAGATAAGGTTTTTTTTTTTTTTTTTCAAAAATAAAAAATATAAAATGATGAATTTTTATTTTATATTATTTATCAAAAGTAAAAAATTTATAAGTGTAGTCGGTGTTAGATAGCGATGCAAACAATTGTCGTTTTAACGACTTTAAAGGATAAACGTTCAATATACTTGTATATAACTAAGAAGTACAAGGAATTTAAGGATATATTAGACAATAAAATAGTATGTATGTACCTGAACTATGAGCAAGGGAGTGCCAACCATTGCATCAGTGTTGGGAATTTCATATAGCAACTCTTCCAAAGGGAATGGAGGATGAATTTCACCGAAATCCTCGAGTGTAGCATCGGCCTCAGCCTCGATGAAGGGTACACCTTCACCGGTGCAATCAACAATAAGCTTTCTCTTTGATCCTTCTACTAGTCGACCAGCATAAGGGTAGAAAAACACAAGAGCCTTAGCAAGAGCATCCTTGACCACTTTCACGGGGTCCTTACCCTGCATGGAAGGGTCAGCTCCGTAAAACATAATAGCCGGCATTTGGAACCGGAGACCCTCTTGGTCATCAATATCCGAAACCAATTTTTGTTCTCGTGGTGTGTCCTTAGCCGGACACACCAGCTCAGGCTCCCCTCGTGTTACGTTCAACACTAGGACAGTTGTTTCTTGTGTCATAAGAGACATTTTGGTAAATAAATTAACCTAGCGTTTGATTATAAAAAGGTTATATTTATATATTGGTGTGTATAGTTGAACAAGGGCTATGAACTTTTTATGTTGCTTGAGAAATACTAGTGCTATGTAACGTCTATATATAATGGTATGTAAGTGGTGTGTTTAGTGGATGTGTTAGGTGGATTAAACTCATTAAAGGTAACAATTGGGGCCACGTATTAACACTGAAAATATTTGGATAAATGAAAAAGGGGTGGATAGGATGGAGTTGGTGGGTGCATGAGTTGGTGAGTATATTTCCATATGTGAGCGTATTTTCGTCAAAGTTGGGTAGGTGCTGAGATGATGCCTCAATAATGCAAGTTGACGGACCACGAAAACACTCACAATTTTCTTTACGTTTATTCAAATACGTCAACTTTCTTTGACGATTGGCATCTACCCTTATTTTACATTATACTAATAGCTTACCCATTAACTCATGAGGCCATGAGTACACAGATTAGTTGATTACACTATTTATTTCTAAAAGTTGGAGTAATTTTTTGTATTTGAGCATTTAGAAAATTCGACTTATTGTTGTATTCTAAATTGTCTATACATACATCTTCACTAATCTCTCATACTTTTTATGTACAATTTTTCTACACTATCCATTGTAGGGAATATTTCAAGCATTATGATCCCAAACTTAAACCCCACTGTGATCATACACTAAAGTATAGTGGTGTTCCAAAGGAAAAGAAAAGAGAGCAAAAGAGTCGCCAACAAGTTTTAGGAACTTGTAAACCCAAAAAGACAATCCAAAAGGACCATCAACTCCATAAGGTCTTGAACCAAACAGGGTCCGGGGATGAGGGTACGAATCCAATCTACAAAAGAAAGGACCCGCCCTATAAAATAGGCCTCTACTTTGTTCTGCTCGTATTCATGTGCGCTTTTCGAATAACATACAAACATTATATTAAACCTACCCTGTTTATCTATGTTGGTTGAATATTAATGCACAATAAAACTATTATTGGCGATCACTTGAGTTAAAATCATATTAGCCTAAACCAAATTATTAATTATCTTATTAAGCGTGATTTCAAGTACAAATTCCCTTTAACATGCATAAAAGGTGTGATCAAGCAATAACAATAAAATAAATCAAGAAACATAATAATAAGCAATATTGTAATCATAATAATCATAATAACAATAATTATAATCATGATAAGGTATAATAAAGCTTGATAATAATAGCAAGATCCTAGGCATGATACTAACAAGATTAATAACAAATCCTAGCATGTCACTAAGCAATAAAGATCAAAGCTTTGAACCTAACATGGTACTAACATGCTAATATGATATTAGAAATAATATAGAGCACCCCAAACATGATACTAGAAAGCATAAAATAACATCCTAACATGATACTAGGAATATTAAGCATCCTAACATGATACTAGGAATCATAAAACAATAATAAACATGCTTTCTACATTGTGAAAGAAATAGAGAGTAAGCTAATCTAATAACAAAATACACAAGTTAGTAAACTTCAATGAAAATAATAAAGAATAATTAAATAATTAAATTGAAATCAAATTAAATGAAGATTTGACTAGATTTGGACCAAACCCTCAGAAAATATTAAACCTTGCACGTCTAGGGCGAAGGCAACTTCGAACTTAGCTAGGTGTTTCTAAGTCTTGTGAATGCGGAATATTGTGTAAAAAGGTTGGTTTAGAAAGAGAGAGAGATTAAGAAAGCATATATTGCTCAAGAGAGAATAGAGAGAATTCGGGTGAATTGATGAGAGTTGATGATTAAAAACAGAGGTTCAGGAACCCTATTTATAAGGAAAATAGTCCGAAAAATCATAGAATTTGATAAGGAATAAAACTCCACTCTGTCGCCAGAAAACTAGACCTGTCGCCAGAAATTTATCTTGTCGCCAGGCGACAGGGTCTGTCACGAGGCGACAAACCTGTCGTTTGGCGACATAAACAGTTTTTTCGGATTTTGTTTTTATCATATCTTTTGATCTAGAAGTCCAAATAAGTCATATAATATGTCGTTGGAAAGCTCTTGAAGTCTACTTTCTAATGCAATTGGAATCAGATTAAAATCTTTTTTAGATAAAATGATATGGCCGAAATAGTGAAAGGGTGTCAGTTTTGGATAGAGTTTCGTATTCCTTTCATATCTTTTTCGTTATACCTCGGATTTAATATTATAATATATCATTGGAAAGATAATTTCAAGATCTATCCAACCATATAAAATTTGGATAAAAATTATGAGGCACGAAAATAATATCTTACTGTCTTTGAACATCTTTGAATCCGAATAGAATTAGGAAAGTTTTTATAAAGAAAGAAAGTTTTATTCACATCAAATTCCATGATCTTATCTTTTCAAAAAAGGATAATTAAGATATTTTAGAAACTTATAGAAGATTCTAATCAATCCTAATTAGTTTAGGAATAGGATTAAACCTCTGGACCCTCCACATGATCATTGGGTCGTAGGTAAAATCCGGCTTGGGCCCAATTTAGTATTTTGGCCATAACTTCTTCATTATTCATCGGAATTGGGCTTATAATATATCGTTGGAAAGGTCTTTTCAAGCCCCATCCAACTACACCATTATTGGACCCTTATCATGGACCAAACTAAACTGAATTGGACGTTTTCATAAAATAGAGTGGGTTTTCGAAAACAGAAAGAAAAATTTTTAATAAAAAACTACCGCAACACTTGACTTTTCACACTTTCACCTCATTCGATTATGGTTCGACGTGAAAGGTATTCATCACTGGGTTTGGTTTTGGGGAGACACAAATGGGTGTCTACACCCATCCTTCAATCGTTTACTCCATCAGTAATTTTTTATTTCTTCTTTTACACAATTACACCAAAACATTTTTTTAAAAAAATTATCCTAGACAGAAGTATATATAGTAAGTTGAGATGTTTTACCTGAAATCCATTTCATGAAATGCATTCATTATTGTTCTTATTGAAAAATATTCAATAAGCAATTAAGCAAAAGGAAAAATACACCTTAATAATCCCAATTTTGCCCAATATACTTTAAATAAATCCTACTTTCGATTATTCTGCAATAATCCCAACTTTTACCTGTGTTTTCTTTCTTCAATCCCAAACCAATCAACGAAAGTTAACAACCCATTATTCTAGGTTACCTACCACGTGTCAACACGTGATTGGTCTAAAACAAAAAAAATAATAAAAAAAGGAAAAAAATTAAAAAAAAAAAATACAAACCACTAGCCACCAAGGTACCAATGGTGGTTCTTCTCCCCAGCCTCCCCATCCTACGCCAGCCACTAGCCTCCCCATCCTACGCCAATCACCAGCCACCTACTTCGCCGTCGAACCACCCCAACACCGCAAACTGGTCGCCGAACAACTCCCGCATTTCCCCCACTCACAGCTTGCTCCCACAGTGCCATTGCAGCAGCTCACTTCGCTGCTCCCACACACAATCAAGCAGCGGCTCACCCTCATTCACCGGCAACAACCGCCACCTCCTTCTACACTGTCGCATTCCCCAAAACCACCCCCTTCCCTAACCAATTAACCGGAAACACTTCCTCTCCCCAACCCTACCACCAAAACCTGCAAAAACTCCTAACCCTTGCCCTTAAAACCACCCATGTTTAAGTTTGGATGTGTTCGTGTTCGATATCGTCAAGTTTGTGGGGGTAGGTGACGCTGTCTGTGTCGTCGTCGGCGTCGAGGAAGCTGAGACCTCCATCAAAAATGGTGGGGAGGGACTGAGATCTAAACCAAAAGTATTGAAGGGAGTGGTTTGAGGGGGTTGCGGGCTTGCGGTACGGTTGTGCGACAAGGGGTGGCGATTGGGGCCGATTATGGAGGCGCATGAGGGAAGGGGTTGTTTTCGGTGGGTCTAGGGAGTAGGAGATGGCGCTGAGGAAGGAGGAAGGTTTCCCGGTGAGCGACTCTGGGAAGGAGAGGGTGGCTGCCGTTTTGTGTTTTTTTTTGTTTTTAATTTTTTATTTTTTTAAGATCAATCACAATGTGACACGTGGCATTTACATAACTAAAAAAAAATCCTTTTCAGCAGGTAACCGGTTTTCAAGATTGCTAGAATAAAACGGAGGTGGAAGTTGATTATTGCAAAATAATCAATAGGTGGGATTATTCAAATTAAATTGGACAAAATTGGGATTATTAAAGTGTATTTTTCCTAAGCAATAATTGTCTGATATTATAAGAAATAACTAGATTAAACTCGTGTGTTGCACGATTTGAATAATTTTATTATTATGCAACTGTATGATTTGAATAATTTTATTGTTATGCATAAAAAATTGTTTTTTTTTTCATTTGTGTAAAAATAGAGTGACAATTATTTTTTGTTTAAAAATAGAGTGGCAATTATTTTTTGTTTAAAAAATATATTGTAAATTTTAAAAAATTAATAATTGATGACATCACACGTAGAAATGGAGAAAAAAATTTTAATCAGATAAACTTATTTCTAACCAATCACGTGATGACCGTGACGACAAATGTACATTAAGCTTTAAATAAACACTGGTTTTTGGCCTGGGCGATGCCCCGGGTCATTATATGGACATATTTTTTCTGACAAATATATATTGAAAATGAGCTTTTATAAGAAAAGTTATGCAATTATAAATATAGATTAATTTAGTTATATATACTTCAATACTCGTACTATTTAATATTTATAATATATTTTTCCAATCTTTATTGAAGATCAAGATATATTATCCACCATCTAATATTATAAAAATATTAGTTTAGTTTGATCTTCAATGTTATAAAACAAAAAAATTTATCTTTAAAGGTTCAATACATATTTTGAGTTACATACTTAAAATAGCAATACCTAAAGGTTTTATGCATGGGCAAATAAAAGAAATGAGTTTATTTTTTTGTTATTGTTAATTGTTGTTAAATACACATGTATAAAGTTAAACATTAAATCTTCAAGTATATCTATATATGATTACCTCTTTCTAACAAAACGTTGAACATATAAGATGTGTTTTTGGATTAGGAATAACACCGCCTTTGAGTGGTCTTCTACCAATAGCACGACCTTTTGATTATTCCAAAATAACACCACCTTTTACATGCATTTGCCAAAAATGGTACAAAACCGGTTGGTAACCTGGTTTACAAGTTACCTATTACAAGTATCACAATCTCATTGGTTTATTCTTTTTTTATATATATAATTTTGATTTAAAAAAAATAAAAGAAAAACATAGAAAAATAATTTTAAAAAACCTTAAAATTTAAAAAAAAATTAACCCAGCCCACCCCACCCATTCCACTGCCCAACCCCTACTTCACCGAAAAACACCATACTTCACCGAAAAACACCAGACTCCCCTTCCCTTCCCTTCCCCATTTCTGGCATCCAACTACCTTTCTTCTTCCCTAAAACCACCTTCTCAAAACCCTAACCAATCGGAATTTCCTTTATGTAGAGTGGAGGGGCTCCAAATCAAGGAAGATAAAGAGAGAGGGGTTGAAATTTGCTAAGGGAAAGGGAGGGGGGCTAATATCGGGAAAAAAGAAGGGAAGGGGCTGAAATCAGGAAAGGGGAATGAAAGGGGCGCCGGAAAGGGGTCCAGAAGGGGATGGAAGGGGCTGCCGAAAATGGGGTTAGGAGAAAGAGGGGGGGTGCTGCAAAGGGGTCAGGAAGGGGAGGAGGTTGCCGGAAAGGGGAAGGGGTGCCGGAAATGGGGTCGGGAAGGAAGGGGTTAACGAAAACGGGGTCCGGGAGGAAGGGGGTGTCGGAAAAGGGGTCAGGAAGGGGAGAGGTGCCGGAAACTAGGAAGGGGGCCGGGGAGAGGGTGGTTTCAGGTGGGTGGTCTTGGTGGGGGGTGGTGGATACCGGTGCAAGGGGGTGGGAAGAGGGGTTTATTTATTTTTATTTATTTAGTTTTTTTAGCTTTTTTTGTTTTTTTTTTAAATCAAAAATAAAAAAAATAAACTGACAAATCATACTGGGACACGTGTCCAGGGTTACCTATAAAAAAGGTGACCGGTTTTTTGTTTAATTTTTGGCAAATGCATGTGAAAGGTGGTGTTATTTTGGAATAATCAAAAGGTTGTGTTATTATTAGAAGACCGCCCAAAGGTGGTGTTATTTTGGGCAAATTTTCCAAAAAAAAAAAAAAAAAAACACATTAGCTTAAAAAGTTCAACACATTTTTTGGGTTACATATATATAATAGCTATATAATAGTTATTTTATGTATGATCAAATATTAAATTGAATTTTGTTATCATAGATTTTTTTTTAATTTATATATGTGTAACAATGAATATACATAAATATGATTAACTTTTTAAGAAAACATTTAAAACATAAAACGTGCTGTTGGAGTAGTGGTTAAAGTTAAAGTATAAAGAATTTAAAACATAAAACGTGCTATTGGAGTAGTGGTTAAAGTTAAAGTATAAAGAACATGGGTTCAAACTTTAATACTAACAATTTATCTTTTTTTGTCTAATAAATACCAATAATCGTATATGACACGGCGCCACATCATTTGCCAAGTAATGATAACACGTGGCAAGCTTATGTCTTCCCATTGAGTTTTACTAGATGCAAAAGAAATTTTACTTATATATATATATATATATATATATATATATATATATATATATATATATATATATATATATATATATATATATATATATATATATATATATATATATATATTCAACAAGTTACTAGTCACCTTGGACCATTTGAAGTAAATTCATGTTAAAGTTCAAATTGTTAAAAAATAATCAAAAGTTCAGATTATTTTTGGCGAATTGAGCAAAGTTGCGATTATTCCAGTCAATTTTTTCTAAAAAAATATTAAACAATTGATATTATGAAACTTTATTTTGATATCTATTTAACGATATTTATGATAAAATTTGGTTTTTATATGTTACCAAAAATGTTGGTCAAAGTTGGTATGAAGTTATGAATAGTGAAAAAAGTCAAACATGTTAATTATTTAAAAGCAAAGGAGTAATTTAACTTTGCTGGGTGTTTTGGTGAAATATTTATGCATGTTCTAGAATGAAGTTTTCGAATTATGTAGTATGGTTAGTAAATTAGTACTGCTTATATCTCTAGATTTTTCTACTAGCTTTGTATCTTGCAAACCACTAGAATGATCTGGAGAATTCTTCACATTAGAATAATCTAGTAATTTCTTTTAACCAACATGTTCAATTATAAATATTAATGTTGGGCATTAATCAAAGCATACACACTCACCAACCTAACAAAATTATATTATAATTGTGAATTGCACATACTAAATTGATAACTTATTTGAATATATTGAAACTATTTTTATTACATCTATTTATTTGGTAATAGGTAAACCATATCAATATAAGCTAAGATACTCATTTATTTATTTTTTTAGCTCGGACTTATTATACTCTATTTTCTAAAAAAAAAAAAAAAAAGAAGAAAAAAGTAAGTACTTGTATAAGGAAACCGTGGATAAGTAATTATAATAGTTCAGAGATGTAAAACATAAAAAAAAAAATTAAAAGAAAAAGAAAAAAAAAGTTGATATTTAGAATGAGTGATATGATTGTTGAATAACCAACAAGAGTTGGGTTAAGTGGTAAGCAACTTGATGTCGCTTAAGGGAGGTCTCGGATTTCGAGCCTCACCGAAAAAAAGATATGATTGTTGGATAAAATGTGTAAGGTCAGTAGGCAAAAATGAAACAAAGTAAACGTGAATCAAACTTTTTAAAACTCTCCTAAAGTGCTAAACACAGATTTCAACTTGCATATTATTTTAATTACTTTCCTAAAAGGAATCCTTTGAATTTGGGTTTTTCTATATTAACTGGTAATTTTTTCGATTTTTAATATTTGAATCAATTTGATTTATGCATTATTTACATATTCTTGTAAGTTTATTTTTATTTATTATGTAATATGTAATTGGATAATTTAATTATGATGTCTATTTTCATAATATAATTTTTACTCATACATTATACAAGGTACTAGTGTAGTTAGCAAACAAATTATTTTGAATGAGGACCACTAGTGTTTCAACAATAAGTTTTCAAAAGTATTCAAGATTCGTTTAGTAGCTTAATATTCTAATCACTTAATATATAATGTTAATGAATAGAAAATTCAACTTTTTATAAATTTTTTTTTTTTTTGATTCAAAAGATGATACAATCCAAAGAGAAAAGAAAAAAAAAAAGAAACCTAAGGAAACAGAAATAAACAATTGAAAGCAAAAAGAAAGAAAAACAAGCAAAAACAACTACTACGGAGGAATAAGACGAGGTATAGTCACCCCTCTAATGTCCCCTTGTAGAATACGACTAAGTTCTACTGGTAAATCCCTAACAATATCGAGTTGAGAGTCTTGAATATAGCTCCGCGGTTGGCCAACCAATCCGTCGCTCGGTTTCCTTCTCTATACACGTGTGCGACAATCACTTCCCACTGATTTTCCACTATTAGCTTTCGACAGTAGCTTATATCATGAATATTCTCGCCTCTTGGAACATTATGCTTATCAATGGCTTGCACATATACTACATTGTCTAATTGCACTTCTAGTTTTGCAATCTGTAGGCTCTTGGCAAGCTCAAGCCCCCTTACAAGGGCCATGCCCTCCGCTCTAAAATCACACTATACCAAAATTTGCTAAGAAACCCGCAACAAAATTACCTGCATAATCACGGATTATGGCACCACTTTCTGCAGGACAGAGCTTCCTTTTGAGGCTCCATCACAGTTAAGAACAAACCATCCATAAGGAGGGGTGTGCCATGTGATGTTAGCAGGACACGGTATTCTTTCTTGCCATTCTTGCCTTCTTCCGTAGCATCCCAAATAGCACGTCTCGCCTCATCATATCGAACATGAAGAGACGCACTAATATCACTTGGTATTTCATCTCTTCGATTGAACACAAAGCAGTTATGCCATTTCCAAATCCACCATGTCGTGATTCCACAATAGGTCGCCCATGATTCCACACCTTCTAGATCATCCTCTCTTGCATTCTCAGTTTTCCAATCCTTCAAGTTACCTTGATAAAATCGATCTCTTATGGAAGGACTAATAGTCTTTCTCCATGTCATGTGAGTTGCAGGACAATCCCGAATAATGTGGAGAGTACTTTCCTCCATCGTGCCACAAACATAGCACTTCGGATCATCAGTTATCTTGCGCCTAAATCTATTCAGGTTTCCCAAAATATGATCATGGTAGGCAAGCCAAAGGAAATCCTGAATTTGTTGCTGCACAGGGGTGTTCCAAATTACATCCCAACACTCTTCATCAAGCCTATCTGTATGATGCTGCATAATGCTCACTAGAGACCTGATTGTGAATTTTCCAAAGTCACCATTTTTCCAATAAACTAAATCCATAATACTCGGGTCAGCACGCACCTGATAGTCGTGAATCTTTTTTAGCACGATTTGATCCAAGAAGGGTGAAAAGATATTCCATCTCCAGCCAACAGTCTCTTCCCACATTTCTTCAACCGTACCACCCGCAAGCTCCAAAGGAAGTGGCTGCACCACTAAATTTCTAAGGGGCTCGTCAGTATCCCATTTGTGATCCCAAAAAAGGGTCTTTGTACCATTCCTAATCGCCACTTTCAAACCTTCATTCAAGGTTTTAGCGTTTTCAGTAATTCCCCTCCACACATTAGACATCCCTAGCTTTGGTTCAAACATGTCCATGTCGCAACGGCCCTTGCAATAATTAGCTTGTAGCACAAAGGTCCAAAGAGCATTAGGTTCGGCTAACATCCTCTAACCTAACTTGGTAAGGAAAGCGGCACTGGCTTGCTTTGCAGAAAATATGCCGATTCCACCCTTATCCATAGGTCTTTGCAGTACCTCCCATGACAGTAGGTGTACCCCTCGTTTATCCTCATTACCTCCCCAAATAAACTTTCTAGTCTTTTTATCAATCTCTTCACACGGTTTTTGGAATTTTTGAAGTTTTCATCGAATAGAAACTCATGGTGGAAATTGTGGATTTAGCAAGAGTCATTCAGCCAGCCAAAGAGAGATGCTTCATCTTCCATTCGGCTAAACGCCTATCAATTTTATTACACAAATGACTAAAGGTTTCCTTAGTCACTCGATTTGTGAGAGTAGGCATTCCCAAATACATCCCAAGATCGCTTGTCACCTCCGTTTGTAAGGCCGAGCTAATTGTATTTTATGCTTCAAGGTCAACATTGGTAGAAAAAAACACCCTTGATTTATTGAGACTAACCTTTGACCCGAGGCTCGACAAAAACGTTCAAGGCAATGGTGAACAATTTCAGCTTGCTCCACACTAGCCTCCGCAAAAAGGATAATGTCATCCACAAAGAAGAGGTTGGACAAGGCCGGGCCATCACGACTTGCCCTAATCGGTTTCCACCTTTTATTCACAATTTATTCCTCAATGACTTGATAGAACCTCTCCATACACATAATAAACAAGTAAGGAGATAAAGGGTCTCCTTATCGAATCCCTCTACTAGGTTTGAAGCTTTGTGAGGGTTCTCCATTCCAAAGAACTTGAAGCGATGCCGAAGTAATACACTCCATGATAACCTCAATCATCAAAATTGGAAGGTTCATTTGAACCATTGTATCACGAATAAAAGACCATCGCAAGCGATCATACGCTTTTTCAAAATCAATTTTGATGGCCATGAACCCTTTTCCTCCTTATTTCTTCCTCATTGTATGAATGACTTCTTGTACTATGACAATGTTATCCGTGATTTGTCTCCCCGGCACAAAGCTTTCTTGCTTATTCGAGATTAAATGATGGAGAACCGGCTTTAGATCGACGATTAACAAGAACCTTTTTAACCACCTTATAAGCCACATTGCATAAACCTATTGGACGAAATTGAGAGGCTAGTTCCGGATTATCAATCTTGGTAATGAGCGAGATGAGAGTATCATTAAGTCGATTTGGGATGCCTTTTCCTTCCAATATAGGAATGATTGTCTTGTACACAGTACTAACCACTATCTCCCAATTTTTTTGATAAAACAAAGCTTGAAAGCCATCCGGTATGGGAGCCTTAACTGCACTCATTTCTTTTACCATTGTGTCGATCTCAAGAGTAGAATATGGTCTCACCAAACCACTCCAATCTTGCGAAGAAAGTTCCGGGAAAATATCTTGTGGAACATCAAACACAATCGACCCTCCTTCTGTGAACAAATTGGAAAAATATTGAACAATATGATTTTGTATTTCCAACTTATCCTCAAGCCATTCATCATTGTCATCCTTGAGTGCTACATTTTTATTTTTCCATCTCCGAATAATGGTGCTAAGATGGAAAAATGGTGTATTGCAATCCCCATTTTTTAACCAATCAATTCAAGATTTTCTATACCAAATTGACTCTTCTCTATCCAAAATCTCATCAAGCTCATTTCGAAGCCTTGCCTCCAGTTTAATTAATTCTTTACCCGCACCTGCCAATTTTTTTTAACACCACCAATACGAGCCAAGAGGATTCTTTTTTGCTTAAAAACATTACCAAACACGTCATGATTCCAGCATTACAACTCCGAAGTAGCTTAAATAGTGTAGGCATCAAATTACCTTCTCTATCCCATTTGTTCTCCACAAAATTTTTAAAATTTTCATATGTTAACCATGCTTCTTGGAACCTCAAATGGCGATGGAGGGATTGCATAGGCACAAAACCATTAGGGCATATAAAAATGGGGCAATGATCAGAATGCACAGCCGGGAGGTGCTTCATCTTTGATTGATCAAATTAGAGGGCTCACTTATCATTACACAGGGCTCGATCTGATCTTCCAATTTTTCAAGTTTCCTTGCTATTACCCCTCGACCAAATGTGCGCAGCACCTGTGAATTCTACTTCAATCAAATCGAGCTCATCAATCCAACTATTGAAAATAGTCGATCTTCTCATCATTTCCCTACAAGATGAGTTTCTTTCCGATGAAACCTAGTCTCATTGAAATCCCCTTCCATGAGCCAAGGTTCATTATTATTTTGCGCAAAGGTTCTCAACTCTTCCCACAATTCACCTCTCTTTGCTGGGTCTAGACTTGCGTATACCGCCGTGAAGTACCACAGTATAGCTCCATTACTAGTAACATTCATGGTGATATATTGTTTGTGTTTAGATATTGGGCTTATGGATACAACCTCCGGCTTCCATTATACCCATATTCCACCACTAAAACCAGTCGCATCTACCCTTTCATGCCCCGAATAGCCAATAATACTAGCAATATTCTCTTCTTGCTCTCCACCCATGTGAATCTCAACAAGCACAAGTACATTAGGTTGATTCGATCGAACCAAATCATTTAGAGTAGTTATGAAGTTGTGGTTCCCCGCTCCTTGAACATTCCACACTAGACAAGTGATTAGAAGAGTATATGGTGCTAAATTTGGTAGAGTATTGTATGGGATAATACCGACAACATAGCTGTTTGGCCGATAAACACCTTAATGTTACAAATTATATGTACAATTAGCAATCTAGCTTAGCATCCACGATAGCCGGTTTCTCGGCCACGTGGAGAGCAGCTTAAAACCACGCAGGCACCTGCCACCTACAAGGTCGGTGCGCCACCTATAAGGTCGATGCGCCACCTATAGGGATATGTGGCACCTGCTTGGTTATCCCCCTATATATACCCAGCCACATTTTCATATTAAAGGTACAATCTCTTAATCTCTCTCTCTACACTTTTTCTCTCTCTTCAAACCTTCCTCCTCAGATTACTAACTTTAGCATCGGAGCGGTTATTCCTGGATAACCCCCGGGCTAGATTATCTGTGCTGACTGTGCAGGTATCAAATTGGACGGTAAACCTTTACCAACCCCAAGACATCTCGGTATCGGAACTCACCCGGAACAATTGGCGCTAGAAGGAGGGGGTAATAACTTCTATCGTCCAAAAAGACCTCCCACAGTCATGGAAGGAAATACCGAAACTACATCCATCCCAGAATCAGAAAACCGGAATTTTGATAGCGGCATCCTGGCTACTGATGGCAACAGGGCCGTAAACACTATACCGGAAATAACGGTGGAGGATGAAACCCACCTTCTTTATAAGGATACGGTAAACGTACCGCTAACACCGGAAAGAACCTAGGCTATCCCGGATCCCTGGGGAGAGTTCACTCCGGAAGAGTTAGAGATAACGGCCAAGGTCATGCAGGCAATGTCCCGAAAAAGGAAAGAGGCCGGGATTGCGGCCACGAGAGAACCACAAAGAAGGCCGACACCGCCCGTAATTATCAACCTTGAAGATCAGTTCAATCAGGCCGAACAGCAGCCTCAGCCACGACCACCACCGCGTGAAATGGTGATGCCCTCTGAACGACAGGTCACAAGAACTGCGCGAAGGGAGGAATCAGAATCATACCGACAGGAGGCCAGTAGCGGGTCGTCGAGGCACTTAGCCAGGGCCATCATTCGACTAAGAACGTCTCCCTTTACGCAAGGGGTCCTTGATCAACAAATGGAAAAAATAAAAATGCTGGCGTGTACCTATGACGGCAAGGGTGATCCAAAGAGGTATGTAGCGGCCTTTGAAAGCCATATGCTGCTATATACCGATACTGACGCGGTATGGTGCAAGGTTTTCCCTACAACGCTGGTAGGGGCTGCCTCAGATTGGTTCACTAATCTCCCACCCGGGTCTATCGACTGTTTTGAGACCCTTATTGAGATGTTCACAAGTCAGTATGTGAGCAACAGTGCAAGACAGAGAACCTCAGGGGAACTCATGTCTATCAGATAAAGAAGGGACGAATCACTGAGAGATTTCATTCGGCGTTTCAATAATGAAGCTAACACTATTCCAAAATTACAGCAAGAGATAGCCGTCATGGTTTTGATGAGTGGTCTAGCCGACAGTGATTTTAAGAGATACATGGCGCGGAAATCCTTCCCCAACCTGGGGATAGCATTCAGCAAAGCTCATGAATATATCAAGAGCGAAGAACTTCTGAAAGCAGGCAACCAGACGGTCTCGGCAGAATCGTCTCGGCGACAAAACACGTATGTACCAGTAGAAACCCCGGTGGAAGGGGTTAGAAGGCAGAACCCACAAAAAGCGAACAGACCTGCCAGAGGTCTGGGACGGTACAATAATTATACTCAACTGAACACACCAAGGGCCGCTATTTATTCAATAAATCAGCACAAGAAAGATTGGACCCGGCCGGCACCAATGATAACGAAGGGCCGAGATATAAAGAAATATTGCATGTTCCACAAAGATGTCGGCCATTATACCGAAGAATGTATCCAGTTGAAAGAAAACATTGAAGACCTTATTAGAAAGGGACACCTCTCCCAATACCGGTCTCGGGGGGAACCAGCCGACAATCAGCACCATTGGCCCGACAAACCGAATATCGGAAACAAGGAGACCTGTCAACACAGGATGAAACCTATCGTCCAGGCCATGCCGATTCTTATCGGCAAGGTACTGCACCTCCTGGACGTAAGATAACCATAGAAGTAATTACCGGAGGGCCCGTGCATGGGGGTTCCGTTAGCGGTGCAAAGAAAAGCTTGTCGGAATTCAAACATGTGGTGAACGCTTTAGGAGTAGATGAACGACCTCGACCCGCGACAATGCCATGCGTATCATTCTCCGAGGACGATGCAAAGGGTATAGTTTTTCCTCATGACGACCCGTTAGTGTTGATATTGGAAATCAATGGGTGCGACATCAAGCGCGCGTTGGTAGACGGGGGTAGCTCGGCAAACATTTTGTTCGCAAGAGTGTTTGATGCAATGATGATAGGTCGAAAGTACCTAACGCCGGTGTCGTACCCGGTTATCGGTTTTAACGGGTCAACAGTCAGACCCAAGGGAAGTATAATACTGCAAGTAAGAATTGGGGAAGGATCGATAGCACGGGACGTGATGACAGAATTCCTGATTTTAGACGTGCCGTCAGCATACAACGTTATTATTGGTAGACCATTGATTCATGATGTGCAAGCAGTGGTATCGACATATCACCTCACGATGGTTTATGTGTCCAATGTCGGCAAAACAGAGCGTATCCGAGGCAGTCAAACAATGGCAAGAGAATGCTACGTATCAGCATTAAAGCAACCTGGCCGACAAAGTTCAACGAACTTACATAATCAAAAAAGAGAGCGATCCCCCTCTACCCAAGATTTGGCAATGGCGAATTTTGACACAAGGCCCATAACTATGCCAAGACCGCTGCCGGGAGGAGAAACAATTGATGTCGAGTTGCAGCCTGGAGTTGCTAATCGTACAGTGAAGATAGGCTCCGATATGGATAGCGATATGCAATGCCACTTGATTGAACTCTTGAGAGAGAATGCGGATGTTTTCGCATTCTCGGCCGACGAAATGCCCGGTATTCACCCAGATATAATGGTGCACAAGTTGAATGTTGATAGGCGAGCTAGACCGGTACGACAGAAGAAAAGGAACTTTTCAACAGAAAAAATTGAAGCGATACAAGCAGAAGTGAACAAGTTGTTAGCGCTGGTTTTATAGAGCCGTGCACATATCCGGAATGGTTGGCCAATGTCGTAATGGTTAGAAAGCCATCAGGAAAGTGGAGAATGTGCGTTGATTTTACCGATTTAAACAAGGCTTGCCCGAAAGACTACTATCCATTGCCGAGAATAGATCGACTGGTTGACTCCACGTCAGGCCATGCACTTTTAAGTTTTATGGATGCCTTTTCTGGATACCACCAAGTCAGCCTCTATCAGCCGGACCGAAACAAAGCGGCATTTATCACAGATGCCGGAGTTTACTGCTATAAAGCCATGCCTTTTGGGTTGAGGAATGCAGGAGCAACATACCAAAAACTAGTAGATAAAGTTTTCGCCGACCAAAAAGGAAGAAATGTCGAAGTTTATGTTGACGACTCCATTGTAAAAAGCCGTCTAGCTGCAGATCATATTAAAGACTTAAGGGAGACGTTCGATACTCTACGACAATATCGGATGAAGCTGAATCCCGAGAAGTGTGTGTTTGGAGTCAAGTCCGGAAAATTCTTGGGCTTTATGGTTAGCGAAAGAGGAATAGATGCTAATCCCGACAAAGTAGAAGCTATCCTCAGCCTTCCGCAACCGAGGTCAATTAAAGATATACAAAAGTTAACGGGCCGAATAGCGGCGTTAACGAGATTTATCAGCAAATCTGCCGACAAGGCTCTGCCATTTTTTGTAGTTCTACGACAAAACAAGACTTTTGTTTGGGGACCAGAGCAGGTCAAAGCATTAGAAGCCGTTAAGAATCATCTACGATCATTACTAACAATAGCAAGGCCGGAAACGGGGGAAACACTACAACTTTACATCTCGGCATCCCCCAAAACGGTAGCAGCAGTACTATTAGTGGAACGGAAGAAAGCACAGAAGCCTATATATTTTGTAAGCCATGTGTTAAATGCTGCAGAACGACGATACCCCCTAGTAGAAAAAACCGCATATGCAGTCGTAATAGCGGCAAGAAAACTGCGACCGTACTTTGATGCACATGCCATTGAGATTTTAACAAATCAACCATTAGAGAAATCTCTTCAAAAGATGGAAACCTCCGGCCGTCTGCTGAAATGGGCAATTGAGTTGTCGGAATACGCGCTGATCTATAAGCCCAGGGTGTCGATCAAGGCCCAGGCCCTGTCAAATTTTATAGTCGAGACCTCTTACAATGAAGAAGAGGAAGAAATCGGCATCTGGAAAGTGTCCGTTGACGGCTCTTCAGCCGCAACCAGATCCGGGGCCGGTATAATCCTTACTTCCCCACAGGGAGATATATTCGAATATGCAATTAGATTCAAGTTTAAGGCATCCAATAATGAGGCTGAGTACGAAGCAGCACTGGCCGGGGTCCAATTATGCATAGCGGCAGAAGCAAAGAAAGTAGAGCTTTCCACGGATTCGCAGTTGGTAGCAAGCCATTTTGATGGGACATACGAAGCACGTGAGCCGACAATGATGGCCTACTTAGAAAAGCTCCGAAATGCGACAACAACACTTAATAAATTCGTGATCAATCTAATACCACGTGGGCAAAACACTCAGGCAGATGCATTGGCAAAATTGGCAAGTTCAAGTTTTAATAACTTAGAACGCACAGTGATGGTTGAGGTTCTGGAACACAAAAGTATAGATGAAAAAGAGCAAAAAGAAGTAAATTGTGTGACGCAAAGCCGAGAATGGTATGATGACATTCTGGCATATAAGTTGCAGGGTGTACTTCCGACAAATAAAAGCGAGGCACAAAGGATCAAGAAGGATAGCGTCTGGTTCATTATGTTTCGGGGCATGCTGTATAAGAGAGGCTTCTCACTGCCATTGCATAGATGTCTAACAGCATATGAGTCAGCAAGACTAATAGAAGAAATACATGAGGGTGATTGCGGTAATCACTCAGGCGGCAGGTCAATGTCCTTAGAAGCAATGAAAAGAGGGTATTATTGGCCGACAATGAGCTCGGATACTCTATCCTACGCCAAGAAATGTGACAAGTGTCAGAAATTTGGTCCAATGATAAATCAACCACCTAACGACTTAACACCTATCCTCAACCCTATCCCATTCGCCCAATGGGGGATGGATATTGTCGGACCTTTTACTTCAGCAACGGGAGGCCGTAAATTTTTGATAGTAGGAATAGACTACTTCACGAAGTGGATCGAGGCGGAGCCGGTTGCGAAGATAACTGCTAATGAGGTGAAGAAGTTTATCTGGAAAAACATTTTTACCAGATTTGGGTTGCCGATAGCAATGGTATTTGATCACGGTTCGCAATTTGACTATAATCCGGTCAAAAATTTCCTCAGCATATATAAGGTGAAGTTCGCATATGCCGCAGTTTGTCACCCTCAATCCAATGGCCAAGCTGAAGCCGCTAACAAACAAATACTAACCGCACTGAAAAAGAAGATTGACGACGCCAAATGACTTTGGGCAGACTTGGTGCCGGAAATATTATGGGCTAACAGGACGACAACAAAAGAGACGACAGGAGAATCACCTTTCAATCTGGCGTTTGGATCGGAGGCCGTCATCCCTGCAGAAGTAGGGTTACCGACATTTCGAATTCAACACTTCTGCGAGGACCAAAATGATTTGCTATTACGACAGCAGTTAGATTTCTTACCAGAAGTAAGGCTAACGGCTTCCATTAAATCTGCAGCCTACAAAAACAGAATGAGCCAAGCCTACAACAAGCGTGTCAACCATAGGCCGTTAGAAGATGGAGACCTGGTGTTGCGTAGAACAGCTGCAACGGGAAAAGAAAATGCCGATGGTAAATTCACGGCAAACTGGGAAGGTCCGTATCAAATATACGAAACAATACGCCAAGGCTCCTATCGTCTTATGACATTAGAGGGAGCCCAGTTGAAAAATGTTTGGAACGCAGCTGTCCTAAAAAAGTATTATGCTTAATCCTATGTATTTTGTACTAAGTTAGCTAAATTTGATTTGTATTTTGTACCAGTAATAGTCTTAGATGTCGGCATAACCATTCCGTATGTGCTTTGTACTTATCATTTCTAAGGACTGCTTTGTACGCAAATTTTATTTTGGCGGAAAGCCGTTAATAAGAAATGCAAATAATCAGCAATAAAAATGAGAACCATCTGCCCACTTTCGATATGGACTTGCAAACGGCCTAGCTAGCCGTAACAGCCATTCAAGTGCCGAGATGGTTGGATAACTATGCACCTAAAGGGGAGTTGAATAGACGGTCTGATCCACTGTCGTTGCTCAGCCTGCTAAAGGTCGCAACACAACAGGAAGAGCGGATTTATTCAAGAGGAATAACGGATTTTTGTTCTCTTCAAATCCATCACGGCAGTATATTGTTCAAGGACAATACTGAGTTTCACGAATAAATGCTAAGGCATTTACCCGTAAAACTGCGGGGCAAGCGTATTATGAGTATTATGAATAATAAACAAAATTAACTAGAACAAGCAAAATTGACAGCTAACAAGAGCACAAGCGCAAATATCACAGACAAAAAATATAAGCATGGTCATCAAAAGAGAACGGATTATCATACGCAGCCGATAGTAATTAAAAAGTGTACTAATAAAACAGTTAGATAAGCAAAATACTTGTCCCTTATCGGACATAAATATACAGACATAAGTTCTTCAGTAACTAAGTTAAAACAGAAACAGATGGATGACGGCCCAAATACTTCAGTTCTCTTTGGACTCGGACTCCTTCCCTAAACCATCATCATGGGGAGGAGTAGCAAGTAGGGCGTCATCAAATTCCTCTTCAGGAAGGCCGCGAGGGTCAAGATTCTTCATTGTAGCAAGGCTGGGAGGATCATCAAAATACTCCTGTTCATAGCTAGTAGGAGATAGATGTCGGTCAGAACCGTACGCATCCTCCACTACCTGCCATTTCTCCTCGTCCCACTCCTCGGCCTTACAAACGCACCGATGCGCAGCAACCCAACCGCCGGTATAGCGATCAACCAACTTGTTACGGTACAAGTCCGACCGTAAAAACTGATTGACAGCTCTACGCTTTATGGCCGGCTTTTCCGATCGCAGTAGTTCAAGGCTATCCTCGGCCCTCTTCCTGCCGCTCTTCTCGGCTTCCAATTGCTGCTCAAGATCAGTAATTCGAGCCTTTAGCTGAGTCTGATCCTCAAGCTTCTTGAATAGCTCGTCACGGTCAGCGGCCTTGCCCTCCATCAGCTTCAGCTTGCCCTTATAACCTTCAATCTCAGCATTATGGGCCTTGCGTTCATCATCAGCCTTTTTCAGAATAAGCTCCGCCTTATCTGCCTGCCTCTGATAATGCCTATACATATGAACAACCTCAACAGTAGAGTTGACGGTCTTTAAAAAAAATAAAAAAATAAAAAAATAAAAAAAAATTATTATTATTATGAGGAACAAATCATGATAAGCATATGACTAAAAGGACGAGCAAAACCAGAAAAGAGAAGAAATAAAATAAAGAATTGACATACCTTCAGTAGGCTGTTCATCATCTCACCACAAGGAGCCACAACACGGCCAGTAGGCCTGTCGGCAGGAGTGGGTAGATCTTTCAGCATTCGCCAGCCAAGGCTGCCACCAGATAACGGATCGTCAGAATAAACAGACTCACCTCTGTTCACCGTCAGCGTTGGACGCCAAGACTCACTGGCGTTACCAGCTGGAAAGGTCGAGAGTTCATCTGCTACTTCTTGAGGAATTTTTACATGTGGTACCTCGATGAACTCCGACATAGAGGCAGGAACAAATGCGTTCTGGCCGCTAAGTCCAGATAAGCCGATGTTAGCCTGAGTGGTCACCTTGGTAACAGTAATGACCTTCTCGGCTTCAGAACGGGGCGGCTGCAAGGACGACAGGTCGATATCACCGACATCATCCTCGTCCAAATTCACAACGCTGAGCCCGGCAGCGGAAGCTTTTGGCTGATTTGCTTGTTGGTCAAAAGCGGGAGTTGTCTTTCGCTTCTTAGACTGATCACGGTCGCTGGTTGAAGTGGTCCTTTTGGACTTACCGGCACCACCACCCCTCCTCAGGGGAAGAACAGCTGATCCCGCCGGTTTTGATTGGGAAATAGCCGTCATGTCTCTTCTATCTCTTCGCCTACCCCTCTGAGCTCTGGTAGCAAACTTGGGAAGGTTGTCGAGCTTTTTCTGGGGGTTGGGAGGGCACTGATGCTTGACGCTGCCGTCAGGATAAAGACCGAGTCGGGCGTTGTCTAGTTTGTCAACACCTGTTTAAAATCATGACGGATGAACGGTTAAACCAACGATAAGAATAACGGAAATATCAGACAAAACAACACGTTGTAATAAAAATGACACATCAGGGAAAGGTTTAAAAAAAATAAATAAATAAATAAATAAAATAATTAAATTAATTATTATTATTATTATATATACAAGGTTAATCACGGCACGGGTAAAACATGCAGGGAAAGAATTACAGTATAATTGCAAAACACGAAAACTGTGTGCAAATAAATGATAAACGGTAAAAACAACAATGATGACTTTAAATCATACCCATTGCATCAGTATGGCATAGACCGACATGAGACAGGGGAGCGTTGCCCAGGATATAATTACAGTTGGGCAGCCACTCCCTTGGAACGGCCTTAACTTGTCTACCCTCGTTAACATAAATACACTCAAAAAACCGAAAGGCTTTTCGTTCAAGCTTGCCTAAACTCCTATCCCTAAGTGTATCAAACCAGGTATGAGGAAGATAGAAGGTCCTTCGCAAAGCAAAGTTATCAGGAACCTTCAGAAAATAAAATTGATTCTGCCAATTCTTACAACTGGTCAGCTTTGGCCACACTGTAATTCTACCGCTAGTAGTGAGAAGAGACCACCAACCAGGTGATTGACTGTCTCTTTTAAGACGGTGAATCTTACGCACAAGATTCAGAGTTAGCGGAAAAACCATATAAATCATCGTCCATACTAAAGATACAATATTGCGAACGGCAGGAGGAGTTAACTGGGCAATGCAAATATTCCAGGCCCTAAACATCTTTTCGATGAAGGGATGAAGCGAAAAGCGGAGTCCAAACTCCAGATGTTTAGCATACACGGCAATATGCCCAGCTGGGCAGTCAAACACAGTGCTACCAGAGGGCGGTAAAGTAAGAACATAGTCATCAGGAAGCCCGAAACCTCTTCCCAACGCCACAATAATCCTTCTCGGCAGCAGTTGCCAACCATTTGTCGTCAATAACGACAGTCTTTACCTTTAGTGTGTCGGCCATCACTAGAGGGCGGCGGTGTTGCTCATCATCATCTTCTGAATTGTAACCCTCATCTAATGCTTCCTCGGCAATGATTTGTTCGCCGATGTTAATGTCATCTTTTATATCGGAGTCAGTCTCTTCGTTGTCGGATCCAGACTGTCGTCCACTTCCGCCAGCTTCCTCTTCCTCTCCCTGATTTTCACTATCTCCGCCTTCCTCATCTGAAATCTCATCCCTACCTGACGCTGCGCTGCGTTCAGTAGATCCCATATCCTCTTCATTAGGACCAGACGCTTCGGCTTCAGGATCAACAAGGGGCTCTTTACCAGGACGCCTATTAGCGCTCTCGGCCTGGTTAGGATCAACGCTAGGACGTTTAGTTCTCGGCATTTCCTGGACGCCGATTTTACCGAGATTAGACCCGTATTCGTCGAGGAAGATATATGATTCAATGTCCTCAATAACACTGATAGATTCAAGTTCAACAAGATCAATGTCTTCTAATATACCAATGTTAACAAGCTGAGAAGGCTTTTCAGCTTCCTTTTCTGACGCTGAGGACAAGTGCACAAACGGGTCAGCCTCACAGGCCTCACCCGCAATAGAATTTTTTATAGATTCACGCATAACCAACTCAACACACACAGAAACATCAAAACCCACTACATACAAGTCACAAACATCGAGCAATAAAATTGAAAAGAGAAATTCAAAGTTTTTTACCTCTACACGAAGCGAACAACTTCGACGAATCGCAAAAGTAGGACGGAGCAACTAAGTCTCGAAAGTAGCTAAATTCCGTCGACCAAAGTATGACCCAAGAAAATCTTCGCACGGACAATCACTCGGAGTAGCAACAGAACCGTTTTTTGGGAATTTCTGAGAGATTTTTTGGGAATTTTTTGAGAAATTTTTTCGCAAAAGTAAGATGACATAAAGAAACTGTCCATATTCCTTATTTATACCCCCGTTGAACAGTAGTTTGATTTGACATTTGGTGCATGAAATCCAACGATGAGGATTAACGCACCTCTTCATCAAGAATCGCTAGACGTCTGACACGTGCCCCTATACTTTTTGCTTATTTTCAATTTTTCCCGCCCATAACAATTTCCAAATAAAACGTACTTAAGCCATAGTAGCCTATCGGTACTTTGCTCACCTTGGGGGTAACTCGGAGATTTTTTATCTCCAAGCACTTATCTTTGTGTTGAGCATAGCACTATCGGTACTTTGCTCACCTTGGGGGTAAATCGGAGATTTTTAATCTCCAAGCACTTATCTTTGACTTAAGCATAGCACTATCGGTACTTTGCTCACTTTGGGGACAATTCGGAAGTTTTTAATTCTGTAAATATATATTTTGTCGTTAAAGTGCGAACGTTGACTCCTTATCAACGTCCCCACTTGGGGGGCTAGTTGTATGGGATAATACCGACAACATAGTTGTTTGGCCGATAAACACCTTAATGTTACAAATTATATGTACAATTAGCAATCTAGCTTAGCATCCACAATAGCCGGTTTCTCGGCCACGTGGAGAGCAGCTTAAAACCACGCAGGCACCTGCCACCTACAAGGTCGGTGCGCCACCTATAAGGTCGGTGCGCCACCTATAGGGATATGTGGAACCTGCTTGGTTATCCCCCTATATATACCCAGCCACATTTTCATATTAAAGGTACAATTTCTTAATCTCTCTCTCTACACTTTTTCTCTCTCTTCAAACCTTTCTCCTCAGATTACTAACTTTAGCATCGGAGCGGTTATTCCTGGATAACCCCCGGGCTAGATTATCTGTGCTGACTGTGCAGGTATCAAATTGGACAGTAAACCTTTACCAACCCCAAGACATCTCGGTATCGAAAATCACCCGGAACAAGTATCTTCCATAGAAACAGGTATATAGGGAAGAGACGACATATAAGCTTGACTTATCAATCTTAGAAGACGTTGAGTTTCAAAGGGAAGACCCAACATCATGACTAGTTCCGAATGATCCGAGATAGGTGGCATCCATGATTCCATTCGAATTTCCAATACATGGGTCAGGGGGTTCACCATTACCACATAGGGCCGATCTTTCAAAGTTCCCACACAAATTGTTTTCTTAGGTGGGATCTTCAGGGTTATCAGGGATTGAAGAAGAGACATGAGTTACTTCGATTATCCTGCTTTTAGTATCTTGCGTAGGTTGTTGGTTTGCTTGTGTGTTTAATGTGTTAGCTTGTGTAATTGGCTTGGTGCTAGCTTGGTGAAGTGCATTTTCTTTCCCTTAGGTGGTTGTTGCTTGTTTCACGGGGGTATTTTGAGGAATATTAGCATTAATTTCCTTAAGAAGGCCAGTAAATCCTTGAAAAAAATATTTATTTTTCTCTAGTGGTTAATCTTTTTCAGCAAAGATCTTTCCTTATCATTGGTGAGATTTTGAGTTTTATCTTTTATTCCAAATATCCCCGACAAATTGCATTGGTTATCTTGTGAAGAATCCCCTAGGTCAATGGTTTCCTTATTTCTCTCAATTTCCAGCTCATCATTTCCTGTTTCTTCACCTCTAAGGATGGAAAATCTCGAGCCAGCTCTAAGATTTTCACCAGCATTTTTTCCTAAATTGGAATTTCCATTTTTCTCACCACTTTGACCACCTTTGACTGGTTGCGCAGCTACCTTGGTTCCATCATTAGCTTGCCTTGGTGCATATTTTCTGACTAGTTTCTTGACAAGCATCCAGGAGCCAAAATCTTCCTTCCCCTCTGGCTTGGCTTCTTGGTTCTTAAACAATGGATTCTCTTCTATACTTAGATCATCATTGGCTTCTAAGATTTCTTGTGGAACACAGTCGGCTTCAACATGTCCTAGTTTACCACACTTAAAGCAAACCATATGGATTCCTTTATACTAGACTCTCCATATCCTACCCTTAAGCCAAAACTTTGATAGCAACGGGTTGGTCAGATCTATTCCTACACTTATCCTTGTAAATTGACCACGTTCTGCTTGAGCCGTAGTACGATCCACCCTCAACAATACGCTTTACCAATCTTTGAACCAATTTTGTTCAAGAAATTGATATCAAAGTATTCCACTGGGAGATCGAGAATTCTCACCCAAGCAGCTAACACTTTGATTGGAGATTCATCAGGCACAAAGTTTTATGAATGGTGAGGTAGTTATCATCTAGCAGCCATGGACCCTGTATGAGGACGTAATTATAATCCGCTTGATTCGTGAACCGAGCAATATAGTAATTACATCCAATATCGGTCAAGGAGAGTTCGCCCCGGATGTTCCATTTCTTTTTTAATCTGCGCATTAGTCCTATGTAGCCTAGTTTTCCACTGAACATCTTGATAATTAGAGCAGTTTTCCATGGTTGTCTAAGCCTTTTCTTTTCTTCCTTAGTGAGACTAATGACTGCACATCTGTCATCATGTAAAATTTCATCCGGTACCATTTCATCATTAAAGATATCCTCTTCATCTTCAATGGTGACCAAAGTCTGGTTCAGACCTTGGGTGGAGTCTCCTTCTCTTAGCATATCTCTGAACGAGGGGGGAGTTTTAACAGGATCTAGTGGTTTATTTACTTCCAGATTCATTCCAGAATTCTCTTTATTGCCATTCTTCATAGTTGAATCCACCTCCATAATCTCTTCATCCTTGTTTCCATCATTTCCTATCCAAAGATTAAATGGTTGATTTTCCGTTTAGGCTTTTATTAGAACGATCCAACTGATCGTATTCTCCTCTTGATTTTCTAGTCACTCGTAGGGTTTCATGATTTTCCGCCATTTGTAGAGAGTTAGTTTTAAGAGATTTTGATTATGAATGTGAGCGAATGCTAATACTGTAAAACAATTTGTATATAGTTAATGACATTATGGCCAAAGTTGCAGATGCATAAGTGAAAAAAGAAAAAAAAAAAAAAAAAACTTTTCTTAGTATGACTTGGTGTGACTTGGTGACAAGTTTTTTTTTTTTTTTTTTTTTTTTTTTTTTTTTTTTTTTTTAATACAAAAAATGACAAGTTATATTGTGTGCAAATAAATATGCATGTTGCTAAACTCGTCAATTACTTACCCAAACCATGATTAATTTGACCGAATTCAAAGTGACGGAAAGACACCAAATTTTGATACACATTGACACATTGGCCTAGCATTACCCAAATAAGCATATTGGCCATATATGATATGACCCAACTCAAACCCGATCTAACACTTGATTCGACAACCCATTATTCCATCACTAAAATTAAGTAAAATCATTCAGAGTCCACAGCCTACGATAATCATAAGCTGAAATGCTGATATAGATGAGCTATGCGCCTATGCCTATGCTGCTGTATGAGTTCAATGAAATAATGCAAGCACTACAATATATTTCCACAAACGGTAAGCTATAAAGAAAAGAATGACTGGCATGATGCCTTAATAGATGAATTGCAGCCCGAAAAATACAACAATGGTAAGAATAACAGTCTTATATAACAATGATTATAATCCCATTCCCTAAGTGTAAGAAACCTGAATCTACAGACGAATTTGACCTATCTCAGCACCGTATTCCCTGGTACGATTTTCATCAAAAAGAAACATGGGAACTACAAATTCCAATAATGTGCTTTCCATCTTTCAACCTCTGAAAATTGAATTCGGACTTGTAGGAGCTCATCTTATCAACTTTGTGTTGTAGGAGCAGCAGTTTAAGCATTTATGTGCCAATACGTGGTACTGGACTTCAGAGTTAGTCTCACAGTCGTTGCAAAGAATTTGTACCTAATAATGTTCGCAAGGAAAACAATTTAGGTCGCATAAACCAAAACTTCTGAAGTATACTCAAGATGAATAGTCACTTACCATCCTCTGACATTCTTCAGGCAATAGCGTGGTTGCTACCTGGAACATTGTGATTTATGGGATGTCAAGATTAAAACTCAGTGCACAAGAGAGAACAAAGACATGAAGAACTGCTGGTAAAGAGAGTTTACACTTGGACAGAAGAAGCTTGAGATATAGAATACAAACCTCTTCATCGAGTTTCCTCCAGACTTTCGACATATCACACATGGACTTCAAGCAGATAGGGCATGCATACCTGCAAGAGTAGATATCATATGGCTGAAAATAGGTGCCAGAAAATTATTCACTGCTATAATTAAAAAATTAGAAACCATATAACATCTAATTTTTGTAGCTATATATAGAAGGCTGTAGAAGTTTTATGCAAGGTTATAAGTTCAAGACAAATTGCGTTTTTTTCTATCCTTCTTATTCTTATTACTCTGAAAAAGCTTAAAAAATGAAGTATCTACATTCTACCAAGAAGAAGATATTGATATTGATTCAGGGAATCTCAAGACTCCAATCGAGCTTCCAGATTTTTCAGAACTGTTATTATCCGTAAACTGTTTTAAGAAAATTGTTTTCCCCTTTTGATTGAATATGGGGACAACATGATTCATCTGGCTCGAAAAGTTTACAGATTGATAGCTTGAAAACTAAATGTTTAACAAAACACAGTACGAAAAAACTTAAATCTAAAGATCAAGGTCCTGGATTTCTTACTGATAATGCTGTTCCATCTGTTTAGCACATTCCAAATGCATTGTATGCCCACAAGAAAGTACACTAATTTCCTTTGTTGTATCAAATATATACTGCATATATAGAAAAATGGCAGCAATGTTAATGAAATAAAACTCAACATACTGAAGTATTCTTTGGATCATTTGACAGACAAAAGTCACAGAAAACCTAAAGGAAAGAATCGGAGGAAGAATTTCAACCTCACAACAAACAGGGCAATTATGATGCATTGCTTTCTCCAAGCACTTGTGTGTACCCTTCATAATCTTTGGATAACAACAGCCTAATCAAAGTGAGATGTAAAACAGTTACATATTTTAGAACAGGCAAAAAAGGGCTTAGAGAGTTTCAAGCAAGGTTCTATGGTCTAACCACATGATGAACAATGAAAGAAGTTCTCTTTGCCTCCAGTCCTGCATAAACATAACCGTTCAGAGATTAATATAAAAAAATTCACAATTCTTTCAAGTTACACCAGTCACATGTGATCAAAATAATAAAACTGCCTACATTTCAGAGAATAACAAGGAGTCAGTGGCACTGTGATGTGAACTAGAATTAAAAGCATTGACCACAACCACAAATTGTTTCAATAGAAGACTAGCATCATCAAAGAGAAGTGGCCATCATCACTACTGAATGCTGGCATTGAATCGCATCTTAGCAACCATTCTATTTACAACTGATATATGCTTCCTGACAAATGAGGTTTTGTGACTATTGTTCCATGAGGCTGTTACAAATACATTATTGTTTGATTTGTTCAGCGCTACATCAAAACTGTGTCTGGAAATATGTGCTCAATTTAGCCTTTCTTCTAATTAATAATGTAACTTAAGAGAGTGTTTTAACATTAGAAAAACGATAAGTAAATATGTGCTCAATTTAGCCTTTCTTCTAATTAATATGCATCCTAGTTGCGTATTTTGTTTTATGTATGTTTTAGATAAAAATTTCAGATGAAAGGTGTAACATAAGTAAAGCAGCATACCTGCAAATTCCACAGTCATCACAGTGGTACTGTTTCTTAGAGACCTGAAACACAATAACAGCAATTTTGTATCAAGATCTGCCCTGTATTTGTCAGCTATAATCATATCTAGATCAAAAGCAAGCAAGCTTAGCTGTGTGAAATTTACTAAGATGCTTACGTCATCATCAAAGAAATTGCATTTTGAGCAGAAGTACCTCCCCATTATAATCCCACAATTAGTACAATTATGTTGAACCTGCAGCAGTCCTATTACACATGAGTTCATTCGCTATATAAGATTCTAATACTACTGAATACCAATATCCATATTTTATAAATTTTGGAACTTACATCTTGTTCTACACCACAGAGGGAGCATATAACCTGCAAACAACCACAAAAAGACACGTTACCAAAGAAGGAAATGATGATCTAGTGATTAATATAAAAAATACTACTCCCTCCCTTTATTATAGGCCATATTTGCATCTCATTTTATGTTTTTATCTCCATCAAGGCATCAAATTTATGTTAATTTTCATTTGAACGTTGGTTAAGCGTAACCTTAATGAGTGATATGGGAGAATCAAAATTTCAACTTACTATAACAAGAATTAAAATGTGGCTTATTATAAGGAGTTAAGGACAAAGTAAGTAGAATTTATGCCCGTGTTTGTCATTAAAAGAGAGATGTTTAGAGCTGGTATGAAGTTCAACTTTCCATATAGTGTTGGAAGTATGAAGGCCTAATCAAAGCACATTGCTAAGTTTACTTAAATGACTTCATTTGTTACAAGCTTACAATCTTATTGACAATCAAGAAAATCAAACATAATCATCAAAATGTACTTTTTTCCTCAACTTAGTACATGAAATAAATCAATTTAGCTTGAAATTCAGATAAATTCAGTTAATGGTGCAACTATTTGTTGTAAATTAAACTTGGGTAACCCTTATTTTTCCCGGTCTTTAACCCTTAATTGAATTTATAAGGACTTACATTTTCTGAAATAAGTGAAATTTAGATAAACAAAACAAGACTGTCCAAATAAGTGATAATAAAATGCACCCTTTTATGGTCATGATGTGCATTCTAAAAAAATGTTGTTATTTAACATGAATTTTGGTCATCAGATTAATCCATTCAGTATAAGGAATTTGGAAATTGACAATGGAATAGCAAAAATGTCAGAGGAATCTAAGTATCTTATGACATTAATGAAAAGGGGTCATAACCAAATTTTTCGTAATGAAAGAAGCATTGTGATTTTCATCAAATTCAGCCTATCCTTTTCCACATTATGAAGCATTTCTTTCCTAAAGTTTTCATAGTAATATCTTTATTCTTTAAGTCATTAGCCATTCAACTATACACTATTTGTTACCAAGTAACAAACTTTTCTAGCTCAAAGGAATAATCAAGACTTCAAAGAGTCAGAACTTATGGATAAATTTAGCTTACACTTCTAATCTCATGTCGAGGAATATCATGTCGATCCAAAGCATCGATTTCAAGAGAATTCTGAACAATTTCAATGCAGGAGTAGAGTCAGAGTTCAGAACAACAAAATTCAAGTGTTATAAGAGCTATAAAATTAAACAGCCAAAATATCACCTTTGCTTCATTGTGGCAATGTCTGCAATCAAATATCTCATTACAGCAAGGTGCTCTAATTTTACACCTTCTCTTATAATGCCTGCATCTGAATCCACCCAAATCCAAGTTCAAAGTAAAATGATTAGGGAATTTCCACAAACCCAAAATCAGAAAACTAAAGAAACAAAAAAGGCAAATTTTAACAACAATCACAACTAACTATATAAATCCCACAAAAGAAGACTTAAATAGTCTTGATATCAGAATGTCACTACAACAAAAACAATTACTCCATCTGGAATTAGCCTACCTCTTGTAACCAACCATTAGAGAGATTTTAGCCATTCTTTCTCAACATTGGAGAAGCTGGCATAAATAACAGAAAATAACCAGGATTGGGAAGAGCAAATCCCCTTCATTCCCGCATGGATCTCCATATTTTTCGGACATTTTAAAATAGTAAAGTTCATAAATTTAATTGACTTCTGATTCTGTTGGGGAATTTGGTGAAAGTATCAGAAATACAATCAATCTAATAATCACACAACATCAAAGGAAACAACCCCACTAAAATGCAGAAAAAAGTAGATGATTAATAGATGAAAAATACCCATAATTCCCAGATGAAAGCTCCATCAAATCGACAGAAGAAGATGATGAATTCACTGAAATTTGTTCTGGGCAATCCATGATTAATTGCGTCTCAAACCCAAACTTCATTTTTACAATGTAAGATACTTCAATAAATATCAATCAATCAATTAACTAAATTCAAAAGTTGTACAGTAGTTGAAAAAAGAGTTGATAAAACAGTACAAAGGCTGCAATTTTGAGGAGTGAAAACTGAATTTATATGAAATGCAGGATTTGGTCGACAGCACTAGTTGTATTGGAAGCGCGTCAGAGCTGACGTGGATTGGATAAAACCTACCATCATTATATTTTAAATTATGATTAATGATTGCCTTACAACATAGCAAAAAATAAAATAAAAAAAAAAAAATGATTGTCTTACAGATGTGGATATGTTTCTGTTGGCTAAACCCTTGTTTTTTCTTGATTTCTTGCAACGAAATTACAAGCTTTTGATGGATGACATAAGATATTTTTGCAAATTGGGATAATTTAAGGAAAAGTTTTGTTTGGTTTGTCTAGGTTGATCTCTTGATTATAAATGTTGTTTCATTGTTTGAATAAGATTAGAGTGATATGGGGGATACTGGTTTAGGTCACACAACATGGAAAATTTTCTAACTTGAGTTTATTAATGATTCTAATAAGGTTTATTTTTAGAAATTGTTGTTTAAATGGTACAGAGTATAGTATCACCGTGTTACAAAATACTTCTTCATTAATACCAACAAACACAAAATGATTTGTTAATATCAATTGATTTTTTGTTGGTCCTGTATTAAGATAATACCATCAAAAAATAATTTTATATCAACAAGTGTTATTAGAGTTAATAATGACTCAAGTTATTAGTGGCTAAGAAATGCTCGAGAACATAGTTATGTACGTGAATAGACTAGACTAATGAGTTGCTCTATTTTAAAAATGAAAGAAAAAGGGTCCATGTTGTGCAAGGGTCTATTATTTGAAATGTCAACTACACACGATACTGTATGGAATCAAGTAGCCTAAAAATTAGATGTGGGTTTTATCTGGTCATGTCTACTCCTACCAGGTTCACGTGTCATGCACCTAGCTAAGATTTCACTATGTGTTATGCAAATTTTTTCTAAAGAGGCAATGAGCATTATCTCAAGCACACTTAAAGGACACATGATATTGTGTCATGTCGTGTCGTGTCGTGTCGTGCAATATGTCTAATACATAATGATTTATTTTGCATGTTTTGTCGTACTTCTTCAAAAACAAAATATGGCCCAACATGCAAAGCAACATGTTATGCCGTGTTTTTTGTGTTGGACCTTGTCATGCCACATGCTAATACGATTCAGTGTCATCTTTAGTCATGTTTAGGCCCAAAATTCCATCTACTACTAGGTCGTTGATATCTATAGTGAAAGATACGACATAATTTAGGGTTTGTTTCAGATTTCACCCAACACTATATTGAAAATATATATTGAAACAAAACTAATAATTTGCATTTAATATAGTTTTTCTTATACTATATCAAATAGCATATAGATATGCTAAAACTATGTGATGTTGATATGAAGAGCTAAATGATGTCGATGGTTTAGGTTCAGAATAATTAATTTGGTTAATTTTTCTAATTATTGGTTTTGGTTTACTTTACAATTCAAAAGGATATATGATACACATGACAAATAGCATTATTATGTCGTGGACTGAATAACATAGGGTTAAGCGTATATTAGGAGTTTGTGTAATATATATATATATAATAGGAGTCATGTTAAGGTTTTATTTATTATAGAGATTATTTAGTTTAATTCTTATACAAGGTAATAATGTAATGTGTTTTTGTTGATTAATAAAACAATTTTTAAAAAAAATTGTGGAATTTATTCAGTTTCAAGAGTAATACACAAACATTAGATATTTTTTTTAGGAGTGGTTAAGATTAATACTTGAATACCTTTAAAGAGTGCATGTTTGCTGTGATTCAAGAATCAACTAGTATTTAGGCTTGGGTAAATACTAGTTGATTAATTCCATGATTAAAAAATAAATTGATTAGAACCATTGGATTAAAATAAATGACAACAAACAAATGCAAAGTAATTTTTTTTTAAATTTATTGTCTTCTATAGTTTTCGGAAATTTTTTTTTAAAAAATAAAAAGTCGGATTCTAAAGCAATGAGGACAACGACATGCTATTCCCTTAAAGTCGATATAGCCCAATTCAATTACAACCAAAAGGCCTACACGCCAATGGATTGAAAGGTCCTCTTTAAAGCCCAACGAAAATCAAAGTACTTTAAGGCTTTAGTGCCAAGGCCTTGCACTATTTATTTATTTATTTTTTTTTTTTTAATAGTAAAAATATTTCATTAATTAAAAGTCATACATCACCTACAATAGAAATTCGACGTCAACAAATACATAAAATATTGAATTAAATAAAATTTTCTTTCATAAAAACTATGATCGTCGAGCAGATTCTTGCACTGTGGAACATTTCCGCGCTTATATCGTTAGAGAATATAGCCTTGTTGGATAGACAATCTAATGATTCTTTATAACCGTGAGGATGTTTTCCTTCTGATTCATCTGTCTGTATTCGAAAACTTGCTAACTTTTTCACCAACAAATAATTTCAAGACAATCTATTAGATCTAATATCATAGATTCAAAACTAAGAAATTTCTCCCCCGAAAAGAGGAGATAAACCTTGTCTTTCGAAGGAGGTCGAAAAAGTCTTGTCTTTCGAATAAGATCGGAAACCCTAGCTTTCTTTCGAGGGAGAAAAATTCCTCCCAAAAGGAGGAAGCATTATTATAAACCTAAAAAAACTTTAAAGAAATAAGGATTGAGACTTTCCACTGCACCGGTTAAAAACTGATGGAAGCCCCTTTAAAATTCAACAATGGAGGCTAGGGTTTTAGAGAGAGGAAGGAGGAGAGAGGCCTTGCACTACGTTTGGATAGAGAGATATGGAGGGGAATTGGAAAAAAGTGAAGAAAAAAGAAGGGATGCATCATCCATTATTTGGGTACGTACCTAATGCAATAAGGAAAAGGGAAAGAAATGGAAGGATCCATTTTCCTCCCCTTTTAAATAAGGAAAGGGGAAAGTGGAGAGATTTGGAAGGGAAATGGAATGTCATCTTCTCTCTTCCTTCACCTCACCTCCCTTTCCATTCCCTCTTTTTCTTTTTCTTTCCCCTCCCTTTCCCTCCACTACTGTTATCCAACATAGTGTTAAGGATTTTTTGACAATTAAGTCTCAATATCTGACACAAGTCACATAACATTTTAGATCTCGAATGTCAGATTTTAGAAGAGGGTGAAAGTTTTCGGCTTGAATTTGGGACTTGTTCAATGCAATCCTAAATAAAATTTGATTTTTGGAATTTGAGTCCAATTTAATCTGAAATTTCACCAAAACCAATCTAATTATGGACTAGTTAGTTTGGATTCAATTTGAAAATACAGATCAATCAAACATCTCTTTTTTAGAAGCCTAAACAAAATTAACCTATGAATCTTATTCCAAATAATTAATGAATTAATTAATTAATTAATTAATTAACCTTTACAAGCCTAAACAGTAACCCACAAGCCTTACAAAATCCTTGAAATCTTACATTACCATTTCTCAAGAGTATAAATAAAAGTTAAATAAGTATATGTTATACACATTTCAATTCGTTTCGTAATAATCGCAACATTTTTCCCTTTTACATATGTTTCATAATAATTGCAACACTTCTGATTTGCTAAGGACCCACTATCATTTTATTATCCTTCTCTCCCATTGATTCTACTTACATAAATACTATATTTTTATTATTTCTCTCTCCTTACTCCAATACCGTATTTATTTATTTATTATTTATCTCTAATAATTAAATACATCTTCACTAACTATACTTTATGGTATAATATTCACACTATGATCCATACCATATAAATTTCCTAAAATTTTGTGCAAGTTTTGTTGTTGCAATTACATATTACGAAATAGAGGGAATAACTCTTAAAATGAATTGATTTATATTTTCGAATTGTTCAATTTTTAAATCCAAACGCCCTTAATCAATTCAAATCTAAAAATTCAATTTTAGAAATAATTTAAGTACAATATAATCCGATTTAAAATTTAATCCAATATAAATTACTAAATCGATTGGATTATATTGGACTTTGGATACAATTCAAATAACTTTCACCCTTACGATTTATCTACCTTAGCTTTGGTAGTTCATACAATAACCACAAATTAAAATGTAAGCTTGAAATTGTAGCCCAATATACGAGGTTCATAACCCAAGATCTCATATATGTAGGCCCAAATATTATTAATTAAATCCAAAAATCTATGGCCCAAATTCCAAATTTGGTAGCCCGAAACCCAAATTTAAAAACCCAAAATTCCTGAAATAAAATAACAACCCATCCTATTTTCGATTTTAATTGCGAAGTATAAGAAATTAAATTAATGTTTGTGATTATCAGCTTGCGTAGAACACGTGAATGCATGTGGTTTATGCACATTTGAAGTATTAATAGCAATTTTTTTAGAGGGAAATTAATAATAATAATAATAATAATAATAAGAAGAAGAAGAAGAAGAAGAAGAAGGAGAAGAACAATTTAAATTAAAGATTAGCGACATGAATTAAGCCACCTGCAGGTGGCATGCTTCACCAATAGCACCATATTAGGAAAGTACTAACCATAGATTATTTAATTAATCAATTAAATTGAAGGGATTAATTAGTAAGGAATCTGTAAATCGAAATCCGACAAGATCATACATAAATAGATTTTTGGGTTAGTAAGTAGATGACATATTTTGTCACATAGTTAGTTCAACTAATTATTGATTAAACAAATAAATCCCATGAGAAAGAACAGTAAACTGAATTAAATGATTTATCCCAGAAATGTGGAATTCAAGAATCGAAGACTTGATTCATTGTTTCAATGCTACGTGTCGATTGTCGATTCTTGGGAAATTAAATTATTACACAACGTAATAATTTAAGGTTCTACGGAGTAATTAGTTTTCTTTATCTGCAAAGAAAACTGGACTAAATGTGAAGTACGTCAAAATGGTGTGTGCTTTGATACAACGAGTGTAATATATACGAAATATAAAATAGGAGACTCAATTCTCGCAAAATGTGGAAAAAGGGGACTCTATTTATTTTATAGAGGAAAGGGGATTGGGGTTAAATTTCCGATGGTTAGGGGTATTTTCAGGTGACTTAACTCACCTTTAACCCAAGAACAATTAAGTCCCTTGTAAAGAATTGAGTCTCCTCATTATTGTCTTGTGTGAAATATCAATCAAGAATATTTGCTTAGCCTTCATTCATGGCTCTTGGCCGAAACATATAGAGCAATACAAGATAAATATGGCAAGTATCTTTAGAATATTATCTAGCCTATCTTTGCTAAGTAAATATCCTAATCAAATAATATCAAATCTTTCTAATATATCCTAACACCCCCTTCCCCCCTCAAGTTGGAGCATGGTGAGGATCGAAAATGCCCAACTTGGACAATAGAAAATTAAACTGTCGTTTGCCAAGAGCCTTCGTAAAGATATCCGCCAACTGAGTATCTGTAGGCACATATGATGGAGCAATAATGCCTTCTGTGATGGCATCTCTCACAAAATGACAGTCAACCTCGATGTGTTTGGTTCTTTCATGAAAAACCGGGTTTTTTGCAATATGTAGAGCCGATTGACTTTCACAAAATAATGGAATAGCTTTGGGATGATGCCCTCCCAAGCTATATAACAAACCTTTTAACCACTTCAATTCACAAGTTGCTGATGTCATAGAACGATACTCGGCCTCTGAAGACGATGTAGAGACCGTTGGCTGCTTTTTTGTCTTCCATGAAATAGGAGATTGGCCTAAACACACTAGCCAACCTGTCACCGAGCGCCGAGTGAGAGGATAAGCGGCCCAATCTGAGTCACACCACCTCTTAAGTGTCAAGTTGTTGTCTGCTCGAAGCAAAATCCTTTGCCCGGGAGTACCCTTCAAGTATCGTACCACACGCAAGGCCGCGTCCCAATGCTCTATACGCGGACTTTGCATGAACTGAGATAATATGTGCACGGAATAAGTAAGATCTAGCCGTGTCACAGCAAGATAGACCAACCGACCAACTAGGCAACGGTATGGCTCATATCCGCAAGAAAATCACCCTTCGCGTGACCCAATCTATGATGCTGTTGCATCGGAAAATCACTAGGCTTTGCACCTGTCAAACCTGCTTCTGAGATTATGTCTGGCGTATATTTACGCTGACACAAAAATAAACCCGTCGCACTCCGAGCAACCTCAATGCCAAGAAAATATTTCAAGGGCCCCAGATCTTTCATTTTAAAACAACCACCTAAATAGGACTTAAAAGCCAATAACGCAGCAGAATCATTTCCAGAAATAATCAAATCATCAACATAGACCAACACATTAATTTGAACTCGCCCTTTAAAAAATGTAAACAATGAATAATCAGAATAGGATTGATTAAACCCATACCCTTTCAGAGCTGCCGTAAGCTTTGCATACCAACAACGGGGAGCCTGCTTCAAACCATATAGTGACTTTTTCAAACGACACACCAACTTGGGATTGTTGCTTTCGAACTTGGGGGGCAGCTTCATGTACACCTCTTCGTCAAGATCACCATGTAAAAATGCATTTTGCACATCCATCTGATGTAATTCCCAATTCTTGCAAGCAGCTATAGCCAAGAAAGCTCGAATAGTTGTCATCTTTGCAACTGGAGCAAAAGTCTCATTGTAGTCAATCCCCTCGGTTTGATGATTACCAAAAATCACCAATCTTGATTTCAATCTTTCAACATCACCATTGGACAAATATTTGGTCTTATAGACCCATTGGCTACCAAGTGCAAGTTTCTCGGGGGGCAATTCTTCCAATATCCAAGTCCCATTATCTTCTAAGGCTCGGATTTTTTCTTGCATTGATTTCCTCCAACCTTCATGCCGCATTGCTTCCTTGAAGGATTTCGGATCATTATCCGAGATAATAGCTGCCAAAAAATGACGAAACTTGACAGAAAAATTATCACAATTAATATAGTGTGCTATAGGATACCGGGTACCTGACTTATGCTGCGGAATTGGTGTAGGCGAAGATGGACTTTCGGCAACAATAGTATGAGTCACAAAATCTCGTAAAAGAACCGAAGGAGTCTTAACACGCAAACCCCTTCCCAATTCACCTTTAGAATCAGCTGACTCCAGGCTACCTTGCTGTTATGTACTGTGCGGCAGTCGAGTCTGCTGTTTCACGCTGCTGGGCAATGTCTTGGGGTGCCGTAACCCCTGCACTTGCATCTTCTACAAAATCATCATCCACTACAACATCATCATACATAGGAACAACTCTCTCTGGCTCAATATTCACCACATTGGCATCAAGAAAAGGGTAAACATTCTCAAAAAATTCTTAGCCTTCATTCATGGCTCTTGGCCGAAACATATAGAGCAATACAAGATAAATATGGCAAGTATCTTTAGAATATTATCTAGCCTATCTTTTCCAAGTAAATATCCTAATCAAATAATATCAAATCTTTCTAATATATCCTAACATCTTGATTAAACCAAATAAATTCAATCCCTTAATTAACCATCCCTGCTGATTGTTCAAAAATATAACCGTTTGAAATTAAGAAAGTGCAACAGCAATACAAAATCTTTGCTCTTGAAATTTTTTTAATACTTGTTATCCAAAAAAAAAAAAAAATCTTTCAATAATAATAACAATAAGCCAAATCATGTTCTTCATCTCTCTGGTTTGTAGCTCATTTATCCTGCTCTATAGCAGAAGTGCACATCACAATTTTAGTGAAGGTTTGTAGAGCCCTAAAATAAAAAATAAAAAAATTAAAGGAAAAAGAAAAAATTGATTATTGATATGTCCAGTGTATATTGCAACAGGAGGTCATTAAGGAGAGTTTCTAAGACAGTCAAGCATCCTTTTATGAAATTTCTAATACGCCCAAACTACAAAACAAGTGGATGGGTGTGATTATATTAGGTGGTAGTGAGAGTGAGAGAGATAGCTCAAATGGTTAGAGCTCCCCTCCTAATTCCAAGAGATCTTGGAATCGATTCTCATCACCCTCCTTGTGGCTCTCTAAACACCAAAAACAAATATTAGGTGGTAGTGGGTCAGAGTTAGCTTATGGGATGGTCATGATTTTAAAGAGAAATGTGGAGTTGACGTGTCGAGGATGTAATGAAGATGATGAAGAAAATAAACATTCAAAGTATTGTAATTCTATGCCTTATTTTTGTTCCAAAAAGAGGAAGGGACTCTATTTTAGATTGGTCTTAAATTAAATTTTTTTTTTTTTTTTGGTAACCCAAAGGAACTCAATTGTTTAACCAAGTGGACTCAATTCTTTAACCAAGGGGACTCAATTCTTTCCCTTATTTAATTAAAACCCACTGAAAACCCAAACCTATTCTACCCCAGTCTATTTTCCCTATGTAAAATAAATAGAGTCCCCTTTCCCCACATTTTGCAAGAATTGAGTCCCCTGTTTTATACTTAACTCATAGTTTGCAAATATCAATTTTTAATATTGTTAATAATACTTATTAAAATATACAGTATTAAGAGCACCTCTAGTGATATGCTCATTGCTAGATTAGCTTGTAATAATACCACATATATAGGATTTCAAGCTAATCCCTTTATAGCTAATTTGTGTCCCAATGGCCTGGTTAACTACTTTTAAGTGAGTTCCAATTTTTTTAATTAGATTTTCAATTTAAATTTTTATTAATATATCAACCTCTCATATTTTGGAATTTTTTTTCAAGCAAATTTTTAGGTTCAATGGTCAAACTAGTAGTTATGGACTTCAAAAAATTGCAAGCAAGACCCTAAAACTAGCTACGTACAACCATCAAAGTTGCTCTGATCATACACTAGCATGCATGCGTAACTAGAAACTGTGTTAAATTTGAAATAAGAATATAATTTTATAAAAAGTAGCAGAAAAATAACTAATTACTCGTACAACAAATAAAACCAATACCATAATTAATCTTTAAGAGGCTAAACAATAAATGTTAAACTAGAGAAGATTTGGAGAAAACGGCTCAACTTCTATTGATGTTCACAACGACATATATAGTCAACCCTAACTTGCCTAAATTAATTGTTGATTGGTACACCCAGGTGTAACATGCGCATGGTACACCCAGATTAAAACTAGTTTTTTTTTTTAAAAAAAAAAAAAGCGAAAAGAACATAACTTATATTTGTAATGAACATCACGACTTTATAAAAAACACAACATTGAAATATAAATAACATGATAATTTTGGTAAAACAGTTTTTAAAAAAGTTAAAAGATAATTAACAATTGATTTTTACCACGTTTATAATCTCAAATCATTTCAAAATATCCAGTTTACTATAATTTCTCTCTCTAAAATTATTTTATCAAGATTTCATTTTAAATTTCAAATTTCAAATTTTAAAATTTCAAATTCATTTTCAAAATTTCAAATTCCAATATTTTTTTATTCTATTCTCTTAATTTCTTTTTTTTTTAAAAAAATTCTCTAAATAACCAATTATATATTTTTATATATTGTTATAAAATTCATCTTGGTCATGTGTCTTTATTATGATGTTCATTATATGATTTTTAAATGTCCATGTTCTTTGGTTGTAATTTAATTTAATGTACCTTTAATGTCACATAATGTTCATTACTTATTGTGAAATATTTTCAGAATTATGTTGGGTAAATAATATTAATAAAGTTCTTTAAATAATATTATCATGTTCTTTATTAATATAGAGAATGTTCTTTAGATCTATCAAAAAATCAATCACTAATAAAAGGGGTCCCAAAAGTATATCGTCTTCATCAACCTTTATGATCTTGATTTCAAAAAATATACATAAACACAATTAGATGATTTTTTTTTTTGAAAAAAATACGCAATTAGATGAACATAGTTTGTAACGTAAAGAACACATGTTCAAATCCAAAAAACATAGTTTGTGACTATAAAGAACATATAGAATTTAGACTCAAAGAGCATAATTATTAAACTCAATGAACATATTCATTCCAATGAATATGATAAAGAAAATTTATTTAAAGAACATTTACCCTAATCCAAATGAACTTCATCTTAGTCTGAAAATAACATAAATTTTTTTAAAAACAACTAAAATAATAATAATAATAAAAAAATACATTTTCTTTCAGTGATGTATTCGTTAACAATGATCCATGAACAAATATAATAATCTAAAAACATCATCATCAGCAACAAAATTATGAAATATAAATTGAAAAAAATAATTAAAAACTACTTCTCATTTGGAGACAAAATCTAAATTTTAATATCAATTGTCAAAAACATCAATTTGCTGATCATCAAGTGCAAATCGACAATCATAGATCGTGACGAAATTAACCATGAGCCATCATTTTCTCTCTAAAAAAGTTATTTCTTTCTCTTGAAATTTTATTTTCTCTCTAAGGCCCTGTTCACTTCACCTTATTTTGCTGAATTTAAATTATTTTTAGTGAAACAAAATTATATTTGTTGAACTTAATTTTTTTTTACTGAACTTAGATTAATTTTACTGAACTGAAATTATTTTTGTTGAACTGAAATTATTTTTACTGATTTTCTGTTATAATTCTTCTTTAAGATAACTGAATTTTACTTAACTGAACTTATTTTTTTACTGAATTTCAACCTAAATTCCGTAATGGATATATATATACCAAAAGATAACTATTCAAAAGAAATATTAATATAACCAGAAAAAATTCAACTAACAAGGAATGGATAGGTGTTTAATAGGGCTGCAAATGATACGAGTCGAGCTGAGTTTTAGTCTATTCGAGCTCAGCTTGATAAGAATTATTCGTATTCGAACTGGGCTCGTTAAGAATTTGGCTTGTTCGACCTTTGTTCACAAACTTACTTGTTTGCATTTCAAGTTTGAGTTCGAGCTTGAGCGGGTCTAAATTGAGCTTGATTAAATAAACAAGCCCTAATTTATCATTAAAAAATGGGTTCCTTCTAATTTTAATACATTTATTTAATTTATATAAGATATTTATATTCTTTCCTTAGAAATAGGTAATGACGGAGTTTCATGCCTTTACATGATGAAATAACTAGTACTTTTTACAAATATGTATGTATAAAAGATATATAAATTGTCCGATTTAATTAGGCGTGAATAAACTTATAAATGGACTTAAACGAGCTGTTCATGAACATTACCGAGTCGAACATGATGTTGTTCGGGCTTGTTCATCTATTTGACGAGTTTAATATATTTGTTCAACCTTGTTTATTATCTTAACAAACAAGCTCTGACCAACCTGTGACCGAGCTTGTTCGCGAGTAGTTCACAAACGCATCAACTCCTTTACACCCCTAGTGTTTAGGCTCATCAAATTTGAAAATGTCATCATACACTTGGGTGTACCATGCGTATGGTACACCCAATCAAAATACAAGAGTTATAGAAACGCAAAAAGAACATTGTACATATACGAAGTACACGAGCAAAAAAAAAAAAAAAGAAATATATATATATATATATATATATATATATATATATATATATATATATATACAAAACGATTCATTCCTTGATTTAAGGAAATGATTTGTTATTTATATTATATTCCTTGATTTATGGAATTGATTTGTATTTACATTCTATATTACTTTTGGTAAACATAATTTTACTTTATTTTTTATTTTTTATTTTTTTATTTTTTTATTTTTATTTTATTTATTAAATTTTTATTTTTATTTATTTATTTTTTTTGTTAAAAGAAAGAAATTGAGTTTATATAGATAGAAACCATAGTAAATTTTTGAATTTCGAAGTGATTCAATGTTTATGTTCTTAAATTTGAATTTTAAATTTTTGAAATTTAAAAATGAAATTTTGAATTATATTTGGGTGAAAATAATATTAAATTGAAAAATTCTAGGTATCCGAATATTTTGAAATTATTTGACATTAAATTAAATGTGTGGTAAAAATTAATTAGTAATTACCTTTTACCTCTTTTTAAAAATTGTTTATCGGAAATTAATGCGTTCTTTATATTGTAATTCTATGTTCTTTTATAAATTCATGATGTTCTTTATAACTATATACTATCTTCTTTCCGCTTTAATCCGAGTGTTTGGTATACACGGGTGTATGAACCATCGATTACATCACATTTTGCATTATTACATCGATCAAGATCATCAAAAATCAAGCAAACCACACTACAAGAAATCAGCTGATTTGCGACGGATACATTCCGACGGACACGTAATTCCGTCGGATATTTCCGACGAATTAATTAAATCTGTCAGAAAATCCGTCGAAAATTTCCGACGAAACGTAAATCCGTCGGAAAATAGGTAAATTACGACGGATTAAAGTTCCGTCGGAAAATTATGACGGATAAATCCGTCGGAAATGTAATTAATTTCCGACGGAATTGAAATCCGTCGGAAAATTGGTTTTTTCCGACGGAATTTTCCGTCGGGACTATTAAAATAATATAAAAAAAACCCCTTAAACCTAATGAGTGAAGTGAGGCGCCGTTTTATTTCTTTTTCTTTCCTCCTTTCTCACGTTTTCTCCCTTTTTCCTCTTTCTCATTTTCTCTTTCCTCTGCTCCTTCCTCCTTCCTCAGTCCTTCTTCTTCCTCCTTCTCCTCTTCTCCTTCCTTTTCTTCTTTATATCTCCTCTTCTCCTTCCTTTTCTTCTTTTTTTCATGGTCGAATTGGTGGTTTTGTCACAATATTCGCAAAATTTGGCCAAAACTAAGGTTTCATGGTCGAATTTGGCCGTTTGAAACCAAATTCGAGTTGAAAATCAAGGCTATTTTCGGTTTATAAGGTATGTTTTCTTGTTTTTAATTTTCTTTTTTTTTTTGGATTTTTTTGTTAAATTAATTATTGTGTTTCGATTTGCTGGTGGTTTTTAGGTGGTTTTTGGGTGGTTTAGGTGGTTTTTGGGTGGTTTTAGGTGGGTTCGAGTGGTTGTTAGGCCATATTGTGGGTTCAGATTGTTTGGTAAAGGTTGGGTGGGTTAAGGTGGTGGTGGGTTGTTTGGTTTTAGGTGGGTTCGAGTGGTTAGGGTTAGGGTTAGTATTGTAGATCTGGGTTAGGTTGGGTGGGTTAAGGTGGTTGTGGGTTTAGGGTTAGGTTGGGTGGCTGGTAGCGTGGTGGGTTAAGGCGGTGGTGGGGAAGGCTATGGTGCGAGCTAGTAGCGGTGGTGGGTTAAGGAAGTGGTGGGGGATGATAGCAGTGTGGTGGTGGTGGCGAAATTAGTGGCTGGGCGGCTTTTTTTTTTTTTTTTGGCAGCGGTTTCCGACAAAATTTCCGTCGTAAATTTCTGACGGATTTTGTGTCCGTCGGAATTTTCCGACGGATTTTGCCGGTGTCGGAAAATCTTTTTCGAGGGAAAATTTCGTCGGAAAAGTGTTTTCGACGGAATTTTCGTCGGAAAATGTCGTTTTTCCTACAAACGCTTTACCGACGACAGCTTCCGACGGAATTCCGTCGGAAACACATTTTTCGATGGAAAACAGGGTGTTTCCGACGAAAAATTTCCGTCGGAATACGCTCTTATTCTAGTAGTGCCAATTGTTATCTTAATTTCATTCTTATAGAGTATATAACTCGATTCTGGATTTGAACCATCAGATTAAGCTTTTGATTGAGTTAGTCCTCTAACATGGTATCAAAGAGCCACCATGACACAAAGGTCACAGATCTCATCCACCCCTAATTTCTAAGTGGAATATTTTGCACTAGGTTTGAAGGGGCCCATGCCGCATCCATATTCCAACTCCAAAGGACTCTCATGTGATGGGGTGTGATAGCTAGAGTATATAAATCGATGTTAGGCTTCAACCATCAATTTACACTTTTTAGTTGAGTTAGTCCTCTAACACGTTTTTTGATATCGAGAATTTGTCGTACTAGAATTTATATCTGATGAAGCTAAAACTACTTGAAAAAGAGTCTGAAAAAATGATTTGATCCTCTTATTTTGATTTCTTGAACGAGTAGGCCATGTCAGTAGTTAATTGTTTAGAGCAACTCCGATGGTTGTAGGCTTGTAGCTAACCTGCTTGCAATTTCAATAATTAACTAGCTATTAGTTTGACCATTGGAGCTAGAAAACTCAATTAGCTTGGCTAAGCAAATTAGCTTTGCCAAACTAATTTTCTTGGGAATTAAACTTGCCAAAATAAAATGTTCATTGCACTAATTAAGCTCTTTTCATGTATTTTCTATCCAACAACTACTACTAAACTAATAGCTAGCCATATTGGAGTAAAAGGTAGCTAAAATGATAATTAGCTTAAAAGTTTATGTGGCATGGCAAGCTAATTGTCAAATTAGCTTGCCATTGGAGTTGCTCTTAGAGTCGAATTGAGGAAGCTTCAGTCGCTAAACGATTACGCCAATAGTCGTTGTCAAATGCCGAACATTGATGTGGTAGTTGCAAAATCAACCTTAAATGACCGTTAGGCGGAGGAGGTGAACCCCTCTCGGTTATTGTAAGCTTAATTTTGACGGTTCTGCTATTCAAAATTCTGCTTTTGCAGGTGTTGTTATTCGTGATCACTAGGGGAATCATGTGGCCAGCCGCACTTATAATTTAGGCTCTTGCCCTGGCTTCCTTGCTGAAGTTATTGCCCTTCGCAATGGACTCCTTCTTGCTAGAGATTGTAACATTACACATATTTTTATTGAAGGAGACAATCTAACTATTAGTAATATTTTGCAGGGCCATTTTAGTTGTCCTTGGAAGCTCCATCTCCTTATGGCGGATGTCAAGGCCATTTTGGATTCTTTCTCGAGTTTTCATGTGCAACACATTATCGGGAAGGAAATCAGGCAGCAGACTATGTTGCCTCTCTCGGCTACTCCACTTCGACTCATCAAGATATCGAACCTTTTTTAGATAGCAAATTTTCTTATTTTTTTTACTTCTTGATAGTTTAGGTCACGGTCTTGCGAGAAGACGTACCTAAACTCCTATTTGTATCTTAGGCCCTGTTCTCTTCACCTTAAAAAAATAATATTAAGTAAAAATAATTTCAGTTAAATAAAAATAAGTTCAGTTCAGTAGAATTAAGTTCAGTTCAGTAAAATAATTTCAGTTCAGTAAAAATAAGTTCAGTTCAGTAGAATTCAGTTTTCTTAAAGAAGAATTATAATAGAAAATCAGTAAAAATAATTTCAGTTCAGAAAAAATAATTTCAGTTCAGTAAAATTAATTTAAGTTCAGTAAAAGTAATTTAAGTTCAGCAATATAATTTTGTTTCAGTAAAAATAATTTCAGTTCAACAAAAATAAGGTGAAGAGAACGGGGCCTTATATTTAGTATTAGATTATGGAATGTAGTTGCGCTCTTTGGGTTTTTTTTATTTTATTTTTTTTATTTTTTTATTTTTTTTATTTTTAGATTCAAAACAAAAGAAAAAAAACACCCTAAAAATGACATGCTTTTAGCCAAAACCATACTCAAAATTACAAACTAATGGCATTATACTTGGTACAAATAAAACTATTTGGCCGGTTCGCAACATTGCGGTGTGATAGTACTTGTCCTTTTCACTGCCCTTAATTATTGGAGACAGGTTATCATGCGTGATTGCATATTTGCATGGTAATTTAGTTGACAATCTATAAAATAATCTTAAACTCCTTTCAAATTTTCTTGAATTTTCTTGTTTATAATTCCCTTTGTCAAAAAATGTTAGTCACATTCACATAGACTATAAAAGACAATTACAAAGTACACTACAATTGTTTGGGAAACAGATTATATTGTCACATTAGTTAGGTTTTCATTTCGAAAAATGTACTTCGTATTACAATAGTATCTAAAAAGGGTGGAAACGGGATGAAAGAGAACACCTATACTAAAATACAATATTTTATTGAATTTATAGTGAATTCTTAATTATGAGAGGTAGAATTAAAATAACATGACAATTAATTTTTGATATAGTTTTGGCCTATATCTATGTTTTAGCAATTAGGAGATACCTACATAGATACTTTTAGTACATAAATACACTATTTTGAGTGACTATCTGTAGTAATGTTTTGTATTATACAAACAAACAACAATAATCGCACAAAATAATTGACGTCGTTAATTATAATTTACAAATGAGATTAAATATAAATTTGCAGGATTTTATTTGAGGCAGGTTCTATTTGCATAAATATTTATGTCTTTATCAAATTAAAGTTTATTTAATTAGCTAATTAATCGTTTTGAGAATCGAATCTTAAGATGATGAGGCATACACTGACGGTCATGAGACATCGACCCGCATACCGTTTTTCACATAATTATAATTAATTACTCCATATTTTAATTTAAATGTTGTAAATAAGCAAATCATATGCACCAATGATATTAATTAAAAAATGCATTTGTCGTATTAAGTAAATAAGTAATTATTCAATTTTGTCAACATATGGAGTTAAGAGTAGGGATTGGTTCCTCCCTTATACCCCAGTATTCTTGTTCCATTCACACTAAGAAAGCATATTTTTATTCACCCCTTTTAGGTTAGTAATAGGTAAGCACTTGTTTTGAGGATAAGTAGTTTGGCCTATTGAAAATTTTGTCACATATTTTACTCTCTTTTTCCTTAAATGACAAGATATGCTTACACTCACCAATAAAAAGAAAAAGTTTCAGATGCAATAATTTTAGACAAGTGCAGAGCACGAAGATCTAATAAGTTTCAATAAGTCTCTATAGATAGGTTAAAATAGTTCCTATAAGTTTTAGACCTATGTCTTGTGTATGGAAGGATAAAAGGTATATTTATCTTTGTCATAATATGAAAAAAAAAATGAAATATGAGAAAACTCCATGAAGAAGGACTCCATAGTCCAAATTTAAACAAAAAGAGGGCAGAGCACGAAGATCTAATAAGTTTCAATAAGTTTCTATAGGTAGGTCTATGTATGTACTTTGTATTTAATGATTGATTGATTATTTAAAAAGGAAAATGATAAACATAACCCTAAGGGCTATGTATGTATAAGAAGCTAAAAAAGAAAATATTAAGAAAAAATTAATATTAATAACACCGATTTACGCGTGATTTTGTTATGAATTCCCAACTTAATTTCATGTTGGGAAGTATATTTTATGCTTATACACAGCCTAAGGGGTACATATATCATTATTCATTAAAAAAAATATTAATGAATTGTTTTATAATTTCTTACACGAGAAAAATAAACAAATTTAATACAATGAAATTAATGTAGTTCACTAACAAAGTGGTAGCCACTCCACCAAGCAAAGTAGATGAAATTTTATTGAACTTGAGAGTAAGGTTCGTAATACATACGGAGTACTTTGCATTAGTTGCATAATCAGGAATTTTATCAACTTAAAACGGTAGCCCAAACAAAATAAACATCATCATGGGGATTGGGGCACTCAATAGATCCTAGTTATTCTAATTGGGTAACTTTTATATACATTTGGTGTACTATAATTTACTGTATATCAGTGATCACTTTTATCACATTTAGGGTAACTTTTACAATTTTGTAGGTAACTTTTACCAATAAAACATAAGTATTTCGTAACTTTTATTTATGTCAGGGTAACTTTTCTTCATACTAGGGAACTTTTACTCATTTTAGGTTAATTTTATAACGGATGTACAATATTTTATATTACTTCCTCTATTCAATTGAGACAGTAACAACTCGACTTTTACGTCTGACTATGTATAGATAAGATCATTATCATATCTAGTACTTTATTATAGCAGTAAAACGTAAGTAAAACATACGAAGTATAAGTATTATAAAATTTAAATAAAACATACTGAGTATATAAGATATATACTCCCTTTATTTTTAAATAATTGTCTATGTAAAGAGTTTTAGAAAAAATTGAAGAAAGTAATAAAATATGGAGGTAGTGGGGTTGGAGGAAAAATAAAAAATTATAAAAAAACAAAAGTAGTTGAGAGAATTAAGGAGAGAGAATATGAAATTAATAAAATGTGATTTATATTGGGTCCACTAGATGAGAAAAATGAATTAAATATTGTAAAAGCTTATTACATAAGGATGGCCAATGGGGCAAGTATTTAAAAACGGTCGAAAAGGAAAAATGGGGCAAGTATTTAAAAACGGTCGAAAAGGAAAAATGGAGCAAGTATTTAAACGGAGGGAGTATTTTATTACAATATATGAAGTGCACGTCAGTTTACCTTATTTTCAATTGTTCAGGTCCAATAAATTTAGTTAAGTTAAGCTCAGATCAGGAAAAATAAGTTCAGAAAAGTTCAGTTCAAGAAAAATTAATTTTGGTAGTTCAAATTACAACCAAAAGAAGTTTTAATAAGTTCAATCAAGTTTAAATAACTCTACATTAATAAAAATCAGGTGAATAGAATGCACCCAAAGTATAAGTATTTTTTTTTTCTTTTTTCTGGAAGCCAAGTACAAGTTATTTAACTGTTTAACAAAATTCCTTCCAAAAAAAAAATTGACATTATTTACCCTTAGATAAAATTAGTAAGAAGCTTACTAAGCTATAAAATAAATTTTAAAAAATTACTACTCGTAGTAAGAAGCTTTATTCTAATTTTTAAGAATAAATTAGTTCTTCATTTCCCCACTAATCCTCTAATCCGCTAAGTATAAATAAGAACATAAATGAGCTTGCAAAAAAGGTCAACACACACTCTTCTCTCTCTTTCTCTCTGACTTTTTCCCACAAAAATCTAACCATGGATGATTCCAATTCTTCCACCCCATCATTACCACTAATCCATGATTTTAGCCTTGATTTTGTTGAAAATGACATTAATTTTAATCATGTTATTGAAATGTTAAGAGGATCTGAAACTTCTGATCCTTCTAGTATTTGTGTTAATCAAAACTTTGATCCTCTTTCTTTTGCTAGAAATAATGATGTTTCTGATAATTATAGCATGAATTTATACCCACTTTCTCAAGATAACAATGTTTTTAATAATTTTAGCTCACCAACTATGTCTTGTACCAACAATACTATGCTTAATTCGTTGTCCGGGTTCGAAGATGGTAGAGGAGGTGAAGAGGAGGAGGAGGATGACGACGACGAAGATGATGATAACTTGGAGGCCGGAGAGCATTCTTCGGCCACTACGAAGAATACGTCGAAGAAGGGGAAGCTCGATCGATCGAGGACGTTGGTTTCGGAGAGGAAGAGGAGAGGAAGGATGAAGGAGAAGCTCTATGCCCTTCGTGCTTTGGTTCCTAATATCACTAAGGTATGTTTATTAGGTGGTTAATTATTTTGTTTTATTACTAAAATTTCGTATTATCTATGGAATAATTCATGATAATTAATTTACCGACGTTACTATCAAACTTACGTATTTTTTTATGTGTTTTGATGTTACGGGTAATTTTAAAATTTTCACCTAATTTTTTTATGGCTCAAAAGTTATTGTATGACGTGTAAAAATGTATAATTGTAATATTTGTATATAGTATAGTCCCTATTTTTCTTATGCATGTTTGAGACTTGATGGCAAATTACTCTCATAATTTGAGAGTTGCAATCTAACTACACCATTAATATATTATTTGGGTGTTTGGCTATTTTAAGTAACTAATAATGTTTTTTTCCTCTCTAGAAACATTGTACGGAGTAATAGAGTCATTGATTAGGCATATAAAGGCTCAATTTAACGTACTAGAGTGTGCAAAAACCCCTATTAGCAAAATTATAGAAGTACATCTCTTCATATACAATCATACACAAGTATCACTACTACATTAGGCTTTCACATCTTTATCCCAAACTTAAGTATTGGTTGTTTTATTTATTTATTTATTTTTAGAATGAAAAGAAGTATTGGTTGATAATAGTCATAATACGAGGGACAATATTTCTTCTTTTACAGGTGATCACATATTTAATATATTTTTCATAGGAATTACAGAGTATTTATATTTGTGTATTGATGATATATACTTCGTACATATTTAACTAACACACATACACTATGGTTATTCTTCTTTGTGAGTGATGCATTTATTTATTTATTTATTTTTATTATTATTATTATTATTATTATTATTATTATTATTATTATTATTATTATTATTATAGTTTTTTGGGAACAATACTTACAGAAAATTAGATAGTGCTATAAAGGGAAACCCTGCAAACATTTTGGAGCTACTTAAAAAGGGAATATAACATACATAGAAGTTAAAATTTACACTTGTCAACTCAACAACTAAAGCAATTTTTTTAATCTCTTTTTATTGGGCTTTGAATTTGAAAAATACCTATAAAAAAATAAGGGAAACAAAGATGATAAATTGACAATGAGAGTGCAACAAGTTTGGATAGTGATGTAAACTGGAAACAAAAAAGAGAGTATATTACGATTTTATTTTCTAGTAACTTTTTTATAAAAAAAAAAAAAAAAAAAAAAAAAAAAAAAAAAAAAAACCCAAAATTGTTAAAAAAAAATTAGACTATTTTTATTATTGAGAATATAAAATTAGACTTAATATGATAATAAGTTCATTCATAATTTAATATGAAGTACAAATATATAATATGATGTATTGATGAGCACATAAGTTCAAAATTCAGAATGTGTGGGGTGGTTCCTACAGGCGCTCTGTACGATGCGCATCATACAGACGTTTTGTAAAAAAACATAAATAACATAATATAGAAAAGTGATGAATATATAGACAAAATTCAAATAACATATTACACTAAGCAATGAACATTATGTCACAAATAAAAGGACATTACATTGACAATCAAAAGAACATAGACATATGTTTTTTTCACTTTTTTTTTTTTTTTTTTTTTTTTTTTTTTTTTTGTTTTTTTTGGCAAATATATTCTTTTCACTCTAGGTATATACGTTCATTACATTTATCATGTTCTTTATTTATATTACAGAATTTCTTTAGATATATAGAAAAACATAAAGCTGAATATTCTTTACAAAACAGATACTTCCTCTGTTTTTATTTTATTGCACCATTAGGACTTTTACATTATTCACTTAATCTTCTTTGCCCGTCATTTGTGATTTATACATTAGGAAAAATATAGTCATGTGGGATCTAGTTAGTTTCGTATCGAACTCTACTTTTTAAATACTAAATTTTTATAATTTTTACAAAAGTATAATTGAAGATATTGATAGTTAAAGTAATGCATTGACAAGCGTGAAATCTCTTATGGTGCAATAAAAAAAGAACGGATGAACTATATGTTTTTTACAAAACAGCTACATGTTCTTTCCGTATTAGATGTCTGTACCTAAAATTTTTCACAAAATCACAAAATTCATGTATCATTATTGAGAAATCTGTAGTAGTAACATTAACATAGCATTCCTCTCGAGTGAAGGGTTTAATTTTCTATTTTCTAATGCCCTTTTTTCTAATGAAAAAAAAAACCATTGAATTATAGGATAAAATAATTAAAAGGAGACTAGGTTCGATTCATGGAATTTTTAAAAGCAGGCTAAGAGATACGCAGATTTGCTATTTTGAGTTTTGATACGGTTTCACATGCAATAACTTAGAATCTTGAGACAAAACACCATAGTTGTTGTATTAAACAAGACAAATGAGCATACTATAAAAGTGCATTACATTATTTAGACAAACAACGCGGCATTCAAATTTATAATCATAAATCTTCTACCATCTACTATATCAAATTCCAATTAATTGTTGCATGTTTGATCGATCTTAAACTAAATAAAATCTTAACTAAACAATAATTAAATTTTATGTCGTGTTTCCAGATGATTTAAAACAGTACAGTCATTAATGTCTCTTCGTAGTTGAAGGTTTTTAATTTGACACATATACTAATAAGACATTTTTAAAGTACAATTATAGAGTATAATATCAAAAATTGTTATATATTACTCATATGAAGGATTATATCAAGATACAATGATTAAATTATTATTGTCTTTCAATTTTATTTACATTGTCAACTAATATTTTGTTTTGTGCCAATTTTATGTTTATTGAAAATTAACCATAATTATTTGTTCTAGATGGACAAGGCATCCATAGTTGGCGACGCGGTGTTGTATGTGCAAGACTTGCAGATGCAATCAAAGAAGCTAAAATCTCAAATAGAAGGCCTTGAATCATCTTTGAAAGCTGCCGAGAGAAGCCAAGGTTATGCTGATACCCCGAAGAAAAATGCTTCTCTTGACAACTTTCTTCCGGTTTGTAAGATGATTGTGCAGGTATATTCTAAAGACATAATATCTCATCTTTAAATATTAGCTCTTAATAGTTATGTTGATAGTATAAGTTGAAATCGTCATAATATGACAGTTGAATTCAAGTGACATTAGTATGATTTTTTATTTATTTGGTTATTAACCATATTGTAGTATTGAATGTAACGTAGATGGATGTGCTTCAAATTGAAGAAAGAGAATTTTATGTAAAGGTGGTGAGTAACAAAGGACAAGGTGTAGCAGCATCCCTTTACAAGGCGCTTGATTCTTTGACTACGTTTACAATTCGAAATTCGAGCTTAAGCACTCTATACGAGCAATTCGTACTCACATTTACCCTAAATGTAATTTCTTTGATTTATTTTACCTATAATCTTCCATTTCAATTTTATACATTTTGGTTGATGGAAATCATTGCAATCTAACACATGAACTTTGTTTGGAACAGGTTGCAAAATGTAGGGAGGAATTTAACCTGCCTAACATGAAAGTGTGGATAAGTGGGGCTTTTCTAAACCAAGGATTTGAGTTTCAATGTTTTTAATAATTGAGGTTATTTATTAGGTCAAGATGTTTAATTTTCACAACTTTTGTAATTTCCCTTATGATTTATGTAAATCTAGTTATGTTAAAAGAAATTAGGTGCATGCATAAGTAACAGCACAAGGTCCATAAGACTATAAGGAAATAAGGACGCTTACTTTTGCATTATGGAGATATGGTTTTCAATGACGCTAGATAATTTATTCTGTAGAATATTGCAAATCCATAAATTAGCTTTTATTTTCTAGGTAACTAGAGATTTTTTTTTTTTTTTTTTTTTTTTCCCTTCTACTTCAAAAAAAAAAAAAACCACATTAAGAAGTTACTCCATAAACTCTAGTACATTTGTTATTTGCAAAAATGTTACACACGAGTCGTGAAATCTTAATAATCAAAATTAACGTTTATGAAAAAACCATCCTCCGTAGTGATCACGATCCAACCCAATAGATTTTCTAGAATATAACATTGTAATGAGAATGACAAATATAATACAAAGTAATGATGCTTCTGTAGACACGGAAATTTTATGAGTGTTATACATTAAATTAAATAAATTAATTTGGGTTAAAATCATATGAATGATCCATTTTAATTATTTTTTGGCCCACCCAAATAAATAATCTGAATTGATCAAATACAATTCGGGTTATAAAATAAATTAAACGGACCAGGTTAAAAGATTTCTAAGTCATAAAATGGGCCAGGCCCAAACCTACTAAGTCCACTCAAGGGGTTTTCATCTCCTATAAATACACCATTCCTCCATCTGTTAAACGGGATCCAGAAATCATTATTCCAAGAGCTCATAAAACTCTAACGAAATTCTCTTTGAAGTAAGTCAACAACCACATCAAACTTGCGAAGAACAAGAGCGCGATATGGGCTGCGGTTTGGGTTGCGTTTTTTAGGAAGCAAGGCAACTGCGGCAGTGGTTTCAAGGGTTGGGTTCCGGTGCCTTGGAGGGGTAGGTTGGATTGCCGGGGAAAGCAAGGGTGAAGATGGGGAGGGGATGCGGTGGCGGGGCTGGGGGTTTTATTTTTTATTTTTAATTAGTTTTGTGTATTTTTTTGTCATTAAAAAATAGGATAAACTTATTAAAATCCGACACGTGTCTTATAACCTAAGAAAACCGGTTACCAAAACGTACAATCTAACCGGTCGGGGATTGTTAATGGAAGATGGGGGGGTCAAAGGTGGGATTGTTTCTATAATTTCAAAAGGTGAGATTGTTTATGAAAGATCGACTAAAGGTGGGATTATTAGATTTCATTTTTTCTTTTACAAATTTGATACACATTTCATGTGCAATTAAATCCATTGCATCCAATGTCAATTCTTCAATTATGTAATATATATCCTAAAAAAACAAAAAAAAAAAAAAAGTAGGTTCGTATTGATCTTATTAAGAGAATAATATATTTAGCTTTATTTAATGTTAAGATATTATTTAGAGAATATATCTTCACAATTTATGGTTATGCTAGTATATCTTTTAGGAAAATTATTTCCTATCTTATGAGCTTAGGTTTTGTATAAATACTCAACCTGTTGATGAATAATGATAAAGGAATACAAGCCATTCTATTCTCTTCTATTTCCCCTCTAATGTGTCATGGTATCAGAGCCAATTTGGGTTGTGTTGTAATCTGGGCCAATATTATGGACAACTCACATGTGAGGGGGAGTGTTGAGCCCATGAGAAAACCCAAAAACACACATTTTTTCGACTCTGACTTTCAAATTTATCGCCCTTTTTTTTAAAAAATTTTTTTATTCTGAGCAAAACACAAATACCCAAAAAGTACGGATTGCATTATATGATGGAAAAAAACCAAACAACATTTCAAAAGGAGTTTTGTTACCCAATAAAGGAGTGGGTGTCCGATTAATTAAATGAGCAACCACAAGAACACATTCCTCCCAAAAATAAATTGGTAACTTTGCTTGAAATCGTAAAGCTCTAGCAACATTCAAAGTGTGATTGTGTTTTCTTTCTACCCGGCCAATTTGTTGAGTTGTCCCAATACAAGATGTATAAAAAAAATACCCCAGTAGCCCGAAAATAATCTTGCAAGCAATTAAAATCTGTGTCATTATCACTTTGAACAATTTAATAGTTTACGAAAATTGACGGTCTACCATAGCAATAAAATTCATAAAAACACGAAACACCTCTGTTTTGTCATCTAACAAGTACACCCAAACAACACGAGAATAATCATCAACTATTGTAAAAAAAATATTGAGCTCCACAAGATGAAGCATGTCTATAAGAACCCCACAAATCACAATGTATTTTCTCAAACATGCGACTCGCTTTATTATCATTAGATGAAAATTTATCCCTAGGATGTTTAGCCTTAAAACAGACCTCACAATTATTATATAAACTAATAGATTAAACCAATACAAAATCAAACTCATTATCTATTCTATATACTATACTAAAACAGGGTACACTAGCTCCAAAGCTGACACGTGTCCCTGTTTTTTTTTATTTCTATTTTTTTTTTTGAGTTGTCTAATGTTAGAATGTATATAATTGTCAAAGATTCTATTGATTGCATATTCTAAAACAATATTCATAATCTATAAAATCTGATATATCTTGTACACATGAATATTGAATATTTTAGTTAAGATTATATTACCATTTAGTAAAGATATAATTAACTATATATTAAAGGTAGATTATCACTCAAATACACTAATCTAATTTATAATATATTTTATTTATAAAATATACTACGTAATATACTACCTCCACTTTAACCTTAAGAATTGTAAATGGATAGAACTCGGGAAAGCGAGGGTAGTATTAAGTAGCAAATTAAATTATTTTATTTATAAAATATACTACGTAATATACTACCTCCACTTTAACCTTAAGAATTGTAAATGGATAGAACTCGGGAAAGCGAGGGTAGTATTAAGTAGCAAATTAATTTTGTAAAAGATGTTGAATAATATTTTTATACTTTAATTTTAGTAACATAATTTTTTTATCATACACACATAATCTTAAGAAATAAATTTTTTGTCAAAATAATACATACGTATTGAATATATAGACCACTCATCTATCGCTCAAATATACTATTCCTTAAAATATACAACGTTATTTATAATATTTAATATTCTACTATCTTTTTCATAGAACATAATATATTATTAAGTAGAATATTATTAAAAGATATGGAGTGATACATATAATTTATAGAAAAGATATATTTATCCTATATTTTATCACTCTATATATAAAATCTATGAATTAAAACTCTTTTATAGATAGTTTGGTAAAAGATTGACAAGTGATATTTTTCCTACAATGATAGTTAATAATAGATTATGAATAGCTACAAATTATAAGCATTTTTGACCATTTTATGAAGCTAGAAAATTTTATAAATTATATTAGTACTAAGTGCGCATAAAAAAGATTTTATTTATCTATCGTATATAAATTTGCATAGTTGACATAAATAAATGCGTATAAAAAATAATAATACGAGGCATGTAAGTGTATATGTACCACCCTATAAGAAAAACTATAATTTTCATTTTTAATATAGATTTTGGTACTAATTTTATATGTGTGTACTGTATACCCAACCATCATAGTGTTACTTAGTTAGTGTTATAGGGATTACCCATTTAGTGTCATAGTTGTTACTTTGTCAATGTTGTACTTTGTTATTTAAGGATTACTAAGTAAGACTTTGTTCACTTGACTTTAAAGATATAATATTTGGTAAAAATAAGTTCAGTTTAGTATAAATAAGTTTAATTTGGTATATTTAATTTCAGTTCAGTAAAATGCAATTACTTTAAAGAGGAAATATAATAGAGAAACAATAACCAAAAAAAAAAAATCATCAACAAAAATAATTTCAATTCAGTAAAAATAATTTTAGTTCAGTAAAAATAATATAAGATCAACAAATATAATTTTAGTTCAGCAAATATAAGGTGAAGTGAATAGGGCTTAGAAGTTACTATATCAATATGATAGGGGTTAGTTTGTTAGTGTCATAGGGGTTAATTACTCCATTTTATTACAAGTGGTCACACAATGTGATCAGCCACACGGAAAATATGTTGTAAATTTTGTATATGTCGTCACGGGTGATATGTAAGAATGATATGCATTTTTTTTCTCTTATATGCTTGTATATTTTATTTTATTTACTATTATATATATGCAATAAAAATATTAAATCATTACATATAATTTTAAAAAAAGACAAATAATCAAACAATTGACAAGCCTAAACATCATTCTGAGGTAAAAATTTTAGGAAAAAAAATTATACTTCGTACTAAGCTTTAAGTAAAAGGCTTTGTTCATTTTTGGTTGTAGAAGGTGCAATAGGTGTGTGGTGATGATTAGGTGAATTCATCATGTAATAAAATTAAGGTAGTAAGTGATGGGATCAGAAATCCTATTTTTAAAAGTTTCATGTCAAACTTTAAGTGTTTTTAGAGGCCATAGAGGAGAAAAAAGATTCGAAATTATTTGTGATGTACAAAGTACAATATATAATGATCATATTGTTATAATAATGGTAAACTTTTCCAAAAATATACTTCGTATTAAGTTAGAGGACAGAGATAGTCAATTAAAAGGCAAATTTTTATACGTGGTTGGCCACATCGTGTGGTAAGGGCTACTCGAATTACTTGGTCAAGGGTTACTTGAGGGGTTAAGTTAGGGGTTTATTAAATAGTGGGTCATGGGTTACTTAAGAGGTTACTCGGTTAGGGGTTACTTGAGGAGTTACTCGGTCATGCGTTACTCGATCAGGATTTACTTGAGGGGTACGGTTAGGGGTTACTTGAGGGGTTCGGTCAGGGGTTAGTTACTCGGTCATGGATTACTTAAGGGGTTACTCAGTCAGGTTTTACTCGAGGGGTTAATCGAGTTACTCTGTCAAGATTTAATTTGGGGGTTACATAAGGGGTTCAGTTAGGGGTTGTCCGGTCATGAGTTACTTGAAGGGTTCGGTTAGGGTTACTCTGTTAGGGGTTACTCAATCAGGGATTACTCGAGTTAATCGGTCAGGGGTTTACTCGAGGGGTTCGATCATGGGTTACGAGTTAGCTAGGCCCCGTTCACTTCACCTTATTTTTTCTGAACTGAAATTATTTTTACTGAACTAAAATTATCCCTACTGAATTGCTATTATATTTCTTCTTTAAGTTTACTTATTTTTACTGAACTGAAATAATTTTTACTGAACTGAAATAATTTTTGCTGAACTGAACTTATTTTTACTAAACTGAAATTAATTTTACTGAAATGAAATTATTTTTCCTGAAAATTATTTTTTAAGGTGAAGTGAACAGGGCTTTACTCGGCCAGGAGTTATTTAAGGGGTTACTCGGTCCTAAGTAAGTCGAGTAACCCCTGACTGAGTAACTCGAGTGACCTCGGCCACACGGTTTGACCAGCCACACAGAAAAATCCCTCCATTTAAAAATGAGGTGGCCAGTGGCGCAAGTAAAAATGAGGGAAAAATATGACTTAATGTGCGTAATGATTGTTATTTTATTGAATTGAATTATTTTTCAAATCTTTCCATACAATTTAAGAATAAAAAAAAAAGTTGTTTTTAAGTAATACTTTGTATATCATTATTTTGAGGGTTAAGAAAATATGATTAAGACACATTTAGGAAAATTTAACAAGAATAATCCAACCTTTCGTCGGTTCTCCTAAAATAATCCAACTTTTCAATTAATCTTGAATAATCCCACCTTTACTACTTTCCCTTACCAATCCTATTTTACCTATAACCTATACAACCGGTAATTTTTTATTTTTCCTTTTTATTTTTGTTATTATTTTTATTTAATTAACAGAAAATTATAAAAAAAAAAATTTAAAAATGAAACCCCTTCTTTCTCCTTCCTCCCCTTCCTGTTTCATCCTCCTTCAAGAGTTCAACTCACCATTACCACTTCACCTCACCATGACCACAACCACCACCACTAAGCTCCACCCTCACGACCTCAATTCACCGTCACCTAAACCCCTACACCACCCCACCACAAATTGAACTATTACCCACCCACTCACCACCCCACTATGAACCCCAAGCCATCCATGGCCACCATTAACCCCGCCACCACCTTATCCTTTACTCTCTCTTGATAAACCCACCACCACGAACCCCAAACTCCACCCTCACAATGCGATTTTTTGATTGAAGGTTAAGGGTTTTCTGGTTGATGTGGATAGATTTCAACGGTGGGTGAGGAGAGGCAACTTCCGCCGGAGCTGCTGCTAAAATGGCTGATTACCATCGCCGCCAACACCACAATGGTTGTGGGGTGGTGTTTTTTCTGTCTAGGTGGAGGAAGTAGGGTGTGGTAGATGGCAAGATGGTGTTAACGGCGTTCATAAAAGTGGCAGTGGTGGCTGGGCTTAATGGTGGCCATGAAAGGGGAGGAGAGAGATTGCCCAGATTGGAGCAGGAAGGGATGAGGGAGAAGAAGAAAGGAATTTTTTTTATTTTTTTTATTTTAAGTATTAAAATTAAAAGATTAATTTAAAATAATAAAATTTTAACCAATAAGAGAGTGCCACGTGGCTTGGCAACCAGTCATAAGGGGTATGGTAACCTGCAGGGGGTGGTATGGGAGAATAAGTGTAAAGGTAGGATTATTCAAGGTTAATTGAAAGGTTGGATTATTTTGGGAGAACCGACGAAAGGTTGGATTATTCGTGTTAAATTTTCCGACATATTTATAAGTAAATTCATTATTACTCGTGAAATCATTTTATTTCAAAATTTTGTGAAATGAATATGAGTATCAAGATTTGTAAGGCGTGCATCGCACGGGTGCTATACTAGTTATTATCTAAAGATGGTCACTTATTCTTAAATGACTTAACAAAGTTTTAAACATATTACCCATTCATAAGATAATAAGATATATGATTATATATGGCATAAACTTACCGTAAATTAAGTCAACTAAAATTAACTCAATAAAATACTACTCGTGAATCATACTTTTTTTTTTCTTTTTTTTTGACAAATCGTGAATCATACTTGAATCATCACCGTTTCCCAACTATGAGCCACTTTACACCTATCAATCATGGCAGTACACCAGTCATAAAAATTTGAGAACTGAAAAAGGCTCATGTCAATTCTTGCAGGTGATATACGCCACATTAAATTGCTCTCTTCACACTCAAGAAACAAGTGGAGTGTTGTCTCATTTGCACCCCCACAGCGGGAGCAAATCCTATCCACTTGTAAGCCTCGATTACCAATAAGCCATCTTGAACCTTCAACAATCAGATCCCTTGCAGAGACAATAGATCGCCATGTGTAGCTTGCGTTTGGTGATATCTTTGCATCGCATAAGGTTGAGCGTGGAAAGTATTTCCCTTTCAGAACTCGTGCTACAAGAGAGTCTGGATTCGTAGCAATTCTCCAGAATTGTTTAGCAAGAAGGGCACTATTAAAAGCTCTCAGGTCCCTAAATCCAATCCCACCTTCCTTCTTGGACTTACAGAGTTTCTCCCGAGATATCAGGGCCAATTTTCGCTCACTGCCTTTCTGACCCCACCAGAAATTCCTACATAATGAAGTGATGTTTGCAAGGACAGATTTCGGAAGCTTGAAACACTGCATGGCATATGTGGGAATGGCTTGTGCTATGGATTTTAGCAGCACCTCTCTACCAGCTCTGGATAAGTATCTCTCTTTCCACCCTTTCACCTTCTTCCATACACGCAGTGGCGGATCCAGGATTTTCGAACTTATGAGTCACCATCAATAATTGATCACTTATTTCAATCCAAAAATTATATAAAAAAATTATATTTCACCAAAATTATTTCAATCCAACAATAGGATATAAAAATACATACTATAAAACTATTACATTAAACTAACTTTATGATTTTTTACTTAAAAACAAGAATTATTAAAAAAAAATGTTAGATAACTTAAGAGACTGGTTATTAAATATAATGCAAAAATTATTCTGCTGACAAAAAGAGACCTGTTATCTAGATAACAGGTCTCTAATGACGTGGTGGCAATGGCACAACAAAGAGACCACCTATCTGTTATTTTAATAGGCGGTCTCTTTGATATGTAAAAAACTGACAGTGGCTAATCTCAAATAGAAGCAGCAAAGAGACCGCCTATCTGTAATAGGGGGTCTCTTAGAATTTTTTTTTTTTTTTTTTTTGTGCTGGTGAGTCACGTGACTCACTGTGCACCTTAATAGATCCGCCCCTGCATACACGGTCTTGAATAGCCTGAAAAACTGTTTTCTTGGATCTCCCAAGGTAAGTGGGGAGACCAAGGTACTTCTCGTGTCCTTCAACTCTCGTAAAGTTCAACTTCAATTGAAGAGTTTCCTGCGAATTAACACTAACATTACGACTGAAGGATACTTCCGATTTTTCAAGGTTTATTTTTTGACCCGGAGCTAGCTCATAGGTGGACAAGATATCAATAATCGCCTCCGCATCAGATTCACTAGCTCTTGTAAACAAGAGACTATCGTCTGCAAAAAAATAGATGTGAGATAGCAGGCACATTTCTTCCTAGCTTGACTCCATGGATGAACTTCTTAGCTTCTGCATTACGGAGAAGGGCAGAGCACCCCTCAGCACAAATTAAGAGGAGGAACGGTGAGATTGGGTCTCCTTGGCGGAGACCTCTAGTCGAACTGATAACTCATCAATTACCCCATCTACGTATGAAGGAAATTTTTTATCATAAATTCGATTGTACTATATAACCAGATATGATATAATCATATAAGCTTATTTGCACGGATTTTCAATCATTTGCACAAAATGAACAATTTTTTTAACGAAATGAGCACATACTTTTTCGGCTCATTTAAAAGAAATAAGCAAATTTTTTCCCTCTTTAAATGAGTTAATATGTCTTGTTATATCCGATTCTCTCGATCTCCACATTCATAAGATTCCTATCTTGTGTTTAAATTCGCAAACTCTCTAAATTTATAAGATTCAAATCCTCTCTTTTAATTCAGAATTCTCTCCTATTTCACTCTTTAAATTTATTATTTTTATTCTCAGTTTCACTTTAATTTCAAACATCATTTACCATTTTCTTACATGATGAGAATATTCTATTTTGATTTATTTTTATGCACCCCCCTTTCTTTTTTCTTTTTCGTTGTTAATAATCTTCAATATTATTGTGATGCTTATTTATTTAGTAAAATAATCACCATTATTTTTTGCTCATTTATTAAAGATGAATACGTAGCTTCATTTAATTGTTACTGTATTAATTTTGCACAAACTAAAGTTAAATTACTGAGTATTTGACGATACATATTCTAGTGATTCTTAGGGCATGTTCACATTTATTGAACTGAGCTGAACTGAATTGAACTGATTAGAGCTGAACTGAACTGAACTGATTGGAGCTAAACTGAACTGAGCTGAATAGAGTTGAAATGAACATTTTATAAGAGAATGAAATTAAGAGCTGAACTGAACTGAACTGATTGGAGCTAAACTAAACTAAACTGAACTGAAATTAAGCCGAAGTGAACAAGCCCTTAGTAATCAAGATCAAAATTACTACTAAAGTCATGTTCACTTCACCTTAACAAAATAATATTAAGTATAAATAATTTCAGTTCAGTAAAAATAGTTTCAGTTCAGTAAAGATAAGCTCAGTTCAGTAAAATTAATTTCATTTCAGTAAAATTCAGTAACTATAAAGAAGAAATATAATAGAAAATCAGTAAAAATAGTTTCAGCTCAGTAAAAATAATTTCAGTTTAGTTTAATTAATTTTAGTTCAACAAAAATAATTTCAGTTAAGCATAAATAAAGTAAAGTGAAGGAGGCCTAAGTATTAAGAGAAACATAGAGAGAATTTAGAGAAAATAGAAAAGCATAATTGTTTATAAATTTTTGAATGAATTTTACAAAGACGATTACAAGCATATTTATATATACACCTTGTTTTAATCCAATAAAAATATTTTGAATATTTTTGTTATGCCTTAAAATTGAATTAATTCAACGAAAAGAATCACAAAATCATTTATACACCTTCTTTTAAGCCAAATAAGATATTCTAATAAATTATACTATAAAGCGGGTTTTTTGAATCAATAAACTCATGTTATGATAGAATTCACTTTCTTTTTATAATTTGAGTTTCGATGCCAAAACTTTTTACTTTTAATAGCTATAAATTTTACAAAATACTCCCTCTAAGGCAACCTTATTTATCTCTGCACTTGTGGTCCAACTTATGTTTTGTAAACTTTTTATTTCTTTTTCCTACGTTGACATTTTCTAAATAAATAATTCTACCATTTTTATTGTAACAAAGTCAAATAAAATGCCTAAAAATCGGCAAATTGTTGCACTTTAAAAAAGATAAATAAAAATGAGAGAGTATATATAGTATTTTTGAAAGAGGAAGGATATTGATTTAATAGATTAAAATTTTCTTGGATGATTCATGAAAGGAATTATGTGGAAGGTAGTTCTATATCAATTAATCAATTAATCAATCAATCAATCAATTAACCTATACTAAAAGTGAATCTAAAATGACACTTGTCACGATGTCATTAATAATTTTCACTCCTTTTTTTTTTGCCAAATTTTAATGACTTCCATTTTATAAGCTACAATAATACTTATTTCTATTTTGACAACATATCTAATCCAATCATACTCAATTTTTTTTAACATATATTCTATATACTATTAATCTTTTAGTTACAAATATACTAACATAGATTAAAAACAAGGTATTGAAATATATCATTGTCCAAGATTATTATAATATTAATAAGGAGTATTAATTTTTTCCTCCAACATTAATCATTTGACAATAAAATTTATTTTAATTAAAAATAGAAAAATCATTTTGGTGGCGTAATTTGTATGAATCTTAAAATTATACATAACGTTTATACAAACAACAGAACAAAATTATTTTATTATATTATACACCCTCCGTTTTATAGGCTAGAGTTGGATTTGCACATTTGCCGAGACACAACTTTAATTATCAACATCTTTAATTAGAGATTATTAAAAAATATGATTTTTTTTATATATAAAAGCCGACAATATGACAAATCCAACAACATAATATATGATCATATTTATATTATATATTGGTAAAATAAATTAAGTAAATGATGACACATGAATAGTGTAAAATATAACATATATTGAAAACTTCAATCTAATTACTCTACACATTTTATGCAATGTGATTATTAAAATTAAAATAAAAACTGCTACTACTCACTATAAATATATTTTAAAAAGTTGATTACGGAATACTAATTATCCTAATGTAATATAAAATCAACAAAATTTTCATTTAATGCCGGTCAAAGTTTGTCAACAAAAATATAAGGACAAATATATGTATATGAGTTCGTATACGGGTACTAACCTTTTTTTTTTTTTTTGAAGACATATACGGGTACTAACCTAAACTTATATTTTCATTTTCTTATATAAAACCTAATAGCTTCTAAATTTCTATTACTAAATAATTTTTTTATAAAATTCAAAATAATAACCTTTACGCATTTGACATTAATTAAAATTCAAGTTATTTTATCAAAAATATTTTTTTTTGTGATAAAATATTGTTAAATTAACAACCATTCTTTATTCCCCTCAAAATAAAAAAAAAATAAAAAAAAAAAAAAAAAACCATTCTTTATAATTTTTGTTGTAAAGTTTAACTATAATCCTGCATGATACGGAACTTAACCTAGTTATACTATAAACTCACATAAAAGAATTGTTCATGCCATGTAAAATCTATAATATGATTATTGACAACCTACTAGAGTACTATACTATAACCTCTCACACAGTTATTTTTAACTCAATCCAGCTTAGCATGTCAATCCTCGAGAAAGGGAAGAAGTGAGACAACAGACAAGTATCACGTGATGACTGTTCCCTTAACCCTTTGCTTGTCTGTTAGACATCTAGTAAAGGCTCTCAGTATAATGTATGCAAGACAAAGTGTGATATGAAATGGCTAAGTAGCAAGTATGCAAAGAAGGTTTTCAAAATTGCTTAGATTGTTTAGTTAAAAGTGTAAAATGAGTTTGGTTGTGTTGGTTGGTTGTATAAATGAATCTTGGTGCCTATTCATAAGCATTTATTCTAGCTAGCCCCTAAGGTTGGTTCTAGTTACAACCTTTTCAGCTTGATCCCAAATCTAAAGGAATATACGTACGTGAAGGTTTCTACATAATTCTACTACATAGTCCTCTATGCTTAGTATGCACATGAGGGTTCTAGACATCTTCATGCTACAAGAGCTTTTTAGTGCCTTCCATAGTATTCTAGAACCTTCCAACAACACTAACCTACAAGTTGTACACACGCCTTATTTCCGGATCTTATCTCATCTTGGATCAACGACGCCACCCTAACGTTCCTGAGCCCAAAATATGCTAGATCTCAAGTTCGAGCACATTTGAAGCCCATTTGACCCTTCAAATGGCCCATCATTATGAAACTGTCATATGGTGGTGTATTAGAAATGCACAAATTAAACTAAAGCTCTTTAAGGGAAGAGGGCTGCCAACCATCCATGGATTCCATGGAAACCCCTAGGCCATGAAGTTGCCTTCTTGCCCAATGACCTATTCGACACCCCTTATTGGTGTGAAATACAACCGCGACACATGACCCTTACTAAAGCAGTTAGCACAGGTAAAGCTCTTTTATGATTTAATAAATGAGCCGATGTTTTTGAGTAATTTTAAAGTTTTAATAAATGAGCATGAAAATAAAGCCATATATACTCCTTTGTATAGGTTCATAGCTAGACAACTCATTTATTTTAGTTCATGAACTCATTTATTCATGTTCATGAACAAGCTTATTAATTTAATTATCTTATATTTATTCCATGAACAAACTAGTCAAACACATTTATAAATGTGATTCATTATTATTCTAAATTTTCAAAGTAAAAGTGCAAAACTCGTTTATAAAAAGTCATTGATGAACTCAACTCAATAATAAAATAATTATCCACCTACACAATAATCTCCTACACAAACCAAGCTTGTACAGATATCTGAACTCGACTCTACAAGCTCGCCAAAGTTAAATGAATGTAAAATGTTGCAAGTATTTTGAAAAGGAGGGAGTAGGCAAAGAAGCTACTCTTCATTATCCAAAATTCAACTAATTCCAAAAACCAGTATAATCAGATGATCCTCAAACACCATTTTTTGGATGAGAGCCACTTCCACATTCTAATAAAAGTCTTCTCTGTACAAATTTGACAAAAGAGCTTCGTATTCAAGAACAATTATGTTCACAATTCATTTCGTCGGTTGCCCAAATCGTCAAATTCGGTATGGATTTTAAAACACAATTAGAAAACAACACTATGCATGTTTACTCTTGACTCACAGCACCTTCTCATATAGTCATATCTATCTCAATCCTCTAGCGTATCCAGCTCTGCTTGACTAGAATCATTTCCCAAACCGTCTTCCTAAGTTTGTACAGAGGAAACCAATGCACATTTACAAGAAAGCTTTCACCTTCATAATCAACAAAATTATCTTTTAGATTTCTAATCCTACCTTATAAATTTACATTTTAAAATTCTATCTAGATGGTCTCGACCAGACGACAACATTCCATATGTCTGACAGGTGAGGAATTCAAGATGGCAGCTCCAATTTTGCAACTATTATTGTATAGGTGTGCAAAAATGGAAAGAGTACACAGATGGAGCGGGTTGCATAATAGAATAATATGAACACAATGCAGAGAAAAAAAAAATTAGTTTTGCCTAACTAAAGTTGTTCCTCATTAGAAAAACATAATAGCAGCATGGAATACAGTTACTTACAGGAATTTTGCTGTGGGTTCTGCAGACAATATAAACAGAGTGGTGCACATTATGATACGGTGATACCCCAAGGAGTATTAGCATTTTTATTGAGTGTTCTTTGTAATATGTTACAGGGTGATCAGATTTGTTGTAGATGAGGGCCAATATCCAGACGAAACCTTAAAGCTATACTCCCGGCTCCGCTCCACTTGCAAGTTGGTAGAGTAGGCATCGCGATATCAGAGTGCTTCACTTAATTGTAGTCTAGGTGGCTCGCTGTATTAACCACTGCAATCCTCCAACCATCAAGCTAATCAGATACTTCTAAACAATAACCAGTGTCCCAATTTTATCCTACTTCAGCAATATGCAAGCAAATGCTAGCCCCTGCATAATTAATAAACATAATTCATAGTTAATATGGTGTCGGGAATGGAGGCAGGAAATAGGTCTTTCAGTTCGGGTTGATTTGGTCCAAGTTCTTTTCAGGTGATGAGATAATTGATTCTGTTTCGATTTTAATTCACAATAATAAGTTTTGGACATGTTTGGAACTATTATCTGGATCTACTCTAAATATTAACAAAATATGCGTTCAACAAAATTTTTAGTTGTAAGCAATAAAAAGTAAACTAAAAGTTCTTGGAAGTTGTGCCAATGGTGGTCAAGGATAAGATTGCTTATGAAAATTCTCTTTTTACATACATTCAATCATTATTAATTAATAGTCATGTATTATGGTTGGGTTCAGCTAATTTAAATTTCAGTTTTAAGCCAGAATTTAGCTATCTAATTTCGAGTTATTTGGATTTTGATTGGGTAAATGAGTACTAGTCAGTTTTGTGAGGCCTAGTGAATGATAAGTTAGCATCTTGATTTACATTCCATTTTTTTAACTAAAAAATCAAGCACCATTGAAAAGCTGAAGAATTACACTAAGGGGGGCCTTTCCCACCAATATTAAGGGATAAATTTAAACCTCAACCTCCAACCTCAAATAAACCAACACGGAAAATGAGACATGATAGGTTGACCAAATAAGTGTAAGCCTAAAGAAAAACTACACACTGCTCGACCAATTAAAAAACCCAATAAAATAAGTTGTGACCATAAAAAAAATGTCATTCTTTAGGTATTAAACCAAAGTAACCACAAAATAGAACAAAACCTGCCTAGCACTGAGCCTTATGCCCCTTACACCTTCCACATGGAATTTATACACGACAGAACTTTGAATGAGGCCACCAAATCAAGAGTTGAACAGCTTTTTCTTACCCATTTTTGCTCCCTTCAGAACTTGCTTATTTATACCCTCATTTAGACTCTCCTTCCATACCCAAAAATACAACTTACAACAACAAATACCTTTTGTCTTCCCACGTCTCATGTCAACTAAAAAAGACCCTTCTTGCACACAAATGAATTGTGACTGAACATACATAGACTGTATGAAGCATTGGCCGACCACTCGGTTCACTAAGCAAAGCCTATAATGAGGCACAAATTACAATACACAATTCATAGTCTCAAATATTAGCTACACAGTCTCCTTTATGACATACTTCCTCCGTTTTTTTTTATTACACCATTTGGGTTTGGGCAAAAAGATTAAGAAAGGAATTAAACAACAAAAATGCACATGTGACTACAAAGGAAAGAGAGTAAAAGTGAGGTAACAAGGGTAAATGTTAAATGTGAGTCGGGATAGGCTTGGGTATTTGGCAAATGAACACAAACAAAAAGTGTATGAAAGCATACCCCAAAAAAGAAATGGTGCAATTAATATGCAATTTCCTAGAAAGGAAAATGGTGCATTAAAAAAAAAAAAGTATTATATTGCAATCCTCTCCGTAATCTCAACATCATCTTTCACAACCCACTATGAAAATATTGAAAAGGAAATTTGGGAGTTTCTAACTGAAAGCTCACAAATGGTTCTTCTTTAGTCCTCCCTCCCTACTGAGCTTGGTGGTAACAAACACAACTCTCAAATATATTTTCTCTTTAATTGAGCAGAACATTTCCAGTCCAATTAAAGCTAAAAAATTCCCCAAATTGACATTAAAGCAAGAAATTTTACCAGTATACATGCTTATCTAAGCCTGTCAAATTTTTTAAATGCTACGTAATTGATAATGGCAAGTTGCCCAAAAGATATTATTGACTGCAAAACCCACTTTATTCAAATCATCTAGCAGAACCGTCTATTGATATGCCCTCCAGATTAAGCAAGGGAAAAGTGTACACAATTTAGGGTTGCAACACACAGCTTTGTATTGACGGTCCATCTCAATCCTCTAACATTTTCATAAACCACATTTAAAACAGAGAAAATAGCAATGAAAAACAACAGGGCAAGGGGGTCAAAGCAAGAAGAGAAATAAGAAAGATATTGATGAGGCTGGAAAAGAAGCTCGAATTGATATCCCTATGTGAGTTTGAGACATGGATTTAAGAATATAGATTTTACATAGTAGGTGGAAAGGGAGGGGAAAAATAGATGGGAGAGGGAAACTCCAAGTTGTTTATTTAAGTCAATCTCACAGGGGTACAAATAGGTTCAGGGCTATAAGATGAATGCGTTGACAAATACAAACCATAAAGCAGTAGTTTGGTTGAAAACTCTTACCTATTTAACCCTATCCTTAATCTAAAATACACATATCCTATCCTAGAGAGAAGATTCCCCTTACCTCTAAAAACGAGGGAACAACACAGAGCATGCAAACACTCTGCATCTCCACCTCTTGGCCTCTAACCCTCATCTTCTAATTTATCTCAAAGACTCCACGTACTGCCCTCCATTTGCCCCTAAATGAGCTAAATTCCATCTGTCTTCTTCCCTCAGTGCCAATAGTCAGCCCATTGTTTTTCACTTACCACTAATCCTATATTGCAACCCTGTTATGGGTAGCTCAGCTTTTTAGATTTGGGGTAAAATCAGCTTTATGAAAAGAAGAAAGGAGGAAGAGAATTGGAGAAAGCAGTTGCACTGATAGAGAGAAAAACAGAACATGAAGGGGAACAGCATGACTGACTTGGGTGAAGCAAGAAAGAGGGATTTGCTTGTAAGGGTCAATGTGGAAGGCAGTTGGTGACCTAGGCTATCCCTTGATTAAATTATTAGAAGTGGTTTTGGGTGGTCATTCCTGTATAATTTAATTGCAGATTAAATTGTGGCTCAAAACTTTAAAATTTAACTTACTTTTCTTCTCAAAATCTAAAAGACTCCCCCCTCTTCTTTTCATAATAATAATAAAACAAATAAATACTTCCTCCGTTTCACTAAAATTGCAACACTCCTCATTTTATGTTTATCAATGCATTATATCAATCAATAATATCCTTTGATATTTTGAAAATAGAGACGTATCTAATAAGATCCAACATGACTATATTTTTCCTTGACCATAAATCATACTTCCTCCGTTCTTTTTTAATCACAACGTTGGGGAATTTTAAGCTTGTCAATGCACACTCTGTACCATTTAAAAGAAAACTTTGATAAGAATCTAACAAGACCCCACTAGTGTACCAGACTATATTTCTTCAACGCATCAAGCACTAAAGGCGATTAACAGAGTGTGTGAATAGTGTAAAATTTCAAACGTTGCGATTAAAAGAGAACGAACAAAGTAAGTCATCCGTTTATTATTTTTTTACTTGCAATACTTTTGCTTATGCACTATTCATGTACTCCACTTTAACTAATAATTTAAAATTAAGTATAAATGTAGTCATATGGGATCTTGTTAGATTCGTCTCAATTTATACATTCATAATATCAAATTCTTGTAATTTAATATATTAATGAACAAAATAATGTATTGGGAAACATGAAATGAGAAATGTGCAAGTAAAATGAACGAGGAAATAGAAGTTAGTCACAATAGAGCATGTGAATAGTGCATAAGTCAACGCATTGTAATTTTAGTGAAACGGAGGAAGTAAATATGGAGAAACATTCTTGATTGCATACCTGAGGTTCCTACACATTAGGCCACAAGTATTAAGTACCAACCAACTAAACACCGCCAAAATGAAGAGACTTGTGATGTAATCAATCAGGTAACTGTTTTACCAACAACCTATGGTCTTCAATTGCCTCTTAAAAACCAAGAAACTCAAACAAGCTTGAATGTGCCCTGAAATATTAAGATAGGAAACCAACCAATTAGATTAATTAATCCATTAAAAAATTTGAAATGTAAATGCCCTGCCTTAATTTCTGCCAAGGCAAGTAATGGAGTTAGTCCTACAAGCTACAGCTGCTGCAATGAAGAAGCTCAATAACAGCAAACCCAGCAACTATGCAACAGGCTATGTTAGCAAGATTAATGGCTCCCCATCAATACTCTATAGTCTATACTAAAGAAATATCCCATAAGTACACGTGTCGAGTCCACAAATAAAATTTTCACGCCAAAACTTTTTTTTTCCCCTTAAAATATAATAAGGTATTTTATTTTTTTTTAAAAAAATCTACAACCTAAAAAACCCAAAAAAAAAAGAACAATAACGTACAACTTTAAATAAATAAAATATTTTTTCTTTGCTATATAAGTAAATAGGAAAAGATTAAAAATAACATCACATAAATTAGCGATTTATTACCCTTTAAATTTCATAATCAATTCAACTGAAATTTATTGTTGCAAATAGAAAATCACCAAACTAAATAAGTTTTATTTATATATTAAGATTAGAAAATGTTTTATATTCCCTTGAATCTTCATTTATTAATCTATAAAATGAAATGTTCATTTCCTACTGAAAATAGAAATTCTAACTCAAATTTAAATTCATAATCTATCAGCAAACTACAAGGTCTACAACAATAGAGATTCTCTATATGAATGTGTCTCAACTATAATAATTTGTTAAGGTAAACTTATTAAAAAATTTAAATGTATACAAAACCTATAAAAAAAAATACAAACTTAGAGTAACTATATAAAAATTTATCTGTGAATATCCAAACTAGTTAGTCAACTCAATCTATGGAGCATAATAACTGGTTAAATGTTCATCATTAAGTCCAGTTCAACATCAATAGATATTTGTACAATATTCTGTCATAACAAAGTTCATCATTTCCCAGTTTTTCTGTTTCTGCATAACAAATAAGTTATTACCCATTATGCGACATAGTTATAAGAAACCTGACACTCCCTCCGTGTTTTAATAAGTGTTAGAGTTTAACTTTTTTTCACTGTTCACATAATGGCTTTGACTTGAATAATTTGCCAATATATAAAAAACAAATGTTATTGTAAAATACATTGTTGGATTCGTTATAATGTATACTTTCATAGTATCCAATTTCCTATAATTTTACTAATATATAATAAGATGGATTAATGGTCAAAGTCGTGTCTCGCCATGCGTATTTGGTCAAATTGTAACACTTATTAAAACACGGAGGGAGTATCATTCAATAATAAAGATTATAAAGAGCTAATCCTAAATTTTCTTACTCTAAAATTCTCCAAGATCTCTCTCAAAGATGAACTAAGATTAATGACAATACATAGAAATATCTGCTAAGTTGAAGAAAAAAAAACTATATCTTTTTTCTTTGGTGCAACATTTCTACTCCCTCCGTTTTTTTTTTTTTTTTTTTTTAATTGCAACACTTCCTATAAACGGTCGTTTTTCTATTGCAATACTTCCTTAATTGAAAATACTATTCACTATTTTATTCTATCTTTCCTCAAATGGTCCTCATTCATACCCCACTCACACTTTGTTAACACTTAACATTTCCCTTCTCTCACATCCCTTACTTTTACATAAACTATTCACTCACTATCACTTCTTCTTCTTCTTTTTTTCAATCCTCCTCAAATGGTCCTCATTCATACCCCACTCACACTTTGTTAACACTTAACATTTCCCTTCTCTCACATCCCTTACTTTTACATAAACTATTCACTCACTATTATTTCTTTTTTTTTTAATTATTTATTAATTCCCCAACAAACCCCACTTACATAATATTTTAACAAATTTAAATCAACCGTATAACAACTCCATGCCAGTCAAAGTGTTGCAATTAATAATACAGAAAAGTTTTTTTTTTTTGTACTTCATATTTTTTATATTAACTACCTTTGGTGATTTATTTAAAAATAGTTAGTGATCTTGTTAGATTCGTCATGATGTATAAGTTTTGCTTGTAATAATCAAAGATAACAGTTGAAGTTTCACATTGGCAAGATGAAGTTTGCAGTTAGAGACTTGTATCACGGATCCATCCTATTGTGGACTTTTAAAGGCTCAGTACCTTGGACTATTTCACAGTGGCAATAAAGTCGTTTTGACTGATTATAAGAAGAGAAGTTTCAAGTAACAATGATAGAAGAGCCAGCAGACTAAGTGTCAAGTACCCATAAAGGAAAGAGTAAAACTGACATAAAGCCACCATACTACTATCTCCAAAACTCTAATTAGCCTCCACCCCACAATATAGGGGTGGTAAGATCAATGCAGCTTGCTTTATTAGCCTGAAGATGATTTTATCAGAACCTTGCTTCAAAAGATAATTGACTAAGCTAGTATTTTGAGCAAAAATAGAGAAGAATTTACAGAGACATTACATTCAGGGCATTTGTAGAAATTAAAAAATTAATTTGAAAAAACCTATTTTACATTATTTTGATGTAATGTGAGTAATAATGGAACTTCAGCCGATGGCATGGTTCAATTCATTGGGGGTAGTAGTTGGGGTAACTATCACTAATCACAACTTTCTTACTCCATAATATATTGCTCAATATGTTGAAGAGAGGCAGAATTCCACGTCCTTAAAAGAGGAGCTTAATAAATCTTCATGATACTACAATAATCTATAGCATAGCTCACAAAACTAAAACAATCTCGACTTCTTTAATTATTCAACATCTTGACCATTGCATCATGTTTCAAAATCCCACACGGATCATTACTTACCAGCAAGCAACATAATTATTGTATTTTCCAATACAGAATAACTTCTTTTCAATATATAACTACACAGTAAGAATTTTGACTATAAAAGTACATCAATAACTGAACTATAAACAAGATAGAAAAATACAGATTGGCAGCATTACCTTGGTAGGACAGACACAAGTTTGGTGACAGCTTCAGCCTTGTGTGCTCCTGAATCCTGATTTAGTCAGATCAATGGCTTTTCCCAAGATAATCAAATGTATTTGCAAAGCTACTAGTCGGGACTTCCTCCTTTCCAAATGGCCTGCAGTGCTGTGCCTTGCATGATTCGGGCAGTCAACTCAGGTTGGTGTTCAAATGGATTAAGAGGAATTAATCCCTTATCTTTGACCTCCAAGCCATAGACAAAGGGGAGTCTGATCGAGACAAAACTCTCCGGAGGCAATATAACTTGACATCCAAGGCTGAATTGCAGCTGCTGTTCGTGACTTGAAACACCTTCCAGTTGATGGGGCTCCTGCACAGATGCAAGGCAGGTATTAAATTCATAGAGATAATGGACAGTCAACAAAAAGATAAAATATCAATTATCAACCCTGTGGTCAAGGTTCAAGCACGAACTAACCAAACTACCAATTACATACTCATTATTACAAATATATATGCAACAAAGTCAAAAAAGAAAAGTGGTCAGTGAATACCTCAAACTGTACAACAGGGTTGGTTGCTAATACAACAGGAAAAGGAGGTGTAACCTGCAGCCAAGAAACGGACAATTATCTAAACTGCTCACAAATGATGGCCTCATAAACTTGCAATAGACCACTTTGACTCAGTATTAGGAGAGAAACAGTAAGCATATTTAACTGGCATCAAAAAGGGGATCATGTAATGCAATTTAAGTCATTCTGTCATGACTGTCATAGTGTTGGTGTATTAATACATAGGATACAAAGTAAGTTAAGAGGAGAAAAAGAATACAAAAAAGAAATGGAGTTACATATATATTATTCACAGAATCTTATGGTAAACTACTAGAAAAAGACTTCTAAGCAGAATCCCAAAATATCCAGGGATGCAATCTGAAATCTTCTGAAGTAAGTCAATCCATTCTGTAGTTCTCCTATGTCAGATATTGAGGAGGTTTACATAATGTTACCATAACTTAGCCTTTCTTTAGCATTCCCATTTTTATTTTATTTAAAAAAAAAAAAAAAAAAAGAAAAGAAAAGAAAACCTGACAATTAAAAGGTATCTCATAACAATATATAGTACACAGGTGGCATCAAGTCCAACAAGAAGGTTATAAGATGGCTAGAAGCTAAGTGTCAACTTGTAAAGGGTAATTGGGCAATTTGGCTGCAGAAGAGAGAAATGTAGCATATCAAGAAAAAACAAACAAGACACAAACATTGATTTTTGTGTTCAATTAGCTTAATTCAATCTTCCAGTTGATGTACAAAAGACAATTTGAAGAATTCAATAGTTCCGGAGAGCAATCAAGCACAGTCAAGTATTAATTTGACAATTTCAAATGCATTTGATCTAACAAGCATACTAATGTCAGGTTAATTAAATGTAAAGACGAAGTGGAGTGAGATTCATTTTCAGGAATCCATGAAGCTGTTCAAACTATTACATTAAGACAAGGTCATTTTGGCACTTAGAATAGATTTATATAGATTCATGATATTACATACTTCCTCTGTTCTTTTTTTATTGCACTACGAGGGATTTCACACTTGTCATTGCATTACTTTAGCTATTAATATCTTCAATTACACTTTTGTAAAACTTATAAAAAATTGACATTTGAAAAGTTCTTATGGTGCAATAAAAGAAAAACGAAGGAAGTATTATCTTCGAAATGAACTTCTTACTTCTTAGGCATTTTATAATATATTATTTTTTTCCCTAGCTCACAGCCTACATTTAGTTCTTATCAGACGTTTATTCAAGGCTTGATAGAGTAAGGCTTCACAGGCAAGTATGCTTGTATACTTGTGTTAAAAACTTTTGACATGGCTACTGGTTAGCTGATATTCCTTAAAGTTTATATTTCTAAGATGCATAGCACTCAGATGAGTCTAATATAGCCTAAGTATTATTGCATTTTGGCAAACCCCTTTTACCCCACACTATTTACACCTTTACACTCTTTCTTACTTTATCCACCTTTTTCTTACACAAACCCACCTTTTTACCTTATCTCTTTAACTTTATTAACCTTTTTACTAAACACACTCATCTTTTCCAAACTTACATAGAAACAAGAGTCATAGGTAGAGAGGAGGAGGAGTAGGAGAGGGTAGAAATTGTGAGATGAAAAGAGTTGACATGATGGAGAAAAAGAAAGCCAACTCAAATGAGTAGGCATAAATTTCCCAAAGTAGCAGAATTACCTAGGAATTAAAAAAAAAAAAATCATTCCAATTGGATTTAACATAGGTTTTGTTCTCTTCACCTTATTCTTATTACTTACTACTATATAAATCAGACCAATCAGCACAGAACTAAACCAGGTGACTAGGCGAGAACCTAAAGAATTCAAACGAGAAAACCTCAAATAAGGTGAAGAAAAGATAGCAATACGGGCGAAGAAAAGAGAGAAATAAAGAAAAGGGCCCCATTTCGTGAGGAGAGAGGTAATGAGTCCACAAACCAAAATGGATATGTTGCAACTAGTACAAATCGACCAAAATTGCAAGTGTTCTACTTAAGAGAGAATGAAGGGTATAGAGGGGAAGTTTATATGGGAAAAAAGGAATAGTTAAGTAAAAGGTTTAATTCAATTCGGAAATTTATTTTCTATAAGATTATTAAAAATAAGGCAATTTACATGCCTCCTTAGAAATCCCTGAATGGATATCCAATAGCAGATATCAACATGGTAAAATTTGTGAAAAAAGAAGAGAGAAGCACAAAGATGAAGAGTTCAAGATGTTAACTGTCAATCTACCAAGTGATACCACTGAAAATAAATAAGTTTCATCAGTAAACAAACAAGGTTGATATAACTACATAAGCATTAAGGAGACTGATGCACAAGATTTTCATACCACAAAAATCCTCTGTAACTGAGATATTGTGCCTGCAAACTTCAAATTTTGCCCATCCTTCTTATTCTTTGATGCCCTGCAATGCGGGCAATTTAGGTATAGTGGTAAATTTCTGTTTAGCAATGAAAATGCAGGCCCATTATTCTCCATATTTAGAGAATGGTGACTCTGTTGATCTGTAACGGAATTAGGTGGAATTGATGAATCAAAAAGTGTATGTTCCACTGGTTTAGACAATGATATTCCATTCACAGCAAGATTGCTGTCAACCACAGCTTCATTTGCTTTATCCAAATTGCTAAATTTGTGTGTTGTAGCATTACCGCTTGGCAACCGATGCACTTTACCATGAAGATCACTCTTACCCGATTTCAAGGGACCCCTATTCTTACGATTAACATGTTCCACAGGACGAGTAACCTGAGATCCTTCAGGCAACGAGTATGGCTGCCCAAGTTGATTCAAAATTTCTGAAGATAATATAAAGCGGTGGCCACGCGGGCATTCATGCTCAAAACCAACATAAACTACAAAATGCCTAACAGAAGGATCAAACATAGTCTTTCCCCCATTAGCATTATTATTCTCAGAAGCATTTTTACCATCATCAACATTTAACGGAATTACATTGCTACCTATATGCAAGAAAGGATTACCATCAACATGGCCAACATTGTTCAACCCAGATTTGTTCTCTGCTCCTGCAGTAGAGACCTCTTCAGATTTTTCAGATCTTTGAGCATCAGTAGTAGAAAGGTGACTTTGCTCTGTGCTTGCAACTCTTACAGCAATTTTTTTAACCCCTTTTCCTGGACCAGATGCCAGCTGTGCCTTTGGCTGTAAAGGGGGAAATGCAGAATTAGAAGTTGTTGATCCAGCAACAACCTCAGAAAAAGCTTTCTTCATTGTGGTAATTGGAAGACCTCTACCAAAACTGATCTTTCTATGGTCAGGTATTGAATCGTTCATAACTTTTCCGTGGCCTTCCATTCCATTCAGTTCTTCACCTGTCTCCACCAGCAATGTTGTGCTCTTCTTGGCATCCTTGACTGCAGTTGATTCAAGTTTAAAGTCTGGCTTACTGCGGAAGGACCCTTGCCTCAGAGCATTAGCAAAGGAAACATTTGAGTGCTTCTCATTCTGAAGAACAATAGTCCATTTCAAAAGGAACTTTTGATCATGCGGAAATCCAGCTTGAAGCAAACCTTTAGAAGAATCATAGTACTGTGCCCCTCCAAGCCGAACCACAGTCCATGATGAAGGCTGAATAGGCCATTTGTCACTCAATTTTGGCAATTGCAGCATAGGAAGAAGCTTGTCACACTCAGAAAATATTTTAAATTTGATATTAGCAGATTCAAAATCAAAAGGGTCGGCTCTTAATTGTCGAGAGCGGCCACAAGCACAAGCATGAAGAAATACATATCCACTCTTATGTTCCTTGCTTGTGGCATCTGAAGATAGTCCATCATCTTTGACTTCGTGTCTCTGGTGCATGCACGGTTTTCCAGTCAAACTGATAGCATCACATAGTTGCCTTCCAGACTTCCAGATTGACACGCATTCATCCTCCAATTTTTTTTTAAATTCCTTCACAGAAGGACCCTTTACCATTGAGTGAAAAGCATATAGAGCCTTTTTTAATTGAGTTTCATGCTGTGATGTTGGGTAACAGGGAGGCAAGTCTTTTAAATAGACTTCCATAGCAGCCGGTAGGGCTTTTTGGCACCATAAAGCCGAAAATTTTCTATTGATCCCCTTCCCACTCTCCAATAGAGAAAGTGCAGTGCTAGGTGGATCAGCACCTTTAGAAGCGATCCCTTCAACAAGAGGAGGGACACCATTACGTTGCCGGAGTTTCCTTCTATTTATATCAGTTTCATCAACAGAACCGGGTTTTGCAGACAAAATTCCCTTTAAAATTAGTTGGCTGGAAGACAACCACATTTCTAAACTGGGAAGCTCAGGAACACTAGTTGCCCCTCCAGAAGAAGCAGATGCTGCAGCTGCTGCTGCAGCTGCAACAGCAACCATACCAACACCTGCTGCTGAACCACTGTTTGCATTTGTAACCATCCCCCCTTTTCCTCTTAATATGTCAGCCTGCCTAACAATAAACTCCTTTAAAGTCATGATGTCATCCTTATTTCCACTCTCACTGTGACTTTCAAGCAACAAAACATCAGGAGTTGCCTTTCCACTCAGAACATCTTCTACAAGTCCTGTGGCGAATTCAAGAGACTCGCCCCTCAAGATTCCAGAGCTGTCTAAAAGCACAACAGCTCTTGATGCATCAAGGGTTAATAATGGAGCTAAACCAGTTATTGAACCACTTCTGGACCCTACATGACTACTACTTTCAGACCCCGTAAGAGTCCGGCATTTTTTTATCAAAAATCGAATTTGAGTTTCAGTGGAGGATTGCAATTTCTTAAGTAAACTACCTTCAGTTTTATTTATTGGGCGAGAGAGCACAACAACTGAACTAGAACCCTTCCCTGGCAAATCTGATCTAGCCAAGCTGCTCAAACCTGACTGGTTAGAGGAAGATTCATTTGACTCCTCAGCCACAGCACTGGAATTCACCAATTCTGAGAAATCATCAACAAAAGCAAAGAGCGTAACAGGAGTACACTGCCCAGGAAATAGTGCAGTATATGAACCTAAAGTTGACATGACAGATATAGAACTGTTTCGATTTGAGATGCCAGTACCTCTTCGTGGGGAAGGACTTTTAGAGGATGTTGCTAGGGTAGGAGGACGAGAAGATGATGATGAAGGCCTAGTAATTGAGGGCAATATACTATGTGATTTTAAAAAAGGCATCAAAGCATGTTTTGCAGACTGCAGCATTCGTAAATTTTTCAAAAGATGAGTGTCAAATCGTGATCCCTCTTGGATGTAAACAATTACATGGCACACCTGCAGTAACATGGGAGTTCCAAATTTTTCCTTAACATCAATAGACCATTTACCAAGGGAGGAAAAAAAAGGGCAGTAATTTACAGAAACCATTCAAAACTTACCAAACACAGAAGATGAAGAATAGAATTTTAAGGTGCTTAAAAGGAGGAGTCAAACCACAATTGCTTCACTAAAAGCTTTCATTTTATTCTTTTGACAAGGAAACATGTTAGAAAGAACATGACCGCACTATGTAGTAAACTGAATCTCAATAATTACGTTTCAAAACATGAAATCTAGATCAGAGTTAGCCTGTATTCCAATTTTTTAAGGTCTACCACGACCTAGATAGCAAAACTAGTTAGCCATAGTCGCTCCAAGTAGTCTACAAAACCATGTTCTTGAAACACTACACCCACCTTCCTCCTCTCATTAACTAATGAAGTAAATCTACAAATTAATTATCCAACCACCTATGGTAGTACTTAAAAAAGAGCTCGCTATGTTACTTGGACTCTTCATTTTATGTAATTTACCCGTGTTGGACACTTCGACCCTTCATTTCATCCTATGATCAAAATCATGAAAATATGTCACAAAATAGCTGAATCAAACACTTAGACACATACCCATGTCGCACACGAGTTCCAAAGCCCGAGCAAGGTTCACTTATCTATTTATTGAAAAATGTAGACCACTTATCAATAATCAATTGCAATGCATAGTTTTATACATAGAATATTGTTCATATCTTCATTCATATGATCTACCCCTTCATTTCTCTAGTCAGCAATTCTAATCACAATATAGGGCAAATAACATTATGTCCTTCATTAAAAATCCAATTACAAACAATCAATAATATCAAAAAGCTCATAGTAAAATTAAGTAAATTGAAAAGAAAATAAAAGAGCTTACAGTGAACATGAAGAGCATTCCCTGAATATCCCCAAACTCTTGTTCTTCAACACCGGAATCGAAACCGGAACCGGAACCGGAACCGGAACACATAGCAGGACATTTGATCGAACACATTTGAAGAAACAGCAAATTCTTCTGCTTATCATGATAATAACTAATCCTACGATTACTAAACCAAAGCTTAACCTCTTCACTAACCTCCTCATTGTCATCTGAAGCGATGCTAAGGGGAGTATCGCAGCGACCGGAGCCGAAGACATTGGAGTCGAGGATTCGATTGATGAGCTGAGAAACGTCGGAGTTGCGTCGGGCGATGAATCCGACGACGACGACGCCGGAGGGAAGTTGCGGCGGCGGAGGTTGGGCGGGAGTTGCGGAGGAGAGAGGCGGGCGAGGCGGCGGAGGTGGCGGCAGAGAAGGAGAGGAGGGAGATGGTGATGAAGAAGAAGGTTGTGGAGTTGGAGGTGGACGAATTAGGACTCGCATTGAATTGGGGTTTGGTTTGTTGTCCATGCTTCAATTGTTTTTGAATTGAATTGGGTTTGAATATATGGTGGGATGTTAAATAAGTTATGCACATTACACTAGCACATACACTATTACTATGGCCTGCAGCACTAACAAAATAACTCCGACCGAGTAACCCCTATTAAACCAACGAAATAACTTCTTTGATGGTTGGCCACATGATGTGACCAGCCACATATGAAAGTTTGTGTAGAATTTATGGGGTTTATCTACTTATGTAATGCAATGAAATGAAACACCTTTGGTTTTTTTTCACTTTTTGTAATTTTGTTGTTAAGGGTGGGAAATTATTAAAAAATACCCCTCCTTAAAAAAAACAATAATTCATTACAATAATTAAAGGTATTCTACTCCATAATAAATAAAAATTAGATAATTCTTAAGCCCTGCTCGATTTTTGAAAATAATAGTATTTGAAACATAGATTGAAATCTAAAGAGAAATGAAACGTAACCGTTAATATTAGTAATGAACAGGTAAATAGGTAAGTAATAAAGTTCCTAGGCAAATTAATGATTCAACAAAAAAAAATAGAGGAAAATTTACTTTAAAGAACTCTAATTTAGTATAGGGTTATAGACGATTAAAAGGTTAAGGCACAATTTGTCTTATTTCAAATGATATAAGTTCAAATAAGATGTTTTTTTTTTTTTTTTTTTTTTTTTTTGACAAGAAAATAAGATAAGTTTATTTAGAAAGAAAATGATAATTTTAGGTGAATTTATTAAATTTAATAATTTTAGAAAACAAAATATTAAATAAAATAGGAAAAATTAAAACTAATAATCCCATATTTGCCTCATCTTCTCAATGTAATCCCACCTTAGAAAATTTTGGGAATAATCATCTCCAACCTCCATCTACTCAAAACAATCCTTTTACCCACAACTTGCTTATTCAATTAATTTTTTATTTTTTTTATTTTTCTTTTTATTTCTAAAATCTCTCTCTTCTTACCTCCACCTCCCCAATCAACCCCTTCAATGGTAACCCTACCATAACCACCATCGCACCACCACTTTACCCACGCCTCACTGAACTCCAAAACCCCACATGAACTAAACCCCTAAAACAAGAAAGATCACCATCGCTATCTTCGTCTTCAAAATCATCAGTACTTTCAACATTAAAAACTCCATTAACATACTCGTTTACAATAAATTTTGAAGTACCCTTTGAAGCAAAAGCAACTATTGTCACTTTTTTCGACAACCCATTTCTTCTAACATTATTTTCGTTGAAATTGATCGGAAAAATCGAGCAAAAATACCAAAACCAAACACCCCACAACTTCTATTTACCCCTTTACCCCAATAAGCTAGCTTAATATTCCGAATGAGCTCCAATAATTGTTGCATGCTTGGGTTCAAGAAAGGTTTTATTGTTTATGGGGATTCCCACACAGTCAACAAGGATTAGCTAGCTCGGGGGTTTATCCGGGGATAACCGCTCCAAAGATAAAGTCGGTAATAAATTGATAAGGGTAAGAAAGGAGATATGAGTAGTGAGAGAAAGAGAGAGAATATATAGTGTGTGTGTGTTTTTTAGAAAGAGACATTGTACCTTGTAAATAACTTATTATTTGGGTATTTATAGGAAGATAACCAAGCTGGTGCCACGTGTTGGCCCACGTGGCTAGCTTGTCAAGTGGATGTTGGGGTGCCTACGTAGCCGGAAGCAACTCTATAGGGTATGATGCCGATATACAGTTGACCTAGCTAGAAGGTAATATCCACCCGAATCTATCTATTCCAAATCAATGTCGGTATTATCCCGTACAACTAGCCCCCCAAGTGAGTATAACTTTGTAACAAATGTACTCGCTTGAGAAAAGAGAAGAAAAAGTACTCCCTCCGTGTTTTTTTTAAGTGACATAGTTTGACCGATAAGTAGTTTTAGGAGATTTTATTGACTTTAATAAAATAAGATGTTAGTAGGGTAGGTTGGAGGAGTGAGAAATGATAAAGTAAAAGAATGTGAGAGGAAGTGGGGACCATGAAAAGAGTGAGATATGATAAAGTAAGAGATAGTGGGGTGAAGATATATTATTAGAATGTAAGGAATTTCTAAAAGAGGAAGTGTGTCACTTAAAAAAAACGTCCGTTTAAGGAAAGTGTGTCACTTAAAAAAAACACGGAGGGAGTAATGTGTTGAACAAGTTGTCAATCATTTCGACTAAAAGAAAACAAGTAGGTCAGCTTGAAAAACTCCGATTTGGCCCCCAAGTGAGCATATCTGGGAAGCAAATATGCTTAGTTGGAAAAATTAGGCAAGCTTGAAAATCTCCAATTTGCCCCCTAAGTGAGCATATATCCGATAAGCAGATATGCTCATTTGGAATAATTAGGCCGGTTTGAAAATCTCTAATTTGCCCTCCAAGTGAACATATCTTGGAAGCAGATTTGCTTAGTTGAAAGACTTAGGTCGATTTGAAACTCTCTAATTTTCCCCCTAAGTGATTGGATCTGGGAAGTAGATATATATGCTCAGTTGGAAAGGCTTAGGTCGACTTGAAAATCTTCGATTCTCCCCAACTGAGTGTATTTGGGAAGCAGATATGCTCAGTTGGAATAATTAGTTAAATCTCCAATTTGCCCCCCAAGTGAGTGTAGCTGGGAAGCAAATAGTAGATATGCTCAGTTGAAAAGGTTTAGACTGGCTTGAATATGAAACGTCAGGGCAAAAAATGGGCTGGAGAATTGACTACTCAACAAACACGTGTTAGCCCTTAACTTTGAAACGTTGCCAAATGTTAGCCCTTCGATTTCTATATGAGGGCTAGCTCATTTTGAGAATTTTTTGCTCTAAAATGTTCTATAAAATTTCTCTAAAAAATTTGTGATTGTGGCAATCTATAGTACTGTAACGGTTGTGTGCGAGTTGTGAAGGAGGTCATTAATTAGGAACGAACCAAACTAGTGTGTTATCAATGCGTTCAATTACGGTGTGAAAAAAACAAAGGTATTTTCAACACCTAACTTTTTAATCTTTGCATGCGTTTAATTTTGTAATTTTAGCGTTGTTAAGCTAGTAAATGTCTGGTAAGGGTATTGGGGAAGAACAACCTATACACTTAGTAATGTCAGACGTCGCCTAATTAGGTGTTTTGTTGGTAAAGATATCGGCAAAATAGAGGGAATAACTTCATCATTATCTGATACAATTTTCGATCCTTTTCAGCCGTTATCAGCTTAAAAGCAATCTCAGGCTCTTTATCGGCATAAGATTATAGTAGACTGAGAATGGGCTCTAAGACCTGAAAACCCTGGTATACCATCCGATCATACTGACTACTTAGGTACTTGACGTTAAGCTTGTTAGCGTCTGGTATCATCTGCGAAGATTTTACAATCTAGAGTTTGTCATGGTTTCAATCAATACGGGACAAACGTGGGCCATATTGGGGTAAGACGTAAGAGTAACAAACATGTTGAGAACAAAGCAAACTAGTTATCAACCAAATGCAACCCCAGACAATATACACATGAAGATTCTGGTCCGAGTCAGAGGGTCGGCAAAGATCATATGCCGAATGCCGAAGAGTCTGGGGATCCGGTTAGAACTTTCTATTTCTTTCTTTTTTTGGTAAATTTTTTTCAAATAAAATTACTACTTTACCCTTACTTAAAAAATTATAACCTCAATTACATAACATAATCTAACCACCTTAAAACATTAGTCTAACATCAAAATTAATGATACCACCAAATTAACATTGTTCATCTGGGTGTTCTTCTTCCTCAAGCACTTTCTCTCTATCTCTCTCTAAAAATGGTGAATTTTGATTAACCCACTTTCTCTCTTCTTCCCCAATCTTAATCTATCCTCATAAAATCTCAAATCTGCAAACTAAAAACTGGTGAATTTTAAACCACTTGTAGACGCAATCTTTGACAGTGATAACAATGATGAAATTGAGCTTCTAGTTAGGTTAATTGAGTCGATTGAGCAAGGCACCCCTGGGAGAAACAATTTAGGGTGAGTAAGAGTAGTTTTGGGGCAATTTAGGGTGAGTGTGGGGGGTTTTGGTGGTTTGAACTAAGAGAGTGTGATATTGGGGTGGTTCTGGCTGAGAAAGAGTGGTATTATGGTTGTTAGACCTGAGAGGAGGTGGTTTTATGGTTATTGGGGGTGTGTGGGTGGTTTTAGTTCAAAGTAGGTGGTTTCAGGATGGCTACAGTTGGGCGGCATTGGTGGGGTGGGTATTGTATGTGATGGTGGTTTAGTTATTAATTACCATCACTTTGTCTCTCTTATCCTTAATTTACTATTCTTTAAACCATTATAAAAATTTTGTCTTAATTTACTATTCTTTAATTCATTAATCAACCATTATGAAATTTTGTCTTGAAATCCATGTCGAGCTCAAAGTTACAACTAACTTGAAACGGAGGTAGTAATTAAACAAGTACAACGTAACTATATTAGACAATTTAGATGACAGATATATGTTCAGTTACACATGCACTAAGTGATATACTAAAACTTTACTACTCCAATTATTTTTTTCCATTTACAATCAAAGAGTCCATTCATACTCTTTTTAGGAACTTAACAAATCAAGGGTCCCACTCAATTCAATTCTTCGAAAAAAACAGTTTCAAATTACATTGCTCAGTTCAATTCCTCTCTCTCGAGCATTCCACTCAGTTCCAATTTCTCTATCTATGTCTTTCTCTCTCTATGTACATTCCACTCGGTTCCACTTCCTCTCTTCGGTGTATTTCTCTCTCTTCGGCTTCCTTCTGTCTTTTTCTCTTTGTCACACCAAAATGGTCACTTACAAATAGTGACAAATCTAGCATTTTATATAAATGAGTTCAAATAAAATCAAAATTAAATAAATTATATTATAATTATTTATAAATTAACAAATTACATGAACTATTTATATATTATACTGCACATTATTGACACATAAAATTATTGATATTGATATATTAATCATAATTTAAAATCACTTACCTTGAACATAAATCCGCCCCTCCTTACAAGATGCGTATGTTGGTTTTGGGTTGTTTTCAAATGGCCGAATTCATCACATCAATTAGTAACATTTATACCAGATTTGTGGGATAAATTTCATAATAGTAACAAATTTGATGAATCATAGGGTGAAATCTTGAAATGGTGAAAGATCAGTTGAGTTCATTAGTAGCCTTTTGGAATAAATCTGAGGAAGGTAAAGAGGATCCACAAATTGTAATGCCAACTAAAGTCTCATTTAATGAGGAAATTAAACTGATCTTACAAAACATAATAAAATTTTAATCAAGGGAATCAGGGATTTAGAAGAGGTTAAAGTTGCTAAGATTTGGGTCAAATTGATACAATTGTCATCCTATAGAAAAAAAAAAACAATCCTATCACTGGAGCCATATGGGATTGCCATGAATGTATTGATTTTTGGTTGATTGTAACTAATTTAGATACCTCACGGTGTTTCTCTTACTTACGTAATATTTTTACGTAATTCAGGGAACCGTTTTGGGTAGTTAGGTTTCAATCCCCTCTCAATTGTTGTTGCGGGTAGTGAACACGGGTCCTCCCTACCAAGTGTAGTCTCAATCACCATTACACCAACAGCTAATTAGTATTGTGTAGCGTTTCTAATCACTCTTAATTAAGTTTCTATGTAAACATGTACAAACACTTGAGTATTTTTTTTTTTCTTTTTTCAACCTCACATTTTGTTCAAGTCTATATATATATATATATATATATATATATATATATATATATATATATATATATATATATATATATATATATATATAACCAACTTATAATGAGAACCAAGGCTATAATAAGAACTAGGAACTAATCTAGGCCCTTAGATCATGTTAATCGGACGGTCAACATGCTTCCCGTGTCATTAATGACATTTTCGTAATATTTCAACTTTACAAAGTGATTTCCAGTTTCATTTCTAAAAAGTAGATGAAAAGTTAGTAAAAATAAATGAAATCAGCCATAAAGTAAATGAAATTGCCTTAAAAGTTGAAAAATTGGGAAAAAGTTTAAAAATTCGCGAAATTACGAAAATTCCATTAATGAAAGCGGGTGAGATGTGAGCCGTTGGATGGAGGGAAATTAAAGGCTGAGATTGGTTCCTAGTTCCTATTATTCACTTTGGTTCTCACATGATCTCAATATATATATATATATATATATATATATATATATATATATATATATATATATATATATATATATATATATATATATATATATATATATATATATATATATATATATATAACTAGATTGACTTTTAAGTTTTTATTTTGGGAAATTCTATATGATGGCCTCAAGAATTCCATTTTTCTACGTGAAAGACGAACTTTTTTCCAACTCTCTTAAGTGGCACCAAGGTTTTTAAAAATTAAGCATTGTGCCCATTTTTTGATATTTTGTCCAACTTTTACAGTTTTTGGTTAACTATAAGTGTAAAAAAAAAAAAAAAAAAAAAAAAAAAAAAAAAAAAAAAAAAATTAAAAAGTTAAAAATTAAAAAAAAAAAAAAAAAAAAGAAAACCCACGGTAGCTGGCACTTGCCGTACCCACTGCTCCCGACGTGCCATAACCCCCCTCCCCCGGCGCCGGCGCACCCAAAATCCTCTCCCTCGGCGTCGGTGCCACCCCGACCTCTCTCCCTTCCCTTTCTCTAACCAATTTCGTAATCCTAACCCCCATTAATCGAAAACCCCTAAAAGAAGCTGGAAAATTCCGGTTGCCCCTCCCCACACACACGAAACCATAGCGTCGACCTTTTCGAGGTGTGGGAGAGGGGCGGTCAGACTTTTCCAAAAAAATTTTGGGGTTTTCGAAGGGTGGAGGTTGGGACTTTGGGTTACGAGATTGGCCTAGTTAGGGTCGGGATATGGTGGTTGGGGAAGGGGAAGGGGAAGAGAGGGAGGTTGAGGTGGCGCTGGGGGAAGAGATATGGGAGCTCCGACGACAGGCAGCAGTGGGGTTCGCTGGTGGCTAGGTGGGTGGTTGAGTGGTGGTTTTGATTTTTTTTTTTTTAAAAAAAATCAATTATGGTTAACCAAAAATTAAATAAGTTAGCCATTAAACCTAGAAAAGGCCACTATGCTTGATTTTTCAAAATTTGGGTGCCACTTAAGAGATTTGGAAAAAAGTTCGTCTTCTACGTAGAAAAATTGAAACTTTGAGGCTACCACGTAGAATTTCCCTTTTATTTTTTTTAAAGACGGTTAGTGCATATTTATATCATAGTAAGATTGTCAACGAGTAAATACGACAAAACCTTGCTAGTAGCGTGTTTTATTAAGTGTTTTATAACTTATGTCTTTATTAACAAAAGATATTACTGTAAAAAAAAAAAAATCATTTTAGGGTGATAATATTTTCTTTCAATTTTGGATGATAATAATTTTAAATTTTACATGTAATAATTTGAAAAGTCGTGCATTGCACGAGTATTACCTAGTACTAAGGCATGTTCTGATTAACTGAACTGAGCTGAATTGAACTGAACTGAACTTATTGGAGCTGAACTGAATATTTTATGAGAGAAGAAAATTAAGATAAGAACTGAACTTAACTTAACTTATTGGAGCTGAACTGAACTGAAAATAATCTGAATAGAACAAGCCCTAAATCTATGTGTAGAAAATTATTATTATTATTATTATTATTATTATTATTATTATTACATTATTATTATTATATTATTATTATTATAGAAAATTGCATTGAGAAATGAGTGGGAAAATATCAAAATAAATCAGTGTAATGTATAATCGAAAAATGAGTAAAGAAATTAAATTTTGGGACTTTAATTTTAAAATGAGGCTTGAGAAAAAAAAAAGTGGATGGACTAAAATTAAAGAGAAAAAAGGAAAAGATTGAATTGAAGAAAGGAGATGAAGATAAATTGTTTAATGAAAGAGTTAAGAAAGATAGAGTAATAAAAATATAAAAATGTAAGGTGACATGTGGCATATTGGGTTAAAAAGAATATAAGCAAGTGTAATATAATGAGAACATATATCTTTTTCAGTTTGAGTTTTTAAATACTAGTACAGTTAGATATAGATGGTAAAGATGAGCCATTAAATTAAATTAGATCATTGTTACTTACTATAGGCCAACTCGATTGAAAGAAATACTAGTACTAATAGTCTATATAAATAAACTAGTTTAATACTTTAATGCACTACACTATAATGCCAAAACAAAACATGGTTCATATATTGGCAATTCTATAAAAAGAAACAAGAATTCAGTAAATGAGCTACACCTCAACTATGGCTTTTGGTCTCACACAAATCATAATCAAGTTTAAGAGACAACACCACAACTGTAGCTAAGTGCATTGCCTGAACAACCATTAGAACCAAGGAAGTAGGGAGTCGTCGGATTAATCTAGGTAGAGTCCTTACGACTCACAAGACATGGTGGATCTGATTAATATACAAGTAGTAGATGAAAAAACAAAGAAGTCGGATTAATCTAGGTATTACCTAGATTAATTCATTATACCTGAGCTGCTGCCTCAAGGGCCTGATACCACATATATAGTGAAGTATAATTTTTCTTGATTGCGTTTACTGAAGAGTAATGGTAAGCGTATGGTATAGCTACACTAATGTGACTACGAATTACATACATAATGTCTACTTGGTCCTATAATTCTTGGCTAATGCAAGTATAAATCTCAATAATAGCTAACTATACATATGCAAACATATCATAGTCAATTTTTCTAAAATCATTATTTCTTGAACCTGGGATGTTTACAAGATCAGTGAATATGTGGTATGCTGGGGTTGCTTTGAGTGAAGTCGAATTTGTGTTTATAGCTACGAGCTTACAACATGGCAATCTCCTTCAAGCACCAAAAATACACCCTTGCATAGTAATATATCAATTTAAACCCTGTTCTAGCATCCACAAACACCCTTGTATCCACGTAAAAATGGTACAGCACTTGCTCTCAACTATAGCTCTTCTACCTTACCTTCCTCAGTTCAGCTAGTAGTTTGTCTGTGTAAGCAGTAGAGTCAAATACATGGCCATCTAAGTTAAGTGTTTTCTTAATGCCAATTATGCTAGCTTAAAATTATGAACACTGCTAAGTGCTAACTGATGGACTCTCCTGATATACCCTTAAATAGGCTTACTAGTACATTAATCATTTTCCAGCTTTTATCATTAAATTGATCCAAATAATCTGGAATGCAAAATTCAGAATATACAATGTCATGCTACAGAATCAACATTAAAATAATGAAACTCATTAGTTTTTTGCAGAAAACAAAAATAACCATTTCTTGAAGCCCATTTATAGATTAAAATCTGTTCCAAGAAGAAGAAAGAGTTCAGGATTTAGACGTCTTACTCCATTTCAAGATCTCTTCTCAAACTATAAAGTATCCTCAAAAATCAACAGGACCAAATGGCATCAAAAAGTTGAAGCAAACATAGTCATGCTTCTTCATTTTCTGTTTAGTCTTAATGGCTAACAAATAATTCTGTTCTTGTGTCTACTTATTATCCTCTTGACTTTCCCCTTCACTTGAGTTTTCAAAGTTATCGAATCGGAACATTGTCAGCATTCTCAGGTGTCGTCATCCTACATAGCACAGCAAAAAATAACAGTTAACTACTTCATAATCAAACTATATATCATAGTTGATTGCTGACCTCTTAATAACATCACATGAAATATTTCTAGCTTATTGCACAATTAACTTCATCTGTTGCAACATTTACGCAACAAGTAGATGATAAAAAAGAAAAAGCTGGTAAATGAAAATTGATCATACAATTAACTTATTTATACTATATGCTCACCCGGTGAAAACATGGGGGATGTGCTGAATCTTGGGCCAGTCCTTCCCATATGGTTTTTGGCATCTTTCAGTGAGGTAATAGTTGCCAATTATTTCAAGTCTAGCCAGGGAAGTGAGGTTATGCATTGCCTCTGGCAATGATTTTAACTCATAACATCTACATATATGAAGAGACCGGAGAGATTTAAGGCAACTCATGCATTCTGGCAAGATTTTCAGACGGTGACATTCTTCAATATGGAGGGATTGTAGGGCAGTTAAATACTGAATTCCCTGGGGCAGACTCACTAGTTTTGGGAGCTCTTTTAGCTGCAGATGCCGGAGATTTTTAAGAGATTTCCACATCATATTATAGCGACTGCAATCTTGAAATTCTTCCAAGTCATCTAGGTCCTGTAGTCGCAGCTCTTGTAAGGCAGTGAGATGCTCCATCCCCCCTCCACACAAGCTGATCTCTAGGCAACGCCATCCCTGAATGACAAGGGAAGATAAGGAGGAGCAATGGCTTGTAAACAAGTTCTTGACTGGTGACAAATTATTCAGAGTGTTGTTGAAAGAAAATTCTATAGTCAACTCACGGAAATTAGTTAAGCTACAAGACGTCAATAATAAGGGGGAAGAGCAGACACTGCTTTTGTGCGAAAGAATCAATGTTGTTAAATGTGGGATTAGAGGAATGGAGGTCATCTTGGGGCATTTTCTAACTTCCAAATTAGAGAGACGAGTAAATAGATATGGCACTGGTCTCAAAACAGACTCTACAACCCTTGATGAGGTTTTCTGCCACACTTTCAAATTTGGCAAGTCATGTAGTTGAAGGCTCTCAAGAGATGGAAATGAAACTACTGATGGTTGTACATGTGCAGACCCAGTCGATGTACTTGCAGAGAAAGCTGTATTTCTAACATCCCCACCATCACTAGTACTCTCTACGTATTCCAAATTATGCAGCCGCCTAAGTTCAAGGACTTTCAAGTGACGCAATCGACTCAGTAAAGGGAGATGCAGCAAACTTCTACTGACAGATAGGGAGAATTTAACAAGATTTGGAATCGAAGTCTGTAAGTCCCTTGATGATTCCTAACAGGAAAACGTCTCATCCTCATACCCATTCAAATACAAACAACTAAGATTAGGATGGGGCTGAAGACTTTTGAGCAATAATTTTGATCCATCGTGACATTTTATCCATATATATAGATCTTTCAGATGTTGAAGGCCTATAACACATTTCACTCCTGCAACATCGTCAGTTGAATATCTGTTAACTCTAACATGAAGACTGCCTCCAAGGTTTTTAAGAGCTTCCAAGTCTTCTAACTCACCACGATGTGCCTGCCTCTTCATGTTATAATTCACAACAAATAGTGATAACCTCTCCAAGCATGTCAAATTACTCATTCTTGGAGGCATATCACTCAATCTATTGCAAGCATAGTTATCTAAGTGCCTTAGATTCACAAGTTTGCTCAGGTTTCTTGGTAATTTCCATAAACTGAAGCACCCAGAAAGCCGTAATGTCTGCAAGTTAATTAGTTTGCTCAGAGTTTCAGGAAGAGATTTCAACAAATAATTTGAAGACAGGTCCAGGTATCTCAAATGAACCAGTTCATCAATAGTGCTCGGCAAGGTGGTCAACTTTGAGTCACACAAGCATAAAACCCGTAAGTATCTTGCCTTTGAAGGTAATTCTCTACCATTTCCAAGGCTTATATTTCTCAAGTGCTCTTGACGAACCAACTGAAAAGACAAGTGTCGAGCATTTTCCTTTGACCGTCTTACAGCAGGATTAGCCATTTCCACCAACATGCCTGTTCTTGCTATATCTTTAGCAACATCATGCATAAGATCATGCAGTTTGCATGTCACAATTTCACCAATGTCATCCCTTTCCACATCTTGAAAGAAGCACCTCTGCAGCAAACTCATAAAGTATTCCTCTCCGACATCTTCAATCCTTTGTCCTTCTAATGGTGTGATGAAACCATTTGCCATCCATAGACTGATCAAGATTGGCTTTTTTATGCTGTAATCCTTAGGAAATAAGGCACAATAACTGAAACAACTCTTTAATGGCAACGAAAGATGATGATAACTAAGCTTCAATATAGGCATTATACCATTTTCGTCATCTGGGCTAATTCTTGCCAAATCTTTGTTCTTAAATGATAGCCATGTGCTTTTGCTCTGATCATAAAGAATGCTTCCAACAACCCTTATGGCAAGAGGAACATTGGCACATTTTTTAAGAATATGTTTTCCAATCTCAATGAGGGTAAGGTCCATTCGTTCCTCCTCATTCACAAAAGCCATCTTCTCAAACAAATGCCACGAATCATTTTCAGAGAGACCCTCTAGTTCATAGGTTGAACATTCTCCTATGATACTAGCCACCCTCTTAGAGCGCGTAGTCACCACAACTCTACTTCCACTTTCCCCTGAAATCAACAATTCCCTTAACTTAAGCCATTGATGACGATCCTCATTCCACACATCATCCAAAACAAGCAAGTACTTCTTCCCACTAATCATTTTTTGAAATTCACTTAGAAGATCATCCATTTGAAGACTGTTCTTTTTAGTCGTTCGCTTCAAAGGATTTTCTTTTCTTTGAAGGGGCTTCAAAAGATTGAAAAGCAGCATTTTGATATCGAATTCATTTGAAACGCAAACCCACAACCTCAATGGAAACTCTCTCATAATTGTCTCATCATTGTAGATTAGTTGAGCAAGGGTGGTTTTCCCCAAGCCCCCAATCCCAACTATTGCTACAAAATGAACATTTTCTTGCACACTAGGATCCAATAACATGTCTATCAAAAACTTCTTGTCCTCGTCCCGTCCAATTACATCCTCAGCATGTACAAAAGAGTGACTGTCCTCCCTTCTCTTTATCACAATTCTTGCTGCAACACTACCTGCCCCTACAGTGGAGCCAAAGTCCCGACGATCCTTGGCAATGTCATCTAATCTTTCCCTGATTCTCTTGACTTTTCGGGACATATTGTAAGCAAAAGCCAACTGATTGGAGCGTGAGAAGAAAACCCGTACCTCTTTGCTTAGTTTATTATCGGGCATGAGGTTGATGCGCTGAGTAATGTAGGCTATCTCATCGAACAGATCATCTGCTTCAAAAAAAACATCTCTAAGCTTGTTAAGCCAATCACAGTCCACATTGCTTCTTTGAATCTGCTGTCTCTCTTGCTCTTCTGCATCAAGGAGCACAGCATTGATAGTGATCATGGTGTCCTTCAGTTTAGCAACTTGGGATTTGAAACTTAGAAGAGTCCCAACTTCCTGCACAAAGTGAGAATCTAGCACTTGCAGTATTGTTTGTGATAGTGTTAGAAGTGTAGCAGGATCCATTTTCAGTAACGCTTCAGCGTGGACTTGAGGAGTATGCAAGATTCAAATAGTGCAAACAAGAGAAAATGATATACTGCATAGAAACATTTTTGCCTGCCTTTTTAGACAATAAGAGAAAATCAAGAAAGCTAACTAAGAAATACTTCCCACAATAATGTGGGAAAGCAAGAAAAATGTCGGCCGCCTTTTTAGACAATATTTAAGACTTCATCCGTGAGTCTAGAAATGTCAAAGTAGTTTCCATGTTATTTCTCTATTTGAGTTTGAAATTTCAACTGTATGAGTAATTACATGTATACTCCGCAAGAAAGAAAAGTGTTACAGAAGCTAATGTGGTGTGGTTATGGGCATGGTTTATAGTTGAGCAAAGACATGTAAACGTATTACTTCAGTTCCTAGTGATACATAGCATTTTGTACAAACTGACCATAAAAAACTTGTAGTAAGAATCAAGATATATAATTGATCATTTTAAACAAAACTTTGACCTTATAGCATAAGAGCATCATTACTTGTGATACACTTCCATTTAAAATGAGATTTTTCCCAAATACTATGTCATGGGACTGAAATCATCTCATGGGTAGTATATACTACGGGGTGGTAGAAACTATCCGTCAGTTTGTGTGGATGTGCGGCCACACGAAGGTCACCTACTAACAACTACAAGTTTTGATCAAGTTTTAAATAGCAGGAAGGTAGCTGGCTGCATATCGCAACGAATGGCAAGCTGCCACTCAGTAGTTATCCACCAAATCAAAGCAGACAACGTACACTAATGTTTCAATGGCGTTTTTTTAAATAATTTTTAAAAATATTATTACCAACATTCATTATCTTTCGAAATCATAGACACCCATATTGATAACCTTTCAAGATCTATAATATATTACCTCCATTGTTTTTGTTGATGAGTTTCTTTTGTAACACTTATCAACGCATAACTTCAATCACTAATATCTTTAATTATCAGTACACATTGACACAATTCTAACAAGATCTCATTTGGCTATATTTTTTCTTAAGCATAAATCACAAAAATCAAACAAACTTGATCAGGGCTATGTGGGAGTCGAACCCACACTTGTGTAGTATAACACACTGCTCTACCAATTGAGCTAATAGCCTTTAAATTACACATTCACCTCTAATTAAAGCAATTCTATTTGACTACCTACAAACGCACATATATTTCATCACAGGCACAGCATGCCAACAGTCAAGGTCATACACTAAAGTAAATAGAAATGCATTTGCTCATAACCGATGAATACTTTCTTTTGTTGCAGTGTTTTCAGTTAGCAAGAAACAAATTCAAATAAGAACCCCAACATAGAATTAAAAGAAAAACAAGCAACTATGAAATGAAGCTAAGAAATTATAATTATTTTGATCCCAATTCAAGAGAAGATACCATTCGTCACAACGCATCAAACTCCAGTATAATGGTTTCAATCTTCAGAACCACTTGACAATTTCTGAAGACATGCAACATTTATTACAGGAAAAATGAGTCTCTTATGTATGCAGATGTTATAAAGAGTGAAGTTCTAAAAATTCATTATTCTCATAAACAATTTCCATGTAAGGATATCCCAAGGCATCAAGATACAATCCTTCTACCCTCTCCATATCGTTAATGTTTCCCGGTAAACTACAAAAATGCGAGTGCACAACGACGACAAGTTACCCTCATCTATGTAAAGAGAGCACTTGTGAGCAGCCCGTTCAGAAAAATCAAAGCACTGGAGTGTTCAGATGCTCATCTTGTGTAGAATACAGAAAACATCAGTTTATAATTGACAAAAAACGCTGTTAATAAATACTGTCTCGGCTCTAAGTCTTCTAACATGTGTTGCATGTCTCAGTTCTAAGTTTGCAATGGGTTAAACAAACAACAGATTTATCATCACTAAATGACTAAGCAGGGGAAGAATGGTTAAACATATGCCTGAGCCTTACCATTACCAAATCTAATCAGCTAAAGACCCAAACAAATAATTTTTAAATAAATATATAAAAGTAGTAATAGATTAGGAAGAGGAAAAAGTAATAGTGGTGGGACACAAAAGATAATAAGAACCCTAAAGAGAATGATTAAAAAAAAAAAAGAGAACTGTTATAATGAAACTGACACTCAACGAAGGCAATGGTGCAAAAATATAGGTATTAAATTTTTAAGTACACGGCATAAATTTGATGTCTTTATTCTGAATCCTAAAAAAAAAAAGTGAAAAGCATTTTGAAATCTCAAAATCAAAATGATATTCACATTTTTATAAACATCAGCATCAACACTTAAACATCTAACATTTTCATAAAGGTATACTTAGCAAAACTTTTAAGATGATATTCACAGTATCATCTACACAACCATTACCAAGTATACAAAAATCCACCCTCCATTCCCCCCTCCCATCTTTCCTTTATTTTGGAGGGTTAGTTTTCCACCAATATCAATTAACATCAGTTAACATCTTCACCGGATTCAAACATAAATTTAACCTTGAGCCACACAAGATAACCTGAAGTGCATTGATAGACATCCATGAACTAAAATACGTTGATAGAGAATAATTATTGCACTAAACATGATGAAAGCATAACAGAGTATAGGAGACGATAAAGTGAAAACTACATTCATAAAACTATAATTAATCAGTCCGACACTAATATAGATTCAAAACAGGATTTAATCCATCGGAGATTAGGTCCAATTTTCCAACCATTGGCACAACCAAAGGCTGGTAGACATTTGCACATTGTTTATGAATTATGATATCTTACTTTCTGAAATTGAGGCTAAAATTTCTTAGTTTTACAATTCCTCAAGTACATCACCATAAAAAGAGGCCAAAATAATTACAAAAATTTAAGCTACATAAGAGGAAAACAAATAGAGGTATGTGTTCATACCCTAACACAACTTTTTTTGTAGCTTCTGTAAATCAATATATCAATGCTCCACAAATTAATTAAAAAAAAAAAAAAAAAAAAAAAACTGAAAACGTTGAATTTAAATCACTGCAGTGAAAACAAAATCCATATTGTAACTAAAGTCATAATTTTTTAAAAAAATAAATAATAAGCACCAAGCAAATACCAACAGTCAACAGAACTATACAAAGCAAAAACCTTAGGAGAGACAAAGAGAGAAGCAAAAGCGCAAAATTCAAAACATCAATTATTTTTTTTAAAAAAAAAGTAAATGCAGATTATGCAATTACAGTTAGCTAATTCAACCATTTTGTATCACCAGCTCACTTAATCTAAAAACTGATTGAACAGATTTCACATAAGATAAATAAGAACAACTTGAAGCTTGAACCCATACCAGGAACAAAGAACAAAGCTTGAATCTCTAACCTTTGATAAAATTTAGACAGGAGCATTACCTAATAGAAAGGCAGGGATCACACTAACGGACTAACCACGTGCAAACAAGCTTCCAACAGAAATTTTCAATAAGCCAAAGTTGTGATTGCCACTTCTTGAAAACCAGCGAGTTTTTTCGATGCACTTAATGCAGCTTTAGGCTAACATTTTTATCAAACCTAGAAAAAAACCAAATTGACAAACAGAAAAAAAAATTTGAATGGAAGGACTTAAATTATTAACAATAAAATTTATAGACATGGACATCAAAAAGATGAATAATAAGTGAAAACCAATAAATTGTATTTATAAAGGTATAACTCAAATTAATCACTAAAATTGGATCCACTAAATCAAGAAACGAAATGAGAAAGACAGAGATAGTATTTCATAATTCATGTCTGGGAGATGACTTTTAGTTTTCATAAATGTAAATAACATTTTCCTTCAAAAAAGAAGGAATTTCACATTTTCCTCCTTACCCCTGACATCTATTTCCTCTTATTACAGTACCTGATAAGGATGCACTGATTTCTCTTATTCTCCATTGTCCGGCAGCCCAAGCCGAGTACTGGCCACAGGATTCGGTAGCTTTGGCCATGTTCTGGTTATTAGAAGTGAGCAGGGCTCGCTTCTTGCTGCTGCTGTGCGTCAGGTTGGTGCTGAGTGCTGCAGAAGCTGCTGCGTGTAGGTTCGGCTTGCAACTTGCCAGAAGATTGGGCTTCATGCTGTGATGCTGGTGAATGCGGTTCATTTTCTTGCTTTAAGATGATATTTCTAGTTTGGCTTCCTATTTTAATCATTTTTTGTTAATACTCTACCACATCATGTTGCTAGATGGGATACTAGAGGTTGTAATGAACTTATTTTCCTCGGTCCTTTTTCCCAAAGCTTGATTACTTTGGCAGAAATTGATCTCCTTTAATGATATTCGTAGCTTGGTTTCAAAAAAAAAAAAAAAAAAAAAAAAAAAAATTGTGAATTTAGAGGTGATCATTTATGGTCTTAAGAAAAAAACTGGCCGGGCTTATAGTTTTTACTTTGTCCAATTGCCTTAATCTAGCAAACCCAAGCCATTTTATACAGGCTTAACAATTTGTTTATAGCCATCCTATTAAACAGGTCGGGCTTGTTCGCGGGTTAACGGGCTTAAAATCTTAGTTCTTATTATATTATTTTGAAAAAATTGCAAAAATAAACAACATTCAGCTCATTCTTTTTTAACCATACAACCTTTGGATTATTTTGTAATAATATAACCTTTAGGGGTGTTAATTTTAAATAAGACAAAATCGAATTTTCGATGAATTTTGAGGTTAGGAAAGGGTTGAGAATGACTTTTTGGTGGATTTTGAGGTTAGAAATAGGCTTAATTTAGCGAATCCACCGAAAAGTCAATTTTATCTTGTTTAAAATTAGGAAAAATTTTAAATTACCGCCCATTAAATTTTTTATTTTATTTTATTTACCACCCTTAAATTTAAAAAGCATTTAAATAGTGCGTCAACGGGCCCAACCTAACTTATTTTCCTCCTTTTTTTTTTCTCTCAATTACACCCTCTCACTATTCTATTGAACTCAACTAAACCCTTCCTTCATTCAATTTCTTCATTGAAAAATCATCTATCTTCTTCCTCTTTCTTCATAAATTCTCTATCAATTGTCAACCACCCTCAAAATTATTAAACTAAAACCTATTCATGAAATTCCCAAATTTCCCCCAATTATAATGCGCGAAGAACCCTAATTCATGAAATCCCCAAATTTCCCCCAATTATAATGCGCGAAGAACCCTAATTCATGAAATCCCCAAATTTTCCCCAATTATAATGTGCGACGAACCCTAATTTATGAAATCCCCAAATGTAGAGAAGAACCCTAATTCATGAAATCCCCAAATTCCCCCTCAATTATAATGCGCGAAGGACCCTAATTTTAACAGAGAATTTATCGTACCTAATTGCAAATGGAGTTTCTACACTTGGGGCCGTTGGGGGGATTCTTCTTCAAATAAAACTTAGCAAAATGTGTGAGAATTTGGTAGAAATTGGAGAAGAAACAGCTAATTCGGTTTGGGTGGCTATTTTATACAAAGAATCGGGGGTAAAACAATAAGGAGGCTCAATATAGCCGTTATGTGGGTCCTTGTGACGGATAGTTCACCTGATTTTTGAAAAATGTGGGAACCTAAGTACTTTTTTAATTTAAGGGGTGATAAAATAAAATAAAAAAATTTAATGGGTGGTAATTTTAAAAAAGATGTGTTTTTCGAGTGGTAATTTAAAATTTTCCTTAAAATTAACATCCCTAATGGTTATATTATTACAAAATAATCTAAAAGTTTTATTATTAAAAAAGAATGGGCCAAAGGTTGTATTTTTTTTGGCAATTTTTCCTTTATTTTTAGGACTTTGTTTTAATTATTATAAACACTAAGTAATCATTTTATCATTTATTTATGTTATGATTGTCTTAAAAATTTCTTGATCACAAATGATAAAGAAATTATAGAAAAAATTGAAATCATAACATATGTTAGTGAAAATTATGAAAGAACTTATATAATAATAAGTTTCCGATGCTAAAATATGTTTAAAAAAAAAAAAACAATAGTTATTGTAGCTGATAAAAACTTAGAGTCCAATACACTTTCTTTGTATTTTTTTTCTATAAATAAATATGTATATAATTTAACTAACTAAAAAAAAAAATTATTAAATTATTTTTTATTAAACGAGCCAGGCGGGCTAGCTCGCAGTACAAACTGTTTTGTCCATATCCGCCCATTTATATAAGTGGACCGGGCCTAGCCCGTCCTAATATTCAATTTTTTCTAAAATTGTTGTCCAAACCCACCTATTTTGGGGCCGGATAGAGCGGGCTTAGAGGGTCTTCTCATCCATGAACAGCTCTAATTGAATTATTGATTACGACAATTTGATATACTCGTAGGCCTTATAGTTGTATCATGAATTGATCCAGATATAAGGTGACTGGTAAAGATATCATCGGGAGATGTTTAACTTATTAGATATTTAAGTGATTATAGATTTATTAAAATAGGGGTAACTTTGGAATTATAAAATTTAATTAAATTTAAGTTGTCCTGCATTCACGTAAAATTTAATATGCATTTAGTACCACCTTAAAAAAAACACAAAAATGTTTTTTAACCCCATAAATAACAAAAAATTTATTATAACACCACAAAAAATAAAAAATAAAAAAAAAATAGTATAGTGCACCCGATAAACTAAAAACGGCAGAAAAAACATACTAGTGTTTGAAAAGAATATACGTGTGTTTGAAAAAAAAAATGGTATTACAAAGAACATAAAGTCTTTACAAAAAGAACATGATAATACATTAAATAACATGTTCTTTTTCATGGTTATTTTGGTGGTTGAATTTAACCTTTTTTTTTATATACATACATTAAAGAACATATTGTATAATAATGATCAAACTGAAAAAAAAAACATATTATGCTAATGTTCTTTAATTTAAAAATGTCTATAATGTTTTATTTGTCGCCCATGTTCTTTAAAATATGCCTAATTTTCTTTCCAGGTGCACCATGGACATGACCACGCGTTTTGAAAAAAAATTTACCATCATTTAACGGATTTCATCCAAAAATTCATACCACCATGTACACGTGTCACTATTCAATGCATTGAAAAAAAAAACTCCAACGAAACGCAGAAGGAAGAAGTCCTACTAGGGTTCCTCGTTAAAATAGTAGCATGTCCCTTTGATTGGGGTATTTCCGATCAATTTCATCTCAATTATTAGCCTGTGATGTCTCCCCTTTTCATTTTAGAGGTTTCATTATGGAAGACGAATTAGCGAAGGACCTTGAAAATTCAAACTGACAGAGGTAGAACTACAGAACGTGGATGACGAAGACACTAAAAACCAGATTTCCCTATTCCTATTGGGGAAACTTTTGACAAACAAACTCTTCAATGTCGAGGCATTGAAGAAATTCTAATCGTTGTTTGGAGAGCGAAGGAGAATATTATGATTCGAATAGTGGAATCTAATTTTTTTTATTTTCCAATCAATTTGTATGTGAGAAGGTTAGGAAATGTGTTCTTAAGGGTAGAAAAGACTTAATGGGTGAGCATTAAGTATGAGATATTGGTGGAATTTTACTATTATTGTGGCAGATTAAGCCAAGTGAATTGTGGAATGTGATTGCCCAGTTTTTAGTGAGGAAGATTTGGCGAAGTCAAAAGTATATAAATATGAACTTGTTTTGAGAGGTTCTCCAAGGAAAAGGTCAAAGTCGTTTATAGCTGACATAGAGAAGGAGATAGCAATGCGGCTTAACAAGATTTAAAGTGGAGGGGCATGCCCGAGACCTAGCTACACCAATCCCAATGCCATTACCAATCCATTGGTAGTGGCTAAAATGCTTTCTTTTCTTCCCTCTTTCACAATTTAAGGTGCCAATATATCATACAAGTCTAAACTTTCCATAGTTGATAGAAACAACACCAGACTTTGACCTTTAGGAGAGTCAGCATAAAGAACTGTCTAAATTCAGCTTGGCATTTTATCGAACATGTTATGAGCATTTCGAAATTATTTCTAAACTTAAGTAAAATCAAACATCAATTCAATTAAATAACTTTTAAAAAAAAATACACTTTAATAATTCCAATTTTAGTCAATTTACTTTAAATAATCCCAACTTTTGATTATTCTACAATAATCCCGACTTTTACTAGCGTTTTCTTTCTTCAATCCCAAACCAGTCAACAAAAGTCAACAACCCATTATTCTAGGTTACCTAATACGTGTCTACACGTGATTGGTTTAAAAATAAAATTATAAATTATAAAAAAAAAAGAAAAAGAAAACAAAAAAAAAATATGAAACATCCCAGCCACTATTGGTGGCCCTTCACCCGAGCCTATCCCTAAACCACCCCTTCCTAGCCCCCCACCACCGATTTCCTACACCAAACCACCTATACCACCAGAAATCTCCCTATAACCTCCCATACCACCGGAAATCGACCCCAAACCACCCCATAACACCAGAAATCGCCACCACAACCCACCAATTTCCGCCTCCAAACCACCCGACATCGGGCCCTAAATGGACCTCCTCTCCCAAACAGCCAAAACCGGTGCCCCCCCTCCCTTCCCTTAGCATTGAAACCGGCCCCTTATCCCTTCCCAGCCCAGAAACCGACGACCCCTCCCTTCCCCACCTTCGAAATCTTTCCCAACTTTTGCGATTTCGAGGCTAGGTTAATTGGGGTCGAGGGAAGCAGCGCAAGGGAGGTGTCGAAAATTGGTTGTGGGCACCGGAAAACAAAAAGGGGTCATATTTTGGGCTTGCCTGGGGATGCCGTGGCCACCGGTGGTGGTCATGGCAGGCTTGGGATTTGATTTTTTTTTCATTTTTTTTTAAAAAAAAATTCATTTAAAAAACTTAATAAATTTTTTTAACCAATAAACAAGCGACACGTGGAAATTATATGTTTTTATAAAAAATTTAACCCTTTCTCCAGGTTACCGGTAATCAGGATTGAAGAAAGAAAACGCAAGTGAAAGTTGGGATTATTGCAGAGTAATCGAAAGTTGAGATTATTTAAAATAAATTGGCCAAAGTTGGAATTATTAAAGTGTATTTTTTCTAAAAAAAAAAAAGCAATTCATCATAATCAATTATCAATCCATCACTCCTCTAATCAAACAATCAATTTCAAATAACCTAACTTAAACAACATACTAAATGGAAACATAAATTATGACAAACAAAATAAAAATTCGAGCAAACAATTTGAACTTCATCACAATTACCACAAAAAAATTCGAAATTCATCACGATTTCACAAAAATTGGCAAAAAATTCAGAATGAAGAGTGTAAAATAGATACAAATTAAAAATAATAAAGTGTAAAATGATTATAGACCTGATTATTACTTGGATATGTGATTCTGATATTGATTTGAAACTCCGACAATGGTGATTACTTGATATTTAATGGCGCTGAATTGTTTAGACTGAGACAAAAATGATGAAAGAACAAAAATGAGGAAAAAAATAAAATTTTTTTGACTGAAAGCAATCCAGATGGTCGTTCCTATTATTTTGTGTTATTAATTTGTAGGATAAGTTTTGTGACAGGTAACATATCCTGTCATTAAACTCACCACGAAAAGGATAGGATATAGGCCTGTCATCGATGGGTTGTCACTAAAGGGTTTGTTTTTTTAGTGTGATCTCATGTAATGTATTAAGGGTGTGTGGAAAATGATTAATTAATGTATATATAAAGGTCATTAAGTGAGAAATTGAGTGTCCAAACGGGATTGTGATTCTGGATTTTATTTATCATAATATATAATTCACTTCTTGTCGATACCAAAATTAATGATTTTAATGAATACTACATTTTCATGATATATTCTAGTATAAATAATTTTAACTGTTTATCTCATATTGAATGACTTTCATTATTTTTAAGTTAAGAAAAAATTATGATTTATTTACCATAAAATTGTTTAATATGAGAATAATAATATGCAAATTTTTAGTAATATATCAATATACAAAATTATATGCATTAACTATGTACAATATAATATTTATGTAATTATACGTAATTTGTTTATTTATTAATAATTTCATATAATTTGTTTATACAAAAATTCAAATATTATAAGAAAACACCTATATAAGTTGATATTCATGAATAATCAAAAATAGAAATTATTTTTGAAAGAAGGTTGAGGCATTATTCATTTTAATATTGGAGTGAGCCATGTGAAGCTATATACATACAAATGTGAAAATACATGCTTATTATTTTAATCAAGTTTATTTATCTGAATATATATGATTGTTATTCTAAACAAGTTTATTTTGTTGATATCCATCTTTTCCTTTCCTCCTTTTTCTATATGTATTTTGTATTTTCTAAATATCAAAATAAATGTTGTATCTAAATTTAATCAAAAGATTTTCTACAAATAGTAGTACCAAAATCTAATCAAAAGAAAGAGATCACAAAATAATAAAAAATGTCTAGAAGAAACTCAAAAATAAGAACTATCAACCACCATACTCTACAGTCCTATAATGAGTAGTGCACTCAAGCCAAATGCGACATTCCTGGTGTGAATGGCACCACTCGTGAAGGAAGGAATATCGCCATCAATCCTGAATTAAAATAAAATACTAAATACTTCTAAAACAATAAAGCATACAAATAACGGAAACTAATAATCCCATGGTTGTTCCATCTTCTATAAAAAGGGGAAGAAAGGAAGGGGAGGGAGGTAGGGAAAAAGGAGGAAAGGAAAGGAAAAGAAAGGAAGGAGGAGGTGAACTCTATTTTCCCTCAAAATCTCTCTAATTATAGAGGGGTTATGCTTATTAAAGAGAAAGAGAACTTCCCTTTCCTTCCCCTAATCCTTTATCCAAACGAGAAAATTTATCTCCCTCCTTTTCTATTATCTTCTTTTCCTTCTATTTTATGTTCAAATATTATTTTCGTGCCTCATAAATTTTATCCAAATCTTAGATGGTTGGATAGATCTTGAAATTATCTTTTCAATGATATATTATAATATTAATTTCGAGCTATAACGAAAAAGATATGAAAGAAATACGAAACTCTATCCAAAACTGACACCCTACCATTATTTCGATCATATTTTTTATTCTACAAAAGATTTTAATCTGATTCTAATTAGTGTGGAAATTAGACATCAAGAGCTTTCCAATGACATATTATATGCCTTATTCAATGGACTTTTGGATCAAAAGTTATGATTAAAAACAAAATCCGCAAAAAACTATTTTTATCGCGACGCGATAATCTGATCGTGACGCGATAGTCCTATCGAGCCGCAATAGTCCTTATCTTGCTGCGTCAAAAGGAATTTTATTCTGATTCGAATTCTAACTCTTTTCTAATCGTTTACGGTCGGTTTTCTCTATAAATAGGGTCGATTTCCTCTGTTTTAATCACTAACAATGACCAACAATCATCAACAATCATCTAATTCTCTATTCTCTTTAAGCTAAAGCTTATTCTTTCCTTCTCTCTCTTGATTTCTAAGTCTAGCCTTTTCAAAATACCATACCGTATTCACAAGACTTAGACACATATAGCCAACCTCAAAGTTGCCTTCGCCCTAGGCATGAAAGGTTGATAATTTCTAAGGGTTTGGTCCTAAATCTCTATTTCAATTATTTAAATTAATTGTTTGATTTAATATTTTCCTTGAAGTTACTAACGTGTGTATTGTTTTGATAGAATAAGATACGAGGCATCAAAGTAAGTAATTTTATTGTTTTATTTTGTAGAAAACATGTTTAGATTATTTTAATTTCTAGTGTCATGTTAGGACGTTATTTATTGCTTTCTAAGTATCATGCTTAGGTTGCTTTCTATTTCTTCTATCATGCTAATATCATGCTAGGGTTAAAGCTTTGATCTTTATTGTTTAGTAACATGCTAGCATTTGTTATTAATCTTGTTAGTATCATGCCTAGGATCTTGCTAATAATATTATTATGCTTTATTGAGATTTTTTATGGTGATGATGATTTGTTGTATTAATAATTTATATGTTGCTTGATATTATTGTTATTGCTTGATCACGTCCTCTCTTGAAGGTTTAAAGGGAATTTGTACTTGAAATCACTCTTAATAAGATAATTAATAATTTTATTTAGGCTAATGTGATTTTAATTCAAGTGATCGCCAATAATAGATTTGTTTGTGCATTAATATTCAACCAACATAGATTAAACAGGTTTATGATTAATATATTGATTTTATGTTAGTCAGAAAGCGCACATGTATATAAGAAGAATAAAGTAGAGGCCTATATTTATGGCAAGTTCAATCTTTTTTAGGTTGGATTTGTACCTTCATCCCCGAATATCCAGTCCTGGTTCCAGACCACTATGGAGTTAGCAATCTCATGGATCGTGAAGGGATGTAACCTTTACCCTGTGAACGGTTTACAAGTTCCTAAAACTTGTTGGCGACTCTTTTGCTCTAGCATCCTTCCCTGTGGACGTCACCATGCTTAAATGTATAATCACAGTGGGGCTCAAGTGTGGTATACTTGAAATATTTCCTACACTAGCGTTTGTATATACTTAGCATTTTGGCTAATACGTATTTCTCTTTTGTTTTGGATTGACCCTACTTATTAATAATGATGAGTAGCTAGGTGATGGCGATTAGACTACGTGAATTAAATACTGCATTGGGGACGATGGGCGATGATGATCACCTAGTTAAATTTAATAAACATATTATCAGTGTTTTAGTTACTTCAGAAATGTTTTGAACTATTATTATTATTACTATTAATAAATAATGAGTACTTTTCTTCCGCTGCAAGTCTCTGTTAAGCTTTACGTAACCACATGGCGGTAATATCCCCAAGTTACTCCCTAAAGTTGCATTACGATTATTATTATTGAAGAGTAATTTGGGGGTGTTTGTAATACCCCGTATTTTCATACGTATTTTCATACGTATTTTCCTAATTATTAATTAAGAATTATTTTATTAAAAGGGTATTTTAGTAAATTTATTATTTGGAGCCAAAATAATATTTGAATTTTGGCGCCAAAAGCATTTTGAAAACTAATCATTATTTTGGATAAGATTTATTATCCATTTATCTTATTTTAAAAACCGGATTATTTACATATTTCAGATATTTTAATTTAAGAAAATAATATTTTATGAATTAATTATTATGGCCGAAAATTCCCATTTATTTAGCTAGGAAATTTGGATTTTCTATGTATAGAAAATATGATTTTCTTAGTTAATTATTGGTGAATAATTGGTATTTTAATTAATTAATTATTTATTTAATTATTCTATATTATTTACACAATTATTTTTATTCCTTAAACCGAGCAAAATCTTCCTAAATACTAGTAAGGGAATCTCCTATTTTCCTTAATTCTAATTCTCCATCTTTTTAGTATTCAATCATCATATTCTCTTGCCTTTTGTTCCTTATGATTATTCCCCAAGTAATTCTAATTTCCTTATTATTTTTCATGACATACATACCTTCCATATTCAAGTATACACAATCACCTTAATATCCAAACTTTCCTTAATTCTTTATTCACTTCTCCAAGTTATCTCTTAAACCCTAATTACCATAATTCTTCCTACATTTTCCTACCATAATTCATGCTCATACTAGCCTATAAATACCCCTTCATACCTCTCACATTCTTCACACCAATTCTCTTCTTTTCTTCTTCTCAATTTTACACAAATCATCCCGTTTATCTTTGAAGCCAATTTTCGGGCACTTCTGGTCAGTTTTTGGGGTATTGACGTTTCACACCTCTCGAAAAATCCTTGAGGTTAGGCTCAAGAATCACCCAATTCGGAGTTATATCGAATGAGTTATAGCCTCTGCAAGTTCTGCCTATTATTTCCTACGAAATTCCAATTCTTCCCTTTTCCTTGGTTTCTTATCTTTTCTTCTTCTCTTCTTTTATTCAATTATTTTTATTATTATTATGGGAGATTAATATAAAATTATTATTATGAGTATTTTTAATCATATTTTAATGATGTTTATGAAAAATTAATTAAAAGGTTCATGTACATATAGTTGGGAGTTTTTAATTATTTGTTAACCTTATATTGATTAAGGTTATATATTTATTTGTAGGGTGTGTTCTATCAAGATTCTTGAAGTTCTTTTGGCGTGTTTGCTAAGCAAGGATCAAGGTACGTTAGGTGGCTAGATACCTTTGAAAGTGATTGGATTGAATAACATGTTTTATATGATTTGATTGGTGATTGAATTAAATTGATTTGAATTGTGATTTTGAAATCAATTATGTTTGGAGGTATTTTGAATGATTGATTTTTAAATCATGTTTTGAATGGTTTGATCGAATTACATATCATGTTTAAAGGAATTGATTTGAAAAGTTTATTGAATTAAATAAAAGGTTTCTCAAGGAAGAGTTATTGATTTTGAAATGTTATTAACATGAGATTTTATTCTCAAGTATTTGTTTAAGAGGTTTTGATTTTGAAAGTATGTGGAATTATTAAAAAGGAGTTTGAATTATATTGGATTTATTGAACCATTGAAATATTATTATTAATGCTTTATAAGCATGTTGGTAATCCCACTATGCGGATTTGGTTTATTGATAAGACTATGGACTTTGTATGACCTAGTCTTTCCTCAAGAATAGCCTTGTAATATAAGGAGACTAGCTTGGGGGGTGTGCACACTTGGGTGAGGAATTGAATTTAAAGATATTGGTTCAAAAAGGAATTGGATTTTTAAAGGAATTGGTTTATCAATTATTTTGAATGTTGAATCATTGGAATTGGTTTTGAATCATGAGTTTTTGAATTATTGGATTATTTATTGGAATTGGTTTTTAAAGCATGTTTGCGAATAAATTGAGTTTAATTATCTTGCACTTATCGTACTTAGCATATTTTGCTAACCCGTACTTCTTATTTGTTTTGGTTCGCCCTGTTTACCGTAATGGTAAGCAGTGTTGCTTATTTACAGGTTGGAGTCAATAAATGATGCATTGGAGTCCCGGGATTGGTTTTCACTAAATTAGGAATTTGGTCTTGTATCTATTTTAAGTACTCATGACTTTGGTTACTATTTATGGTTATTATTAATAAAGAAGAGTATTGAAGTTTCCGCTGCAAAGTATTGTTATTCTTAGTAAGATGAGTAGCCTTGCGTAATCACGCGGCGGTAACACGCCCAAGTCTATCTCTACGGTATAATTATACGTATTATACTAGTATTTCCGTAGCGGGAGATTTGGGGGTGTTACAGTGTTACAGTTCCGGTTGGGATGGTTGGGTTTTTCGAGGGTTGGGGATGGTTTTTAAAGGGTTTAGAGTTTCTTGGAGGTAGGGACGGGGTTGGTGGTTTGTGCGGCACAGGCGCCAGAGGGTCCGGGTGCGACCGACATCGGGAAGGGGGATCGAGGTTGGGCGTAGGTGGTGACTGGCGGTTGCTGGTTGTGGTGGCTGGGAAAAAATGTGGTTGGTGGTCTTTTTTAATTTTTTTTTTAAAATAATTTAATTGTTAAAAAAATAAAGGAAAATCTTATATTCAAGGATATGTTAGTCATTTCACCTTTAGCTAACTATGATTATGCTTATAATTGTAGATTAAACTCATTAATATCACCACTGAATTAATAACACAAATAGCTAATTACCAAGGATAATATGATTTTTTTTATGTTTACCATTGAGATAAATAAAAAACTCATGAGCACCATTGAGAATTTCCCCTTTTTTTTGGGATTGAGACCATTAAAATGGGGTGGTGTAGACACCAAATTGTGTCTCCCCAAAAACCAAACCCAATGACGAGTAATTTTCACGTTTTTTTATTATCGAACGAAGTGAAATGTGAAAAAGTCTCGTGATTCCCCTGTTTTTAATAAAAATATTCCTTTCTGTTTTCGAAAATCTTTCTTTTCGTACCTTATTTATGAAAAATGTCTAATCCAGTTTAGTTTGGTCCATGATATGGGTCTAATAATTGTGTATTTGGATGGGGTTTGAAAAGACCTTTCCAACGATATATTATAAGCCTAATTCCGATAAATAATGAGGAAGTTATGACCAAAATACTAAACTGAGCCCAGACCGAATTTTATATACGGCCTAATGATCATGTGGAGGGCCCATTAATTATTATTCCTAAAGTCATTAGGAATTACTTTAATTTTCTAGAATAATCTAAAAGGTTATTTTAAGTTCTAAAAAGAATAGGATTAATAATTATAATTTAGAATAGATAAGAATTTTAGTTGAAATAAAACAAGTGTTTTAAAAAAAATTTAGTCTGATTTTAATGATAAAATACGGACTCTAATTATCCAATTATATTGGAAAAAGGACTATGTACAGTAATTTTTATCATGCAGCACCATTGCGCTGCGACAGGTCCATCACGTCGCGATAGGCCTATCACATTGCGACAGCGTCATCGCGTCGCGATAGCCCTGTCGCGTCGCGATGGGAGCAGTTTTATTCCGATTAGAATTCGATCTTTTCTGATCCTTTCCGGATGTTTTTCTCTATAAATAGGGTCGTATTTCCCAGTTTTCAATAACCAACAATAAACAACAATCATAAACAATCATCTATTCTCTCTCTTTAAAAGCTAGAAGCTTATTCTTTCTTTCTCTTTCTAAGTCTTGCCTTTTCAAATACAACATTCCTCATTCACGAGACTTAGACATACCTAGCCAAGCTCGAAGTTGTCTTCGCCCTAGACTTGAAAGGTTGATAATTTATGAGGGTTTGGTCCCAAATACCTATTTCAATTTTTAAATTAATTGTTTGATTTAATATTTTATTGAATTTACTAACGTGTGTATTATTTTGATAGAAAGAGATATGAGGCATCAAAGTAAGTAATTAGATTACTTCTTAATTATTCTTTTGATATAGAAATCATGCTTAGATTTTATTAATTCCTAGTATCATGTTAGGATGTTATTTATTGCTTTCTAGTATCATGTTTAAGTTGCTTTTTATTTCTTCTATCATGCTAGTATCATGTTAAGAATAAAGCTTTGATTTTTAATGTTTAGTGACATGTTAAGATTTGTTATTAATCATGTTAGTATCATGACTAGGATCTTGCTAATATTATTATGCTTTGATGAGAATATCGTTATGATGATGATTTGTTGTATCAATATTATTATGTTGCTTGATATTATTGTTATTGCTTGATTGATCACGCCCTCTCTTGCAGGTTTAAAGGGAATTTGTACTTGAAATCACGCTTAATAAGATAATTAATAATTTGAATTAGGCTAATATGATTTTAATTCAAGTGATCTCAAATAATAGATTTATTTGTACATTAATAATCAACCAACATAGATTAAACAGGTTTAGGATTAATATATTGATTGTATGTTAGTCAGAAAGCACACATGTAATCCCCCATATTTTTAGAATAAATTATTATATTTCTTTATTATTTAAATAAATACTTTACATTGTTTTCATTAAATAAATTATTATATGCAAAATTTATTTGAACTTTATTAAATTAATAAGTACTAATCTAATTGAAATTTTTTTTTACACACCAATATATTTTATCAATGGTGTTAGTAGCCCAAATATGAATAAAGAAAACTTAAACTTCCATTCAAGCCCAAATACAAATTCCTACTCCCACTTATTTTGAAGACCAAGCCCATATGCATATTTAAAACCCAAAAACCCTTATTTCCCCGTCACCTCTCTTCCTCATCTTTTACGTGAAACAGAGAAAGAAAAAAAAAAACTCAAGCTTGAAGCTAAGCTGCTGCCCCGACGCCCTGCTGCCCAGCCAGTCGCGCCACCTCCGGCCACCCAGCAGCAGTTGCCACCTCCGGCCACCTAGTACAGCCGCCTCTTCTTCCTCCCTCTTTCCTCACTTCTCTTTGTTTATTTATATTGTTTAAAGTTTCAATCTTTAATTAAAATTTTGTTCTAAATTATATTATTATGGTTTGATAATATGTTTAGATTATAAAAGATTATAAATTTATGAGTTTTGACGTGTTTAATTTATTATATAAATTTTTAGATTTGTGTATGTATAAAATTTAGGGTTTAAACATTGAATTTTTATGTTTTAGGGCTTGAAAACATTATAACTAAGTTATCTAATTATACTATTTTTAAAATTACATCAAAGTGTAATTATTTTGACTATATATAAATTTTCAAATTATTAAAGTTTTGATTTTTATGAGCAAGTCATGCTAATTTCATGTTTTTTATGCTTCTAAGCCTATAAATAATTATTGTGGGTATTTTTATGATTAAAAAGCTTTGAACTTTAAATTACAACCTCAAGTATAAATTTTCAGATTTGTATACTTTTAATTTGAAGCTTCTAATTGCATTGAATTGGTATATTTTTGGGTTTTTAACATACTAACTTGCTATATAATGATAATTTCAAGTAATTATGCTTATGGGGTTATTTTATATACTTAAACTAAAATTTCAGATTTATTTACTTACTTTAAAGCTGCTGGAATTTCATGTTATACACTATATTTTCATAATTTTAACATATAAACTTATAGTTGGGATGTTATATTATTATTATTGACTAATGATTATAATTATTGACTAATGGGAACAATTTAAAAGCTTTATTTTGATGGTTTAAGAGGTTTTAAAGTAATTTAGTATTGATATAAATTTATTTGCTTGAGAATTGATTTATTTCTCGTTGTTTGGTTTAGGAGAGAACTTTGTAGAAGGGGACTTCTAGTTCCTAAAGTGGCCAACCGAATTGTTTACACAAGGAACGTATGAGTTACGAAACCTTGCTTTTAGGTGCATGTTTAAGGACAGATCGAGAACTTAGTATCATGTATAGGGATGACTGTAAACACCAAATTTTGATCCTACTTTTGTAATTGTCACTGTTAATTATCTTTTATTATTATAGTTATCGTTTTTTGCAAATAATTATTATTATTTTGCTAAATATATTTTATAAACTTAATGACGTTTGTTTTATTAGTTAAAACGAAGAAAACAAGTAATAATAATGATTTTTATTTATAATTTCCAAAATACATGTTACAATTTGTACTTCTAAACTACTTAATTACAAAATATAGAAGTACAGCTAACACTACATGTATTTTTACCCTACTCCACCGAAGTAATTTTCGGGCTTTACTTGTGGATTAACAAGTAAATTAATACAGCCATTAGCAGGACCACTAGCCCCACAATGTACATGAAGTACACCCTTATCATCCTCATGTCTTCCTCAAAGGTGAAGACAGGCTGATCTTCCTGATTTTCTTGAAACATGTGGCCGAGTTTAATGGTGTTTTTTTTTGTTTGGTTTTTTCAGGTAAGGAGGAAGATGGAAGAAGATAAAAATTAAGTGGTGAGTGGAGATTTTGGATAAGGGTAATTTCTTTTTATAGTAAAAAGTGAGTATTTTAGACCGTATTCTTATACATATATGTATAATAATCGTATAGTATAAAGTACAATATTTTATGTCTCGCCGGGGGAATATGTCATTTTCTTTATAAACAAGCGTTGTTTACTCCTTTAGAGTATAATAAGTATATTCGTATGTTCACTTAGACTGCTAGAGTAAGTTTTATTCTTTTTATTTTATCTAGTGATTTTTGCGATTTGTGCACTACTCTATTATATGACCAGTTTACCTAAGCTATAAAGTCCACTACTCTAAAGACTCATGCCCAACCAATATAGGGAAATGACAAACATCCCCACACCTAAATGGGTACTATATGTTGTAGTGCTAAAGGGACCTCCTTTTATGTACGCTTGTTATAATGTCTTTGTCTTTTTGTCCCGCAGTTAATACTTGATCCGATAAATATAAGTTCGGACTAAACCCATCAATATTTATCTAAGGATAATTGAGTATTATATGGACGAGAGTAAACGGGAAATACTTGTGAATACAACGCGTAGTAATGAAGTATGTATGAATAGTAAAGATAGCTGAAAATTCGGATCGTGTATTGAGTTTCTGTGAATGATGTTGCATGATTATCTTCACTTTTTGTATCTTACCTCTGTTCGTTCTCCACATACTTAATGGCTCTGACATTCCCTTTTTTTCTTTTTATTTTTTATTTTTTATTTTGTTTTTCAATCATTCTGTTTTGCTTATTCAGTCTAGTTAGTGTATTCTTCTGTCAATTTTTGATGTACAATCGTCAATAGTGAATTAACGTTACCTTTTTTTTATCCCCCGCGGTTAATATTGTATCCAATAAATTTCAATTTGGATCAATTGTATCAATATTTATCTGACGCTAATTGGGACAGTTGGATTTCATACGCGTCATATATTGCATTTCACTATGCAAACACTATTTGACACTATTCCAAATAGTAATTTCCGTTACGTTAATTTACGTTGCCGACGTGAATTTGGTCTTCTGTTTTATTTGTTTTCCTGTTGTTTTGATCTAGTTTTGTATTTTTTATCTTTTTTTTTTTTTACGACTATGATAAATATAAATTTGTGTTTTAGTAGAGTAAAGCAAGATAAGGGTTCACCTTTTTTTTAAGGTCATTCGGTCAAGGGAATATAGTTTACTCTTGATTACCTGAAATTTATGTCGCATGACTTAATATTGTATGATTTTACATGGTGTATTTTCACTTTGACCATGTCAATCTTATGATTTTATATGATTTACCCTACTTTATACTTTTTAGTAAGGGTTATTATTTGTAGTGCTCGTACTTTTAAGGTTTCGCCGTATGTTTAGATGTTCTTGGGTAAAATTATATGTACTGTCTAATAAGGGAAGGGGTTATTGTTTTTACTTTTTTATATAAGCTCTGAAATATTTTGTCCAATCCTATTAATATTGTAACCTAATGTCTTTGTGTAACTTTCAGAGCTGACATCTCAGAGCTGATATTTATTTTATAAGTGTTGTTTTAATACCTTGGTAAGTATAATAGTCACTAAATAAATTTAGGCACTCTACTATCGTATACCATGTGAGTATTACTGAGTTGTGACATAACTTGATCATATATATATTTTAATACCATGGCATTTTAGAGCCTTTTTATTATGTGAATATTAGAGTTGATTTTATTACGGTTTTCTTTATTTTATCAGTTTAAGTGTTGCATAACAGATTAAGTAAGTTTGTTACATATAAAACGAAAGAATTTAATATCAAGATTCTCATTATTACCAAAATCTTGATATTTACCAAAATAATCCTTGTTTTTTAAATTTATTTACTTTTTTTTATTTACAAATTAATCCCTTTATTTTCCTATAAATATCCCCCTAATTTTCAAGTTTAAGACACACCAAAAATTCCTACAAATTCTCTCTCTAAAAAATTTTCTCCTCTAATCTTTGCTTTAGTTAAAATCTCTCTAATTTAGCTTTATTCTTAAATTATTAGCTTATTAAAAGCATCTTATAATTAAGTTGATATTGTTATTTTTATTTAAGAGTTGTTATCATCTTTAATTCCTATAAAAAAAACACAAAAATATTTCAAGTTCAAGCATTATTTTTTTTATTATCCTTATTAAAAAATATTGGTAAGTCTATATTAAAAACAAAAAAAAGGGGTTTGTTTCTCAAGATTTAGCTTTATTTTTCAAGTTTATTTTCTCTAATCAAAAATCAAAAAAAGTTCTTTAGCTTTATTTTTGCATTAATTTCCTTTAATATCTCAAAACTCCAAAAAAAAAAATAAATCATTTAGTCTCTTTTATTGCACTTTAATTAAGGAGTGATCATCTTTTCATCCTTGATAAGTAAGAAGGGTTATCCAAAAAATTGCTACATCTAGTTCGAGGTATTATCTTTATTCCTTTCTTAATTTCCTTAATTATTATTATTATGCTAACTAATGTGTTTGTTTTCACGTGATGTTACCAATAGGGGTAATGACGATATTAGGTGCTAAATTAGCCTTAAATCTCTCATTACTCCACATTAGAAAGTGAAGCCTATTGGTGAGGTGATAGGTTACAAAGAGGGGGGTTAATTGCATTTTGCATTGCATCTCTTTATAATGAATTTTAAATATGAAAGGTTAATACATTCATGTGACTTCCTAATATATATTTTAAAGAATGATTTATTTCTTAAAGTGAGCTTAAAGACCTAAGGAATTAAGAGTTTAAGCAAAGGTTGTTCAAGAGTAAAGAATTACTTACCACGACCCAAAGATGGCCTGTGAAACAACCCTTAAGACCAAAATCAGTTCCATTTCTTTAGCTCAAGTGCTAGAACTTTTCAAGAGCTTTCCAACCATATCTCACAATAATTTTTTCGATTTTTCTATGATTTTTAATGATTTTTTTAGTTCAAGATATCAAAGAGATGAAATATGCACGTTTTTCTCTTAATTGTTTTTTAAAAATTGTATTAATTTATTTTTAAAGAACTAATGGTGGTATGAAACCTAAATTACACTATATTATATACATACTTCTTAACTTATGGAGTTTTAATTAAACTGTCTTTAATCTTATTTTAAAAAGTGACTTTAAAAATAAGAGTTTTAACCAACCTTAATTCTAAGTGTTATTTTAAGAATCTTTTATTTTATTTTAAGATGACTTCAGAAATAAAGTTTTAACAAACATTATTTTCTTTTATAATTTCGTGAACCTTTTTATTTCAAACCCTTTTGTGACCCAAGAATGAATCATAACTTTGCTTGTTTATTTCTAATAATTAATGATAGTTAATATAAGGTTATGGCCTTATTTCTAAACATGAGGTTAAGATTAATTGTTTAGTTGTATAAGGTTGCAACAATTGTCCATCTCCATAAAAATAAGCTTATATCCCGTCATAATTACCCGATGGATTAATTGGCAATCAGATATGATTAAGTAGTTTATTGGTCCCTTTTATTTGGAAGTAAGGCCTTGACAGGTGTCGTGTTTTACTTGGTCAATTCCATTAAGCCTAAACACATAACCCTTAAAACCTTATAAAATTACCCTTGAGTGATTTTAAATTCAAAGTGAGATTATATAGTGAACCCTTACATTTTCACTCCAAAAAATACCTTGATCCACTTAAAAGTCGTCAATCGGGATGCATTTGTTGAATTGTCTTATTCAAAAGACATTTTTGGTGAACACTAATCGGGGTGATTTTCCACAACCAAGGTGGTTCATTTTACTTTTATGAGTGAATCCGTCAAAGATCACTAAAATTCCACTTACAAAAATGACATTTATGTCAATAACCCAAATTAAAAACCCAATGGAATTGGTTATTTAAAACGTGGCATATGTCTGAACTACGAAGGTTTTGATCCGTGAGTGAATTCAAAATCTCGCTATGATCGGTACGTAGTGCAACTTTGGTGCTCAAACCTACCTTATATTAATTTTTTTTTTTAATGTGGTTTACATGTCTTAAAACTTGATTCTTAACAACGCAATAGTAAGAGCCCGTTCCTTAGAACGGAAGGGAAGACGAGTTCCAGACGTTCGATTCTCTTAACCTAAACCCCGAACCTTGTGCCTTATTTCTTTTATGGAGTTAATAGTTGATTTTTTTTTATTGACTGTTTTAAAATCCGTCCTTATTCGGATAAAAATAAGGTGGCGACTCTAAGTCTTTAATTATAAGTCTTATTAGACACTTAAGTAGAACCTTTTATAGACTAATCTTTGTCCACTAAAAACCAGGTACCACAATGACTGGGTTAAATTGTTTGGTTATACATTGTGGATTTCGTATGATGTGCACTATTCTATATTGCAAGTATTGTTTATGCTCTAATTATGCAAGGTGAGCTTAGAGGCAAAGGTATGTGATTGGTGAAATGATTAATTTATTACTCATTCATGATTATGGAAACAGAATGAGTAAAGGAAGAATTTAAGTCTTATATGACGAAGTTAAGTTTGTGGGGTGCCTTATGCACTCAAGGTGTTTACACACCGAGGTAGTTAAAGGATTAAATAATAAATGTTTCTTGTCACTAATAAATCAAGAATTGAAATTTGAAAGTTTGCTTTACTTGATTGAATTGATAATGGATTGATTGTGTTGTTTGCAAGTGAGTCATCACCAAGTATAAACTTGTAAATCACGTAAAGTGCAAGATGGATGAGCAATAAAACTCTGGATTTGTGCACATCTGGAGTAATGACAATCAGGGGTTGGGGTACACGAGGTATTAGCCGTGCACTTTTCTCGAGGCCGTCTGATCCACGAGTCTCTTATTTCAAATACTTTTCAAAACTAGGAGTTAGATGAGATCTCATACTAGTTACAGTCACGGAGTCGGGCCCGTGGTCGTTGGATGTTTTATTGATGTTTCCGAAAGGAGGCATGGGGTTTTCTTTTATTGATGTTCCAAATGGAGTAAGGGTTGGACAACCTTGTCTATTGCTTAATCCAATGAATAAAAATGATGAGTTAACTACTTTTAACTAGTGGAGTCTTAGTAAATTGATAATCGAGTCATGTGTTGAGTCTACAAATTAATGATGTGTGATGATTGATTATTAGTAGCATGCTAGGGATTTCTTATCATGTTTCGCAGCTTGTATGTACTCAGCTTTGCTGATTGCGTGCTTTGTGTGTCTTTCTTTGGTCATAGCCTTCGCCTTTCAATGACCTTGTGACGATCCAATTTTTACACTTGTAATATTGGGGAGCAGATTAACTACATGTTCTTTCACATGCAGCATCCGTATCTAGGTGGTGGGATCTTGAGTGGAGTGTTGGTTGTTTTTCTTATTTTTATTGTTATTACTTCTGAAGTTATCTAAACTCAATTTTTCTTTCATACTACTTCTACTGGTTTGAGTTTTGAATAAGGGCCTTAATGGTTCCAAGTTGTAAGATTTAATTTGGTTTTGGTTATTGGTTTTGAAACTTATTTATAACTGATTTAGCTTTTCCGCTACTTTTTATGTTATAGCCTTAACGTTTGAACACGTGGCGGTAGCACGCCAGTAATTCTCTTGAATATTGTTCAGGGTCCTCACAGGTTTAAAGTGAGAATTATTGGGGTGTTACAACACATGAAAATGAGAAGAACAAAGTAGAGGCCTATTTAGGGCAGGTTCATTCTCTTTTAGGTTGGATTTGTACTTTCATCCCCCAGTATCCAGTCATGGTTCCGGACCACTATGGAGTTAGCGATCTCTTGGAACGTGAAGGGGTGTAACCTTCACCCTGTGAACGGTTTACAAGTTCCTAAAACTTGTTGGCAACTCTTTTGCTCTACCTTCCTTCCATTTAGACGGCACCATGCTTAAGTGTATGATCACAGTGGGGCTCAAGTGTGGGATGCTTGAAATATTCCCTACAGGTAGTATGGGAAATATAATGAGAATAAGTGAGAAATCAAAATTGAAAGTAGGATGATCGAAACATTCATAATAGAAAGTGTGAACATCATTGTGAAATGGAGGGAGTAGCATTTCATGTTAATTTGGTAATTGCATCAAAAATGATGTTAACCGTATATCACTATCCTAAACGACATGTTTATAATTCACACTTTGGCGATTGAAATGAAGTTACGATGGGTCATAGGGTTAGTTGATGATGTGGGGCAGGCCAAGTATTACCCACTATTAGGTATGGACTTGTACATACCACAATATAATATTATTTTCCAGATAAAATTTTAATATAAATAAAATTTGAAAGGGAAAAATGGGTAAAAAAGAAACATAATAAAAAAAATAGAGCAGCGAGGCTATAGTGTATAATAAGGAGTTATTCTACCAAAGCAATAAATTATGTGGTTGATTTAAACAAAAGAAGTTATTTGGATTTTAATTGATGAAAGGTAGTATAGTCAGAGGGTAGCGAAGGATTTTCATGGTCTTCAAACATCTTGTTACTTTGGTCACGAGAGATGATGAATTCTCCATTGGAGTGCAAATTTACTGCTTCAGCCATGAAAACAGTGAGTTCTTTGCTAGGTATTGTCGAAGTTCGAAATAATTTGAATGTGAGAGGCTTGAAGTTGACAACATTAATTGTTTGTCGGTGCTCAGTTATTATTAACGTGTATTGTTGTTTTTCTTGTATACTGTTATTTTTATTTGCATACTGTTATTTTTTACTTGTATTTTGACATTAATTTATAATTTATATACTTTCTGGATATATGATATTTTGTAGGTTTGATTATATTGTTTTTATTGATTTGTATACTATTATGGTTGATTTGTATACTATTATCTTATGGTTTCATACTATTATTGTAGGGTTGTATATTATTATTATTATTATTATTATTATTATTACACATTCGATAGTGGTGGTGGTAAGGACGTTGCGATAACACATTGATACACTGAACTTGATGAAGACGTAGACAATGATGGTGATGGTGATTTTCTCTCTCCTCTCACTCAAAGATTTTCAAATTGATTTTCCGGTAAAGATTCCAATTGAATTATAAACTTTATGACCACCCCAAAAACACCTTTAACTTGCAAGAATACCACTAAACTCGCCTTTGAGATCTTCGAATTAAGACGGAAAGAGGAGAGATTTCTAAAAGGAAAAAAAAGGGTTTTCTAGTGAGAATTCTGGTGGAGAAAGAGGAAAGAGAGAGTACTTTTTGTTTTAGGAAATTTTGACATTTGCTACCAGGGAAAACACCTCGCTTCACATTTGCTACCGATTTAATTTTTTTATTTTTTATTTTGCTACCACCTAAATCAGAGTTTGTTAAAAAAATCACTACATGATGTCTTACATCGTTACTATTTTCGTTAGTGGCGCCCAACCACCACTCCGTCCCCAGCTACCTCCAGCCATCTCCCTTTCCCCCCATCAACGCTGCCCAACGCCGTCCTCACCCGTGGTTGCCGGCAGCCACTACATCCACCACCCCCCCTTCATTCCCCCAAACCGACACCCAACCATGCTGGAAATGACTAAACTGACAACCCGAACCACCCAACAGCCTCACGCCCACTAATCAGCCACCCTTATTCTCTCCTTCCCACAAACTGACACCCAACCATGCTAGAAACACCGTCAATAATTTCAACCCGCACACGAGTCCGCAAAATCAGCCGTAAAACGCCCACCAATCAGCCACCATAGCACCGCAATTTCAACTCGCACCTCTCTTCACCGTAATAGAGCACCAATCAGCCCCGCAAAGGAGTTCCCTAGCCACCCAAAAACACCATAAGCGAAACCCTAAAACCCATTTAGGGTGGTATTGGGCTAGTGGTTTAGGGGTTAGAGGTGTCGGTTTTTGGATGGGGGAAGGGGAGGGGTTCAATTCTGGTGGGGTCGCCGGCGCCGACCACCGCAGGGGGAGGGGGGAGGGTGGCTGACGGGAGGGGCTGGGGTTTAGTTAAGGGTGGCTGGTTTTTGTTTTGTTTTGTTTTGTTTTTTTTTTTTTTAATTTTTTAATTCTGTTAAGTGGTAGTGATATTCAACAAACTCTGATTTAGGTGGTAGCAAAGTAAATAAATAAATAATAAAAAAAAAAACTGGTAGCAAATGTAAAGCGATGGGTTTTCCCTGATAGCAAATGTCAAAATTTCCTTTTTTTACACCTTAGTAACAAATGATTTACTATCTAAGAATTTACCTAAAAATACATTTTTACCCCTAGATATGGACCAAATGAGCTCATACCTAACAGTGGTCTATCTTTCCTCAAGTCCTCATGAGGGGAATGCTAACATTACTAAACTATCAATGCCTATTTTATTCAACATAATTCGTTTTTAGCACACTTCAGCCTTATTTAGTTCAACATAAAATTTTAATTATTTCAGAAGAATAAGTTTAGATCAGAAAATCATTTTATGTGCGGTTTTTTTATTGTTACATATTTTTAATTTCGTAATGAAAAAAAAATTATGATAAAATACATATTAATAAAGTACTCATTATTACAAATCTAACAAGACCCTACTTATGTATTTTTTTTCCTTATACATTATCGTACACATAAAGTCTAAATTTGACCAGATTAGACGATCAGATAAAACCAAATCAAATCAGACCAGATCAGACCAACCCAAACCAAACCCCCGTTCAAAAACAAACAAACAAGCCTTTTGTAATTCCTATACAACAACATTACATTGGTAACTTGGTAAGGATAGTAGTCTCCAACAACCATAGCCTCAAATTCCCATCATTTTGAATGCAAGCGGCATTGGCAGCCATGGCCGCACACACCATCCTTGCATCTGCACCTTCACATCCCACATTCTCTCTCCTCTCTCCTTTCTCTTCCACACCCACTACTTCTTCTACTACTACCCTTTCATCTTCCCTTAAGTCATCTTCCTTCAATGGTGTCTCTTTCAAGCTTTCTTCCCACAGTCAATCCCTCTCTCTTTCCGCTTCAGCCACCTCCAAACCTCTCACCATTGTTGCTGCTACCAAAAAAGCTGTTGCTGTTCTTAAGGGTACATCCAATGTTGAGGGTGTTGTTACTTTGACCCAGGAAGACGATGGTATAATACTATAACTATCAGTTTTTGCTCGAATTGATTCATTATTTGATGTTTATTGCAGTTTGATTTAAATTTTGCAAATTGTAGATTGTTTTTTGTGGGTTGAATTGATTGATTAATGTTACCTGTTTTTGTGTGTTTACTGCAATTTGATTACGATTTTGAAAATTGTAGAATTTTTTTTGTGGGTTGAATTGATTAATGTATACCCGTTTTTGTATGTTTATTGCAATTTGTTAACGATTTTGCAAATTGTAGAATGTTTTTTGGGGGTTGATTTGATTAATGCTATTACTTTTTGATGTTTACTGCAAGTTGATTGAGATGTTTTTTGTGGTTTGAATTGATTGATAGTATCAGTTTCTTATTTTTACTGCAGTTGGATTGAAATTTTGCAGGTAGTTGATTTTTTTTGGTGGTTTGAATAAGTTACTACTTCTCTTTTTTGATGTTTACTGCATTTTGATTACATTTTGTTGTTTTGTGTGGTTGAATTGATTAGCACTATCAGATTTTGATGTTTAATGAAGTTGAATTGAAATTTTGTATATCCTAGATTATTGTTTGTCGTTTGAATTGATTAGTGCTATTGACGTTTACGGCACTTTGAATATATTTTGCATATTGTAGATTTTTAATTTTTTTTTTTTAGTTTATTATGATGGATTGAGTTGGTTATTGTTATTGAACTTTTCAGGTCCAACTACAGTCAATGTTCGTATTACCGGACTTACTCCCGGGAAGCATGGATTTCACTTGGTTCATCTCTTTCTCTCTAAATTTGATCTGGTTTATTTTTTTTTTTTTATTTTTTTTGTAATGCTTGTTTTTGTATCTAATTCTTGCATTTTTGTGGTTCTTTATTTTTGGACAAATGGTGTAGCATGAGTTTGGAGATACAACAAATGGGTGCATGTCTACAGGTTCTTAATTTCAGATTTCAAGTCTCTTATGTCAAAATTAATGTTTAGATGTTCATTTCCCTGGTTGTTACTTGGTATCTTACCCCTACTGAATTTGGTTGATGTAGGTCCACATTTTAATCCTAATAAAATGACACATGGTGCTCCGGAAGATAAAGTCCGGCATGCGGGTGACCTGGGAAACATTGTTGCTAACACAGATGGTAAGAGATTTTAAATGAGGTTGTATTTACGGAATCCTTGAATAGCTTGAAGCTGGGAAATTCTTGCTGCTTCAACTGTCTATAGAGATTATAACTTTTTGGCGAATTGAAAATTGCAGGAGTGGCTGAGGCTACCATTGTTGATAATCAGGTCTTGATTTAAGAGCTTATGCTACATTTATATAGTTGTAATATTAGAGTTCTTCACCCTTTTTTTAAGTTCCTGCCTTATTGAATTTTCCATCATCTTATTTTGCAGATTCCATTGGCTGGACCAAATTCAGTTGTCGGTAGAGCCCTTGTGGTACATGAACTAGAGGATGACCTTGGAAAGGGTATATTATCTCTTATACTTGGTTGATTTGTTGGTGTTTTCGTATATACAATAGTTTGGTTCTGTGTTGCTAACTTTAGTCTTTGTTTGCTTGCAGGTGGACATGAACTTAGTCTGACCACTGGGAATGCTGGTGGAAGATTGGCTTGTGGTAAGCTCGTTTGCCTTTTATGTTTTCATCTGTGCAAATGTACTTGCTTTGCATGATTGTTTTGCTTAAGGATTGAGTTCTAGAGCTGTGTTAGTTGAGTACTAGATACAAGTATAATGTTCTTGCAGGATATAATTATTCTTTAAACCCTGCAGCGAATCTCACTGCATTTAATTACTAAATCTACCTTGTTGAATACTTTTGATGAAACCCTCTTGAATACCACATCCAGTCCGTAAGTTGTTTTAGTGCATGTATTGTTGCTTGGTAAAATGAGATATATCATGAGTTAGTTTTCATTGGCTCTCCCTTGAAGCCAGGAGTCCAGGACTATGGATCTATTGGATAAATTTCGAACTTTGTCATCAATTTATTCTCTTTCATGATACATGAGGTGCTCCCAGAAGGTATTTTAAGGTGCTCAGTATGTGGATGGGTAAAGATTTGAGAGGATTGCTTGTGAAAAGATATGCCATGGAAGTATCTCTATCTCTTACTGATAAAGCTGTAACTGATTTGAAGACAAGACTTCCTTTCATTAAAAAAAAATAAAAAAAAAAAGGTTAGTGTAGATGCTTAGGTAATTTGAAGACTATTTTGGATGTAGATTACTGCGTAGTTGCCAAAGCTGTGTATAACAGCTAACTTATAGGCATTTCACCTGACAGAACCTACAAGGTTAAATGAAGCTTTATTGATTCTTATTTCTTTATTATATTTTGAGCCTGTCCTTTAAATTACTTACTATTCTTGAGAAGTGACGAAGTGTCAAATTTTAAAGGCCCATCCCACTGAAGATTAGAGATAATATTGAAGATTAAAATTTTCTTTTCAATATTTTCTTTTCAAGTACAATGTCCTGCAGAGAATTAAATGTCTTTTTCAGTTTTTATGTTGGACGCTACCTATCCACCTCTCTTATTACTTCTTTATGTAGTATTCTGTAGTTAAAAGTTGTGTTAACTCTGTAGTTACATTTTCCAGGAAAATGGTTCTATTTGGTCTGTAAAGGGTAGAAAATAGTTTTCCGAAGCATGAAAACCATTCCTTTTGTAAGGAGTGCCACATTCACTCTGTATCATACTTTTCTTATTTTCTCCTCCCTTTTCATTCCCTGCAGTTCCAATTTTCTTTTCTCTCTAACCTTTCTGTCAAGGAGCCCAAGGAAGTTTAATTTTCAATTGCATTTTTCCCTGGAAAAGATTTTCCATATAAAGCCATTTTTTGTTCGACCAATCTAATGGAGTCCAAGTCTAAATGATCTCTTCTCATCCATGCTTACCTTAACCAAATTGGTAACTAATCCATGGTGTTAGTTATCAAGAGAGCTTATCTGGTCAATCCCAAACTCTTACATGCATGTTGCAGCTTATTGTTAGTTGGTAACTTTGGAAGTTGTATTAATGATTATTGGCCAAGGCATAAGTGTATAGTAGTTGTTTTGTTGTGTATGACTAGTGAATGAGTCTTTGTTTTGAAGTGCTACAATTCCTAATATAAACATCTTTCCCTGACCTTTTGACAAAGGATTATGAGGTTTTCCATTTAATAGCGGAATAAAAATAAAAATAAAGCATCAAGGAGTTCATCCAGTTAATAGCTGAAAAAAACATTGAGTTGAAGAATGTAATAACCTAAAATATACCTCACTATAGCTTAGGCTGTTCATTCATTTTCATGGTCAGGATTATTACAGCTGATCACTCATGTTTATTCTGTCTATGAGTTCAAATATGAAGACATCACAGCGTATAGATTGTCTGAAATGATGCAGTAATATCTATATGGTGACTGGGTATCATGCGGAGTATAGAGCTGGTTCTAAGATGTGGATGAAGGTTTATATTAAGAAAAATGTTAAGGATAATTTCTGCAAGTCCTACTAGTTGTAACTGGCTGAAGCAAGCTTTTAAAGCAAACTGACCCAAGATAGAAATGGTTGGCTCAATGAACCAGTTGATCTGAAAAGCCCACGTGTTATTTGGTAGAATACTTCGTTGATTCTTGATTCTGTCTTAGCTCCCTTAGAATGATGCTTATTGTCCAGTGTCCTACTATGTATAAGGGAAAACCGGAAAAGGGGCAACCTTGAGGATGGGATGTGGTTCTACGGTTCTACCTATTGGTGTGTATTTTCAAAGGAGTGAGGCCTTGAGTGAGGAAGAGGGTGAGAATTGTGCACATATGTTAAGAGTACTAGAGTAGGCATTTATTTTGGAATGTTTTAAATATAGTAAAGAGGACGTCTAATCAGGAATTTTCATCTTGGCCTTTTTTTTTTTTTTTTTTTTTTTTTTTTTTTTTTTTTTATAAATGAATGCCACATCATGTTGGAGTAAAGGTAAAATACAGTCCCTAATCTTTTGTATTTGTGCACTTTTAGTCCCTCTAAACTATTTTGTGCACTTTTAGTCCCTCTGCCACCAAGGTTGGTGTTTTCCAGCCAAAAGTTTAGGGACAATGACTCTTTTTTTTTCTTTTTTTTAGTCACAATTTATTAAAAAAAAACTTTTTAGAACTTGCCAGTTTAGGGACCAAGCTACTCCAATATCTTTCTCTCCCCTCAATATTCAGATCTAGTTTTTTCCTTCTCCTCTCTTCGCTTTCCCTCTTAGAACCCTAATTTCTTCTCCTTTTCTCTTCAAATCTTTAGCCAAAATAAATTTTTTTACAACAAAAAATCAGATTAAATATCAAGAAACATAATGAATTAAAGCCCTAAAAAATTTTCACTTTTCTGAAAATTCGTTGCTCTACAGTAGCAACACCAATCACGATTTTTTTTTCTTTTTTTTTTTGAAAGCAGCCAATGCTGAATTTTTGGGAACAATGTAGTCGGATTTCTGGGGATGAAAATGTCTAAACGTTGGGGAAAATGGTCGATTTTTTTTGGACAAAATAATTGGAATTTCGAAGAAGTAGTCTAAATTTGACAAAACTTGGGGAAAACAGTCAATTTTTTTGGGAAAAATTGTCGAAAACTGTGTAAAAATGGTACTCCTTCTACTCGTATGGTTGATCTTCACTTTTTTTTAACAAAAAATTGATTCATTGTTGAAGAAATTGAAGATAGAGGATGAGGTTTTTCTTTGAAAAACAAGAGAAAGAAAGAGCTCTGAACAAACGGATGGGACAGAGAGTGGCCAGCAAAAAAAACAAGGGAAAATAATAAAGTAAGGGGAGCACGAATTGTTTGGCAAAATTTAAGGGTAAAATAGGAAATTGGACAAAATTTTGGGATTTAAGTGTAAAATATGGAGGTGTTTTGGGAAATCTTAAATAAAATTCTGACAAAAAAAATAAAAATAAATGAGTCATAGTCCCTCAACTTTTGCTGACTAGGCTTAGTCCCTCAACTTTTGGGTGTAAAACACCAAGTGTGGTGGATGAGGGACTAAATTTGCACAAAAAACTTAAGAGGGACTAAAAATGCACAAATACAAAAGTTGAGGGACTGTATTTTACCTTTACTCCATCATGTTGATACTTTTACATATGTAAGTACCTTTTATAATGGATGATTTATAAATATATTTCTTTGAAAGGCTTTTTAATTAATTTGACTGAAGATAATGACCCAAACTTGATAGATGGCCAAATTATTTCCAAATTATGCTTAAAGAATCTTGCTTGATGGTATTATGGGGGACGATTGAGATATAGTAGAATATGTCTGCAGAGAAAAAGCACTCAATTGCAAACATCAGATATCAGATTTGCTTAAGTGTATTAAATCATTATATAAGCTCATTGCTGACTGAGAATCTTTTCACAGTGTTTAGTAAGGATTATTTATCAGTCTTGTATGTTCATTTTAGGTGCTGCACATAAGTTTACTTCGTTTGACTATTTCGTTAGGTTAGTATGAAATTGAAAAGGAAAATGATTCCCCCTTCATAAATGTGACATATATGGACCATTTCTTAAAGGCATAGCTTGACAATAAGAGTGTATCGGCATCCAGTTAGGTTTGTCAAATATAGGAATCTTGTTAGTGGTACAGAACATCCAAACACTCAGGTATAGCAATATCTACTATATGCTTGAATTTGACTCATTTGAGAATATGTACACCCTAATATTGTTTTGAGACAAAATTTTCATTTTTTATACTTCATAATGTACACATGTTTATATATCGAAGTTATTTTATGCTTTTTGTTTACTTACTATACCCTTTTAGCTGATTAAAGCAAATATCCCCAGATACCACTTTGTTCTTGTTTAGTTGTCACTCATTTGTTTAAATATTACTGGTAAAATGTAAAGCATCGAAAATCACCACCATATACTTATTTGAAATGGTTTTCTTGATGCAGGTGTTGTTGGCTTAACTCCTCCAGTGTAATCTAATGATTTATCTTTGGACTGTTCTCTGAAAATCGTGAGTACTCCGTATTGAAGAATTCTATTGCTGGTACCCTGTGAACCATAAACTTACTTGGCTTGCTACTCGTACTAAAATCTAGGAGATGTATCTTTATCTGTACTATTGATTGTGTATCTTGAGGCTAAAGATGGTTCCTGATTTTGCAGAACCACTAAAAATAATAATAAGTTTGTTGGGATGCAATGTTGATGACAATTTGCATCACTAACTTCCCTCTTTATGAGCATGCATTTGCACATGTTTGTGTGTATGTGCACGTTGATTTTGCCCTCTGTTTCCAATAACTAGAACTTAGGAGACTTGTCGCTGTTATAAGTGAGTGTGTTTCAAAAATTATTGAGCATAAAAAGCAATCTACATCCTCCCATTGCACAAGCAAATGAAATTCTCTTACACTAGGTTTTGAAATGTGGAAAAGTATTCAAAAGATATTTAAGAGAAGTACTCGTGTACGGTATAAATTACTTCGCACTATTTTTCATTTGTTTGTTTGATTGTTGAAGATTTACTATTTTAGACTAATTTCAACTATTTTGTTATAATTAATACTTGCAGTAATCAAGGTCTTGCTAACAATATATATTTCGTTATCATACATTTTTTTATTATTACACTCTGGTATACAATTAGACTACTATGTTGTTGCAAATTTGTTTGTTTTTAGTGTCAAGTGATCAAATTAGTGTGTGGATTTGTCGTGACTACTTTGTCCCATGTTCTTAAGATTCTTTAAACTTTCCATACTTTTGTGTTAACTACCAAGTATTAAGTAATCTTTCACTAATTCAGTCCGAGTGCTACCAATTAATATTTGGAAAAAAAAAATGTACGGAGTATATAATAATATAAAAAGTATCACTCCCTCGTTTTATATTTTACTTAAAATCTTTTTGCAAGGCAAATTTGATCAAAGTGGGAAGAAACAATGTAATGCGGAGTTTCTTAATTTTTTTTAAAGGGAAAATTATTATTTTAGTATATAACCTCTGTTTTATATTATTTGCAACGACTAGACATTTTTCGTTGCAAATAATATGAAACAAATGTAGTATTAAAATCAATAATTCGATATAATTTGTATAGTGAATCAAAATAAATGAAATTAAATTAATTTTATTTTTCAAAAAAAAAAAATAAAAAAAAAACCTATGTCTGGTAATGATTTTTTTGGTGTTTACTGTTTAGAGAGCCACTAGGGTGGGTGAAAAATCGGGATATGAGCTCTAACCACTTGCTATCCTTCACTCTCATGTCTGAAAATGATACTTGACCAACTATGCATTAGAAAATGTATTTAAAGAAAAAAACCTAAAACTAATAAAATACTCCATTAAAGACACGATTTCATTTATACTTTACTTCGTACGGAGTATTTACATAATTAGAAGTACAGCTACCTTAGCAACTGTAGTGTCAATTAATTCCAAATAAATTTTGGGAGATTTTCTCTAAGATTTGAGATTATTTGTTTTAAATTGTTTGTTATAAATAAAAAAAATTGAACACACTTAACCATTTTATTTTGATCCTACTAAATATTTGTTCTAGATTCGTCATTATGTATAACTCCATTAAACTTGATTAAATTTGGATTATGGGTATCCTAAAATGTGTATAGACGAGTTTTGGTCCCAATGCCAACGGCCCAATGCATAGATAATATCGATAAACCTTCAATAAACTTTCGAGTAGCAACTTGTTGTGTAGTTATGGTTATTTAGAAGCCCCACACTTCGTAGGAATGATTACAAACCCTTTCCAATTTAAGACTTCCCCCTATCAATTGGAAAGGTTGCATGTTTGGAATATTTCTTCTTCTTAAAAATGATATAAGTTGACTATTTTTTTTTGTTGTTATAATTGGCAAAACTCTAAAGTAGCAGCTTAATAAAACTTGAAAGGTTGCCCATTTTCTTTTGTGCGTCTATTTTATCCCCAAAAATGAGATACATTTATAAATTTTGCACATTTAGTGAATGTTGAATACTTTCTGTTATATTCTTGGGTTGACTTTTAGTGTTTGTACTTCATCATATTTATCATGCTTGTATAGGTAAATATTATGTGCATTAAAAATGTTTTTTTTTTTTTATTTTAATTATTTATTTATTTATTATTATTATTATTATTATTATTACAATATGCCGGAATTTCAATTTTATCATTATAGGAAGAGCTTATGATTATTGCAAATTAGCTTTTTTTTCCCCCTTACTTTTATCTAAGCAAAAAGTGGTAGGTTGGTAGAGGCACCAAATTTTGGTAAATTTATAAATATTTTGAAATAATATGTGGTTAATTAATCTCAAGTGTTGAATTTGTATCAATAAATCTTTTGTAAAACGAGTGTGTATTCATTCACTGCATACGAGTACAAATTGGTGCCATGCATTATAAATTATACTCTGTATTGATAGTTTGCTCAACTTAAAAAAGGAAGCACTTGAGTAAGCCTTCCTCAAAACCGTCACAATGGAATTTTTTTTTTTTTTCTTTGGCCAATCCCATACTCTTTGCATCATTTTACAGACAAGTGAACAACCCATTTTTCCACGATCAAGAAGCAATTTTTTTTCCTTGCATAGTTGCATTACTTGTATCTATAGGTAAGATCGTTTACTCATTTTATGCGCTCTAAACTTGTAAAGGAAAAACTTAGAATCCGTTACAAAGACCCCAAAATTCTCTTAACTTCTGAACGACAACCTCTAAATCCGTTATAAAGGCCCCAAATTATTTTTTCTTCTATTAGTATTTATGAGCATTTTAAGTTCAAAATATTCTAAACAAATTAGTTGAAATGTCCTCTAGCTATCAATATAATGCCCATTACGGGTCTAACCCATGAAAAACTTAATTCTCTTTAAACTTATTTAAACTTTTATTAATTATAAACTCAACTTATTTGAATTTAATTTCTAATTCAAGACAAGGTGTGATAAGACAAAACAAGTTGAAACAAAAAAAGCCTTGCTACGGCTCATTTTCAACATGAATATTCGACCTTAATTAGGGTAATCAGCTACACTACCTCAACCTCACTAACAGCACTTTGTGTGCAGATGTAAAGCATAAGAAGATTAAATTATGATAATGAATTGTTAAATTGTGGTGGAATGCATAAGAAGTCTATCATTAGTGAATTTGTAATTTTCTTTGACTTTTTAATTTGGTTTGACTTGCAGCCTATTTTTGTACTTTGTTTGGAAAATCCTTCTTATAAGCTAAGGTAATCCATATCTTGGTTCTAAGCTAAATGAGGTGTACGTTGTTCTAGCACTTTTTCCCCCCTTCTAAATCAAATTAAAATCTGTTACCTTTTTAAATTAATAGATCTAGCTAGAATGCTTTTTTTTTTTTTAAATATTAGATGATGTTGCATCAATGAAATAGTTTTTATAAAAAAAAAAATTAAAAAAAAAAGAAAAGAAAGAAACATGTGTCATCATTTTATCATATTTTATTATTTCTTATAAGGCACTATCTTTACGTAATGGCCTGGTAATTTGGTATTTGTATTGTTTTTGTAATGTACACAAGATCTATTTGCATTGAAACTTCAAAATTTATACTCCATCTATCTCATAAAAATCTACAGAGATAAACGAACCTAGAGGCTAGAGCACAACACACACCAAGCTAGCTACTTCTACCAAGGTTGCTTAAACCTAGCTTAGAGCAAACCCCTCGGAGACGGGAGTATGAGAGTTAGCCCAACTACTACAGTCTACGGAGTAGAATTTGACTTCTTCAATCTCATTTTAACTATCATACATATTCTACACCTCTCAATAAACTCAATAATCAATTCAATAGTAATAAAAACAAATCTTTTAACAAGGTGTTAAGAGAATAGAACTTATTATACTCTATTAACACGAGGAATAAAACTAACCTCAAAATAATAAATTGAGTTTAAGACCAATAAGCATTAAAAAAAAAGATGAAAATCTTAGAAACATGAGTTTCTGGTTTAAAAGAAACCAACAAATAGATAGAAGAGTTGAATGAACAAGTAGTACAAGTACTTAACTTAAGGTTACTTCTTTAAATTAAGTTGAGTGTTAAAGGCAAGAATAACACTATTAATTAATAATAATGTTAATAAAATAATAATAATAAGATTTTAATTAAGACAAAGTCATAATATATGACGTTGCAAAAAGAAAGAATTTAAGTTAGAAGTAGTAGAAGTACTCCTTTCCTTGGCGACTACGTGTGTGATCACTATTCCATTCGATCACTCACCACGTCTATCTTCACGCGCACTCAAAGTGCGTCATTTTTAATTTTGTACTTACCCAAGTGTCCCTCCTAAGTTAACTAAGAATCTCCCCCACTCCCTTTCCTCTTTATGTTAAGGTAACGCACACATTTAATTATACTATACCCCCTCTATTATTTTATATTTTTTTTATTTATGCTCATCATCCGGTCCGTTTCGTACTGTTGAAAACTAAACCTCTCAAATATCACTACATGTAAATGTCTTACAATGGTTAAAAAAGAGAGAGTCAAACACTTTATAAAGTTAAGGGACTACTCTTCCTATTGCCATATGATTGATTTTGGGATGGAACCTTCTTTGGATTTATGAAATGGATTCTTTCTCTTGCTTTGTGGGTGCGGCCCAGACCCATATTTAACACGTACTATAAACCCCGATCCTTTCATTTATACAGGTCTAAAGTAACCTTTGATCTTCGAATTTATAACATTAATTTGTATGTAGTAGAAAATTAGTGAAGTAGTGGGTGGTACGATTTCGATCTTGTAGTGTCTGATCTGTCTACAATAATAAAATTTGAGGATATTATAAAGGCAAATTAATTTAGTTGATTAAAGTCTTAGAAGACGTATCAAATATTTGAGAGATTGAGATCAATTTTCATTTACATAATCACTTTAGAAAAAAATAAATATCGAGATGATCTTTTAAAAAAAAATGTACGATAACCGTAAAAACTTATTATTTTTTTTATTAAAAAAGGGTGGGCTCTTCTTAAAAAGGACAACTTTTGACTCTCACAAGCCCCCTCTATTCTTTCTACTTTATTTTTTTCCTCTCTATTTGCATATATATACACGCACACAAACACACCCTCTTTTTCACTCTCCTTCACTCACTCCAATTCTCTCAAAAAATAAATAAGCATATTATTTTTATTTCTTCTCTCATTATGGAATCAACAGAAGAAGAGTTCTCAAGTTTCACAACAAAAGGAAGGCGAACAAAGCGTCAACGATCACTCCTTGCAGCAACCGCTTCCTCAAGTTATCGCGGTGGGGGTGGTGGCGATGGTGGTGCTGTTGTTGTTCTTGCTTCCACTCGAGGTGGTGATAATTGCTCAGATAACAACAGTTATGGTTCATCCTCCTCCGGCGCATCGCCGTCCGATGAGCATGACATCATGAGTGAGGTCACAAAAACCGAAGAAGAAGATATGGCTAATTGTCTAATCCTTTTAGCTCAAGGGATTGAAAGAAAAGTTTCCCATATTATCAAATCCAAGACCAAAATCAACAACAATAATACTAATAATAATACTAGTACAACAAGTACCAGTAATATTAGTACATACGAATGCAAGACATGTAATAAAACATTCCCGTCTTTTCAAGCACTAGGCGGGCACCGTACTAGTCACAAGAAGATCAAACCCTCCACTCCTACCGTTGTCGTCCCACCAGCCCGATCCCCGGACACCATCGACACCGTCCTCCACGATCGCGATCGTAGCCTTGATGATCTAGATGTAGCGGAATTCACTAGTAAGAAATATTTTCTTGTACAATCAAATAATAACAATGATGCCAGTAAGGCCAGGGTGCACGAGTGTTCGATATGTGGGTCCGAGTTTCCGTCAGGACAAGCCTTAGGAGGTCATATGAGAAGACATAGAGCAGCAGCAGCCACAACAGCCACCACGACAACGATAGCAACTTCTCCAATAAGTACCACTACTGCAGCAGCAGTAGCAGCAGCCGCAACGACGACGACGACGGTGATCGATACGGGTGGGCCAAGGAATATTCTATCCTTGGATCTAAATCTTCCAGCTCCGGATGATCAGGATGAACAACAACATATTGAGGTGGCTGATCACATGGATACCAAGTTTGTTCATGTTCTTCCTACGCCTACTCCTTTGGTGGATTGCCATTACTAAATGAATAGGAAAAAAAAATATATAGAAATACAAACAAATTGATATAATTGATTATACTTTATTGTTATTGACTTTTACTGTGAATTATTGATCATTTGATATACTATTTTTATAAATACATATTGAAGAAAATTATGATTATTTATTTTGTGATTTGGGTCAATAATTTTTTTTTTTTGGAGTTTAATTGAGTTTGCTTAACTTGGTTAGAAGTTGGTTAAATTACATGAAAAAAAATAATAGTATAATTAGAGTTTTTGGTTGGATGACAAGTTTGAATTCTTTCCTTTGAGTAAGTGGCTAGTATTGGTGGTTGCCTTTCATTCACGAAAAGTGAGGTGATGGGGGCATCTACTTAATCTTTCCTTTTTGGATCAGTTTACTTTCTATTCCCTCTTTTTCACTAATCTTATTTCATTATTTTTTTGGGTTTCCTTATTTTTAGTATTCCACACTTGTCCAATTTTGGGTGTTTACTCCATTTATCTCCCCTCTATTTACTCAAGAGTAAAGTTGTACATACACTCCGTATATATTCCTTTCTTTTCTTAAAAATTTTATTTGCCTTGGCGTAAAGTACGCAGTATCAGAATCAATTCTGAAGATTAATCCATTCAATTCGCATCAACTTTTTATACCGTTAATTAGACATTGTTTGTTTTTACTCAAGTGTGTATATATAGTAGCTTTTACTGTATATAGCTCAATTTTAATTTTAGTTTAGCTCAAATGAATTCGACTCATTACATACATTTGCTTTATATACAGATGTAGCTAGAATTTAGTTACTTACATAGCTGGAATTAGGTACAATTGATTTTATAAGATATGATAAGTTTGACTTTTTTTTTTACCAGTTGACAGATGTAGTTGATAATGGATATGTGTAGCAGAGTGCACAATCAGATCGATGCATGATTTGATTGAAGTAGTAAAGTACTGATTAAGACAATATAGAGTGTAAAATAAAATAACGAACGAAGCATTATTTGTTGGTATCGAGTGAGAGTAAGTGATAGTTGGGTGAAAGTAAGGATTGGGGAGGGCAGCTAGGAAGATAGATAGACGTACAACCACAACAGAAAGTGGTGGATTAGGTTGTTTTGTTGGTTTTTGATTGCAATAAAAGCTAAAAAAATCCAATAGTAGGGTTTTCTATCTGTCTTTCTTTCTTTCTTTCATTCATAAGTTAAGTTTGGTTTGGTTAGCATCTATCAACGAAGTAAGTGACAGAATAAATGGATAGGAAAGCTGAGTTGGTATAATGGACCTCCCACATGCATGCACGCCGCACCAAAACACACACACATTAACACTAACACACATACACTACTTCTACTACTACTATAAGTCTACTACTAACTCACACCGCTTTTATGATACTTGAGTAACCGCTTTCTTATTTTAATTCTTGCTTTTAAGATTAATTAATTGATTGAGTGATTAATTAAGTATTTCTTTCCACTTAATTTCATGCCTTTACATACTTCTTTTATGTCAAGATACCATAACAACTATTATTTTTTCGTAGTTATCATTCAATTCTCTTCTTAATTAATTTAAGCCCCTATGAAAAAAAAAAATTAAAAATTAAAAAAATTCCATCTATCCCCATTTTCTCATTAAGCTAGTTGATTAGTATTTATATATGTAGGCCAGGGGAAGACTAAAGAATGGAATGTAATTAACAATTTAGTCAATATAATTAATTAAGGGTTAATTCTAATAGTTTTGTACAATCAAGCAATTGCATGTAGTAGCACTCCATGATGTGGTAGGAAGTTGAAAATGTATATCTCATATAAATATTATTAAGAGAAAGACTTAAAATTTAAGTAAAAAATTGTTTGGGAATCAATAATAATTAGCTAGTAAGCCACATGTTTAATCCCAATTTTACTTGAATTTTTAGCCAACCGACGTAAGTTTTATTATTGTGAGATAGTCTTATATGATTAAGAACATGTATTTTGCACGGAATAACTAGCAGTGTAAAAGATGACAAGAAAGTGTTGATTTTAAAAGCCTTGGCAATCTACTTGCTATAGAGTGCTCTTTTTTAAAAGCCCTCGGCATTCAACTTGTTAGAGTGCTCCTTTTAAGTTTCACTAATTTCTTAATAACACTAATCTCCTTATGATTGGCTTAGATAAATATATCAATCAAGTAATAAATCCAAGAAATTGTCAAGGATTCTTTATGTTACACCAATCTAATTTGTTCGTTGATCGACTTCTTTACATATTTTTGTATGAGAGAAAACCTCTTTTATATACCCAATTAGCTGTATGTAAATAATGACTAATTCATTTTAATTGTTTGATAACAACATAGCCAAGTTAAAAGTTTTTCATATATTGTAGATAAGATTTAATTTCTTATCCAAAATTAAAAAGAAGAAAATCCAAAAACAAAATATCATTGTTCACTTTCTATATTTTTTTAAAAATTTTCATTATTTTTATAATATGAAGTTGCAACTGCCTCAAAGTCCTTATCCTCAACTTAGCAATACCTCTATAAATAATATAACAGAAAAATACAGTGACATCATTTTAGGACATGCAGTATATACTAGTACTAACAAATGGGCATCTCCCATGTTCCCCACCACAAATATTAGTTGTCATGAGATAGAGGCCGGTTTTAAAGAATTTAAACCCGCAATCCAACTTGGCTTGATCACCTCACTAAACTAATTATTGCATTAACCAATTATTTGGAATTTGGAATAATCAATCATCAAATTTTTAGTTAAATATTCTTATCTATCATAAACCACGCTATTGTACGTACTTCTTAGTTCTCTCACCACAATTTTGCACATGCATCTCATTAATAGCCAAGCCAAGGAAACTTGGTCCGACCATCTAGTAATACATGCACACATCAAGCCAGCTGATCTATTATACACTTGATTGTATCTAAAAATAGCGATTTATAAGATTTTATTTTTCTGTAAAATATTTTTGTAAGAGGTACACCCGAGAATATAATGTACAGGGAGAAATTGAAACGCGAAGGAAATCAAGTGAGGAGAGGGGAGGAGTTAAGTGAGTGACACAGTCACTAGGGTGAAGCACAAAAAGTGTTTGTTATGTGCACGTTTTCAAGTGAATGCTGGCAAGGTATAGAAAGCATGTGGGCACGTTGTTGCGTGAGATGTCCAAATATGGGCGGGCCATTGACAATTTAAGCATTTATCATAACTAATACCCTTTACATTACTACAATGCAATTAAAGTAGTTGGAAAAAAAAGAGGCCCCTTTTTGTTACTATTATTATTTTTTTGTTTCATTATTTTAATATTATTTTAATTAATTAAAAAAGTCGTGAAGAAGTGATCATCGATCATACCTCTAATCATTGAATTGGTAATTGTTTAAGATGCTTTAATTTGTTTCAAAGTATAATTTATGGCCTCCCAATTAAGCAAAAGAGACTTGGAATCTGTCCTTTTACTTGGCTTGTACATAGAAGTCATGATCTAGGCACAATCTTTGGAACACTTCATAAGCATATAACAGGTAGTATTAACCAAGTCAATTTAATTTTTTTGAGATTGTCTCACTGTTAGCTCATTTTGTACTTGTATGATATTAGCAAGATAGTGGGTTTCCACTATCACTTAATAATAAACACTCAATAATGACTAAAGTTAGCTAACAACATTTGAGATATGATTGTGAATTGTAGGAGTGATAATGAGTCTAGCTAACTAGTATATGTACACTTTCAAGCTAAGCTTTACTATAATTTGAGCATGGCTTGATGATCGTGAGACTTAAACAAGCTGATTGAGTTATGTGAGTAGAGAACTAGAGATAAATTCGAAAGCTCTTCAGTTGCCTCGAATAATATATTGATTGAATAAAATAAACGAGATTTGATTAATGAGAATAAATAGAAATAAGAAAAACAGTAGGAAGTACTTTTCAATATGATGGTATCTCTTAAAAAAAAGGGTTGGAGATCAAATCATGACTCATGCTCTTATGCTCAAGTTGAGTCAAGCTTGAAAATTTAGAGCACAAGATCTTGTTTGAGTTAGTGGAGCTTTCTAGTAGTATAACCAAATCACTAATTGCAAGAAATACGCATCATTTTTACTCAAGAAAAGTAGTGTGTAATGATTAGGAAACACATAATAATCATCCTTTCACTTAAGAGTCTAAGACTCGAAGTTCAAACCACAGCAAATAACATTCTTGTTAGTTAATGATTTTTTCTCCGTTCTTTTATCATTGCAATATAAGAGAAAACACGATACACTATTTAAAAAGGTTATGTAATGATCGAGAAAAGAGTTAAAAGAAAATTAGTTAGACACATGTAACAACGGCGAGAGATAGAGTTGTTTTTTCTTTTCAGTAATTGTCACAATTTCGTCACTTTGAACACTAGGCACAAATATTCAGTCAATACTCAATATGACACTTTCATAATAGTTCAATGAATTAGTAAACAACTAAACATGCCTTAAGTTTTTTGTAAAAAAAAAACTAAACATGCCTTAAGTCAATACTCTCTCCTTAGTTAATGCTGAAAGAATATTGTTACTGCTACTAATTAAACTAATAATTTAATGGGCTAAATAATTCATTTTAGTAAAATTTAATTCTTTGGTCTAGAAACACACCAACTGCCGACCAATGAATGTATTAAATATTTCAATTAAGTTGAGAAAACGGATTAAACTTAGAAAAATACAAGTAAATCAATTATTCTACAGAATAAATGAGGTGTTTTAATTTTTTAACGTCCATTATTCAGTCATGTGGTAAAAATGAGTTACGTTATTGAATTTAAAAGTTTCAATGCTATTGACAATATAAAAGTTAAAAATTAAAAATTAAAAAACGTTTCAAATTTGTTTTGTTTAGAATTTAAACTTCAAATGTACAATGGACATCATACAAAATATGGCATGACATCTACGATCTAAACTGAAGAGCACAGCTGTAGCTTGTTTGTAAACTTACTAAAAACAGCAAGTTTCTTGATGAGGGTGGCATGTCTTACCTTAATTCAAGAGCGAGGCTATTTTACTAACTATTAGCCATCTAATAAGAAGTCAATACAAAGAAAATGTTAACTTTCTTCGTAATGTTTATACACTCTAAATTAAGTTGTTCTTCTGACTTGCATCTCACACGCCATCCAATGCAAATAATTTTAATGTCGAACTATAAAATAAAATTTACTCTTTATAAAAAAAAAAATACAAAATATAACTTAATAATATATATATATATATATATATATATATATGCGCAACGACTTACATCACCAAGACCCGACCAATAACTAGTTTTTCCATTCAAAAGGTGCTCAAGGTGAGAAGTGAAGCAGATTAAGTGTGAAGAAAAAGTGTAATGCTAGACTCAACTCCCTCTTTGAAAAATGAACAAAATTTTGCCAAAAACACCAAAAAAAAAGTCTTCCAAAAAAGTGTCAACTACTTAAGGATGAAGACATATATGTTCCTGAAATACCCCAACGACAATGTACATAAATATGAGGTGGGTTTGTTTGTTAGTTTGGTGGTTGTGAAAAGACTCAAAACACAAGTCATTCATCAACTAATTTTTTCATCTTCACTCGTGTAAACCGGATTCTCCGCCATTTGTAGAACGCGGGTGTCTACTAGATAGCCTAGCTTTCAAGTATACGGTTAGCCGATTAGGTGATCAACTTTCGATACATACAAAAGCGAACTACCTCCTCAATGAGTAAATCCCTTGCTACCCCCTCTGCCTCAGGTGACGTTATGTTTGATTTTGTGATGTATTTTAGTGTGCATCTTATGACCTTAATAATATGCTCTACTTAAACTCTTCATTTCACTTTAAATATTCGTGTCAAATCCTCAATACTCGAACATAGGAAAAAGTTTCACAAACTAGTCGAGTCAAACATTTGGACACGTTGTTTAACATGGAAACCCAAATTTGAATAGCATACCTTAATTTTATACAATGTGTTGTACACTAGCAATGAGCTAACAAGTGTGTAATACATACCTATGTTACATAAACTCTTCATTTTACCTCTTAATTATCTATATTGTATCTCGACACTCTGACACTTAATTTTGGACTAAAATCATGAATTTTTTTCACAATTTAGACAAGTCAGACACTTGAACACATATCCATGTCCAACATGTATAATATAGACGAGTGACATGACATACGAAGGTGCACGCTCAATGCTCTGTCAAATTAAGAAGAGACTGAGCTTAAATCTGTTTTGGGATAATCAAAATTATCAAATAGTAGGTGCATACTTGGGTGTATAATAATAAATACGTACAAGTCCTAATCAAAATTGTCAATGGGAAGGTTAAAATATGAAAACAAATACTTTTGCATGATGGTACAGTAACAAAATATAATATCTGTCAAAAAAAATAATAATATTAGTTATGACTTTTGCTTGCTTTGTTAGTGTTCAAGTGTTCTAGTGTTCTCAGGAACTTCATGGTCTAGAGTGAAAAAGGCTGCTTATGAAATTTACATATTTCTTTTATTGGGTCAGGCATGATAAATCCCTTACAACCAATCAATCGATCAAAGCCTTAATTTCATAAGTGGAGTCAGCTATATGAACCAAAAGTAATTATTTCATAGTCAGCGACAAAAATCTTCCTCCTCCATCCCCTACTATATATAGGGAAAAAAATAGCATAATTTAAGTATGTATGTTCATCTTTTTTTTTTTTTTTTGACAAGAAGAGAAAGGATTTCATTAATGAAAGATAGCCAAACGGCACTTACAAACAATTCCGAGGAAATCTAAAATTCCAATACAAATACAATTCACCTTAGAACTAGTTACATCGCAAATTTGATCAACGATCGCCTTTATAAAAATCTTCATCTGAAGCAATACAATCTGTGAGTTAGCACTAATTCGGCTTGAGATCCACATATGAATAGTTGTTTGGGTGAAAAAACTCATATGGCCTTCTAGAAACTTTTGGAGATTGTGAAACCCTAAATCTTCAAACTTTGACAGACGAACAAACAAATAAATTAAACCTAATAGTAGATCAAACTCCATCATAAAGATGTGATCTTTTATTGAAAGCAATTAAAAAGTTTTTTGGGGCTTACCACCGGTAAAAATACCGATGGAAGCCCCTACAAAAATTTACAATTAAAATCAGAAGAAAAGAGATGGAAGAGAAAGAGAGAGAAGGAGAAGATTGAAGGAAAACCTTCAAAAAAAAGAAGAAAAATCTAGCAATGGAGGCTAGAAAAACCCTCCCAAGGGAGAAACCCTAGAGGGGACCAAAAAACCCTCCCAAGGAGAAAACCTAGAGGGAACCATGTATGTTCATCTTTGACATAATACATTTTACGAAAATCTATAGCAATAGTAGTTTGATTTTAGTGAATCGTACAAATGATATTCGATTAAACAAGTGGTTGAAGTAGCTCTTATAAGTAAATTTATTTTCAGTATTTATTAATCGAGAATAAAAATTAAAAATTACTAACTCAAACCACTCGAGTCAAGACATACTTTGATTTAGCTTTCCATACACACACTAGTTAAAACACTAGGGTGTACCTAAACACTCCACCAAACACAAAAAAATGGTGGTAAATTAGTGGTTGTACCCAATTAAACTACTTATCTCTCTACTTTAAAATCTAGTGCCAAGCATTATCTCAGATTAAAAAAAAATGTAGGCATAGTTTAACAATGATGACCCTTTTCGTATATTTCGGTTGCTTGGAATTTCATTAAAGCTTAAGGTATGTGTAAGTGTGCAACTAAAACTAAATAAAGTTTGTAAGTAAAACAAAATAATAATTATTATTATCATCATTAATATTATTATTATTAACTAAAGAAAAAGGTAAACCATAAACTCTAGTCCTGAGAAAGTTGGAATAGCTAAGAGGAAAAAGAAAAGCACTCTGTAATATATTTACAGAAAGATTTTACAGAATTCTCAACATTTACAGAGAGGAGCAGTATACTAACACTTCGTATGTTCACTTAAACTTATTTAAGCCAAAAAAATTGCTTATTTCACAAATGATCATATCAGATCAAACCACATAGTTGTATTTATGTTCATTTATCGCTTAACATCTTAGATTTTGCAATACATAAACTTATTTAAAAAAAAATGTATTTTGAAAGTACACATTAATACAAATTTAACATCTCAATTGTTATTTTAAAATTTAAATTTATTCAAATCATGAAATCAGAGCATATCACAAAAATTAGTTCATATTAGATGAATTTAACATAGCCTTAGTATGCTTAAAAGAATTTGGGATCATGTATTCATGTTGGGTGCCGGTGAAACATTTGATGCACAGTCTGAAGGTAGTAACGAATAAGTAGTGATTAGTGATAGAATATAGGATTAATATTCTAGGTATTCTGTTATCGTTGGATATATTTTGTATATATTGTGTAATTATCTTTTGAGATTTCCTAACGTGATTAGGACTCACACTTGTAACCCTATATATTGAGATCAATGGAATCGACTCCAAGCTAAGGAGTTTATATTATCTAACATGGTATCAGAGCTTTAGGTTACGATCTAGCTTCCGCAATTTTATTATTTTTTTTAGCAGCCATCTTTGTCCTCTTTCCACGGAAAGTTATTCATTAGTGCTTTTGCAGGCTCTTTTCCACCGCCATTAATTGATCCATTTAACAATTAATTCCTTTTCTCAGTTATATTCTTTTGTTTTAAGTTTGGTGTGCCTGCCTACTTCCTGCCACTAATCCCATGGCCAAAGATGACGAAATCCCCTCTTCCTCTTCTTCCTCTGATTATCATCCTGCTTTAGGTGTTAATAACATCAAGAATGTATTTCCACTTATTCTTGATCGAGAGAAAGTCCAATATTCCAATTGGGTTGAATTATTTGAGTGTCACACACATGCCTATAATGTTCTTGATCATATTGACCCTAAAACAACTAAACCGACGGATATATCGGATGAGATGTGGAAACGACTTGACTCCATTGTCAAGAACTGGATTTATAGCACAATCTCCAAGGATTTGCTAGAAACAGTTATAGAAAAAGGAGCTACGGCTCAACAAATTTGGGACAAGCTTAAGGCGATTTTTCAAGACAATAAAACTACTAGAGCCGTCTATCTTGAAAATCAGTTCAATGCCTTACATCTCTCAAATTTTTCAGATATTTCTTCTTATTGCCGTGAATTGAAGAATTTAAAAGATCAACTAGCCAATGTTGATCAACCGGTGTCGGAGCAAAAATTGGTTATTCGATTGGTCTCGGGACTCGTCAACACTGATTTTGATACGGTTGCTGCTATGATACAGCAAACTGACCCTCTTCCTTCATTCGAAGTTGCTCGTTCTCGCTTGTTACTTGAGGAATCGAGACGTGCTAATGACACCACTGCTCAAGCTTCATCTTTTGTGACTCAGACCTCCAACACGGCTTCTTCAGGAACTAACACCGCAACCCCAGCCCAGCAGCAAAACTCGACGGCCGGCAGGGGTAGTGGCGCCGGTGGTCGGAGCAAGGGCCGCGGCCGTGGCCGGGGCAGAGGCCGTGGCCGGGGAACGACTCAACAGCAGCAGCAACCCCAACCACAGCAGCAGCAGCAGGGGGCTCCGTCTTGGGGTAATTCACCTTGGGCTGGTAATAACCAGGCCCAACAGCAAGCTTCACAGTGGGGCTTTGCACCCAGCCCATACCCACAGCAGCAATGGGCACCTTCAAGACCTGGGTTCGTGGCCCAACAGCAAAGCCGACCCCATCAGGCCTATTTTTCTGGGCCATATTCGCAGCAGCAGCCCTATCAGTCACAAGGTTCGGAGTACGGGTCTACAATGACTCCAACCGAGCTCGGAAATTCTTTTGCAACAATGAGCCTTCAAAACTATGATCCGTCTTGGTACATGGACTCCGGGGCCACTTCTCACATGACTAACAATGCCGGTAATCTCTTACCCCTTTTTAATTTAAGCACTAATAATTTTATTCAAGTGGGTAATGGTCAACGCATTCCAATTACGGGTTACGGTCATTCTACTATTGCAAATAAATCTCTTACCTTACGTGATGTTTATTTAGCTCCTCAAATTATCAAAAACTTAATTTCTGTTAGAAAATTTACTTCTGATAATTCTGTCTCTATAGAGTTTGATCCCAATGGTTTTTCTGTGAAGGATCTTCGAACGGGGAAACTAATAACCAGATGCAATAGTACCGGGGACCTTTATCCAGTGACCACAGCACCATCAACCTGTCTAGCCACCTCTCTCACAGCTTTGTCTCCAACCACATGGCACAACCGCTTAGGACATCCCGGGGCACCATCTTTTAATTTTCTTAGGAGTAGAAATTTGATTGATTGTAATAAGGAGCTTGACTCCACTCTTTGCGTAGGTTGTCAATTAGGAAAAAATACTCGTTTGCCTTTTCATAATTCCAATAGCACTACTTCTTCTGCTTTTGATATAATTCATGCTGATTTGTGGACTTCTCCTATCCGTAGTGAAAAAGGTCACAAATATTATTTAGTGCTTTTGGACGATTTTACTCACTATGTGTGGACCATTCCTCTTGTGTATAAGTCTCAAGCCTATCAAACCTTTCTTAATTTTCGACAATATGTTCTAACTCAATTTGAACGTCCCATAAAATCCTTTCAAAGTGATCATGGTCGTGAGTTTGATAATGACCCGTTCAAATTATTTTGTGTCAAAAATGGAATGGTTTTTCGTTTTGCTTGTCCACACACTTCTTCACAAAATGGCAAAGCCGAACGCATGATTCGTACTATTAACAATGTTAAGCGTACTTTATTGTTTCATGCCTCTCTTCCTCCGTCTTTTTGGCATCATGCCATAGAAACGGCAACTTATTTATTAAATATTCTTCCTACCAAACCAATCAATCAAATCACTCCGGCTCAAGCTTTATTTGGGATAGTTCCGTCTTATACTCATCTTAGAGTCTTTGGGTGTCTATGTTTCCCAAACCTATCGGCCACCATGCCGCATAAGCTTGCCCCTCGTTCAACCCCATGTGTGTTCCTAGGCTACCCATCCGATCACCGAGGATATAGGTGTATGGACATAAACACTAATAAAATCATAATTTCCCGACATGTTGTCTTTGATGAAACTACTCTTCCATTTAAAAATATCATCAATTTTCAATCTAATAATTATCATTTTCTTTCCTTGGATGATCCATCTCCTATTTTGCAACACCAAAATTTGGTGCGCCATACCTCAAAACCCAACACACAGCCCACTCCACAAGGGCCTTGTGGCGTTACACCACAAGCCACAAGTGGGCTGCGGCCCCCTCTGCTTCCCCATGGCCCAATAGCCGCTGGTTTCCCAGCAGGCCATCCAGAAGCCCAGCCGACCCAAACCACTAACTCCACTCTTCAGCCCACTTCACCCACATCTCCTTCACCTAGCCCACAACACTCCAGTCAGCCCAACACTCCCATTTCCTCACCTGACCCAGTCCGCTCCACACCCACATCACAAATTTACACCCCCCCTCCTCTTCGAGGCCACACACCGATTATTCCGACCACTCCTCCGCCTTTATCACCTCAAATGCAAACCCGGTCTAAGCACGGAATAGTCAAGCCTAATCCTAAGTATGGCTTATCCGCCGTCATTCAATCCCCTCTTCCAAAAAATCACAAGCAAGCTCTTTCCGACCCAAATTGGAATGCCGCGATGCATGATGAATATAGTGCTTTAATTGAAACGGGGACATGGGATTTGGTTCCAAAGCCTACGGGGGTGAACATTGTAAATTGTATGTGGTTATTTCGTCATAAATTAAAAGCTAATGGTGATCTTGAAAGACACAAAGCTCGTTTAGTTTGTGATGGCAGGTCTCAGATTGAAGGTGTTGACTGTGATGAAACGTTTAGTCCGGTTGTTAAGCCGGCCACTATTCGAACGGTGTTGAGTTTGGCTATGGCTCGTAAGTGGTCTATTCACCAACTTGATGTAAAAAATGCCTTTTTGCATGGTGAGTTGAATGAGTGTGTTTATATGCATCAACCCCCTGGGTTTGTTGACAAGAGATATCCAGGCTATGTTTGCAGACTTCGCAAGGCTCTATATGGCCTCAAACAAGCTCCAAGGGCTTGGTACCAGCGTTTTGCTAACTATCTTTTGCAGATGGGGTTTGTCATTGCAAAAATGGATAATTCTTTATTCATCTTCCGACATGGGAATGATATGGCATATTTGTTGCTATATGTTGACGATATTGTGTTGGTTACTTCCTCAGATAAACTGCGTGAGAGTATTATTTCTCACTTACGAAACGGGTTTCCGATGACTGATTTAGGTCCATTGAATTATTTTTTGGGTATTGCTGTTACACGTACACCATCATTTTTGTTTCTGTCACAGCAAAATTATGCACGGGAAATTCTTGAACGTGCAGGTATGAGCAGTTGTAAACCTGCGCAGACTCCAGTGGATACTCAATCCAAACTCAGTGCAGATGCCGGACCTCAGTTTCATGATCCAACACTTTATCGCAGTCTTGCAGGTGCTTTATAGTACCTCACTTTTACTCGCCCTGATATAGCTTATGCAGTTCAGCAGGTTTGTTTATTTATGCATGATCCCAGAGTGGCTCATTATGATGCATTGAAACGAATTCTGCGATACATTCAGGGTACCATTGATCATGGGTTACATTTATATCCTTCGGCTCCAAAGAACTTGATTACATATACTGACGCAGATTGGGGCGGGTGTCCAGACACTCGTCGCTCCACTTCCGGTTACTGTTGTTTCTTGGGTGACAATCTCATTTCTTGGTCATCTAAGCGTCAGCATACTCTCTCTAAATCAAGTGCAGAGGCAGAATACAGGGGCGTCGCAAATGTTGTTTCTGAGGCGTGTTGGCTCCGCAACCTTCTTTTAGAGCTACATTGCCCTCTCCGGCAGGCTACTCTTGTTTATTGTGATAATGTCAGTGCAATCTATCTATCTCACAATCCCGTACAGCACCAACGCACCAAGCATGTCGAAATGGACATTCATTTCGTTCGAGAAAAGGTGGCGTTGGGGCATGTACGGGTATTACACGTTCCGTCTCGGTATCAGTTTGCAGACATTTTCACGAAAGGCCTACCCCGACAACTCTTTATGGATTTCAGGTCCAGTCTTAGCGTACGTCCTCCTCCCGCTATGACTGCGGGGGTGTGATAGAATATAGGATTAATATTCTAGGTATTCTGTTATCGTTGGATATATTTTGTATATATTGTGTAATTATCTTTTGAGATTTCCTAACGTGATTAGGACTCACACTTGTAACCCTATATATTGAGATCAATGGAATCGACTCCAAGCTAAGGAGTTTATATTATCTAACAATTAGATTTCTGGGATCAATGCTTCTCTATTCTTAGGTTCTCATACAAAAGTAATATTGTGGCATTGCATTTGAGCTCTCATTCATCTAAGCTTTGGGGATTAAGCCAATAAGACAGGTTGACCACCCTCGTGGCAAATATTTGAGGAATCCATCTTTAAGAGAAATGCTGAGAAACTTGAAAGGACTGTATATTTTGATAAAGGAAAAACCAATATGTGCAACAGAACCCTTTGATCCTACGGGCGGGAGACGTCAATATACTAATGGTGTACTTGAAGTTTATACTCTCTCCGTTTCAAGTTACTCGCAACAATTACTAAAAATGGACGTTTCACATTACTTGTAGCAAGTTTTTTTTTCCTTTTCTAGTAAGTTTTTAAGTGTAAAATGTCCATATTGCCCTTACTTTTTTTTTAAATGTGTTTTAACAATTTTTAAACACAATTAGTTGAACCTTAATCTAACCACTCCCACCAAAAATTAACCTCTCCTACTTATTTCATCAGGGAGATCAGAGTGATCTCCCTAACTACCTCATTCATTGATCTGCATTCAATTCCTCTTGAATATGTTGCCTAGTTTGAACAACTTCTGGAGAATTCTCCAGAATTCCTTTATAAACCCTAGATCTACCTTCGTATTCCCTCTTCTCTCTGCTATACACTCTTTCATCTCTCCCTGATTCTCTCTGTTAAACCCTAAACAAAACCAAAATGAGTTCCCACCCAAATGAAAAAGAGTCCCTTGATCGAAAAAATGAGGACAATGACCCTCCCTTCTCACTGTACAAAGCGCAGCGAGGAACTGGAATCATGAAATCAGTGCGTCGCTGCTCTGTTGCGTTCTCTAGGTATGTCCGAGGAAAAATTGGGGCTAAAATTGGTCCCAACAGTTCAAGTGAGGACGAAGATGATGTTGTGAGCGTAGATCCACCAAAAACTAAGGTTGCTGAGGCTCAATCTGGTCCAGATCTAGGGCTGGTGGTCCTTTGACTTTGACAGAAGGGTCAACTGAAGTGGTTCCTGAGAAGGAAAACCCTTCTGAGGAGTTAGATCCGATGGAGCACGGAGGGAGTGAGCCAGTTCTTGCTGTGGTGGACGTCCTTGAGTCCCTGTCCCCGTTGCCAAAGTTTTCCCTGACTTCCTGAAGGCTTCCGCTGCTGTAGGGTCTTCTAGAGGGAAGAAAAAGGTTCGATCTGTGTTCACGGAGGACTGCAGCAACTAGGACCCTGATTATATGGCTTTTTTGAGGGAAAAATACCCTCATGACTTCCCTCCCAGTAACTAATCTTGCAGCGTAACGATTCCTATCTCCATCTTTTTTATTTTTATAATCTTATCCTATGTTTTTTTGAAAATGCTTATGATGTGTTTAATATGTTCACTTGGTAATCCTTCAATTTTGTATTTTTTCAAAATACTCATTATGGGTGGTGATTTGATCTGTTATTATATTGTATGTGTTTGTGCTTTGGCTTATTATACCCTGGGTTGGTTCTGTGTGGTGGAATTGTTTTGCTGTGTTATCTCATGTTGGTTTGGATTTGTTTTGGTGTTGTTGTTGTTGCTTTGGATCTAGTTGTTGATTTAGGTCATTTGGCTTGGTTATTGTGCTGGTTGTTGTTGTTGAGTTCACTGATTGAGTCCCTTGGTGTTCTATTACTATCCCGAGGAATTAGTTTTGGGTTGTGAACTTCTGTGAATATAGATGGATGTTGAGGTTCATTGTTGGTATGTTATGAGCAACAGAGTACTCATGTGGAGTCCCTTATCTTGTGGTTGCTTTGTGTTGGTGCATTGAGTCCCCGATTCCTATCTTGTGGTTATTTAGTGTTGGTGCATTGAGTCCCTCTTCTAACATGCATCATACCATAATTCTTTGTCCACATGATGAAGGGACTCATCTGATAGCACTCCCTACCAAGGGATGACTCCAACACCTTCAATTAGAGGTTATTGTTGAGGTAACCTGTGTAGGGAGTTTGCCATGTTTAAGACAATCCCATCTGATGGATATTGCTCCCTATTTGACTGTGATACTGCAACAAGCATATGTGTTAATTGGTTTGTTTCATATTCAAAATATTGTCACTTTACATAAGTCTTATGTCATGTACTCTACACTACAATGACTGCCTTACTAATGTTCCTATCCTATTTACTAAAATACACATAACCAATAAAAAACAAGAAATAAAAAACAAGAAAAAAAAACTTTAAGTGTTACTGGTTATGTGTGGCACTCGGTGATCTTGTGTAGAATTTGGTTTTTGCATCTTGATAAACAAAAGTATTTGTTCTGCATCTCCTTTACAAAAACTTGCATCTTCATCTTCATTTTGAACTTCAAAAGGATGTTGACATCAAACCTGGAGCATCAATCTGCATCCACATCCATCTCCTGTATGTCTTCTTGAATTCCTGTTGTAGGAATAAATAGGGTGTTAAGGTAGTTCCAGACTGTGTGATGAGTTCACTGTCCACTTCAAGTATCTCTTGGAGAGTCCCTTCACTGTCTTATCTTTCTTTTGTCATGTGTGGTGGGTTGAAATTATTCCCACCTTTTTTTTTCCAATATTTTTATCATGCATGGCTTTTGAGTGATCCATGAATACTTATTCAGTGTTGGATCAAAAACCTTAAATACCTCAGCAACTTTTTCCAAAAGTTCATCCAAATTCTTTGGGAATGATTGATATTGTATTGACTATATTACCCTGAATAGACCAAGATCCACACATTCAGGTTAGGGGATTAGGCAGGCTGAAATACAAATTGGATATTAAAGGCAGCCAAAAATTCCTCATCCCTTGGAATTTGATGAGGCCTAGCATTGTCTCATTATATGATTATGTTCTTTGACAATTGTGCTGGCCATTGTGCATGTATTGTTGGAATGATGTGCTGTAATATCATGTCTCTAATAGTTCTCTGTTCACACTTTGAATTGCTTTTGTTTCCATAGTGCCTTCATCTTTGTTTTTGCTTTTCTTCTTGGCCATCTCATACTTCACATTCCTTGAGTGAATCATTGTACCATGCTCATCATTCAGTGGCTTCCCAATCATTCTCATAAACATAGCCTTTAGTTTAAACCTCTTTGATTGCTGTGCTCTATATGGTGTTTCTTCATTTGGTGTGAGGTAAAAAGTCCTTCTTTCTAGGTTCAAATAGAACCACTTCACCTCAATGTGGATATAATGCTGCAAATCCATAAAAGTAAGGTCACCCTCACTAAGAAGAGGGTTAACATGATTAAGCACCCATTTCAGCCTCGCCACTTTGTGATTATCACTTAGTGCAGGGTGATTTGTTGCTGTAACTGCCCTAAGTCTCCCCCTTTTTTTTAACTTATGTATGACAACATGAGGAACCTTCAGTGCTGCAGCATAACTCCTATTTGTGGTTCTCTTGTACAGTGGGACATACATAAGCCACTCATCTAAGTATTCCTCGGGCTTGGGTCCTGTCTTGCCTAATTTCTTGCTCCTTACATCAACCACATTCCCCAACTGAATTTGTTTTTTAATTTCTTTGAATGATTTGTGTACATGGTGCTTGATTGCTAATGAGGTTAGTAGGCCTCTTGGAAATGAGTCCCCTTCCATATTAAACAGTAATCTGCCTTTTTTCTTCAATGTAAAGTTCTCTGCTTTGCATGCCATGGATTGCATTATGATTTTCTTCTTCTGATTCTAATTATGAGTCCCCAACATCACTGCCTTCATTGTTTTGCTGATAAGTAGATTCGTTTGAATCTGACCCTGATTGTGTGTTGTTCTGTGCTGCCATATCTCTGTCTTGCTCCATCAACACTTGGTTGATATCGAAAAAATCATCAAAGATTTCTTCCATGAGTCCCTTTTTTTTTTTTAACACATCTAGTGGTAGGTGATGAAGTGGAGGTGCCTGGTTTTTTTTGAAAGCTTTAAGTAGAGCCTAATTCTGTACAAAGAATAGCTACTGCAACTAACTCAGCAATTAGGAATTAGGATAATTAGTGTTGATGATGGTTTTTGTAATTTTTGGAACAATTACTTGATGGTTGTGGTTTGTAACTAATGGTGGATTTCGAATTCCCCCCCCCCCCCCCCCCTATTCCCAAAAACTAGTTATGAATGAATAGGGGTGTATGAATCAGATTTGTAGAAGACCCACCAAAAAAATAATCACATGTTTCCACCAAAATAATTGGAACCACAAACTCTCCCTCCACTTTCTCACTCTTTAATTACATACCCCTTTCTTTAATTAATCCACTTACAATCTTTTGCCTAAGAGTCCGCAATCACTATGTTTGTTGCGAGTAACTTGAAACGGAGGGAGTATTTGCATTATCCTTTTACAAATAAAAGACTTTCACCATAGACTTCTGAATACAGCCTAAAAGTGGGTTACTAGCTCTATAGAAATATTTGTAGGAATTGTAGCTAATAATACATGTCATGTTTCAAAAAATTTATCTTTGAAAAGCCAATAGAATGTAAAATTTTGCAGCAAATGGTAAGTAAAGAGCATGAACATACAGAAAAAGAAAAATATATTATTATGGAAAAAGAGGAGTAACAGAACAACAGAATTGACTATGCTAAAGGATCTAAACACATACAAGTTACAATGCTTGGTGCATTATATGAGCATCTACAGTTTGAAACAACAGCTGTATCCCTCCTGCAAATGACCAAACAAAATATAAACATTCATATGTGAGCAAATGATCTGAAGATAAACATGAAAACCATGTAAAGACGACACACTGCATGGGTATAGACCCGTGAAAAAGCCTTTTACAGCAAAAGCAAGATGAATTTTTGGTTTTGTACTTCCAGATAGTAATCTTGACTATTGAGCTGTACAGTCATAATTTGATTAAGCTTTTTGTATAAAAGAAGCTTATGCTGTTTTATCAAGTTTGCTAAACAGAACACTTTATAGCAGTCATCTGAACTTTAAACAGCTAAAATATAGTAACCTTTTCTTCATAAGAAATCCAGATGGTTTGCTTACCTTGGAATGAAATCAAAACGCAAGGTTGTCTGATACAATACTCCGCAGGCAACTTTATGTTAGTTGGCAAACACAGTCACACGGATCTGAGCAGTAACTTCTGGGTGCAGCTTCAATTCTGCTATATACTCCCCAGTTTCTCTGATCTCAGGGAGGAAAACAATTTTTTTATCCACATCCCTGAAAAAAAAAAAAAAAAAAAAAAAAAAAAAAAAAAAAAAAATTAAATGTTTTCGTAAACCTACAAACCTCATAATATTCTGGTCATACCACTATAAATACTGAATGTGAGATACATTGACCACCAGGTTCCAAATTTAAGCATACCCCCATTGATACCCTCAAAACAATACGAAGTATTTTACATGAGGGGAGGGGGGGGGGGGGGGGGGGGTGTGTTTGAGATCCTGAGAACGTATAAACTCTCTAATGCATACATCAATGAGAGGGATTAAACATTTCATCATTAAGGTCCAGAGTCAGGATTCTATTAAAGGCCCACTTATAGCCTCTTCATCAGGAAAAAAAATTAGGGAATGGGACTGCATTGGCAAAATGGCAAATCACATTTTCTCCCCGAAACCCCGCCTCACTGATTCTGCCCTCAGGCTTCCCATTCACAAGTCCATTATTCTCCACAATTCCATGCTAGAATAAGCTGGGTTTCTCACACCAGCAACAAAACTAGCTAAGCTTATGCAGGTAGCGCCTTTGCATAAGGTTATCATTTAGTTAGAACAACACACGAGATGACTACAAGCTTGAGGCTCTACTTCCCTTCTTTTTCTTCTTTTGTTTTGGTGGGGGTGGGGGACAATTAACCATATCTGTTTATTATCGGGATTTAAACTCCTCCAATACGATCAAGGAATCAAGCTTATATAAAATGTTGAGACACACACGTATAAAACCAACATAAGGATTAGCTTGATCAACATTGAAGAAATTTAAACTTCAATAAGTCATTCTGTTAACCCAACCTAGTTAGATGTTTACTTACTTTGAAAATGGTTAAAAACACTTCATTAGAATGGTCTGCTAAGACAGTTAGTGTAAATTTTGGCTTCAATATTCATTATCACAGAATTTATTAGTGACGAGGATGTCGGTAATTATGACAGTAATGTTACCTTTGAAGCTGTGCCTTAATAATGTCAACAAGATCTTGAGCAGTCACACTGCCAGAACCACAGAAAAATCAGATTCGTAAATAAGTGACAGATCAGAGCAAAGAAGGCAAGGCAAGGCAAGAACATTATATGTGGTTCCTGTTACCTTCCAAATATTTGTTTTCCTTTACCACCTTTGCGTTTAACCTTGAAAGCTCCAACAGTTTCAAACAAACGAGCTAGCTGCTGTGCTTCTTCTTTTACCTAGCAAAGATTTTCAAATAAGACTATTGAATTATTGTCATGAAGAGGCAATTTTTAAATCAAGCCTTAATGCAAATGCCCCTCTTTGTTCAGATGATATAGCACATAGTAGTCCACTAAAGTCCAGCAAACCGTTTAAAAAAGAACAAGAACAGATACTTGAAAAGCAAAAATGAGCAACCAAAACAAAAACCTCCAAACAGAGAAATGCCAGCCAATTAGTTCCAAATAGCAAACAAATACAAGCCATTATAAAGCATTTTGGGTACCATGAACATTGAACAGTGAAGCTGCGTTTGTATCTACTAACATTGATATCTATTCTTCTATGGGTGGTAAATAATCAATTATCAAAATGAACAATCCAGGTACACCTTAAACGAAAGCAACGAAGATACGAAGAGGTCTGTTACACAGACGTTATAATGCAGACAGTTGATAACAACAATAACACATGTTACTAAGAACAATTATACTCACCCTTCTCTTCTCAGCTTCAATTCTCTCCTCCTCCATCTTCATCTCCCTTCAGCAACAAAAGCAAACAGTATAAATATGTTCCATCGTAGGCTAAAAGTAATGTTTTAGTAACATGTTAAAATGAAAAAAGAAAATGTAGCTGAATATTCCTCAAAGCATCAAGATTTATGTAGTACTGATGCAGAGATCCTAATATCTCCCTTCACGTTGTCCTCTAGATCATAGAACCCACCAAATTTACTGTTTTAAAAATCTCCATAAACATAGGAGAAGATGTTAACAAAAGTAGTTTCCTTCTTGCGCCCTTCTCAAACTAAGTGTTACATTCCCATGTACAAGAAGGATTGAATTCCAGCACCACAACAACCTCTTCCCCACTCCCAGAGGGGACTATTCAGTGCATAACTGACAAGAAAGCAAAAAAAAAAAATGCAAGAACTACCTTACTGCACCCAACTTACGACTCGCTTTGTCCTATATGACAACTGTCATTATAAGAAACATCAAATTTTCTCACCAAGTTTTCATACTTAGGAATAATTAGTGCCCTCTATTGGTTTAAGAGAGTGCGATTCTACATTTACTAGGCTACGCAAACCTATGTACTGATTTTCATTGGTTACAGAACTGAATAGAATAAGAGACCAAAAAAAGAAGCCTGAAAGAAAACATGAGAGTTAATAGAATTTCATAGAATTCATTAAAAAAACAGATTTCCTAAGATTTATAGTCATCAATTTAAGTCATAGACCTGCATAGTTCATTTTTCATCTCCTTAATTTTGCCACACTTGTATTTTACTACTCCGTAGTAACTAGTCACTTGTATGTTGATGAACTTAATAGAAAAAAATTAGAGGTGGTAGACAAACATGTTATCACGAATTCACGAGTATAACACCAGACTCCCAAATACAGGATGGATTTAGAACCACCACATTTTCCCAAACAAGAATTTAGCAGACTCAATGAAAATCTCTTTATATTGTACTCCATAATACAGAATAGATTTCACAGAACCAAAAATGTAAACCAGATTACTAAGGCCACAAAGATGTAGAGCTACTGAGGATGATAAAATCCCAAGGAGCATTACACTAACATTTAAACCCAATAACCATAACAAGCTGCCCAATGCTCCCAGAATTCATCAACAACACATACAAGGATGAGCTATTTCTCCCTATGCATAAAAACACCTCATCATTCGAGGCCCGAAATAGTAGCACAACAAAATCATCTAAATATTGAACATAGTATATTTTTTTTTTGGTGCAAAATATTGAGCATAGTATATTGGTAGCATGGATTTTTTTTATTTTTTATTTTTTATTTTATCCAAATGATGGAGTAAAATGAAGCAAAATGCCAGTAATTCAAATGGTAAGAAATTCAGAGTAAAAACACTTACTTAATCAGCGATGAGGTGACAACCTGAGCTTTTCCCAAAGGCAGCAAGAAATTCCTGTAAAAACCAGCTCTTACATCCAAAAGCTGCCCCTTTTTCCCCAAATCTGGTATATCTTCCTTCAAAATTATCTACACCCAAAACCCCGCATAAAATAAAGTCATATTTATCAAAATTATCCACACCCAATTTCAATTTTTACAAAAAAATTATACGCATAAATCAAAACTATGATATATTCAACTAAAAAAACTAATAATTGAAATGGAAATATAGAAAAAGAAGTTCAATCACCTTGCGAATCTTCTTGGTTTTCTTTTGTGCCACAATTGGGAGAATCACTCTTCCATTTTCTGGGAATTTCTGAGGTTCGTTAATGGCTCCTGCAAAACTCTGGAAAGAATTGCTCCATGACAGAGAAACACTTGAGGTTGTTGATGCCATTGTTGCAAACTTTTTTGTTATTCCCACCACCAGTCTACCACTACTCCACACTGCCTCCTATTCCTCAGCTTCTATCCCTTTTGAAAGTTAAGAGACCTTATCTTCGGTTTTATAAAGCTAAACAACACCCGCATTTTACTCACTAACACCCTCCTCTCGCATTAATGAATAATGATAACTACACTGTCTACACACACCCGCAATTTACTTACTAGCTCCGTTGGTTAAATCTTTTCTCCCAATTTTAGAATATACTAGAATCGACTTTCAAAACACCAACATTATTACTTTCTTTATCCTAGAACATCTGACACAATTAATACACTTGTCAATATACTAATTTGACTTTATTTTAATATAATTAATTTAAATATTAATAAAAAAAACAAATTTTTATATGTGGTTGGCCACACCGTGTCGAAGGGGCTACCTGAGTTACTCGGTTAGGGACTACTTAAGGGGTTCGGTTAGGGGTTACTCGAGTTACTCGGTCAGGGGTTAATTAAAGGGTTCGGTCAGGGGTTACTCGATCAAGAATAACTCAAGTAACCCCTGATTGAGTAGCTCGAATAACCTCGGTCACACGGTGTGGTCTGCCACACAGGAGAAATCCCCTAATGAAAATTATTTTAAAATTATTATTACGAAACTTTATATTAATACCTTATCTAACAACATATTTTATGATAATATAGGTTTTTATTATGTTAGTAAAAAAAAATTATGATCAAAGCTAATACTTGAATAGTGAAAAAAAGTCTGATATCACAAATATTATGAGACGGAGAATGTAGTAGTTTAACTTGACCCTTTTTTATACCCAAAAAAAAAATATTTATAACCGTCATCCCCTTCACTCTCTCATCACTCTTCCTTACTTTCTCTCTCTTCCACCACTCAACTACCCTTCTTCCCAAAATCAGCCACTACCCACCGTCGTGGTCTTCCGACCCACCACCGCCTATCTCTTCCACTTCACTTCTTTTACATTGCGGTTATTCATGTTTTAATTATAACTATAATACGTTCAGTTAAGTTCTGATTAGTTTAGATATATGAAAATTAGGTTAATAGAATACACCTTAGTGTTAATCCTGTCAAGAGGAAATTTAAAATGCATTGCACCAAACAACACAATAGTAAAAAAAAAAAAAAAAAAAAAAAAAAAAAAAAAAAAATTCTCTAACAATGGCGATTATATCTTAGAATGCATGGACACTTCACCCAACTGTCGTGTCCGTGTCGGTCACCATGTTAGACACCGACACTCATTGGACACAAGACGATATGTATCGGACAGTGTCCTACTCTAATATGGTATGTTGTGCTTTGTGACAAGCCACCTTATCTTTTTTAACTTTTTTTTTAATAAAAAATTTTAAGTAAGGCCCCGTTTACTTCACCTTATTTTTGCTGAACTGAAATTATTTTTACTAGAAACAAAATTATATTTGCTGAACTTAAATTATTTTTAGTGAACTTAAATTAATTTTATAGAATTGAAATTATTTTTGCTGAACTGAAATTATTTTTACTAATTTTCTATTATAATTCTTCTTTAAGAAAACTGAATTTTACTGAACTGAATTTATTTTTACTGAACTGAAATTATTTTTACTTAATATTAATTTTTTAAGGTGAAGTGAACAGGGCCTAAGTAAGATGAATAAGGTAATAGTTAAATAACATGGATGCCTTCATATATATAGCTCATTGTTATTTGTGAGGTAAAATAGTATTATATGATATTGTTAATATATATGGTATAGTGTCATCTAATGAGAGGACGCAATGAAAAATACATGATCAAATTCTTTATTAAATAAGGAAAGAATGATTCCATTCTATTAGGAGAAACCTGGTTTGAAAGAAACTTTGAATACCTGAAACAATTGACTCTCTCACAATGTCTTAGTTAGACTTGAAAAATTCGACTGTAATTCCGTAAGGGCCTAGAGACTTATAGTTCCCTAAAGCGAGCAATTCGAATCTCGGAGGTCGAGAAGGGACGTTCCAAATTAGCAAGTTGAGAGGAATTGAATCGAGGAAGATCTAATTTATGAAGGACAATGTCAATTTCCAGATCATAAGGAGACATGCAATCACATTTGAAGGTTTTCTTAAGAGATTGCACAACAACACGCTGAACATCCGACTGTCCATGCTCTCCGTGGCCATCAAGTAAGGAACTAATCTCATTCTTCTTCTGACGACTTTTGACCTTAAAGAACAATAACTTAGACAAGCAATCGCCTTTAAGTATCCAGTTCTTCTTGCAGCGCCGTCTCCAAAATTGCAATTGCAATAAAATACTCTCCTTTTTTCACAGTTTCAACATTATATATTGACCTTATATTGGTGTTACTACTTAACCGCCGTTCACTTCACCTTATTTTCGCTGAACTGAAATTATTTTTGCTGAATTTAAATTATTTTTACTGAACTGAAATTAATTTACTGAAATGAAATTATTTTTGCTTAACTAAAATTTATTTTACAGAATATTTTTTTTTAAGGTAAAGTGAACAGGGCCTTACTAGAATTGCTTTTTCAAGATAAATCCAAACTTTTTAAGATCTAAAAAAACTTTTTAAGATCACGTTGATCATCTAGAGAAAGTTTTGTGTACAACGGGTGTACATTAATTTTACGTAAAACGGTTCGTTTGAACATAATTTTAACTATTCTTATTGTAACTTTAACCACTTAAAGAGTAATTTTTAATTTGTCGTTGGTTTAAATTTTATTTTAATGTGTAATTTCTTATAAATACATGATTAAATAGTATAAAGACTAATATGATTAATCTAATACATTATAAGTTTTTTTATAAGATAAAATTTATTAATAGAAAATAATACCTTTTGCAGTATAAAGGGTAATTTAAGTACTTTTATCATAAATTTAACCCGTTTTACAATAAAATAACGTATAGCTGTTGTACACAAGACTTTGTCTTGCATCCAATATCTATATGGATTTTATGATCCTTGAATCCTTGAAATATTATATTCCCACAAATGTAAGTTCAAATTGGAAAGTATTTAGTTTGATTCTGTTGAAAATCAATATTAGATATGTACACAGATTATATATCCCCAAGATAATTTCTTAATAAAGAGATATCATTGACAGATTATTTGACTAATCTCATTATAAATTGTTTAAGCTTTAATAAATGATAGATTATTATTGGATACTACAGCTAGAATTGAAGCTAGAGGTACTCTCCATACACATTATTTTTTATTTTTTATTTTTTATTTTTAATGCAGTTCACTTCTACTATGTTTACATGTTAATATTTTCATTTAAGATTAATAATCACATTCTTGGTCTATAGAGTACATAAGTAGCTTGGCAATTTGTTGGTTCACTTGGTTGTACTCTAAGTCTCTAAGGTTTACTGTGTGTTTTATAAAATGGAAAAGTTTTTGCAATTGGTTTGTTTTACAAAATCTCTAAACTATACTTTATGCCTTTTTTTTTTTTTTTTTTTTTTTTTTTTTTTGAATTTTCTAATTTTTTATATTTCAAAAAATTTATTTACTATTATACGAGACAAATATAATAAAGTGACATAAATAATAATGTAGTAGAAATTTATTGTCAAAAGACACGATAATTTAACATAAAAACAAAAATGGTGAATTAAATACAAACAAAGATTGGCTATATTTTCTTGTCATCAATGTCATGTCACATTATTATTTCCACGAAGATGTCATTTATTCTAGTTGATAGTAGAGATATTCCAAGTAGATTAAAAAAATTACAGAAATATATTTTGTTGTGACTCTCCACCTATTAATGAAGTAATCTATTGTATTATTGACTTGGTGTTTTTTCCTTAGATTTTACAACATTAACATGGAGAAGATCAATTATCTTATAGCAAGTTTGGTGACCATCTTAATAATCGTTTCACCAGGTAAATCTTTTATATGCTATGACCAAGTTTTACTAATTTACCAAATATTTATATAAACAAGTATAACTACTAGCTAAATCAAACAATCAGTGTAATGAAACACTGGATGACTCTAGGGTAATCATCGTGAAAATAACTACTATTATACTAATTTTTTTATTGGATGATTTTGATTTATTTTTTTACTGTCAAAGTTAATTATAAATAATTTATCTAATTTTTATAATTCAGTTATTAATTTTGAAATCTATTAATTTTTTCTAATTTTCCAAGTTTAGTTTTTTTTTTAAAAAAAAAATTTTAATTACTGAAATTAAAAAATAATTCATAAATTAATTAAAAATATTTAAAAAATAACTAAAATTAAAATAAGTTTTAAAATATGAAAAGAAAAACAGTTATAATTAATTTTGATATAAAAAATAAATAAAAAAATTCAACGAATAAAAATTTTAAATAATAGTAATTATTTTAGGATGATTACCATAGAATTTTTATGTAGTTGCATGATTAAACCATCCTACTAAATTAGTCAACAACTAAACAATTTTTTTTTTTGAAAGAACAGCTAAACATTTAAACATGCCTAATAAATCATCATTCATCTAAGAAGCAAATTCCATAGCAACGATAGCTCAATCTCTAGAATTTGGTTGTTGTTTTTTTTTTTTTTTTTTTTTTGTCATCATGGCTTTTTTATGGGATGACTTTTCAATGGCTACAACAAAATTGTAGTCATTGTAACCATTTTTAGTCTTGACTCTTAAAAATTTAAGGATCAATCTAGTCCGTCCATGTAATTGTTTGACATAAAAAAATTAACTAAAAAAAAAAAACGTTCGTATTTCTTACTCAAAAATATGGTTTTCTGCCGTTAATGGTTTCTCTACCTCCAAACTAAAAGATATCTCTATCAAAATGCATATACACGGATGATTATGTAATTAAGAATTAATAAGGCATAATTGGATTTTTTCCCACCCAAATAAAAAATTCATCATCATCACCCAACTCCCATCATCCATGTCGTAGTAACTGCAATATATTGTCATCGAATTCAAATGTCATAAGATAGTAATTGCAAATGAATGTAATGATAAATCCAGCGAACTAGATCTTAGCCTTAATTTCTTTTTCCTGGGAAAATCTTGAAAAAAGATGCAATTGCTAAGAAGGAGTAAAGCAAAGTACAAAGTAGAAAGAAACTAAGAGAACGTGTCGTAGTTTTTTATTTTAATTTTATTTTGTCAAACTACTTTCTGTTTTTTTAAACTACAAAGTCATCCAATTAAAGGGTTGGATTAGTCAATAATTAATGAATGGTTGAGATTTAATCTAATATAATGACTACAATTTTATTGTAGCCATTTGAAAACTATCCCTTTTTATGATATGTAAAATAAATTTGAGATTTTTCTACTTAGGTCAAAATATTTTACTCATGAACACATCAATGTATAAATAAGAATGTTAATTTTCAAACTTTTTACAAAAACCCACTAAATCTTAATTTAATACTCAATATGCATGCGTACAATAACACAAAATAATATAATTACCTCCATTAATTTTTATACAAAGAAATATTTTATGTCTTACAAATAATACCTATTGGTTGTAATTAAGAGTTAGTAATTTGGTTATATTTCTTTGTTATGGGTATGTACTTAATAGTTGTATCATTGGGGGATTTGGAGCCGCCAAGTAGCCCAAGGGAGAGTATCGACCACTTCATTTTAGCATTGCCATGGCCTACCAACTTTTGCCGTACAACCAGATGCACTAGGCCACCGGGTGTGGTTCTCCCGAACTATTTCATGGTTCATGGCTTATGGCTGCAAAAGGCGTTCCCACCGGGGGCACATAGACTTCCAGGGCACTCGTCTCCAATAGAATGTAGTCCTATGCCACAATTTGACCCGAATGCCATCGCACCACGTTACAACATTCTAAAGCATTTTTAGCCTGATCTTACCACTATGGATCCAACTACATACTTCTCTTTTGGAAACATGAATGGGATAAGCATGGAACGTGTACCGAGCCCATGTTCAACCAAACACAATACTTCACTATCACTGCGGATATTATTAATGGTCTTGATATCGTAGGAATGCTAAGGAATGCAGGTTAGATAACAAAACTCGAGTTCATGATACGCATCATATATACTATATATGTTACAATATGTACAAATTAAATTATGATGAGAAACATAAAGGCACGATTTTTAGCAAAAACAGAATAACAACAGCAGCAGCAAATATGATAAGAGCAGGATCTTTTCATTGAGCATTTTTGTGTAAATTTTTCTGAATGACTGCTACAAGAATTTCTGTGCCTTATATATGACACACTACTACACAACCCTAGTGACAAACCACTAGCAGTCTTACAGCTCATGCAATAAAAGACAGAATAAGAAAAGCTGCCCTGCAGCACTAGCAGACAAACAATATTAAGGCTTAATTCCTACTCTCTATTTCATCACTCCCCCTCAAGCTGAGAGTGAAGGCTGAGACTGAACTCCAAGCTTGGTCATTAATTGATTCATTTGTTCAACTGATAGAATCTTGGTAAACATATCTGCAAGTTGCTGAGAGTTGTGAACATAAGTAGGAGCAATGACCCCTTCACTTGACTTGTCTCGAATAAAATGACAGTCAATGTCAACATGTTTTGTTTTCTCATGATGCACAGGATTTGCAGCAATGGCTAATGCAGCTTGATTATCACAGAATATAGATGTTGTCCCTAGCTTAGTCATTCCCAGATCCTTTAGCAATTCCTTGACCCACATCACTTCACATACTGTCAATGCCATTGATTTGTATTCTGCTTCTGCAGTACTTCTTGCAACTGTAGACTGTGTCTTTGATTTCCAAGAGATTGGAGATCTCCCAAGGAGAATGCAAAATCCTGATGTTGATCTTCTAGTGCTCTGGCACCCTGCCCAGTCACTGTCACAGTAGGCTTTGAGCTCAGCACTTCCTTTTGAGGCTAAAAGAATTCCTTGTTGAGTTGACCCTGACAAATATCTGAGAACTCTTATAGCACACTGATAGTGAACATCAGTTGGTTTGTGCATAAATTTGCTTAGCACATGTACTGTAAAGGAGATGTCAGGTCTTGTGATAGTAAGGTAGATGAGTTTGCCTATTAGCCTTTGATATGGTTCAGGGTCAGCCATGACATTTCCACCATCAGCTTTTAGTTTTAGATGTGGATCCATGGGAAGCTTGAGAGGTCTCACATTCATCATGTCATATTCTTCCAGTATATCTGTAATATACATACTTTCTTTGAGACAAGAACATCCCTTGTTCACTCCTGTCTACTTCAATTCCAAGAAAGTATCTCAACTCACCCATGTCTTTCATGTTAAATTGAGATGCAAGAAACAATTTTGCCTCATTGATTTCCTTCATGTCATTTCTAGCAACTATCAAATCATCAACATAGACTAGGATCACTGTCAAACTTTTCCCTTTTTTCTTACAAAACAAGGAGTAATCTGATTTTGACTGCAGGAACATATTGCTTTTTAGGGCTCCACTCAACTTTGCAAACCACTGTCTAGGAGCTTGCTTAAGCCCATATAGAGATTTGTTCAGTTTGCAGACTTTGTCAGTTTTCTGGTCAGCTTGCTCCCCCTCTCCATGAACACTCACTCTGCTTCCAATTCCTGTATACCATTGAGGTAACTTCATATACACATCTTCCTGCAATTCACCATGCAAAAAAGCATTTTTAATATCCATTTGATGCACAATCCACTCTTCTAGGGCAGCAACAGCAAGCAAAGACCTTACAGTGGTCATTTTTGCCACAGGTGCAAATGTTTGGTCATAGTCAACACCATACACTTGCTTGTTTCCTAGAATGACAAGTCTTGACTTGTCTCTCTCTTTCTCTCCATTAGGCTTGTATTTGGTTTTGTACAGTCATTTACAAACTATAGCCCTTTTTCCCTCGGGAAGATCAGTTATTTCCCAAGTATTATTACTTTCCAAGGCTTCTAATTCCTCATTCATTGCATCAACCCGCTCTTGTTTTTTCACAGCTTGTTTGAAAGATTTTGGCTCAGAGGTTTTTATGACTTTAGACATCAACACAGAAAAGGTATTGCTGGTTGGGATATTAGCAATGGTTTGTATTTTTTCTGGGACAGTTTTAACAGAAAAATTGGTTGAGGTTTTTCCTATCACATAGTCTTTGTGCCATTTGGGAGGCACATGTGGTCTAGTGCTTCTTCTCATTCCTTCCTCATCATTATTCTGATCATTATCAGGTTGAACAATGTCTTCCTCAGTTTCTTCATCCTCTACATGATCTATTTCCTCATCTCCCTCCATTGCAGTCCTCTCATCATCCACTATTCCCTTATTGTCAATACAAATTCCTGTATTGTCTATAAATTTCAAACTGAGTTTTACTATGAGAGTGAAATAGTTTGTAAGGACAAATGGATTCATGAAATTTTACATCTCTACTCACAAATATTTTGTTTTCTGCCAAATTTAACAGCCTGTATCCCTTTTGATTTAGAGGATACCCTAAAAACACACATGGTACACCCCTCATGCTAAACTTGTCTACATTTCTACTTGGATTACTAGCCATGGCCAAACATCCAAATACTTTCATATGACTGTAAACAGGTTTAGTTTTAGTAAGTACCTCATATGGACTCTTATGGTTCAAGAGTGGTGTGGGCAGTCTGTTGATGATGTACACAGCTGTCTGCACACTGTCACCCCAGTATTGCAATGGAATTTCAGCTTGTATCCTTAGAGCTCTTGCCATCTCCAAGATATTCCTATGCTTTCTCTCAACTCTTCCATTTTGTTGTGGTCTGTCCACACAACTTGTCTGATGCACAATTCCCAATTTCCAGAACAACTTCTTGCAACTCTCATCATCAAATTCAAGTGCATTGTCAGATCTTATGTTTTTCACTTTCTTTCCATATTGAGTTTTGCTCATATGAACAAATTCCTCTATAGCATTGAATTCTTGAGATTTTTCTTTCAGCAATTTTATCCATGTAACCCTGGAGAAATCATCCACTATTGTCAGAAAATATCTTTGATTGTATCTAGTTGGCACTTTATAAGCTCCCCAGATATCTATGTGAATCAGCTCAAAAGCTTGTTTTGCTCTAGAGTTGCTCAATGTATAGGGCAACTTTGTGAACTTGGCAACAGGACATGTCAGGCACACATCCTCACATTTCTTCTCAATCCCTTTCAGATCTTCAATTTTTCTAATTTTTATCATGGGTGCATGACCTAACCTCTGGTGCCAAAGAGTTGGTTCACTCAGCTTGTTCACATTTCTCACAGTTCCTGGAAGAGTCACTGTTGAATTCAAGGCCACTTTCTCACCAAGTCTCTTCAATTCACCAAGTTTCTTAATCACATTCTTCATTGACTCATTTATGAGATAGTACAGACCATTCTCAGCCTTGCCTATCCCTCTGATCTCTCCAGTCTTCTTGTCTTGTATCACACAATAATGAGCATGAAAGTCCACTTTGCATGACTCATTCTCCACCAACTTCTGTACAGATAACAGATTATGCTTGAAGACAGGAACATATAAGACTTCTCTGAGTTTTATCCCATTCTCTAGGCTCACACATCCTTTATGAGTAATTCCAGATGTGTGACCTGTTGGAAGATTTATTTTTGCTTCACTTCTGCACTTCTCAGCATTTTCAAGCACTTCCAAGTTCCCTGTCATATGATCTGATGCTCCTGAATCAATGATCCAAGGTGTATTAGCTGCATTGGCAAAATGACAGCTCACCATTCCAGCATATGTAAAGTCAAGATCATCTTCTTCTTCCTGTCCTGTTCCACCAGATTTCCCTACAGTTGGCCACATTTTTACCAGCTGCTCTAGTTGACTTGCATTAAAGGGCAGAGCAGAAGAGTTACTGCTTGTACTACCTGTTTCTGTATGCACATTTGCAGCAGTTCTTCCACCTCTTCCTACTCTACCTCCTCTATTTCCTCTTCCACCTCTAAATCCACCAGTGAAGCCACCTCTGTTGTTGCTCACTCTAGGTTCTCTTTGAGCTCTTGGATGTCCATTTGGAAATCCCTTTAGATACCAGCACTTCTCCCTGAGATGACCAATCTTACCACAGTGAGTACAAAACACTTCTCCTGTCATTACTTCATTGCTCCCTTTGCTAAACATTGCCAAGGGTTCTGCTTCTTCCTTCACATTTTTCAGCACTGTTCTCTGATTCTCCTCTTGATGTAGAGTGTTACATGCTGAATCTACACTAGGCAAAGGTGTTTGCATGAGCAAATGACTTCGTTGTTGACTGTAACTTTCATCCAACCCATTCAGAAACTGAAACAGCTTCTGCTCATTCTGATGCTGATTCAAGGCAGTGAGAAATGCAGTAATTTCTGCATTAGTAGTAGTAATGGGAGGTAAACTTGTCATGCTCTCTAGTTCCTCCCACAAGATCTTTAAATCTGTGTAGTAGTCAGTCACACTTTTGCCTGACTGCTTTGTTTCATATATTTCTTTGTTCAATTGATACTTCCTTGAACCATTTGCAATAGCATATCTTTGCTCAAGCTGTTTCCAAATCTGAGAGCAGTTGCTAATAAACATAATAGACTTCTTAATGGAATCTGACACATTTCCTAATATCCATGCTATTATCATATTATTACAAGTATCCCATGCTTCTTGTTTCACTCGATCACTCAGATCTCTTCCTACTGTTCTAGTCACAAATCCATACTTTCTTTTGGATCCTAAACTGATTTCCATTGATCTTTTCCAAGACCTGTAATTACTTGACCCTTCTAGTTTTTCTATGCTGATAGAGTTGCTTCCATCAGAGGGGTGCAAATATAGGGGACTGGTAGTCTCTATTACAGTCGACATGTTTCAATACAGCAGGAGTATAGTAAGATTTTAACAATAAAGATGTCACCTTTATATGTTTCTCCTACAGATCTACAGTTTTAAATATTAAAGAACAAATCTTTAAACTTTTCTATATGAATGCTGTTAATTTACTTACCTCTGCTCTGATACCATGATGAGAAACATAAAGGCACGATTTTTAGCAAAAACAGAATAACAGCAGCAGCAGCAAATGTGATAAGAGCAGGATCTTTTCATTGAGCATTTTTGTGTAAATTTTTCTGAATGACTGCTACAAGAATTTCTGTGCCTTATATATGACACACTACTACACAACCCTAGTGACAAACCACTAGCACTCTTACAGCTCATGCAATAAAAGACAGAATAAGAAAAGCTGCCCTGCAGCACTAGCAGACAAACAATATTAAGGCTTAATTCCTACTCTCTATTTCATCAAATTACTACCTCTGTTACATAATAGGTGCAACTTTTGAATTTTTTATATCTTACATACAATACTCAAAAGTTAATCGTCACATAATTTGTCTAATAAGTAATAACATTATGCTTTAACGTATACATTGGTGATTAACTTCAGGAATTCACCCGGGGGATAGGCGTTTAACTGCGAGGAGCGTAAGAGCAGCTTTTAGTGGAATGGATCACATTAAAGAACCATTTATTCATTGTGATTGGAGAGGAAGGTTTATATTGGAGCTCTACTTTTGCCTAAATCGTGATGCAAGTCAATTTGTTGATTGTAAAACCTTCTATGACATAGATAATGATTGTAATTCAAGGTTTGGCTTTTAAAGAAACTAGCTATTCGTAGATGGTTTCATCGATTGTAAAGGAGAGTTTTATAAATAATGAATAATAATAAATAATAAAAATACAGTTTATTTGCTTATTGCCTATTGCCTCTCTTTCTTTTTGTGATTTTTTCATCTAGTATTGTTCTTTTAAGCCTATTGCCTCAATTTCTTTTTGAGATAAAAAAAGGTTATTAGCTACATAATTAGACTCAACAGATGGAATTTGATCTAATTAAAAAGATAACAACATATAAAAGCCCATGTCATAGATTTAATAGCTTGGGCATTTCAGGAACATGACTGATTATTGACTACTGTGATTATCTGATCTAGAACACTTTAAGGTCATATGAACATGAAATGCTAAAATCCAACAAGGGTATTTAAATCACACCAATGGTGTAACAAGTTTAAACGAACTTATAAACATAAAAATAAATACACCTTTTTTTTTACAGGAAAATAAATACACTTCTTTTGAAAGTTTTTAATAAATACAATTTTGTATGAGACATCTAAGTCAATTTTATCTAGTCAAAGTCTACTAGGATGTCAATTCAAAAAAGGTCAACACATTATATACACCCAACTACTCAAGGGTGATGTTGTTTCTGGTTGGGTTTATCGGTTTCGTTTTATAACAATTCAAATGACTAGCGGGTCGGTTTTAAAAAGTTATCGAATCGATTTGCTTTGTTTTTATTTTATTTGCAGTTTTTATTAGGAGTGGTTTCTGATTCATCAGATTGTAATCGGTTCAGGTCATAATGAATCCAGATTAAAATCATTGAACTGAGTCGATTTGAAAACGAATTTACTCATTTTTAAAGCCAATTTGCTAACTAACGCCCTTTGTCCACATTTGACCTTCATACCCTTATACAAAACCCCCAACCCCTTCCCTCTCTACCGTACCCCACCACCCTTCCTCTCTTACTTTCTCTCTCTTCTCAAAATCCACCACCGTGGTCCCCTGACGCAAACCAACCACCGCCGTAATTCCGCCACTTCTGCCAAAGATCCACCACCGTCTCTCTCCAACACTTGCTTCATTTCCCGGCACGGTAACCGCGAAGATCTTTCACCACCACAACCACCACCGACGACTTACTGCCGACTCCGCCACCGAAGTAATGTCAGGGAATAATACCACTGCCCCAGTACAAGTAAGTGCAGCAATTATATATTTGATTTATTACTTTTTTGAAAACCTATTTAATTCATTACTATTGCATGAAACGCCTATAAATTTCGTATCTCCATTGAAAAACAAACCTTTATTTTTTATTTTATTTTTTTGTAAGCATGAAAAAGCAAACTCATTAGTGCACGTACAAGTAATTATATAGGTATAAAAGTCATTTAATATTCCTTTCAGTTCTATTCAGTTTACATTTACTGAAGTGAGGTGAACTGAACTGATTGGACTTGAATTGAACTAAATAGAGGTGAAATGAATATTATAAGAGAAAAGAAAATTAAGAGATGAACTAAACTGAATTGAAATTAAAGTGAGGTGGATAGGGTCTTATTTTAACTCATAATATCTAGGTTGCTTGGAAACTCTATTAAAAATAAGGACCAAACTAGTTATTGATTTAAATCACTTAAATTCGCTGTCAATTGTTAATAAGTTAATCATTAGTTCATTACTACCTATTATTATTACTAGTTTTACTAACAATTTGTGAGGTACGGATTAAAAAGAATCACAATTTGAAAGTATAATTCACCTAATTTGATTTTCAGTCGGTTCAAACTCTGTTTTTTTTTTTTTTTTTTTTTTTTTTTTTTTTTTTTTTTTTTTTTTTGGGTGCAAATGTGCATTTGATTGTTAATATGATTATAAGTGTTATTATGTTTACAATTGTTTATAACATTTATGGATTTAATTGATGATTGTTAATATTGTTTAGCAATTGTTAATACATGGTTACAATTGATAATATGTTTAGAAATCGTTACTATAGGTTTAATAGTTTCTAATACTAATATAGATTTAAATGATGTTTTAAGAAATTAGTGTGGAATTTGTAAGTAAAATATATATCTCAAATAATTGATACTTCATTCATTTTAAGATCAGAGTATAGCTGAAAGTTGAGTTTAATTAGTGTGGAATATGCTTTAACTTAATTGTTCAGTAGTAGTATTGTTTATGTTGTTATGTCGGTTCTTATATAGTATGTTTTGTTTTGATATAAAGGAATTGGAGCCGGAGGACAGTGGCGATGGTGTGAACTATAGTGGACATTTTCAAACAAACACGATATTTTCGAGTTTTGATGATGCTGTTGAATGGGCGAATGGAATTGCACGACCAATTGGATTTCTATTCACGAAATCATCTTACAGAAGCTCCCATGATGGTCGTCCAATTTGATATTTGGCTTGTGATCGTGGGAAGAAGAGAAAGGAAAGAAATTTGGAGAGCGCGATACGCAAGAATACAAAAGGCAAGGCAAATAGTTGCCCCTTTTACATAAAGATTGAGTATGAGAAAATCACAAATGGTTGGAAGATCTTTTGTAAAAATGATATTACTGGCACACACAATCATCCTTTCGTTGTATATCCGGAGGGTTATCGTCAAATCAGTGGTCTCAGGTGCGAAACAGGTGGTGCGTGATATGACGAAGGCACATGTGCCGCCTCGTAGGATCATGGCAACTCTTAAGGAAAAATATCCTAATGATCATCTGAACATCAGGCACGTATACAACTATAGGAGTGACATCAGAATGGAGCGATTTTAGGGGAGAGAGTTTGTTCAGCAGGTCCTTCATTTGGCTAGAGAGAGCAAATACGTTACCTGGGTTATGTCTGATGCTGAAATGTTATGATGCAAACATTCATGGCACACCTGGACACAATGAAGTTGTTACGCTCATATCCTTACGTGATTGGTATGGATTCTACTTACAAGGCCAATGAATATGACATGCCATTTTTTGAGATTGTTGGGGTTACACCAACAAATCGAAACTTTCTTGTTGGTTATGTGTTTATGCGATCAGAGACCGAAGAGAGCTATCGATGGGTGTTGGAGAAATTGAGAGTGTTGATCGGTAACGAAAGAGAGCCATCAGTATTTTTAAGCGACGGTGAGCTTGGCTTATGTGCGTCGCTAAGGAGTGTATTTCCCAACACAACACATTTGTTTTGTCGATGGCATATTAACAAGGAAGTGGAGGCTTACGTGACTGCATTTTTCAAAAACATGTTAATGGGATTTAATTTTACGAAAGATAGATGGAAACATGTCATGGATGCTTCATCCGAAGCGGAGTATGAGCAAGCCCTCCAAAGACTGAAAACTACTTGGGGAAGATGGCCGAAAGTGATTGATTTGAGGGCACTTGGCTAGTGCATAAAGAGAAATTCGTCAAGTGTTGGACAGACCAAGTACTGCACTTTGGTTATGTCAATAATTGTAGGGTTGAGAGCCAACATTTGCCGTTAAAGTACTTTCTTGACTCGGCTACTGGAGATTTGGATACGATATGGACTGAGGTACATAAGCAGATTACAGCTCATATCTCAGGGATTCGTTTTAGTTTGTATGCATGTAGATTAGAATCGGGTATGATCTCAAAATACAAACACCATGTGCCGTTACAACACCTTAATGGAAATGTTTCCAGCCATTGTTTATCCATTGTGGATGCTGAGACGGTGAGGATGAGGGAGTTGAATGGAGGGGTGCATCAACGTTGTGGTTGTTCACTCCGGGTTACCCATGGGATACCATGTGCTTGTCGAATATATACTTTGATTGTTACAAAGGCAAAGTACTACTTAGACCAAATTCATCCATTTTGGAAGACTCTTAGCATCAGTACATGTGTTGACATGCCTGAGTTCACAGCCAAATACGTAGCACAATCCATTATTGGTAAGGTACATACTAATTTTTTCAGCATCAATGATTGTAGATATGTCCACTTGCTTCCGGGAATTATTTTGCCTTACATAGTTGGGTGGAAAGACGTTATTAGTGATGCAAACTGCGGTTTTCGATGTGTGGCCGACTTCTTCATGGGTGATCAAGAACAATGGAGACTAATTCGACAAACAATTGCCAATGAGATTGCAGCTTATTCCTGGTTGTATAGCAAGATTTACTGTAAGCCGTGCGGGTTGGATTATGAACTCTGGCGCATCAGATGGAACGGCGGGTCGTGTGAGGAAATTCACTGGATGGTAGTCATTCAGGATTTGTTTCCTATAGCTACGTTTTTCAACGCAATGGTGATTTTTTTGTGGTATCGGGTTTGCTCGAAACGACGTCTACCCATGCTGCACAGTGTTACCGTTGTGAGCCCCTAACACAGCAACTGCGCCCAAATCAGAGTTCGTGATTGCTATCGTAGGTGGCTCACATTTTATTCATTTGGAGCTTGAAAGTGACCATCCTATTCCCCCTATTGCGGACTTCTGGTTTCGGATTCGTGAGTCAAGTGTTGTTGGATGGGAGCAGCTATATGAGCATAGAATTAACTTGTGGCACAAATTAGCTGTATGAACTTTGCGTGTGAACTTTTGATTGCAATGAAATCCAATGTTTATTTATTGTTTTGTTATGTTTATTTTTATGATATTGGTTTGTTTCATGTTGAGTTCCAATGAAATTCAGCACAAAATTTTGAGACTTCTACCTCTCAAGCAAATTTAACAGTATAACAATGGCAAAATTATCTGACATTCTGTAAACTATGTCAAAGAATATTTTGATAAACCTAACTGTGACTTTTTGGCTATACACATGTGACTCTCTCCTGGTTTCACAGTACTATTCAATGTCAGCGTGTACATAATCAACAAACACAAAGTTCTTCTGAAGGTCATACAATACATAAGCAATTGCAGCACTAACAATCGAAAGTCCGCTTAAGATTAACCGTAACTGCAATGCTGATGGAATGCCGGCTGTAGCAGCAAAAATGACTGTTGCACCTATCAGTAATTTCTGCCACATCTGAAAACCCTCGTAGGCTCCTTTACATGACGAACACTTCAGGGTGTGCTGCTCAAATCTATCCAGCATCTGCATACAATAGATATTACACAGCATAAGATGTTTTATTTGGCATAATCGATTCTTTTAGGCACACCAACTACTACAAGAAACATTATGAATTATAAAAGGCTAGATTATGGAAATGCCCTGTGATTAGGGAGGTACTGCAGTGCACAAATTATAATGGTAAGTGGGTTCATTCAATAAGACCACCACATACTGTAATATAACATAACTGGGGACAGAATCTATATCTTTATGAATTAGAATGAACTACTCCATCTATCCAGAACTAGTTGGCACATTGTTTGAAGATTTCACAATCAAAGTTCAAACATGATGTAACAGATATACCCTATATTCCTCTCCCAATCATTTACTTCGTATTGAAATATTGATTATCCATTACATTTTTAGAAAGTGACAACTTAGTCCAAACATTTTTTTAATAGTATATGGATGTGACTTTTACATCCGGAGGAAATGAGTTCCATGTAACTACTACCTCTGTTTCATATTATTTGCAACGATTTGACATAAAGTAGAGAGGAAAAATGTCTAATCGATGAAACGGAGGTAGTATTAATTTTGAACATACAGAAATTGACATTTTGCAAGTGCAGGGGGAACCATTGAAAGGTTCTGAACATCTGAGACACGGAAACCCCCCCCCCCCCCCCCTCCCCCAGGATATCAGCAAGAGGTTGCAGACAGGCTAGTAGATTTGATTGATAGTGCGATTACTAATCATTAGCCCAACACTCTATTCTACAGCACAAATCCCCCCAAGTGCAAATACCCAGGATAATTATTGCACAGACAATAATCATAAGTTTTAAAAGTTTCTATTTATAATTGGTTTGTCATTTTTACTATTTGGCTATTTGCATGTCTGGAGGTTTCGTGGAAAGAAGAAATAAGAAAATAAGCATCTCAAAAGAGTCAAAAGCATCCCCTTGCTTAGTATCACAGGCTAAAGCACAACGCTTACCTGACGTTTGGACAAAACTGTTGACGGTAAAGGCTGTTGCTTTACATCACCAAACCATTCAGGTTGCCCATCACCATGCCGTCTCAGCCAGTTACGAAACGCCAAAACAAACCGATCTGACTGTGTTGGTGTGAAAGTAATTTTTGTGTATTGTGAATTAATATCTTCAGAATCATCTGTTGTTTTAGAATGAAAATATTTTTCTTGACCCTGAAGCACAATCATATCTCCATCATACACTTTGTTTGACGTCCAATGTTCATGCCATCTTGGAACCACCTGAAACAATCAGAAGCAACAACAAATAAGAACAGATGTATTATAAAGCACAAATGATGTTCCTTGAGCTCCAGTCCTTCACGAGGATAGTGCTTAAGATTCTTGCAGATAGTCCATCACTCATATGCTTTTTTTTTTTTTTTTTTTTTGAAAGGACTCATACGTGTTAAAAAGCTTGTTATATCAGTTAGTAGATTAAGAGAAGAGAAAAAGAAACAGAAACCTTAATGATTAAATTGTACAGAAGGGAAAGGTGAAAAGATAAGCTAATTATTATTAAAAGAATATCCTGAGACAATATGTACTTCCAAATTAGCATATATTATGTCTTCACCCTTCCTTCTCTATCCTGAATCATTTGCACATTTTTGGATTGAGAGAATTGGAGGGAAAGGAAGAGAAGGGAAAAGAAGGGATTCATCCTCCCTTCTTTGGGGTAGGAGGGAAAGGAAGGGAAATGGAAGGCCCCATTTTCCCTCCATCTTTAATAAAACAAATCCTTCCAATGTTCGAAAGATTTGGAGAGAAAATGTGACCTTACCTTCCCCCCCCCCCCCCCCCCCCTCTCTCTTTCATTCCTTCTTTTTCCCTCCCCTCCCTTTCTCTTCTACTTTGTTATCCAAACAAACCGTTATAGCGTGTGTCTAAATATTGCAGCAAGAGAGGGAAAGAAGTTCAGACAATAAAATCTATCTCCGCAGAGTAAGAAAAGAAACACACAAAATTTGCATATTTTCAAGTATATGACAGAGGATGGCATCATCTTTTCAATAGTGCGAATTTCAAGCTCTCACCTGCCACCAAGAAGGACCCGGCACTGTCAACTGGAAAAAGTTACGAGCACTGCAAACAATTGAACGTGTCTTGCCAGGTGCCATTGGTATGTTGAAGGAACATATCCATATTGTCCACTTCTGGTCACCTACAATAGGAAGCTTTGCATCTATCTCTATCCTGAGCCAAGAAAAAGAAAATCATCACATTTGTGGAAACAACTAGTTCAATAAATCATCTTATATCAATCAATCAATCAAAGCCTTAATCCCATAAGTGGGGTAGGCTACATGAACCAAATTTGATTATTCCGTGTAGTCATCGACATAAATCTTCCTCCACCATCATCTTATAGTCCAACAAAAATTATCATTCTTTAGGAGGAGGGAATTGAATAAAGCCCTTTTTGAAGCATGCTACAAGACAGTAAAACATCCCATAAATTTGTAATGAAAACAGAACCAAAATAACAGAAACTATCCACTCAAACATTAGAAATGGATTTTCTGCCAGGCTCTAGACAAGGCATACTGACAATTCCTTCATTATGACTGTAATGCATCCTAGATTGAAGTACAATAACAAAATTGGTCAAACCAATTCCAATACGACAAACCCCAACTATTATGCATAATAGCTTAAACATAGCAGACAATCTCGGACTTACTTATTCATATAGTAACAAGGTGCAATAAATTCAGCACTTATTTTTGGGTTGTCATCATTGGCTCCAGCAAAGCCCCAAGGACCACTGGATTCAACCTTGAATGGCAAAGGCTTGGCCCTGTCCCTCCTTCCTGTAACCTGGATTTGTAAAAAAGCATATAGGGATGGAGTCAGCTACAGCAAAGAGTATTCAGCTCTTAAGGACAATCTTTAAAATGAGGTTCCTTATACACAGAAACTTCAATGCCTACGTTGCCTATGAATATAACACGTCTTACAGAGTCTCCAATAATCAAAGCAAAAGATAAATCAACTTCCAGCACGCCATGCTATTATATGAGGATTGAGTGAATAAGTTATGGAAGGTATGCAGTAAGTAGAAGCAATTTTAGTGTTATATTGAATCCAACTGATAAAAGCTGCCATAGAGTTTCATTTCAAAGAAGGGATTCACTAGGTTATGACAGGTGTTGCAGTACTTGCATACGATGAGTGTTTAGTGTTTACACTAGTCACCCAATTAGCATGTCCGCATTCAAATGGCCAGCTACCAAAAAAAAAAAAAAAAATCCATTATGCCTTTTATTAGGCTTTGAAGCTTTGAGAAATGACTTGACTCGGAAACTGTTAGGGTATGTCTTTAAGTCCTAGTGAGTGATATTGGTAATTTAACACTTGGCAGGGCTAATGTAAAAAAGAATACTTATTGTCACTTTGTGAAATTTAGAAGCTCGAGTCTTATTGAGATAATTTTTAAACTAACGAATTTTAAAGATTTCAAAATGTACTTTTGACGTTTTACTTTTAGAATCTCATTTTAGTTCAAAATCAAATTAACCTGAAGAGAAGAAGCTTAGTGGCAAATTGCTTTGATCAAATGGCAACCAAAACTTCTAAACCTTAGTCTAAACTCTAAACCACATCACACATACTGACATACATATTAAGGTCAACTAAAAACGCAATGGTCCAAGATTGAAGTAGACCTTGTGATGAGCAAAGTCTATGTGAGAAGGATCCGAGACATTCTCCATCAAAGTATCGTAGCCATAAAACAAATCACGCTGGATCGATACTGTGGCAAATTCAGGCTTATCAAAGTCATCTGGCAACCTAGCCAATAAACAACACAACCCCAAATCAGCAATTAATATTCCAAACAATGTCCTACTTATAACACACCACAAACATTAAATAAAAATGAATATAATAACTAGCTACTACGTAATAAACAATTATCTTACACCTAACTACCAAGTACTAATTAACTATATATTCAATATAAAATACATGAAAGCCAAACTGCCAAAGCATAATCATTATTTAATTACAAACTAATTCACATTTCTAAGAATTTAGGATAAGTTACCTAGGAGGTTGAGTTACACTGGCTCTCTCCCATCCATTCTCATCAGGCCAAACAAAGAGCAAGCCTTGAGACACCATAGTTGGAAACCTTGTGGCACAGGCTCTAGGTGACTTCACGGCCCGAGCTTCCGGTCCCTCCGATCGGGCTTGGGGGATCCGAGTACACGACCCACAACCATTAAAAGACCAACCATGATACGAGCATTGCAAATCCCCATTTTCATCTATCCTCCCTTCCTAACAAATCATCCAAATCATCACAACATAATTTATAAATGTCAAATCAATACCACCAAAATCAACCAAATTGAGGAGTTTAAAAGGATCCAATTCATCAAATCAATCAAAAATACAAGAAACCCACTTCATTAAATCAAACAAAAAACATGAATTTAATAAAAAATTGTCGAAATTCTTACAGATAGAGGAGCAAGACGATGTGGGCATTTGTCATCGAAAGCAACCCATTGATTATTCAACTTATCAAACCACAAAACAACGTCGCGTCCAAGTAGCTGAAAAGGGGTAGGAACGCGAGAATCGAGATCTTCAATAAGAGAGACAGGGTACCAATGATCTCGCCATGTAAATTTGGAGGATTGCTCTGTTTCTTCAGCTCCAGGTGAAACGACGTCATCTAAATCAATGGGTACTTCTTCTTCTCCTTGCTTTTCTTCAGGAGAGCTGATTGAAGGAGCGGTAACACGTAATACTGGAAAATTCGAGAACCTTCTAGAAGAAGAAATGATCTGGGATTTGCGATGGTGAGGAGAGAGAAAGGGGAGAGGGGAGAATTTAGTGAGAGAAGTTGAAGATGGAGTGGGTGTTGTGGTAGAGAGAGAAAATGCCATTCTTGGGGTTGTTTAAGCTGTAATGGAAGATGAAGTTTCTCTAAGATTTATGAAAAATGGAGATTGAGTTGAGAATTATGGAGAAAGAGATAGAAAGAAGAGTTTGCGTGCAAGTATGAGAAAGAAAGAACAGTCGTGAAGAAGTTCGAAAGGAGCAGGGAATTCGAGAAGACGACAATGGAGGATTACAACCACATGTTTTTCATTTGTTTTGTCAAATTTCCAGTTGTGGGGATTTGATTGCAGGTGGTGGGACTGAAAAACTGGTGTTTTCGGACAATAGTTTGATTTGGTATTTGAAAGGTGTGGACTAAAGGTCGGCATAGACCGTGCCAGCACACGGGCGGCGGCATGGCCCAGCATGGCGGCTCAGGTGTGGGCGTGGGCCGTGCCATGAACAAACTTTTTAAAAATAGGCACGGCCTAGCACGGCACGCGACCCGTCAGGCACGGCCCGTGCAAGTAGCCGTTTAATAACCGTTTTCCAACAGCTATAAACGACTACTTTGCAACAGCCATTAACGACTAGTTTTTACCAAATTACTTCCCAAATTGTTGTACGATTTTTAATTATCATTATAAATTATTCTATTGTCGATTTATCGTACCGGCATATAATAAAATAAGTTATTCATCAATTTTTGTGTTATCGGCTTATCGCACTCGTAAATTTTTTTAATTATATGCATTGTTGCTTTTTGCTAAATAATACGGAGTAATATAATAATACAAAAACATAAACATAAATTACTTAAATTATTTATATAAACTCAATTTTAAAGTTTATATTGATTTTTTAAAAATATATATTAAAAATAAAAAAATAAAAAATTGGGACGGCCCCCAGGCACGTGGACCGTGCCGTGCCGTGGGCTGGGGTGTGCCAAAAATTGGCATGGCACGGCACGGCACAGCCCGCCAGGAAGCAGGCACGGCCCGACACGAGCCACCCCCAAGCACGGCCAGGCATGACCCGCGGCGGCCCGGCACGGCACGATGCCCACCTTTAGTGTGTACCTATGCTCCCTCCGTCTTTTTATTATTTGTTTAATTTCTCCGTAGGCGAACTTTTAAGAGGAATAGTTGAAAATAATTTGATTTGAGCATTATTTTAATTTTACAATATGTTAAGTTCTGTGTCATACACGATAATTTTCAATAACTAATTTTAAAATTAACGTTATGTTATTTTTTTTTTTTACTTTCGTATGTTATATTCATACCAATTGAATATTGAAAAACAACAAAAATGACAGAAAAAAGTCACAATAAGAATAATCAACATGTGTCGTTCTTAGCAAGTATTATTGAAATATCCAGAGTATTAATTGATTGAAATTCTAATCATAAATTATTCAAGGAAATAAATAACAATTAATAGTATCATTTGTTGATTTGATATTCACATTTCATTTTTTTTTTACGGAAACCGAGATGAGCTTTATTAATCAATCTGAGAGTTTAAATCAAAAATTACAAAATCAGAGATGCCCAAAGGGACCTCTTCCATCCATACTCTAAGCTCAGTAAAAATAGAACTAAGTTTAGCTAACTCGTGTGTAACTCGATTACCACTCCTCTTCACAAAGGAGAACGAGCATTCCAAGAGCAAGCTTCAAAATATCATTAACAATCAGGCCGAAGGCAGTGGCAGGAGCGTTTCTTTTCTGCAGATGGTGATGAAGTTTCAAGCAGTTCGTTTCCACGCACACTTTATTGAAACCCGACTCCATGGAGATAGTTAAAGCATGTCTCATAGCCAATGCTTCAGCAACTTCAGCATCAAACTTCCCTCTCAGTCGAAGGCATGTCGAGACCACAACATCACCCACTTTGTCACGCATAACACCACCCATCCCCACATGATTTGTGCTAAAGATTGCAGCATCTGAATTGATTTTTATCACTCCTTCCAAGGGCGGCTTCCATCGTGACTCAAGCTATTGGGAATTAGAGGATGAGATGGAGTCATCCTGCGCATTTTCATAACAACCCACCAATCCCACAGCCTTATGATTGATCTCGCTAATATCCTTTCTCCTCCCTTTAAACACCCAAGCATTTCTCCACAGCCAACCCCATAGAATGCTACAAAATAAGTTCCACCAATGGGAGTCTTTGTGATATTTCCTGATAGAAACGCACCACTCACCAAAGGTATCACCCTCATAGCTTTCCACCTTTTGACTCAGGGGAGATAAGTACCAGATTCGCTTTGCCTCATCACACTAAACTAGCAAATGCAGAACACTTTCTACCTCATTACCACACATGGGACAAGTAGGATCAATCAACTTTTCATTCTTGTATTAACTTCTATTACATAATTAAAAAAAAAAAACAAGAAAAAAAATCATACAATCTTTAAAGACACGCCAGAAGATGACATGTGTCATTACTGGTATGCCTTTTCATACGAAGTATATAGCTATTGATGCTTGGTTGCCTAAACCGCTTTTAGAGCATCACTCTTACTAACAACCTTCATGTTAACCAGGTACAACTTCACTATGAAACTTCTCTAAGGGTCTATGCTCTTCATCTTATTTTTCAGTTCAATTCAGTTTCGTAATTTCCTTCTCTCATAAAATATTCAGTTCAGTTCAGCTCCAATAAGTTCAGTTCAGTTCAACTCAATTCATAAATCAGAACAGGCCCTAACTCTAACTATAACAGGTTGTATAATAAAATTGCATAATGAATTGGGTGTTTTTCTTCTTCTTAAGGCCTGTTCACATTTAATGAAATGAGCTGAAGTGAACTAAACTGAACTGATTGGAGCTGAACAGAACTTAACTGAATAGAGCTGAAATGAATATTTTATGAGAGAAGGAAATTAGAAACTGAACTGAACTAATTAAAGCTGAACTGAATTGAAATTAAGCTGAAGTGAACAGGCCCTTAATTCTGTACCTTAAATTGTACTCCCTCCATCTCATAATACATGAGACGTTGGATTTTTTTTTTCACTATTCATACGAATCATACATTAGGTTTGACCATAATTTTTTACCAACTTAATATAAATATATTTTATCTTAAAATATGTTGTTAGATAGGTTTTAATATAAATTTTCATAAAATAATTTTCATTAATATTTAATTATATAAATATAAAGTCAACCTAATACATTAACATGTGTGTAATGTTTGACTGTATAATGTATTATTGGACAGAGGGAGTAAACAAGAATACACTAAAATATTCACCACAAGTCCACAATTCAACGTCTACACATACATTAAATGTACAATTTAATAATTTAACCAAAAATAATTGATATTAATGCAGAATAAAACGGACATTATTTGAATTATGAAGTCAGCCAGGTCATGTGACAAGAAGATGAATTTCCATTCTCCAGAGCAGTAGCCTAACGGGTAAAGCTAAACCCAACAAATTGCTAGGGTTTGTTTTCCCAGCAAAAGCAATAGCGGGGCCCACTTATGTATTTAGGTGTATAACCATACTCAATAGCGTTGTTTAGCAATTTATGTAAGGAACCAAAAGCGTGGACTGGGGAGTACGTATTTGATGAAAAATGAAGAAAAACCGAGAGAGAGAGAATGAGTACATTCTTATTAACACTTTGTTTGGATAGAAAGAAATGGAAGGAAAAGAAGAGAAAGGGAGGGAGACAATTTCTCTTGTTTGTGTAAAAGATTGGAAGAAGGAAGGGGAAGGAGAGGGAGAGGGAGGGATCCATTTTCCCTTTCTCTTTAATAAGCATAATCCCTCCAAATTTGGAGAGATTTGGAGGGAAAATGAAGCTTACCTCCCCCTCCCTTTCTTTTCCCTTCCCTTCCTCCTTTTTCCCTCCCCTTCCTTTCCTTCCTTCTTTGCTATCCAAACAAAGCGTAAATGCTTGCTCTGCCGGCATATCTTTTTTGACAGGATGTGGGAAATATTTTCTTACACAATTATCCTTCTTTTACGGATTATATGCAATTATGCATGGCTCACTTCTCTTTGCTTAAGCCTTCATTGGGAGTCTCTTTTACCTATAAATGTCTAATTACTTTCATTTTCATTGTATGAGAGATGCTACATATAAACTTGGTTTTGTGGAGTATGTATAAACTTCCAATGAGAAATCGCCACATCATTGCAAGCCAAAAAAAAAGAGGGGGAAAATTAGAAGAGGGGGGGAACTATTTGGGTTTTGGCGCCACAAAGCAAGGTACAAACAGTGGCGGATCCGGGAATCCTAACTAGGGGCCGGGTAGCACTAGACAATTAAAAAAACAATATAACAGCGTTGTAACATAACGTAATATAATCAGCCAAACAAAGTACGTTAAATTTGGATTTAATGCATGTGTAGCCATATAATAATTAACAATCAAATTCAAACATTTTTATTGACAAGGTTATTATTTTTTTTTTCTTGAAGGCTTTTTTTTTTTTTACAAATAATATTTTATATATCATTATACTGTGACAAATTTTTCACCTATTTATTTTTTTTTTTATTTTTTTAAGTCAAAGTTGCATATGAATTTATACGGAAAACTTTTGCATAATTTTTTCCTTGTGTACGTATGCAAATGTAAAAGTTTGACTGAAAATATCTTTAATAATAAAAATTATAACAATTGAATATTAAAAAAAAATTCGTTGAGACGATTCCAATAAGTACTCACATGCTATATTTATTCTGATGCATAAATCACAAACATTTTGTCAAAGTGAACTAGATTACTTGTGTAAAAAGTCAAAACATTTCATTTACTTAAACACGGATGGAGACATCATGGAGTATGATTTTTTTTTATATTCATTATACTTCTCTATGCTTAAGCCTTCATTGAGAGTCTCTTTTACCTATAAACTAGCATAGCACTCGTGCGATGCACGGCTTACAAACCTTATTACTTGTATTCATTTAACAATATTTTAAGATAAAACAATTAAATGAGTAATAATGAATTTACTTACATAGGTGTTTTAATCATACATTTTTCACCTTTCCAAATAATGATATACTACTTTAAAATGGCGGATTAGTCTGTGTGGTTAGCCACACCGTGTGGCCTGGGTTACTCGAGTTACTCGGTCAGGCCACAATGTAGGACCGATTAACCCCTGATCGAGTAACCCCTGACCGAGAAAACCCTCAGTAGGACCGAGTAACCCCTCAAGCAACCCCTGACCGAGTAACCCCTCAGGTAACCTCTGACTGAGTAACCCCTCAAGTATATAACATCCGACTGAGTAACCCCTGACCAAACCCCTCAAATAACTCCTGACCGAACCCCTCAAGTGGTGCCTGACCGTGTAACTCGAGTAACCCTGGCCGCAGCCAGCCACATATAAAAGTTTGTGCTTTAAAATAACTTTTTTATTCTTAAACTGAATGTAAAGTTTTAAAATATAATTCAACTCAATGAACTAATAATCAATACCTACATTAAGTCATTTTTTTTCTCATTTCTACTTGAGTCACTAGCCACCTCATTTTAAAAACTTTGTCCACTAACTCAATATAGCGCTTTTTTGTGTGGCCGGCTGACACACACTAAAGCATGAGTAACCCCTGACAACCGAGTAACCCAGACTAACTAAGTGACCCTTGACCGATCGAGTACCTTGACCAAGTAACCCTTGATCAACTGAGTAATTCTTAACCAAGTAACCCTTGACCGATCGAGTAATCCTTTACCAAGTAATCTCAACCACATAATGTGGTTAGCCACTTATGAAACTTTGTGAATTCCATATATATTTGGAAAATTTACTATTATAATAACAACATGATCGTTGTATATATAATATTGTACTTCGTATATCACAAATTCTATAGCCTTTAAATACACTTGAAATTTAATATGAAAATTCTAAAAATAGGATTTTTGATATTACCAGATAACATGAATAAAAGTCATATCTTTTTATAAACATTTGATATTTTTATTATGTATATAAATATTATTTCTCATATTTTTCTTTCACTCAAAGAGGATAAAAAACATTTGATAACATGTTACAATTAACATATATTTTTTTTTTATTGGATAAATAATTGGTTGAATTGAGTTTGATAATATTAGCGAGGCTGACAACAATGAGAGCACAATTAGGTTTAACATCATGGTTTCAAAAAATAAATAAATAAAGGTTCAACATCATAAGAGCAAAGCCATTGGTTGTCAAAGCCAATAGTGGTCATCAAATATTTAATTCATATATCTCTCTTCCATTTCATTTATGCTCAATCCTCATACTCACTTATGCCCATATACTCTCATTGGTTGCCCAGTACTTGCTTTGGTCATAAATATTTACTTAATTATACTTGTACTAAATAAATAAATAAGAAAATAAAAAGTAAATACTATGAGCCAATTATATCATGACAAGTGGCGGACTCTAATTCTTTGCCCACCTTTTGCCAAAGGTCATGGCCATGACCAAGTCATGACATTTCTCTCTTCAAAATGGATGAAATTTTATTTTTTAAAAATTATTTCATCTTCTTTCTCCTCATGCCCACTACAAAAAGGACAACCAATGGATATGCTCTAAGAAATGATGTTGGCGGCCATAGAAATAATGTGGGGAGGGGAAAAAAATTAGTTTGAAGGAATTTAACCTACTCTAGTACCATAAAAGGGTTTTATTCCTCCGTAATTAGGTGTTTAGATTTCTGTTTTCTTTTAGTTTTCTTGTTTTTGATTGTTTGATTTTTCCTTTTCTTGGTTATTTGTTGCCTCATTTAGAATAACAATAACAATAACAATAATAATAATAATAACAATAATAATAATAATAATAATAATAATAATAATAATAATAATAATGTCTAGAGCATATTCAATAGTTGTACGTGTGCTAATAAAAATAGCAAAAAAATACTCTATAAAGTAAGAGCATATACTCTCTTTGAATTAAGCAATTAAAGTCAACTAATATAGACTAAATATATGCTGGATATCCGTGAATAATATTGGTTGAAAAATAATATTAAGAAGTCAAGGATATTATCTTGGAGTATATTTAATAATAAGATATTTAACAATTATACAGTCTACCACCACCAAAAAAAAAAAAAAAAGGTTTAAAGCATATTCTATCTCCGTTTCATGTTAGTTACAACTTTGGAATATTTTATATCTCACAACTAATACCCCAAAGTTGCAACTAATATGAAACAGGGGTAGTACATAGTTATACGTGTGCTAATAAGAATAGCAAAAATATAATCTACTAAATAAGAATATATACTCTCTTTGAATTTAAGCAATCTAAAGTCAATTAATATGGACAGATTATATGCTGAATATCCGTGAATAATATTGGTTGAAAAATAATATTAAGAAGTCAAGGATATTATCTTGGAGTATATTTAATAATAAGATATTTGACAATTGTACAGTCTACAAAAAAAAAAAAAAAAAAAAAAAAAAAAAAAAAAAAAAAGCCTATAGCATAAACATAATAAGAAAAGCAAAAATAAACTCTACAAAATAAGAGCATATACTCTTTTTGAATTAAGCAATCTAAAGTCAACTAAAATGGACTAAATATATGTTGAATATCTGTGAATAATATATATTTTTTTTGACAGAATATCCGTGAATAATATTGATTGAGAAATAATATTAAGAAGTCAAGAATATTATCTTGGTGTATAATAAAATAATAAGATTTTTTTTAAAAAAACAATTAATAATAAGATCTTTGACAATTATATAGTCTACCAAAAAAACAAAAAAAAAACTAAAACAGGGACACGTGTCAGCTTTGGAGCTAGTGTACCCTGTTTTAATATATATATATATATATATATATATATATATATATATATATATATATATATATATATATATATATATATATATATATATGTCTAATTACTTTCATTGTATGAGAGATGCTACACATAAACTTGGTTTATGTGGGGTATGTATAAACTTCCAATGAGAAATCGCCACATCATTACAAGCCAAAAAAAAAGAGAGGAAAATTAGGGGGGAAAACTATTTGGGTTTTGGCGCCACAAAGCAAGGTACAATCAGTGGCGGATCCGGAAATCCTAACTAGGGGCCGGGTAGCACTAGACAATTAAAAAAAACAATATAACAGCGTTGTAACATAACGTAATATAATCAGCCAAACAAAGTACATTAAATTTGGATTTAATGCGTTGTGTAACCGTATAATAATTAACAATCAAATTCAAACATTTTTATTGACAAGGTTATTATTGTTTTTTTTTTTTTGAAGGTATGTTATTTTTTTTTACAAATAATATTCTATATATCGATTATACTATGATAAATTTTCCACCTATTTATTTTTTTAAGTCAAAGTTGCATATGAATTTATACGGAAAACTTTGGCATAAATTTTTCCTTGTGTACGTATACTAATGTAAAACTTTGACTGAAAATATCTTTAATAATAAAAATTATAACAATTGAATATTAATAAATTTTTTGTTGAGACGATTCCAACAAGTACTCACATGCTATATTTATTCTGATGTATAAATCACAAACATTTGTCAAAGTGAACTAGATTACTTGTGTAAAAAGTCAAAGCATTTCATTTACTTAAACACAAATGGAGACATCATTGAGTATGATATTTTTTTTATATTCATTTTAGTGTAATTTTTCACACTAATATAAACAAGATATAATAGTGGCCAAATAATTTCAATAAATATTATGTAATGAAAATGAGAAGAATGTCATCGAATATGTATTTCATAATATAAGGATTGTTTATAAAAGGTGTGAAAATGGAAAAAAAGAAATTTATCTTCGGAAGATAGTAATAGGTAATAGCTTATCCTTGTGTTGATGAAAGTGGAGGAAAGTGGAAATTCATTTGAGTTAAAAGGAAAAAAAAAAGACACTAAGGGGTCTTGAACCCATGACCTTGAGAACAAACACATTTCACCGATCTTCTCCCTAACAACTGAACTAATGCTAAAGATAGTTAACCTATATTCAGATTATACTTTATATAAATATCAACGTAAATTTTTTCAAATTTTATTTATTTATTTATTTTTGTGGGGGGTAGCATGTGCCCCCCCAGGCGTCAACGTGGACCCGCCACTGGATACAGCGGATATATAAGTTAGGCGCCAAACATGCATTTAATGCATACTAACTAATCCCACTATCGTGTTACTAAATAATTATATTATGACACTAAATAAACAAATTTTGTTACTAGAAGTTATAATGTCCAAGTTGGAGTCATAAATGAAGAGAAAGGTTTTTTTAAAGAATTGAATAATATATCATTTGATAATGTTACTTAAATTACAATTTTATTAAAAAATACAATTTAAAAAATTATTATAAAAATACCAATAAAATTCTTTTATAATGCTCTTTCTAAAGACATACATATCGATATATTTTCGAAGATGTTGAATAGTTGGACAATTTTAGTCTTACTATAGTTTTGTATTCCACCTTTATTTTTTACTCCTGATACCTAAAATCATCATTTTGTTATTAAAAATGGATATTACTTTAAAATAAAGCAACGAAATATAAAAATAACATGTCAAAGGGTTACAATAAAATATTGGATCAACGGTTTGTTACAATAACATATTATAGGGATATAAACCTCTAATCTGATGACGATGTGTTTTTATTCGGCTTTTTTTTTGTTTAATTAAATTGATAAGAAGATTTCTAGCTAATCCCCGTTTTATTTTATTTTTTTTAACATCTTCATTAGCATTACTAGTATGATGTCATTCCTAATTTTCTCACACAAAGGTTAGATTATTTATTACCATTTTTCCTAATTATTAAAGGTGAACAATAAATGAGAAAAAATACCTCACTGGCCCATCGTTAAAAGCATAAAACCCAGGCGCAAATAAACAATAACCCAGTTTAATTTCCTGTATACTAGACTGAATTTGGAGGTCGTTTTTGTTTTATCTATTTTTCCGATCCTCAAAAACTTAGAACTGCCACCGGCAAGCGGCAGCTCAGTCATCGGCGGCGGAGGCGAATACTTAGTTGCTCTCGAACTTGATTTGGTATGTAAATTTCAAATTCACCACAGTGTTAATTCAAATTCATATTTATTTTCAACATCATCAATTTCGTAGTATTTTATATCGTCTCATTCAATCTCAAGTATAACATTAAAGGTAGATTATTATAGAAATATAGATTTCAAGAATTTTCCTATAGAATTCTTAATTTTAGGAACTGAATAAACTAATGAATGAAATCAATTAATTTCTAGTGAAGTCCTTTGTCAAATTCTGTAATTACACTTAGAGCCATGAAAATCCGGGCAATTTAAACTGTCGACTGTTTACTTACTCTGGTCCTCAATCGAGAGGTTTTGAGCTGCAGATTTTAATCAGAAGTTGATTAACCAGCTATATATTGATGATTAAATACAATATATAATGTTCCTAGAAAAAAAAAAAAAAAAAGGGAAAAGGAAAATAAAAGCAACAGTTCAGCAACTTGTACATCTCAATTCCCAGGATCATTGCTAAGTTCATTTGTCATCAAACAGGGTACTGAATTAAAACATAGTAGACAGTGCCCTTAATGCCTACATTGTTTAGATTGTTTGGATGAGTTGAAGATTGAAGAGAATCACACTAAAAGAACTATTAAAAAAATAAAAAATAAAAAAAAAAAAAAAAAGAATGTTCGGTAAAATATACTTCTAGTTTAAATAAGCAGTCATCAGATATAATTCCATTGTCTGAAAATGATCCCTGCATATTTCGAGATTGGATAAACAGATTTTCTTTGCAGAGGAGAGGAAAAGAACATTAAAATTACATTTTTAAGTAATTCCACCAAGGTCAAAGGCAAAAGAGAAATTTTATCCTTTCATTTTTTTTCCAACTATTTCATCGATCTTACATTTCTAATGCCCTGGTACAAACTTAAATATGGTACAACTTTGTGAAGCTATTGAAGCATGCACAATGACATTCGACAACTGCAGAAAAAATAACAGTAGCTCTGTTTAGCGTCATACTAAGTTACTAACAGAGAAATTGTAACTTATAGTCTTGAAGAAAAGAGTTGGCAGCTAATTTATGTCGGAGTGCTGCATCCCGTAAATTATATTAATAGAGAAATTTAAAAATACAAAGGTACCATACTTGGTGTACAATAGCCGCAAAGGAAAACCAAGTTGGTTAAAAAGATCCTACTACCATCTTATTTACAAGTTGATACAACAACACATCTGATGCATTTGTCGTACCAACTTGGACTTACTATTACCATGCTATAGCCACTTATATATGGTGAACATGAGACACTAACCGTCTTAATCATTCCTTAACTTAGCCATCCTAACTGCAATAGCCACATACATCCAGTCATGCACATCTTCAACACGCCTAAAGAATGCATGCCTCCAACTCTTTTTCAGAAATAAAGTACCTACTACTCCCCAAAATCCAGTTGCAAATCCCGACATCACCACCAGGTAGAACCACATCGTCTCACGCTTGTCCTCGCTATCTTCATCTTGGCTTCCTTTACCTCCTGAACCATTATTTGGGGAGTCCTTGCATTTCTTGGGAAGTGGGTCTCCACAAAGGTAAGGATTTCCCTTGTAAATCGAGGGATCGTTGAGGGTTTGCAACTGGTATCCAGATGGAATTTGACCCGAAAGATTGTTGTAAGATAAGTCCAAGGATGCCAAGCGAAATATTGAACCTAAGCTTGTTGGGATTGATCCACAGAGTTGGTTTCTTGATAAATCAAGAGATTCCAACCCATTCAAACCACCTATGTCCTCGGGGATTTGTCCTGATAAGTGGTTGTAAGATAGATTAAGACTCAACAAGCCTGAGAGATTTGTGATCTCGATTGGAATGCTACCAACCAATTTATTGTAAGAAAGGTCGATGTTCACTAACAACCCTAAGTTAGTTGTATATTCACGCTCATATCCTTGTATGACCTCATTTGCTTTTTCGTCATACAAGGATATGAGCGTAAATTACCCAAACAACCAGGAATTTTCCCAGAAAGCCTATTCTTTTGAAGATCTAATGCTGTGCAGGATGCAAAATGGCATATAGACTTTGGGATTGAACCATTCATCAAGTTATTGGATAGGACGAGTGAAGTCAAACTAGGCATTATATGATACAAATGTTCTGGAAGTTGCCCTGAGAGGAATTATAAGACAGATCAATTGCATCAGCGTGATAATTAATACACCTTATTTCTATGGCTTGCACTGGGCATAAATAGGCAAGATAATGAGTTATGGGAGAGAGTTAACTTATTAAAGTTAATGGGAAAGTTAGGACAACCAGTGATATTGTTATTAGAGATATCCACATCAGAAAGAGATTGCAAATTATGAAACCATTTTGGCAATACCCCTTGGATTCCAGCATTAGACAAATCCAAGTTGTAGAGATGCTTTTGTGTTTTGAGCCATTGAGGTAGTTGACTATTGATCTTGCAGGTGCTGGCAAGGAAATCTGTAAGTTGGAAGGGAGGCACCCAACTAGAAGGCAACTTTAACGTTAAGAAGCTTTCATACATACTCAAATAAGTCAAGCTTGAAAGATTAGCAAAGTGAGTTTCAGACAAAACTGCTGCTTCCAATGAATTATAGGAAATGCTTAAAACTTCCAAGGCTGATAACATGCCTAGAGAAGTTGGAATTTTACCTGAGATGCTGTTATTCCTAAGAGAAAGGTACTTTAGGCTTTGGAACTCCTCTCCTAACCAAGTCGGTATACTACCACTAATGAATGAATTGTCGGACAAGTCCAGCCACTCTAAGTTAAAATGGGTGCAAATGGAGGATATATTTTCACGAAACTCCAACAACTTCACTTGTAGTTTATTATAACTCACATCTAGATATTTCAAGTTGCATAAATTGCGTACAAGGTTCCAAATATCTCCTCCTTCAATACCAGTGAAAGTGTTAAATCCTAATTCCAACCCTTCTAGACTTTTAATTTCACCTAGCCAAAGCGGGATTTTAGAATCAAAGTGATTATATGAAAGGTCAAGGTATTTAAAAGAAGTTAGGTTTTGAATAAAAGGTGGAATATGAATCTGATGACTGTTTGTTAAGCTACACCCAGACAAATCCAAAGCAGTCAAAAAAGGAAGTGGCCCCATAAGTGAACCTATCCAATCATGTGCCTGACTTAGATTCACACCACTTAAACCAAGTAGACTCAATTGCTCAAGACTAGAAACCCATTTCAAATTTTGCACAAATAAATCAGGGTCTTTAAATCTGTTCACAACTAGCAAATAAGGATTATAAATTGATAGATCGAGGACTTGCAAGTTAGTGAGATTACCAAGCTCAGGGGGAACTTTTCCATGAATGTTATCGTATGAGAGATTAAGGTACCTGAGTTGGCTCATGTAACCAAGGAATTTCGGGATCTTGCTATAACTGAAATCGTTGATGCTTACATCCAAATGATTAAGATGATTCAATTTTACCAAATAAATCAAAGATGACTCCATCTTTCTAGCTGCAAACAAATACTCAATGGAGTCAAATCCATCATCTTCCTCAGAGAAAGTGCCATGGAGATGAAGTTTGACGACATGGCCGGTAGTAGGATCACACTTGACCCTACGCCAGCTGCAGCAATCCTCGCCTTCCCACGAAGACGAAACTTGTTTGTTAAGGAAGGTAACACTGTCCTTGAATTAGAGCAGTGCCTCCCTTTCAGAAGGTATACACCCCAACTTCACCAACTGGCTGTTGTTGGAGTAGTACCCACTACAATTACACAATATTAAAGTTTTCATAAACAACAGAATTGTAAGAAAACAATTCATTTTTATCATATTTTATTTTTGGTGACTTATATGGCAAAGTTTTATTATTTACTAGTAAGTAAAGTGGAGAAGTGTTTTAGAGTGATAGATGCAAAATGAAAACTCTTCTCATCACACTTTTATAGAATTATAGACAAAACCAACTCTTACTCCGTTGATCGGTCATACTTACAAAGACACAAACACACTGATATAATTTCCATGTCAAAAAAGCCAACAAGAAATTGCTGGATTGTGCAATTGGTGAAACTGTGCAAGTAGTGGCAGAGTCACGGTTTACTTTAAGATTTTGAAAATTAAATTCTGAAAAAACAAATGTTTTTTTTTATTAAATCATTTTTAATACACAAACTAGTTATTGGCTCAGGCGATGCCCCGAGTCATTATAAATTTGTATTTTTGATAAAAACTAAATTTAAAAGGTTAGTGTTCAACAATCTTTATATTTATAAGTGAATAAAATTAAAGTATAATAATAAAAATAAATTAATAATTTATGTAAAAATTACTGAGTAGTTTGTATCCGGTATTGAATATGTAGAAAATTAGTAGCATCCTAGGAATCAACAACCATTAGTATGTGATTAATGTCTTAGTGTACAATTATTTAGAAGTTACATTCTATGGGGAAATTAAGTGCAAAGGTTATACATATGAAGAGTTTTAGGATAATAAATGATGACACATAAAGTGACACATATTGCTTATGTGGAGCCAAGTCATGTGGAAGGAACGGTGATACATGGCAATAGCATGTTGTTCCATTGAGTTTTAATAATATTATAGATTTTTTTATGTGACTTGTCATATTGTGCACACCGTGTGATCATCTATCATGGAGGTTACTTTGTTAGTGTTATTGGAGTTACTCAGTCAATGTTACAGGGTTTATTTCGTCAATGTTATACGTGTTACTTGATTAGTGTTTTAGGAATTACTCGGTTATGTTATAGGAGTTACTTTTTTTTTTTTTTAAATGTGATCATATGGTGTGATCAGCCACATACAAAACACGTTGTTTTTAATAAGTTTGACCAATAATAATATATAAATAGAAAAAATCAAAATAATAAAAATTAATTATAGTGGTAGTTACTGTAAGAACTACTATTGTATGTCAACCAGGTCAAGCAAACATGAGACAAGAACATTATGCTTTCATTTTCCAATAGGCCAGAAATAATGAAGGTTTGGTTAAGACTTTATTGAGCTATATAATTTTAAAAGTCAAGGTCATGAAAATTCAACAAGCTAAGGTTTTCGCCATGTCGATTTAAAGGAAAAATATGTTTATATCAAACGTAAACCACGGGCCGGACCATGGCAATTGGCAAACATCAAGCACTATGTCCATTCATGTGTTATGTGTATAAGACTCCAAGCTTAGCTAAAGTCGTCCATATTAATTATTATTGTTGAATTTTTAATGTGAATCGAGTCTCCTTTTTTATAACTATTTTTATTGCTTTATTTAGCTACTCTCTTGGTTTTACCTTACTTTTAAAGTGGGGGTTTTACAAGTGAGTTTTTAATAATATTTTTATTATTTTCTTAGTAGTAGTTATGGAGCCTTGGGCTTTCAAAGTTGTGTTAATTAGTTAGTGGTCTATCTTGGTTCATTAATTAATTATTAGGAATTTTATCTAGTTTGCTTGCGGAGCAAGTAGGATAGATTTATTTTTCCTATATATACTAGTTGTATGTCAATTATTTTGGTAGGATATTTTTTAATAAAAAGTTGAGTTTATTGAACTTTTGCTTGAAGAGAACTTTGTTAAGGTTCAAACTAGTTGTTAACTAGGGTTTTGGGATCGTTGTTCCTAAAATCAAACTTAGAAGACGTTGCCTTCTAAGACTATCCTTCAAATTTTCACCATTAAAATCACTCAATTCCTTCCATCAAATAAAAACCATCAAAAATACGCATCAAATTGGTATCAAGAGCCAGGTTTGTATTTCCTCCCGACTTACACGATCGACAAGAAAAAAAAATTGTTCGGATAAATTGCAGAAATCGGTTGGTATCTGTGCAAAAGGTACTCGTAACTCATATTTTATTTGTTGGTTTGTGTTCTTAATTTGCATGGTGAGTTAGTGGAATTGTTGCCAAACTATTGAATTAATTTTATTAAAAGTTTTGTCACCATTGATTTACCTTGCTGCAAAAGATTACACTACATTGTTATATACGTGTCTTCAAGTTTGTGAAGCTAGAAGCACTCTTTGGGAATTCAATTAATTATATCGTACAATTGCTAAAATTGTTGTTACTTGTTGACGTGCGGTTGGATTATTTGGTAGCATAATATTTGTGGACACTGGTTTTAATCGTTAACGAGAGAACTTGGGACTTGTTAATTTTCTGGATATTATTTCGACATCATGAGTACTTTAACAAAGGAAGATCTAGATAATATGCTTGTTGATATGATGAAAAATTTTAATGCGAGTCTTGAACGAATGAATGAGAAAATTGAGAAAAGTACGCAAGAAATTGCTCAAACCAATCAAAGGGTCGAAACTTTATCAACTCAAGTGGTTGGGGAAGGAAGAATAATCAACAATGAACAACCTAGGGGAGTCATGAGAAATTTTTCCATTGACAATGATCGAGATTTGAAGTTGTTGGAACTTCCGGAATTTACAGGTGATGGAGATACTGAAGACTTTTTAGATTGGGTTCGTCAGATGGAAAAGGTCTTTGACTACAAAGGGTTTGATGAGCAAAAAGCCTACAAGGTTGCAAACCTAAAACTGACGAAATATGCTTTTCTATGGTTTGAGAATTTACGTGCCAAGAGATTGAGAGAAGATGAGCCACGAATTAATACTTGAAGTGAGTTGAAGAGACAATTAAGGAAACGGTTCCTACCACGGGAATTTATCCAAGATCAATTCTTGAAGTTGAATTATCTTGAACAAAAAAGTCTTAGTGTTGCCGAATACACTAAAGAGTTTGAGAAATTGTGCATGCTTTGTGATTTGCAGGAAAAAGAGGAGATGAAGATCGGACGATACATAAAAGGGTTGACACCTTCGATTTCTCACAAGGTGGAAACATCAAATTATGTGTTCTTTGATGATGTCTTAAGGTTGGCAGAGAGATTTGAGAAGCAGGAGAAAGAAAAGAAAACTTCTTATTTCAAGGAGAGGAAGTCATTCTTTAATAGTGAGGGTTCGAATCACAACAGTGCTCTTAACTCTAACAATTCGAACAATGAAGGAAAGATGATTGTTGTTACTCCCGAACAAGCTGCATTGGCGAAAAAAGTTTGTTTCAAGTGCCAAGGTGTAGGACACATTGCTAGAGATTGTGGCAACAAAGTGACGGTATCCAAGAAGGAACATAGAATGTTGTTGGCTTATCTTGACCAAGAAGAGAAAGAGAAGGAGAGTGCATGTTTGCTTAACACAGAGGAAGAGTTTGATTTTGAAGAGTTTGAGGGTCAAGAAAAGATTACTCCTGAACCTGAACATCACCATATTGGTATCTTAAGGAGAGTTTTGCATATTGATTTTGTTCCTCCTTCTACACATGAGCAAAGGGAAAATTTGTTTCATACTATATGCAAAGTAGGTGATAGAAGTTGCTCGTTGATCATAGATACGGGATCGTGCACCAATGTTGCATCTACTAAGTTGGTTGACACAATGGATCTTTCTACGAGGGACCATCCTACTCCTTACAAGCTTAATTGGTTACATAATGGAGATGGACTACAAGTTAAAAGGCAAGCATTGGTGAACTTTTCCATGGGTTCATATTCTGATAGTGTGCGGTGTGATATTTTACCTATGACTGCTTGCTCTATACTTTTGGGTTGTCCTTGACAATATGATCGAGGGGTGTTATTTAATGGTATTACTAATGTTTATTCAGTAAAGGTTGGGGACAAGAGAGTCCAATTACATCCTTTACCCCCTAAGGCGCCACCTATTCAAGCTCCTGCTAGAGAGTTGTTGATTATGCCTAAACTTAACAAAAAGGAAAGAAAGGATAATATGTTGTCATTGAGAAACCAACATCCTTTTGAGATTGGTGACTATGTTTTCTTATCTTTGAATGCTCAAAAAATCTTTAATAATTCTAGAGGTAAGAATAAACCATTAGAGGAAGGATCTTTCAAGATTGTGCATAGGGAGAATTATGATACTTTTCAAGTACTTCTTGGAGCAGGAATTTGTGCTACTATGAAGGCTAGTGACTTGGTGCCTTGTCTTCCTAACGAAACTTGAGGGCAAGTTTTTTTTAAGAGGGAGGGAATGATGTGAATCGAGTCCCCTTTCTTATAACTATCTTTATTGCTTTATTTAGGTACTCTCTTGGTTTTACCTTACTCTTAAAGTGGGGGTTTTACAAGTGAGTTTTTAATAATATTTTTATTATTTTCTTAGTAGTAGTTATGGGGCCTTGGGCTTCCAAACTTGTGTTAATTAGTTAGTGGTCTATCTTGGTTCATTAATTTAACTATTAGGAATTTTATCTAGTTTGCTTGCGGAGCAAGTAGGATAGATTTATTTTTCCTATATATACTAGTTGTATGTCAATTATTTTGGTAGGATATTTTTTAATAAAAAGTTGAGTTTATTGAACTTTTGCTTGAAGAGAACTTTGTTAAGGTTCAAACTAGTTGTTAACTAGGGTTTTGGGATCGTTGTTCCTAAGATCAAACTTAGAAGACGTTGCCTTCTAAGACTATCCTTCAAATTTTCACCATTAAAATCACTCAATTCCTTCCATCAAATAAAAACCATCAAAAATACGCATCAATTTTATTTGTTAGTTTGTGGATGGAGGGAATTGGATAATGATTTTTTGGATTGGAGATGGTCAGATGGTAATTAAAAATGTGACCACTGATTACATTGAGATGGTTGTAGAATTGTAACAAGTTTACTTTTTTCTACACTAAGCTACTTAATATTGTTATAATAACCCCGTAAAAAAAATATTATAATAACAAGCAATCAAAACAATAAACATAAACTTTTAAAAAAAAAGCAGGTTTACAATAAATTCATTGTAAATCGGACCATATAAAGCAAGTGTGGGTTTGTGAGTAACTCATTTTTTATACTGTACTTCTTACTTCCATTTTCTTTGGTGATTCAAGCAATCTTTTTCTTCCATCAAATTTGTTATATCAATTTTTTGCATTTTTCTAGAACTAAATTTGAGTTTTTTTTTTTTCTTCAGTTTTAGATTAAAATGGTAAATGTTAAGCTTATGAAGAAGAAGACAATTCTACTAATCTAAACGACGAAATTGAACTTATATTGTTTGAATTTATTTTAGATTTGATTTTTTTTAAAATCTTTTTATTCGTATATTTTTAATTAGTTTCATTAATTTTTCAGTGTTTTACTCAAAAAAAAAAAATTACAAGTATTATTTGTATGTTATAGGGTAACTTATGTGATTTTATGGGGTTGGTCACTTTTGTGCATTAAAGAGTAACTTCACCCTTTTGTAGATAGAAAGGGTGACTTTTATGAATGAAAAGGATAACTTTTGTGGGTAAAAAAGGCTAATGTTTATGTATGAAAGGGTTACGTTTTTGGATAGAAAGGGTAACGTTTATGTATGAAAACGGTCACTTTTGTGAAAATAAAGGGTTATTTTTGTGAAAAAAGGGGTCACTTTTTATGAAAATATGGGTCAGTTTTGTAAAAAAAAAAGGTCACTTTTGTAAGAAAAAAGGGTCACTTTTCGCAAAATGTTCGATATACAATAAAATTATTGTAAAGCGGGGGCATGCAAAAGTTTTGAACAATAAAACATCTATCCCCATCTTTATTGTTGAAAAATGGAGGGATAAGGAAATTTTTATTTGATTCAAATTATATATTTGTTGAATTCGATTATCTTTGTAAATATTGTATGACTTTTTATTAATGAATTAAATTTAAAATTTTAATATTAAAAAAAACATCCATCTCCATCGTTATGGTTGAAAGTTTTGGATTTTCTATTTTAATTACTTTGCAATAAAAAACAAGAAAAGAAAATAAATTAAAACACAAGGTTGTTAATTATGCCCTAGGGGCATTTGGTTTCTAAATTTTATGTATGAAATATGAGGTTTATTTTTAAAATAAATGAAAATCATAATTATTGTTTACTAGTTTAGGTCGGGATTACTAATAAAATATTACAAAGTATAATATTGTATATACATAAATTATGAAGATAACTCTGTATATACATAGAATATTTTCTTAGAAAACAAATATTGTAAAAAAGATATATCATATCATTTTTAAGGGAATAGGAAGTATATTTTTAGAAAAGATAATCATAATATGTCTATAACATTTGTATCTCTAATTTCGTTATTTAGAAAAACACTAAAGATACCTCAGGGGATTACATGTGTGATTGTTGGTGTGTCTTTTAGTATATACATAGATAGATTAGCTCCCTGCATTGCACGACATAAAAAATTTCTTTAAAATATTTATATATGTATCTTATTACCTACCTAATATGAGAATGATTATAGAAACATAACCATTAATTGCAATGCTAATTAGATCCAAATAATTAATAGTAAAAAATTTAATCAAATTATACATTACTTTAATCCATTTGGAAGACAGATAGTCACTCATAAATTCATAATCAATAACTTAATACTAAACAGACACCGGGAGTGACACGTGTCACATCCTGGTACTGTTTTTTCCCTCCAAAACCCCCTTCCCTTTTTAACTTTTTTTTTTAATCTACCCAATGTTACATATTATATTTATACACATAATATTCACCAAATCTTATAATTTTGGTGTTTTTTATTCACATACTTTTTTTTATTTGTAGTAATATATTTTCCAAATCTACTACTTTATTATTGTTATTGTTATTATTTTGTTGTTATTATTATTATTATTATTATTATTATTATTATTATTATTATTATTATTTGAAATCTTCCTACTTTACGAAGTATTTCTTGGACAAACATTGTTAATTTATTTCTTGGACAAAAATAACATTATTCTATTTTTTTTTTAATTTACAGCTATTTATTAAATACATCACTTAGCTTATTTATGTTTTCCACTATTACAAAGTGTATTAATTGCCATGGGCGGACCCACAAAGGAACAACGGGGGACGATTGTCCCCCACTTTGGGAAAAAAATTTCATAAAAGAAAAAAAAATGGGAAAATAGTTATACAATTGAGTGTAACAAGTAAATAAGAAGTTTGCCTTAGCTAAGTTGGTAGTGGGCTAGAAATGATATGACAAGGGGCCCAATATGAAATTCACCTACAGAGGGTTCGAATCCCCCTTGTAACACTACTACTTTTTTTTTTTTTTTTTTTTTTTGTGGGAGTTTTATTTCAACCAAACCACTCGACTATTCCCTTATTCCTATTTCCCAACCATGAAGGCACGAACCACCACCCACGCGGCCACGAGTCCCGAAATTTTGGTTAATTAGTTTGTGAAATGAATTGTTAGTGAATTGATTTGTGAATTGAATTATTAGGGTGAATTAGTATGGGTGATCAATTAATGAATGATTGGTGACTTTCATTGAGAAAAAAAGTGTTTTTACAAGTTCCTGATGAAGATGTCATAGATCGATTTCAAAGAATGAAGACCCGAAGGATTTTTTAGTAGTATGTACCTGAATTGTATTTATAATATGGTTTTTTGGATTGAATATGTACTCGACTTTTTAAAATTGTGTACCCGATTTTTTTTTATAAATTAATTATCTAAATTGTCCCCCCACCGTCAAATTCCTAGGTCCACCACTATTAACTGCATTATAGTTTAAGTTCCGGTGCAATTTTTATGTTCTTAATATCTTGATTAGAATCTCTTTTTTAATATAAAATGGGATTTTTTTTAATATTTTAATTGGTTTCTCACCTAATTATAATATATACGAACAACATAATGGGATGAAGAGAGTACACAATATAGCGTAACATTATCATTATTATAAATTCTAATCCATGTATGCACTTTTTGAATTTTTTTCCTTAAATATTTTCATATTATTATATTTTGTTAGGGAAAAAAATTGACCAAATATCATAAAAACAAGATTATTGTTCCTACCCATTGTGTGTAATACATAATTTTAATGTACTCATGGTCTAATCGTTCTTTGCTATATTCCATGTTTTATATTTTATATTTGCAAAATAAGAAGAACCTAAACAAAACCTATGTTATAGTTATGCTATGTCGGTCATAGTTTTATATTTAAAAAAAAATTGAATTTTTTTTTGTTATTTACCGTGCATGGCACGGGTCCTAAGCTAGTATATATAATATAATAATTGTCTTAAAAAAAAAAACTTACTCCATATAGTATAACAATTCGCAAATCCTTAGCTACACACTAGTACAACTAATCCAGCTGCAATAGAAATATATATGAACATATATAACACTTAAAAAATGAACATACATTTTTTTCCATTCCTTTTATCTTTACTCGTCTCTCCTTCTTTCTTACCTCTATTAATTTCTCTCGCCTCTGTTTTCTTCTCCATTCAAAATTTTCTCTCCCCTCTTTTTCTCATTTCCTTATTAGTTCATTTTCTTTAATCTTTACACATCTTTGTCCTACTATTTCGGATATTCTCTAATTCGTCACCATTATAGCCTTCTCCATTATCATCATCTTCGTCACTGAACCTTGAGGTAAATTTGAGTTTGATTCTCTTTTTTTTTTTTTTTTTTTTTTTTTTTTTTTTTTTTTGGTTTATATATACGTGAATGTTATAAAGTTGCTGATTTCTATCAATTTTGCATTTGTGATTCCTAATCTACCATGTTATAGATCAATAATTATTGTCTCTATGACGAATCAAAATTAGATTTAAGGTGGATATTAAAATTTTTTGGGTTAAAATAATTACAATAGATCTTTGCTGCTTTGAATTCCCCTGAGAATATGAGAGTGGATCAAGCTGCCATGTATTTGAAGGAAGAGGCAGATATTTGGTGGAGGGATAATGGAAATGTGCTTCGTGCTGAGGCTAATTTTGGTTGGGAGACTTTCAAAACCAAACTTAGGGAGAAATTCTATCCACCATTCTTAAGGAAACAAAAGGCTCAAGGGTTTATCAATCTACAAATGCACAATATATCGATTACTGAGTACTATAACAAGTTTATGAACTTGTCGAGGTTTGCTCCTGAAGTAGTGCCTACTGAGGAGTTGAAGGCTCAAAGATTTGAGCAAGGTTTGACCAAACAGTTGCAGAAGGACTTGGCTGGAAAGACATTTAAGACTCTTGATAAGGTTTATGGGAGAGCAGCGCACCTGTACAATCTGAATGTCAGGATTGCACCTGAGAGTTCAAGTCTTGGAGAAAAACGTAAGGATTTTGGGAATTCAAGTGACCAAGGTAACTTCAAGAAGCCAAGGAACGAGAATTTTCAGAATAGGAATGTTCAAAATAATGGAGGATCATCTAGACCTAATGGCCAAGCTGAGAGGCATTACAACTACAAGAGATGTGGCAAGGATCATCCTGGAAAGTATTGTGATGGGAACTTGGTTGTGTGTAGATTCTATAACAAGAAGGGCCATAGGGAGTTTGAGTGTTTCTCCAAACTAAAGCAACAAGGGAATGGGAACAAGTTTACAACAACAAGCAATCAAGGAGGGAATTCAAATGGTCATAATGGGAATTCAAAGAATGAAAATGTTGGCAACAACAATTCCGGAAATCAAGGAAAGAATGCCACTCCAGGTCGTTTGTATGTAATGAGCAAGAAGGAAGCTGAAAGGTCTGCTAATGTTGTCACTGGTAACTTTTCTATTCAATCTATCTCTGTTAAAGCTTTGTTTGATTCTGGAGCCACCTATTCTTTATTTCTAATTCTGCTGTGAAACAATTAGGACTAGATGAACCAAATTCGATTGACTTGCCTATTAGTTTGCCTACTGGTGAGGTTGTGAGGTGCAATAAGATACATAAGGGTTTACCTTTGAGGATTAAAGAGACTGATTTTCCATCTGATCTTATAGAATTTGAATTGGGTGACCTTGTTGTTATCTTAGGAATAGACTGGTTGGCTACTTATAAAGCTAAGATTGATGGTGAAGTACAGAAGGTTTATTTAAGGAGTCCTTTGGGGGAGACTGTGTCTTACAGACGTTTTGGGAAACCAAAAGGTATTGGAATTATTTCTGCAATCAAGTTGTCAAAACTTGTAAGTATGGAGTATCCTTTATTCTTTTGTTGTGTGCAAGACTTGAAAATGAGTAATAAGGTGAAAGTGGAAGATGTGCCAATTGTGAATGAGTTTTTGGATGTATTTTGTGAAGAAGAAAGATGGAAGCATGAGGTCGTGCATTGATTATAGGGAGTTGAATAATCTGAAATAAAGAATAAATATCCACTACCCGATGATTTGTTTTATCAATTGAAGGGAGCTAGTGTGTTTTCCAAGATTGATTTACGTTCGAGTATCATCAATTAAGAGTGACTGATAAGGATATGCCTAAGACTACTTTTAAGACTAGATGTGGGCACTATGAGTTTACAGTTATGCCTTTTTGGGTTGACCAATGCACCTGCAATCTTTATGGACTTGATGAATCGAAAATTCCATGAGTATTTAGATAAGTTTGTGGTTGTTTTTATTGATGGTATGTTGGTATTCTCGAAAAGTGAGGAAACACATGAGCCCCTTGGGAGGCCAAGGATTATATGAGAAAGAGATATCCTGAGTTATTTAATGAGGTGAGTTACGAGGGCGTAACTCTTGTTCTTTAAGGGGGGTAGAATGCGTATAATTTTGCGCTTTTTGCCTTATTTTATGCTATTTTGTGGTGTTTTATGCTTTTCATAGCTATTTTAATATTAACGTATCTAGTGAATTATGTAAATTGGGATGGTGATAAGGTATTAGTGTCAATATTATGACACAATTGGAGTTCCAGCAACATAATATTAATACTTTTGAAATGGTTTTATGCAAAAGTTTTGCAATTTAAGGGATCTTGTGCTAAGTTTCGGGACGAAACTTCTTTTAAGAGGGGTAGATTGTAATCCCCCATATTTTTAAATAATTTATAAATGAAATTTTATTTCATTTATAATGTTTATTGGTATTTTTCCGGAATTTAATTTCAAAAGCTTCAAATTTTTTTAATTTGGGTCGAAAATTATTTTGATACAAATTATTATATGTACCTTCATTCTATAATTCATGTCCAAACAAACAAAGCCAAACTTACTTGACTTACTTAATTGGCCCATTATTTTTATGAGGCCTAATATTCCTACTTACCCTACAACTCTCTCTCATATAAATACCCCATACATCCCCAAAATTTTTCCCACACAAAAAATTAGTCTTATATTCTCTCCCCTTTAATTTCTTTATTTTATTTTTCCTTTATTTTTTTTCTTTTCTTTTTTTTCCTTTTCTTTTCCTTTCTTTCTTTTTCCTCCTTCACATGAGGAAGTCTTCACAGTTGCTGCTGCCTTTCTACTTTCGTCCGCCGCCCCTACCTGCCGAAAACCGGCACTGACCACCGGCGGTTTGCCCAACCACCTCCGGCCACCTGCCGTGGCCATCCTTTCCCTTATTCCTCGTTTGTTTTTACTACTTGTTTAATTATAAATGTATTAGTTTTGGGTTTTGATTTTATAGTATAAAAATTATATTTTTAGTATCAAATTCATGTTTTTGATAGTTTAATGTTATAATTTCAGATTATAATTGTGTTATAAATTTTTAGATTTTATAATTTTAAAACCTAGGGTTTCAATTCATTTAAATTGGGATTTTAGGGTTCTTATGATCAATTAATTTTGGGATTTTGTTCCTATTGGATTTCTATTGATTAATTAAGCATAAAAACATGTTTTTAATAAAGTTTTAAGGAGTTTTAATCAAAGTTATATTGCTGGAAATTTGTTTAAGTATCAATTTGTGATTATTGGTTGTTTTCTAGGAGGTGATGATTCCCTAGGAGACTTTTAAGTGATTAAAAGTGGCACAAAGGATTGTTTATACGAGGTACGTACATGTCTACTTCGTTGTAAGTAGTATCATGTTTAGGTACCAAAAGAAAAGAACTTAGTTTCATGATTAGAGAACACTTGGATGCATGGAAATTGTTTGGTCACACATTTAATTAATTCATGTGCTTATGTTTATGAGACATGTTTTGGTGTATTGGTTATGTTTGTATGGAATTATGGATGCAGCATGTGGAATTATATTGAATAATTGTTTGTATGGAATGTTGATACAAGCATATTTTTATTGGATTGGTTTGTTAACGACATTTGAATTATTAAAGGATTGAAATTGAATGGTTTAAGTGGAATGAATTTATTAATTATTCCGCAAGGTTATTATTTATTTATTTATTACTCAATCATGACTTGTTAGTATGTTGAGTAAAGGTGGATTAAACCGAAATGGCTAGGTGAGTTGACTATGTTCAACAATTTTGGATAATTTGGAAGTTTAATGGAATTAAAGGTTAATTTGTGATGTGATCACCATTGTCCTAAATAAAATTAAAAGTGAATTGATGTATGATTGTTATGTATGGTCTACTTGAATGAGTCGGCTATTAATTAAAATTGTAATCACGTAAAGTGAAACATGGATGAGCAATAAAACTCTGGAAAGCGTGCACTTCTAGAGTATTGACAATTATGGGTTGGGGTACGCGGTGGTAGCCCGTGGCTTTTCGAGGCTTGTTTGATCAACATGTCCTCTTTTCTTTTGGTATTTACATTTTTATTTTATAATGAAAGTTAGATGGGATCCTAAACTAACTTTGTGAGAATAATGGAGTCGCGCCCATTCTTGTATTGCGCTAAACTTTTATTTTAAATGGTCATTTGGGACCAAAATGATTTGGTGGATTAGACAACCTCGTCTATTGCTTACTCCAAATTAAATTAATTAATTAAATATAAAGAGCCAAGTGTTTGGAATTGATTACTAAGTTGAGTCAATTGAATTGTTTAGTGTAGAGTCTTGATTAATGAATTTGTGTTGTATGTTTATTTAATTTAATTAGTTGAGCATGCTAGGTTTTGTACGTTGTAGCTTGTATGTACTCAGCTTTGCTGATTGCGTGCTTTTGTGTATTTTCTTTTGTTCATGGCCTTCGCCTTCCAATGACCCTATGATGATCCAATTATTACACTTGTATTATTGGGGAGCAGTATCGCACAGGTTAGCTTGATGATGTGAAGTTCGGGATTTGACATACGCATTGTTAAGGGATTGGTGTGATTGAGAGTTTTGAATTCTTGTGTTGAACTTATATGCTTTGCTATTCATTTATGTTTTGGATTTTGATTATTAATTTGGTTTTAAATAAGGGCCTTTGTGGTTCCAATTTGTAAGCTTTGACTTATTCGTTTTTCTAAACTAGGTTATTTTAAATACTTAAGTTTGATTTTCCGCTGTGATAGTTTGATAAAGCCTTAACGTTTTAACACATGGCGGTAACATGCCAATGGTTCTCCACTATTTTATTTAAATTAAGTGGTTTGGAAAAGGGAGAATTATTGGGGTGTTACAGCTCGTGTATGCGGCTAAGCCATCACCCGATGGCTGGGCGCTTGACTGGAAGATTTGTAGGACCGACTTTGGAAGGCTGTAACTCACGATCTAGGAATCGTATAAAGGCATGCAACCTATCATTGTAAATCTCTTCAAGTCTAGTTTCCAACCCAACTTGAATCACCTTAATCCAATCTGTAGAACTTGAGTTATGGCCGAAACAGTGCACAAGGGTCCTTTTTCGCCTTGTCGTTCATTAATGTTTGCTTCGTTTTCACTCATATTCAATCTAGATTGACACATGGTGACCTTTTGAGGATGCTATGTTCATTTCCCATGCATAAAATCCTTAGAGACAACATCCACGAGCATAAATCCCTCGTCCAATGAACTCGATCCATTGATTTCCATTCAAATATCATCTTAATCATCTCCAAACAAATCGAAAGCGTTCGAATGACTACGAAATCACCTGAAACATTAAGAAATACACAAACGAAGCATAATAGAGCGATAAATGATGACTTATGTAAATATGACCCTAAAAACAACCAAAAAGACTAAGAAAAAAGTATAAAAACTAACATAAATGTGCCTAAGAACTCTATATAAATATGATTCATCAGTGGGAAAAAGGGAGGAGGTAAGACTTCGGGGGTTAGGGTTCGTTTGTCCTGGTTGGGTACTTGGGTGGTGCACGGGGGAAGGGGGAGGTCGGGGTAAAAGAGAGAAAGAGAGGGTGGGTCTGCCGGCGGTGGGGAAGCTGGGCGTCGGCCGTACCGTCGTCGAGAGTCGCTGCGCGTGGGGGAAGGGGGGAGAGGAGGTGCTCTTGCGTTCGGGGGAGAAGGAGAGGAGGTGGTTGGGTGGTTGGACTTTTTTTTAAAAAAAATTTCTTTAATATTAATTATAATAATTAGTTACTTAATTAAATTTAAAAAAAAAACCAATAAAACAATGACAAGTGTCACGGTAACCTGTAAAAATAGGTTACCAAATAGTTATGTCTTGTTTAAAAGTAACACCCCAAAGGTTATATTATTACAAAATAATCCAAAGGTTGTATTGTTAAAAAAAAAAACTGGCCAAAGGTTATATTATTTTCGGCAATTTTTCCTATTTCTAATAAATATTAAGTAAATTATAATGAACTAAAAGAATTTTTAATGAATTAATACGATATATTTTTCTTTAACAATTATATCAAATACAGTTTTAAACTATATTTTCTGAAAAATGAACATATAAAATATGAGCATGACACTATTAGAATTTGAACATATAATTTTTGAAAATAAACATTAAAATTTTTGATAATAATCATTGCATTATTTTATGATGAGTATCAATAAATATAAACATGACAATATTTGCATTTGAACATTTATTATTTTAAAATGAACATTGAAATTTTAAGTATGAACATAACACTATTTTATAATGAACACCAAATTATTTAAAAAAGTTTGATTGGCTTGGGATAATTAAGTTGTTTTGTAATATAACTGAACATTTAGTGCATATAAAATGATATTACATTATAAAATATGAACAAATAAAATTGGATGTTCATGTTCATTTTTTGTGACGTGTTTATATATTTTATACAAAATGTTAATTATTTGTAAAGTGTTCATATATTTTTAATAAATATTCATATTATAGTCGTGGTGCACATAATAACTATTGCTCTTTCACTAATGTGGGACACTCACAAGTGGGCTACAATGAGTTTTAACACTCCCCCTCACTTGTGAGTGTCTTTAGAAATTCAGAGCTAACTGGATAAGGCCAGATCAATAAATCCTCTTAGGGGCTAGAAATCTGGTAGAGGTAAATCCTTATCCAATAGCGATTAAATACCCAGTTTAGAAGAGACCTGCAACCAGTCGGGCTTTGATACCATGTTAAATTTCGAGACAACATGAAATAGGCGTGGGCAACCCGAAACAAGGAGGAGAAGAGTTTGGTCCACAAACAAGGTTTTGGAACTTCCATACTAAAACAAATTGGCAATAATAGGAGTAACTCCTCAACCTTATAAAGTGGAAACATCTCTTCTCTTTCTCCAATTTGGGACACTCACAAGTAGACTACAATGGGTTTCAACATTCTCAAAATTATTTTATACATTTTGGTGTGGGTTAAACTATATATACCATTTTTTTATAGCAATATTAATACATGAAATTTAGAGGAGCCGAGGGGAGGGGGGTTTCCATATGAGAGATTCTTATTATTAGTGCGACTTCTTTTTCCCCCGACCAATTCTTTTCCCTCTCTTCTAGTAATGTGTTCAATATTAAAAAGTTTGGATAAAAAGTATCTAATGCAAAGCGACATTTCATTCCCTTGCTTCGTCGTGGCACACATTCCTTACAAGTACATACCTCCAACTCAAGGGGACCATGAAACTCCTTTTGTTTCTCCCATTCATCGACCTTTGTCACCCTAAACAAACCTCGAGCCTCAATATTGTTGCTACGTTTCTCAATGTCTCATGGAAGTTGTCGCATTGATCCAAAGACCTTGGTGAGAGAAAAAAACACTTGATAGAAGAAATGAGGGAGGAAGAGAGAAAACAAATGTACCAATGACTTACTTTTTGGTATATCGCGGTCATTATCTAGCTCATCATGTATTATACTAGGTCATAACATATTTAAGACATTATTCTTTGCATATAGCACCCTTTTGCATGCATAACATTGCATGTAGTACAATGAGCACATACTTAACTTATCACACACTTACACTGTACGTCCGTGAACACCATCACGCGGCCGCCGCACGACTATTAGCACCACGACCACCGCAAGACCATTAGCACCACCACGACCATTAATACCACGGCATGACCATTAGCGCCACCATCATGACAATTAACACCGCCGCACGATTTACATATTTTGCAACTAGGTTGTCTTTTGTTTTGCTGGCCAACCGGCTAGTAAACCAGATTGTACCCCCGAAGGTGGTCATGTAACGGTGGTTGTGCAAAAGAGAGAGACAAAAATGCTTTGGAAGGGGAGGAGAGAGAAGGAATTGCTTTTGGAGGAGAGGAGAGAGAAGCATATTAACAAAGATGTTAATATGACAAATTAACCGGGCACAACTCCCCCTCATGTGTTAGGAGGGGAACCCCGTATCTTACTGTATAAAAAAGTTTGGAATTTTAAAGTTGATTTTTACCGATGAAAAATTAAACGACGTTTTTATCAGTTAACGTTCGCATTTTAAACTTGAATGGATGAATATACCCTCACGTAGTTACATGTATTCATGATTTTCATCCCTCTAACTCAATCTAACATTCTCTCCTCCCAACAAACCACCACTGGCCAAGAGTAATGTCATCGTTGGAGTTAAAGTCGTGTTTTTTTTGGGTGGAGGCTAAACGCCAAGAGTTTTCAAAATTCGAGATGAGAAACGTCTATTCTAGGCTTTTTTCACCTACAATTTCGAAAAGTCCACGCATTTTCTTTTTCGATTATTGTTTTATCATAATTTTTTATCCTAAACCCAAACTCAGATTAAGGCAAATAATATATCGCTGGAAAACTCCGGAAGTCTAATTTTCAAGATAATTGGAACCAAAACAATATCATATTTTATATACTATGATATGAACAAAAAAGTGCAGTCGTGTCAGTTTCAAATCGAATTTAGTACTTTGATCATATCTCATTCATTTTAAATTAGAATTGGACTTATGATATATCATTGAAAAGCTTATTTTAAGGGATCATCCATGTAATATTTGCATAAAAATTATGAAGAACTGAAATCGGATTTACTTTTGTTTTCGGGCTGTGGTTATAAGAATAGGAAATTAGGTTAAGATTTATGAATTTGTGGATATTGCATCTATTGTTATGTTTCATAATATTGTTCAATTTCTAATGAGATTTTTATCATTGACCTCGCATAATAATTACCTTAAAATTATTTTGAGGGGGCATAATATCTCACATTTAGTTCAAGTTCTCCATCATACTTTACTCATACTCCTTCCTTTTATTACAATTACAACAAAATCATCGATACTTATCATATTTTATAAACTTTTATCAATATATTTCTAATACAAATTACTTAAGATCTTATGTTTTATTTTAATTTCTCAAAATTATTTATACATTTTGATGTGGGATAAACTATATATTGCACTTTTATAACAATACCAATACATGAATTTTTTTATTTTTTTTTTTTTGGGGGGGGGGGGGGAGGGTTCCCATTTGAGAGATTTTTATTATTAGTGCGACTTATTTTTCCCCCTACCAATTCTCTTCCCTTTCTTCTAGAAATGTCTTCAATAAAAAAAAAAGAGTTCGGACAAAAAGCATCTTAAAAGCAACATTTCATTCCCTTGTTTTGTCGTGGCACACTTTAATTTCCTTACAAGTACCTATGTGTAAAACCCACTTTAACTTGCAGCGAAATGCATAAAATGCAGCAAATTAATAGCAACAAATTAATTTTTTACTAGTAGTGATAACCCCAACTCAGAGAGTGAGGAATAGTTCAAGTGGTTAGAGCTTTCTTCCCGATACTAGGAGATTCTGGGATTGATTGGCTCTCTAAACACCAAATAAACATACCCCCAACTCAGGGGACCAAAAAACACTTTGGTTTCTCCGATTCATCGACCTTTGTCACCTTAAACAAACCTCGAGCCTTAATATTGTCGCTATATTTCTCAATTTCTGATAGAAATCGTCGCATTGACCTAAAGACCTCTAAAAGAGAAAAAACCAGTTGGTAGAATAAATAAGTGAGGAAGAGAGAAACTAAGTGTAATAATGACTTACTTTTTGGTATATTATGATCATTATCTAGCTCATTATGCATTATACTAGGTCATCACATATTTAAGACATTATTCTTTGCATATAGCACCCTTTTGCATGCATAACATTGCATGTATAGTACCATGTACACATACTTAACTTATCACACTTACACATAGCTTAACATCAACACATCAATTTTTTGCGTGGATTTAAATGAGATAAGTAACAAACTAACAAAGACATGCCAACACTAAGTTATGTGTTGGCATTTGGCAAGTATGTCAGTCAAAGTGGAGCATTTATTTTGAAACAGAGGGAACGTTGTTGATTAAGCATATGTGCACAAGAAAAACGCTAACCAATTGAATTCAAAGTGAATGTATATGATGCTAGAGCAAGTACACCATAAAATCTACCCTTGCCTTACTACATAAGATGAATTTATAAGACAGATACGAGACGAATAAGTAATAACACTTACTAGTTTACAACTAAGAATAATAAAACGAATAAGATGAATTTACATGCCAAACTAACATCCCTAACTAGTACAAGTCTACGACACTTACTAGTGTAGTAATTTTTTTAACCATCACAATTGCACAAATGTGATCTAAATCTTACAAAATTGATGTATTGAAATTTAATTTGCAATTACCACAAAGACAAAAGACAAAAAAAAAAAAAAAAAAAAAAAAAAAAGTTTTGGTATCAAGTTCTGATGACACTGTCGCACTACCAATGGATAGATTCTCCACAATAAGCATTTAATATTCAGAAATTGTACAACTCTTTGCCAAATTTAGGGGTTTTATTCGTCGTAAAACCCCTAAAAAGGTCGTCTTTCTCCTTTCTCCCACAATTTTAACACCAACAAAGAATTTCTGCTCTACGACTCTTCCAACTTTTCTGGAATTTTTTTCCAATTTCCAGTTTTTTCGCTCTTAGGTGACTCAATTTATTAATTAATTAATCAAAGTTTGTCTCTTTTCCTTTCAAATTCAACTAATTAATTTTTGTTTTGCAATTTCATAATATGCATTTTATAATTTTTGCAGAGTTGTAGTAGGTTGAAATTCCTCCAATTTTGCAGAAACCCCAAATTAATCTATATCCAGATTTGTAGATTTCCACTTTCTCTCTCCTCGAAATTCCATGGCTACAACTGACGTCAGCCCTAAATTCCACAACCACGAGCTCCGCCCACTCCCTGACCACCCTCCGCCGCCGCCGCCGCAGCTAGCAATGGATCCTTCGCCGTCGCACACGCACCACGACGGTCTTCTCTTTTGGCAATTCATGGTTGCAGGTTCAATCGCCGGGTGCGCCGAACACATGGCTATGTTCCCTGTCGACACAATCAAAACCCGAATGCAAGCTCTCGGTTCTTGCCCGATTAAAACTGTCGGTGTTCGGACCGCTCTTCGGTCCATTCTACAGTCCGATGGGACTGCCGGGCTTTACCGGGGGATTGCTGCAATGGGACTGGGTGCCGGCCCGGCTCACGCTGTGTACTTCTCGATGTATGAGTTTTGTAAGAAGAAGTTTTCGGGTGGAAACCCTAACAATCATGTAGCACACGCTGCATCCGGGGTTTGTGCTACGGTGATGAGTGACGCGGTGTTGACTCCAATGGACATGGTGAAGCAGAGGTTGCAGCTAAGTGGGGGGAATGGTGGGGCTTATAGAGGGGTTTGGGATTGTGTTAAGCTTGTTTTTAAGAAGGAAGGGTTTGGGGCTTTTTATGCGTCGTATAGGACTACTGTGATCATGAATGCACCGTTTACTGCGGTGCATTTCGCTACTTATGAGGCTGCTAAGAAGGGTTTGAGGGAGGTTTCTCCTCATCATACTGAGGGGGATGATGAGGATGAGGGGTTGATTGTTCATGCTACGGCTGGGGCAGCTGCTGGGGCGCTTGCTGCTGTGATTACTACGCCGTTGGATGTTGTCAAGACACAGTTGCAATGCCAGGTGAGTGTTTGTTCTGTTTTTGATTTGTTCTTGGTGTTGATTGAGTTATAATGTTTGATTGTTTGCTTGGTGTTATTGTGGACTTAATTGGTTAGTGTTGAATGCTTGGTTTGAACTTTGTGGTTAAAGTAACTAATGAGTTACTTATAGCTATGGTATGCTTTTAAGTAATAAATTGGGCTGATCATGCTATTAAATGTCTGTAATAAGAATATGTATAAGTGTGTTAATTCAAAACATAAATGGTAAACAGTAATACACGAACCTTTTCAGACTTCATAAGAAAGTTTATTGAGTCTATGTTATATCAGATTGGTGTGGTAGAAAGTAATCGGAACCACTATTTTAAATAAATTGTTCTTATAGCTATGGAATGTTTTAAAGAAATTTAATATGGGCTAATCATGCTATAAAATGCCTGTAATAAGAATTATGTATAACTGTTTTAATTCAGAACATGAATGGTAAATTAATAATACATAAACCTTATCAGACTTCAATAATAAAGTTTATTTGAGTCTATGTTAAATCAGATTGATGTGGTAGAAAGTAATCAGAACCACGTTTTAAAATGAGAAAGGAAAAGTTTCATTACTAAAACTTACCTATTTTACTCTTTTAGAGTGAAGGATCTATATATTAATCAAGTCAAAGTCTACATGCTGTCCGTCTTCCGTCCTATGATTGGGTGGACTGATGATGGTGTATTGCTTTTGGCTCCACATAACCTGGTTGTAAAGCCTTTTCCTTTCAGCATCAATACACAGATCAAGTCTAAGTCTCCATCCTCCATCCTACAATTGGGTGCACTAATAATCCCATAATGCTTTCAGCTTCATAACATGGCTGTAAAGCCTCTTCCTTTCAGCATAGATCTTGTATGTTCTTTTTTAAATGCTGATAAAAGTTAGCTACTTTGGAGAGGTGAAGTTGAGTATGAGGAAAAAGGGAACATAAGCTGATGAAAAATATGTTTAAATTTGAATCCCAAAGTTTATCTCCCATTATATCTTCTACTGCATTTGATAAAGCTATATGTTCCTTCCACTAACTCTAAGCTATTGGGTGAGTGATGACAATTTGAGCAGCTCTCTGCCTCTCCCTCTTTCTGGACTTTAACCATATCTTCGAATGAAACAGCCATGATGATTATTGTTTATCTATTGGAACAAAGCCATCGTAAGTCTTTAGGTATTAGATAAAGTAAATGGGATTACAACTTTTTTTAAATAAAGAAAAAGAATCTGCTCGGAAAACATTGCTTAAGAAGATGAAAATTGTACGGTTATGACAGCATTAATCCATGTTTTAATTATTGTTAATAGTTATATATTTGTCAAGTGAGCGAATGAGTGATGATTAGGACAAACAATAGATTTTTAGGATTTATTAATTTTAATTTTGAATTCCATCATGCCATTGCTAATGATCAAGTCTGCGACATCTTGTTAGTTAAAGATTTATGCAAAGCATCCTTTGTTAGAGGAAAAAGGGGTTAGGGTAGAGCTATCAAATTAAGTGTGCGGGTCAGGTTCATATTGGGTCTAGTCTGATTGGGTTGATTAATTCTTGCTAAACCACTCCCTTTGTGGATTGATTTTTGGTCGGTTACTTTGGGATTAGTACTATAGTTTGTTAGGTTGACAATTGATTTGCGCTCGATCTTTGTCAAGTAATGAGAGAAACAGTGTCAGTCTTTACATGATTTCCTAGTTTTACCCTAATCTTAACTTTACCTAAGCACAGTCAGCAGTAATAAAATTTGAATTACTTCGCTTTCTTGTTTATTAAATGTAGATTCTGTCCAAACGAATGTGTTAGGATATGAATGTTTGTTGTGATAGTGGACATTTTATTTGGACATATAGGTAATGAACATAGCCTTGTTTATCACAATGAAAAACAAAGATGATAATTTGGGAAAACTTCATTATCACGATTAGGTCTAATTTATATGATTATGAATGCTACCATATTGGGGATTGGGGGTAGGGAGCATTGGTATGATCGATAAGCTTGAAGATAAAAATAATTTTTATGATAGATGTTGCAAATATGCATTGGGCCTAACTTGAGAAGCATGAAGGCCTTTGATGGAGTCCAACTGTTCAGGGTGGTATATAGTCTATATAGGAAACTTCTCAAAGGTTTGCTAAAAGACTCTTGATGGAAGTTTGAAGGAGTTTCTTGTTGGAAGGTTCTAGAAACCCTTTGGTATACTCTTTTACATGTTATGTAAGCTCTTAGAATATATTAGACAGGAATTGTCCAGAATATGCTTGTATATACTTGAGGGATGTATGTAGAATGGTCTTAGGGAGTTGTGTATAAATATCCTAGTAAGGAGGCTAAATTGTTCTAGATCAAGGAAGATCCTAGGCTAGAGACTTGAGAGGCCTATTTAGGCCATGTGGCTCATTTGTACACTTGTGATCTACATATCTTCCTACAAGCTAGAACACTAAGAGTCTAAGAGTGAGGAAAACTAAGGCACAATAGTGCCAACTGCCTAGTGAGTGTGTGTTTGGGACTTTAGCAAATGTGACTTGTGTTTTCACTTGTCTGTGATGAGGATTGTAACGGATTGAGCTATAAACCCAAGGGGACATGGTGAATTCACTTAAAGGGAATTGCTTAGTATTTAGCACTTAGAAGTTTTATTTTTATTTTTATTATTTTTTTAAGAGCATTTCCATTAACATAAGATCAAGGGTTAGAATTCCTTTAAAAAAAAAAGAAAAATAAAGATCATGGGTTAGAATGCTCAACTCAACTTGAACATGTGGCTTGTGGAATAGCTTTGTGGTACTGTTATTTTCTAATGACAGTCAAAATATATATTGTATCAATCATCTTACTTTTCTGAATAATTTCATTATTGTGGATTGTAGAAGTTGCCGTCACTACCATCATAAGAATGATAAATAAAAAAAAAAACCTCAACCCATACTCTAAATACCCTGGATCGTCATAACAACCACCCAATTCACGGAATATAACCACTCAAATAAATCACATTCTCTCTGTTCGTCATTGGTTAAATCATTTTATATCACCCCACATCTTAAGGTTTAATTGACATATATTACCTGTCATGGTTTAGAATAATACTAGATTTAAAATAATCGATAAAAATATACTCATACATGCAAAACGACATACATATACAGTTGCATTATTAAAGCTAACAATATGTCATTGATTTTAAAAAATTACATATTAACTTTGTATTAAATTAGAATTTAAACCTATAATAGACAGTGATAAAAAAAATTTAAATAAAAAAATGATTTAATTATTCATTTAAATGAAAATATTATACAATGATATTTAATTAATAGATTGTATTAGTACATGACATATTGTAAATGAGATATATTAAAATTGTATTAGTACATGACATATTATAAATGAGATATATAGAGAAGTATATTACATTTTTTGTTCATACATATATAATTTTTTATACTAGCTTAATTTTTAACTATCAATTTTTTCTTTCTTTTTGACATGCAAAATGTGTTTCTAGTAGTGTTTTACTCACACTAATGTCTCTTTGGTGTTCAATTTATCTTAGTTTTAAATTTAAAATTTCAGTATATAGAAGATAAGGCACAACCCAAACACATGCAATTTAGTACTTCCTCCGTTTCTATTTACTTGACTAACATTTCTAAAATGGAAATGTCATATTACTTGACCTATACTATATTTGGTAAGCTTTTGGTAGTTAAATTATCTAAATTACCCTCATAAAGTGCACATGGGAGCAAGTTTTGGGGGTAATAAGGTAACCCATGTGCAACAAGGGCCACAAAAGTATAATTTCTCTCTCCTCTCCTTAAATGTTGTGTCCAAGGCTATGGGTCAAGTAAATAGAAACAAAGGATGTATAAAATTGAAAGTGAATGTGCTTGGGTTGTGCCTTAGTTTTCGTAGGCGCAAAGACCTGCAAAAGGTGCGCATCGACTATGCATTTTTTTTTTTTTAATAGGGAAATACCATTGTTTAAATTAGAGGAGAGATATATCATGTATCCTCAAATTTATTTTAAAAAAATTATTGATCACATAAACCCTTTACTTCTTTTTTCAGAATTCTTTTTTTTAGACTTAGTAAATAGAAATTATGTTATTTTATAAATATTGTATGCCTCATTTATAAAGGGCGCACGTTTTCACCTTGCGCTTTGGCTCCAAGGGCTTTTGCGTCTTGGTCTGTATCACACCTTTTGAAATTAATCTATTTTTCAAGTCTGTGAATACATTGTCTTCTTCTCCAAAATTATACTTGCCTCTCATTTTCTACTTTGAAAGGGAATTCCCCCTTCGTAGATTGAATATTCTATCGTTTGAGTTTTCAACTACTCATTAACTCCCATTATTACATTATTACTATTTCTAAATTCTCTTTTAAAAAATTTATGCATTAAACTTCTCTATCAACACCAACATATTTAGATGATTGGATTATAACTCATAAAATGATGCAGCAGCTGTATCTAACAATTAATTATTATCTCAACAAATACAAAAAAAATATTAAGAAATAATTGCTAAGTAGAAATGAGAGATAGAGAGAAGATAAACATATATCAATATAGAAACCACTAGAAGGCTAGAGGCCACTTTCCTTTTTGTACATTATGATTGGATTTTGAGCCTAAAGGGTTATGTCCCGCTATATTCAGATCAAAGTTCAGTGTTTTTTTAGCCACACTACATTATTGATAGGCATATGTACAGAGTCATATTAGAAATTTTAAAGTTGAAGCTCATTTTAAAGTAGCAGCTATAACACAACAAAGCAACATGGTTTTCCTGATAATAAGCATTCTATTGGTAGCAGGTTTGTATTTTATTAGACAAATCTGAGATCACAAGGCAGCAATCTATGTGAGATCCTGTTCTTAACAAAAAAAACCTACTGATGCAAAATATCATGATATGATACAAAACACTTTAGTAAGACCTTGCTTCATCAGAATCTCCAAGTTCAAGAGCAAAATTCTGCTGTTGAACTAAGTCTATATCAACATCAGCACAATCCTATTTTCAATCTAGCCTAGACAAAAAAGAGAGGCCTAAAAGTTGCATGCTGACTCAGGAAAAATGAGAAGCAGAGCTAGCTATTTTACTCATTTTAAGTACTATTTTGGTGAAGTTTCTTTAATGAACTTAGCCAAAATTTTGTTCATTTTCTTCCATATTGAATATGCCTAATGTAATAGCACTTGCCAAATTTATCCTACTGTCCGTTGCTCTGGACCCTATTTTAAAACCAATGCAAATGTAATTTTATGATTCGAGTTTATGTAGGTCTGATGTGTTTTGAAGCTAAAGCAATGGACCTTTTTCTTTTTTTATTATGCTAAAGTGAATTATTGAATCGTCTAAAGCTTTCATTTTTAGGATGTTTTTCTATCGTACAGACACAGTTTCATTTTTCTTGGAAAGTTGTATATATTACTCGTCAATGGGTAATGATATGTGCGATGTTTAGGATTGCAAATAAGCATTTATTACAATTCTTAAATTGATCGTAATTTAGGAATGCATGGCACTATTAATGTTCGATTTAGCTCACTATTTTTTCCTTTTGCTTCTTATATGCAGCAGCCTTGAGGGTTGTATACATCATTTTCTTATTTAAATCATCATTGCTGATATGCTTTTGTGGTGTTCTTTTTTCTTGATTGTGTAAAATGTCATGAAGCACTTCAGACAACCTTTCTTGTGAAGGTAGATTGAAATATCAGATTTTTCTTGCAGCTTAATACAAAACCTCTCAAACTCAAAGATTAAGTATCCAACCATGTTTTTTTTTTTTTTTGTAAAAAAGAAACATGGCATCCTTAGAAATCAATAAAAACAATAGAGCCAGCCACACCTCCCTAGCTCCTAGGGGTGAGTATGACCACTCTATCCCAAACAACTCTAAACATCGAATATATTTTGTTTGCTTTAATACTGTTGTGCAATATTTCCATCAGGATGCTTCAATTCTTCTCATTTACCATCAATGAATCTCTTTGAAAGTTTATGTGGATGAACGAATATTGAGACTTTACAGGTGATGCAAATAGTGATAGTCTAAGCTTCGTCACCTACAAGTACATAGTAAAGCCATGTTACTGTCAAGTATAATCCTCTGAATTTTTTTGTGATTTTTTTGTTGCACCTTACTTTCTTTGTTTCAGATTAGTTTCGACTAATGACACGTAGCTTTAGGTGATATCCTGCTTAGGTGTCATTTATTATTCTTTTGATAATGTAGGTGTGGAGATAATTAGGTTTTATTTTATTGAAAAATAAGACATAATGTATGTAGTAATAATTAATCATATGAAAGTTAAGTATTGATGGTAATTTGTTAGGGAGTATTATTTATTTGTCATCTATGTTTTACTAATACCTGAATACCCCTTTTTGCCTTCCTAATACCCCAGTATTGACTCTTGTCACAGGGCGTTTGTGGATGTGATAGATTCACTAGTGGTTCAATAAGGGATGTTATTAAAACCATAGTTAAAAAGGATGGATACAGGGGGCTCATGAGGGGATGGTCTCCTAGAATGATGTTCCATGCTCCTGCTGCAGCGATTTGTTGGTCTACATATGAAGCCGCAAAGACCTTCTTCCAGGATTTGAATGACCAAAAAAATAGCAGCAGTGTGACCTAATTTATGTTGAGCTACTCATTTTTTTCCCACTTATTTATGAGTGCATTGCTGTGAAAGGTACAGATATTCAGTGATAAACGTGGCATCATACACATATACATGCATTCTTCAGGTTTGTAGTTCTAATTGAGGAGCAGCTTCAGGCTAGTTAGAATGTCAGACTGTATTGTATCATTATGTTCAAAATTTTGATAATTTCAAATTACATTAAGTGGTTTTCATTTTGTTCCAATTCTGAGTAATAGCTGGTAGCCTGGTACAACATCAGATCTGTGGAAAAGGAATTTATAAATCACCAGTAGCAAAATAATATCTTGGTGAATACAAGAATTTTAAGGTGTTGGATATAGTTAAAAAAGGCCCAAGTTGCAAAGATTTGTATGAATAAGTACTCTATTTTTTTTTTTAATTTTTTTTATACTCTCTTTGTAGTTTAATGTTCACAGAACATTTTTGTATTTTGGCAATTACTCTTGGTTGACAATTTTGCTGTAATAGTTTGATTAATCTTGCGTAAACATCATCTTGTAGTGCATTCGTGTTTATGATACTCCATATATCCACAGACCACGGCTGCGTAGCTATTTGCTTGGAGTTGAATAGCTTGAACTTTGGTCCAGTGGTAGGCATCCTCTACTAGGTGGACGATGCAATTTTGGGGCAAATATTAGACATTCACACTTGCACAAGGTTTCGCTACAAATTACATTTCATATACGAATATATAATAATTAATAAGTAATGTTATGGCCAAAAAGGATGAGAAGGGGATTAAGCGTGCATCATTCAACTATGACTCGGCCAACATCTTTTATAGTCTAATACTCTGTTAGTATAAATTGAGCATTTGGATAGCCTGAAATGCTTTTAAATTTTTTTAGAGTAAAGCTGAATATTGTATAGAATTATTAGTAAAAACGGTTTAAATTCATCCACGATACCCATCAAAGCATAAAGAGGTGAGACCTATCAGTTGCAAACTCTGCAGTAAAGAGAAAAGGGGGGGAGTGACTAAGACTAAGACAAAGACTAACTTATAAGACTAGTATGCAAACTCAACCTATTACCAGTTGGTTGTAGACTTGTAGGATTGAAATTGTAGTGACTTTAAATCGGCCAAGCTAAGTGTGTTTATACTCCCTCCATCTCTAAATGTTCTTCCCATTTTGACTGTATACATTTGCTAATGTAAAACTTTAACCATTAATATTATTAGTTGCTCATTAGTGAAAATTTAGGGATAGAAAGAGTATTTTATTAGTAATATTCTCTTCAGATCAGTGATAAAGAGGTGACATGTGGTCTAATGGAAGTCATCAAATGTATTGAAGTTTGTGTGAGACTCATAATTAATCAAAGTGTAAACACAATGAAGTCCAAGGGCTATAACTAGGGATGACAGTGGATCTGGACTTGATCCGAATCCGTGGATACAAATTCGTTTTTCACAGATATGAGTCTTCATATTTTAGACCCGTCGAATGCGGGTCCTGCTGGAAAAAACGGATCTAGATCCGAGTCTAACCTCCAGACCCAGATCCAATTTTGTTTACCCATTTTATAATTTTCTTATTAAAAAAACTACAATTGTTTGTTTTTTTTATTAAAAATGTTGATGATGTTCTTATAAAAAAAAAAAGTTGATGATTTTGGATGCTCACGTGTTATACATCATCGTTTTTTTTATTACTTATTTGTAACATCGTAGTTTTTACATTGTTTATACTTTATATACTGTATATTTTTTTCAAAAGAGAAGTGTTTAAGTTGGTTGCATTGTAATTTTGAATTAGTTGTATAACTTTAATTTAGGTTGATGTTGCAGAAGTTTGAAATGCATTTTTTTTACTCGAATATTACAAAAAACTGATTATGTAGGGCTACACAGGAAATTGGAAAGCCGATTGGTTCTGACAAGGATTCTATCTCCCAGCTTATAGCGGAGACATTCCCTGAGATCGGTGCAGATAAGCTTCCTTGTGACATCTTTACAAAGAGGGCTACTCTAACACCAATGAATAAGGATGCAGATTGTATAAACTCATTCTTAATTGATACATTACATGCAATTAATAAGCTCTGTACTGGAGGAATGAGTCCTCATGAATTGGTACGTAACCCAACAGCGAAATTTGTTGCCTTTGTCTAGACTTTGCAATGGCACACGTCTTATATGTAAGAGGTTCTTTTCAAATGTCATTGAATGTGTTATTGTCGTTGGCCACTGCAAGGGTGAGCATGTCTTTATACCTCAAATTGATTTGCGACCATCTGCTCGACTAATTAACCTTTCCAGTTTCCTATCAAGCTAAGCTTTGCAATGACGATTGACAAATCTAAAGGACAAACACTAGATTAGCTTTCAGTCCATCTTCCTCGCCAATGTTTCTCTCAAGGGCAGTTGTATGTTGCACGTTCGCGCACAAATAAGACTAAGCAAAGTTTTAGTTTTCTACACTTTACCTCTAGTACAGTACCCTACCAACTATGTCAAAAACATAGTCTCATATGAAGTCCTGAAACTTGCAGGCATTGGTCAAGACCCCAGGCAGTGTTAAAGGTTTTCGTTTCCTTTTCAGCTCCTCTACAATTATTAATGCTGGAAAGTGTGTTTTCTTTTAGCTATATTGGAGCCTTTTTCGTGCACATCAGATGATCCGTAGGTTATGTTACAGGAAACAGGTACATGAATAAAAGTTACAGCAGGTACATTACCTCAGTTTTTTCATGTTTAAGAGTTAGGCAAGGTAGCTTAAAATAGAGCTTGAAAAACAAATTGCAGAGGGATGAAAGAGAAACCTTCACAAAGTAAAAGCAGAGCACAACAAAAAAAAAAAATTGCAGAGAGATGAGAGAGAAACCTTCACAAAGTAAAAGCAGAGCACAAAAACAAAAACAAAAAATAAAATTGCAGAGGGATGAGAGAGAAACCTTCACAGAGTAGAACTTGAAAAATTGCAAGAGAAAAACCTTGACCGAGTAAAAGCAAGCTTGAAATATTGTAGAAATGTAGAGGGATGAGAGAGATAAAACAAGGAATGATGAAATTAAAGAAGATGAAAGGGTGTATTTATAAGAGGAGGGTGATTTGTTTTTGAAATTACTTTGTGTCTGATTTGTTTTTGAAATAGTACGACGATAAATAAAAAATTAAATAAATAAAAAAAGATTTGCAGTGTAGTACAGTCTATGGGGATGTCATTTGTGGTGGTGTAGGTATTAGTGGGGAGGTGTAGAGAAGATTTTTTTTTGCAGAGGGATGAGAGAGAAAAATTTATAATATGCATTGTTAATTTTTTTTTTCAAAAATTTTCAAGCTCTTTTTATTGTTTATTTTTTCCTTTGTGGGTTCAAGCTCTGTTTTTAATTGCTCTGTGAATGTTTGCTACTCCTCTCAATATTATTAAACTTTATAATATGCATTGTTAATTTTTTTTTTCAAGCTCTATTTTTTTTTAATTTTTTTTTTGTGCTCTGCTTTTAATTTGTGAAGGTTTCTCTCTCATCCCTCAGCAATTTATTTTTTCAAGCTCTTTTTATTGTTTTTTTTTTCTTTTGTGGGTGTAAGTTCTGTTTTTATTTGCTCTATGAATGTTTTCTACTCCTCTCAATATTATTAAAAATATGCATTTTTTTTTTCAAGCTCTATTTACTTTTATTTTGTTTTTGTGCTCTGCTTTTACTTTGTGAGGTTTCTCTCTCATCCCTATGCATAAACTTAATAATATGCATTGTTAATTTTTTTTGTTTATGTTTTTCCTTTTGTAATGTAGAGATGTCCGAAGATACCTATTCGGTTCCTTTTTATGATGTCAATCGTAGTTTGATCGATCGCAAACCCCGGTTTGTTTATGATCACGAACTTACTCATACATCATTGACGGATACTCTCAACCGTACGTGGGTAATTAAAGAAGAACACCGTTGGATTAATTTACAACTGACGGATACTCTCAACCGTACGTGGACCCCTCTTTGTTCTGAACTTGTCTGCTGAATTAATTTAAAGTGTTTAAAAAAAGAAGAGGCAATTCAAAATTGCAAGGGAAGAGAGAGAAATGCAGATCAAAAAATAAAATAAGAGAGAGAAGAAACCCTTTCCAAAAACCTTTCAGTGAAGAAGAGAGAAGAGAGTAGACAAAGCTAAGGGACGAAGACAGAGCGATCGGCGATTGTAACGGCGAACTGAACTCCGGCGAAGTACACTCCGGAAATCCTCCCCCGTACGAGTAAGTTATTTGTATATGCATTTTCGAAGTTAGGGTTTTGTTATGCGATTTGGGTAATTTGGGGAAATTCGACTAATGTTGTCTTATTACTTGTGTAATTGTATGGAAAATGGTTACTAATTGATAGAATATAGTTTAATTTGTTGTTTTTGAGATGTTACAAATAGATTGTTATCTTGGTTGCTATTAGTTTGGGTATTAGCATTAGTTTATCTTTGTTGCTTGCCTTTCCTGCTGCTGTGGCAAAAAGAACTTTCAACCTTCTACTCTACCAGCAGTGACCTTTCTTTTCTTGTTATTTTGCTTATTTTTTGCTTGGCCGTTTGTAAAGCACTTACATTTTGTTTTGCAGTTTGTGTTACTTCCTTATTACGAGTATTCAAAAACATTTCTTAAATGCTATGTAGGAGACGGTTGAGATTGGTAGAGCGCGACTTTTGTTGGGTGACGTTGCTCGTCCAACGAACGCTGTGCGGAGGTTCAAAAGTTAGTAGAGGCTTGGGATAAGGAGGAAGGGAACTGATTTGAATGTATCTCAATACACTGCAACCTGTAATTATTTTGGGTTCGAAAACATTTTTACTGTTATGATGCTGATAGTAGGTGAAGACGGTATTAGATGATGATATTATAAATTGGTATTATTTTTGATTCAGTTAGTATACCAACCTCGTTTGAATGTTAGTACTCTTTGAGGTTAAGTTGGTATACCATCAGAGGGTTGTTAATACCACGGATGCATACCAACACATGGGCTGATGGGTTTTTTTTTTTTTTTTACTATGGGTATACCGGAATGCATTGTAAATTATATTTTGCTACTACTAAGGAAAGGTAGGAATTATATTTTGTAACAAGTTTAATGGTATTATTTCAGTTGTTGTTGGTAGACCCTGATATTGTTTGATGATATTGTTAGCCAAACCACCACGAGTACATGCTAACAAACTGGGCTGATGGTATTATTTCAGATTCTGTTGGTATTCAATATGATTTTGAAGATCATAGATTACGCCATTTAAAAAAAACAGCAAGAACTAACAACGCAAATTATATTCATTATGATTTTGAAGCTCCATTTGTAGGATCTACAAGGCCATCGGCTTTTATATCAAACATATTCGCAGAGAGGATCTGATGTTCATAAGCACATTCGACCACCATCAAACATTCGACCACCATCATCATAGCATATTGGAGTGTTGTTGTTACCAATTCCAGAAAAATACATTTGTTCCCACTACAAAAAAGTAAAAACAAAATTATTTACACAACTGACACATTATAACCATGAACTAATGTAATGTAGCTCATAATAATCACCTGTGCTTGGGTGAACTTTTGAGCATGGCCATACATATCAGACCACATGTTATTTGCGGGTTGGTGTTGCATCCTCGGTAATGTATTTGGAGGTGGAAACGTTGGAGGTCCAACCGCCTGGGTTTGCATTGTGAAACCCCAAGAGATATTCCCACTTGAGGAACCTAGTTAAAATAAAAAATTACAAACAAAATATTAACCCAACAAATAATAACTACCTGACAGTCAACATTCTGAAAGTTTAAAGGCAAAAAACATTCACCTGATGCGCAATGTGCTGAGGAGCTCCATCGATCACAGTCTGTCCATTCACCTTCACCGTAGCTGATTTTTTGCGACCTCCTCCACTCTTCCCAGCAGTAGCCATTTCAGCAGCAGACACATATCGACCAGCCCTTGGTCTTCCTTTTTTATTTTTACCCCTTGGTTCGGGGTCTAGAACACCAGCTATACAAGGTGTGTGCTGATCACTTGGTGTGTGTTGCGAGCTTGGGTTTGATCCACTTGTTGTTGTGTTCTGTGGGGTAAGGGTAGTTGTGTTTTGTGGGGTGGGAGTACTGCAGCAACTAGCTTTATTAACAGAACACGGAGTAGAAGGTATAGCATGAGGGCTACACCCTCCCCCATCCTCAACTTGCTTCGCAGTACCGACTGAAGAAGGAGCAAAACCATTTCCAGATACACCTAATTCATCCAAACGTATGCTCACCTAATTCTGTGGCTAAAGGCCTTACATACCGAGATGCATTTGCATCAGCCTCCCTTTCATCGCTAGCCCGACTTTCCATTGCCTTACAATAACGGGGACCAAACTCGGAAAGCCTTGTGTGTTTGTTTAGGTAGCCATCAAAGAAACTGTTGATGCTTTCAACCCGTTGTGTAGTTTACATACCAGCCCAAAAAACGTCCTTCACGTACGCAGGAATCCACATTTCTCGCTCCGCATACAAACCTAACACAAACACAAGGACAACCCTTAAACTATAACCAGTACATACATTATTAGTATAGGTACTGAAATACCAACAACAATCATAAATATACCAACAACATATGTATTGGTATACCAAAATATAGCAAAATTACTATACTAATGACATACCAACACTACCCATCAATAAACCAACAGCATCTGCATTGGTATACCAATATACATTAAAGACGACCTAAATCAGAAATTGAAGGTCAAGGCACCTATGACAGTAGAACTAACAAAAAAAATATGGAATTAGATGTCCAAATTCTCTGCATATATATCACAGAAACAACCAACCAACAAACACATGAAAGCACAATATCAACATCAACAAACATATGGATTTACATGTTCAAAATGAGCAATAACTTTTATGTACAACAATCACAAACAACAACTGCCACGATTCAAATGTAATATAATACAATTACAATTACAAATACAAATGCAAGTTACCTTCAAGCCACTCATAGCACTCTTTCCCTTCTAGCTTCAATTGCTTAACATCTTCCCACCATGACTGTTCAAAATCCTCGGGTGTCAAGCTATTGTAAATCACGTGCTGAAGTAACTCTTTCACTTCTGGGTAGTTGGCAAGGGCACCAAGTTTTGAACCAAACTTTTTCATAATATGTCACATGCACCAACGATGCCTTGTCTCCGGCATAGGAAAAACAACATTTATGGCCTTCCTCATGGCAGCATCCTGATCAGTCATGATCGCCGCTGGAGGTTTCCCACCCATACACTTAACCCATTGCCTAAACAGCCATTCAAAAGTCTCAGCATTCTCATGAGACACTAGAGCACATCCTAACAAGATGGTCTGTCCATGGTGATTCACACCAACAAAATTAGAAAACGGCAACTCATATTGATTTGTGAGGTAGGTCGAATCAAAGCACACAACATCACCAAAGTATTGATAAGCTGCTCTGCTCCTAGCATCAACCCACATCACATCTTTCAGTTTCCCGGATTCATCTAGTCTATGCATATGGTAAAAATTCTGATTGTCATCTGTCATTTTACTAAAATACTCTAGCATCGCCGCTGCATCCCCATTTTTCAACTTCAACTTCCTCTTCCGGTTCACCAAAATTATGCATGTCTTTCTTATTGAACCCCATATTTTCAACACCGTGCCTTTGGCTAGCCATGTTATTGAAAATCTGACCAATTGGAGCACCTGACTCGTGATCATTCTCAATCCTATATTCAATATGCTTTGTTATATTTTCTTTCTTATACATAGGAATATGCTTTGACTTTCCTGGGGTAGGGGTATGACGTTCGTGCTCATTCACAGCTTTCTTCAACTGCCATTGTCCTGCCTTGTTCACTTTCGCATAGATCATTACAGGGCACTGGCATTTCTTCGATTTCTTCTTCAGTATCGGCTCATCATGCACAACAATCCTCTTCCCATTGACCCTTCTCCTATACGTTGTCCTTCCATAACACTCACATTTCCACACATAGGTACCCATTGATTTAGACTTTCCCAACTCCTTTTTCACCTCCTTTCCACCACCAGCACAAACAACCCCAAATCCTTGTTGCTTACCGTAACTACGATAATACTTATTTAACTCATCCCAAGTTTCAAAAACCATCCCCACTGCCGGATGAGGAACCAAGGGGACATTTCTCGACGGAGTCACAAAAACTCCTTCATCACCTCCCTATGCAATCTGATTTAAATCAATTCCATCACCCCCAACATTGTTCATGTCATTACAATCACCCCCTACATGATTTATGCCTATACCATCACCATCTACTTCTACATGATTTATGTCTATACCATCACCATCTACCTCTACACGATTTAAGTCTATACCATCACCTCCTATATGATCACAAACATTACTTTCTCCCGAACTCTCATCATCTGAACCTGAACTACTAATTTTCTCTACGTCTCGATCCATGGTCGTTCCCTGGACATCATTCCCTGGACAATTTAACTATATAATTAACTCACATTATCAATCATTACACCATATAACAACTCTATTACTATGTTTTACACAACAACAATTTCACACTAGAGTACAACAGCAAACATCATCTCTAATGCTATATTAATATTGAAATACCAACTAATCAGTGATTGGCACAAATGGTATTACTATTGCATACCAACTAATCAGTAATTGGCATAAACTGGTATTACTATCACATACCAACTAATCAATAATTGGTATATAATGCTACAAACTTTAATCAATTCAATGAGTAAGTGGTATGATTCTAAAATTCACACTACAGTACATCAGCCTCCTCCACACCAGATGTTATATACTTCATCAACTACAGAATTTCTAAATCCAACCTAACATATCACTACCATTAATTACAATAAAAATTGACACATATTATTGCTATTCAATCCAACAATTGCTATTCAACAACAAAATTGGTATTCAACAACAATACTAATTCATGCTTAAGCTTCCACAAATACTTCCACTACTAAATCACAATAATTCAACAAATAATTAGAAAGCTAGAAGAAATTGAAAATACAAAGTGCACTAACCTCTTCATTACTACAACCATCACCGCTAAAACCACCAACACTGAGCATCTTCGTTCAACCACACAAGTATTTCACCAGATCTGAGAAAATGCAATCCAAAGAGAGCAAATCCAATTTTTGTTTGGGGGGAAGATTGAGAAAATAAATATAAAGAATCCAATGCTCAACAAATCCAATTTTTGTTTTGGGGGAAAACAAATAATGTGAAAGAAATGCTCAACAAATTCTCAGGCTGCTATCGATTACGACCAAATCGAACTAATGTTTGCAACAAACACAAAAAAAAATTCAGAATAAAAAAAATTGTGAATTTTTGGGGGGAAGACTAAGTAATTTCACTTTGGCGCTACATATTTGTTTTTGGCGGAAATAACAAGAGACAATGTATGACATAGAGGGTCCTACATTATTGCCTTTTTTTTTTTTTTTTTAAGCCAACTCATTGATAAAGTGGGCCCCACTGTTTAGTAGAGTCCTCTAGGACAAAAGTTCCTAGAGGCTGAGAAATCCTCCTAGAGGAGGGTGCCTTGCTCAATGTTTTGGTACAACTTTCTTATCTTTAGATTATGAGTAACATACTTATTTTGGATGATTATTCATCAACTATGGGATATTAATATATTATATAAATAAATGATTATAAGGGTACAAATGAGTTATTAAATAATATATATATATATATATATAATTATATATATATATATATAATTATATATATATATATAATTAGTAATAATTAGTTTATTAAAGAATTACATTTATTTCTTTCAAAAAAATAAAATTGCACTTACAAAATATGTCATATATAGTTAGAGGCTTAGAGCTGTCAAAAGCTGACCCGATCCGAAATACCGTCCCGAACCCGATTATAAACCGACCCGTCTAACCCGAAAAAATGGTGACCCGAAACCAATCTTAGACCCGAGTATTTGAGACCCGAACATGAACCGACCTGGAGATGACCCGACACCAATGTAACCCATAAATTATTGACCTGAACCGAAATTGACCCAAACTCGTTTTAACCCGTCAAAACCCGAATTTAACCCGACCTGAATTCAACCCGACTTGTTGTTAACCCGACCCAAATTTAACCCGACCTGTTACTAACCCGACTCGAAATTCAACCCGACCCGTTACAAACCTGATCCGAAATCAACCCGATTTATTATTGACCAGACCCAAATTCAACCCGACTTGTTATTGACCCGACCCAAATTTTACTGAAAATAATATGAACTTATAAAGTATATATTATCTAAACTTACTTGAACTTATTAGCTCGAATTTAAACTTCTCTGAAATTATTTCTCTTACAATGAATGAAGAAATTGATAATGATTAAACGTGAACGTAATTACATGAACTATTAACAAACCGACCCAAAAAAAAACTGAATTCGATATGACCCGACCTGATATCAACCTTAAACCCAGATTAACCCAATATTTTGATACCCGAATCCGAACATGACCCGACTTGAAAATGACTCGACTTGATTATTATAACCCGCAAATTATTCCGAGAATGACAAGACTTGGAAAGGACCGACCTGATTATAACTCGATAATTATTGACTTGAATCGAACCCGAGAATAACCTGACTTGGAAATTACTCGACCTGATTAACCCGCAAATTATTGACTTGCCGACTTGAACCCCGAGAATGACTTAACTTGGAAATGACCCGACCTGATTATAACCTACAAATTATTGACTTGAATCACATGAATCTAATAGGTTTCAATGAAATATTAAACCACCGCTTACCATTGACCCTCATCACTTCAGCCAATTCATTGGTGAGCCTCTCCTTCAAGGATTTTAATTTTATGCATACGAATAAATAAATAAGTTTGTTTAAATTTTCCATTATCATAAAACTTTATTTCTTCTTAAGAAAATGAAATCGAAACTTGTGTAACAAAGATTTTTAACGATGTATATGCAATTTATTTATATTATACTTGTAGATGTTGTATGGCTAATTATATATTAATGATATTGTTCTAATTATTAACCACCCCAAACAAACTCTTATGTTCGTTCATAAAGTATGTACAAAACTTTAATGTAGTTTACATAATTTGTACAGATGATGTAACAAGTATATGGGAGGTTGATCCAAGTGATAATGGGCTTAATTATTAATACCTCTTAAGGATTGGAGGGTTTGAGTTTGAGCCTGCCTATTATAATTAGGTCACTTACGTACATACTCGGGTTGAATCCGAACATAGCCGAGACAAACTTTCTCCTCAATACTTGGGGCACTAGTCAAGCCAAAAATACAATGCACAGTTGCACACCTTTTGTCCTTTTCTACAATTTTTTCTCTCCTCTCCTCTCCTCTCCTCTCCCCTCCCCACTAATGACAGCAGTGTGCCAAGACTGCCAACTGCCAAACACTCTCCTCTATGCTCAACTACACCCCACAAATGACAAACCCATAATACACTACAAATCCTTTTCTCTTTTTTTTTTTTTTTTTTTTTGAACAATTTCAGAAATAAATCACATACCCACCATTATTACATCATACCCTCAAATACCCCTTCTATCTTCCTTCCAATGTCATTCATTCCCTCATTTTCTCTCTCATATCTCTGCAAATTATAATGCCACAGAAATCCTCTTTTCTCTCTTTCTTCAATTGAAGCATACTCTGAGCTTTCTCTCTTTCATTGAATTGTAGTATCAAGTATAATCAATTTAATTTACTAATTTCTTTATTTCTTCCGCCAATTATCCAAAATTTTATAATCAATTTTAATCGTTTAAATGCTTTAATATGATACCCATGAATTTATCTATATTGTCAGCAAAGTATTAGTTTGAAGAAAATTCTGAACAACATATAAAGTTACTGGATTTTTGAAGATTTATATCGACATGGAAGACAACGATGCGTTCTTGTGCAATTACCACTAAGTTGTATTGAAGGTTGATGAGAAGAAGAAGAAAAAAGAGGTTGTAGTTGAAAAGATTGGCAATCCTGCCGAAAGTAATGATGATTTTTGGCTGCCTTACTGGAAAGTGACTGTGGATATGCAGTCTTTGATTATGATTTTGACATCTGGTAATTGCCAAAAGAGCAAGATTTGTCTATTTTTTTTTTCAGTTGCATATTCCCTCCAATTATTCAATTACTGAATCTGCATCTTTTAAATCAATTTTACGAAATGTAAAATTATGATGATACTAAGATTATTGCCCTGGGGATGCTGATGCTGTTTCATACTTTGGATGTCAAGTATATATGTTGCATTTTTTCCGTTATTATATGTATACACATGAACTCTTGATCTGGATTGATTTATGAATATCTGGTTTATTAGTGCTAGCAATTTCCTGGAGTGTAGTCTTAAACTATTAAACTAGACAATTGAGTAGAGATCAAGTGGTTGAACCCCTTGGCTTCCATAAGTTCACAACTTAGGTCGTCTTGGGTCAAAGGTTGTTATATACACCCGGGTGTATATAATAATTCAGTCCGGGGTTCAAGGCTCCCTTCCCCCTTCCCTTGAACATTGTTCCTCGTCAGCCACCTTCCACAGACCACCTTGAGATAGGGATTTAGTGAGGGGGTAGTTGTGCACCTTAGCGTTAAGCTATCACTCTATCAGATACTGCATAGTTTCTTTAGGTGCACTGAATTTATTACGTATGATTGATTTGTCTAGGTAAGACTCTGTTTCTACCCAGCAGCCCAGCAGCTTCATCAGAATCATGACATCTAATATACTGATTTTGAATTTTTATGCTCAGGCTTTGTATGACATATTTTGCCATTTCTTCTGGAAATTATCTATTTGCCAAACCAGTTTGGTAAGTTTACATACAAACTTATTTCCACAAAATACTTTGAAACAGGAAAAGCAACGGCAACAGAGGATGTTTATAGCTTTGGCATCGTGATGTTGGACCTTTTTGCCAGGAAGAAGCCCATAGATGAAGCGTTTGTTGAGGAGGGAACAAAGCTGGTCACCTGGGGTAATCCTTCAATTCTATTTTTGTTTTGGTTTAATTCACTCCAAAATTAAGTAATCTAAGCTAAATAACATCAACTTACTAATATCACATTTTCTTGCTGTTGAGGTATTTGTGGTAGTAACTCACATCATTAATAGCCCGCACAATGATAAGCTTGATGAAAAGATCCCATAGAGAGCTAAAAACAAAAATTACATGCATGACAGAAACTGAGTTTTATGTGATATTTTGCTGAATTTGTTCTGACTGCTTTTTTATTAAAAAAAAAAGAAAGAAAAACAAGTGAGGTTATTGTGTGATTTTTTTGAATAAGAAATTATAATCGGTTTTGTTCAGCATTCTTGTGTTGTTAATGCTATATTTATATCTAATACTTCATATTTTGGCAAAATTGGATTACTTTAGGTGAGGTGTGAACAAATGCTAAATTACATAAAAATAAATCTGCTTTGTATTAGATGGTTCCAAGAGGTTGAAGGAGGGTATCTCTTAGACCAAGATAATTACTGGGAATTGCTGCAATCAGCAGAGATGGGTATGATTAATTTGACATTGTATTAAATTATTGGCTTTGGTATAGATTTTGGAAGGGGAACAATTTTTCTGATTAGAATTGGATGTTTTTGCCATTTTAGAGATGTTGATGCAAAACGAGGAAGAATTGAATGCACTCATCATGGAGCTGAGGAAGAACTACAATTTGTTGCAGGATAAATGTGCAAAAGAGGAATCAGATAAGATGGTGAGCCCAAAATCAAATTAGCATATGTCAAGTTATGTTGCTTTTCTTTGCAATTGTATTTAAGTCGATCACCATGATTAGGCTTAGATGGATGACTTGTCAAGGGATAAAGAGGTTAGGATTGCTGCAGAAAGGTTGCAAACTTGTCTGTCCAAAGACCTTGAAAAAGTTCGACAAGAGCAGCAAACTTCCAATCAAAAGGTAAACAGACAAATGGTTAATTCATTTTATGTGCTACTATGTCTGTTTTTGGATAGTCAACTGAAGCAAGATGGTTTCTATGCATGTGTGCTATGTGCAGATAGCTTCACTTAACGACATGTACAAGAGATTACAGGAATACAATACTAGGTTCTATATTAGTATCCAACGTTTCTTCAGATAGCTGTCTAATACATGGGATTCTATTGTGTTTTGTAAAAATCCGAAGTGATCAGTGAATTTAAAATCATTTAAATAAAGGCTCAATCATTTTTATAATTTTTGGTTCCTGTAATTTGGCAATTTGACCCTTGTTGATTTTGTGCTTTATTTGGGACCCTTTTGCTTAATTTTATTGATGATATTTAATTTGGATTTCTTGGGTTTTGCATATTGCTTTTTCTGAATTATTAGTGATTAGATTAATATGTGAATTTTAGAGTAATGGGTTAATTAAACTGTGGGATGTCAAAGAGCTGATTTGTTTGATTTGCCCTTGACATTGGTCGGGGAATGCAATTTCTTCATTCTCAGGAAATACTTCGCCGTGATTTGAAATCAAAAATCTTCTTCTCGAAAATGATGTGTGTTAAAGTAGACGTCCTAGACGATTTTGGTATCTCTTGCTTAGAGACTAAAATAGGCAGTGCAATAGGATTCACTGGTAGTCTGGTACCTATCGCTAGGTGTCTCCGGAGATGATAGCAAAAAAGCACCATACAAAGAAAGCTGACGTTATTGTTTTGGCATCGTCTTGTGGGAGATCTTGACCGTATTGATGCCCTTTGATGATATGACTCCAGAACAGTCTGCTTTTGCTGTTTGCCTTAAGGTATTTACTACAGTGATCAGCTAAAATCACTTCAATATTTCACTCTTTCTTTCATCCAACTGTTTCTCTAATCTGAGTATGTGTCACTTGAAGTCTTGAACTGTTTAGAGAGGTGCCAGAGAATTAACTTAGACAACTGTCTAAAATATACTAAATTTAGGTTTTGAAACACTATACTATGATCCATCCATAACTAAAACCAATCCTAACCCTTGATATTACCGGTTTTAATGACTTGGAAGAAAGCCGACCTGAGGTCCTGTTCAATAGGTCTAGCTGGTCTGTGAGTTAGGTAATATCTCTCTTTAAGAGTCTAAAATATATGTTGCTGAAGTTATGATCTGTGCAGCCACATGATTCTGCTGTTCTTGGATGCCTTGATGTTTAATTGTAATCACCTAGCTCAGAATGCGCCTTCCACAGTAATGGAATCAGAGACAGTGATCTTGAGTAATAAATGGGCAGATTTTGTGGGGTTAGGTTACCATTATATTTTTCATTATTGAATAGCTTTGTTCCTTTTCACATTGACTTCTATAGTGTGTAATTGGTGGGGTAAAGTATTAGAAAGTAATTTCTGGCTGAACACATAAACTATTGGTTCATGGTCCTAATTTAAATTTGCTGAACACATTATTATTGAGTTCTTATTGTTTCTTATCAGGATGATAATGTTACTGATGGAGGCCAGGTTTTCCTCTTTCTCTCTCTGATTTCTTCGATTGTGCCTTTGAGTTGTGTTCCATTCAAGGCAGCGTACCGAGGTCAGATGATTCCACTGCTTTTCACCTTTTTTCACAGTTTTAGAGTCAATTTCACAATGTTAGCAAATTAGTTGTTGTCAAGTTAGGGTATTTCAAAAGACAAACAATGTGAAGGGTCTTGAAATTTTGAGTAATTTCACTTATTATTCCCTTTTCAATTTCCATTTTCCTCTTTGAAGTATTGACTGGAAGAGGGGAGAGACTTAATTGGAGAAAAGTAGGGTTTTGTGGAAGTTTCGCCAAGCAAGGAGAGAGAAACAGCGGAAAAGAGACGAGTTGGTATTTAAGAGGAGAGAGAATACAACATACCTGGCTTCCTGGTAAACACTATGCTCTTCTCTCATTGTAGCTTTTCTGCTCCAATGGATTTTATCAAAATACAATACTTTTACTATTTTTAGTTGCAGCTGGCTTTAATAGCTAGTTAAATACCCCTTTCCCTTCGAATTCTTTTTCTTGTGATTTTTGTAAGTGTAATTTTTATGTTTAGTTACTTGAGTCTCTGTAAATTAATCTATATGTTGTATGTTTGGGGGGTTTTTTTTTTCGTGAGTTGGGTTTAGATCTTTAGGGGTTATTAGTGAATTCTGCATAATTGGTTTTCTTTATTTGGATATTGAGTAGTAATTTGGTTAATTTTGAATTATGGGTTCGGTTAATTTGCACACTTATGTTACTCAACCACTTATGTTGTTTCTTTTAATAATTAGTTCGTATTAATTATCTCAGGGTGCTGCTTTAAAAAAAACCTTTGGAAGACTACTTAAGGCAAAGACTTGTAGAGGTAAAGCTAGCTGGACTGCAGTGGGCAGAAATGGCCAAAAAGTTCTGCCTTTAGACAGTAATGTTTCCATTCTTCCGTAAAATGTAGCTTCGTTGTTGACACTTAGATATATTGTTACAAAGACGAGTATATGACACTATAGCCATATTAAGCATACCATAGATAAGTAGTTTCATGGATGGGAACTTTTGGAAGTATTTATGTTAGCATATTCCCATCTAACTCAAAGAGCTATTGGTTTATGCGTATCCTAATACGTGGCGTTGGCACTTAAATTTGGCTTGTCCAGGACATAAGAAGAATAAATATGAAGATTATTCATGGCTAATAATGACTTAGCTAAATTATCAAATTATAAATATTATAATAACTTTTTTTCTTTTTAATACTTTTTATTTTTTAGGTGGTAAGTTACTTTCAAATCTCTCCAGAGGAGAGGTGTTAGTATACTAATCTGATTAATTAACACCTGCACCAGGTCAAGCCATGTATTGTGCTTCTAAATTTCTTAGAAAGGGTACTTTCAATGCTTGCATGCACTCAGAGGTACTCCATCCTCCCTCAATTGAAAATCCACACTTTATATTTAACCCAGAGGTAATTTGGTTTATCTGCTTATTTCTGCATTGCTTTTTTTCCTTTAGAATAGAGCTTTCTTTCTCACCTCGAATCTAAAACCCTTTAAAAATTGGGAAGTTTTATTGTAGCTTATCTACAGTGTTCTCCCAAGGATGCCCTTCTAAAAGCATATTTTGTACTATTTAAGATAGTTGTTAATTTTACTTTATAAGCTAGAGCACATAAGATAGTTTTTAAATTTACTTTATAAATTTGTTTATTTATCTTTGTAAATTCCTGAAGCTGGGTTTCATTTTTCAAGTTATGGCTTTTCAATTAAAAAGGGAGGTTAAGGTCACTCATTTTAACATTTTTCCCTCTCTTTTTTCTACTGATTGTGGAGACTTTTAATGATAAGCATTGAAAAGGCAGAGAAATATATGTCAGGGCTTACTTTTATGAAAAAATGAGGTAGATGAAAAGTAAGTAAATAGGTTTATTAAAAGATACTTACACAAGTAAGAAGAAACATTAAAAAATCACAATATCATAAAAGACTGGTAAGTGGGTGAGAGAATAAGAGAGTAAGAGGGAGCGAGTGGGAGTGGGAGCCAAGTGGTTAGAGATTGTCCAAAATTTGCAAAGTTGTAACCAATGAATAAGAGGAAGAGAAAGAACATAAGGCAAGGGGGTGTGATTGGGTGGACCCATGCATTAAATTCACATGAGGGAGTCTTCACAGAAGCAATTGAAATACGAAGTCCTGTGAGTTGAGCATGATATCATGGAAGCCATCTGGGGTGGGTTATTTATAGTCTACTTATTGAGATTTGTGTGCTTTGGTGCTGCTTTTTATTGTTATTTGTGGAATTTCGGGGTTAGCTTTTTTTTAGGATCATCAAAGCTACAAATTCAGATGATGTTGAATGCTTTTTTCAAAGGTTAGGATAAAATAGAAGTTGAGAATCAGAATAATTCTCAAAGCTAAAAAGTACCTTCATTTCAGAAATTTCTTATTATGGTTTCTTGGCTTTGCATTCGGTTGGTCAAGTGCTCAATGACATTTTCTTTTCCATGGTTTGACTTGAATGGTAATTGTGTGGGACTATAGAATCTTGATAATAAAATATTTTTTTCAGGATGGTTGTGTGTTATAAGTGTGTTTGGGTGTGGGCTATGTTGTTTGAATTGCCTTTTTTTTTTTAAATTTGAGAATTGAAATTTATTCTCTTGCTTTTGCAATTTCAGTGAAGTCGATGAGGAGAGAGAAGCTGTGGAAGCAAGAGAAGGAAGAAGGTGAGTAAAATAGTGCACTGTCAGATTTTAAGTTATTTGCTAATGTGGGATATTTTATGGGTAGCATACAATTGGTCCTCATTACCAAGCCATTTTCCCATGTGATAATGTAATATATATATCATTACCAAGCCATTTTCCCAGGATACTTTTTATCTTACATGTCTATATACTTCGCAGGATACTTTTTTCCTTCCATTTTCTGCATGATGTGGGATTGCAAATCTGAATGTCGAATCAAAGAAGTTTAAGTTGTACTGATTTTGAGTTCTCTATATTGGTGGAATCCTGATTGACTTTATTCTTGTCAATAATGTGTTCTCCATTCAATTCCATTCAAATCAAAGCCTCCAAGGAAAGTATACATTCTTGTTTTCTTACCTCTCTTCCACTCAAAAGTCTACAACCTTCGTCTTCATCAGCTTTAAAGGCACTGCTGGTTGAGGAAAATGTGAAAAATCTAGAAGGTATGCTTTCTTAGCTTGTTAAAAACTTTACACACCAGGACTATTGTTGCTCAAACAGAACCATTTCGGCCTTTAGCATGTGTTGAAACTCTTGAAATAGACTAAATTTGTTCTGCTACTTATTAATCAAAAGTTTAAAGCACATATTAACTCATCTTGTCCCCACGGTGCCCACCCTTTAAAAATACAAGAGAGTGAGGGGAAATGAGATTGCTTTCTAATTATACTAACTGACTAAAGTCTTGTTATTATGTATGGTTGGAGAGGGAAATGGGAGAGATTAAGTGGCAAAGAGACCTTGCACAGTCTCAACTTGAACTAGAAAGAAGTGCACACAAGGAAAAGAAGGTAAATCGACAAATCGTGAATATTGACCCTCCATTTCTAACACTTTCCAGTAAAATACTAGATTACTAATATATGAGGCAGAAATCAGAATCATCTATAATGTATATTACAGTTAATGGTTGGCAAAATCGTATTAAATTTGTGTTAGAATTGATAGTTGTTTGTAGCAGAATCATCTTGATTTACAATGATTTAGTTTTCAAGGGCTAATTGAAGATATATATGTTGCTATATGATAGAGCAGGCTATTTGGAATTGCCTTAAGTATATTCCGCACAGGCAAGTAGTATGCTTTGCTAAGAGTTGCGATCTGTTTTAGGAAACCATATTACAATTCTGATCCTCAAATAGTTATATTAGAGGCAAGGAATGTAATTACCTGGTTATGTGATTTGAGGCTTTGTTCTTTTCATTTGAATTATAATCAATTTAAACTTAATTTAGTTGTGAAATTGAACTTCACTAGCCCTTGTGTGGACTTAGTGTTCCTGTAAAAGTGAACAGAACAAAAAGACTAAGTCTAAAGCCAGCTGAAAATGGAATCTTGCTTTAGGTTGTCAGCCTTGGTATAACTGATTTAAGACTTGATTGAAGAGTTTGAAGACCATGCCTATTAGGTTCAGTAACTTCTTGTGATGATATATCTGTTGAACCTTGGCTGAGGAATTATCGATGTTTATCGCTTTCTTTTTCTTGAGCTTTGTTTCTTGGCTGTGGCAAAACTTTATCCCACTTTAATCTGGGAAACGATATTGGTGCAGGCTGCAAGGTGTATCTTGGTGGCTGTAGTTATCAATCATTGCTGGCCTACTCTCCCTAAAAACCTAATCAGAGATGACTTAAGAAGAGGTCTTGTTAAATTAACTCTATTTATTTTGAACCATATGCCCAGTTTACTATATTGGTGGATGAACCAAAAGTCAGTTTAACCGTCAAACTTGAGGAAAGCTGACTATCGATTTAAAATTTGAATTTTTCTACATATTAGGTACTTCTTGGTGACATGATAGTTAGAAAAGCCATTGTTTTTCTTCAGTTTGTTATATGTCAATACCTCAAATTCACAGTAGATTTTTTATTATTTAAAAAAAAAAATCTTTATACTATTTAATTTTATTGCAATATTTCGTGTCATTAAACTCTTATTTCACATCTTTGACTTTTGAGATACTTTCTATGGGGTTTTGCAGCTCTGGGATGATAAATCTAGCTGTGCTTGGTCAGTAGAAAAGCTGCTTAGATGGGCTTATTTGGTAAAGGTTTTATTCCTGTCTCATTCTACATCTTGGGATAAATTTATTTCTGTTCAGGATACAGGTGGTATTCTGATATTCTCCATTCAGGTAAGATGCTTCATTGAGAATATTAGAAGTAATGCAGTGAGGCTGCATTTGAGCAATGAACGTATAATTGCCATTATATGATCACTCAACTTCTGAAAAGAAAATAAATAGTTAGTCTAATGCAAATGTTGTTTTGAGGATTCATTTTTACAATATGTTGCTAATATGATTAGTCAAGAGAATTGTAAAATGAAGATATGTAAAATTGTAAATAAAATACAAATAGCTAGATTAGAATAAAAGAATAAAAGTAAAAGCCTGTAATTTATATATCCAATTTTTTAGTCAGTGGCAGTAAAAAGTGAAAATTGTCTATCTGAGAAGGGACAAAATTTTACTCTTTTGTTTGATTCTAAGGATCTTAGTGAAAAATGAAATTTTGCTTATCTGTTTGATTCTAAGGATTTAAATGAAAATTGAATCGACTTGTGAACTTTCTCTCCTTTGTTGAATTGGCTTCTGAGGTAAGATGCATTTTTTTCCCTGGGTACAGTTAAAGGCCACCAGGAGTTTTTAGTGTTACTCTCTTTATGCTGGAAATTCATGTCTGCATTAATTTCGATGTGGGAAAAAGTTACCTTTCGTAGGTTCAAGTTGTGGGGTTTTATATTATGTGTGTTGCTGCCTCTTTTGTAAGTGATTGTTTTTTTTATTAGCCTTAGCAGTCTATATCATTCTAAGTAGGCTGTTTCATGTAGTACCATGAACAATAACTAAGCTGATTTGGTTCGCCTATTTATCTTGTATGTTCTATTCTCATTTTAGTTGGACTAAATCTTTTCTGGTGCTTTTTTTTTGGCTGTTGTGCAGTGGCTGCTTTGCCTTATAAACTGTTTGACGTTCTCCTAAGACTGCTTAAGGTATGAATCTCACATTTTTTTCTGTTTTGTTGCTTTATTAGAAGAGTGTAGGTTATCTTGTGTTTTTTGTTTTGTGTTGACTTTGTTTTCTGTCATAAAGTGGGGAAAATGGTGGAAAGGGTCATAGGTATTTACATCATTGTCTTTTAATTTGACTGAGCAGACTGATTAGCACTCTGTGTTTGCTTTATGAACTTTGGTTAGGTATTGATTGTTGAATGATAGTGACTAACTATCCAAGATAATGTAAATCACATTATATTTTTCTCAGATTAGGATAATAGAAATAAAAGGAGCTATTTGAACAAGACCAAATAGCCTGTTGTCTTCCAAGACCAACTCTGTCCTTGTATATATGTCCTAATTTATACACCAAGTAAAGGGATTAGTTAATGTATTTGGAAGTCGTCTCTGACTCTCTATCCTTTGGAACAATTATTGGTAGTTAGCTGTAAGAACGTTCCATAATATAGATTCATATGCACTTCAAGAGTAATTCCTATTTCTAGGCAAGAAATAATATAGAGTATAACAGTAATAATTATAATCACTTGTTTGTTCAAATGATCCAAGGTTTCCTCATTGAGATCATTACTAGCAGTAATACTCATCTTTCCAAAATCTGGTACTCCAAAATCTATCTCAGTCGCCTGAAAAAAGTTACGAGCCTCACAAGACAAATATGGCTGGTCACCAGAGTCCAATCTAATGCGGTAATGCCCATGGCCTTGTACCTGAAAACCATAATCATGGATGATGAAGTTGAGGAAACAATCTTAATTTTCAACAATCAACACGTAATATACTCAAGGTCTCTACAAACAATAGAGACAGGCTGTTACGTTTTAAGAAATGATTCTGATATCCAAGAACACAATAGCTCTCAAATCTTCCTCAAGTAATGGATATATCATCCTGATCGAACAAGTCTAGAACTAAATTCAGAAAAGGCATAGAATTAATGCATCAAAAAGTATAAAATAAAAGTTACCGCTGTGATGTTATGGTTCCCTAAAATTCTAGAAATGTCTTTTTAAGAGCTCCAAACGTGTCATACTTTCTTTGTTTTTATGGTCCAAACTCATAACCTACAAACAATTCCCAATAATAAAAGAATGAATATGGACACAACCAGGAAGTATTCTTTTGATTGAGCTATCAGGATGGCTTGGAGATTAGAAGTGCTCATGACTGTTCACCAAGTTACATTATTGAGGGCATGGAAAAATTTAAGCAGTGAAAAGGGGCTTTTCCCTTTGGTAGAATTTTGCAAAAAGTGGAAAGTGGACATAACCAGGAAGTATTCTTTTGAGCTACCAAAAAGTGGGCATGAACTATAGTCTGTAATAGTATTCTAGGCTACCAAAAGAATACATGTTCTAATTTATGTGGAAATTTGTCACAATTCAAACCACAGATGGCTTAGAATGTCATGTAAGGCACAGAGAAGGTATGAAGGAGTGGAGTGAGGAGGTGAGGAAGCAGGAGTGAGGAGGGGATAGAGGAAAAGAGAAAAGGTGAGGATGACAATATGAAATAGGGGGAGAGATTGAGGGGGTGGGGAAGGATGTAGAGCAGAGAGGGAGATATGGAGAGATAAAAAAACTTAAAAGAGTGTGGGGAATGCTGCATATGAGTGTATATTATTCAAGAATTCTTAATAAGGTATCATAAGAAGGAGAAGTGAGATAAGGGAGTGGAAGGAAAAAGACCAAGAAAGGGGAAAGGAAGAGGGATAAGAAGGAGAAATGAAAAAAAAAAGGCAGAAAAGGACGAATTATGAGAAGATACGTGGCAGTTCTTAGTGGTTTAATTTTGAGGTTTAGTACCTTACTACCTTTAATCTATAGTATCGATGACAGAAATTACATTTTATTACTCTCACTACTCATGCTTGGAATGTGATATAGGTTAGACAATAATATACCATAGTCTATTTTATCACTCTTTAGTTTTATAGTCTATTTTTATTATTTTCTTGCGATATAGATGGTAAAGAAACATATTATTAGCAAACCTACTTTGTTCAATTATAATTAAAAGCCAAACAATGAAACAAAATAATACGGTATGTTTGTTGTAAACCAAATTAAAATGGCTGCAAAATCATTTCTCAAAAAGTTACCAGGTGATGTGAACTTATTTTTCTTTGCTGCTTCTTTAGTCTCTACATGAATTATAGCAGCAGTGAGATACATACAACAAAAAGGGATTTGTATTGTATAACACTATAACCATAATTATTTTAGCTAAATGTTGTCTTGCATAAGGCATAAACTCAATTTAAAGATGAGTATGGTAGTTTTTTGATATTTTAAAGTTTTAATGGCTCAATTTCGAGGTCATTTGAGTTGTTACACTATGGCAGGGTCCATTTTCATGAGATATGTCAATTGAAAGTTGTTACCCTTTTGGTTTATGGTGTGCCCGGATGTGATGAGCAGGTCGTGACGATTTATATTTTATAGTGCAAGTGATGAAGCAAATGCCTTTCATGAAATGGATTGTCAGTTTTGTCCAGTCTAGGATGCACTCTTTAGGGATCTTTTTTTTTCAGTGCAAGTGATGAAGCAAATGCCTTTGATTAAAATCAGATCAGTGCATTGTTTTTTTTTTTCCATGCACGGACAATCTGCTCCTATAACACTTAATGGCTTCTTAAATAAAAAAGTTTCTTTTATATGCTATGTTTTTTAAGTGTTTGAACATTAAGTAAATTAATACCATGTTGACATAAATGATCAGAAAAGCAGCATGCTTCTTTACTTAGCTTCTTGTTTATACAGTAGATCTTACTTTATCCAAAGTTTAGCGCTTTTAATGAGTTTATTTATGTTGTTTTTAGATAGACAACTATTTACTTCCTCCATTCACTAATGTTGACCATGAATATTTCTAATTTTACACTTACAAAACTAATATTTTAAAATATTTACATTGAGATGAAACTAACAAAATATCATGTGACTATTTATTTGTTATATATTAAATCATTTTCGGTATGGAAGTAATATTTTTAGAAATGGTCTTGTACTTAATGTGTAGAAGTGTGTAGGTTGATCCTTGAGAATTCATTTAAAAAATTTCCTTATCATATTGCTCATCATGGCTTTTACTAGAATAGTTTGTATTTCGGTATGGAAGTCCGTAGAGGGAGTAATTACATATTGACTTTTATCCCTATATCTAAATTGATCAAACTGTTGAAAGTGTTCCAGATATTTTGTACTGTTTACTCTGCCAGTCATTGTATTTGCAACGAACCCACTACCACTGCCCATGACACTAACCTACAGCAGGCGTCAGAGGCAGCAGCAAGATCAGACCAGCAACAACAAGAAGCCGTGGCCATTGCAAGGTCAGACAGAGGACCGTTAAAACAGGGCAGACAAGCACCTTTAGCTATTTGTTTGTTACTGTGGTAAAGTGGAAAGAGGACAAGAGTAGTACTTCTAGTAATTAAGGTCTTGTTTGCCAATATTTGCAATGTAGTAGTAGTAGCTTGTGGTGGCTTTAGAAAGGAGATTCGTATGATATTGAGGAAGCATTATTGCAGGGATGTCAAGAGCTGGAAAACATCAATTCATGGAACAAGCAATATTTAGCGCTATTGTAGATCAAATTTGTAAGATGTTTTCTATTTAATCTCTCTTGCCAGATTCTATAGAATATTATAATGAATCGTTGAAGAACTCATAATTGTACCTCTAAAAGTATTGTTGATCTTATACATTAGTGTATCACAGTTTGTAAATTGTAATGATTTGATATGGAATACACCTCTTGTCTAAATAATTAATGACTAGGAGGGTTTTTAATCTTTTTATAATTACATTTTATTTTAAAAAATGGATGTTTTTTTTTTTTTCTTTTTAGATATAATTAGGGTTGTTTTAACCTTTGGATAATCTAATGTGATGATGTGTTGTATGTATCCCTCGGCTATTAAATATCTCTCGGTTTACATGTTTGAAAATCATTTTGATTACATGTTAAATAATTTTTCCAGTAAAGATTTTTGGGAGTCGTATTCGTCGTTAAGAGTTTAATTTTTAGTCAAGATTTACATAAAAGTAACAAAAAAAAACATTATATTTCGTGCTAAGAAATTAAGAACACCTCATACGTTGAATTGTTCTATCCATAAAACAAGAGATAGAAGGAAGGAGTAATAAGATCAAGAAGGTAGGGGTGATAAGGATGAGATCAAATTTGACTTTCTAAAAGAGAGAAAAATTGCAATAAAAAACACTTTTAAGTCCACATTTAAAGTTAAGTAGAGGAAAAGATATTAAGCGTTTAAAAGTAAAACTATTAATATATTCATGGAAAAAAAAAGTGACAAGTAAATAAAGTTTTTGGGAAAAAGACTATATAAAGAGGTTTATAAAGCATCTTTGAGGCTTTTGTTAAAAGAAAAATGATATACTCCCTCCGCCCACAATTATCTGCAACATTTACTATAAATGGGTGCTCTCTATTATTTGCAACAAAAAAAATTCTTTCCATTTTTAGTAAATTTTAAAGAGTAAAATGACCACCTTACCCTTACTTTATTTTTTTAACTTTGTTTAACATCTTATAATTACATTTACTTACCAACTAATTACCACCTTACCCAAGCCACTTCGCCACCCCTACCATGAACTCAGACCACCGCGACCGAACCCTAGATCGTGCGCCATTCTCCGACCAGACCCCAGATCGTGCGCCATTCTCCTACCATGAACTCAGACCACCGCGACCAAACCCCAGATCGTGCGCCATTAACCGACCAGACCCCAGATCACCGAGCCATTCTCCGACCAGACCCCACCGCGACCAAACCCCAGATCGTGCGCCATTAACCGACCAGACCCCAGATCGCCGAGCCATTCTCCGACCAGACCCCACCGCGACCACACCATGGATCGCTGCGCCATTTTCCGTCGGCACTAATCCACCACAACCACTAATTTAAGTCCGTGGATGTCGGTGGTTTGCTGAGTTCGTGGGTTTCATGATGGGTTTCTTGGTGGGTTTCGATTCCATATCTGGGGGCGTTGGGTTTCGTGGTGGGTTTCGGTTGTCTGAGTTTGTGGGTTTCGGTGGTCTGAGTTCATGGGGCGGTTGCGTGAGTGGGGGTTGCGTGGTGGTTTCGATGGCCTGAATTCGGTGAGGCTGTTGCGTGAGTGTGGGTTGCGAGAGTGGGGGTTGCATGGTGGTTTCGGTGGTTTGAGTTCGGTGAGTGGGGGTTGCGTGAGTGTTGGTGGTTCGTGGGGTGGCTGGTGGTTCAGCGCCGTCGTGAGTGGTGGTAGTTCTCCCCTATTTAATTTGTTTTTTTTTTTAATTTAGATTAATTATCCCTTCTCTCTCCTCCTAATTTTCAATAATCTTGTTTAAGAAGTTTTGCCTAGGAGTCCGCAAAAAGTGGGTTTGGTGTAGATAACCGTGGACGGAGGGAGTATAAATATCAATAATCACAAATACTTAATATCCCGGTACAGTCTAACTTTAAACTTTTACTATTTTTTGTCTATAGTCTATCACCGTGACATGTAAACTAGGGCTGAGCAAAACTACTCGAAAAACCGAAAACCCGTTCTGTTACCGTTCCGAAAATTAGGGTACCCGATTCGATAACCATAACGGTTCGGGTACCCGTTCCGATAATTTGTTATCTAGTATGGTTTTTGGATATCATTTTAAATTTAATGGTTACCCGTTCCGATCCGATAAGCAATTTTTTGTTTTTTTTCCTACTTAAATCTATTTTTTCAATATTTAAACTCTTACTTTACTTCATAATCACTATATAATATCAATAATTAGTAATATTATTAATAATTTGGTCAAGATCATGTGGTATTGTTGTTAATTAGTGTTAAAAAAATCATAATAACTAATTTTTTAAGTTTAATTATCACTATTGGATACCTTATTGGGTACCCGATAACCGATCCGAAAATCCGGGTACCCAAAGTCCGGGTACCCGAACTTATCGGTTCGATTTATGGATAACACTTTTAGTAATATTGGTTGTCGGGTACCCAAACCGTTAGTACTAACAATACGGGTACCGGTCCCATGCTCACCCCTATAATGTAAACTATGAACTATTTCGAGTAAAGATGATTTTAGGTTCAATATTAGGGGTGAAATATGAATATCTTGTAAATGTTTTCGAATATTTTCAACTCTAATTTTGAGAAAACGAGTACCAAACAAGCTACATGAAGCAAAAAAAAATTTACTTCGTAAATCATTATAGAGGAATCGGGAATCGTGCTAAATTCACTGGTAATATTGAAAATTGAAAAAACAAAAAAGCTGAACGAAGGAATTGAGAGGGCAAAAAACAAAACAACAGTAACATAATACTCCATAACATACTCTTCTCTCTCTTCGACAATTTCAAAGTCACGGATTTCGCCATTCCGCTGTCGCCTACCGCCGCACCGCCCCGCCGGCCGCCGCACCTTCCAGCCACCTCCGTCCGTTTAGCCGCACTCCACTCCTACAGCCTTCTTGCGTGCCCTTCGACTCTTCTAGGTAAGTTAATTGATTTTTAAGTTTTTAATTTCGTATTATACACTAATTGTTGACTTGTTGGGTTGATTTTGTGCTTAATTGAGTTTGTTTATGTTATTTAATCTAGTCAATTAGTTGAAATTGTGATTTGTTATTAAATTTATCAAATTAGGGAGTTAGGGTTTCTGATTTTTGTAGGAATTGATAATATTCAATTGCTGACCTTTTTTTTCTCTTTGAAATTGATATTATGAATTGACAATGGGCTAGTAAAATTGATGATTTCATATTTAATCTATGAAATTAGGGGGGTGGGGGGGGGGGGGGTTAAGATTTAAGAACTTAGGGTTTCTGATTTTTGTTTTGGAATTGATTAGTTTGGATAATTGCTTTTCTGATTTTTTGAAATTGATATTAGTAGTGGTCAATTGGATATAGTGATTAGTGGTTTTGAATAATTGCCTTGAATTTGTATATGTTCAGTGCTAAGCTCACTATTAGTGTTTTAGCTACACTTTATTATCAAGTTAGTGTGTATAATTAACTTGGATTTTTGAAGCAATTGTGGTTTGCTTAATCTAATTGATCAATCAATCAATCAATCAAAGCCTTAATCCCAAAAGTGGGGTCGGCTAACATGAACCAAATTTGATTATTCCGTGTAGTCATCAACATAAATCTTTCTCCTCCATCCCTTACGATCCAAAACTTCATCCTCACGTAAATCCATGCACTTCATATCCTTCCTCACTCCTTCCAACCAAGTCATCTTTGGTCTCCCTCTTCCTCGTTTAATCCCTCCATGGTCCCACTCTTCCACTCTTCGCACCGGTGCACCCTCGGGTCTCCGTCTTACATGTCCAAACCAACGCAGACGATTTTCCCTTAATTTATCTACAATGCCCGCCACACCTACTTTCTTGCGAATAACCTCATTTCTGATTCTATCTCTTAAAGTGTTTCCACACATCCACCTTAACATGCGCATTTCCGTAACCTCCATCTTTTTAATATGCTCTTTCTTAGAAGCCCAACATTCTGTACCATAGAGCAACACTGGTCTTATGGCAGTCCTGTAGAATTTTCCCTTCAACTTTAAGGGAATGCTGCGGTCGCATAACACTCCCGTGGCCGCTCTCCATTTAAGCCACCCTGACTTAATCCTGTGGGTCACGTCTTGATCAATGTCACCATTCTTCTGGATGATCGACCCTAGGTACTTAAAACATTCACTCATGGTCAAATCCTTTCCATCCAAACTCACCACTTCATTGCTTGTCCCCCTCTGAGTGCCAAAACGACATACCAAATATTCAGTCTTACTCCGACTTAGCTTAAACCCTCTAGATTCCAACCTTTGCCTCCATTGCTCCAACTTGGCATTAACCCCATCCTTAGTCTCATCCACCAAAACGATATCATCTGCGAACAGCATACACCATGGAACCTCATCTTGAATTGGTCTAGTTAATTCATCTAGAACCGTTGCAAAAAGAAAAGGGCTTAATGCAGACCCTTGATGCAATCCGATTGTAATAGGGAAATCTTTTGTCAACCCTCCGCATGTCCTCACATTTGTTGACACATCCCGATACATATCCTTAACTAGGTCTACATACCTTCGTGGGATACCTTTCTTCAACATTGCCCACCAAAGTATCTCTCTTGGCACCTTGTCATATGCCTTCTCTAAATCAATAAAGACCATATGAAGATCTTTCTTCTTTACCCTATAAAACTCCATCATTTGTCTTATCAAATGGATTGCCTCCATAGTAGATCTCCCAGGCATAAAACCAAATTGGTTATCTGAAATGCTTGTGCTTAATCTAATTGATAATGTAACTTAATTTTCAGAATGATTGAATGAAAAGTAAAAAAATGTGTGATATCACAAGTTTCTTTGGTCCGAAAAATCCCCCTCCACAAAATCCTCCTCCAAATGTTGAATGATTGCTTGTTTACTTATATAGAGAGATGTTTTTGAATGTTGACATAAATGATATTCTAGATCAATATTAAAACATGAAAACTCGTAGAGAGCAATTGTAATTTCTTATATTTGGTTGTAATATGGATATTTATTACTTTTGGAATATAATTTAATTTTTTTTAAATAATTATTAGCTTTTATTTATAATATTCTTGCATTAATTATTGATTAGTAGTCGGTGGTGACCCAGCACCCGAAAAATCCTGGATCCTATGTATATGTATTATACTCATTAATTTATTTGAATTTGTAGTTTTGATTGATGTTTGATTTTGAAGTTTTGATTGATGTGGTTTTGTAGTTTGAAAATGGCGTCAGACGCTAGGAAGAAGAAGGCTGCTCAGAAGAAGGCAGCTGTGGTGGCGAAAAGAGGAGGTAAAGCGCCTGCCTCATCGAAGGCAGCAGCTCAAAGTGTTGATAAGGTTACTGAAGCAGCTGGGGATATGGTGATTTCTGATCGGAATTGTACCTGTATTCTTTGCTCGCATCCTATGTCAAGAGATGTTGGGGTAAGTTGTTTTTCTATCTGTTTCGTGCCGACTTTCTTATTCCTTTGTTTATTATATGAAATTCTGTTTTTGCTGTTGATTATAAGAAGGGAGCTTTAGAAGGATTTTTTGAATTTACTAATGTTAGTTAATTGAGGTCTATTTTGGGGTTTGCTTGAACTGAATAAGAGGGCTGAATTTTTTTTATATTAAGGGGTTTATTTTTTTTAAACAAATTTATTTGGAAGTAATCGTAATGTTATGGATTGTTTGTATTGGGATAAATAATTCATGATAATTTGATGTAAAAAAATAAAAAGAAAACAATTTCCTGTTTGTTGATCTGAAATTGAATGGCAAGGTTTGAATGATATGTTAGCCATCGAAGTTTTTGGTGTAGAGAATATGTAATTGATCAATTTTTTCTTGCATATTAGTCTTTGCAAATATTATGGTATTTGCAATCATGTCTATAGGTATTATGGTATTTGCAATCATGTCTATATATATTATGGTGTTTGCAATCATGTCCATATTCCTTTTGAGATTCTTTTGTTGAATATTTGATTAGTAATGGAGTCTTTTCTTTCACATATTTTTATGTGCATGTTCACAAATAATGTGGTTAGCTGGTCTCACTTTTAACTTATTCTTGTTAGCTATGCCGCATTTAGACCAATGCCTAGGCGAGCAGATCGTCTGTCAGGCTGTCAGCGGGGTGTTCTTCTATCTATGATGCTGGATTAATTGAATGAACTTATAATTTTGTGAATTTTCCCGATATTCATCCCTTGTGATCCCTTCTTACTTGGGAGTTAAAGTTATGTATAATATGCTTTTGTATTTTGAGCATGTGGCTGCTTTTAGTTTCTGTAGTTCTCTGTATTTTGTTATTTTGTTGTGATTAAACTCCTCTATTTTGCAGATAGAGTCTTCTTCAGTTACTTTTCATGGGCATGATCAGATAGATGCCTCAATGCTGGAGCTGCATTATGGAAGGTGTGTTGCTATCTTTAAACTTATATTCTATACTTCAATTTTATTATTATATTTGAACTTGTTTTACTCTAGGCATAATGCATTCTAAACTTTATTTTTATAATTTTATCTGAACTTGTTTATATTCTTTTGGCCTAAGTAATTTTCTTGATTTTCCTAGAAAGTTGCAAAACAAAGCAAAAGTTATTAATTATTATTAAAAGTAAGGAAAGAAGATATCCAATGCAAAATGATGCTTTCTTTTGGCCTCTTTTACCTAAGCTACCTTCATTTGTGTTCAACATCTCACAATCCACCTCTTCCTCATCACCACCATCATCAACAAAATCATATTGTGGTGTGTTTGGCATCATTTGACTAATTGATTTTGTTTGTGCTTTTTTTAAGCATAAATGACTTTACTTCCTCCCATTCATGCTTGGGAGAATTAGGGTAGGGCATTTGGCTGTGTTTCTAAATCCTCCAATCAAGTGTTGATTCAAGCAATATGGCCCCCCCTTAGTTACTTCAGCACAAAAGCTACATTCCCGAGTCCTTAAATCATTTTGCCACCTTTTACTTGAGATCTTGGGTAGGGTGATAATTGATAAGGGTGCCACCTTTTACTGCCAAAGTCCTTAGTTCATTTTGCATCTCTCCCCTCTCTTAGGGCATACATTCCTGATATTGGTAGGGCTCTTAATGCGCCTTTTAAAATATGTAATTTGGATTATGTGTCTCTATAGTTTCACGGGTGCTTCTAGTCTTTAATTCTCTCCTTGTAATCGTTTGCATGATCTCAACTATTTTATGCTTCTTTTTTTTTGTTCAGTTGTATATGGTTTGTGCTTTGTCTTTTGTTGATTCTTAGTGTCTCATTTCTTTGTAGATCAACGTTAATAATTGTGTACTAGTTTTTTTGTTGCATTTTCTTTATGTGTTGTCGTTAACATGTGTCATTATGACCTGATTAATTTGGTTTGTGTATTTTGTATTACAGCCTAATGTGTACGCCGCTCTCTGCTTCGACTCATTTAAGTCACAGGGAGAGAACTTCTAAGCTTTCGAAGAGGTATATTCCATTGGCGGTCAAAGCTTTAGAATATTACAATTCTAAAGAGGTATATGTTCCCTTATTTTTTTTATTTTTTTTGATTTTTTACACAAACCAAATCAATTAAGCCACATATGATGACAACACAAAAAGTAAGTGTAACAAAAAACTAATACAATTTTTTTCAGTTGATCATTAATTTGTTATCTTTTTTTTTTTTTTTCCCAACTTGTATGTAACTCATTTATTGAAGCTGTTTTTATTTTTCAGCACAAAAATCTAAAGTTTGTGGAAGTTTGTGTTGCTGCTGAGAATGATGCCTACGTGCATATCAATTTCCATGGCAGTTCAGATGATGCTTCAGAGAAACTACTTTTTGCTGAATTAAAATACTCTAATGCAAAAGGAAATGATTGTGATACGCTTGAAGTGGAAGGGTGTTGTGTGCTGGAAAAAATTGATTCGGGTATGTTTCTTGACATGTTTAGTTGTTTGAGAAATATTGTTGACCTTTGGGGGTGTTTGGTACGTGAAAATGTGAGTATGTGGATTTTGAGAATGGGATAGGGATTGATAATTGATATGTCTCCCCTACCCCCTTAGGTAATAAAATGGGGGAGTTAGGGTACGGGGGATTGGAAGTTTATTACCCATGAAACAATAATTGGAAATTGTTGAGTTTGAGATTTAAACTCGCATTCTTAAAGCTCATTTCCTTTCAAACAACTGCACTATTGATGTGAATTATAAACTGTGATATGTCAATTACTTTCAAACGAATGCACCATTATGTGATTTCTAAACTCTGATATGTCAATTTTAGCTATTAACTTGATGTTACTTTTGACACCATTTTATTATCAACAACTCAAATCTCTTTGGCTCTAAACTCTCTTTTTATCTTCATGTTCGTTTTTTGTAACATTTACATAACTTTATTGATGGGTAAAGCTCATATGATGCAGGAAACCCACTTGGTAGGAATTGCCACATATGCTGTGGGGAAGTAATTCATCCAGGACCTAGAGATGGATTTCGTATTATTTCTGGAGATCCTTTTAAGAATTACAAGTTTTGGAATTATCATCCATATGCATTTGAACCTCTTAGCCAGAGTTCAGAGTTCACTACACATCATCAAATGTTCCATGATTGTGCTATAAAAGCAATTGATCACTACAATTTTTATCAGGTTTGCTCGCTTGTCTATTTTTATCTTGCAATTTTAACTTTTTTTTTTAAAAATAATTATATTGGTTAGTACTCATAATGCACGATTTAGCTAAAATAATTTTATCAATGTTTATAATTAAAAAATTTTATAATTATTCAGCATAATTACTTGAGTTGTTATGGAGTAACATTTATGAAATTACTTTAAATATTGTTAAAATAGGCTAAATATGCTATAATATGTTTGTAATCTAAATTATGCGTTGTAGTGTTTTTATGTTTTACGACGATAAATGCAAGTTAGTACTCCAGAATACATAAATCTTATCAGGCTTAAATGAATTTCATTGAGCCTATAACCATTTACAGTTGCTCTTTCTAAATTAGAAAGTAAAAGTTTCTCTTATATAAACTTCGTTATCCTACTGTTTTAGTGAGAAGCATTGATATTTGATATACAAATCAAGTTTAAGTCTACACGCTGTACTTTTGGCAGTTCGGCTCAATAGCCTAGTTGTAAAGCCTTTTCCTTTCAGCATAAGCTTTGCCTATTTTATGTATGTCTATTAATAGTTGTGATCCTCAATTGATAACTGTTAAACCAATTAAATTTACAATTGGGAAAAAAAAAAATACATCGGAGAAATGAAATATGAGATAATAGGAACCATACTGAGGTGATTAGAATATTAAGAACTTTAAATGTCTTTTACCTCATTTTATAGTGTTGTGTTCTTTCAAAGTCTAAAATAATAGCATCAAATTTGGGTATTGTTTCAGAATGCTAAGTTCAAGTTTGTGGAAGTGATTGGTGGAGCTTCTCGCGTAACTTATATCAAAAAGATTATCCATATTAATTTCAAGGGCAAGTCCAGTTTCAAGCAAGAAGAAGTGTTGTTTTTTGCTGAGTTGTCCATTCCACAGTTCAAAATTGAAGTATCTTCCAGCTGGAACGATGACAAGAAGAGTTTTATTCAGGTGAAAGGGTGTTGTCAGTTGAAGCTGCTTGATTCAGGTAATTATTTTGACATTATATTTTAGAATTTTAATTTGATATTTCATTTCAAATATTGATTAAAGTTGGAAAATGTCATGCAGGAAATCCTTTTGGTAGAACTTGCGGATTTTGCTATGGAAGAGTAAAGCATCCTGGTCCAAAAGATGGTTACTGTATTGTAGCAGGAGATGAATTTATTGGTTCCGATTTTATGAACATTGGTCTTGGTATCTATTAGAGAGTTAATAGATGTATTAGTGATTTGACTGAATAATTGTATTAGTGGATTTGACTAATTGTATTAATTGGTCGTATGAAAGTGTTTGGTAAATGTTTGATTACCTAAAGTTATTTGAGTAAAACTACAACAAAGCTAATTGTGGGGCAAATAGTTGATAATTTGAGATAAGGTTTGGACTTTAGAGTATAAATCTAATTTTAACTTAAAATATTAAATGAGCTTATTGAAAAAAGCTTATTTGGTGAAATAACACAGGTGGATGAAAATTTTGAAACCTCGCAATGAAGAAAAAGGGGGAGAGTGACTAAGGGTCTGTTCACATGTACTGAGTGGAGTTGAACTGAATTGAATAGAGCTAAAATGAATATTTTATGAGAGAGAGAAGGAAATTAGGAACTGAACTGATTGGAGCTGAATTGAATTTAATTGAAATTAAGCTGAAATGAACAGACCCTTACTCATAAGTCTCGTAAGTCCAGTATGCAAAACTATTCATACATGAAGAAAAAGGGGAGACTAATAACTTATAATATACTTGTATATGTTATTGTATTGGTCTTAATGTATTTCTTTTAAATATAATTTTAATTTTCTTTTAATTAGTTAATGTATACAATAATTAATGGTCAAAGAAGAGTATTGGAAAGTGAAAGGATCAAAATAATGCATCTATTATTAAACGGAGGTAGTAGGAGTGTTAATTAAACAAATTACACAAAATATTTAAATAAAGTAAGATCGAGTGAAATTCTCACTCGCTTTGTCTCAATTTACTTGCCTTAGGTCATTTGCACATGATTTTATGCAAGTTGTAAACAATTTCTTTGGAATTGGGTTAATAGATCTAGGTATATCCCTAGAACTAACTGGAATGTGGTTTGTGATCCAATGGCTAAAGGTGGTCTAGGTATAAGAGATTTAAAAAGATGGAATCTTTCCTTTATGGCTAAATTATGTGGAAAATTTTAACTCAACCTTCTAAACTTTGGGTCCAAATATTAACTAGTAAATACCTTAAATATAGTAATTTCCTTGACTATAATCTAAAAAAAACCGACTCTATTATTTGGAAAGATATTCTTGCTGGAAGAGATATTCTCAAATCTGGAATTATTATCAATATTGGGGATGGAGAGGACACATCTCTCTGGTTTCACCACTGGATTGGTGACTGCCCTCTTTATCTTCTCCCAAATATCAAAATCCCTAACTCTAGAGGACATTGGCGTGTCTCTAACATCATTAGGAACAACTGCTGGTATTTGAATGATGTTTTACACCTTATCCCTCCCCATATTTGTTCTCTTATTTTGGCCCATCCTCTTCCTAAACTCACTCCTGTTAAGGATAGATTAAAATGGACTTTTGATAAGCATGGTAGCTTTACTATAAAGTCTGCCTATAACTCTACTCTTCCCTCATTCAATTTAAACACCACCTTCCTTTCCACTTTTTCTTGGAAAAATCTGTGGAAAATAAAAGCTCCCTATAAATATAAAATGCTTGCTTGGAATTTGGTTAGAGATATATTACCTACTGGCAACACCCTTCAGAAAAAAATAAGATGCTTTGATCCTATTTGCATTCGATGTGAAAATCCTTTAGAAGACTCTTTACATATTTTTAGGGACTGCCCTAATTCTACATCCTTTTGGTCTATGGTTTTTGAAAAATTCAGTTACTTTTCCTTTGATTTCCATAAATTTTACAACTCTAATCTCCAAGGGCTTGCTTTTAATCTAAATGGTAACTCTGATTGGAAAACTACTTTTTTAGTTGCTATTTGGCATCTCTGGAAAACTAAGAATATGACTATTTTTGAGCAAAAAATGTTATTTATTCAATCAACCTTTAACAAATTCCTAGTGGATTATCTCTTATGTCTTAAACTAAAGTAGGGACATTCGGATTTGCCATCTTCATCTACTGCCCCTACTAGTAGAATTTGGACACCACCACAAGCTGGATACTTCAAGCTCAACACAGATGGATCATGGATGAGCTTTGATAATGCAGGTGGGGGAGGAGTTATTAGATGCTCTAAAGGGTTATGGCAGGAAGGTTTTGCCATCAATTTCAATGCTTTGTCTGCTGCCTCTTCTGAGTTACTTGCTATAAGAGAAGGTTTGCTTACTACTTGGAAGAGAAAGATTCAACTCCTTATTCTGGCAACTGATGCTGATGCATTAACCAAAATGCTTAAAAGCCCTGACAATTACAAGGATTCTGATCTTGGGAATGTTATTAGAGATGTGGCCTCCCTTTTGGAACGTGACTGGACTGTCACCATCTTCCATGCCAAGCGAACTGTCAACTATGTTGCTGATAGACTTGCTATGCTTGGTAGAACTAAGGTGAAGAAAGGAGATAAAGAGACTTACTTCTATCCCCCTGCCGAAGTCTTTGAAGCCTATGCCAATGAGATCCCAGCCTACCATGCTTCGGCTTAATCTCTCCAATGTGATGCTGTCCTGTAATCCCCTTTACTCTACATGCAATATGCAGGATGTCTTTTGTCTATATTTGTAGAAACTTAGTAACTTATTTAGCACTACTTTCAGACCTTATGTTCTTATGTTTCAAGGTAGGCTTTGGTTGCTACACATGCGCCATCCTACTTTGCTTTTGCTTAAGCGTCTAAATTTCGCTCTAATATAATATCTTCCTTTTTTGCGTAAAAAAAAGATTTTATGCAAGTGAAAAAGTAGAACGTATGAAATGAATAGGTGAATGTGGGACCCAACTCATATGTAAAACTAGAAGATTTTTCAAATAATAAAATAGTCAAGCAAATTGGGTTAATCCAAAAAAAAAGAGACAAATAATTGAGGGAGAGGTAATTTAGCCTTCTATCAATCTTCATTAAAGTTAAAATTAAAAAAGTTTATTATTCATTTTAAAAAAATCCCAAAATTTAAAAATATACCATGATAATGAGAGTAAAGATGGTTTTGGCCCATGTTGGGATGTGTCCATGGTTTTGGCTAGGCCTGGCCATCATCGATCCTACTCTCCACGTGTTGTGCCTAATTTTGAAATTGCGACTCGGGCATGTCAGGTGTCAACGTAATGTGTCGTGCTTGCATATGTATGGCAAATGTAATTTATTTTAGCATTCTTAGTCATATCGGGCTGGATCAGATTGTTTCTTGCTTTTCTAAAATATTTGTGGTCTAGACTTATCTTGGCATACAACCATATACACACAATACAATTAATGTCATGCCATGCATATCTCGTGTTTGTGGTATGCCACACATTTTTCATGCTAGAACGTGCAATGGCATGGGACGACCTTGCTTGATTGGTGCCATCTTTACATGAGAGGATACTAGCTAGCTCTACCCTTAATGGGCTACATTGTTGTAAAGATTTGTAACATATATACCACAAACCTATATCAAATTCAAATCTGAAACCAAACTAAAACTAAAATTTTTCAATAGAAATTAGGGGGGAATAGAAGCAATTGGTTTCACATTCATTCCAAATATAGAAGACAAAGAAACAAAGGGTTTAAAACAATTTCATTACCTACTATCCGAAAGCGTAACTGTTAGAGGACCAACTCAACCAAAAGCTTAAGCTGATGGTTGAGGCCCAGGAATATGTTTTATACTCTATCATTCCCCCTCACATGAAAGGCCCTTTGGGCTTGAAATGTGGATGCAACACAGGCCCACCCATACCTGGTGCGAATTAATTCCACTTTAAAGGAGGGGTGGATGAGATTCGAACCCGTGACCTTTGTGTCACGCTGGCTCTTGATACCATGTTAGAGGACCAACACAACCAAAAGCTTAAGCTGATGGTTGAGGCCCAGGAATATGTTTTATACTAAATCAAAGGCGTATGACCAACAAACAAAGCAACATGATCCATGAGCTTATCTTTCTTAGAGAAAGTAGTTCCACAAGAACAATACCATTTGACATCTCCACAATGCTTCTCATGCGTCTTCAAATCCGAAAGGACCGAGAATTCCTTAGTATTACACCTATTACACACAAACATCTTGGGGCAATGGCTTCTCTTGTAGTGATTTCGTACACACACCATCGACTTTAGAGGTTGAAACTTGACATGGTTCTTATTCCACCTACATCCTTTTTGTGGACACGAGTATTTCCTAGGAGGTTTTGTCGTCGTGTTGTTTTCTTCGTTGTTCTTTTTCTTTAGGGGGTCGCTCATGAGGCTTGACTTGTACTTGTCCCCATGAGCTCGCATGTGCATCCTTAGGTTTGCCTCTCGCTTGAACCCTCTACCACAAACTTGACAATAGTGGGTGTACTTTGCTAGTAGATCAGCCGCGTCTACCTCCACCAAGTCATAAGCCTCCATCGACACCTCTAACTCTTGGTACGTTTTCTTGTTGATTGATTGGTGATTGTTGAACTTAATTCCATCCAAAAATCCTTGACTATTGCTATCAACTATAACCTCGTCTACACTAAATTGGACAAGTCCATTATTAGCCTTTTGCATTGTATGTGGCTCTTGATCTACATGTACATGACTAGTACTGTTATTGATGTTGTTGATATTGTTACCTGTTTGTACATGTGTTGGTCCAAGAGCCATCCTTTCGCAGTTGAACATCATCAATGAGGCGGTTTGAACGACTTCTTGAATTAGATTAGCCATGTTTGAAAATGCCATCGAAGAGGTCAATTGATTAATTGTACTATGAGCATGATATTGGTTTTCTTGGGTAAGAAAAATGCTCACAAATGAATCAACTTCGTGGATCTTGTCCTTCAAGATTGATAAGCTAAAAAGAATTGACTTAACCGACTGTGTATGGTGTATGCCCTCAGTACCAGCATTGAAGCTCGTCTCTACCACATCATTGTACAAGTTGCTAAGATGACCATGGTGCATGCCTTCGGCACCATCTCCGTTGCTAAAACAAAGAGCTTCCCCTTGAATCATCTCACAAGTATTGCACAAATGGACTACTTAATGTTTATTTTGTTGCAAAAGAAGAAAGATTATTGGAAGTCAATGATCGAACAACTTCACTAATCTCATACATGGAATATTAATTTAATTAGTTTATGTTGAATACAACCTCCCTTGGATGTGTCATTGAACAAATTTAAACTAGTACGTGGGATTCTTTTACTAAGTTCATTCATTGTATCATTCCTATATAAAAGGCTATTGTAATAGTACTATGTTACAATTTAGTATGTTGTAATTTGTTTTATTCCAACAAAAACTATAGATAATTGTCATTAGATAATTAAACTATTTTTCGATATGAGGTTGTCATTATCCACGCATTTGCCTCTTTCAAGAACATTTTGGTAATTTTTATTTGAAATGCAAGGCTGTTTGATTATCGTCATATCTAACGTATCACTTTTAATTTAAAATTTTTGATTGGTTCCAATTTGGTGGTCCTCTAGACATATGGAGAATAGAATAGATTATAAATTTCCTTTTCTTTTGAACTATTAAAAACAAATTTCTATATTGATATGATTTTGTTTGATTTATAGTGTAATGTCATATTATAAACCTGCATGATTCATCCCGATCTAATATATTTACTGACAAAGTTTTTTGAATTTAGAGGAAAAGATTTAAGAGAATCTTTACTTCAACGTGCTTCTAAAAGGGTTTGACCCCACCGTGATACACGCGTTTATCACTAGACTATAAGCATTTGTTGATAATGACTGAAGGTATATATAATTAGTACTGCGACACATTTTTAATTGTATAGTTGTACATGAATTTTCAGTTATGTGTTAGTGTCTGTCTAGACTTTATTTATTATAGATAAGGATGAATTAGGTGTAAGCTGATGCAAACAAAAGGGTCCTCCAAATTAATTTTATATTAGGTAATTATACATATGAAAAAATATAACTTAAGAGTATTCTATCTATACCCCTTTTTTCTTATTATTCTCTAAAATGTACTATATTCATTACAATACAATTCGAATTAATGAACCATATAGGAGACATAGGACCATTCTTCGTAGTTATTATCGAGCTTTATATTGTTCATTCTGAAGACATGTTTAGATAGTCATTAAATGGATAGAAAAAAGCCAAAATAAAAATGAAAATGAGTAAAAAAAAATTACATCTTTAAGTATTAACATATACCACAGGCCTATTGAATAAATATAACAACCAATTAATTGAAGGGTTTTTTGAGAAGAATAATCGATTGAGGCTTATTGTATAATTATGTAGAAACTTACTAATACAATATTATTTGAAGAGAGGACATACAAATTTTATTTGCTTTATGTTATACTTCGTATGTATAGTATTTGATGGAGTTTCATAATGTGAAAATGTTGAGGATTGAAATTCATATGTCTTTTATTCAAATCAATATATTCATTTGTTAGTATGAAATTATACTGTACCATTTATACAAAATTTATTACCAAAGAAGTTTATTATTCGTTATATATAACTAAAACTAAAATTTTTATGGCTTTAGAATTTCTAGAAAATGTTTGCCTCACATGGAAGGAAAAAGAGAAAGACTGCCTTCTTTATAACTCAATAAGATTATTGATTTGGATTGGGCCTTTTATATGGGCTTGTTTGGGTGTGTATGTTAACATGTGGGTTGGACACATTGGCATAACTACTTCAGTTGTTGTTAGCTAGTCTCGAAACCAATTAGAGTTGGCTGGTCCCTCATTTAAAAATGGACATTTATCATAACAAAAATGAACCTTTTCTAACTAACATATTTTACAATAATTAAATGTTTATTTTCATGCATTATGATGTTCATTCGTATAAAATATATGTTCATTTTTATGCCGTATGATATTCATTCTTATAAAATAAATGTTCATTTTCTATTTTAATTAATGGAGTACAAATTTTTGTGTTTGTTCAATTGTACAAAATGTTCGTTATTATAGTAAAGGATGTTCAATTATATAACATTAGATGTACAATTTTTTTTTTTTTTTTTTTTTGGTTTCATAGTCTCTTTATTTTATTCATATATTATAAATGTTCATTAATTAAAGCTTTCACCATGGAAATCGGGATGGAAATCGAAATGAAAATCGGGATCCGTGATCTTAAACAACCCCTTTCTTTCTCTCTCCTTAAACTCCCAAAATTCATACTACTACTACTAACAATAACTATACTATTTCTTCACATTTTTAATTCTCAAATGCTTCAATTCACACTTATGACCGACAAATTTTCAGTGAAGTCGGCAATTCTAATCTTCTTGCTGGTGGCAGTGAAGCTATTTGTGCTTCTCGTTCTTTTCTTCTCCCATTTCTGCACGCGTTGTCTCTCTCTCTCTGAATGATGGTACCTCATTTATTTGGTATTTTTCTCTTTGATCGATCTGTGAATACCCTTTTGTTTGTTTGTCCTAAATTTTTTATTTTGTGAACTGGGTTTGAATCTGATTGTTTGTCTTTGTTGGCCTTGATGTTGCTGCACATCGTCGCTTTTTATTTTTCACTCACTTTGATCATGCAATGTTCAATTACTAAATGTTCATTTTGTTTCTAAAAAATGTTCATTTTTTTTCCTAGAAAATGTTCATTTTTATAATGCGGGACCAACCAACTATGACTAGTCACGAGACCAGGTACAAATTTGCGTAACTACTTTTCCTAAAATTTGGTACAAATTAAAAAGAGTTTATGGAAGACAAGAAATTTGAATTGGTGGACAAGGAAAATTGGGAGAAATGCAACTTTAGGCTACCAGAACGATCATGATTGACTCTTGCAGTTGAGATCAAGCAAAACATTTTTGGTAAGAGATTTTTTGGGTTGGAAACGGATTCAATTTAACTATTATCATACCAAGTGTTTGATTAGAGGATTTGGATAACAATTACCATTACCTAGGGGTAAAGGTTTTCACATATTTGTTACCTCTTAAAATCTAAGGTAACAATTACCATTACCCTCCTCAAACAAAAATAATGGGAGTTAGTTTTAAGTGATTCGATTCCATGGTTAAACCAAACAAATGAAAAAGGTAAGAGCTAAATGATTCATTTCCTCCCTCTTATTTCTTTCCTTTTCACTCTATTTTCAATATTTATACCAAACATCCCCTTAGTTGGCTTAGTAGATAAAGAATATGTAAGATCAAGACATCAAGTTATGATAAATGAAGATGTATGCATATAAGTAGTAACCTGAATAATAAAGACTTTTATTTGCTAAAGATTGGGGATGACCATGCACTACATTATCATTTAAACAAATTCAATGGCTTGATCACCCAATTGATAAGTTTATATGTGAAGATTGAGGAAGAAGACAATTAGGCAAGGCAATGTCTCTTCTCAGAGCGGACCTTCCACCGGGCCAATCCTCTATAAAATATTGCAATTAATTAGTTTATGAACTTAAATTACCTATATTAGTTATAAAATATTGAGACATAGTTATTAGTTTTGAGAGAGATGTAAAATTCAAATTTCGATCCCTCTAATACTTTCGGCCAAGATCCGCCACTATCTCTTCAATTCTAAAGAGTATATAGCTTCATTAATTACTTGTAGTTTTTTAGAGAATACAAGAATTGGGCGTGACATAAACTTCATTTTAGCCTTTTAGTACTAGATTATGTTGCAAGAAAAAGGTCAACTTTCATTTTCTTTCATATATATATATTCATATATTCAAGGATTAATTATACATTTTACCATACTCTTTCTGCGGATGCGCTTGACTTCTTTCTGAGTATCCCAGTGCAGCTGTCTTGTTCAAGCTATGGATCAAGGCCCGTTTCACAAAATTCAATTGATCAAGTAATTTCTACAAGTTCTAGATCTGTCATAGGAGTAAAAAAATGTACAATCTCCCATTCAAAAAACAAAAATAGTTTTAGAAAGAAATCTGATCTAATAAGATGATCAATACACTATATTTCTATCAACTGTCTTCAAAATGAATCTGTAATTCTCCATGGTTATCAAGCTTGTTATCAACAAGTGGAATCACTAGAGGGTGATGACCAACGAATAGCGTGACGTGGCCCATGAGCTTATCCTTCCTAGAGAAGGTGGTTCCACAGGAGCACTGCCACTTCCTATCACCACAATGCTTCTCATGAGTCCTCAAATCCGAAAGCACCGAGAATTGCTTCCGGTTACATCTTTTACACACATACATCTTAGGACAATGACTTCTCTTGTAATGGTTTTTAACACATATAATGGACTTAAGAGGTTGAAACTTAGCATGATTCTTGTTCCACCTGCACCCCATCTGTGGGCAAGAGTACTTCCTCAGTGTTATGTTCGCGCTGTTTTGATCCTCTGCTTCTTTCTTTAAAGGGTTGCTGAGGGCTGCAGTGGACTTATACTCGTCTCCATGTGCTCGCATATGCATCCTAAGGTTGGCATCGCGCTTAAACCCTTTACCACATACTTGACAGTAATGAGTATACTTTGCTAACAGATCTGCTGCCTCTGGCTCTACAAGATCGTATGCCTCGGTCAACGACTTCCTATCCCGGGACAATTTACTGCTTGTCTGAGGCTTAACATCCTTCAATTTCTCCGCTTTAACTACTGTTGTGGTTATGCTGGCAGTCGTCGTAGTTCTTAAGCAACTGTCAGCTCGCGTACTGATGTAATTGTTGCAGGCTGCAGTACTAGTATCATTGTACCAATTGTAGATGTTATCTCCATCTACGAACATATTATTATTCTTACTAACATCACAGCTGACAAATTGCTGCAGTCCATCATCAGGCCTCTGCTGCTTAATCTGGTGCTGACCCTCTGCAGTCTGCATATGATCGCGACTAATGCTGTTGCTGTTGCTGTTATTACCTGCTGTTTGCGTCGAACCAAGGGTCATCTGTTGACAGTTGAACATCATAGATGATGCAGTCACGACGACTTCTTGTATCAGAGTGCCAATGTTTGCAAAGGGCACCGGTGAGGTTGACAACGTTGCTACTGGTTGACTTTGATGATGATGATGATGGTGGCTTTCTTGGGGCAGGAAGAGGCTTACCAATGATTCGACCTCGTGCAGTTTCTGCTTCAGAATTGATAGGCTGCAGAGAAGAGATCTAAGTTGAGTCTCTGACCCTCCAACTCCACCACCACCGCCAAAGCTAGCCTCCATTACATCATGGTACAATTGTTGGCTAGGGTGGTGTATACCGCCTTCGGGCTCGGATGTGCTAGGAAAACTAGGGGGTAATTCTGTTATCATTTGAAGGATCAATCTTTTGTGTAACTATAAATTTTTCAAGGACTAGATGACTTTCTTGTCTAATCCAAGGGTATAATCGGTAAATACCTTTTTGGAATTTTCTTCCTATATAAGAGTTAGGGTATTTTCGGAATATAAACACCTGATAAAACTTTTTACTCGAGTTTCTCTCTACCTTTGTGTTAAAACAATATCACCCTCAAAACATGTTTGTTTGTCGATAATTTATCAATTTGGCTCTAATTCCTATGATATTTAATGTGCTAGAATTTGGTTAAATCTCACCAAGATCATTCTTTTTCTTTTGGTGTACTATGGTGGCTTGTTATGCTATGTATATTTGATGAAATAATCTCAAATTCAGACCGTTGAGAACACACGTTAGGCTATATATACAATATCCATCTATTTGTACAAGTCAACTGTATTAGAATATTGTTACAAAAATACATTATTTGGTTAAGCCCATCCCTAAATGCCACCTTCCTCAGATATCTCTATTTGAAATGCCAGTGTGACAATTGATTTGTTTAAGAGTTAATTAAACGACCTGTTTCGTGAAGTTGTTTGGGAATTCGGCCTACATTTCATTGTCCTAAGCTTAAAGAATTGTATTTGTATTAGTTTAAACAAGGGTATGCCTTCATACATGGGGAACATTATATAGTCGAACAATATCTTTACCAAGATAAATTTGACCTGATCGTAAGATTTGTACATTTTAACCTTTATATTGAGGATTTAATCTCTAATAGAAGCATGTTGAGGTGAGATTATGTTACTAGTGTTCTCTTTTTATTATTGCAAGATAAGTATTTCAATTATTTTATAGTGATAAAGGGATAACATTGATTGTATTCTCATCTCAATATCTCATTAGATTATTTCATATATGGTTTCAAAAAAAATTATCTCATATTTGAATATTAACTTTCATGAGAGTAGAGTCGATTTACCACAATAATTTCTCATTCAACTTTCAGAAAAGAAATACGTTGTAATTAAAATAAAAGAAGAGAGTATGTAATATATATATGTATTAATACGGTTCTTGATCAATTCGATTAAGTCGCTGTCAATCCTCTTCAAATGTGTCTTTTCACTAATATAGAATTAGAATTAAGAAGGTAAATAAGCGTCATCTCTCACGTATATGAAATAGGTTTAATATATAACAAGTGCAACTAGTTCGTCATAGAAGAGATGACAAAGTAGCTAGTTGACATGCTTTGTATTTAAAACAATCTAATAATAATAATACATTAAGAAAAGCATGCACACCCATGCTTGATTAATGTTGCTCACACTAAATATGATTGTGATTGTGACCAGAACTGCTGAGCACATTTCCACTTTCAGTCCGACAATAATAAAGGCTAAGTCGAACTTGAACTAAGTATTTCTTTAAGCAACGTGGCAATTGTATTCCTCATTTTATTTGGATCTTATATCTTGTCTTATGACTTGCTTCGAATTATGAGGATATTTAACACACATAATACTAAATTAGCTAACATCGTCAAAGATATTTTAAAAAAAATAAAAATAATAAAGCACTAATGAATTCTTTCCATATAGTGTCATAGACTGACGGCTCATGTACATTAAGTCACAAGTTCAAATTCCCCATTATACAGAACCACTAAATTTATAGCCTCTTAAATCTACACAGTGTGATTTATTACCTTGTTTATTTAGCATAATGTATGTAGCTATAATTATTGAACATAGAATGACATAAACAAAACTAATTAAGTTCACTATGAATTCTATAAGAACGAGAATGATCTAATCTCTTGGACCAGTGATCTAGAGGTCACCTCACATCCTTGAGGTGCGAGATTCGATTCTCATCGGGTACAAATCTGATTTTTCTACCCTTTCAGGTATTGCCAGCTAGGCTTCCTGTGATAGGAGCTTTCGGTTGGGGCCCGGCTAGTTGATATTCCTGTGTAAAAAAAAAAAAAATGAATTCTACAAGAAGATCGATGAGCATCTTTCTATTGATAGGACAGCCAAACAAAGTGAGTTGATGGATTAAGTAATTAACTTGATGCAATTACACTTTGGATCGGGACAAATTTATCCCTCATTTACATGCCAATTAATGAAATTAAAGTTGACTTAAGATTTATAATTTATATCACACGTTCATACTACGCATAATCCATTGAGCTAGGAATAATTATTACTAGCCTACGGTACCATACATTTTCATAGCTAAGGTAATTCACAAACTTTTATTATGGGGTTACTTTGTTAGTGGTATATGGGTTATTGACTCGGTTATGGGTTATTAAGTTAATCAGAGATTACTCGATTAGGGGTTATTTGGTCGGTTAGGGGTTAATCGGTCAGTCATGGTTACTAAGTTGGTCAGGGTTACTAAGTTGGTCAAGGGTTACTCGGTCAGGGGTTACTTGGTCAGTTAGGGGTTTACTCGGTCTTTGTCGATCAAGGATTACTTGGTGTGTATCAGCTAGCTACACAGTGTGAACAGCTGCACACAAAAGTTGTTGTTATGCATTCCATAAGCTACAAATTTAAGTAAGAAAATGAAGTGTTTCATTTCCAACATAATAAAATAAAATTAAACAAATTAGTACACATTACATAAACATATGAAGTAAAATAAAAAGTCTTTTCATCTCTTAAACATAATATATAACTTAAGCTAATATGTCATTTCATTTCCCACAATATTCATGTATACTTATCTAACTAACTAACTTCATCTTCTTCCACAATTCCACCCTCACACTTTTTCTCTTTTAAGTTTTAGCAGTGAACTTCATCACCTCAATAGTCATAAAACAATTACTTCATATTTTATATCAAAAGTTCCAACTATTGAAAATCATACCTACATATAAAAATAACCTAAGTAATAACCCGTGCATTAAATGGGATAAAAGACTAGTGAACATAATAAGTGCTCATCGACTCATCGCACAAAATTTTCCAAGAATAAGTTTTTCCTGGAATAAGTTGTTTGGTTAAACTTAGAAGGAATATTTGTTTTTTTTTTTTTTTTTTTTTTTTTTTTTTTTTTTTTTTTTTTTTTTTTTTTTTAATTTTAAACCAAGCATATTTGTTCTTTTGTTTTTCTTTTTTTTTGAAATTCTACTTATATAGAGGGATTTTAAGTATAAAAAAAAATTAAAAAAAGAAAAAAAAGTGTATTTTAGTGTTTGTTTCGACCAAACAACTCCGTGATATTTCATTTCTTAAAATACTTTACTTCCTAGAATTCTCATATCACAAACACTAAGGCTTGTTTGTTTCATTTGATTTTGTCCTGAAATTATATTATCTTACCTTAGATATATAAGTATAACTTTGTCTCTTTCCAAAAAATAAAAAAATACAAGTATAACTATGTCTGAAATCGTATTATTTTAATTGCATTTATATTTTTTTTTTGTTTGGACTAATTTTTCTAGATTATTAAAATGGTTTTAAAAAATGAGCAAGCTTTAGTTTAATGACATTTTTGTGAATAAGTTGCATTAAAAATTGTATTTTTTGATTAAAAAAAAAATATATTTTTACTGTTTGTGGGCCACTATGACAAGTTGAATAGATTTTTGGAGAGAAGTTCTCATCATTTGTTACTATTCATCTTCTTCCTCCCACCTTTTCTCAAATCTTCCTCTGGCAGCACCACCATAGCCATCATCTGCTCCACCACCATCACATCGACCACCATCCGAAAGCCATCACAACCACCACCATCTGTCCGCCTTCCGCCAATCAAACCCACAAAAGCCTTCCTCTTCGTCCTCTTCGTCCCGTCGTCTTCCTCTTTTTCCTGTAGTCCTCCTCTTCTTCATCAACATTGGCTGCTCGCGGCGAAACAGAAGACACCCTATTAGAAAAGAGTGTAAATTAGGGTCATATCAAGTTATCAACCCCTTAGAAAAAACCTTTCATTCGCGGCGGTATTTTGAACTTCCATAAGTGGTGGTGCCGTGGAAGATGAAGTGGTTTCTAGGTTTGGGACTTTGGGTTTCAAATTTCCACCATTAAAGTTGAAGGTTGAAGGAGGAGAGATAAAACAACAAAAGGTTGAAAGAGGAGAGAGAAAATCTAAAAATACCAAAAGGTTGAAAGAGAAGAGAGAAAATCAGAAAATACCAAAAGGTTGAAAGAGGAGAGAGAAAATAACAGTTTACCAAAAGTTAGATATAATTTACATATACACCCCTTGATAAACAATTTTTGTTTGTCAAGGTTGTAAACTTGTATTTTCTCTTAAAAAATAAACTTATAAAATTAAAGAATATTTTTAAAAAAAAAAAAAAAAAAAACACACACACACACACACAAAACTCTAACCTCTCAATTCTCGCTCTCTCCTAAACCTGATGAATAAAAAGTAATACCGCAAGTGCACGGTGTCTGTTGTTAGTAGAGACTTAGCAAATACGGGTCAAATCCCACAGGAAGACAGGTTCTATTAGTTTTTTTCCCAATTATTATAAACTATTTCAATAAACGAAGAGTGATTTGATGATCAATTAACTAAACTAGGACGGAAATGAAAATAAGGTTGTTCTCAAATAAATAAAGGTTTAGGGCATACGGTCGGTCCACCATGCTTATACCAATCCAAGAAATGCAAACAATCCATTAATAAACAAACTAGGTCGAATAATTAAAGTACTTGTTAATCCTACGGTCGGCAATTAACACTTAGAAATTAACATACGTAGTTCGGTCGCTAACATAATCAAATTCTCCAATTGTAATTAAGCCTCTAAAAATATGATCTTTCAATTCTAATTTTTATTAGCTAAATAATCAACTCATGATATTGGCCAATTACATTAATCAAACAATAAAGCACAAATCAATTGGAATTATTCAAACCCTAATTCATAAATTTATAAATAATTAAGCACAAATAATCAAGGTATAAACATGGCTTCCCTCACTTGGCCCTAGAAAACGACTACTCACTCATAATAGAAATAAACAAAACAAAAGAGATAAATAAACTTGAATTCATAATTAATAAAATAAAGAACGAAAAAGAATAAATAAAATACCTCGATGATTGAATTAATGGAGAGCAATAAACTAGGGTTTAACAATGGAGGAAGAAAACTTAAAAACGTTTTATCTAGAAATTAAAGCATAAGAGGCCAAATAAAATTTTCTCAAGTATTTATATTCAAGCCTAATTCTAAGCTAATTAAAATAGAAATAAGTAAATAAATATATAAGCTAAAATATTATTGGATGATAATTGATGACGTGGCACGAGAGAAACAAGGCTGTCGTGGCTCATCATCACTCGACCAAACCCGCGGCCGCAGGGTGGTTCCCGCGCCCTGGCAAAGGCGGCAGCAGCCTTCGAGTGGCCGCAGGACAGACCCGCAGCAAGATCCCACGGGTGGCTGACTGCATCGCTTGGATTCAAACGCTCATAACTTCTGTTCTAGGAAGCTTCTCGGGGCGTGTGACCTATCATTGGAAAGCTCTTCAATCCAATCTGTAGAACTCGAGTTATGGTTAAAACAATGAGAAAAGGTCATTTTTGATACCTTGCAAGCCTTCGTTTTTCTCCGTTTCTAACTCAAATTCGCTTCCGAAAGATCCATAATGACTCTTGTGGATGCCATATTCATGTCCCATGCATAAAATCCTTGGAACCAACATCCATAAGCATGAATCCTTCGATTAATAAACTCGATCCATCGATTTCCATTCAAATATCATCTGAATCACCTCCAAACACTTCGAAAGCGTCCAAATGACTATGAAATCACCTGAAACATTAAGAAATACACAAACGAAGCGTAACAGAGCGATATATGATGACTTATGAAAATATGAACCTAAAAACAACCAAAAAGACTAAGAAAAAGAAATGAAAACTAACATAAATGTGCCTAAAAACCCTATATAATTATGATTCATCAAAACCCTAGCCTCTATTGTTGATTGGGAAGGACCTTCCATTGATTTTATACCAATAGAAATCCCCAATCTTACTTGTTTGAAGATTTTTTCGCTTTTATTTGTTTTTTAGTTTTATAATAATGTCTCATCCTATTGAGAGGAACTTAATTACTCCCTCAAAAGACATGGTTTATTTGATTTATTATATCTCTTTCTAAAGACAAGGTTTTTCAATATGTCTCGTAAGCCAGAAATTTTTTCTTCTCATTTCAAACAAGACTTGTCTTATATTAATACTACCTCCATTAATAATTATCTGCAACTTTGGGGTATTATTTGTGAGAGATAAAATATTCCAAAGTTAAAGATAATTATTAATGGAGGTAGTATTAAGGATTGTAGATCTAATGGTTTGCTTTGAAAATTGCTTCGTTGGTTATAATTTATCTGGGATTGTAAAAGTTATTGATCGATTTTTCGAATACAATAAGATGAAGCAAATGAGTCATTCTAGCTAAATTAGCTACTATCATAAAAAAAAAATTTAAAAAAAAAAAAAAAAACGGGAGTCATTCTAGTGACTACAAATAATCGTTAGATTGTCCCTCTAAAAAGGTTGTATTATCTATCAGCGACATAACCAGGAAATGTCCCACTGTGTACAAATTACTTGGTGATTGTGGTTATATGAAGGAAATCTTAATTTAAATTAATATGTTATGTGCTTTTTAAAATCGTATTTCTTCTGTTAATATCAGACTTGATATTAATGGATTGATTTCACTATTAATAAAATATTTTGTTTGAAATTATCGAGGAAAAGTTTTATTTTGTTAAGGCCCTGTTCACTTCACCTCAAAAAAACTATTCAATAAAAAACTAAGTTCAGTTAAGTAAAATTAATTATTTCATTTCAGTAAAAATAAATTAAGTTTAGTAAAAATAATTTAGGTTTAGTAAAACTAATTTTAGTTTAGTAAAAACCAGTACTTTAAAGAAGAAATAATATAATAGAGAATCAGGAAAAAAAATGATTTCAGTAAAGTAAAAATAATTTAAGCTCGGCAAAAATAATTTTAATTCACTAAAAAAATACTACCACCGCTTTTTATTAGTTGACTCGTTTTGACTTTAGCATTATTCACACACTTTCCTTTGACCGTGTTTTGTTATTTATATGTAAAGAAAAATATAGTGATGTGAGATCTTGTTAGAATCGTCATGATATATATTTTCCAAATATCAACTTTTTATAATTTTTGCTTATCGAAAATTAAATATATTAATGGTTGAATTTGTGCATTGACAAATGTGACTAAAGAAACATGTCAACTAAAAAGAAACGGAGGAAGACAGGAAGTATCAGTTTAGCAAAAATGAGGCGGAGTGAACTGGACTTAAACCTACTCAATTGGAACTTTTGTTTCTAAACATAATTTGACTAATTTATTTTGTTTGAACTCATATCTATCTAGTGTATAAGAATTTATTACGTATATTTGAACTTATTTGGTTTACACTGATTAATCTCGACGCATTTTTTTGAACTTATTTAGTTTAAATTTAATATGTCCGAAATATTTTGAGTTAAAATAAGATGAAATACATAGACCTTTTTGATAGGCTGAATAAGAATAAAAAGATCTCGTTAGGTATTCTTTAGACTCTCCAAATTTGGCATTAGATTATAATTCAAATTCAAGCTAAATATTACCACGTTTCTCTCAATCAAATATTAACTTAATTTATGGGCGTGAATGTACAAGAATCTAATGGAATACAAAATTCCACTTGTTTAGTTGTTTGTACCATATAATAAATAGCATAGCCATCAATTAACTATTGATTTTATGCTTGATAAAGTTGGCTTTTGTTGTCATTTGTAAACTTTACCTATGTTTTTCTCCCTTCTACATGTAACATGTCTATACACGGGCAAATATACATACACTTGCCTATGATATAAGGAAATCTAGACTTTAGAATCATATTTTGTGGTAGGTGATTAACGAACTTTTGCTAAAAGATTGTCCAACACTCCAAGCTTTGAAGGTAAAGAACGTCTCACTTTCCTATGAAACTTCCCAACCAAATACTTCCTCGATTATTTACGGTCAAGAGTGAATAATGTAAAATAAAGTTCAAATGTTGCAATATTTATGGATCAAAGAAAGTTTACTTTTGTTTTTCTATACTTGTTTATATATGTAATTCTATGCATGTTAACCTAGCTACAATTTTTACCGTCAAGATATGTCAAAAGTATAATTCGAGATTAACCCAACGAAGAATTAAAATAATAAAATTTATTTATATTCATGCTTATTAGCAATAAATTATGATTAAAGACTTTATATGCATTAATGACGTAAACTAAGCTTGTATATAAAACAAATTAAAAGAAGCATACAAACTGCTCCGGACAAACTTCCTTCAAGTAATTACTCCGTACTTTGTATTAACATACTTCCTTCACATTTTAAAGTTGCTTGATTTTTATTGTTGCACTATTTACCTACTCTACCTAGATTATTTTGACGATATTTTCTCTTAAGAAAAAAATATTCCGTGATTAAAAATGTAAAAGTCAACCCATTATAACTAACAAAAGTCAACCCATTAATTACAACAAAAGATAATGGAGTTCTATAACCAATTTTTAAATGAAGATTTAAAAAGCGCAATTAATTTATCCAGAAGATAGATGAAGAGAATGGGGCAAAGCATTGTCAAAAAAAAAAAAAAAAAATGTAACAGGAAGAATTCATTTGTATCTGTGTATATACAACTATACAAGTATATAATAGAGTTAGGTGGGCCATTGTCAAAAAAAAAAAGAGTTAGGTGGGCCAATAGAAGAATGAGTGAACCGTAAACCGTTCACTAAGAGCAAAGTTTGTAATTTCGTATAAATTGTACGGAGTAATATTGTATAATGTTCATTTCTAGAAAATCACCAATGAAGCCCATTAATTAAGTTTATTGCATGCTTATTGGACGGCTTTCTTAATTAATTATGTGCCTAGCCCAATTTGCCATCAGTTTATCTCGAGCCTGGTAATATAATTTCTCTAAACATAGAAGACCTTAGCAGTATTGGGTACGTAGTCCTACGTACACTTAAGTTTTGCGCAACGTATGGATGTTATATGTTAGTTTGGGCTACTTTATGAAATTAAAGTTACAACAAGTTGGGTCATTACATGAAATCAACAATTATACATAAATTTATGACTAAATCCTTTAATTTTTTTATATCTATGGAGATTACATAGCATTTGAAACTACGATATCCACAGACCATAAGTATGACATTCCAAAAATGCAATTTTTTTTTTTTTTAAAAAAAATTACATTGAATAGCTTGATGTTCCCTTAAATTAAAGAAAAAAAAACCGTACACACATCGAGTCCTCAAACTAAGGTTGTTCATTGGTGAACTATTGGACTAAATCAAATCAAAATGAAGCGAGTTAACGCAACAAATGGGCCCTCAATTGTTGATTTTTTCACCTTTTGAGTACTCATAATTTTTTTTTTCACTGTTTGGGTACTCTGACCCAATTTCCGACCGAAAAAAATTAAATCAACTCAAACAATTGAGAACCCTTGATTAAAAATTGAGTACCTTGGGTTTACTTGTGGGGCCCACCCAAAAAAAAAGTGCGGATTTGTTTCTTCTTCCTCCCTTGTTCATATTCCCTATTCGTTTCCTTTTCTGGAAAAGTGTCAGCTTGGTTTGATGAGGAAAATGGCTTGGATTGTAGCCAAATTTAGGGAAAAAGACAAGAATCACAGCCATTTGTTGAGGTATGTATGATTATACAGTAGTCTATTTGTTGTTTTTTTTTATTTCCATTTTTTTTGGTGTTTGAATAGTGTTATTTTGCAAGTTAAGGTTTATGGTTTTGTGGGTTGAAAACGACATTACAATGGTGATTTGTTGTTATTTTTTCGAATAATTTGTGCTTATGATGTAGTATATTGCTGCTACTTGTGCTTTATGTTCGTTGTTGAATTGTGGGTAATTGTTGTAGAAATTGCGCTAGGGTTTGATCAAAAATGATTATGTGCGTCGCAAAACAGGGGAAGTGTTGCTCGAAAATTTTATGTTTGAATGTTGCAAATTTGGTTGTTTTTGTTGTCAATTTGAAGTATATGGTCAGTTTAATCTGTTTTGGCAAAAATGGCTGAGGGGGGTTCTGAAAATGAAACTGTGTATATTGAAGAACATGTAGTCTTCAAAGTGCTCATCCATTGTTGTCTATGGATGACATTATGTTGGGGCATGTATTCCCCAAATTGGGCAACAAAAGTTTTGTTGTTGTGTCACAGACTTGTAGCCATTGGAGGAAGGTGTGGAAGAACAATGATGAAGTGTTTTATAATGTGTTAACATGGTGGATAAGATAGGTTGATTAGGTCTTAGGCTGTAGGTTGAATTGGATAATCCCTTGAAGTTGTTTTTTGAAGGCTAAGCTTATGTAGTTGTTTTTTGGTCAGGACATAGGCGTTAGGAATTGATGTATTTAGATCCAAACATGTATTTAGGTCACTATTGATTGTATTCAGGTGACTTTTGATTGTATTTAGGTGACTAGTGACTGTGTGTCAAATTCTTTTGGATGACATTGTGCTTTAGGGTAATTGTTATGTATTTAGGTCACTTTATCATCTCAATTGACATTACCTAATTGTAAGCATTTGACAAGTAATGAAATGAACATATTTTGGATTTACATGTGTGTTTGCTAGTTTAAAGCTCAATGATGTTTACTCTGTTAATTATATGCATGATAACTGTAGATGGAAGACATTCCTATGTCTGTAATTGTACACTATGGAGGGTCACGGGAAGAGACTCCTACCCTTGTTTATGTTGGTGGGACCACTAAGATATTTGATGAATGAACTGCCTACTGATTTGTTTGCCTCCTATTTTAAGAAATTGATTGATTCACTTGGGTATGAAGACATTAGTAAGTTACACTATTGTGATCCATTAAAGAGGGTTGATGATGGAATGAGGTTCTTAAGTTATGATGATGCCACATTTGTGAAGTTTTTGAGCTTGCTGCACATTTATAGAGTTATGGATGTATTTGTGGAACGTTAGGAACACAATGAGGATGAACTTAATGGGAGGGGCACATTCACCTCATTATAAGGTAGATCCAACCTTGTAGTGGAAGGGACCAAACAAGCACCAGAATCTAGAGATCTTATTCCTTTTGTGGATGACATTGATTATGATGATGAAGGGAGTGATAATGAGGATGTAGAGTTGTTAACTGCTAGGGAATAGATTCCAAGTAGTCAAAAAGCAGAGAATGAACTTGAGGCTGAAATAGTTATCGTCATAAGGCTTAAGGATAGGGCAGCAGATCAATGTTTAGGTGAAGAGGATTCTGAAAGTGATAGTGATAAGGACTGTCCTGGTAGCCCTGCATATTCTGATGAGGAGCTTTATGGCAATCTTATAGCTACACTTCCTAAGGCCAAAAGGGAAAAGGGAGTGACTCACTCTAGGCACATGTTGAGTGTCAATGTCAGGAATGATGGTGGTAAACGTTTTTCCTTAGGGCAGCTTTTTAAGGATGCTAAAGTGTTTAGAAATGCTATCACTAACTATTGTGTTAGTCAAGAGAGGGATGTGGTTTATACTAGAAATGCAAGGGATGGATAGGATGGGTGCAAAGTGTAAGGAATTTGACAAAGGCTGTCATGGTACATTTGGGCTTCAAAGCAGCATGAGAATGATATTATGATTGTGAGAACCTTAATTGCAAAGCATTCATGTGGTAGCCAGCCAAAGGTTAAGAAAATCAGGACATCTTGGGTTGCAAAGACATATCACTCCAAGTTCAAGGTGAATCCATATTTGAAATGCAAATGTCAAGAAATAGTTGACACTATATGGACTGAATAGGGTGTGAAAATCAATATGTGGCTAGCTCTTAAAGCTAGAAGGAAGGCTCAACAACCGATTATAAGTGAATATGAGGAGCAATATTCTTTGTTGCACAAGTATGCAATTGAAATCTTAAGGTCTAATCCTAAGAACACATTATAGTTTAAGATGAGGCTTAGTGTGTTTGAAAGGATGTATATATGTCTATTTTGATGCAATCATAAATGGCTTTCTAGCAGGATGCATATCTTTTTTGGAATTGATGAGTGTTTTTTGAAAGGGCCTTTTGGTGGCCAGCTTTTGGTGGGTGTAGGTAGAGATGGAAACAATCAAATGTTTCCCATTGCCTGGGCATTAGTAGAAGTGGAAGACACAGATACTTGGTCTTGGTTTCTGGAAATTTTGGCAGCAGACTTGGGCACTTTTGATGGTTTTGGATACACCATCATGTTTGACCAGCAAAAGGACCTTTTAAATGTTGTATCTCTAGTCTTTCCTAGAGCTGAAACCAGATGTTGTGCAAGGCATGTGTATTGCAATTTCATGATTGTATTTGGTGGTGGTTTACAATACAGGAGTGGATTTTGGAAGATTACAAAGAGCACAATAACTAACGAATTTAAGGCAAACATGGAGCTCGATCTTCTCTGAGATCAATGTGAAGGCTGCCCAGAGGAAAAGGAACTATAAGAAGTGGGCGAGAGCATTCTACACACCACAATCACAGTGTGATAGCATAGACAACAATATGAATGAGTTGTTCAATGCATATATTTTGTCATCATGACATAAACCTGTGATTACTGTGCTTGAAGACATAAGAGAAGGTTTGATGGAGAGGATGCACAAAAAGAGGGACTTCATTTAGAACAAAGACATTACCATCTATCCTAGAATTCAAAAGAAGCTTGAGAAGGCCAAAATTGATGTAAGGGGCTGGGTTGCATACTAGGATGGGCATTTCTCCTATGGGGTCGGGTAAGGGGGAACTTGTAACACCCTAGAAATTCCTTTCCTTTAAAATACCTGTTTTGTCTTGTTTAAAACTTTAAATAGGAACATCTAAGACATTACCGCCACCGTGAGAACGGCTAAGGCAACTATCAAAGACACACAGCGGAAGACTAATTTCAAAACCTGTCAAAACAAGTCAACTTGAAAAAGTCAAGCAACGAAAGTAAAGTCAAACGAAGTAAAATAAAATCAACCTACAACTTGGAACCATTATAGGCCCTTATTAAAACCCAAACCAAATTCAAAACCTTTTTGTTAGTCACGCATAACAATATTACCATAAATAATTAAAGCAATAAACACATCATATACTTATAGAAACTAGCATGATTCGCTCTTCACTCATGCCCATTCATGGAAATGCTTCATCACCTGAAAAGCTTATCTCTACCTATTTCCACTACTCTCCATTAAAAATGGGTCATCATAGGGCCATGATAAAGACAAGGCCAATAACACACAAAACACACAATCAGCAAAGCTGAGTACATAAGCGTAATTAACACACTAACATACAATTCCCTATCAACACACTACTTACCTTGTTGCACCTGTTTTTCAAGCATACAACATTCAATAAAAATTCTCACAAGACACTAAATAATTTATTTAGCGTTGATTACGCATCGAATGGGTTTCCCACTAACCTCCCCCAATAAATTGAGGTTACTGACACGGGAGCTAACCGTGCCAGCATCAAAAACCACTCGTAAGTGGCGGAATTCCTGCGCATAATAATAATAAAAAGGAATGTACTGCGTCTTGTACTCCAGTAGAAGTTATGGTTAAATATAAAACCCCATAACTCCCCCCATATGTTCATACTCAAGGTATATACGTTCCAAGAGTTTTGGTGCGTAATCTCTTTCACTTTACGTTATTTACCGATTATTAAACTTGGTGGTGACTCTCAAACCATAATCATTCGATCAACAATAATTATTCAAACAATCAAATATATCAATTTAATTCTTGAATGATTAGTTAGTGACCACATAATATTTAATGTTGAACCCTTTTTAATTCTACCTCGGTGCCAATGACACCTTAAACGCATAAAGCGCCACAAATCCTATCCCTCGGTGTTAAAAACACCTTAAGTGCACTAAGGCACCAACATACAATTTATTCCTCGTCTACATAGACACTTATATAGCTCCTTCCTCATGCTTAAAGCATCAATAAAAATTATATGAACCATAATAAAATTCCTTTTCAATATTCCAAACCAAATTAAACATTTAGTTTAATTAAACATGCTCTCTATCATGCCATAAATAAATATGTGGTTCATAAATAATATTCCAACTATTATTTTCCAATCAATAATCCATCACAAATAAATCATGCCTCATAATCCATCACTAACAACTCCCAAACCATAATTTCCAATCCAAACCTAGCATGGTACTACTTGAAATCAATCAAACACATTTAGCATGCTACTACATCAACATAATTATGCTAAGTACGCGAACGTACCTTGTATACGATCTTAATATCGCCACAATTAATAAAAATCGCTCACTTCAAAATCTCCTACAATTTAAAATTATAGAAAAGTATTAAAATCCACTCTACACAAATTTCCAGCAATATATACTACTATAAAACCCCTCATAATTTATTTAAAATAAGCTGAAATTATATTTAAAACGTCATACTTTAATCCCAATTAATGGGTAATTAAAATTCCCTAAAGAAACTTGATTTCTAATACTTTACCAAAAATTCCAGCACTATATTTTCATTAAAACTTGCTGTAATTTAGTCTTAAAACACTTTAATCAAGGGTTTACACCATTCTATATCATCATCCTTCAATAATTTATAAATCAAGAACCTGGGGTTTCAAAAATTGGGGCTTTTTAATTAAAAACATAATCTGAAAATTAATTAATATAATACTCTTAATCAAACATCAAAATTAAATCACAAAACCCATAATTAATATTTAGATCTAGGATTAAATAGGTTTTTTTAAAAAATTAAGTTTTAATTTTTATTTATTTTTTTATTTTTATTTTTTTTCGGAAAAAGGGGTGGCTGGCCGGCCACCACTGCCGGCTGCCGCCAGCCACCAGCTGCTGCTGCTGGTGGCTGGCGCCGGCGGCCCACCGGTGGTGGTGGTGGCCGGCGGTAAAGGGGAGGTGACAAAGGGGAAGAGGAAAAAGAGAAAGAAAAAGAAAAGAAAAATAAAGAGAAAAGGGAGAGAACTTTACCTTGGGTTTTCTCCACTCTGGGCAAAGTTGATTTGCCTCATATGTGGTATATTTATACCCCTTCTCTAAAACCCTTCTCCCTAAACTTTCCTTTTTTTAATTTTCCTAATCCCATCCCTAATAAAACTTTACTAAAATAAAACTTTCCTAAATTAAACCCCAACTTAATTAAAATAATTAATTAAATAAACTTTCCTTTTATAAAATATTTCCAAACTTATTAAAATAAGGAAGCGTTTTGTGTGAGACTGGACTCATGTGAGACCGGGCTCTTAATCAAAAGGGCGCGGGCCTGAGATACCCGACCAAAGCCCGCGCCCAATTTTATAAAATGTGTGAATTTTTTATCATTTATCTTTTTTCTCAAATATCGAGCGCCGTCATTTTCAGAGCATTCAAACCTTTAAATTGCGAACGTATTAATTTCGCGAAACTTACTAAGAACTCCTTCATTTACTCAAATTTCAGAGCATTCAAATCTTCAAATTTCAGAAAATTCAATTCAAAAAAATGGAGAAATTTAACAACAAAATGATAATTGAAGAAGAATCTGATTCACCTATAGAATCAATTTCGAGCTCAATTACTGCTGAAAAAGGTACAATTTATTTCAATTTAATTTCATAATTTCATATCGTATTTAATTTCAGATTATACTTAATTTGCATGCAATGTTAATTTAATTTTAGATCATATTTAATTTCGAGTTAATTTCGACTTATAATTTGCAACCAAGGCTAATTTCTTTTCAGATTGTTGTTAATTTCGACTTATAATGAATGAATGTAGCAGATAATGTAATTATAGAAGAGAACACCAATCAAGAAAGAAATGATGAAGAAAGAGATGAAGATGCTGCAAATATAATAGGTATGTTTGTATGAAAATTAAAAATATTAGAAGATTTATGCAGTGTTAAAATAATCTAAGTCCTGAGTAAAGCATACCAATTCATGAGCAATATTATCTTAAACCTGATGAAAAATAATTAGATTCCTGAGTAATACCTAACATAAATTGTCTAATTCCTCATTAAAACGTGCAAATTCCTGAGACTTTGACTTTCATAAAACAGTTTAATTCCTGAGAAAAAATATTTTAATGCTTACAAAAACAGAGTAATATCTGACAAATATAATGTAATTCCTGACTAAAAGATAAATGAAGAACAGTGCGTTTAGGGTAAGAATAAATGACTATCAATCAACTATATTAAATATTTTACATACTCAAGCAACTAATAATTAAATGCTCTGTAATTATAAAGATGTTGTTGCTGAAAATAAATTCCTGAAAACAGAGTAATACCTGACATATATAATGTAATTTCTGAATGTATATCTTTAATTCCTTACAAACTATCTGAAGTGCTATATTTCTTGAGTTAAATATTCTAATTCCTGACTGAAATTTTATAATTTCTTACACCAAAAATATTTTAATTCTTGACTTTTGTATAATTTATATTAACTTTTGCTGCAGATTATTACAAATATGACAAGGATGAAAACATAAGTAGATGTTTAGCAGGTTATACAGTATCACACTATAATGATGGATATTTTTTTATACAAAGCTCATTCAAGATCTGTTGGTTTTAGCGTCAGAAAATCAACAAAGAGAAGAGATAATAATGATTCACTGTATGAATTTTATTTTAGATGTTCTAAGGAAGGACAGGCGAAGGGTAAAATGAAGATTGCATGTGAACAAATTCAGTAGAAATACCCATATTGGGTAAAACTGATGAAAGAAAGAGAAAAGAAATGGAAGTGAATAAGACAAGAACTGGATGCAAAGCTCATATTCGTTTCAAGAAAAATACAGAAGGTAGATTTGCTGTTCTTACACATGAGTTGGAACATAATCATGAATTGGTAATAATAGTTCAATGACATCATCTAAGATCAGAAAGGCAAATATCAGCTCCAATGGGTGAGCTAATTGAGAGCATGATTGAGAATGGTATTCAACCAATGGATGCTTATAATTATATAAGCAATGAAGCTGGAGGAGAAGAATGTGTAGGTCATACTAAGAGAGATCACCTTAACTATGTATCAAGGGTGAAAATGAGTATGGTTGAAGGTGGAGACATGCAGAATGTATTAGAAACCCTTCAAGAAAGAGCATATCAAGATCCTTCATTCTTTTATAGATTGAAATTTGGAGAAGAAAATAATGTTGTGAGCTATTTTTGGCGTGACTCTCAAATGCTTGAAGATTTCAAAGCTTATGGTGATGTTTTAATCTTCGATACAACATACAGAACAAACAAATATGGGTTGATATGTGCTCCATTTGTTGGTATAAACAATCACTGGAGAACAACAATGTTTGGATGTGCATTCATAACTGATGAAAAGACTGAAACATTTGTTTGGTTGCTTTCAATTTTCAAAAAGTCAATGTGTGGAATTGAACAAAAATCAATTTTCACTGATCAAGATCTTGCAATGAGCAACGCCATACCAGAGGTAAGCAGTTTTAGCTTCATAATATTTGTGTTGTATAATTTAATACGTGATTTGTATTCTATAATTTAATGTAGGTTAATTCCTGACAAAAATAATATAATTCCTGTGAAAAATAATGCAATAACTGACTAAGATATTAATGATAGATTTAAATTTATTAATTCCTGACTTCAAACTTTTAATCATGATGAAGGCAATCGTATTCCTGATAAAAAAGTTTTATATCCTGACAAAAGTAATCTAATACCTGAATGACACTATCTTATAATCAATTTAAAATGTATTTACTTGCAAACTAAAATCGACAAATGCCTAACATAAAAGAAATTATAACCAAATTATATCTGACTAATAATATCTAATTCTTATTTAAAAATGTTAAATCCAAAACTCTAATTATTCACAACCAATCTAAATAAACTCTAAAACTATTTAATTACTGACTAAAATATAGTTATAGCTGACAAAAATAGATTAATACCTGACAAGAATTATTTAATATCTGACTATAAAATACTAATATCTGACTTAAATATTATAATCTTTAACAGAACAACAAAAATAAATTCTGACAAATATAATTTAACTCCTGCCCTAAATAATCTAATACCTGACTAAAAAGATAATAATCCTGAAATAAATAATATTATTTCTGATTAAAAATATATATATAATTACACAAATAAGTTAATTTCTGATAAAATTAGTTTAATTCCTGACTAAAATGTACTTATTCCTCTTTATATTCATATAATTTCTGACTGAAAGAATTTTATTCCTGGTTGAGGTAAGTTTTTCCCTTCACCAGCATTATGTAACAAAAAAGAATAAAGAATAAACAGATACAGAATATAAACCAAAACCAAAATTAAGTCAAAATCAGTATTTCAATTTCTTCATTTCATTAATGATTGTCAATAAGTACATTAACACTTTGTCATACTAGTGACATTGCCTTACAAAAGCAAAAGAACAATGTCACACTAAACTATGACAAGAGCAAAAAATTCCATGCATTAATTACTTAGAGTGAGTTACTATACAAAAGACTGGCCTCTAGTTAAGCAAAAACCAACTATCAGGGTAATTAACCTAGCACTATCTACATCACTACTCTAGCCTAATCTTCTTTTGCTGCCCACCAGGTTGAATAGCTTCCTCCCTCTTCCTTTTCTTAATCCACATGTCTTCCTCATCCCTAAATAGCCATCGCAAACCGTCCAGAAACTCAGCCCAATCCTGAACCATTGAATTATGAAAGCCATACCCATTATGCCTCATAATATCAGTTGCAATCCACCACCTTTCACTAGCCTGTCTAGCTCTAACAACATTAGGAATCTAGGCTTTCAAAAACCACAGATCATTCCAATGCTTACACACACAATTGCACATCGCTTGGGCTCGAGGGGTGCACTTAGGAAAGATATACATACATAAGATTTCATGAACAGATAAAGCATGTGGGGCATCCTCTAGAGCAGCCATGTAATGAGGGTCGTCTACTGGGTCCATTCACCCTAACAAAACACCCAATAATCATGGTGTTAACACAACCACAATTTAAAATAATTCAAACCAAAAAATGCTCAGTTTTAAAAAATACTAACAATGAACATCAACCAATTCCTGATTCTAATACCTGACTAAATACAACGTTACAGGAGATGAATTATCTAATACCTGACTAAAGCATGATAATTCCTGAAGAATAATATCTAATTCCTGATTCTAATAATCTAATTCCTGAATAAATATTGTAATGTTTGATTCCTGAAGAAAATATTGTTATGCCTGACAAAAATAAATTAAAACCTGACATAAGTTATCTAATATCTGACTATAAAATAATTATATCTGAGTTAGATGTTATAATCCCTTACTAAAACATCAACCAATGAACATCAACCAATTCTAAGCATCAAATTACTTGAGTAACAAAGCCGAAAATTCTATCAGAACTAACAAAATATATATATTCCACACATTATAACAGTTTTTGTATGACTACAGAAAAAACTGATGATCAACATAGCACTCTAAACCCTAGAATACCAATAACATTTTCAACTTAATTTCAATAATAAAACAACAAAAATAATAGAGAAAACAATGTACCTTGCAATTTTGTGGAATTCGAATAGAAATTGAATAAGAAAAATACTAAATCGCCTTTGTTGAAGCTCTGGAGATGGATGGTTTTTTTAAAGTACAGAAGAGAATATGAAAGGGTGGATAGATTTTTTGGAAAAAATGATTTTTATATACTCAATTAACTTAAATCAATTATTTTTGTGCTCTTCCCTAAGTAATTTTATTCTCAATCAATCAATTCATCATCATTTCCTGGCTGTTAATTTGACCACGTATTATATTTAGCCCTAATATAAAATATTGTAATATAAGGAATTTAGTTTAATTTAATTTCTGACAAAAATAAACCATTACATGAGAATTTAAATCTAATTCCTGACTAAAATATACTAATTTTTCACCAAAAACTATTTAAGCCTGACTATCATAATTTAATACCTGAAAAAAAAATACAAAACAAAACAAAACAAACATACCAATTTAAACTCAAAAAAATATACACTAACAAAACAAAATAAAATTAAAGTACGATACTAAATATTCACATCATGAATTGACTATTTAATATCTAATAATATCTGATATAAGGTATCTAATATCTGACTAAAACTTGCTAATTTCTGACTTTTAGAATGTTATGCCTGACTAAAATACACCAATACCTTCGATGAATTATCTAATATCTTACTATAGCATGCTAATTCCTGATTATAATAATCTTATTTCTGACTTAAAAATGTTAAATGCAAAACTCTAAGTATTCACATCATGGTATAGCATTATGCATAGTGAAACATCCATATCCATACCTAACAAAGATCAAAACAAGAACAACATTTCAATTAAAACAAATAAGTAATCAAGACAATTTCATTGAAATTTATCAACATTTCAATTAATTTCCAAAATAGTTGTCAAGGATGTGACAAAGTGTTACAAAAAACAACCTCATAATGTCACACTATCCTTTGACAACAACATTACTTCCTAGCTCAAAGCAAAAACTGATACACTCCACAATGTCATCACTATGTACATCCAAATCAACCCAAAATATAAGTAGTACCCTACATCTTAAATTAACAAGCACCAAAGACTACCCTGTCCAACCCCAACTTACAACCTAGTTCCCCCTAAACAACAGAGGGAAACCATCACAATAAGGTGACCAATCCTCATTGATATAAGCCCAGAAATCTTTCCCTTCATTGTTGACAAGATCATCAATAGCCCATGTGTGGTAGCTATTGGTTTGGTTGTAATGGCGCCAAGGGATAAATGCAAAGTCAACTATCATCCTCCTCCAATCTTGACAGACCAAAGAGGCAATTATTTACTGAAAAAAGTTCAATTTAGAGAAAACATGGAGAACCATTATATGCTCCATGCCCAGAACAGGGTTAGTTTCCTCTAACCTGAACCGAATCACTCTCCTCCACCTCCTACAAACATTCGCTGCTGAATATCTTCCTACGGGATTAAGTCTTGGAAAAACATGGACAGCAAGGATATCCTCCAACGATAACAAAGGGTGTGCATCCTCTAGACCGTCCATTATCTCTTACAATCACCAAACATACATATTTCAAACAAATATACGTTAATGAATCAATTACCAAACAAATAAACATAATCCAGACATAAACAAACTTATTTAACACCCAAATTCAAACAATCAAACAGTAATTCTAAAAAAAAAGTTTAAACCATAAAATTTTATTTCTACTAGTTCAAAAACAACCACAATTTAAGATAAAGAAAGTTGCCTTAATTTTGTTGAAGAATCAAGTTGGAATTATTTCCTTGATCAACCTAAGTTACACAAAAAATTCGAGAGAGAGTGAGGATTTAATAGAAGAACAGAGTAGGAAATGAAAAGGGCGGGAGACGACCTCTCACTTACCCCTATAAAAAAAAACTTTTGGCTTTCCAACTTTCCTCGCACACGTGTCTCTTTCTGGAAGGTCACCAATTAAATCAGTCAGAAGATGCTTTTAGTGGTTTAAATTTTTTTATGGGTCTAAGTTTTTTTAGATGATATAAGTTTTTTAATTGTACCAACTAATATTATCTTATTCCTAACCTATATTATGTTAAACCTGATTAAAAAAAACTATTTAAAACCTGACTAAATATTGTAATGTTTTATTCCTGACCTATATTATGTTATACTTAAAAATGTTAAATCCAAAACTCTAAGTCTGAGAATATTTAATTCCTGACTAAAATATTCTTATGACTGACAAAAATAGATTAATACCTGACATGAATTATCTAATATCTGACTATAAAATACTAATATCTAAGTATTAAAATCCCTTTTAAAAATACAACACCTGACTTAGATTCACTAATTCATGACTAAAAATTGCTAATTCCTAATCAATATAATTTAATTCCTTATCATAATAATCATATTTCTGATATAAAAATGTTAAAAAGTGAAGAAAATAATCAAATTGTTCTATTATTATTGCAGGTGTATCCAAATTCTAGACATAGACTGTGTCTATGGCATTTGCAAAAGAATTTTGTATCACACTTTGGAACTCTGAAAAACAATCCTGAATTCAAAAATATGTTTCACAAGTGCTTAAGTGGCTGTGATTCAGAATCTGAATTGAAGATTGCTGGAACAAGATGGTTCAAAAGCATGGATTAGAAAAAAAAAGAATGGTTTGATAGGTTATTCGGGCTACGAGAAAAATGGTGCACAACATTAAGCAAGGATATTTTCTTTGCTGGAATTCTTTCATCTCAAAGAGTAGAAGTAACAAACAGAGCAATTTCATTTAAGGCAAACAAAACCACTAAACTTTTGGAGTTCTTTCACATATTTGAAGCTACTGTGAGAAGATGGAGAAGCACTGAAAAGAGTGACAACTTCAGATGCACTACTGAGAAACCAAAAATGTAATCCCCCGTATTTTTAAATATTTTATAAATGAAAATTTATTTTATTTATAATATTTATTTGTTATTTTTCATAATTTAATTTCAAAAGTTTCAAATTATTAATCTGGGTCGAAAATTATTTGAACAAATTATTTTATGCACCTTTATTCTACAATTTATGTCCAATCATACAAGCCTAACCCATTTGTTTACTTAATCGACCCATTATTTTTATGAGGCCCAATCTTTCTTTTTACCCTACAATAATTCTCTCCTATAAATATCCCATGAATCTCCAAAAATTTCCCACACAAAAAGGTTAGTCTTATTTTCATCCTCCTTTGTTTCATTATTTTGCTTAATTTGCTTAATGTTAATTTAATTGTTTTGGGTTTTGATTTTAGTATAAAGATTATATTTTTAGTATCAAATTATATTTTAATGGTATAAAGATTATAAATTTCAGATTATATTTATGTTATAAATTTCATATTTTATGAATTATAAACCTAGGGTTTCAATTTATTGAAAATCATGATTTTAGGGTTTTTATGAACAATTGATTTAAGGCTTTTATAGTAATGATGTTTTGAAATTTTGGTGATTATAACTACTGATTAGTTTAACTTAATTCCAGATTATTTTGAACACATAGATTCGTGTTTTAATTTTTAGATTTTCGTTTGTTAATATTAATCCCGTTTTAATCCCGATCAGATTCTGAACTCATCCGATTTTGATGAAAAAGTAGTGTTTTCCATGTGGAAACAACGTTTTAAGAAAGACTCACTATCTTTAGTAGTGAGCACCACCCTCTCGTGGCCAAATTCAGCCTCTAAATATGATTTTCGGGCAGTTTTTTGATTTTAACGAAGTTTTTTTATACTTAAAATATTACCCTTGAGTTTGATTAATAAAATTAATTATGTTTAAAGTTAATTAAGCATAAATATATGTTTTTACTGAAGTTTTAAGTGTTGGAAATAGTTTCTAAGTACTACTTTTGATGTTTTATAAAGAGGGTTTAATCACCCATTAAAAAGGGAGATTTTTAGGGGTTTTTATATAATTTTCAGATTTTTATTAGACTTTGAACTTGCTATAATTTCATGTATAAGAGTGTATTTTAAGGTTTTTATGAAGAAAAATTTAAAGAACTATATATAAGTCTTTAATTTTAACTAAAGGGAAGGTTTTAAAGTGTTGTTTGATTTGGATTTTGAAGGTTTTAAAGTAAGTTAGTATTGCTGTAAATTTGATTGATTGGGTATTGATTGAGATGTTATTATTTGGCTTAGGAGAGGAGTTTATTGAAGGTGATTTCTAGTTAGTAAAGTGGCATACTAATTCGTTTGCTCAAGGTACGTACAAGTTACGAAACCTTTCTTTTAGGTGCATGTTTAAGGACGACGGATCGAGAACTTAGTATCATGTATAGGGATGACTAAGTTAAATTGTTTGGTTATACATTGTGAATTTCGTATGACGTGCACTATTTTATATTGCAAGTATTTTGTGCTCTGATTATGCAAGGTGCGCTTAGAGGCAAAGGTATATGATTGGTGTAATGATTAATTTATTACTCATTCATGATTATGCAAGCAGGATGAGTAAAGGAAGAATTTAAGTCTTCTAAGACGAGGTTGAGGTTTTGGGGTGCCTTATGCACTCAAGGTGTTTATACACCGAGGTAGTAAAGGAATAAATAATAAATGTTGCTTGCCACTAATAAATCAATAATTGAAATTGAAAAGTTGTTTTTGATTGAATTGATATTGGATTGATTGTATTGTTATGCATATGAGTCATCACCAAGTCTAAACCTGTAAATCACGTAAAGTGCAAGATGGATGAGCAATAAAACTCTGGATTGGTGCACTTCTGGAGTAATGACAATCAGGGGTTGGGGTACATGGGGTATTAGCCGTGTACTTTTCTCGAGGCCGTCTGATCTACGAGTCTCTTATTTCAAATATTTTTCAAAACTAGGAGTTAGGTGAGATCTCATACTAACTACGGTCACGGAGTCGCGCCCGTGGTCGTTGGATGTTTATTGATGTTTCCGAAAGGAGGCATGGGGTTTTTCTTTTATTGATGTTCTAAATGGAGCATGGGTTGGACAACCTTGTCTATTGCGTAATCTAATGAATAAAAATAATGATTTACCTATTATTAATTAATGGAGTCTTAGTAATATAAATAGTTGAGTCGTGTGTTGAGTCTATAATTTAATGATGCATGATGATTGATTATTAGTAGTATGTTATGGATTTCTTAATTTATTTTGCAGCTTGTATGTACTCAGCTTTGCTGATTGCGTGCTTTGTGTGTCTTTCTTTGGTCATGGCCTTCGCCTTTCAATGACCCTGTGACGATCCAATTTTTACACTTGTAATATTGGGGAGCAGAATTATCACAGGTTCTTACACATGCAGCATTCATCAGGGTTGTGGGATCTTGAGTAGAGAGTTGGTTGTTTGCATTTTATTTCTTTTGCAAGTTTGAATTTATATTAATTCGATTTTATTCGACACTATTTCTTTTGGGTTTGAATTTATTTGAACATTGAATTTAATCACTTACTACTTTTATTGGGTTTTGAATAAGGGCCTTAATGGTTCCAAGTTGTATGACTTAATTTGGTTTCATTCGTTGGTTTTGAAACTTATTTATAACTGATTTAGTTTTTCCGCTGCTATTTTCTGATAAAGCCTTAACGTTTGAACACGTGGCGGTAGCACGCCAGTAATTCTCTTGAATATTGTTCAGGGTCCTCAGAGGTTTAGAGAGAGAATTATTGGGGTGTTACAAAAAACAACAACAAAAATATTAAAACATGCTGCTGAAGTTTATACTCTAAACTTATACAAGGATTTTAAGTTGGAATTTGACACAAGTCTAGGAGCATATGCAAGAGAAAAGCCAACTTCAATGCATTATGTCAAATTCTTTGATGTTTCTCTTGAAGAAGATTATAAGCACACTTATCAAGTCATATATCACTGTCAAAACAATGAGTTTCTGTGTTCTTGTATGTGCTTCACAGAAACCGGATTGCTGTGCTTTCACATCCTTAAGATAATGCAAATGTACAGCATACATGCTATACCAGAGAGATACATTCTAAAACGTTGGACAAAGCTTGCTAAATCAATGATATGGGATGAGAATGAATCAGGTACGTACATACTTTGTTTTTTTAAAATTTATTATTTGTTAATTTAATATAAAATAAAAGTATTATTATTCCTAATTATAAGAACTTATTCCTGACAAATATTATATTATTCCTGACAAACATAATCTTATACCTGTTACAAATATTATTATTTCTGATTAATATAAACTTATTTATTACAAACATAATCTTAAGAGAAAAACTCATACATTATACCATTTTCGGCTTCAGTAGGAACCCTCTCATTACCATCAGCATTAAAAACTCTAATGTAAAAATTTGAATCATTATCATGATAAACATCTAGTCTTTCTCCTTCAACAATATTATTGGATGATACAAAGCTTGTCCATGCGTCATCAATAAAACAATCACCACAGGTTCCTGTATTTTGTGGTATGCTTAACACTCTAACCTCCCAAAATCTGCCATTATTCCCACAATAGACTCTAACTGGACATCTGAATTTTAAAAGAAAACGTTTCCAATCTGCAGGAAGTGGCTGAAATTATAAAAAAAAAAAAAAAAAACACACACACACACACAAAAGGATGAAAACATTAAATATTTACTAATCCACAAAACAAATGTATAAGTATAAAGTTTAATGTATTTACCAAACTAAGCCGATAAGTTGATCTGAACTTAAGAGAACATTTTGCCAAATTATATTTTCATAGAAATCAGCCATTGTCTTCAAGATTGTGTAAAAGATCAAAAATATAACTTAAAGCAAATTTAATGATATATGAGTCAACCTTATATAGAAACAATAGAGGTTGTTAATTTAAGTCTTTTTATAGGAAAAACTTGATTTAAACAGCCTTTAAATAGAAAACAGTTATGTATGAACAACAATAATTAACATGTAATTTAACAGAAATTTTTTTGACTTTTGTCTGTTTTTTATGACTTTTTCATGATGCAATAAATTACTTTGAAATGATATGACTTTTTCAGTTTTTTCAGATTTGTATGACTTTTTCAAGTTGCAATTAAATTCTTTTTTCAGTTTTATATGACTTTTCATGACTTTAGTTAAATTTGTATGACTTTTTCATAATGAAATATATTAAATTTTCAGATTTTTATAACTTTTCATGATGCAAAAACACTTATGGCCCAAGGAGAAAACAATATTGTTATTCCTGACGAAACATATCTTATTCCTGACCAAACTTATTTTATTCCTGATATTATAATTTTAAACCTGATATATTATTGTATTTACTGACAATTACAATATTATTCCTAATATTTATATACTTATTCCTGACTAATATTATCTTATGACAAAAATGTAGTAATCTTTTTTTTTTTTTTTTGGTTTTAGGAAATGCAACTACGGATCATTCATTAATAAACACTCCTTGGAGGCAATCAATAACAAATAATTTCTACAACCTTGTAACAATATGTCAAGGGAACGAAGAAGCAACAAAATTATGTGACGTTGCTTTGGAACAAATGTACAAATCTGTAAGAAAAGTGTTCCAAACAAATGAAGAAAAAATTCGTGAGCTTGATGAAGAACAAGAGAGAAGGGATGCTGTAAAAGATCCAAAACAACCAAAAACAAAAGGAAGGCCAAAGAAAAACAAAAGAATCAGAGGACATTTTGAAAGAAGAAGTACAGCAACTAGAGATCCAAATGAGTTTGGTACAAAAACTCTAAATCCACAACTCATTTAATATTGAGACATTCATCAAATCATTTTTATTCATTAAAAATATTTGTAAAAAATATTATATTTTCTTCAGGTATATTTTGATTTTGATATTTTATATTTATAATCAAAATTAAGTTTTGATAAATTTTATTATTCCTGACAGAATTATTCTAATTTCTGAAAAAAAATCATACTATTCCTGACTAATATGATTTATTCCCTGATAAAAATCTCTTATTTTTTTAATACTATGTCCTAACTGTCTTTTGTTTTTCCTGATAAAATTAATCTAACTTATGCAAAAACAAGCATATATGCCTGACTGATAATTTTAAAAAATATATACATATATAAATAACTGTAAAAACAAAATTTATCAACCAAAACAAACCTAATATTTAACTACAAAAAGGAAATATATATACAAAATAAAATTATCTAACTATCGACTATATTTTGTTGTTCTTGCATTTCCTTTTGTTTCTACTGCTCCATCTTATATCTCCTCTCTTTTTCTTTCTCGATAGCAGCCTTTTGCTTCTCATATTGAGCCTCAAGCTTCTTCCTTGCAGGTTAAGCTTTGAAAATTTTGTCTTTGGAAATAGAAAAGGCAATGCAATCATTCCATAATTTCTTGCGCAAAAAATTATCTTCTCTGTTAACCAAATCATAAGCTATTTTGCATCTATACAACTTTCGATTTTGCTTCTGGAAATTTATACAAAAATACAAAAATAAGAACACTAAAAAATAATTAATATAAATCACAACAAATATCAAAAAAAAAAAAAAAAAAAAAACACTTACAAGTTTTAAATCAAGAAGTCCTCCATCTAGTCCAGTATACTTTTGCATACACATTAATGCAAAAAGCCCAAAATCATAATTTTCTGTGCTCGTCTTCCAAGAAAACGATGGAGTATTTCATGGCAAACTAGTAACCTTTTCCCCTAATAGATGTTCATTCTTTTGCAAATAAATGGAAACAGCTCTAATCTGTAAATATATATATATATATATATATATATATATATATATATATATATATATATATATATATATATATATATATATATATATATATATATATATATATATATATATATATATATATATATATATATATATATATATATATATATATATATATATATATATATATATGTATGTATGTATGTATGTATAAACATTTAAAAGTGTAATTTTCAATAAACAGAATGAGATAGTTAGTTTACAAAACCTTACCAAATATTTATCTATTCCATTCAAATGACTTTGATCAATATCGGTCCTATTATTTATCCAATCTATACGTGGAGTTATACCAGGAATAAAATTGAAAACCATCAAAGTATAATGATTATTGTACCAAATGGGAAAGGTTATCTGCAAAACAAAAAAACAAAATAAGTTAAACTATTATATCTTATAGACATATACCTGATATAATTCGTCTAATATCTGACTAAAACTTCCTCATTTCTGACTTTTAGATTGTTATGCCTGACTAAATACAACGTTACAGGAGATGAATTATCTAATACCTGACTAAAGCATGATAATTCCTGAAGAATAATATCTAATTCCTGATTCTAATTATCTAATTCCTGAATAAATATTGTAATGTTTGATTCCTGATGTACATTATGTTAAACTTCAAAATCTTAAATCCAAAACTCTAACTGTAAGACTGTTTAATTCCTGAAGAAAATATTGTTGTGCCTGACAAAAATAAATTAATACCTGACATAAGTTATCTAATATCTGACTATAAAATAATTATATATGAGTTAGATGTTATAATCCCTTACTAAAACTTTCTAATTTCTGATCAATATAATTTAATTCCTGATTATAATAATCATATTTCTGACTTAAATTGATATGCGTGAAAAAATACAACAATACCTGAGATATTTTCTCTAATGTCTGACTAAAACGTAGTAATTCCTGACTAAAACTAACTTATTCCTGATCATAATAATCGAATTCCTGACTAAATATTGTAATGTTTGATTCCTGACCTATGTTATGTTAAACTTAAAAATGTTACACCTGAAGAAAATATTGTAATGTAATTCCTGAAGAAAATATTGTTATACATGACAAAAATAAATTAATACCTGACTTTAAAAGCTAGTACCTGAAAATAAAAATATATTACCTAAGTAAAACAAGAAATAAAGTTAAAAACTTACCAACTCTATTTCTGCTATGTTGAGCGTTGGAAATCGTTTAACCCACTTATCAATGGAAACATAAACATCATGAGAATCATGTTTTTTCAATTCTAAATCAAGCTCCTTTTTTGTCAACTGATCCCTAAACTTTGCATATTCTTCTGGATCATTTTCCAAAGATTTCAAAAATTTTTCCTGTTCTTTGATGTACTTCACTTCTTTTCGGATTGAAGAAATATTATTCCTTACTGATGTAATTTAAATACTGACAAAAAGAAGTTAATTTCTGACCAAAAAAACCTAATTCCTGAAAAACATAAACTATTATCAAAATAAAATAATCAAATTCAAGACAAGCTAATTTGCATATATATGATTCATCACAGAAGAATAAGCTAATTTCTGATAGAAAAATTACAATTCCTGACAAAGTAATTGTAAATCCTGTTATTATCAAATTACAATATAATAATCAGATATGGTATGTTTCCAAAGAAAAAAGATTCTATATAAAACAACAAGTACAGAATGCTATATCTTTTTGCGAATTAAATAGAAACAAAATTTCACACCTAACAGGTCGACTTCGTTTAAAACCAGGTTTTGGACCACGCTTCTTCAATGGAGGTTCTGAATCGACCCTACAGAACGAAATAATAACTTATAAAAATGGATTTTTAAAAAAACAGTACAACCTAAAAATAACTGAAATATAATAAACCTTTCAGCCATTGCAACTGTCTTATGCTATTTTCGTGCTTGTTTACTTCGTTTAACATAAACTTTTAAAGGAGAAGAATCTTTAATCGACAGAATGTCAGCCATTAATAGAGTCGAAAATGACGAAAGTTAGGGTTTATATAAAAGAAGTAAAAATTAAATACATGCAAATAAAATTAAAGATGGAAAATGAAGTAGTGATGCAAATAATTCGGAAACGTGAAATTAAGCCGATAGTAACTGATGAAAATGGAGTGAGAATGCAGAAAACGTGGGTGAGAAGAAGAAGGAGAAAGGCGGGACGTTGGGTTTGGGTTTTTTTTTTTAAAAAAAAAACCATGGTTATTTAAAGATTGGGCCGCGCGCGGGCTGAACTTTAAAGAAACGGGCCGAGCGTGGGCCGAGTAATAGAACGGACTCAAATGAGTCCGTTCTACACAATATTTTTCCTTAAAATAAATAACTAAAATACTTTAAATAAGACATTTCAATTCAATTAAATACTCAAAATACTTATTTTAAATAAAATACGTATAAAAATATGAGGTATTACAGAACTCAAATAAGGTATGTGGTCAGCTTGCTAGAGAGGACATGTAGCTGCAATGCTTGGCAGCTAAGTGGTGTTCCTTGTCACCATACTGTCACAACTATTTGGAAAGCTATGGAGCAACCTAAGCATTATGTTTCCCATTGGTTCACCAAGGATACTTACCTAAAGGCTTACCAATGCCCATTAGAACCCCTGAATGGACCAGGTGAATGGCCTCAAACATCATAAGTACCCATCATCCTCGACCCCCTATGCTGAAAAAAGTAACCCACGGACCTACCACTAAGAGAAGGCCTTCTATGGGAGAAACTGAGGGTATCATGCTTGGCAAAAAAGGTGTGATTCACAAAAGCAGCAACTGTGGAGAAGCTGGGCATAAAAAAACATGTATTAAGCCACCAAAGCAGCCTAATCAGAGGAGAACTCAAACAGAAACACCAAGGCAGACTGTACCAACACAAACTCGGCAAAGTCAGACTGCACAAGGGAGTTCCTCAACACCAAGGCAACATGTCCCAACCCAAGAATCACAAGCTTATGTGCCTATGCATAACATGGGTATTGGTGTTTACACCTACCCAAATGGATTTCAGTGACAGTCAGAGGTATGTATAACTCATATGAAGTTCAATATTTGCTTTTTTATTCAGTCAAATTAATTAATTCATTACATCTTCAATGCAGCAGCAAACACAAGCTAAAAGGAATACCCCTAATTCTGCAGCAACTACTACAAGTGAAACAATTGCAAAATTACGAAGGTACACCCCACACACTCAAGCTAACAACAATACTAATTAGCAAAATGATTACAAAGCTTTGATATTGAATCTTTTTCTTCAACTTTAGCATGTCCTGTTCCATTTTCAATTTATTGTTAATCATCACCACCATTTCACTCCTCAATTCTATTGGATGAGGCATGTCAACCCATTCAAAATAATTGCATCCATTGAAGCTTTCTAATTCTTACATATTTTGAACCTCGTGAATGGATGCTTGATTGTTTTTGAAACTCTATGCAGCACTCTTGTTACAGTGGCAAAATTCTATAATCCCAATTTTACTTTGCACTTTGCAGGTCTTCAACAAAAAAGGGATGAAGCTGGGCTGAGTTTTCTGAATTTGCAGATCTTCAACAAAGAAAGGATGAAGTTGGACTGAGTCAAAGAAGGGATGAAGCTCTTCAGTAATTTTTTGTTTTTTTGTTTTTTTTTTTTTTTTGGGAAATCGTGGACTAAATTTTGCCTTACAGATATGGTTTTGGTTTCTGGTTTGCAAGGATAAGTTAATGGCTTTTTTTGGCTCTTGTACACTCGTTTAAAAGCCTCTAACGACTAGTTTTTGTCTTGAAAACAGATTTATTTAATTAATGCATTTATTAATTAAATTTAATTAGTATTTAATTATCTGTGGTTAAAGGTAAGTTAGGGGTGAGTTAGTTGGCCAGATTTTGGGTTAGAGTACCCAAGGAGTGAAAAAAATAAATTGAGTACTCTAAGGGTGAAAAATGTGAGAATTGAGAGCCTGATTGTGATGTTAACTCGAATGAAGCTAAGGTTGAAATTTGAAATTCAAGACTTGGATGATAGGACCAAATTTAGAAGATTGAAATTTGAAATCCCCAAACCTATCTAGAGACTAGACAATAATGCTAGGACCGGATTTAGACCAGAACTCCCAAACTCACACCAAGCCATTTAATTTGGACCTACTTTAGTATTGTTTCTACATTTGTGAAGTATTTTTTTATAAAAATATATAAAAAAAAATGAAAACAAAACTAATTGTTTCATTTCTTTTTTGAAACCCTAATATAATAAAAAAGATGAGTATTTAACTTATCATTACTTATTTTCACTCAAATTGATTTCTTTACCGATTTATTAGTGTATACGTATTTATTAAATTTTTATTTTTTATTGTGAAATCATATTTTTACTGATTTACATAGATTTTTAAGGGGAAAAAAATACTTTGTATTTACTAAGGATTATAGCCTCATATCAAAAAGTTTGATTTAACCAAAAAATAAATATGAGATGACTGAGAATTGAGAACGGAAATAGCATTACATTGAGAAGAATGAGAACTTTATGATAAAAGTGTCTGTCTATTTACAGTTATAAATCAATTGTTTGACATAAAATAATGTAGTTGTATGAGAATAATGGATTACAAAATATATACTCCATTATGAAATATATTACATAAAAGAATAGTACACATCCAAATAATAAAATCCCACCTACTGCAATAATATTAGTGCATTTTCGTCTGTGTTACATCGGAATATAGCCAAAAAAAAAAAAAAAAAAAAAAGGTTGGGATACATGATCCAAAAAAAAAAAAAAAAACTCCTACTATTTATATATATAACTAATATTTCTAATATTCTATGTCCTAAAATTCATCCAAAATTAGGATAAACATCAAAATAAAGATAATAATAAAAATAAAAATAAAGATATACTATATGATCATGGACCGACCCTCCCTTCATTTCCAGCTAACATTAAGTACTTGTCCTTCCTAGTAAGGGATGTACACTCGAAATCCAAGGCATTAGCCAATTGTCTTTGCAAATTGTTAGCCACTTCGAAACATGATTTACCACCAGCGCAAGTCATTTCTTTTGGCACCTTCCCTAGCACATCTAGGTAGTAAATAGGACTTGGGTTCATTAAAAAGAATATTGGGTCCAAACATTTTAGCCCACTCGCGGTTGTCCCATAGAACATGGTCACCTTAGTCTCTAAGGCGACCGGTACAATATCATCCGCTAATTCCGCAAACAATGAGCTAAATCGTAACAAGTAGGGTTCCCTACACGTGGTCCCCTCGGGGCACACCACTAGGTCACCTTCACTTAAGAGCCTTTCCATTGTTTCGCCGTCAATTTTCCGATCACGTGTTAACCGAACGGTTTTAATTGGTGCGATGATTTCTGATGTTTTACTCAGACTATACGTGACAGCAGTCAAGGGTTTCTTAAGACACACGCCAAGGATGACAGGGTCCAAAAGTGTCCTATGCGTGCACACGTATAGGACACCTTTGTGACCGTTACTAGGGTTTAAATTAAGGGATGTCCCCTTGATTCGTAGGCGTATGCCGCTTAGTTGCCCTAATAGATTGGACAACTTAAAGGGCAAGTAAACACCCACAACAACCCTAAAAATGGCAAGAAGAATCCCTATGGGAAGCCACATGAACATGCACAAAGTAGCTGATGGTGTAGGAAGAAAAGCTAATCTTCCATCATGAAATATTAAGGGCTTAGGATATTTGTCCCTTGGCATTATTTTTGATGATGTTACTTCCTCATTTTTGCATATTTTGTCATCTTCTTGTAGGTCCACAACATATGCTTCCTGTAACATAAATTTTAAAAACTTATTACATTACTATAATATTTATCATACACTATGTATTTATGATATCATTAAATGCTATGTGTGTGACAATGATATTTATCTTCCTGTAAGTCAATTATTATTTCTTTTCTTGGTCAAAATTGAAATCATGAAACATGTCAAGAGCCTGAATTACTAGATGCATGATTTGTTGCCTCATGAACAATTGAACACCAACACAACAATATAATAGTGATAATTTAAATTTATTACTATACCGCCTCGTAAGTGAATAGAGAGCGGCCTTTTGATGCTTATTTATTAATAATAGAGGTAAAAATGAAAAATACATAGGAAAAATCATAAAAACTCAGTGAGTCAGTGCGTGGCATGACAAACTATATTATAAATCTTATAAAATACATGAAAGATTTCTGGCACAAAGATTGTTCCATGTATTTTTAGTTAAAAGAGTTACTCGTACTAATTAGTAAACTAATTATTTGGTTGCATCACATCACATTTACAATTATATGAATGGAGTAGCCACAAAAAATAAAGTAGATACATAAATAAAACCTTTAAATAAACAACTTTATTTATTTTTCTCTTATTTTAAGGTTTGGGAAATTCAAATTTCAGTACTAAATTACTTATAAATTTATAATATAAAAAAATGGAAAATCCAAGAAACATTAGTAATGTAGTGAATTAACTCATTTCCCTTTTTATTTTCATGCATTATTGATGTATTTTAAGAACACCTACTTTAATTAGCAATCAGTCAATCACTACAATTCTTGTTGTTTGTTTTGCATGTAGTTGTGACATTACCTAACTTTGACTATACTATCTATGGTTTGTTTTTCCTAAATATGTATTCTTAAAAACAAACAAATATAGAAACTCATAATAAAAAAAAAAAATTAAACAACATAAATAAGAATTAATTACAAAATATATATGTAAATAAGTAAATAAATATTTACCTTGCAAAATTGCATGAAGAAGTGATCAAGAAAGGTTGAATTTCCAATGCAAAAATCAGGTCTTGCATCTGAAAAATATTCCTTAATTGACCTATACTTAATAAGCAAACCTTCATCGGATAAAAGGCCAGAATAGTAATTTCCAATTACGTTCAACTCAGTCCCAAAAACTTGATCAACCTTCAAATACTCCTTAAGAAACCCTTCAACCATTACCCTTGGGACACGTGTAAAAACAGCCTTATAATTTGCCCTAGTTAAAGCTTGATAAACATGATAATTTACCTCCTCAAGGTAAAACTTGGGTAAAACGGTCCTTTCAACACAAGCCATATTTTTTACCTTAAGCCCACAAAATGTTATAAAAATCATAACCCTAAGTTGAAAATCATAGTCTAAAAAATAAATAAAGGGGTATGATAAGAGCAAAAGAAATGATCTTATTAAACTACCACCTTCAAAAGCAACTAACATGAAAAATGGGAAGAAAGATTGTGATCTTAATAATGTTCCATTAAAATCACAAACCATAGTATTAAAATGTCTGTCCATTATTTTATTTAAGTGTTTTGATAAACTTTGGTACGATGTTGAAGATGGTTGTTGTTGCTGTTGGTGGGTTGTTGATTTAAAAGAAGGGTTTTTCAAAAGATGGAAACTATAGTTTCTGATTTTTCTAGCAACGGGAAAACAAGAGTTGACAAAGAGTTGATAAACAAGCCATTCTATAACTCTAGAAACAACTGCTGGGAACAACATGGTTGTTGAGTTGTTTTTGTTGTGTTTTTCAAAATTGTTAGAAGTGAATTTTAGAGAGAGAAAGTGAAGAGAGAGAAAGAGAAATTGTTGTGTGAAGAGAAGGAAACTAACGAGGGATATGGTAAGGAAGAGAATTTATAGAGAAAAAAAACTCAAGTTGACTGAAAAAGTACAATATTTGGCTTCCAAAAAAAAAAAAAAAAAAAAAAAAAGAAAAAGAAAAAGAAAAAAGGGTGCAACATTTGGTTAGCCACACCGCATGCATTAATTGCGTTTTTAAGGGGTTTTTGGGCAACGCTAGCTACTCAAATTAATTTTAAAGGCTATGGAAATTTATCATAAGAGATAATATAAAGTAATTTAGGCAAAGTAATCTTGGCATAAATGGGAATTTTTAAAATTAAAGTGTAATAATATGTGTATGAATGATTATATAATAACTACGAGTTAAAAAGCATAGTTACTTAATTAGGAGTGACTAGCTTCTTTTGTATTACCTCCTTACTCGATCTAGAATATCTTATTTTGATTCAGTGTTACATAGTGTTATATTTTAAGGACACAAATACATATAATATTCCTAAAAGAAAGGTGAAAATTGCAAGAAATGTCATGCGTTTAAATGGAGGATTTTGTGCTTTATCCTCTTGGTGTGTTCCACAAATCAAACGTATTATGTGAAGGAGCCATTCATTAAACATTACGAGTATATTATATGTTCATGTGAGGGTGTATAGATGCAGCATCTTGTTAGCTAGATACTGTACGTATTTATTCTTGTCACCATTTGACAACATGGAGATCTTGGCCATTAATCGCCTTTTATATTTTTATTTTTTTTGTTGAAAAAAAGAAAGAAAACAAAATAACTCCCGATCGAATACCTAAACTCCCTAGTGGCGATTATACTGAATCCTAGTCAAGGATTTGCTAGGAACGTTCGATCGAGTTCATATATGGTTTGCTTAAGTTGTATGATAATAATCCTTCTAATATATGGCATAGTTTTTTGGCCTAATAATAAGCTAAGCATCTAATTTTGAGTGTGCTTTTCTTCGGCTCTACCTTACCCTTCTAGCTAGAAGGTAATAACAATAACTAACAAGAATCGGTTCTATGATAAACTCATGATGCCTTCAACAATGCTAAACATTATTTGATGAACTTATGAAATGAAATGAATTGAAAATACTAAAAATAAAGATGTATACCCCACTACATTATTTGATGAAACAAAGAATAATTTGGTACATTCCAAAAAAAGTAACATGCAAACACTATAAGACGAAGGGTTCTTCAATTTCCTATATAACATTATCATTTTATAGTCATACTCATATATATATAGTATGAAAAAATAATAATGCAGTGTGATAACATGCAATGTTGCAACACCACAAGTATGAAGTATGTAAGTTGGCAAAATAGTAGTTTGCACAAAATCAGAGTTTAATGTGTGATACGCGTAGATGATCTGTATATAAATTCTGTCAAAATTGTAGGATCATATTGTCAGGAATTGCCATTCCTCGTGAAAGAAGTATAATTGAGATCATCAGAAGAGCTGCAAATAAAGATTCATTTTAAAAAAATAAATTATGGAGTGGTTCTTATGGCTTGAATTTAGTTGTCACGATCTTAGTGTAACGAAATAAATTGTAGGGAATAGCTTGCAATTTTCAAAAATAATAAAGTAACTAGCTAACCATGGAAGCTTTTTTAGTAATAGCCTAACGAAGCAAATTTACTCTACGAAGCTAATTAGCTTGGAATTTTCTTAAAAGGCAGGCAGGTGGTGCAATAATTAAAAAGTGGAGGATATACATAATAATAAATTATAGAATATCTTAAGCAACTTGCTAACCATTGGAGCACAATAACTTGAAAGGGAAGTAGCTAGCTAGCTTGAGAATCTTATGTGACATATTAAGCTAAAAAGTATATTAGTCAACCATTAATGTTGTTCTAATATAATAAAAAATGATGTTTACTTAAATGAATTTATAATATTATATTACATCTAGAAAAGTGTTTTTTTTTTATTTTAAAAAAAAAATCTTATGATTATGTTTTTTTTTTTTTTTTAATATTCTTATTTCAATTAATGAACAGAAACAAACTCTTAATCCTAACAACAAAGTTGTCTAATCACTACCAAGCAATATACTTACTTTCTAATAATAATATGAAGTCTTTAATTAGAAACGCATAATCAAAATCACACGTAAAATCCAAACATGAAGAATAAAAATAAACAAACTTAGCAAGTCATGTACTTCTACTCAATCTCCATTCTTTAAAGTCGTTTTTCCTAATTTGACTTCTATATTGCACGATGATCACCGTCCAAACATAAAATCCAAACATGAATAATCTTTGTAACGTTTTTTCTTATTTGACTGCTATTCAGCATGACGATCACTGTCCAAAACATAACATTGAAACATGAATAATTTTTGTACCGTGTTGATTTGACTGCAATTCGTTTCATTTTGCATGATGCTCACCACCGTCCAAATATAAATTCAAACACGAAGAATTTTTTGTGAAGACGAATAGAGTATTATTAGACGGAGGGAGTAAAATTAATGACAAAATAGTTTGAACAAATAAGTTATCCTTGGAATGTGTGTTATAGGTGATACCAAGTGGAGGCAACATAATAAAGAGAGGTGTAGAGATGATAAAGACTTGCACCCGTTGACATGCTCGTGTTAGTTTGCGTGTGAGAAAGGAGCTGACTACAAAATTCAATATACAACCGGCGCGGCTATATTTCCGAGGCCATCCTACTACTAAAAGTCTACGCTATCTTTCACTTATTATTACCAACTAACCCTGTTATTGTCATGTTTTTAAGTCAATCTTTTGTGTTGGGTGTTGTTGATAAGGTGTTATAGGTCTTAATTCATACGAGTACTACAAATATCTATATATAGATCAATATATAGATATTTTGGTACAAAAGGTTGGAATTGTGACCCCATTGTTCTAATTGTTAAAGGGATATGAATGTAAGAAAAGTGTCGCATGGTACGTGCCCCGTACTACTTCATTCTTAAAACTTTTCTCTCTTTCTTATAAGATCATAGAGAGGTTAAACGAGGTAGAGGGAGAGTGAAAAATGACTTAATTGGAATGAGTTGGGAAGGATATGGCATATGGATTTCTATGAGAATGAACTATTTGATCGCAAGAGATGGAGTAGTAGAAGATTTTTGTGGATAACTATACGGAATAATCACTTTTAATTTATGTAGCCGACCCACTTATGAGACAAGGGTTTGATTAATTGATTGATTGATAGTATGTATGCTGGATGCAATTATGAAGAGATTTTAGGGCCTGTACATCATTTTCACCATATTTTCACTTATTTTAGGTACAATAAGTTCTAATAAGTTCAGTTGAGGAAAAATAAGTTTCGAAAAGGGTTATCTAGCACAAATTACAACTAGTTAAATAAGTTTTAAAAAGTTTAGATAAATTCAGATAAATTTAGATAAGATAAGTTTAGTTAAATGAAAATTAAGTGAGTATGTAGAGCATACAGTGATAAGAATATTTGTGATTTCTCCACATAAATTAATAAATTTGAATATTGATAATTAGAAGATACTTGTACTAGTATATGATTTCAACGTAGCTTACATATATAATGCTTAAGGAAATTCTTGCATATATTATAAAAAAAATATACAAAGTATATTGACAAGGTCCATTTGATCAAATCAAAATAAATAGCAAAATAAAAATATTACAAAACTAGATAAAAATAAAGTTAGCATTTCAAAATAAATCTACATATTTCCAAAAATAATTAAAAAAAATAAACACAAAAAATTAAACATAATGATAAAAGTTTATAACTAGTCTAAGTCCAACTAGAAACATTTGGTAAGACAGTATGTGTTTCCTCAAATAACACCTTTTTTTTTTTTTTTTTTTTTTTGAATGGAAATAACACATGTCAAGTGTCCCATATTGAAAAAACAAGAAATAATTAAACATTTTATAAGGCTAAGAGGTTACTCCTCTTATTGTCATATGGTTGTGGGATTATATCTCATTTGGATTTGTAAAGTGGACTCTCGCTCTCTTGGTTTGCATGTGCGGCTCAATTTTGTATTCAACATGGTATGGGATTTCTAATGGCTTCCCTATATTACTAGGCCCAAGGTTTGGGACCTTGAATGACATTAAGGGGAATGTTGAAGTTGAAGTATATTTTATCAATTAACACATGTAAATGTCCCATATTAAGAAAACAAAAGATAGTTAAACACTTTAACAATATGACATGTGACATTTTACATTTTAAGCCAATGTTTCATGTTGGATGTTATTGGGATGAAATCCCTTGTATTTGCGAAGTGGACTCTGATGTATGTTGATAAGATATTTTAAGTCTTACTTCATACAAGTACTACAAATGTAGGTGTATATATCGATCAATATATAGATATTTTGGTACAAAACTTTAATTAGTGTTGTGGCCACATTGTTCTAAATGTAGTAGGGATATGAAAGAAAAGTGCCATATATGCGTAGGTTGAATTGTCAAAGCATGTACAAAGTACGTACACTACTTCATTCATAAAACGTTTCTCTCTTATAATATTGTTGATATGTATGCTAGATGCAAAAGAAATTTTACTTATATATATATAAGAATATTTATGATATCTCGAAATTATTTAATAAACTTGAATCTTGTCTAGAAGATACTTGTATATGATTTTCAAGGCTAGCTTACATAATGCTATTGTAAAAATTCTTGCATATAATAAAAATATACAAAGTATATTGACAAGATCCGATCCATTTGATCAAATCAAAATTAATAAAACAAAATTATTATAAAATTAGATTAGCATTTCAAAATTAATCTGCATATTATTAAGAAAAAGTTACAAATTTTTTGTTTTTAACATAATAGTAAAAGGTTTACTAGTAGTCCAAGTCCAACTAGAGACATTTGATAAGACAATATGACACGTGACATTTTACATTTTCACTTCTCCTATATCTCTTACATGAAATTAAAGGCGAATTATGTTGTAATACTACCAAACCTTCCAAGAAGGTATTCGAGCTAGAATTTTTACAAGTTAAACTAACGCATTATTCATGAACACATGATGTAGAAATCGTAGAATAAAAAATGGGCCGATGCAACTACTAAACAGTATATTGTATAGCTGTATGAATTCTTCTCTATTATGAACAAGAATATTATAATGCAAGTCAAAGAAAAGAAGAACAATATAAAACTTTATAGATTATAGATATATACATTTACTCCAAATCTAGTTGGTTGATGTAATAAATATGGACTATCAAATGGTGGATTTGAAGGAATAGTTTGTCACAGTTGACAATGTAATAAAGCAATACTACATAGTACTATGTCATGTGAAATACCATCCTTAATTAGGCAACAGTTGCCTTTTTAATCTTTAATTAATATAGGAGTATGTATCTTTTTCTGTTCCCTTTTATTAAGAGAAAAAAAAAATTATTAATTAATTAGCATAACTTTAATAAAGTATAATTGAATTTGAGCCATGCATGCAATATATGGATGTAGTGAACTTTATAGAGAAGAAACAAGAAAGTAGTTGGTTCACACATAAATTGTGATAATCACTCTCTTCTTCTGAATTATATGTGTCGCAAATTATCACTAAAGTATTCATGCTAGAATTGCTTAAATTGTACCTTATTTAGTGATTTATTAACTCTTGTATTGTAGTAAACCTTTCTATGTTCTAGTATGTATGTATGTGTTGTTGGGGTAGTCATACACTTGTACAAGTTTATTGGAGTGATTATAACACAAAGTATATATGAGTCATGAGAAAAGCTTAATTATAGTCAAATAGTTACATCAACTGTACATATCAATTACCAAATAAAAGTAAAATGCAAAATCAAGTTTTGTTTTATTATATGGATTAATCTAGAAAATGATCACGTGAGTGATGAGAACGATGTAAGATGAGCCTTTGTTTTTTTGAAGAAAATTAGAGGATCATAATAAGCCAAAGCTCAACCCTCATTATTGTTTTAACCAATATGGACAAGTGTTATAGACATACTCTTGAAAGTAAGGAAGAAAACAAGGGAAACTAAACCCTTTAACATACACCGTACTACCCTTAAAGCATCCACAATGATTGTATAAAAAGATCTGCTTGCAATTAATAAATAATATAGAGCTACATACTAGCCATTGTGGAGCTACAAAAGTTGTAAACTTGTAATTAAGCCAAACTACATAGCTCTATAGTATAGAGCTATGTAATTTCACTCCACCCAATACACACATATATTGAGTTGTTTAATAGGTTTTATGCACTTTTTTGTTTGTTATTTTTATTTTTTTTATGGTTTATTTATTATAAAAGGATGTACCTTATCATTATAGAGGTTGTGGCTTAAATCATGTAGCTTGACAATTAATGATGTGGCAACGCAAAACTACATTTACATGTTTGTAGCTAGCCATTATACATGGATGCTCTTAACAACTACATTTGAACTCTAAACTTGTAGGATTTTTAACTTGTAGGATTCAAAGTAAAAATCCTATCAACTGTTAATACTAAGCTGATTCGATAATCACCGAACCATGATCTATATATTTTTTGGCTCGCGCAACTTCCTCTTTATGAAAGTTCAACATTTTTTTGTACACCAGCCATACGTTACATTTCCTTATTCATACGAATTTTATGGGCAATTCACGATAATTTATGATTTCTCCCACTGTCTTAATTAAACAGATAGAATTATATATAAGGAGAAACATACTCGCCTGCTGACAAATTAAAATAAAACATCATTTGATATTATTAAACTTTAAATTATGATCCACAATCTTTATGACGTTCAGAGCCCCTCAATTATTTTCCACTTAATAATAGACTACTGTACATAACAAATAAAATAAAAAAATAAAAAATAAAAAAAAAAGAAGAAGAAGAAGAAGAAGTGTATGTAAAATGTACTGTAATTACCGTGGTCACACATATTCTGTTAATAATTTGGTGAAGAAGATGCAATCATTTGATGCAAATGTTAGTGGGTGTTGAAACAGTGTACAAAGTCGTCAAACAAATTCTGTTTAATAATTTAGCTGGAAGAAAAGAAATGACATAAATTTGATGTTTCACACACATTTGCTGCTGCTACTACATACTCTCTCATGCATGCACAAATTTATTTCAAAGCTACTTTGCGTGACCATCACTTTTCATTTTAAACTTTACATACTCAAATTATTATTCGACATTCATCTACTGTTCAAGTTGGTTCACACATAAAGAAGGGTAACACATCTTGTTTGATTTGTTTTGGAACTCTCTATATGAAAAAGACTGAAAAGAATGAAATTTTGTAGTTTGTAGGTACGTCTATGATCAAGCTAATTGTAGTAGTTTGATTGACACGCTTGATAATGTATCAGTTTGAGTATTGATATCTCTAATTATAAATTAGTAGTGTAACTTACGAAAAGTTGATATATTGATAATATACATTGAGATAAATCTAAAAACATACTGTATAATATACTAACATTTGTTTTTATATATTTGGTAAAAAAATTACAATTAAGAAAACATATAAATAATTAAAAACTAAAAAAAATAAAAAAAAAAAAATCAACCTGTTACATCTAATTTGAAATGGAGAGGATATACAGACGTATTGTAGAGTGTAGGATAGATGGGATCGGGTTTGTTTGAAACAATCTGAAAATCGGTTCAATCTCCCCATTTGCGTATGTGTTCCTTCATAAAAACCTTTTTAATTGTTACATATTTGCTCTCAAGTCATAACGTTGAAAGTCTACAACATTTTTTTTCATGATCTTCCATAGAACATTTTTCTTTTTAAATGTTAAACTACGAGGGAGGCCCCCCAACCTATCACAGGAATGGGAGGCTATGAGGAGTCGAACCCCCATCACGTGGGAAGGAAGGGGGGAGATGGAGGGACTAATCCTCCCTTCCAAAGGACTTCTCCTCCCTCACACTTTCTCGATTTCTGATTTCTCTCTCCTCTATCTTCTCTCTTCTATTTTTCTCTCTCTTAAATTCATTCATTATTTTGTTTTGATTTAATTTCTTCATCACCATAAATTGAGATCCTTCATTTCCTCCTCTTACAATTCATAATTTCTAATTTCTCTCACCTATATTTTTCTTTTTCTTAAATTCATTCATTGTTGTTGATTTAATTTCAAAATTCATTTTCTTCAACCTTCAGTTTGAAGCTTTGTTAATGGAGTTTTTGCAAAGAATTGAAGTTTAAAATGGCGGATTTGACGGGGAGAAGGTGTTTAAGACGACGGAGATGATTATTTTCCAATGAGATTCCATTGTCTAAATCACTATGGCTAGGTTTGAGTTTCAAAATATGTACTTTTCATATTATTTTGATTTTTTTTTTGTTAGTGATATTTGTGTATTCTATTATCAACAATTCTATTTTTTGTTATCTTTTGGTATTATTTAAGTTTAAAATATGAACGTAGGATACGTTTCCTATAAATATATATTTTTACTGACATATATTTTTGGATTTATGAACATCTTAATTATAATTTTGAACATGTGATACATTTCTTATGAACTTTTTTTTAGATCTATGTATTTTGTAATCATTTTTAAAAAATTTTGGTGTTCTGTACTTTACAATGTATATATCTGAACATTTGATTCTTTACATATGAAAATTTATTTTGGTTTCGATTTATGAATTTTTAAAACCTTTTTATGTTTTGTAATTATGAACCTATTATGTCATATATCAGAACATGTATATGTCTATTTTTTTGAGTTAGATTGATTATTTGAAAGATATTCATATATTTAATGTTATTTAAGCTGCTGAAAGTGTGTTGAATTTGATTTTTGATTTTAATTGCTCTTTTTTTTTTTTATGATTTTCAGTTTCATTTATAATCTAACTGTTGAATTGATGCTTTAATTTGTATTTTATGAATATAATTTGTTTATATCATGTCTTTGAACATTTTGTTCATATAATTCGAGTAATGCACTTTTCATTGTATTTATTATCAAAATTGTTATTAGCAATATCATATTATGAAAATTGTTTCTATTTTTATGAACATTTAAGTTACTTTAATGAACCTTTCCGTTTTACATAATTCTCTGAGTATGTATATATGTTTTTTAGAAAATAATTGTAAACGTGATGAATTTGATCACTTGTTGATTGAACTATTCATGAATTTTGTTTTATATGATTCTGAACATTCGGTTCATATGATTTCTGAACTTGATTATGATTGCTTATTTTTTCCCGTATTTGAACTTTGTTGTTTTATTTTTGAACTCTATAAATGGTTATTATGAACTGTGTTTGTTTACTGTAGTTAAAACGTATGAAGTTGTTTATAAGGAAAGTCTGAAGGCTGAGCAGCATTCTGAGTAGTGTCTTCAGGTGCAAAAGTTTTTGAACGGTGATCAGTGGTTTGTGGTTGGGGTTCAGAAGTTTTTGTAGGGGGTTTAGAGGTTTTTGTAGGGTGTTCAGTGGTTTGTGGTTGGAGTTCAGAAGTTTTTATAAGGGATTCAGAGGTTTTTGTAGGGTGTTTAGTGGTTTGTGGTTGTTGTTCAGAATTTTTTGTAGGTTGTTCAGTGGTTTGTGGTTGGGGTTCAGAAGTTTTTGTAGGGTGTTTAGTTGTTTGTGATTAGGGTTCAAAAGTTTTGTAGGGGTTTAGAGGTTTTTGTAGGGTGTTCAGTGGTTTGTGGTTGAGGTTCAGAAGTTTTTGTAGGGGGGTCAGAGGTTTTCGTAGGGTGTTCAGTGGTTCGTGGTTGGGGTTTAGAGGTTTTTGTAGGGTGTTTAGTGGTTCGTGATTGGGGTTTAGAAGTTTTTATAGGGGTTTCAAAGGTTTTTATAGGGTGTTCAGTGGTTCGTGGTTGGGGTTCAGAAGTTTTTATAGGGTGTTCAGTGGTTTATGATTGGGGTTCAAAAGTTTTTGTAGGAGTTCAGGGGTTTTGGTAGGGTGTTTAGTGGTTTGTGGTTGTGGTTCAGAGGTTCTTGAAGGTGGTTAAAATGTTTTTGAAGGGTGTTCAATGGTTTGTAATTGAGGTTCAGAAGTTTTTGTAGGGGATTTAGAAGTTTTTGTAGGGGATTCAGAGGTTTTTGTAGAGGGTTCAGAGGTTGCTGGATGCTTTCACTTGTTTCTTGGGGCTTTTCAGCGGTTTCTGGTGGGTTATCTGTGTTTTCTGGTGGCTTTTCAAAGGTTTGTGGGGGGCTTTTCAATGATTTTTGGGGCTTTTCAGAAGTTAGTTGGGGCTGTTCAATATTTTGTGGGTGTAGTTCTGACGTCTATGGGGGCTGATCACTGTTTTGTGGGGGATAGTTCAGATATCTGTGGGGGCTGTTCAATGTTTTGTGGGGGCTGATCAGATGTTTCTAGGGGCTGATTAGTGGGTTTGTGGGGGCAAATAAGTGGTTTGTGGTGGCAATTCAGTGGTTTGTGGGGGTTGTTCAATGGTTATTGTGTGTTGTTCATAAGTTTTTGGTGGCTGTTCAGTACTTGGTCGATCTAATAATTAAAAATCAAACAACAAAGTGAGCAAATAAATAATATCTAAACAAATTATTACATCATACGAACGTACTTAATTGAATTTCTAAACAAATTATTAATTCATAAAGCACATAATATATGGACATAAAGCACAACGTATATGAACATTAAACAAAAAATATATGAACATAAATATACCTGTTAATTGGACTTTCTGATATTTCTTTGTCTAATTACTCCAATATTTTTTGGTGAACAATTGGACTTCCTTTAGGTATATCATCTAACTTCTTTTTTTTTTGGTATTCTGATGTTGAACATTTTACTAATTGGACTATTAAAAAAATTTAGGGTTTAATTTAGTATTCAATTCCAAAAATCAACAATTTAAGATAAAATTGGGATTTTATGCAATAAATTAATTACACTTCTTCATCTTCATTAGTAGGAGAAGATAGTTTTGGTTTTCTACAAAAATTAAATTTAAAGAAAAAATTAAAAAGACAATTATGTTCATGAATTTTAAAATTTGTTGAATTATATTAGTAAATTTAAAGAAATGTAAGTAATGTTCACCTTTTAGAAGAGTAATCTTCTGTTATTTGTTTTTATCCATGGCAGTAAAGCAGTATTTTAGAGAGAGAAAAATAGAGAGAGGAAAGAGAATTAAAATGAGTAAAAGAGGAAAGATTTTGAAATTATGAGAAGAAACATAATTTTTCAACAAATTAAAAAAATTGATATGGCGGTTGAGAGAGGAGGAAACAATTTTTTCTTAATAAAAATCTGAATCTGAATAGGTATTGGGCTCGTATGTATTAGGCATGTTTTTTGGGTGGATATAGCTATTAGGCTATTATTTGGGTCTTGTGCACCTATTTCTAGGTGCACCATGGTGTATGTAATACCAATTGAATTAAAGCCCAAACCCTCAGATGATCCGTTCTCCTAATTCTACAAACCAAAGGTCCAAGAGGAGTGCTTCCAAGTTCCATCTCCTAATTCTCATCTGCATTATTTGTAAGTCGTGACTTCAAAGGGAAAAACTTACAGAAAACGCTCCTTACTCCGTATTTCATCTTACAATTTACATGTCTTGAACGTTCAAGAATAGCAATTTAGCGTGACTCGAATTAATTTTGGTGCCTTTTAACAATGTCTGAATAGTTAAAATGTTTCATTCTCAATCAGTCAAACTTACAAGCAAAGTTACTACATTAATACATATCACAAAGGAACAAAACACAACCTAAATGCTGGTTATAAACTCAAAAATTATAAACATCGCTAACCTAAGTACCTAACCTTGCCCCTGAATTCACAGGACTAAGAATCAAACAGCGCACTTCAGCCGGAAACAAGTAAATACATAACCTGACTTATATGATTAAGCTGCCCCTCAGATTGCTAATACTTGGAAAACATATCCTACACGACTAAACATCTTCATAACTAAATTTTCTACAGAATGATAACAGTGACCGAGCTTCCTTGAACTACTCCTTTACGATTAACAATGTCTAATGACCATATCTTAGCAGAAGAACCATGAAACATAAGGATCTTGAAAGATATGAAACCTTGCTATCAAGGGTTGCTGCTGAATTAGACGGTCCAGGTGGTCCCACGCCAAAAACTGTTGAGACGTTTTGATTCGTTGTGTCTAGCACAGATGAACTCGTGCTGCACTCAGAGAAACAAGTTACAATTAATAACTTATTCTGACAAAATAAACAAGAAAAACAGAATACACTAAAACATATGCATATTCACCTTGTAGAGGGATACTGGCATGTTTCGGAACCTGAAATATGATCAAGAAGTATATAGTGACATCAGTACAGAGCGAAAATGAAGTATGACTATTAAAGGTAGTACAACAATTCATAAGAAATGGTAACAAACTTGATTCCAGAGAAATGCATCAAGAAATGATGTAACATTTTATGCAATAGTGATAAATTTCCATTCGTAAATTTAATTAATGAACATAAACAAAAGTTAGCCAAAAGTAACCGACTGTTGTAACGTTGTTTACTACTTTATCTCTAGTGAAAGTTAGCAGAGTCTATAATTAATCCAGCTTTATTAACAATGTACTTAAAAGGTACCACGGGTGATTAGAATAATTAGTGGCTAAGGCCTCAGATAAGTGGAAGTCAAAATCAGGCACATGGAGAGCAAATGTGCACTTTGCACCACCAGTGTTCACTAAGTGCAATCACATTACATCATAATTCACATTAAACTATGACGAATATGAAGTCTCTCACTCTCTCAAACACCAGAGATCCTGTTTTGGATACCTTTAAACTTGAAATATCGAGGAAATAAACTTGGGGGTAGACCTTTTCTTTAAATAACTAGTATACTTCTCCCCTTTCGTGGTTCATTGAATTCCAACTATGATCATTTACTTTCTGTACGGCTAAATTGTATTAATAATACAAATAACTTAATCATTTCTAGACGAAATCATCAATGTTTTAGAGTTAATAAATAAAATTTGCACATTATTTCTCCATTAGCAACAAATGCCTAATGCAATTTCTTTGTGAAATCTGATTGACATGTATCCTACTTCATGAACGGCCCAAGTAGTTTCACATAGATTATTTTCAACATGTCCCAGTTCAATAAACAACAGACATAAAGAACAAAAAAAAACATACACTGCACAAAAGAAGAAAAGCACAAGTAAATATGTGAGAAAAAAGAAGTGTTGATCATACTTGGATTAGTGCTGGTGACAACAGCAGTCCCCCCAAAATTACAGCTATTTGGAATTGGGTTTTTCTGGTAGTACGTGTTGAATGCATAAGAAGCGTGATCATGGAGTGTATTAGGGTAATAGCAACTCCCACCAGATTGAATTGCAGTGCAATCAGCACCACCATGGCCACACGCATAGTCTAAAGCCATCTGTAATGCTAACCGAGCAGCAGTTTGGCTGGCAACACACCAGCTAGCACCTGAGTTAACAGGTGAAGATGTGGTTGGGGTAGCAAATGGAACCCACTTAGGCGGGTCTTCAGGGATTGAGTTTGGATTCAATACAGGAGCACTTGACGTGCCTGTGAAATTAATAGTTGGTACAGTTGTAAGAGGCGATGTGATGTCCTTTTGGATAGTTGCTTCAGTAGGAACCTCCCCAGGTCCAACTCCTCCCCATATTATAGTACATGAAACTGACAAACCAAAAACAAAAACCGATGAGAGGATAGTAGAAGTGCCTTACTTGTTAAATCACACCCTTGATTGATGTGAAACTTACTTTAAACAATAATGTACATATATAACAAATGACATAAGAATATATTCTGAGATGCTTTTATAGAACAAACTCTTCAGATCATCAATTATGTGCAGCTATACAAGTACATTCCAAGTATAAATCCTAAAAATCTTCAAGAAGTCCAAGTGATCGAAAGTGAGTGGGAAACAAAATCAAAGCGAAGCTTAACATGAAAACTAACATATGTCTTCTAAGGAATATACAATGATAAGCAATGATAAATCTATCCTGGAGATTGGACTATCACAGTTTCATTAATTGTAAAAAATGATGTGTACATCTAAGGACATGTATTGGTTTTCCTATTAAAAGGGGAGCGCTATTCAGATGACTTATGAAATTATCACTTTTGATTCATGTAGCTCAATCCAGTTATGCAATTAAGGCTTTGATTGATTGATTGACTGACTGACTATCCGGATTACTTGAGATTAGATCGAATGATCCACTCTCGGAGATTGGTCAAGAATTCCTCGACAAAAATTGGACTAAAAATGCCTTAGCCTAAACTCGAATATACCGAAACAAGGTGTACATAACCAATTGACCAATTCTATAATGACGTACACTTAACAAATGCTTAGTTCCTAGTGTACATGATGACAAACAAAACATAAAAAATGACCAACAAATCGAATCACAAAGCAGATATATGCTTACTTCCTCGTTTAGCCAATTACTGGAATATTTGTCCACAATAACAAGGAAATCAAATGCAACTTCTGACTATGAGAATCTTAATAATACGACAAACTATCCAAAAAAATATTAGCTAAAATATTAATTAATCCTAAGTTCAGCTAGAAAATAAAAACAGAGGAAAATACTATTTACCTTTCTTTTTTACCTTTCTGGGTTTCTTCCACTCAAATTTAACTCAAACCCAACCTGAATCATACTATGAACAAAAATTGTAGAAACCCAACATAAATCATGTATGATGGTATATGCACATCAATTTAAAAATCAAATTCCGTTTACATCATTATTTAATATAACCACCTAGTTAAACAACAATTCACAGAAATAAGACTTTGCATTTCCGAAAGACTAAGACTTGCAAATCAAATCTCGTGTACATCATTGTCATTCGCCACAATATAGTATAACATCAAAACAAGACTAGGCAATTCCAAAGTGAGGACCAAGACCAAGTAACAACAAATAATGATGAAAACAAAGCTAACTAAAAACAAAGGAAACAAAAAATGTGGACCAAAAAAGCAGAGAAAAATCACCTGAAGAGAAGAAAAGAGGAAGAATGATGAAGAGTGAAGAAGCAGAGGAGTGAAACAAAAATACCCTTTTACCCATTTCAAGTATTTCAAAGAAATTAAAGCCTCAATAATAATTATAAGTTATTGATTACCCAAATGTAAGAGAACAAAAAGCTGCCATAGTATTCTGACCTTATCTTTTTGTAATATATTGAAAAGGGAAAATGAAATAGGGGTAGATTAGAGAAATAGGGTAAAATATAGGACAGCTGAATATTTGTAGAAGCTAAGGTTTGAAATTCAAAAGACAAAGAAGAAAAAGGAGAGAGAAAGGTTGAGAGTGGTGGAGACATTGTGGGTGGTAGAAAATAAGATGAAAGGAAGAGCAAACAATGGGAGAAAAGATGGAGAGAAGAAGAAAAGCAAGAATTGTTTGTAATATTAAGTGATGATAGTAATGATGACCTTAATTAGTGCCCATTTTCTTCTTTTCCAGGTTTCTCCTTTTTCTTTTCTTCCTGTTCAAAGTATTCATCTTTGATATTCAGTAAATGTAGAGGTGTAGGGAGGTCAATTTGGATGATCAGATCAGGTTTAATAAGGTCGAATCGAGTCAATTTTAAAGTTGAGTTGTGCTAAATATTGTGTTTACTCGAGTCAAAATCTAAGTTGATTATTTTTCGAGTAGCTTTCGGGTCGGGTCGGGTCGGGTCGGGTGTAGTTTTGAGACCTCTAGGTGTAGAGTATGATATTTGGTGACGCTTAAGGGATGACATGTGGGTATATAATTTTGCATCACATACGTCTTAGTTGAAAGAGTATAGATGATCTAATAGGCAAGTATGGACATCAAAAGTCATGCTCCGCTAATCATGAGTAATATGGAGTACATGGGTAGTGAGATTAAAGTCATATTCACCCTCATATTCATTCGTTTGCTCTATATCTATTCATTTGTCCAATCTGAATCATGTTAGCGCTGTAACATTATGTATAGTCAAAGAAAATTTAAATCAATATTAATAATAATATGGAATACAAATTGAAAGTGTAGTAATGATTAAAAAAAAAAAATATGTGTTAGTGATTGATTGTAGAAGTCTAAATGTAGCCTTAAATTTGGGACAAAATGAGTATTAAAAAATGCAAGGGAAAAAAAATGGAAAAGAGTGAATTTATACTGTGTTTTGTGTTTGGATTACTAATTTGTTACTACTCGTATTTGAGATCTTAGCCAAGTTAAAGTCTGTAAATAAATGGTTAAAAAACACCAAAAAAGTTGAACAGCCGGTGCCGCAGTCTTAGGGTGCTAGAAGCCCAAAGTCCAAGAAATAGGGGGAAATTAGTCAAAAGTTCTATTCCTTTTTTGTTTTTTTTATCTCATTTACTTTTGAAATTTTGCATTACAGAATTTTAGAGTATCTAAACAAATGATGATAAACATATTTTTGGATTATAAAAAAAGGCATTTGATTTGATCACTAAAGTATCTATTTTTATTTGTAAAGCAATAAAATTATCTTGATACTTTTTTCATCTTATACCCAACAACTAGGACATAATAACTGAGTAATAGTACCTTCAGATTCAGGAAGTGTTCACCTGTCTTAACAATAAGTGATCTACAAGCTACGGCTGATACCGATACTTAACCTAATGAAATCGAAACTGAAGGAGGTTGCAAAGCAACTCTGCCTCATAAATCTGTTTTTCAAATGAGTATATCTCCTTGATATAACCATGACATAATACAAATTTGCATAACCTTACATCATCAGTTATTCCTGTCAAATAGCTCTGTATCTTTTTTCATATTTGAAGAGCATCAGCAATCGACCCAGCAAGGCTAAGAACTTCGAAAGGAGCTCTATTTGCAATTGCCTTTACAGTACGAGGGCAAGAATCCGTGATCCAAAAGTAACTAAATGCTTTCTCTGAGCCTGGAAGAAGGCATAAACAAATATATTGAGAGTCATCATTAGTTAAAGACTTAGCAATCAAGAATCATCCGAGATACTATGTTGCAATTATGTGATAATTATCAATAATAATCAAAGAGTACTTACCATCATTTTTATGCGTGAAACGCTCATATGAAGCCTTTGGAAATACAGCATGGGTCACATAAGCACTAACCTTCACTGCACCATGCGCAGCTAATACTTTCTGCAGTTTCAAGAACCAAGTCATATAAAAGTACCCGTGATAAACAAACAGATTTGTTGGTAAACATGAATAATACGAAGTATAATGTAAGATTCAACTTAAAAAGACGAATGAAACTTTGAAAACACAAACATGACCAAAAGTTCTGATTTCCTGAGTAACTGAGTTCCTAGCCAAAGTAATTATTAGTGTAAGGTAAGCAGCAAGTCTCTGTTGTTAAGAAAGGAACGAGGTACTGCATTGTCTGCATATGTACACGACTAAATGAAGCCTAGTTTATGTAACACAGACATGATTGCTTTCTCTCAACAAAGAAAAGAAAAATACCTGACATTCAATAAGAGTGCCACCAGATTGTACTAAGTCATCAACAATGACAACATGACATCCAGCAGGGTTGCCTTCCTTAAGCCTCACTATCCGTTTATCACCTTCACGAACCTTTGCACAAACCACCTGGTTTTGGATGACATGAAAATTTTAATTGCTGCGGAATATGCAGGATTAAATTGATCAGAACAGTTGTAATGATCACACATGACATAAAAACACACAAACCGTAGGAAAATGATCTAGCTGCTTGTGGAATCGCTTCCATGCTCCATCATCTGGAAATGCAACTACTATCTGGTACAGTATTGTGGATAAGCAGTCATTAACATACAGTTGCAAAGAAAGTTAAAATTCTGTAGAATTAACATAATGGCCTGTGGAGAAGGGAAGACATATTATATTAACCTTTTCAGCATCCGGGAGTTGATCAAGGCGCTGCTTCAACAGGGGGATCCCAGTTTCAAACAGTGGTAGTACGTTATCACTAAAGTAAAATCTTTCCTGCAAAACAGCAAAAATAAAGTGTCAAACACGTGAAAAAACAATGTCTTACAGAAGATAGAGACAGAAGTAGGAGAAGGAACAGGAAAGAAAGCTTTTCATTTGAAGTTCATGTAGTCGAACTTTGAAAACCTTGGCAACCTTTGGTAATCTATATGAAATTTTTAAGAAAAAACACTATCATGCGCGATCTTGATAAAAACAAATTTCAATGTGTATTTTCATGATATTGACTTTTTGAAAATTTTACTACTATGGAACCATAGGAATTAATGGTCAAAGGTATGCACATTGGAGACTGCACAAAATGCAAATGAGATAATCTTAAATAATCAATCGGAAGTTTGGGACCTAATTTCGCTCAAATTATAAAGGTAACAGACAGTAAATACACAGATTTTTTATGAATCCAAAATAGGCATATCACAATATCACTTGTTTCACCATTGTCAGGCATTATTGATATCATTTCAAAAAAATTTGCATTCCAAAGGAAAACACTCCTATCAATACTCCCTAATCCCTATAGTAGTAAGCTCTGATAACTTCTCATTTCCAGTACCCAGGTTAAAAACATAAAAATTCAAATACCCATAATTGAAAGCAGCTGATTTATAAGATGATAGTCATAGACTCATAGTAACTAAGGAGATAGTATAGGGTCAAAGCGATTGGTAAATATATCTAGCATTAACTTTTCTAGTATTTATTACAAGTTTTTTATTTATTTTGTTTCATAATTTTCATTTATAAAGTTTTATCACATCCTAATCCAGCTTATAGTAGTTACATCAGGCTCCATAACAAACCAATATTATAATTATCAGTCACAGTAATAGCTACCTCTCCAGGATTCATTATAAGATATTAATACACCTGATATCGAAACAACGCATACCCTGAGCACAACACCATTACAAAATACCCATGTTTTATGATCCCCTGATATAAGATAATGATCTGAGGAAAGATAAATACAAAAATCAGATATATATAATCAGTTATTTCTTACACTACTTTCTTTGCCCTTTCAATGTACACTACAATATTAATTAATATCTGTATAAGAAGAGAGTACATGCATATAAAAAGCGTAATTACACATTTATTTCCTAACACTTTACAGTGAGTTTTTAAAAGCGAGACAATTTAAATTGGCATTCAGCGACACTGTAATATGTATCAAGACTTCAGGATTATGTTTTTTCCTCATTAAAGAAAGAAAATATTGAGCATTTTTTTAGATTTACAATGCAACAAAGTATAGTATCCACAAGAAAATTCTGTTAATTGTCTTCTTTTCAAATGTTGTTTAGCAATGTGACGTAGACCCATGGTATTTTTAACTAGACAGAAACAAACTTTCTGCAATGACTCTAAAACCCCACAAGTTTTTGTCATTGCATTGACATTCTTTTATAATGGTGTTTTAATGGCTCAATGACAGCCTTCCTAGCGGGAATTTGAATACTAGCACCCTAACATAATTTATATGACGTATGACCTACATCACCTCTTAAGTTCTTGCTTAGATGGTCGGCCGGCTTGGCCCTAGTTAATCAAGTCCCAGCTTACTATCCAAAACCCCTGTCACTCAAACCCAAACCCATATCACAATAGCCAATACTTGACAAAGGCAAGATAAACTGTGCATAGGAACCAAATCCCCACCCCCAAAAATAAGGAGCTCGGAGTAACCTATACGTCCCAAAGATTTATCAACCCTTTCCACAGTCCACCTATGGGCTATAATAATCACCGAATAAACACATCTGAATTATGTAAAAAACAAAGGTCATGTCCTATGTTTCCACCAAACACTTCTCAAGCCCTATATGCATCTACTTTCTCAATAATAAATCTTCTAATGAAGCTGCGTTGTAGATAATTCTATTACAATATTGGCCCTCAGCAATCAACAATCACACATTATCTTGATGTTACAGAGATAATATTGCATCTTTTCATGCATCTCCACTTTTTATTTATAAGAGAATAGAGAAAGAGCAAGCACTTAACCAGATGCTAGGAACTCCAACCTAAAAACGAAAAATTGTCCAAGAGGACTAAGGCCTGTTCATCCAACAAATTAGAATTTGCCTCATAGAGGACAGCAGAGAATATAATGAAAAATTATCAGATGATGAATGTTGTCCTACAACACAGAATTCAGAAAGCCAGCACCTTTTTTTTAACCCCTTTTTTTTTTTTTTTTTTTCTGATTGCCAACCTCATTCTATTAGCAACAGAAACAAATAACCTTCAAAAGAGATACACTACCCTTTTTTAGTTTCTAGTTCCTACAAAACTTTTAGGCTGACTTTTGACAAGTTGGTCTTTGTTATGTTTACGATAATATTCTTACTATCGGTTTGTTGACAACAATAACTCACAGTACTACTCTTCCAAAAGACTATCTCTTAAAAACACTATTGCCCTTCACTCCCATCTCCAACACCAACACTTTGACATTTTTAGGTTTACACAATTAACTTCGAGTATACATACATAAGATACTTCCTATGACTGGAATCAATAGTCACATTGATCATTTAACTTGAAATTGTAATGTGACAATTACATTGAAGCGGAGGTTGACCTAATCTGTCACAAATCTAATCATAGTGACCATCACCATTTCAATTGCTCCCATTTTAAAGACCTTCATATTGGTCTGAGTGTCAAAGCCACATATCTATGGGCTAAATTCTCAATCAACTCACTTTATCCCTTTTGACAATGTTGTACACGGAAATTAAAATTTAAAAAGAAAAGCACAAATGTATCAGAATTTCAACAAGACCCCCTCATAATACTCAATAAACACAGGTATAATTACGAAGCATATAAGAGAATTTCCGATCCTCAAGTATCAAGACAAGAAGGAACCATAAAAGAGAACACATCTATTCTAACTTCTACTTGATTATGAAACTCACCTGCAAAGCATGTATGTCATATATGACCACACTAGTTGGTCCACCTCTTGATATTGGAATGTTGGATAATATCCTTGCCATTGTAAAAGCTGTGGCAACATCTCCTTCCTCTTCCATTCTCTCAAAGGATCCAGTTGGAAAAAAGGGTAAGACCAATGTGAAGGATGCAACAAATAGTCGCGGAAGAGCAAATATAACAGACAGTTGTTCAAATATGACTGCTGGTGAGCTAAAAGCAGCCAAAAAGGCAACATGTTGGCCTCTTATATCTTGTGCATTATTTATGAAAAGATTTGGAAAACCATCATCAAAGCTCCTGATACATGATAAAATTATTAGACCTCTAATAGAACACTGAATAAGAGAGGTAAACATGTATAATACGAAGTATAATACAGCGTCATTTTTATTGTCCACAAACCAGATAAATGAGCAAGCCCACTAGGCTACCACAAATGAAGACCTGTCTATTTTCCCTTATCAAAGAAAATCTAACAAAGCCATGCATAATTTAGAGCTCAATGGACAACAACCAAAGAATGAAGGTTGCATTTTCAAATATGCAGCAATGTACCATACATTTCACTTTGTAGATTGATCAATTTTGCAAGATAAAACCTAGCAGGAAATGCCTAGACTAAACCTAGCAGGAAATGCGTAGACTTCAAGGGCAAATGGCACTTGTAAAATGTCCAAAAAAAACAATAATAATTTGCAGCCAAATTGTTGTACACCATGCTACAAGATGCTTGTATTGGATATATGAAAATCATCATTTTTTTTTACGCTGCATCATGAAAACTTAAAAACTCACACCAACTGAAAGCTCTGAAACCTGTTAAGCCGTGTAACATACAATTTATCAAACAAAGAGAAATAAAACATACAAATTATTTACATTTCTCAGATACTCCATTTCATTTTGTACCCATGTAGGATCCTCGACACTCCAACAAGATTATAGATTCTTCTCTTGTATTTTCAGCATTTAATTCTGGCTTAAAATTATGAAATTTTGTTCATAAAAAAGCCGAATTGGACACTTAAACACTACCCAAATCCATGTAATTTAAATAAAAGGGTATCGTTACACTAACCACAAAATTACAAAAACATGAAAGAAACTCCAGGAAATCAGTTAAACCCATTAATCAGAATCATCAATGAAAATTCAAATTAAAAAAATCTGGGTAATGGGTACAGGAAATTTCAGAAAAATTCCAACAAAAAACAAATGAAGCAGAGTAAAAGAAAGAGACCTCCAATTGATGGATTGAAGATTGATAAGATCAGATTGAGCAGCAACTTTACGAGCAAGTTCTTCAGCCTCAACACAGTAAAAGAGCAAGACTTGCTTCTTGTTGGGTTTCTCCATTGTTTTCTCTTTGGGTTTGCTGGGGTTTTTCAGTCTTCTGCTTTAGTTATATGCTTATATTCTCTTGTCTAGCCAAGGAATAGAAAAGAGTGGCGCTGTTGCAAAATGGAGTGGTCAGTCAAGTAGAAAGGAGAACACTTTAATCAGTGTATTAAGGGATTTTGGAATTTATGCGATTTGGAAAGCAAGTCACCTAATCAATCCTAATTTAATTAAATTCTCACATTGTTTCAAGTCCTTCTACCTGTTGTAAGTAAAAGAGGAGTCTAGAACAAATAGTATAAAGTATATTAAGCAAGACCGAAAAATTGATCTCACACAAAAGAAAGAGTATGGTGTGTCGTGAAGCAAATTTACTACAAAATTCCGACGCAATGAGGGTGTTCAATTGTATTCGTCGGCACGTTCTCTAAGGTTAACACACCACTTCCACTCAAAGACACTTTTAGGTGGAAGGTTGGAGCCAAGTAGCTTATGTCCAATATAAAATATGGGTTTAGGCGTTTAGCTTGTGTTTGATGTATATTTTTTAAGGTATTGAAAATCAGAAAATCATCCTCCAATTTATAAAGATGGAAGGAAGAAGATGTAAGATCATAGAGGAATCTTTTTCATCAATGAGAGAATAAAATCAGAATAAACAAAGTGTTTAAAACACCATATCAACCTCTTAAATGGGGATGTTACAAGAAAATAAATAAAAGGAATCCAAGGGAGTCGTTGGAGTCCAACGGATAAACTCGCGCCCAATCAAACGGAGCTCGCCCGTTCGGCAAGCACTCAGCTAAAACATAGGTTGTTCTCGCGCCCGGTCGGGCCGACACTCCCTTTTTCCATACGTCTTCTCGCGCCCGATCGGGTGGCGGAACTTCAGAATGTTACAACTTTTATCGCGCCCGATCGGGCGGTGCTCGCCCGATCAGGTGTCCGTAATTGACTTCTTTGAATTTCCTTTCTTTATTTCAACTATCCTTCATTACGTCTACATTTTTCCTTAACAATGGCTTGAGGACTCGAGGAATAATCAATACGAAGTAGTGAAGTGTACGTTAATATAGTGGCATTTTCATTACTTTTTTGTCTAGGATTTTGCATTGTGATGCACGGGTACGGGGTCAGGGGACGGGTATGGTACGAGTATAGCCCAAAAAATGCACCCCCTTGGTTTTGGTTATAGCAGCAATTTTTGGGTAAGGTTGATTGAAGAATTAGCGATGTTTCAACCTAATTTTGACGTTTCCCTCTCTTTACTCTAACTTACCTTTTCAATATTGTGTAGGGACCGCACCGACGCTTACTGGTGACAGGCACCCTTAAATTGTTTTTATTTGTAAAGTATCAAGGATAAATCATATCTGCATTTAATGCCTCCCTTAATTTAATTAAATCATATATTGGGGATTTTCTTTCTTCAATTTAAAATTTATTGTGGTTAGAGTTTTTTTTTGTTTTTTTTTTTCCTCATTTTTGTTTATTACGAAGTACAAAGTACAAACATGTGATTATTAGATTCTTTGAGTTATTTACAAACTCTTATATGTGGCTCAACCATCATGGGGGTTACTCGTGCAGTATGAGGACTTGTTCTCTTCAGCTTAATTTCAGTTCATTTCAATTCAATTCACTTTCTAATTTTCTTCTCTCATAAACAATTCAATTCAGCTCAGTTCAGTTCAACTCAGCTCAATAATTCAGTAAATCAGAACAGACCCTTACAAAAGTTACTTCGTCAGTATTACAATGGTTACCTATTCAGTGTTACAAGGATTATTTGGTCAGTAATATAGGGGTTACTCGGTCAATGTTTAGGGGATACTTGATCATTGCTATAGAGGTTATTCGATTATGTTATAGGGGTTACTATGTTCTATTACATGCGGCCACATAGGCGAACCATACACAAGACAAACTCTAGCTAAAGGTTTTTTTTTTAGTCTCATCTCTTATTTACTTATTTAGTTGTTCAACAACTTTTTTTTTTTTTTTTCTTTTGGTGTGGCACTACAACTTTGTGTTAATTTTTTGTTTTTTTTTTTTAGGTTATTCTGACTTTTACCACAAAAAAAATCAAAAAATTGTTTTTTACCACATGTCGTCAAAAACCTAATGGAATTTTTAAAATACTTCGAATTTCGTGTCAAGCACATGCTCTTTAAAGGTTTTGGGGGGTATTTTGGTCCTATGGGTCCAATTTGAAGTCAGAATTAACAAAAAATGATCGAAAATGTCTCGTTTTGCGTGTTTAAAAATACCTCGATTTGCATGAATATGCAAAACAAGCATTTTCGATCATTTTTTGTCAATTCTGACCTCAAATTGGATCCTTAGGGCCAAAATGGCCCCCTAAACCTATGAAGAGCATGTTTTGCGCACAAAATTCGAAGAATTTTTTTTTAAACCGTTAGATTTAACGGTTTTCTTGACGTTAGGTGGTAAAAAACAATTTTTTGAATTTTTTTTGGTGGTAAAATAAAAGTTTTAGAAGTTTTGGTGGTAAAAAACATTTTTTTGATTTTTTTTGGTGGTAAAAGTCCAAATTTCCTTTTTTTTTCATCTTTTATAAATTTATATTTTGCTAATATTTTTTGCGTACTCGTTTTTTGGAATTTTGATTCTGCCGTATCCCGTTCATGTACCCCTTGTTTGTACCCATATTTGTTTCCATACAATATTGTCAATTGCCAATTCTAGATGTTGTATAACTTAAAATGATGAAAATTCTTGTCTATTAGGACTTTATTTTTAAAAAAATAAAAAAAAACTTTTGAAGTATAGTTAAATCTTAATTTTCATCTGTAGAGAAGATATTGTATGATCGAGTTCAGAAATCAACAAACTTTTAAAGCATAAATTTCCGTATGTATATATATATATATTGGGATCATGTGAGAACCAAGTCCTATAATAGGAACTAGGAACTCATCGTGATCGTTGATTGCTCTCAATCCGACGGCTTGTGTTTCACCCGCCTTTTTCAATTTCATTAAGGGCATTTTGGTAATTTTGCCACTTGAATGGCCTTTCTCCTGTTCTTTGCGTAGCTCTTTTGTTCTCTCTCCTCTCTTGCTCTTTCTCTCTCTACTCTCAAATCTCTCTGTATTTTCGTTTCTCTTGTATCGAAATCGAAACTTTGTTCTTCGCTGATCAATTTTTTTGCTGTGATTCTTTGATTTTCGTCATTATTTGAGGTAATTCTTTTTAATTTATTATACTTTTTGTGATTTTGTGAATTTTTTTATCGATTTGCGATCTGTTTTGTTTGATTTGAGTGTGAAGTTAGGTTTTTGCCATTTTTGTTTGATTAATTTTTGTCTGCGTTTTTTATAATCAGATATTTGATTTGGTATTGTTATAATTTCACATTATGTCTTTTGGAAATAATAATTAGTTTGAATTTTGAGTGATTTCCCTCAATATAGTTGGATCAAAAATTAATTCCCATTATACATTGGTTTAAAAATAAATTCCCAAGGTACCGTCCAAGTAGGATCGGTGCTTGGTTCAGCTTAGAACCGCTAATGTCGTTAGCGGTTTTATTAATAAAACAGCTAATGACATTAGTGGATTTTTATTTTTTTTAAAAAAAAATACAAAGAGACCAGTTGTTACAGAAAATAGGTCTCTTTATTCTTATGAAAAGGACAACTACACCCAAGTAAAGCGGGTTTGTCGGTTGGTGTTTGTTTTTTCTCAAAAGAATATAAACCTGTTATTTCAAAATGTGGTCTCTTTTTGCACATATAAAGTGTTCAATGCATTTAAGGAGGGAAAGAGACCAGTTACTAATAAAAGGCGGTCTCTTTTTAAAATCGCTAATACGAATAGCGGTTCTAAAACAAAAACTACTATTGTTATTAGCGGTTTATGGTGAACCAAAATAAAACCCCACACCAATCCTACGTGGATGGTGTTTGGGGAATTTATTTTCAAAACGATGTATAAAGGGAATTTGTTTTCTTTTTTACATTATTGTGGGAAATCACTCTTTGAATTTTGTATAATTTGATTTATTTTTCTTATTTGTTCGATTGAGGTATTCTTCAAATTTGACTAATTTTAGGGGTTTTGTATTTGATGTTCTAAAATTATGGCTTCAATCTATACTTTTGATCTAGGCTTCTATACTGGAAATTTCATCTGTTTTTTTCCAGGGGATAATTCAATGGTGAATTGGATTATCATCCAGGATATGCTTTGGGTGGTTGGATAATAATTTACTTTTAGATAATTACTTTTAATAAAATCTTATTCACTTTTATGAGTTTTTGTTTCACTTTTATGCCTTGAGTTCGCAATTGCGATTTGCGAGGCAATAGTATCTTGTTCAATGTATTGATGTAGTGGAAATGGCTTGTATTTCGCTGGTAAATTAATCTCTACTTGTATGAAATGAATGATAGTATAGCTTGCATTCTTGACTATGAGTTATGTCTTGGAGAAAGCTGATTGTGTTAGCTTGTACATTCTTAACATTGCTCTCGTACTAAAAGAAAGCATTATGAGTACAACCTTCATACTTCTATTGTAGCTATATATGCCTGATAGAATGCAAATTTGTATGCTCTTGTTGGCTTATATTTGTATGCTCCATGTACCCAAGCTTTTGATTACTTCACCAGCTACACAGGTAGTTCTAATTACACCCAAAACAGTCCGTACCAAAAAAACCTCGGTAATCTCTTAGCCGAGTTAACTACCAAAGCTTCACTTTCTGGTTTTTATTACACATCTGTAGGTCAGATCCCTGATAAAGTCTATGGCCTTTATCTATGCCGAGGTGACATTGGTGGTCAAGGTTGTGGCCAGTGTGTATACCAAGCTCAAGGTAGTATCCTCAAAGAGTGTCCGACCCAGATATGGGTTGTTCTATGGTACGATAATTGCATGCTTCATTTCTCTAATGAGTCATTTTATCATCAGATGGATGATTACCCAAGCAACGTGGCATGGAACCCTGAAAACATTACTAGTAACGAGACTTGGGCATTTTCTAAGGTGCTTAACAATACCATGATGGATTTGACACCAGAGATTGTGAACAACAAGATGAAATTTGGTACCAAAATGGCTAACATCACAAGGTCAAAAAAGTTATATACCTTGGGGCAGTGCACGCTAGACTTTATAGGGAACACTTCCAGACGGACAAGAAATAGCAATGAAAAGGTTGTCATCCACCTCAGGGGCAAGGTATTGCAGAATTCAAGACAGAAGTTCTATTAGTTGCAAAGCTTCAGCATAAGAATTTGGTTAGACTCCTGGGATTCTGTTTGCAAGCACAAGAAAAGTTACATGACTATGAGTTCTTGCCTAATTCAAGTCTTGACAAAGTCCTACTTGGTATCATAGGATTAATTTAAGGCAACCAACATTTCAATTATGTTTTTGTTGGTAGTATATCAAGATTTTGCTAATTAATTAAAATTGCAGATCCAAACAAGCACATATCATTGAAGGCAAGTACCCCGGTTCCCTCTCCTCTCTCAACGTCTCTAACTCCTCTCTTCTCTCTTGCAAGTCACATGCCTGCTCTTCCGCTCACTCTTCTTTGTCTTGCTCTGATTTCAGAAGTATAGAAGGTGAATTTCTTTTTTATTTACTTTAAGAAATATTTTATTTACTTTAAAATATATTGAATCTACTTTTATTACTAGAAATTCAAACTCACTTATCCAATGATTAAATATATGAACATGTAGATTAACCCACTTATCCAATCAAGATCACTTTTGAGTAAATATTACCTACTTTTAAGTTAATATATTTACTTTTGAGTTAATATTAATATTAGTAATATACTTTGACTATATTTGATTTACTTTTTAGTGTTTTTTATTTACTTTTAAGCTATTATGATTTACTTTTGAGTACTTTTTATTTTCTTTTGAGTAATTTTGTTTAACTTTGAAAGTTGAATATACACTAGCCTATTAGCTCAATAGGCAGAGCATTGTGTAAATACACAAATGATGTGGGTTCGAATCCCACGAAGGTTTGTTTATTAGATAAAACTATTTTTTTATTCACTTTACTTTTGAAATTTTCATATTTACTTTTTGAATATTTTGATTTACTTTAAAGTCTTTCTTATTTACTTTATATTTATTTTATTTACTGTAAAGACCATAAAATTATTTTTTTATTCACTCCACTTTGAGACTTTTTATTTACTTTTAGAATATTTCGATTTACTTTAAAGTATATTTTATTTACCTTTAGAGATAACCTATGTAGGATTCGAACCTAAACTTCTATGCATCCGCATAGTGCTCTACCACTTGAACTAATAGTTTTACTTTAAAGGCTTTTTTATTTACTTTAAATTTGATTTTATTTACTAAACTTATCTAGAACTAACAGTCATAAAAACTCTAACACAAACCCAAGGCTAGATGAATCAAAGACAAAAGAGGAGCAAGAGAATATAGGTTTACTTTAAAGGTTTTTTTTATTTACTTTAAATTCATTTTTATTTACTTTTAGGACAACTAAGTTTTTGATTGCATACAACCTTGTTAATTCCAAACGGCTTATCTAGAACTAATAGTCAGAATAACTCAAACATTTTGAATAACTTTAGAGTGTTTTGTAATTACTTTTAAGATAACCTATGTAGGAATCGAACCTACACCTCTATGCATCTGCATAGTGCTCTACCACTTGAGCTAATAGGTTTAGTTTAAAGTCTTTTTTATTCACTTAAGAGTCGTTTTAATTTACTTTTTATTCCTGCTTCTCTAACAAACTTAACTCTCATCTCAACAACTTATTTCTAATAAATTAGCTAACAATCAACTAAAATGCTAATCATTTTTCAATACAATGCTGCAATATGCTAATGAGGATGAGCTTTATATTTGATGCTGCTAATGTGTTATATATTTATTATTTGTGCTGCATATTTGCGGGAAGGGATCACAAATTTGCTAACAGTCTTACCTTGCTTGCATTTAGAACTGCTTCCGCAGAGCTTTCATCTTTTGGTTGATACAATATCTTCTTCGCTATGATATTATTTTTTAGAACAAGTAGAAACAGTCATATTAGGTATGTTATTTCTGAATTTGCTCCAAATAAAATAACTACTTCTGTGCATATTCTAGAAAAATTATTATCTTTTGAAGTTGTTATTAAAATTGCTAGTAGGTAATGAAGAATTTGATTATTAATAAATTTACCCTTTCACACTGATTATGAACAGCAGCTGCCCTTCCTTTTCTTGTGTATAATCGACCTGTTTCTCCGTTTGTTTCTCACTCCTCTTCTTGGATTTCCTGTTACAAGAGTTTAAACATAAAACTATAAGTTTCCATGCTGAAACTGTTTGAAAAAAAAAAGAGGGGGGGGGGGGGGGGGGGGGGTGCTCTAGATCAATCTTGTGGCCTAGCCAGTGACGGAGAAGAAGAGATTCTTGTAGGAATTAAGCTCCATGAGATTTTATTTTCTGTCATAATGTTGTACCAACAGAGAAAGATATCGGACAAATAGGGAATTCTACAGAATTTCAGTCTTTAATTAGGATTTTACATGCTAAAAGGTTTTGCAAGGTTCAATTTTATACAAATCATCACTCTTATTTCAGAATAAACTTGGTTACTCATCTAGGATAAGGCTGAGTACAACTTATATTCGAGCATATAACGCTTGATTGCTTTGCTTAGCATCCAAAATAAGATTAGGTCTCTCCTCTACCTTAACCAGGTAGAGCAAAATTATAGCAAAATAAGACTTCCAACTAATAGCAATTTCATAGATATGACTCTCATTAGCACTGTAATACCCGAGATTTTAAAACCTGATTTATTATACTCTAATATTTATTTCATTAGCTTAATTAAGGTTTTGTCTCTATATTAACAAGAACTAATTTTTTAGTTTTGAATTTTATTTTAATATTATATTATTTCAGAAGCTAATTTTACGAAAGAAAGTAAGTTATTATTTTAAAGTTTATTTCTGATCAGTAAAATGTTTAAAGATTTGCATCAAAATCTGTATTTTTGCCCGACAAAGCAAAATGACCAAAATAACCTTGCTTTTCATAAGAGACAAAAGCCACCTCCTAAACTTGCTTCTTGCTTCTTACTTCCTTCACGGTTAAGAATGAAAAATGAGCAAAGTTAAAATTTGCTTCTTTCTCATTGGATGATTAATGGTTTCACTTATCATCTTGTCTAAATTTAGATGAGCTTAATGTTCATACTTATCCAACTAATATAGCAATCTCAATCCTTTCTTCCTTCTCCTACAAGTCTATATATATATATAGTAGCAAGTAAATAACACCCGTAAGAAACACCACCACCGTACCCTATCCCTACTCTAGGCTGCTACTGTCACCTCCCTCATGCACCGACCCAACTCACACAACCACCTAGTTCACGCCCTTCTTCTTCCTCCTCCAATTATAGCTTGTTCTTAAGAAAGCACACTACTCCATTCGTGCAAGTCAAAGTGAGTATTTTACTCTTCCCTAATAAAATTTTGAGTATAAGTTTACCTTCTATTTTAGATAAAAACTCTCACTTTCTTTGAAAATGGTTATGTATACATTTTGGTGATTAGATATTATGATCTTATTTTGCTTATCATAGCTATAATACCTTTGTTTTACTAGTACTATGTACTGGTATATTTATTAGATAAAGATGAGTATTCATTTCTTGTTATTAAAAAGAATAATAGTAGTAACGTAATACCTATAGTTTTCTAAGTAGGTGTATAAGCATATTACATAAAAAGGTTATACCTTATCATTTCTTAAAATGAATTTCTATTGATCTGATCACTTGCTACGTATTTTCAAATAAGATTGCTAACCTCTTTTGTAAAAGCTTTAAAATGATTATTTAAATACCAATCAATTTCCCTACTAATACTATAATTTTAACTCTTGTTATATAAAAGGGGAATCGAACCTCGGAGCTCAGTGAGAACGATAAGATAAAAGCTAACAGGAAGGTTATCGGACTGTAAATCGAGGTAACGGCTATGCTAGTACCCGCAATTCCCTTCGAAATGCGTTTATAAAAGGATGATGTTACGATTGAATTAAAAGTGATCTATGTTTTTGATACATTTTATGATTTGCGGGATTATACTGTGATTTGTCTGAAATCTTTCCTTGAAATATATGATTTTTCTGAGGAATCACAAGGATACTGTAATGATGAGATTTATGATACACTGTAAATATTTTATAAAGATGTTATACTATTTTATAAAAGCATTCTGAATGACTGGAAATTTCTTGATTTCTATTAATTATAAGAAAACATAAATATAATCTGATATGATTGAGCAATAGCTCCCCTGAGGGCACCGGCCCATTCCTGTTATGGAGCACTAGCTCCCCCTGTTAGGAGCACTGGCTCCCCCTGATATGTATGGAGCACTAGCTCCCCCTGTTAGTAGGAGACGTCCTACCCCTATTATATGTATATTGATTATAATAATTTATTAAAAAGGTTATGAACGAAGGCTTACTGAAATGTTGTTTTATTACCTGTTTTAATATATTCTGCTCTCCTTGTTTTATTAACTAAAATGAATTGAAATGATGTTACGCTGCTAGAGTAGTACGTTACTGAGTCTTCGGCTCACCGTTTTGATGTTTTTCTGTTTTAGGTACTGCTGGAACAAAGGGAACACGTAGTGGCGAGGATTTTAATTATCTTAAGTAGCTCACTAGATATTTATAGTTTTAAGAGGATGATTTATTCATTTAATTAGCAAGTAAGACTTTAGTAAGTTTTTATTAAAATAAGATCTTCTATTATTGAAGTAGGATTAATGTCTGTACTGAATAGATTTCTATACCTTATGAATTAAGGTTGTTATGTATGAATGTTGCCTTGTAACTCTCGTGTGGGAGTTACGACAGTGACGTCTCGAACAAATTAGGTGAATTTCGCTGCTAATTAGACTACCTTAATACCCAAGTTAGAGGTCGGGGCGTTACAAGCACAATCATGAGCACAACTTGTTGATGCAAAAATTGTGAAGATGATCTATAGTTACGAACACTACTAGTTGGAGCAAAACTATACAAGTAGATGAAATATACTTATGTTTTTTTTTTTTTTTGAAAGAACCCACAAAGACAAAGGAGCCTAAATAGATAAATCAAAGCAAGCTACATCAATAATACGGGGTGGGATTACATTATTCCACACTCTTTGACCGATCTCCCAAGGTTGGAAGTGAACCAATTCGTGTGCCACTCTATACCCACCGCACTTAACAAAAGACCATTTAATGCAAACATTGAATAAATCTCTAAAATATCCTCTAAAACTAAATGCAATGAACTTGATCCTATTGACTTGTTTCTCAAAGCCTGAATGACAGCAAGGCAATCTCCTTCCACAATAATACTTCTCCCGCCCAAGTTATACGCAAATTTCATACCCCATATGATAGCCATAGCTTCAGGTACATTCCCATCGTTCGATGCCCTACACCACAGAACAACCCTGAACCAAGCCATTACAGTCACGCAACACTGACCCCAGACCAGCCCCTAACTCCTCTACAACTCCAGCATCAACATTCAGCTTTCCCCACCCCTCATCAGGTAGTGACCAAGCTATAGGAAGGGGCAAACCAGCACCCCCTTTTTGATTTACTCTTATCATATTTCTATCTGCTTATTACAGGAGGGGTAAAATCCTCAACCATAAACTCATTGATTATCTACTTTTTGAGCAATTTAATCTACTATTAAAAATATTTAGTTTACTTTTAGTGGAATTATATTCAAGTCCACTTATAATTTTACAGATTCTAGAATAAAAATTCAACCTACACAAAAATCCACACTCTCCTCTCATCAATCTTGCTGCCAGCTTATCCACACCACAACAACAACACAAAGTTGTCCACGAGCAGCTATCTTCCTACTTCCTGGTCTCCTCAAAACTAACACAACAACAACAACGTCTACCATAATGTTATTATAAATCGATTAAAAGTTAAATTAACTTCTACCATTATCTTAGCAAAAAAATTCTAGCACATTCAACAATCAATCCATCTCAATTCGATTTGCAACAGAAGAATTCCAAAATTAAAAAACTGGTAAATTAAAATGGAAATTTGATATCGAAATTGACCGTATAAAGAAATTTCGAAGAGTTTGATTTTTTTTTAAAAAAAAAAAAGAGAAGATAAACCCTAGATAGAGAAATATTAAAACTTGATGATTAAAAAAAGAATGAAATAAAACATCTAACCTCAGATGCTGCTTTAATGGAGTAGAGAAAGCTCGAGAGCCACTTCAATGGAGTAGAGAAAGCTCAGAAGTCACTTTTATGGAGAATTCAGCGCAGCCTCAATGGAGGAGAGAGATTGATTAGAGGAGCGAGAATTTGGAGTGGGAAAGTTGCGTGACCAAATATTAAGAAGATCTTATCCGTCCATTATTTTTTAATCCAACGGTTGTAATGAGTTCCTAGTTTCTATTATAAGATTGGTTCTCATTATAACCTGGTCCTATATATATATATATATATATATATATATATATATATATATATATATATATATATATATATATATATATAAGTTGTTTATTTAATTTTAAGAGAAACTTTTTATCTATACGACTATATGCTATATTTTATAACATTTCATTGATACACACAATGTTATGTAAGAGGTGCATATACGACTAATTTCTCTCAAAAATCTTCAAACTTTGGCGGATTTTGATTTAATTTAACAATATATATTCGTAACGTCTTTAAAAAAATTATGAAGTGCAATACAACAATTGGCTATAAACCTTATATTATTAATTGATTTAAATAATCTTAAATAATTTTAAATTACCTTTTAAAACAAATTTCATCATATAAAAGTAGACTTATAAGATCTTTATTGAAGGTTATAATATATTTTGTACATAAGAAATATTGGTAGTTTTTTCCTTTTTGTTTTTTAAATTAAAAACCAAATTAAATTAAATTAAAATAAATCATAATTATTAGTGTAACACATGTAGCATCCCCAAACTCACAAATTAATTAAACGTTGCTTTGCTAAAAAATATCTAACATACATTCAAATTATAAACCCTCTTTGCATGAATCATCGGCTCCTTTTTGCCTCAAATCTTTTCTAGCCAGGCACTCCAATATCCTTCACCATATTGTCAATGTGTTAGTCATCTTTAACTTGGTAATCTACATTTTTCTTGTGTTAGTCATCTTTAACTTGGTAATCTACATTTTTCTTATTTAGATTTTATTTTGCCTGATATTCTGTTTTGTTGACTTAACATTATACATATCAATTTATCACATTAATGCTTATTTCACGTGTGCGACGTGGTGAGAAGTTAATGACTTTATATATATTGAACTTTACAATTCAATTTATAAATATAAATATAGGAATTTTATCGAAAATAAAACTTTGAACCAACAAAATTTATTAAAAATTAAACTCTAAACTAATTTTTTTTATCTTACAAAATCTATTCAAAATTTTTATCGTACATGTAACACTAATAATTAATGATTGCCTACGTGGCGCGACACTTGGTGAAAACTTAAAACGTCAAGTGTCAATTTCTCGTAGTCTAACTAAAAGTTTAGCTTTATACTAACATAGTGCTCGTGCATTGCACGGTTTATAAATTAAATCATTAATTTTTTTGACAAAAGCATGATTGATGCCGTAGGAAAAAAAAAACCCTAAGATAATTCAATTAGTAATAAAGGGCTTATTTTCTCTAACAATTAAGTATTAAAATTTTGTTCAGTTGCAATAATGGCTGATACGTAAATAAATTAAAGAAAGATGTGATTTGAATAGTATTTTATGTCATTTGCAATTCTTTTCTTTTATTCCCTATTATTTTTTTAACGTTATTTATTATAATTGAAAAATAAATTAATTATTTTGCCCCACATAACTACGTAATAGAAGTAGAGGAAAAAGTAAATTTACTTGTCATACCATCCGCACATGACTATAGAAGAACACTAGAAGAAAAACTAAAATTTACTTGTCATACCATCTGTTCAGTATCTATACAATCTAAAACCTGTTTTACCTGTCGCATTCACTATCTACAAACACAATAATAACCTTATATCTTATTCACCGCCATATTTTACAGTTATCTAAGCTAAGCATTGTGTTAAAACTATTACATAATATCCATATAACTAATCAACAACTAATGATTGAATATACAACACAAATATATAGATATGGTTATTGATAAATTTTATATGATTAAAAAAATATTTATTAAAATAATAAGAATAAAAGACATAATTTATCAACTAACGAATCATGTATGTAATACATTTTTTTACGGACATGTATTCTTATACTGTAACTATGAATGTTATAAAACTCATAAAATTACATATTAAATTATTTAAATTTTGAATATGAGCATTACATGAGTAAGAAAATATGAAAATTTAATGGTTATAGAATTAAGAATATTTTTCATATAAATTTCATTAGATATTATCTATGTTAAAACCAGAAACTATTTTATATATGCATAATTTTTTGGCATAGTTTTGCAAGGAAAAATATTTTGTCCAACTTTTTTTTAGGAAAAATCTACATTAGCTAGATATATATATATTTTAAGCCTAAGTTAATTTAATTTTACTTTTATTTTGTATATTCACAATTTGAAAACTCTATATTAATCTAAAATTAAATTAAATTAGATATGTAGATAGTGATTTATGTAAAGTGTGAAAAAGATATACATATATTCTTGAATTAAATAAACAAAAATAACACAATCATAAATATATATTCTTTTGGAACTCTATTGTATTGTGTAGACCACTGATTGAAATCATTAAACTTAGTTGATTAATATATATATATATATATATATATATATATATATATATATATATATATATATATATATATATATATATATATATATATATATAAGCATAATAAAATGTATAACTGACATAACTCAAAGTAAACTACCAATTTGAATTAATCATTTAAATTTTCATATATCAATTAAATATAAATCATGTCATTCTTTTATTCTAGATGCCATCTAATTATAATATCCAAATTTTGTTATAAGTAGTTGGAGTTTGGATTGAGTAATCCCTTAATAGCTAGAATATTCCATTAAGAATTAAATATGGATGATAATGTTTTTTTAAAAGCGAAGAGAGATGAAATTAATAATGCCCCCTCTCTTGTAAGCTTATAAAAAAATTCTTAGCTTTCTCGATTTGATTTCGTCCATCTTCATCAAGAAAATAATAATTGTGATGTAAGTAGTAATTTAACAAAAGCGCGATGCTAGAGAAAGACACCATATTAGTAATTAGTTACTAATATCAATCCTATAATATCTCACTTTAATTACAAAAAACAAAGAAAATATAAATTATGTTGTCAGCTCTTTTTAGACTATAATGTAGTCTTAGTCGCATATATCGATTACATTGCACAACTATCTTGACGTACATAATTTAATTTTAAAAGATTTTTTCTAATCTAACACTGTAAGTCCACATTAAAATTGATATTGTATATGATATACATCAACAATTAATAATGTCAAGTAATATAGGCAGATTCGAATTCCTCACTGCAAGTCTTCTAGCTCAAAAAATATTAGTTGACAGTTTAAAAAAAAATACAATTTATATAAAAAGGTTAATAAATCAATATAATGTATCGTACCTACTAAAATCAATATTATTAACCACTTCGAAGCTAGAGATAATACGGGAAGTGCCCGCTTTCACCAGACCTTCAAATCATTGAATGAGTGATTTTTTTATAGGGCGTGTTCGGCAAAATATAGTTGTGAAGGTAGCTGTCATCTGTGAAGGTAGATGTTAGCTGTGTAGGTAGCTTTTAGCTGTCAACAAGCTGTTAGCTATGAAGATAGATAATTTAGGTATGAGTGTTCGGTAAAGCGGTTGGCTAACTGTTATATTTAAAAATCAATATTTTATATTTAATACTATAGATTAAATTTTCAACAGGTACCTCAAAAGCTACCTCTAATTTCAAAAGCTAATATTTCTAACTTTTCATAAAAGCTACCTTCACCACTAAAAGCTACCCTAACCACTACTTTGCCAAACACTTACATTTTTTGTTAAGTAGTGGTTTGACCAAGTCAAACCACTAAAATCTACTCAAACGCTAGCGCCGAACACGCCCATAGTTGCTTGTATTTTAAATTAAATTAGATCCATGCTTTTAAACATTATCATATCAAAATCAATTTTGCATTATAACTTATAAAGTAAACACATCTAAAAGACGAAAATTATTTTGAAACTATTATGGTGTACCTTCCCATAAACTAAAATTAACTCAAGTGAGCTAATTTTTTTGGATTGGAATATTTAGGTTGGTACCATATAGCCTCACAATTCATACTTTTATTCTCCATGTTTTTTTAAGAGGGGTGAGGTCAGATATCATAATGCATGGCTGCATGCCATAATCAATAACAATATATTAACATGTATAAATGATATGACCTTAAAAATGAAAATTGTAAAGACCTATATGACTGTGACTATTATTTATATCAACCTAACATAGTATATAGATGATAATACAAAAATTTTGTATCTTATCTTATTATTTGAATATTATAATTTGATTTTTCATGTTAACTATATTTTATTTTTGCTGTATTTTTGTATGAAATATGTGAAAAAATATTATGTTTGACTAATTTATGTAAATCATTATTTAATTTATATAGATGCTTGTATCATATTAGCATAATATTTTTAAACTTTACAAATAAGATATGAAATTGCATTTTACTAATTAAGGTATTAGTAATTAAGGAAGTATATATATACATGACAACACGGGTCCTATGTTACCATAACATTACTAACAGAATTAAGGAAGTAAACTTTTAACAGAATTAAGGAAGATGTTTACCATAATAAGTGGCATAGTAGTTTACTAATTAAGGAAGTATATTTATGCACTGGTGCTATGCTACTATAATATTACTAACAAAATTATGCTCTGACCATTTACCATTATCACTATGCTAGACTTTACTAATTAAATATGAAATTACATTTTTTTTTTACCTAATATTTTACCTAATCATTTAGAATAAGATACTTAGAATATTCTTGTTTTTATATGGAAACATAAACGTTAAAATAAATAAAAATAAATAATATAAGATAACGAATCATATAGAGACATTTGTCAAGCTCACATTGAGGCGCTTCTCTTTTAGTATAGTATATAGATAAATAGATATATTAGTTATTAGTGCATGTCACGGGCGTTGCACTGGATACTCAATTTCGAGAGTGTACTTATTTGTGGGCATGTTTTATATTATTATTATAATTATAATAATAACAATAATAATAATTGTTATTATAATTATAATTATTATTATTGTTATTAGTATTTATACTTTTTTTTTAATGTTAGATAAAAAATATAATGATACATGACCATATTTATTAGAAAAAATACTGTAACACCCCCGATTTACTAACTAATAATAAATAAAAATTAAAGGAAAAATAATCAACCTTTAAATATAATTGCGGAAGCATACACCTAAATCGGAGGTATTACCGCCACACTCGACAACATGTCAAGTGTTAAGGCTTACAAAATCCCAATAATTACAACCCAATAAACTAGGCGAGCTATTTACACAACTTTATAAACTGGTTATAGCATACTAATCGAAACACTTGAGCTCCTTTAGCTACGATCACTTGATAAACCAGCTTACACAATCTTGATTGCTCACCATTAAGGACAAATTTCAAAATAGATCGTCGCAGGGCCACCATAAAAAAAGACATGTCCGCAAATACAAATAGCACAACAAAACAATACACACGTCAGCAAAAGTTGAGTAATCACCACATATCAGAATACAAAGAATAATATAATAATTAACATTACTAGATCAATTAAACAATGTAGTTCGAAACTACATTACATATTGTACTCTGGAAAATAGCCTTGATCTGACTCAACCTCGAATAATAATACAATCCTTCACTCAATTAACTCATAACCAATAAGTATGCCATGCTCTTTGTTCTATACCTAGCCTTGGACATGAGTAATTCGAACAAAAAAACCAACAAGTATAAAAACTTGAATACTCTCAATAACTAGAAAACACCTTGAACCAGACCACAAACGGGTCAATTCCCACTGTAGGGAACCATAGAAAAATATAAATAAAGATTGTACCTCATTCTTAACTCATGATCATTATTCCATTACCAACATGCTAAGGACTAAGGTCTATAACGCTGAGCCTCAAACCAATAACAAAATAATCATTCTCAACCTTTTGATCTCATACTTGATCAAATAATCATCCACAAACTAATTTATAATATCTCAACAATGGCACGTGTTCCCAAATAATACAACAATTCGAACTCAATTCAATCATGGTATATCTCAATTCTTATAGGGCAATAAAACTAATAACCAAATACAATTAACTCACAACCCAAAAATAATACTCTGCATTAATAACCCTAAAATCTCAAAACAATACTCCCTAGAGCCACAACATTAGAACCCTTGAATAAAAACACAATCAATCAATACCACAAAAATAATACGGCAATTAGAATCATACTATACCACATATTAATCATGTATATATATATATATATATATATATATATATATATATAAATCATGATCATATATAATTCACAAATTATAAAATATACACATAACAATACGAATTACAATTAAAACTAACAATTTATAATCAAACAAATCCAAAATTAATTAAGATCATATGATTACATATAATAAATAATACAATCAAATTATAAACAAACAACTCTAAGGGTTGATAGTGTGATTACCTTTCGACAATTTACAATTGCATTACGACATTCAATTCAAAGCAAGAAACCAGCTACGTTGCAAACTTGCGTGCAACTTTCCTATTAATCCATGATATAATCATCATACAAATCAATAGACATATGATGGATATTGGAGTATGAAATAAGAACTTACCAGAAGAAACAAATTTGACTTTGTTTTACAAATATCACGCACCGGCAAAACGGAAAACGGCTGCTTATATATATATATATATATATATATATATAGAGGGGAGGAATCCGGTAAGAACCCCTTCTTATATAAGAACTCCTAATTATATAAGAACTATTCTAATCCGTTGGATTAGTTTGAAGTAGACGGTTAAGATTAAAGAGTAAGAGAAACTTTTAATTCTCTCTCTCCTAACACAAAACATCATCCGTTTCTCTTAAAAATCGCCATTCAATTTCTCTCTCCTCAAACTCCCAAAAACTGCCATTGTAGCTACAATTCGAAGATTGTTCAAGGTTTTATTTACATAAATTCAAGGATTTTCAACAATTTTTGTAATACTAGTTCAATTTTAGTACTAATTTTGGCGAAAAAAACCTTAATTCGCAAATTTTCAAATTCAGGCCTGGATTTTTTTTTTCGAATTCGTTAAATTTAATTGCTTATGTTCACTATATGTTCAAATTCATTGTTGTCATCTATTTTGTTGCCCAAATTTTATATTTCATCATTCTATTTCAGTAGTTTCAAACTATTGCTTTTGTTGCGCCAGAGCTTGCTGCTTTTCATTTTGTTAGGAGTAGGTGCTTGCTGATAGTCTCGCTAATTGATTCTTTGATGTTGAGAACAGGTTGATTATGTGTACCTCTAATAACAAAAAGCTGATAGTTGTTTGGTTAGGACTAGACCTGGCAATCCTGACCCAGACCCGATGACCCGACCCGAATGACCCGACCCATGACCCGAAATCGACCCGAAAACAGTGACCCGAAATTGACCCGAAACCCGAAATCAACCCGACCCGACCCATACCCGACCCGAAGTGGAATTGACCCGACCTTGACCCGAAACCCGAAGTGACCCGACCCGAAACGACCCGACCCGAAATGACCCGACCCGAAGTTGACCCGAGACCCGAAATAACCCGACCCGAAGTTGACCCGAGACCCGAAGTGACCCGAGACCCGAAGTTGACCCGACCCGAAGTTGACCCGATACCCAAAGTGACCCGACCTTTAACTTGAATTAATTGACCCAAATAGACTCGAAACCCAAAGTGACCCTAACTAAAATTACCTTATACCTGAAATGACCAGAATCTATTTAAGCTAAAGACTTGACCTGAGCAAACCGAAATAGAAAATAACCGCAATTAAACTGACTTAATTTTTTTTTATTAATCTGTAATGTGTAACAGTGTAAGTAATTTACATATTTTGAGCATTACTTTTCTCGATTTCTTCGGCCTATTCTCTTTATAAGTTATTAAAAATTCGTAAAAAGATTGAAATTTAACGACTATTCTACGGAGTTTGTCCATAAAATTAAGAAAAAATTTACTAAAGCTTGAAATAAAAGTCACAATTCTCACCAGTCTAGAGAAAAAAAATAGTACAATAATAATGCGTACATAACATAATGTTCAATACCAAATGAAATTACAAAATATTCTAAATAATTATACTCCAATATTCGACTCTTGAAATTGTTGACATTTAACACTTGGAGTCGCCGCCCAATCCACATAAGAACCAAAAAATCCATCATCCTCATTTGCTACATAAATATAAAAACAATAATATAAGCAAATACAGTAATACACTATAAATGCAAAAATAAAGAAACAAGAATGTACAACTCTGAAAAATGTAGGAACATGAATATACATATTTTAAAAAAATATAATAAAATACTTACTTTCAAAAGAGTACATCCAACTACGAGTTGTTATTAAAGCCTCCACATTTTCAGGAATTGATGAACTTTTCCATTTATTCAATACTCGACTCCCAATGCTGAAAGTTGATTCGGAAGCGACGGTTGTCAAGGGCACGACCAAAATATCTCTAGCCAAATGAGAAAGGCCTTTATATCGATGCTCATTTTCTTTCCAAAAAGCTAATATGTCAAGCTCCGCTTTCCGATCTAGTTTAGGGTCCTCAAGGTAAACATCCAATATTGACCTCTCACCAAAAGAAGATGAGGCCTCTTTATCGTCATATTCCTGTATTCAACACAACGAGTCAACGACAAACCATAAAACACATCACCAAACAAAACAACATAAACTTAACTTATAATCTTAATAACAACTACTTAACTTATAACATAAACTTAACTTATAATCTTAATAACAACTACTTAACTTATAACATAAACTTAACTTATAATCTTAAAAAAAACCAGTAATTGACAGAAAAAATAAAGTAAACACAAGAAAAACAGAAGGCAAATATGTAAAAAAAAAACAGTCTAGTCAATAGATTAAGAATGAAAGATAATCAAAAGGATTATAATTGACAGAAAAAATAAAGTAAACACAAGAAAAACAGAAGGCAAACATGTAAAAAACAGTCTAATCAATAGATTAAGAATGAAGGATAATCAAAAGGATTATAATTGACAGATTAAATAAAGTAAACACAAGAAAAACAGAATCCAAATATGTAAAAAAAGTCTAATCAATAGATTAAGAATGAAGGATAATCAAAAGGATTAAAAAAACAGAAGAACAATTACAATTACCGCAAAATAGTCGAATTTTCGCTTGCGGTTTCCAGTTGAAGTGCTGCTTATGGAGGCTCTGGAATGTGAGGCATGTGCCATATCAGTGTTGTTGTTCAATGTTGATGATGTTCCAGTTTGGGCATATAGCTTATAAAATTTCTCCAACTTAAGATGGAGATCACTAACTCTCAAGGTAGCCTCAACATCTCCAAATATGTTTTCATAACAAAACTTTAGCACTGATAATTTGCAACGAGGATCAAGAATCATAGCAAACGCAAATAACATGCCATAATCATCTTGTTCTGAGTTAAACCAATACTTATCAAACTTGCTCTTCATTTCTATTGCCATTGTCCTCAAAACATCATCATCATCGTGCTCCAACTCTATCAAAAGCATGAGAATCTTCCAAACATTCCCAAAATAAAGATTTGAGGTAGGATACTCACTTCCCGAAAACATCTTAGTTATCTCATAAAAGGGTTCTAAAACATCTCGAATCTTCTCAAGAACATCCCACTCTTCAGAGGTAGGACACCATTTTTGAACTTCAGACATCTCCCTAAAAGCCTCACGATATAAGATAGCCCTATCAAGCATCATGTATGTAGAATTCCACCTCGTAGGAACATCAAGCCACAATGATTTTGTTTCTTTTATCTTAGCTAGACTTACACAAGATCGAAAAGTGTTTTTTCTTGTTTCAGAATATTTTACCTTCTTCACACAATGTCTTACTTTCTCAACTATATGTTCAATGACCTTAAGTCCATCTTTAACAATGAGATTTAATACATGTGCAGCACATCGTACATGAAAAAACTCACCATTATACAATAAAGCATCTCGTGCAAGTAGAGTTTCCTTCAAATAGTCTTGCATTCTATCATTACTAGAGGCATTGTCTAATGTGAAGCAAAAAATCTTATCATCAATACCCCAATCTTGAAGCATGGACAACACAGCAGAATACATGGTCTTTCCAGTGTGTGGTGAATCAATATGACTAAAGTTAAGCACTGTACTAATTAATTTCCAATTATCATCCACATAGTGAGCTGTCAGACACAAATATCCCTCTGTTTGACAAGAGGTCCACATATCACATGTTAATGAGATACGACTAGAGACTTTACTTAGAGTTTCCTTTAACTGGGCCTTCAAAGTTTTATGCATTTTTAAACAATCAGCTTTAGCAGTGTTCCTACAAATGAATTTTACATCATCACTTAAATATGCATGAATTTCTCTATTACCATCATGCTCAACCCAAGAGAAAGCATACCCATGTTTTATTATTGCTTTAGCTACCAGATTTCTGTACACAATTTGGTTAAAGATTTTACCTTTGTTTGAAGCGTTTCCTCCTTGGTTTTTCATATATTTCTCATATGCACTGCATTTTCTGAGATGTCTTTGCATATTTTGGGTTCCATAATGGGGGTCGGTTATGAAGGATGCTTTCTGGCAATGTTTGCAAATTGACCTCTGTTTCCCATCACTAGATTCCGTCTTGTCAAACGTGAGGAATTCCAGCCAAACTAGACTCCGTTTCTTTTCTACAGCTTGAAATCCAGATTCCATAGTGCTCACATTGTTGTTTTCAACTGTAAGTTCAGGATCACCGTCTTCTTCCTCTTGTGTACGAACATTGGCTCCTTCCTCTGGTGTACACTCATCCTCTGTACCCTCTGGTGAAATAATAGGCTCGTCATAAATAATATGATCATCCATTGCTGCAAAATAAGCAAGAATAATATCATTAGTTATTGTCAGATTAAGATAAGGTGTAGCATCTCTTATCCAATAATGTTCAAATATTTGAATCATAATTCTGAAACTAATATCCACACAGAATTTGAAATGTTGCAATGGAGACAAAATAATAATATCTAAACCAATCAAAAAGGGAAAATCAACCTTCTGTTTTTATATACATTCAAATTAAGGCCATGTCAACACACTTATAAAAGATATTTGTTTGTTAGAATGCAGCTTGCTTGCAGTTTAGTTGTTTAATCAATCGAATGGACTCTTCCATTTGCATACCAAACCACATAATGGACAATTGAAATAAGCTCAAAACCCCATCAATCATTACATCAATTTCTATCTCATTAATCACTCTAAAACATATCTAACACAAAAATAAGTTAACCCCAAAAAATAAAGCACAGATTTATATATAATAAACAAAATGCAATACAAATTAATATGATTCATTCTTATAAAACTCAATAAATTTAGAATAAGAGAGAAATACCGTCAGAATTTATCTAATGCATTAAGATTTATCCCATAGAAACCCCCAATTGAATTTTTTTTTTTTTTTTTAAAAAAACTAATTTGTTGTACGCCATTCCTACACATTCAGAAGAAAGCTCAAAAATCTCAGATTCCAATTCACATCTTCTAAATTACAGCAAACCTACAAGCTACAACCATAAAAAGCTGTCATCTCGCCTTTTTGGTGATCAGGAGCTAGGTGAGCACAGAGATACTTATGCTTTGCATAGTTAAACAAAGATAATGAAAGAATTGAAAGGATTTGATCATTAATCTCTAAATTAAAAGTAAAGCAGTCAACCTAAGCAGATAAACTATTTTCCGAATCATCAGAGATTAATTCAATATACATTATATCAGATCTAAGAAATAGAAGTAAATTACCTGAGATTCTGGGAATACGAAATCTTCTAGGCCACTTGAGTAAAAAACGCTTGAATGGAAAATGAGATTAAGTGTGTAGAGAATAGAGATTAGAGAAGAGTGAAGTCAGTGAACACAAAAGAGAGAGATTGGACTTCAATGGAGTAATGGATGGAATGAAAAATGAAAACGGCTGAGGAAGTGAGGAAGATTCTAGGGCTGTAGATTTTTTTTTTCTTTCTTATTGTTTTACTTTATTTTTGTTTTTTGTATTTTAGAATTTACTTAATTTCGTCACTTTACCAATTATCCTTTCACTCGTGGAAATTTGGAGGGAGTATTCCCGCTTATAATTTACCAATTATCCTCATAATGAAATACTTTTAGAGTTTTAGCCATTTGGGGGGGAAGAATTTCCCACAATTTTTAACCAAGTTAAATGTTTATTTTTGTTTCCCTCTTAAATTTTCACTTTTAAGTTGTAACTTTGTTAAAATTGAAATTTTGAAAATTTTTAATTGATCAACAGTGTGTTCGTAATCTTACATATGATTATCTGAATATGAGAATATTTCACTTAATTAATAATACCTTCGTTTTTTTTAGTTGACACGTTTTGACTTTATTCACACACTCCTCTTTGACCGTATTTTGTGTTTTATATGTAATGAAAAATATAGTATGTGGGATCTTGTAACATTCGTCACGATATTTATTTTCAAAATATCAACTTTTCATAATTTTTTATTATCGGTGATTAAGGATATAAATGGTTGAAGTTATGCATCAGCAAACATGACTAAAGAAACGTGTCAACTAAAAAGAAACAGAGGAAGTATCATATTATGTGCAACTGGCCAACTGTGCACCAATTACCCAACACTCAGTCATTATAAGTTTATAATTTAATAAATTTTTTCTTTTTATAAATATAAACATCAATATATAATGCACGATAAATCTTATATTCAATCAAAAAGTAATATTCATTTATTACATTAGTTTAGTTGTTTAATTGAGTAGTAGACTAGTAGATAGATACAAGCATAGTTGCATAACTGATAACTGCAATACTTCATAATTCATTAATTCATAATAGACTAATAGTGATGAGACATCCTATGAAGTAATTTAGACCGGAGAGTCGGAGACTGAGCTATTAAGTAGCCCGAAAAAGCTTTAATCTAATCTTATCAAGTTTGAATTTGAGATCAAATTACCTTGAACAGGAAAAACCTTGTTATGAGTTTCGTTTGAAAAAAATTGATTGGAATCGGATATGTTTACAATAATGTTGTTAATCAACTTTATAATTAAATTTTGTGTCGTTTTCCACCCTTATGTTTAAGTACTTGATCACATATATTATTATACATTAAAGCATGTAATTTTAAGAACTAATTACAACTGAGTTTAAGTTGACTTGAATTCCTAATTAACAATAAATTTTTTATCAAACGAAGCATGTTATAACCTATTTTTGATTGAATCGGTCACAAAAATAAAATTGAGTATATGTTGGCTGGTTTGACCTCCTAATTTGCAATTTAGCAGTAAATTTAATTTCAAACGAAGCATGTCATAACATATATCTGATCGAATTGGTTAAGAAAAGTTCACAACGCGAGTAAGTGTACTTGGTGTCCATCCACGCTACTACTCTTTAAGTCTTTATTAGAAAAAATATAGTCTTGTCACTCTTGTGTCATTGTGTGTACTTGTTGAAATCGCCACCACAATAAATATTTTAAGAATATTCAATTGGTAAAATTTTATAATGTAAATTACTGATAATTATAATAGGAAGTCCATTATTGATCAATTTCCTGCACTGGCATGCCTGCATACATGTATCAATGTATGTCCAGTTAAAATTAATGGAGCACTTAAAAAACATAGATTATATTATAGATTATTATAAGAATAATACAAAGAAATTATTACAACAGTGACAATGATAATAAGAGTATTAAAACTAAGGTCAATAAGAGAGTGAGGTATAACTCAATTAGTTAGAGCATCCCTCTTAGTTTCAGGAGATCCTGAAATTGATTCTCAATCTAAACACCAAAAAAAAAAAACGTCAATAAAAGTCTAACAATTACTATATTGGTATATTCCATGAAAAAAGTAGCCTTACTAAATAGTAAATAATAAATATAGTGAGTTTCTCGTCAAAAAATAAATAAATATATATACAGAGTTGAATTTAACCCAATGCATCGACCCGAATATGACCCGACCCGAAGTTGACCCGAATTTTGGACCCGAAAATTGACCCGACCCGAACTGACCCGACCCGAAAATTGACCCGACCCGAACTCACCCGACCCAAACTCGACCCGACCCGATCTCGACCCGAAGTGTTGACCCGATACCCGACCCGACCCGATTATCAGTCGACCCGAAATCAACCCGAAACCCGAAATGACCCGACCCGACCCGAACTTGACCCGATAACTTTTTGACCCGAAATTGGTCCGACCTGAAATGACCCGACCCATACCCGACCCGAATGACCCATTTGCCAGGTCTAGTTAGGACTAGTCATTTGGAGATGGAGAATCATATTAGATGCTTATTTTGGTTGATGTTCTAGAATTTTTATATTGGGTTTAGCTAGTTGTGTGACTTAATAGTATAGCTAGTTGTGTCGCTTACATTAATGTTTGTTTCAATTTTGTTGAATGGGAATCTTTTCCCATTGAGTATTTGGTTCTGTATATTATTTGTGAACCTAAAAAAAAAAAAAAAAAATTAGATCATGTCTTTAGAACATTGGAAAGAAAATGTAGAACATAGGAAAAAATTTTAGAACATTTATTTATAATATAGAAAAAAAAAACTTAGAACATAAGTAGAAAACATTTGGAACATAGGGTAAAAAAATTAGAACATAACCAAAAAAAAAATAAAAAAAATAAATAAAAAAATTTAGAACATAGGATAAATTTTAGAACATAGGAAAGATTAGAACGTAGGTAGAAAATTTTAGAACATATGAAAAAAATTTAGAACATAGGAAAAAATATTTAGAACATAGAAAAAAAAATTTAGAACATAGGAAAATTTTGTTATAACATAAGGAGAATTTAGAGCATAGTAAAAAATATTTTGTTTCAACATAAGGAGAAAAATTTAGAACATAGTAAAAAAAATATTTAGAATATAGGAAATAATTTAGAACATAGGCATAACCTCTTCTTATAAAGAACCATTTCTTATGTAAGAACACCTTATCTTCTAAACTTTTTCCTATGTCCTAAATTTTATCTGCTTATGTTCTAAAGTTTTTTCCTATATTCTAAATTTTTTCTACTTATGTTTCAAATTATTTCCAATGTTCTAAATTCTTTTTTTAGCTTATGTTCTAAATTTGTTCCTATGTTCTAAATTATTTTTTCAGCTTATGTTCTAAATTTTTTCCTATGTTCTAAATTATTTTTCAGCATATGTTCTAAATTTTTTCCTAGGTTCTAAATTATTTTTTCAGCTTATGTTATTAATTTTTACCTATGTTATAAATTATTTTTTCAACTTATGTTCTAAATTATTTTTCTTATGTTCTAATTTTCTTGTTTGCTTATGTTCTAAATTTTTGAAATCTTCTAAATTATTTTTCTATGTTCTAAAATTTTCTGCTTATGTTCTAAATTTTTTTAACTTATGTTCTAAAATTTTACCTATGTTCTAAACTTTTTTCTATGTTCTAAATACGAATTTCTCAAAATTACAGAAATGCCATTACTAAATGATCAATTTAGATGGTTAGATCAAAACTAATAAAGGGCTGAGATTGGTTCTTATATAGAGGAGGGTTCTTACATGAGCCTTCCTCTCTCTCTCTCTCTCTCTCTCTCTCTCTCTATATATATATATATATATATATATATATATATATATATATATATATATATATATATATATATATATATATATATATATATATATATATATATATATATATATATATATATATATATATATATATATATATATATATATATATCTTTTGAAGGTTAAGAATATTTATAGGGTTTAAAATAGTTTATGTACGCTTTAAATTGTAGAGTCTTATTTAAACAAAATAGGGTTTTAACTTTCCAAACTCTAAAATAAAAATATGATATTAGAAAAGTTATTTAATAAATAAAAATAAACTATATTTTTATAAAATATATTATATAAAATCATAAAATATTTGGGTATTACAAATACACTTTAGTAATCACAACTATTACCGATTTACTTCTAACAATCCCAACTAAGGTTTATCTTTTAATAATTCTAACTATGTGGTCAGTTTGCCTCCAATGATCCCAACGGGTCAACAATGGGTCAATGACCTGTTATAACAGGTGAACATGTCAACATGTGATTGATCTAAATTAAAAAATAATAAAAATAAAAACCCAAAACAAACCAGTCAACCACCCTAACTCCCACCAAAAATCAACCAACTACTCCCATTTACCACCAAAATCTGCCGCCTATCCCTCTACCACCCATCTAACCCACCCTTGACCTCTGAAACCACCAACCCAGCCCACGCCAACCGCAAAACCACCAACCTAACCTACAACAACCCTCGAAAACTAACCCTCTATTTGAATCCGCCGCTAGAACCGCCCCTCCTCCCTTCTCCCACTGTCGAAACGAACAATTTCGAGAGTGGGGAAAGTGAGGAGGGGCTTTTTGGTGGCGGAGGAAGGGACGCTTTTTTTTTTTTTTTTTTTTTTGAATCAATTTTCCAGCGAAGGGGAGGGAAGGGAGGGGAAGGGAGGAGAGTGGTCTAGGGGGTTGGGGTGGATCAAGTGTGTGTGTTTTGGGGGTTAAGAGGGCCTGCCGGCTACTTTCAGAAGGTTAGGGAGGTGGCCGATCGGTTCCAATTGGCTGAGGGTGGCTGGGAACGGCAGCAGTGGCTACCCGACCGGGTTGGCTGGGAATCTGCTAGGATTAATTTATTTTTATTTTTTTTTTGTTTTCTTTTTTGAAGGATTTTTTTTAATTTTTTCAATTAAGCCAATCATGTGCTGACATATGGCGTTTAAAAAAATAATTTTCGACACGTAAACCAATGAAAAATTGATTTGGGCTGCAATTTGCAATTTATTATTACTAGTGGGATGCAATTTGTAATTTATTCTTTAAATGGCTGCAATTTGTAAACTATATTCTTTAAATGACTGCAATTTGTAAACTATATTCTTTAAATGACTTCAATTTGTAATATGTAATTAAATCGCAAGTAGAGGTAGTCACAATACCCAGTTACTCACAAAGTCACAAGTGTGAAATTTCTGGACTAGTACTTTATTTGGGTTTTTTTTAGAACACTTTATTTGGGTTCAGTATACAGTATTTTATTTCAAGTCAATCGTGACTAATAATCTCTCTGCAATCTATCAGGTACTGATTTTTAACCTTCGTTGATTTGATCAATTGGTAAATAGAAATATGTTCAGTTTTCGCATCTCGAGCTTAATTCATTGTTTTGAATGTTCGATCATACTGCCTATTATTATTAGGGGTGAGCAAAAATTTTGGGTACCCGGTTCTGGTCCCGGAACCGGTCAAGACCCGGTGGGTCCGGACCCGGAACCAGTTCAACCGGGACCAATTCCAATTCCAAAAATGAGGACCCGGTTTGTACCGGTTCCAGTTCCAAATCCTAAAATTTTGGACCCGGTACCCACTGGGTACCCGGTTAGATATGATACATAGTAATATAGTATGTGGATTGTTTGTGTTTTCAAGAAACTAAAGAGTTATCTACGGCCCATTATATTTTGATAGCCCAATTGCTTATAAAACTTTCAACCCACTACCAAACAAAACCCTAAAACTCTTAGACTCCCTCTAACATTTCATTCTTACGCCACCTTCATTCTCACTCCAACCTTTTTTTTTCCTCTTTCACAGTACTTCTTTCCCTCTCTTTAATTTCCTTCCTTTAAGAACTTGTTTTCATTTTTGTAACAAGTAAAGGTTTTCAATAGTTTAGGAGATTATTCTTATTTTGGGTTGCATGATTTGAGAATTGCAAAGAACGAAGCAATGGAGTCTTACATTTGGGGATTTTTTTTATTAATTTCATATTGATATTATAATCGTTTACTGATTTTTTTTTTTTTTTTTTTTAATTGTTTACTGAATTTTGACAAATCAATATAATCTAATTGGGGTTTTTAGAAATTAATTTTGTGGTTAAAGTTTTATTGCAATTTAGTTTCAACTTTGGGAAATAATTGAAATACGAACTGGGTACCCGGTCTTGGAACTGGTTCCCACCAGTTCCGGGACCAGTTCCGCCACCACGGGACCCGGTTACAACCAGTTCCAGTTCTGGTTCCAAAATCTCGGACCCGGTTATAACCGGGTCCGGTTCCGGGTCCATTGAAACTGACCGGGTACCCGGTTTTGCTCACCCCTAATTATTATGTTAAGGAAAAAAAAAGGTATTTATGAAATCATGAATTATTTCTTGTTTCAAATGAACAAAATTGCCAGTGTTTTTTTTTTTTTTTTTTAATTGTATTATACATGAATTTGATTAATCAGTATTTGGGTGTGTTTTGATTCTGTTGAATGTTGATGGGTTGTATTTAACTTTTGTTTTACTGATAAAGTAGTGATGGGGTACTGTAATTGATGCATAATTTGTTGATTTGTGATGTGATTCGCAGTTTCTGTATGTAGCGCGATTCATTGGATGGATTAGTTGGTAATAGGTAAAAACTATTTGCTGGATTGGAGCATTGAGAACCAAATTTGACAATTTTTAGGCAATCATGCTGTCTAAAATCTCTATATTTTCTGTTGAATTCCTTTCAGTTGACAGATACTTGTATAAGTCTTAAATTCTTCATGTTTGTTTGCTGAATTTGCAATTAGGTGGTGGTACAAATAGCTGTTCGTAATTCATTCTTTTTCTGTCATTGGTTTTTTCAGCTGTCTCAGATGTTATAGTGACAATCCTTTGTATAGATAGTAGAGGGGTTGTGTTTGTGTGTGCGCATGCGCTTGTTAAGAGAAAAGGGAAGTATGAGCCGAGATAAAAAGAACACAAAAGATGTAAATGATGAGGTTGAAGAATTGCTTAGGGCTGCAGAGGATGCAGCTTTACTAAAAATTAACCTCAACTCACACACGGTTCATGCCTCCCCTTCTGATCTACACCCAGAACTAGAGCTGCGATTCAGGGACCTTAAGACGGGCTCTAAATCAAAGACAAAGAAAGAGAGTGTATCCAGAAAAACACCTCCAACACAGTCTGCTGAAGTGAACAATGAAGTTGAGGAGGATGACTTATTAGCAAGAGTTGCAGCTCTGAAGGCCTCTTTGCCTAAGCCATCTCCCTCCATTTCCTCTTCGTTTGTGGGTGTTGAGACATCAGATGCTTCTGTTGAGGATAAGCTTGCTGGTGGCAGTTTGGACAGTAAAGCTGTCATTGACGATGAAGAGGAAGATGAAGTAGAGAAGGTTATAAGGTGGGCTATGGATGCGGCGTGTCTTGATCCATCTCCATCTTCTGATGATGAGTTAGAAGATGATACACAAGATGATGATTCTGATGACAATGAGACGAGTGATGAAGATGTTGAGAGCTCTAAAAAGAAACCAAAGGGGAAACGCAAATAGTAAGTTGCTGCTATATCCTTTACTTTTCTCCCCTTGTGTTTGTGGTGCATTGGTTCATAGCTTATATTATGCAGTAGGCCAATACAGATTTCTCATCATTTGATGCATGGGAATTTTTTGTTATGTAACTCCAAATATTCTACTTAGTACACTCCATATTATTCATGCTATTATTTAGCAATAACAAAGGGAGGAGTGAAATTAAATAAACACGGCTTTATTGTAATAGCTTAATGGGGAAGTAGAAAAGTGAGGAAGATATTGATGCCAACATTTGCACTTTCTGAAAAGCTTGGAAAGTCTTTTTAGTTCTTTCCCTAAAAGTTAGTGAAATGGCATCACAGCGTTGTGAATGGAACAATGTCATTTCATACCATTTGCTAGCAGTGTAGTTTGGTATCACAAAATCAATGGCCCTCCCTCTCTTTGAACCTTGTCATAGGTTGTGCTTGGAGAAAGGTTGAAAACAGCCATTACGAGTAGCCATTGTATGAATTTTTTGCTTTTATAGGTATTGCCTAGCCACAACTTATAGAATCATGGGAAGGGTTCTGTGCTTTGCCCCCCCCCCCCCCCCCCCCCCCTCCCTCCCAAAAAATGGCTATAACTTAAGATTCAGAGCAAATATATTGGCAATAAAAGGAATTGAGGCGATGCATCCTTTGTTATGATGGATTGTTAAATAGAGGTCAATTTGATATTGATGTAGTATGTAAAGCTAGAACATGAATGAATGTCAGCATCTGATAGTTTACATTATCTTCCTCATTCACCAAATTTTAGTTACATTTTTTTTGAGAAATCGTACATGTTGCTTTTACAATATCTGTTAGAATTGTTTCATAAATACATTTCTATAATACAAAGTTGCAGGAGTTGCCAAACCAGGCAAGTATTGAAATGAACGTTGTTATATAACTGATCTATTGGAAAAATCCATCTGTATTGACATCCTTAGCTTTGCCTTTTTGCCTCCTTTTCAGCCTGCAATGTTTTGTAAGCATATTAGTATTATGTTAGATAAATTATGACTGAGAAACAGGGACAATATAGAAGTTATAGATTAAAAGTTGCATCTTACTGCTCTGACAACACGCTCGAATGCATCAGGCCCATATCTCTCAATGTAGCGCTCAACAGATTTCCGAGCATCAAGAGACATCAATTGGAGCACTTGACGGTGGCCCTGAGGATAGTTGGAATTAACTGACAACCCAAGCTTCACATACTTGCGGACGTAGTTCTCATAGATGTATGCAGCGCCATTGAAGATTGGTAGCACCAACCACATGCAAAACAAGAGCTTAACATATGGCCAGAAAGGAAGCCTGCAACATTTTGGGAAATTTATTTTAATTGACTTGGCTTTTCTTATTGCTAATACATTATATGATCACCATTTATCGATCCGTAAATACAGATACCATTGAAGGACTCTCCAACATGAGAGCTCAAAGAGAGTTGTCAACGAGTAAAGAACCCAGTATGTCAGCCATTGTTGATCATCCAGTGTTGAAGGGCTCTCAATTGCTCGCATAGATGCATATCTGTTATATAGCAATCTTCAATATTGCACTTTTCTGAATGATTTTCTGCTAATGAAATAACTATTGAAGTATAACTTACAGTGGATACAGAAGCATCAGCCCAGGCCTGAAATGGCACAGGAACAATCAAGTTTCAATAAAAATAAATAAAAAATTCAGGCGAAAATAGAACAACAAATAACTTGTAAACTAGAAGTCCAAAAAAAGGAGGGCTAACCCAATAAGTGCATCGAAACTCATAGCAATTTTTGCAAGAATACCCATGTCTGCAGACTGTTATGCTCCTGTTACAGTTTTCGGCTTCAGATAGAAATAAGCAAAATGAGATATACAGAGCTTTAATAGAGAAGATGGGATTTCTGGGTTTATATGATAACTGTTCATATTATGAAGCAAAGGATAATTGTTGGGTTAAACCAAAGTCTGGTGTTGGCCCAACCAACAAGAAAGGGTAAACTAAGATCAAGGAAAGAATATTTTCATTTGCTAAAAAGTTCAACTCTCAAAGGTAGTTTGATGAAGAGAAAAGGTTGTTGGTGGATATAAAGTTAAGTAATGCCTTTTTAGCCTCTTCTATTTTATTCTCTCAAAGGCAACTCTAGCATGATGCTTGGGATTTCTTGAATATGCATGGTACCATGCATGGGTATACCGCTGGATTTTTATCACATTAGTTTCAATTTGTACAAACACACAATTGAGACGTTTGTAGGAAGAATCAATCTCTAGTACCTAAGATCACAAGCTAACGCATCCACTGGTGGAGCTATTAACGGGCCTGGGTGGCACCGGCCCCGGCATTTTTTTTTATTATTATTTTTTTAAATTAAAGGTGTGAATTTATAGGTAAAATACAATTTTAATGCAATATATAACGTCAAATTAGCATTGTCATAATGGTAATTCATTTTTTTTTTATTATTATTTTTTTAAATTAAAGGTGTGAATTTATAGGTAAAATACAATTTTAATGCAATATATAACGTCAAATTAGCTTTGTCATAATGGTAATTCATTAAATTTGTGTTACAAGTCTTGGGTTCAAGTCTTTATGCAAGCATTGTTAAATACAACAAAGCTTTGTTAAAAATCGTTTATTAGGGTTAATAATCAAACTTGAAAAAAAATTAAGATTAGGGTTACAACGAAAAGTCGAAAATTGTGTACAATTGTCATTTTACAATTAGGGTTCACGATAGACCAAATTATATCCACTAATGAGGCAAAGTGGACAACACATATCATTAACAATTTATAAGATAATATTGGTTTTAATTTTGTAATCATGTTATTTGTTTGAGGGAATTATGATACTAAGTTACAATGTCCTTGCCATTATACAAATACTGCCACCCATAAGTAAGATTTATTTATTTATTTTTTTTTTTTCAACCAAAAATTCTCAAAATCTAAAGGCTTGTTTGACATCGTCTTTTTTTTTTTTTTTTTTTTTAGTTTTCAGTTTTTTTTTTTTTTTTTTTTTTAAATAAAAAACCAAAAACAGGAAGCAAGATAAAGGTGTTTCCACTTTTCTTGTTGTCAATTTTCAAAATTATCATGATCTTAATAAGTTTGACTAATTTTTTTTATTCATTATAAGATATATATCATATGATTCGAAAAAAAAAAAAACAGAAAATCACAATAATGCCAAACAAACCCTAATCACTCTCTTTTATTATTTTATTTTATTTTTGTTTTTTTTATTGGAAATGACCTCCAAATAACTTCAAATCTTTCTGGAAAAAAAAGATCATTTTATAATTTCTACTTATACTACTTATTTGTGCATTAAAAGTTTAGAACATATATACTCTAGTTGCCAAATTTGTGAGAAATCACATAAAAAATGTCGCAAGAAACCACATTTAATTAATTTATGTTGATTATATAATAATTTTTATAATCTACATCATATAATACAAAGATTTAAATCCAATATTTTAAATTATGTATTTTTTAAAATTATATTATCACCACAAGTCCAATAGTACGAAATATCTATACTAATATAAAAACATCCATGTGCCATGTATATCCTTTTAAATTACGCCATAACATAAACATTTCATAACGCCACATCACCTACATATAAGGTTAAGGCGATTCAAACACCCAACTACCACTTATGACAAAGTTGGCTATTTAACCATCTTAACCCATTATCAAGCGTGTTATAAATATGAAAAAAAAAAAATGTACATGTATATAAGTGTAAACCACATGAAAAAAAAAAAAAAAAAAAAAAAAAAAAAAAAAAAAAAAAAAAAAAAAAACTTATTCAATAATGTTAATTTCAGATTTCAAAGTGGTTAAAAAAAATACCACAATTGCACGATTACAGAAGTAACAACCCAGGGTAACGCCCAAACTACTCACTAGTTTAATGTTGTATTATTGAAGTTTATTAACAAAAAAGCATTCACTCTCACTAGTACGAAATATGTTTGTGAAGCGAACAAATAATACAATCATCAAAGGTAATCAAAGTAATATAGGTGATTAGTTCAAAAAAAAAAAAAAAAAAAGGTAACATAGGAGAATGGTGTTAAAATCAAAGTGTTACAAGTAAAAATAAAAATGGACACCATATGAACCCTTAGTTTCTCCTCTTTGAATCAGAGCAAAAATTTGTACATCCAAATGACACTTCGATAACCTTTTCTAAATGACATAAATTAGGAAATTTTAAAATGGAAATCAAAATTAGTGCAAAGTAAGAAAGTTATGCTATCATTTGTCATTACTAACAACAGAACCCGAAATAGTTACATTCCTCAACTGTACAAGGATCTCATTTCAGAATGTAATCTGTAAGACCAAATATATACTGAGAAAACTGTCTACCACACAGAGGAGCATTTTATTCTCCTAAGAATCCTAATAATATAAGACAAGTACTATCAACCATCTTTCACTTGAGATATGGGTATCACAGAAGTTGAAATGGCCAGTTGCACTCTCACAGAAGACCTGTCTCATATTTACAGGCGTATAACCTATTCAGTAATTCATTTTAAAGGGTCTTCCAACTTACTTTCTTACACATCAGATTCAATAGAAACTGAGATAAATTCTTGGCAAGTCAGAAAGAATGGTAGGAAGAAAAGCAGCTTTAACAGCCCGCGGTCAGAGAAATATTTAGGATGTACAGAATGATTTAAATTCCTATGAAAATAATGCACATTCCAATTGGTAGTCATCATCTAACTATTGAGGTGGACGAGTGGCTGCCTGAATCAATAGGAGCTTTCTTGCCCAACTTCTCTAGCATCCGGAAGCATCCAAAAGGTCCAGACTGTCAAATCCAGAGGGTGAAAAGATGTCAACACATAAAACCTTCACAATACAGATGTATTATCAACTTAAAAGACAGAGAAATGTCACTCCTATTATCTAGCACATGATAGGGGTTACTAGAGAACGTTGGCAACAAAAAGCAAGATATAACGTTTCAAGATGTTATCTGGAAGCTCCTTGTATGGACTAAACGCTGTTTTAGCTGGCATATAATTAAGAAAGATGTGTATGCATCAGTTATGGAATTCTTTGATTCTCATTTACTGAGGCAACTAAATTGTACCGCAGTTACTCTCATTTCCAAGGTTCCTAATCCTACTACGGTGAAGGATTTTCGCACATTAGCATGCTGTATTGTTATTTACAAGATCATTTCTAAGATTTTAACTCAGAGAATGCGAGCTGTTATTGATGATGTAAGTTTCAAACTGGTTTCATTACTGATAAACATACCTCTGATAATATGCATGATCAAAGTGGATCTAAAAAAAATCTATGACTCCATTGGATGGAGTTATCTAAAGGATGTCATGAACTCATGACTGAACTTGGTTTCAGTAGATTTTTGCTCGTCTTTCTAATGTTTTTAAATATTCTCTTAAATGGCAAGCCTTGTCCTCCCTTTGCTGCTAAAAAAAGGTTTGAGGCAGGGTGATCCCACGTCTCCGTTCCTTTTTACTATTGAAATGGAAAATCTCACTCGTTTGCTGAATAAACTGAAAGATGATCCAAATTTCAAATTCCATCCAAAATGTGAAAAGCTTGCCACTACACATTTGATGTTGCTGATGATCTATTATTGTTTGCCTGAACTGATTTCCAGGCTTTTAGTATGTTTTCTCATGCTTCTGGTCTTGAGGCTAATCTTGACAAGAGTAGTTTGTATTTTGGTCTTCATATTCCATTGATGATTTTCCTTTTAGATATTTGGGTGTTCCTTTATTCAAGCTTGATTATAATCAATGCAAAACTTGAGTTGATAAAGTGACTGTAGAGCTCAGTCTTGGACAGCTAGACACCTCTCTTATGCAGGTAGATTGCAACTTTTTAAGGCTATTCTGCTCAGTTTGCAGTCCTGTTGGTGCCAGATTTTCATTCTGCCCAAAAAATTATCAGAGAAATTCAGGGTGTTTGCAGGGTTTTTATTTCTTTGGCTGGTACTATTTGTTCTTCTAGGAAGGCTCTTGTTGCTTGAAAAGAAATTTGTCTTCCTAGGCTTGCTGGAGGTTGCAATGTGAAGGATATGATTACTCAGAATCAGGCTGTTGTCACCAAGCTACTTTGGGCTATTTTCCATAAGAAGGATAGACTTTGGAGTAGATGGGTTGCTAGTTATTATGTCAAAGGCAGGAGCATTGATAGCTTTGTTTGTCCTGTTAATACGTCTTGGTCCCTCAAAAAAGGCTTTAGGGCTAGGGAATGTGTTACCATTGCTGGTGTTTGGGATAATATGATTAAGAACGGTCAATTCTCCATCAAGGAGACATATAAGAAGATCAGAGGTTCCTTTCCAAAAATTCCTTGGTTCAGAATTCTTAGTCTCAATACAGCCACTCCAAGGAGTAAATTTATTACTTGGTTGGCTCTATTGAAAAGGCTCTTGACTCGTGATAAGTTGTGTGTAATAAACTAACACGAGGGGTAATATGGGTAGTCTAGTATTATTAGGTAAATAGTACTTAGTGTTAGTACATATAGAGAGAGAGAGAGAGAGAGAGAGGAAAAAAGTACGCAGAATTTGGGAGTGAATCCCTGAGAGAGTTGTGACCTCAAGTCACTATTTGGAGAGTTGTGACCTCAAGTCACTATAGACTATAGAGCTTGATAGGCTAAACCTATCGATTGTGTAAACCGTAGTTTTGTTAATCAAAGCCTAATCTTTCTTCTCTATCTTACTGTTCTATTGCTTATACTCTGTTGTGAGATTGTGCTTGGCTTGAATCTATTAATTACATTGTTGAAGTGGAAAGTAGTTGTAAGTGATATGTGTGGTCTTTCAGTCTTTGTGGTTCTGACCAGGATCTTTTGAACATTTATTTTTCAAATGTTCCTACTCTGATACTGTTTGGTCTCAGGTTCTGGGCATGCTGAGTTTTCATAGACCTGTTGCTAGTTTAACTAAGGAGGTTTCTTGGGCAGAGAAAGCTGGGAAGAGAAATGGTGACAAACATAGGCCGTACTTCATGAGTTGATGTACTTTGCAGAGGGAATTTATCAAATCTGAACTCAGAGGAATAGGAAGGCATTCAATGATAATGTGAAGCTCCAACTGCAGTTTATTACAGTTGCAAATAGAGCTAATGATTGTCAGAGAAAGCTTATTGTTCTTAGTTGCTTGCATATGATGACTTTTATTCTCTGCCCTTCCTATAAGGTAAGAGTTTATTAGTGCCATTGCATTTTTTAATCTTGTGGTTTCTTTGTCCTGGTGGTTTGAATGTAATGATCTTTATTTTATTTGCTGCCAAAAAAAAAGACCTACATTTCTGGCAGCATTTGAAGATGCAATATTATTAAGCCCTTGATTCATTTTCAATTTTAATAACTTGAGTATAGCAAAGATACTAGCAACCATAGTATAAAATAACTCACCTTCCAGCGTCTCTTACGATCCAATATATTTTCAATAACCTCCAACCTACTTATTATTTGTCTGAATGATGGCCTCTTCATTGGTTTGTCATTCCAGCAGTGCTCGATCAATCTGCAAAATATATTCAAGTCAGCACAGTAGACTATACATTAAAATATTGAATAAGCTAATTATCTTCAGCAAAAATCACTGCATGCCCCCTGCTATGCTGGACACCCAGTAGCTTATACCCTTAAGATACAAATACAAAGAACATACATGCAAGAACAAATCTAAAATGAAATATTCTAGAGTAATCTCTAATCTAATAGCAATGAAAAGCAAATAAAGAAGACCCAACAAACAAATTACTGCATGCAATCATATGTCAAAGCAGCATGTGTGGTCACATACACTACACAAGCCATTGTTACGAGATATACTCCCCATGGGAACTTCAGTATCAATGCGCTGTTTTACGATAGAGGTCAGCGCAATCAATGTCAATCAGCTTCAAGCTTCCCTCACATGAAGCCTTTACATATGCAGGATCACCCATAATCTCCAATTTTACCCCAACAAAGATTATACCAAATATTGCCCCTTCATTCATTGCCAGTTGAATTTACAAGATAAAGGGACATAAAGGCCAAATAATTCCTGCCTAATAAGCCCTGTGTTCTCTAATTCTCTTCACCTGAAGACATGGGTGTCAAAATTTTATTTAAGTTAGATCTGGCTGTTTTGAATATTCTTCGCACCAACTACTAGGCAGGATCTACACCTTTACTGATACAGATATATACCAAATACTTTCAGACATAGATTAAATAAACATAATACCTATCACAAGGGAGATAATCTTCAAAAGTTTAATTAAAATTATAGGATTTAAGCATAGTTATCAATCTTATCATCAAACAGAATTTCTGGTCATTGCATTAGATGACATGTACAAAAGATTTAACAGAAATTCAGCCAAGCACTGCAAAAAATTAACAGATGTATATCTAACACTTGCCACCATGATATTAGTAAAGTAGTAACTTCTTTAGAACTTAACCACAACCTTACAGGAAAAAGGCAGACAAAAACTGCAATAGCTCTCCTCCAACTTATTAATAAAGAGAGAATAAAACCTTGATACTTACTCTTTTAATCCAAGAGCATAATATTTGGCTGGAGCTGTAAATGGTGGGCGTTCATTTGAACAATATGCCTTAGCTACTTCCTCTTCTTGCTTTGATTCAAAGGGAGGGCATCCTTCGATCATCTGAAGGCACACATGACAGTAAACCAAAAGCCAATAAGAAACTGAAATTTATGAATGTAAATGATAAAAAACCTCCACAACCACAAGTCTAAAGTTTAAAATAACGAGCCCAACAATTCCAGATGGGAAAAACAGTCCATATCACAAGCCATCATAATAAATCTGAACTTCAGTAGATTCTTAAGTTTGAACTGATAGTTATGTAGTTGTAGCATGCATTTAACATCAACCAATACAGCCTATACAGAACCAATATGGCTGATACAGACCCATACATCTCAAATGGGATTGATGCAACAGCTAGGTGATACAGGGTCCTCAAAATACATCATGACAATAACAATTCATTAGCACTGTGGAAAAGCACACATCTACATTTGGCAAATTCCAACAATCAAGCTCGCAAGGTTTTAGTCGAACTCTTTACACACCATAGGGACACTTGGAGGGATCAAGTAATTCTTATAGCCAACTTTTGTTAAAAACACCGGCTTCTCTAGATACAGACATAGATTAATGGCCCCAACTAGGTTTAGCTCAAAAAAGCACCATGTATACAAGGACATCAAATAAAGGTCACGCTTATAAATAAACTACAGCAAATGCCAAGGTTGCCAGCACATATGGGTCGTTTCATAAAGCAGTTATTTCTTTCGTTGAAGGATCGGATCAAAAGGAAAATAATTTAACGGATGAATTTACATATCGTGGGAAGGCAAATCGCGTTCAATAGATGGTGGAGATCCAAAAGGTACACATAAAGGATAATGGAGTGTTGAATGAAGTAACGATCGCTAAACAAGTTTGTCAGCTATTTGAGAATAGAAACTCACTCTTACCAGATGATCTTAAAGCATACCACTCTCACGTGGCCTCATGAAAGCATTATAGGGTCTAGTTTAGCTATATGTGGTGAAGCCTTTGAGAATTAGGGAACTATATAAGTCTTTGTGGAAGGTTATTATAGGCTCTTTGCTACTCCCTCCGTTTTTAAATTAATGCATCACTTCCTTAAATGAAAATATCCATCTATTACATTATTTCTCTCCCATCCTACTAACTTTACTTGCAATTTTATATGTTTTCTATCTCTTCTCATGGTCCCCAATTCCCCACATGTATACTCACACTACCTTTATGTGTGAATAAAATATTCCCCACTCCCCTTTTATAAGATAATAATTCTCGACTTCACCCACTTGCATACTAGAATACTCACTTTAATTCATTGGCCTAAAACTTTGTGCATAGACAAGTAATGCACTTATTTTAGAATGGAGGGAGTAATACATTAAGTGTTTAGAAAGGCACAGTTGCCAAATCTATTGTAGCTAGGGATGAATTCAACAAATGTATGACAATTAATCATCTCATAGACACTAAAGCATATGTTTAGAGGACATAATTTGCTCATAGGCTTTTCCAACTAAAGAAAATAATACATAAGAAGACAAAACCTTAGTCAACAGTGTACCAAAGAACCAATTAACATAGCAGTACAACACAAATGGTGGGTCTACAATGTGGCATGCATTTCACTTATCATATAATTCATTCCATCAATCACAATGCTAATAAAAGATACATGAAAGTTCTCATTCCGATATGTAAAAAAAATACACCACCAGGAATTGGGTGTGTACCGCACAAAATCAATCAATTAAATGGACATTATGCTTTAATGCCCTTAATATCATCCCATGATTTTGTTTTCAGGAGAAAAAGGCCAAGCTTCAAAGTAAACCAAGCAACCTATCCCCCAGCCCACAAGGCAAGCCTCGAGTAAATATAATACTTATCTATTCCAATTGTCAGCATTTGGTAAGGAGAAAAAATAACTATAATCGAGAAATAGTCAAACTTGTAATAAAAGCTTTATATTACTCTCTCTATTTCAAAATCACAACTTCGGATGTTCATCTATTTCCAATTGATTACAATACTTCCTAATTTGACCAGGTCCCACCAATATCTAATTATTTCTATCTCCTCTTGCATACCTCACTAAAGATGCAAATATAGGAAGCAGATTTTTCTGGATGACTACAGGAGAGTTTTTTTTGGATGCTATATTCTAGGTTTATGCATCCGAGACCATCCTTTCAGAAATAAAGTTTTGGTGTTGCTGTTGTCTCTCTCCCTCTCCCCTTGTATGCCCAACAAATTAGTGGAAAGTGTGTAAAAATAATAAGACAAATCTTCTCTCACATGGAATACAAAATTTTACTCACTGCACTAGCTTTCACATGATATAATTTCCCCCACGGCATTAACTTTTACATTTGAAAGTACTCCATTGGCTTTTTCAAGTGCTACACTAGGTTGTGCATGGAGTTTTAGGATATTAAGCAAGTGAGATTTGGTTTGCAGTACTGATCACCATAATATCAACAGGCACAGCCTTAATCTAAACCGTTTAGCAGGCCAACACATTTCTTCAGACTTGGCTAAACGTGAAACAAATATTGTGCACAGCAGCACAGGTGAGATGCAAAGGTACAGAGGAATTACATTCAATGGCAGGTCTTTATTTACTCAAAAAAGACTACAAAACCTATATTTTAAACGTATTTTTAGTCATCAAATCTTGACTGTATGCCTGCCAAAAGATTCAAGGTAGAAAATGGAGTTGGGAGTTTCAAACTCTCAAACAAGACTCCATAAACTAGTAGCTATCAAAAAGAAGAGTTATAGCGAGACAGAAATAGTTAGAACTATGAAGTTGGTACCTTCAAAATTAAAGTTAATGCTGATGTGGATGAGAGGACAGGAGTTAAGAATTTTTTTCCTACATTTGACAGGGCTGTTGCTGTGCTTTTTATTAGAATTAGCAGGTGCATAGTAGTTTTCCTCATGTCAAGGATTGTAATTCAGATTTATATGTTGAGGAAAAAATAGCCTTATTATCTTTGTATGATTCTCCTCTAAGAATGATGTCATGTCAACTCTAGAAAGATAGTTTCTTCAATAAGACTTCCATTTTTCATAAAAGAAGAGCAAGTATGAGTAAAAGTATCTAGTGTCACGTAAGTTGAAATCTTGCATAAAATTTGGGAATATCCTAGGATACTTGCAGCCTAGCAAACATAGAGAGCAATACTTCCTCTGTTCTTTTTTAGTTGACATGTTTCTATTATCACATTTGCCAATGCATAACCTAAATCATTTATATCTTTTATTACCAATACGTAAAAATAATAAAAATTTAAAATCTTGATAATATATTAAATAAATGATATTTTATTAAATAAAAGGTGTGATGTAAGCAACTCCTAAACTCCATTCAATCAGACACACTGTTCCCAAAACTCTTGACAGACCGACCACTTACAGTACCAGCATCTCAGAAACAATGTAAGATATGGGAAGGAAAAGCTAGGATCTTACTTCTTGAATTATCAAGGCAAATGAAAAAACGTCAACTTTTGTGTCATATTCCTCTTTCTTAAAAACCTCTGGAGCCACATATCTCCCTGCCAGGCAACAACCAGCATAAGTTTTGAGAAACGGGTTAGAATAGGGGGGAGGGGGGAGAACAATTAATTACCTAGTAACTCTTTTATTTCCATTCATTTATAAGTCCAGGAGTCAATATATTTTCATGAACTTCAATTCATTGACAATAATAGCAGCAGAGATGAAAATACTTCAACAAATATGCAATCTAACTACAAGGGAAAGCAAGTTCATTTCAGATGATATGTTGATTATTCAGGCACTTTAACGGAAGCACATTATATGCGCGAGAGATGTACAAAATCGACAAATAAATTGTAACAGAAAAGGAGGTACCTTAAACAGATTTTGGCAAAAAATTGGTAGGAGAGGGCCATTTTCCCGAGGACATTTTTTCAAACAAAAGTAGAAAGTAGTAGTGGATCCTCTTTCAGAATTTTTTTTGTCAAAATGGTTCATGTATTCCAAGTTTCCAACTTACCACCCTCCCAGATTGCTCTTTTCCTACTCCCTTGTGTGAAGCACTTTGATAGAGATTTTTTTATGAACTAATTTATAATGCTTAACTTCCACGAGAGAGAGAGAGAGAGAGAGGAGAGGGGGGGGGGGGGGGGGGGGGAGGAGGGACATTAATTTGATATTTTCGGAAACAATTTCTCTTAGTTCAATAATTTTCAAAAATGTAAATAAGTTTGTAGGTCTCTCAAACAACCTCTCATTATCCATACATGAGCACAAGAGCCAGGTATATATCTGAGTGTTTGACTCAAAATTCTGGACACTGGGGTATTAACTTAATAAATGTAAGGACATGGCAATCATGAAACAAACATAAGCAATCCTTTTTCAAAAATCTTTTGCATGTGCCTTCTAAATAACTGCTACATACCCACAAACATTACAGGGAAATTGGTTTATCAAATTCTTGTTCCCGTTTAAAACTCATCTAAAGCCACACTTGCCAGCACATATTGCATTGATTCTCTTCTCTATTCAAATTTTCTACCAACATGTGCATTAGGATGATTGAAGGGTCCAAGTGAGAAGTGAAATGTCCAACAAGAGATTCATACCCTTATCGCTATACGTGTATTCCAAAAATGAAAGTCATAATTCAGCTATGAAAATAATAATATATTAGGTGTTTAAATTTGAAAGCACCCAACTCTCTAGACATATTTCAGCTACTTTTCCACAACCTCACTCATTATTTAGCATCACTCATTATTTAGCCTTTCTAGTGGTTCACTCTTTCTCGTCTTCCTCTCATATCCCGTTTTTGGAGGAGCCTTTTGTATACTTTAGCAGATATTCATATTCAATATTTGCATTAGATGATAAAAGCAGTATATCCTTTATAAGATCATAATGACATATATCAATAAGTAGAGACATCATCATACAATACACAACTAAAAACATTAATTTCCAAATATAAGAATTTAGCAGAATATTGATAACCAGAAACAAATTTAAGAGGTAGAAGACTCACATGAGAATTCTTGACACCACATAGGCTCATGTTCTCTAACTGTTGTTGAGACTTTCAGCAGCTTGCTCACGCCAAAATCTGCAACTTTTAGATGCCCAGAATCGTCCCGCAGTATATTACTGCCATCTTAACCAATACAGAGTAAGAATGCTTCCATTATGCATAGCTTCACATTCTTTAAAAGAACAACTTGAAAATGAAAGTCAAGATGATAGAGAACAAGTTAGAAAGACATACGAAGGCTCAAGATCTCGGTGTATAATTGCTGGTCTATTTTCGTGCAAGTAATTCATTCCCCTGCAATATAATAGTCTTTCAAATCTAAAGCAAATTGCATGCCCATCATATCAATGAAAGCTTCACCAAATCTATTATGCAGTTTCAGAGCCTACCTAAAATGATCTCGATCCTTATTATCCTGAATCAAACTTTTAAACAATAAAAAGCACAAGAGGAAGCGTAAAGCATTCTCAAATGTAAACCTAAAGTTATACAGTTTAAGATTATGGAAGCCTAAATAGCTCTATTAAACCTACATTTAATCAAAGACATTACATAGTCTGACAAAGCTCCCATTTAGCCGGTTTGGATTGGAGAGCAGCAAATCTACAATGATAGATTCAGCACTAAAACTACTAATCTTCACAGCATAATCCACACCACCCAAGAAAAATAAGGTGATTGGTGTCCTTTTTTTTTTTCTCTTAGTCTAGATCAAAGAGTATTCGTAATAAGTTTGCAGTCTAAAGAGCAAGAATCACAAGCAAACATACACAATCCACATAATTGACCAAAAATGATCCTTCCACATAATTGCAATTCACATAATCTTCCTCACACTCGGCTTCCCAAGCCAGCCCCTCCCTGTCGGGATAAAAATACTTTGGAAGTGGAAAAAATCAAAGTCATTGATTTATGTTGATTAAAGACCACAGATTGCACTCCATTACTTTGAAGGTGTTGACCAGTACACAAATATAACTAGAGTGCTAAGGAGAAAGGACTGGAACTAATCAGACCTATAGCTCAGTCAAAGCTAGCCTTGAACTTGGTTCAGCTAAGCCTTAAGGCTACATTGATCCCAAACTCCCAATGCTTCAAATCTGGTAACTTATTAAAGGGAGAAGTGCAAAATATCAAGATATACATTCCATTTTAATTCTTTCTTTTATGCTCATCACAAGTTACTCGCAAAATCCTCAACAGATTTTAAATTGCCATAGACCATGATTACAATATAAAAACCTTAAAGACTACTGACGCATTGAAGAAATATAGGAAGATGCACAAAAAGAGATAGCTTAGAATTTTTTGTCTGCCTCTCTCTTTTTCGTTGTTCATTGAGTATCATGCACATGAAACACAAAAGCATGAATAAAAACATATCGTAGTTCGATTTCATATGCAGACAGGAGAAGCCACCTTGCAATATCGAGAGCAAACTTCACCGTAGTTAACGGCTTTAGAGCACCTTTCCGTTTCAGAAAAGCACGAAGATCCCCCTACATACAGAACAAGAAAACTGTAAATGCTAGTTTTATTTCAAATAAAGAAAATGTTAAATAATACAATAAAAGAAACTGATGCCATATGGTACATAAAATAAAGATGATCCTGAAAAGGTCCTTGAAGCATGAAAGTATTAATACAAAGAAACTACTTTTTCTGTTTTTTATTACTTGACGAGTTTCTTTTTGGCACACAAATTAAGGAGAAGTGGGAAAAATATGCTAAAGACAAAAATACCCTTACTCATCCTTACCCCCACCCCCACACTTCTCCTTAATTTTTCTTCTTGCCTCGTATAGATCGACAAATTCCACTGACATGGGTCTGAGTGTAAGCCTCCAATAGATTGATGAAATCAATCGACATGGGTTTGCGATGTAAGCCTCCAATAGAGCAACGAAATGAAAATCTTAATTCTATCTCGTGGTGATGGTGATGGTGATGGTGATGATGAGGGTTTTGATGTGTTGATGCGAAAGAGGAGGTTATATTTAGTTGTGGTGGCGGTGGTACGATGTGGAGGGAGGAGAGAGAGAAAGAGATGAAGAGTGGAGGAGGAGGTGGAGGTGGAGGTGGAGGTGGTGGTGGTAGTGAGGAACGAGGTATGGTGCAATGAATGGAGAAGAGAGAAATTGGAATATGGTCTGTTAATTGGGTGTGACTTGTGGGAGAGGAGAGAGATTGCTCCCATACAAGGAGGAGAGAGAATAAAAGTATGGGTAAAAGTAAGACTGACAATTCACCATAAAAAAAAACATGCGTAAAATAGAATGGAGGTAGTATAAAATAATTCTTTCCCACAAAGAGCCTTACCACATCACAAACAGCAATGCATGCAAGGTCACTACATCTTACTCAAACCCAATGTAGAAGCTATACCAACTCACTCCATCCTCACAATATCACAAGACACAAAGAATAATCCAAACAACCAAATCAGAATGCAAAGATAAGTGGTTTCTGGGTTTTAAAGTTACCACTTGCTAGCACAAAGCGCACACAGTTGGGAGAAAGGTCTCAATTTGATTATCATTAGTATGAATCTTATGCAAAAAAACTTGAGTCCAGAATAAAAAAAAAATCGCCTTTTTCTAACCTTTGAATTTCATTTCCAAACAATTCAGAAGGGCTAAACATCAAGTAGTTTGCAAGAGAGTACAAAAAGCGTACAAGAAAATGCACCATGCATATTCAGCCACTGAACTCTTCAATTTGACCAACAATAATTTCAGAGCACAACACATCTACACTGGAGACTCAGGCTAAAGCCAAGTTCTCTTCAACTTATTCAAATAATATTCAATAAAAATATTTTCACTTCTGTAAAAATAAGTTAAATAGGTTTTAATCAGTAAAAATCAATAACTTCAAGAACAAATATAATAGAGAATCAAAGGAAAAAAAATTAAGTTCACAAAAATAATTTTAGTTCTGTAAAAAAATAATTTCAATTCACCAAAATCAAGGCGAAGAGAATAGGACCTAAAAACCTGACCTCTCTAATTGAAGAGTTCAGGGAAAGAAACAAAAAAGGACATTACCCAGCCATAACTATTTCACCAGAAGCCAAATGGCTCTACTTTAAACCTTACAATGAAAGAAAAGAAAGAGACTTGCATAATGTACCCAGGAGTAATACAAGAGACATGATTCCCTGTTAATACATCCCATTAGTTCTTTTAAAGACCCCCCTTGCTTATTGTTTAAAAGGAAATTGGGCTCCAAAGCAATCTCCATTTATCCTAACACAAGACATTTCGAGACAGTGGATTGCAAACCTAAACCTCTTTTTAACCAAGTGATCACATCTATGCTCCAAATAAAACCATACCGGCATGAATCCTAACAACAGATGCTAGAAAAATGATAAATGAGTGTAACTCAAAACCAGGAACAAAGTATTCCTAATGTAAAGATTACCAAAGATGCTCAGAGTGGGATATGTGAATGCTTAATATTACCAAAGATTAATAAGGGACAACTGCAAAAAATGAACAACAAAGAGAGAGAGAGAGAGAGAGAGAGAGAGAGAGAGAGAGAGAGAGAGAGAAAGAGAGAGAGAGAGAGAGAGAGAGAGAGAGAGAGAGAGAGAGAGAGAGAAAGAGAGAGAGAGAGAGAGAGAGAGAGAGAGAGAGATTTTAAAGCAAGAGATTGTTTCAAAATTAAGAGCAAAAGACATACAAGGGGTAAAAATGAGCCTAACAAATAGAAGAAGAGAGAAGAACGCTGAAAGTGAGTAAAGCTAAAAAAAAAGTAGGTAGAATATATTTAAAGCATAACATCAAGCTTTAACTGTTTCATCATAAACTAGACAGCATATTTTAATGTAATATATCATTTGAAAAATAAGACCTTAGGCAAGTACTCTGTTATAATCATCATTGGGCTACTCTGTGTTACAGCTCCCAAGAATTGTACAACATTTGGATGGCGTATCTTTTGGAGTAATGCTAACTCATCTGTAAATGCTTTTCTACAAGCCAAAGAGAAAATTTAAAAATTAATCAGAGACTAACAAAATTAATTAGAAGACAAATAAATAAGATATAGGGTCAACTCACACTTTTTCTTCATCCATCACCACGTCAATTCCAAGTGTTTTTACTGCAACTTCAATCCCACGCCACAATGCAATGCGGTAAGTACCCTGATATTGAAGAACAAGGGAATGATAATGCTGAAAGTCCAAGCAACATAACCAAAATAATCTGACACCAAAACTATATGTGCCTTACTATAAGAAAAATGATGAGAACATACTACAATCTAAAATGAAAAAATGTAGTATAACTTGATATAGAGTTAGATCATCTTCACTTAATTTAACATTATAACTTCAAATCCTCTCATAAAGCACCAAAAATAAAGGGAAAAACATACTACACTAGCTAGGAAAGCAGCCAATACAAGGTCCCAACCAATTTACAAATTGTCTCAAACAGAGTATACAAACATGAAAACTGAGAATAGATGGCTCATGGCTTTTATTTCTTCCACTTTTTGTTATAGATGGCTTTTATTATTACTCCCTAAAACATGATACATGTGCTGCTTTCTTTCTTCCACCTGCACAGCCAGATGCCAACATAAACATCTGTCACACATCCAATTCAGGCCTGCTTCATCCTTCTATTCTAAGGAACAGAAAAAAAAAAAAATCTAGCATGGCTACCTACAGAAACACACCCACCCACAGAAATCATCATTTTTGGTCATCCAAAAAATGACTCTAACCGGCACATAACATGTACAAAGATCCCTGTGACTATACAACAAATCAATAATCTCCAAAGACTAAGCTTTTTAGCTAAATCAGCTCTGCTTGTGCCCAAAAACCAGATAACATCTATGTTCAATCATATGGAGGTATACATAATGCTAAGTTTCCTAAACTTTGTAATAAACCAGACAGTCACTAAAAAAGTAATATATGTAATAAATAAATGAACATAATTAAGCAAAATGGAAAAACTAGGAAACCAATCTCCATAAGAAAGAGTGAATTCACCAAGTAACCTTAGAAATGTCAACACTGTTGGAAAAGTCGAGCTCACTGGGATCAATCTCATATTCAGGGATTTCAGGAGAATCCACCTATACAGAATTGAACAGGATGTCAATGGGCATAGGGGAAAAAAAGACACACAGACAAAACTAAAATGGTCAACAGATGCAGAAAGAGGACAACAAAACAGAGCACCAAATGCAGACAAAAATCAAGACGTACCTTTGCACCATGTTTCTCCAAAAGCTTGATTACATCTAGATGTTTGTAATATTTTGCATCTGCAAGTGGCTGTTTAAAATAAGGGGGAAAAAGTGAGTTTAACAAAATAATTAATCTCATCCAATTTCTCATGTTCTTTATTGCAAAGTAGATTCAAGGAAAATAATTTCAGAAAATCCAACAATATTTTTTAATTCTTTCAACGGTGCATTTGACGACAATACAGTCTATGCCCCGTCACAATATTGACAACATGGACCATTCCATTACATGAGAGTATAGGACCAATATTGGAACAAAGAACACTAATCCTTATTATTTAAAGAACGTCTAGTCTAAAATTACAAAGTAATTACTATTTCCTCTGTTTTTTAAACTTTTTTTACTTGCAACATTTCTCATTTAACGTTTGTCAATGCATTATGTCAATCACTAATATCTTTAATTACTAATATGTAAAATTGATATGAATTTAATATTGTGAAAGTATAAATTGAGGTAAACAAAACAAGACCTCACATGGATATATTTATCCTTAATTACACATAACAAAGCTAGTCAAAATGGAGTATATGAATAGTGCATAAGTAAAAATGTTGCAACTTGCAAGTAAACAAAAACAGAGGAAGTATTGAATCATTACACACAAAATAAAATATAAATGAATTAATCTAGTTTAATAAGTGACTCGTAAATTTTGTTATTAATTAAGCACAATGATACAAAGTATTACTTAACCAAATAGTATTCCAAAGAGATTGTACAAGCGCAAAAGAAAACCATACTTTACACAACCTACATTGGACTTGATTTAATACCTACCCCGCCAATATAATCCATGAAAGTTGGAATGATCCAGAAAAAAGGGTAAGAAAAAGGAGGTTTTTGCATTATAATCAAAGCATGATGTAAGTTTGGTGGTGTGAATGAAATCAGCAATTAACTCCCATAAGGACCAAACATTGTCAATTACACTAACAACCTACTGAAAGGCCACTAAATGGAGTAAAAAGAAACATGCAACAAAACAATAGTACGGTGGCAATAGCATCAACACCAGTCAGTGGATATGAACCAAAACAAACATAAGACCCCTAAAATGAAGGGGGGAAATCAAAATAGAAATGATGACAACTACGTATTGAAAGGTTCTAATTGGATGAGCAAACATGAAAATCACATTCAATGTGTCTTCCAGACATAATTTCATAGTGATAGCTTATCATAATAGTCAAACAAGTTATGAAATGTTTATGCTTTCGCTTTAGGCCCTAGACACCATTGAACCATGAGGTTACTGCAACAACATTTATTGGGAATTAATCAAATAAACAACTTTTGAAGCTAGCATGCAGCATGCTAATATGCTAAACTATTATGTGGGTTTTGGAGTGAGGTTTTCCACTTGGGAGAAAGGTAAACTTTAATAAATGAGAGGGGGAGACATTTGTCAAGTACAGTGTGATTCTTGTCTTCCATAAGGTCTCAAGATACATGATACCGTCAAGTACTTCTAGTGGCACGTTCCATGTATTGCCAATTAGACTTTATCACTAAGACCAAATTAATACTTCAGGCTCAAATACCAGGTACTGTGCACACATTTCCATTGGATCATGGTTATTCATAATACAACATTAAATGCCAAATCATATAAATTACAAGTACAGCTCCTTGCATCTTTTATCTACTATCAATACCTAAATTTTATTTGATTAAAAATAATATTAACATACATCTTCTAGTAAGTTGCCTCCCGCTCTTTTCCCTATCATACAGGAAAGATTCCCACCTATCTCTATTTGTATCCATCTCACACGGATTTGCTTCATAAGCATGTCACTTCTCAATGTTGTCATGAAAAAGGACAGTGAGAGTACTACGTAAGCCTGGCGGACACAATATCGATTGAATTTAGGACGAACCTCCCTCGTGATTTTATATTTTAAGTTCTAAATGTCTCACTAGTTCTCCCTCGTAACACTAACACAAGTACACAACCAAACTATGATCCATTGCCACAACCAAGTGCAAAATCAAATCCCAATAATAGATTTATAGTAAGTCTACAGCAATAAGCTCCCAAGTCTATAAAACAAATTGACACAATAACATCACATATAAATCATAATATGATCTCAAAAAAGCATAAACAATACATTACAATACTTGTCAATAGTGGAAAATTGTACTCACAGTGCTACCCCAACGATCCTTAGGATCAACCTTGGCGCCGCGTTCGAGCAACAATCGAACAACTTCAGGAAGGCCCTGACAAGAAGCAACATGAAGAGGAGTTCTGGAATCAATATCTTTGAAATTCACATCAATCCCAGAATCCAAAACCTCATTAATCCCTTCCAAATCACCCTCATTTGCCAAGAACATCAGTCTAACTCCTTCCTCATCAAACTCAACGTTCTCGAACAAATTAGGGGAATCATCCTCGCGTTCCGGCGCCATTGAAGACTGTCTTCCATAGCTGAACTTCCCCTGAGATTTCGACTCCATTGATGAAACCCTAGAGTTGGATTAATGGTGAAATTAGCATGTGAAGAGGAAGAAATTGAGGAATTGGAGAAGGAATTGGGAGGAAAGTGCATGGAAAGGAAGAAAGGGGTGGCTTTGAGTGATATTTCTGCTTTCTCTCGGGAGGAGAGAGAAAGAAGAGAGAGAATGAGAGAGAGGGAGTCACGAATCTGAAAATGGGGGAATTTTTGAAAAGTGTTCATATTGTCAGTATGTGGTTTATATATTTTGTCCTCCCAATTTTAAATTTAAATAAAATAAAAATTGTCATAAAAAACAAAAAACCAATTACAAAAATGAACTACTGTAGAACTGAAAATTTTAAGGTCAGCCTGTCCAGAATCAGCAGGAACCTAGGGCTTCGTATAGCAACATGACCAAAGGGTTATCGAGTAACAAGCCGGCGGCGGAGGACATTCCGTTTGAGAAAGAGTATTGGGATTCGGATGGCAACATACCTTTGGATTGTGATTCTGACGATGAAATGTGCCCTAATTTTCTTTTGACAAGAGAAGAAAAGGAAAGGTTAAGAAGACCATGGATGAATGCACTTATTATCAAATTATTTGAAAAAAATTTGAGTTGTGAAGTCCTTTCAAGAGACTGAGGATTAAGTGGAGTTTAAAAGGTGATATTTCCTTGATGGATATAGGGTTTGAGTATTATATTGTGCGATTTACGAATATGGAGGACTACCATTTTGTTCTGACTCAAGGTCCTTGGATTATAGGGGGTAGCTACCTAACAATCCGAAAATGGGTTCCTAATTTTGTAGCTGATGATACTCTGATGAAACATCTTACGGCCTAGGTTAGAATCCCTCAACTATCTGTTGAATAGTTTGACCAGAAATTCCTTCATCGAATTGGCTCACGAATTGGGAAAGTCACTAGCATTGATAAGAATACAGCTTCAATGAGCAAGGGACAGTTTGTCAGGTTTAGCATTGAGGTTGATCTTTCGAAACCTCTTCTCTCTAAGTTAAGACTTAATGTGAGGGTGTGGCGCATTCAATATGAAGAGTTGAAACAGATTTGTTTCACTTGTGGGAAGTTGGGTCACAAGGATAATACTTGTGACATGGAGATCACTCTTGATAAGGCAGGAGAAAAGACACTAAGGAAGAAGAGTATCTATGAACAACAACCTCAAATAGCTTAAGCAAGACCAGAAGAGAAGGATCAATTTGGTGCTTGGATGTTGGTCCAAAGAAATCCACGCAAGCAACCTCATAAAAATAAAGCTAGTCCAGTTTATAATGTTCAAGCCCCTGTTGCAGGTGCTAATGTTGTTAAAGCTACTTCTGGGGCAATGAATCAGAAACAGGTTTCTTTACAGAAAGGTGGTCCTAGCAGCCATAATGTCCCTCAGAGTCGAACCCAATGGAAGCCAATTAAGCCCCAGGAGGAGCAATGGTCCAGATTCAATGTCTTAGAAGTCGATCAGGATATGGAAATGACTGATATAGTCAAAGGTCAAGATGTGGCTAAAGATGTTTATGGCAAGGACACAGAGAATATCTCTTTGGACTCTGATCTGGAATTGAGAGATGCAGTTGCTCTTGGTGAAGATAGCAATAATTTTGTTGCTATGAATAAGGAAAGTCCTTCTATTGGGATGGAGGTTGATAAGGAATATTTTGAGGAGATAAATTTGGGTGATTCTTCAAGGCAAAATCCTATTGGAAACGAAAGTAGAAAAAAGATTGGTGAGAATATTATAAAAGATATGAATTTGGTAAAAGATCCTCTGCCAATTGGAAATTTTTGCCACAATAATTCTTTGCCTAAGATAAATTCACGACAACATAAGGAAAACTTGGATCCCAACCCGAGTAATTCCAACGAGTCAGATGAAGAAAGAATTATTAAAGGAGCATATTATATTGCCTCTGTAACTCCTACTGCCTTGAAGCAGAATTTACATTCTAATTCTCCTTCGATCTTGTACAACACAGTGAATCATCATGACAAGCCCCCTGATCCCAATCATTCTGGAAGTCAAGTGCCCTCCGTCCTACACGACATCCATTGGCATTGGCGAACAAAGCCCAACTCCAACTGAGTACCTTTCTACCACCCCAACACAATCCCCCGGAGATGTTGGCTACCACTCCAACTGAGTACCGTTTGTGGGATATGCTGAGAGATGCGTATCTAACTCTGCTAAATAATGTTCCATTGAACATTTATGAACGTTATCCAAATTTTCTAGCTTTTAATATGTCAATCATAATCATGGTTTGGAACGTTCAAGGGGCTGGCAATAAGCTGGCGGCTATAAGGGATTTAATCCGTATCAACAATCCGACTGTTCTAGCCTTGGTAGACACTCACCTAAGTGGTGATCAAGCACAGAAAGTGTGTGATAGGATTGGTTTTTTTGGTCAACATCGTGTGGAGGCACAAGGGTTTAGTGGTGGAATCAAGGTTTTTTGGAGAGAGGAATTGGTTAAAGTAACTATTATGGATGATCATACACAGCATGTTACGATTGAAATTGAGAAACATGGTGAGGTACCATGGCTGTTTTCAGCAATATATGCGAGCCCTGACTCGAATACCCGCAAAGACCTCTGGCGTGAACTTGAAAATATTAGAGGCAATTATACTGGTCCCTGGATTTTAGCAGGGGACTTCAATGATACTACTAGCTTGAATGAGAGATATGGTTTGAATAATTCTGAAATGCAGGAACGGTGTAAAGAATTCTCTGATTGGATTGATAGTAACGGACTGATTGATTTAGGATGTTCTGGCCCTGAACATACATGGTTAAGAGGTCTTACTCCAACTACTTTTAAATCAGCTGGGCTTGATAGGGGATTGGTGAATGATGATTGGCGAATTAATTTCCCTGAAAGGGGCTGTTAGAAACCTCCCTAAAATTGCCTTAGACCATTGCCTAATACTAATTAGTAGTTCTGGTTTTGCTCCAATCCCTAAAGCTGCAAAGCCTTTCCGATTTCAAGCGGCATGACTTAATCATGAGTGTTTTGATGACTTTGTGAGTACTCACTGGAATAATGATGTACCTCTTGTGCTGTTTCTGAAGAAGTTCGTTGATCAATTGAATGACTAGAATAAATCTGTATTCCATAACATATTTCGAAAAAAGCAGGAGCTCTTTGCTAGACTTGAGGGTATCCAGAGGTCTCTTGCTTCAGGTGGACCGTTGTACTTGTTGAAGTTAGAAGAAAAATTGAAAAAAGAGATGCAACAAGTTCTAGACGAAGAGGAAATTTTTTGGTTTCAAAAATCGAGAGCTGAGGCAATCTGTGATGGGGACCGAAACACAAGGTATTTTCATTTATCCACCATCATTCAAAGGAAGATGAATCGGATTGAGACTCTAATGAACTCAAGCGGGGAATGGATTACAGAGCCAGATGATGTAAAAAATTTGGTTTTAGAGTATTGGCAGGGGTTGTTTACCAAAGAAATAAGCAAAAGTTATCGACCTGAGATGCTTTCGAATTACTTTCCAAATATTACTACAGATGATTGGGAAGTAATTAACAGACCATTTGCCGATTGTAAGATCCTCAAAGCATTGCAGAGTAAGGAGCTGTATAAAGCCCCGGGTCCCGACGGCTTCCAACCTCTCTTCTACCAGAGATTTTGGAATTTGGTTGCTCCGAGACTGTAATCAATACAGTTAAGGACATTCTGGAAGGAAAAGCTCAACCGGATGGGATTAACGATGCATTCTTAGTCTTAATCCCAAAAATGGAGGTTCCTCAAAGGCAAACCACTTTAGACCGATAGGGTTATGCAACATCACGTACAAATTGGTGACGAAAGTGTTGGTCAACAGACTTAAACCTCTCCTTCCTTCGCTTATCTCCCCAACACAATGTAGCTTTGTCCCACATCGGCAAATTACAAATAATGTAATAATAGTGCAAGAGATGTTACACTCTATGAGAAGAAAGCAAGGAAGAGTAGGTTATATGGCAATAAAGATCGACTTCGAAAAGGCCTACGATCGTCTTCGTTGGTCATTCATTAGAGAGTCCTTGCTTAAGTTGATATTACCACAATTGATAATTGATGTGGTGATGTGGTGTATTACCTCTGCTAGACTCAGTATACTTTGGAACGGGGAACCAACAGAGAAATTTTTACCTTCCCGAGGTATACGTCAAGGAGATCCCTTGTCTCCCTATCTTTATGTGATTTGTATGGAGAGATTAGCTCATCTCATTGATCGTGAGGTGCGTTTGGGTGATTGGAAACCGGCTCGAGCAAGTAGAGGTGGACCCCCAATTACCAATTTGGCATTTGCAGACGATCTCATTCTATTCTGTGAAGCATCCGTTGATCAAGCAAGATTAATGAAAGATTGTCTCAACAACTTTTGCGAAGCCTCTGGAAGCAAAGTTAGTGTGGAGAAGTCCCGGGTTTATTTTTCCCCCAACACCAATCTTAATTCACGAGATGCAATTTGTAGTGAATTAGAGATGGAAAGCACAGAAGACTTTGGACAATATCTTGGTGTTCCCACAATAAATGGAAGGGTCACAAAATCGAGCTACCATTACTTGCTAGATAGAGTCAATAGCAAGCTTAATGGGTGGAGAGTGAAAACCTTGTCGATGGCAGGTAGAGCAGTCCTAGCCCAATCATCTTTGAGCTCGATTCCAATGTATGTTATGCAGTCTACTCGTATCCCAAAAGGAGTGTGTGTTAACATTGACAGAAAAACAAGGGGCTTTATTTGTGGTAGTACGGATGAAAAAAGAAAACCGCACTTGGTGGCTTGGTCGACTGTCACATAGCCTAAGAGCAATGGTGGGCTTGGGTTTAGGTCAATGAGACAGGAAAACACAGCATCATGACAAAGTTGGGATGGAGAGTGTTGACAGAGCCTAACTCCCTTTAGTCAAGGGTTTTGAGACATAAGTATTGCGAGGGTCAAGTAGACATTGATATGTTTAAACGTAAGGCTGACTGCTCTAACGCCTGGAGAGGGATCATAGAGAATATAGATATTTTGAAGCAGGGGATCAGTACATCTGTAGGCAATGGAAAAGGGACTCTATTTTGGTTGCACAAATGGGCTACGAAGACTCCATTGATCGATTTGGCTATCACAGACCCTCCTAATCATGTGCTAAATTCTAAGGTGTGCGACCTATGGGACATAAACAGGGGTTGGAGAATGGAAGAATTTGCTGACTATCTCCCTCCCGAAGCTTTACAGGAAATCCAATCAATTGAATTGATTGAAGATGAGGAAGCCATCGACTCAATATTCTGGAATGGATCTCCTAATGGGGGATTTTCTATGAAATCTGCTTTGCAATTGATTCTAAGAGAGGAACCGAGTGAAGATGTGAATGACAATGCCTGGAGAATCATATGGAATATTCATGCTCCTCAACGAATTAAATTCTTCTTTTGGCTGGTGTTTCATGATAGATTGATGACTAATGCAACGAGGTTTCTTAGGCCCCTTACGTAAGATCTTAGATGTTTGATGTGTGGTTTCGTTGAAGAGAATATTGAGCACATACTTCGTTTTTGCCCGGCTGCTAGTATGGTATGGAGGAAACTGGGAGGGAATATAATTGCTCAGCAAGTACATCTTTCTTTTAAGGAATGGATTATACAGAACCTGTAGGAGTGGCCATTGATTTTTGTTGTGACTTGTTGGTAGCTATGGAAGTGGCGTAATGCTAGAAGTTTCGACAGAGATGTGTCTATACCGATGGATCAAGCTTACTTCTATAATACCCCGTATTTTTATGTATTTTTATAAAGTATTTAAGTATTAATAAAATGTATTGTTAAGGGCTCAAGTATTTTAATTAAATATTTTAAAGGATTAAAGTATTTTAAATATAAGGTTTTATAAAAGTAAAATATATTTTGGGCCAAACGTTTATTAATTATTGGGCAATGTAAATTATTCCTACGTACTCTTATTGGAATAACCCATTCCAAAACCAATAACTTAAGCCCTATCCCATAACTTAAGCCTACATCTTTATTAGCCCAAATTTAACCCTACACTCTCTACTCTATAAATACACCATGAATCCCCAAAAATTTCCCACACAAAAAGTTTATTCTTATTTTCTTTCTCCTTTGTTTTATTAATTTGTGTAATTATAATTATTGATTTATGGGTTTTGATTTTATTGTTTGAAATTAATTTGATTAGTATCAAATTGTATTTTGATGGTTAAACTTTATAATTTCAGATTTTATAAATGTCATAATTTTCAGATTTTGTAAATTTTATAACCTAGGGTTTTTATGTAATCCCCCATATTTTTAACTTAATCATAATTTATTTATATATTATTCTTACAAATATTTTTATGTCAGTTTCATTAAATAAATTATTTTTATGAAAAGATTTAAGTAAACTAATGTGTTTTTACTAATTTACAAACAATTTTAACATTATAGCCCAAAATCCAAATATTACTCCTGATCTAATTAGGAAACCCAAAGCCCAAATAAAACCCTCAAAAACCCTTACCCTTCTCCTCCTTCTCACGTAAAAAAAAGGGAAAAGCTTTCATTCTTCTCCTCCTTCTCCCTGCTTTCACGTTCAAAACACAAGAGAAAAAAAAAAAACTGCAACCCCTTGCTGCCGCCCCTGCCACCGCGCCACTGCTTGACCGCCACCCCTCTGACCGCCGCGCCGCCCAGCACAGCCGACCACCCTGCAGTTCGCCTTCCTCTCTTCTCCTTCCTCTTATTTCTCTTCCTTTATTTCTTATTATTTTGATTAAAGATTCAATTTTTATTTGATTTCAATTATAAAATTATTGTTATTAGGCTTTAATAGTATGTATAAATTACAAAAGATTATAAATTTATGGGTTTTGTATGTCTAAATTATTAAATAAAATTTCAGATTATGTATTTTGTATATTTTAGGGTTTAAAGCATTGATTTTTCATGTTTTAGGGCTTGATAACGTGTTAATCAAACTATCTAATCATACTATGTTTAAATTACATTAAAGTATAATTATTTTAATCATATATAAATTTTCAGATTTATTAAAGTTTCAATTTTTATGAACAAGTAGTGTTAATTTCATGTTTTTATGCTTCTAAACCTATAAAATAATTATTGTGAGTATTTTGTGATTGAAAAAGCTTTGAACTTTATATTCTAACTTTAAAAATAATTTTCAGATTTCATACCTTTTATTTTGAAGCCTCTAATTGCATTGAATTGATATATTCTTGGGTTTTTAACACACTAACTTGCTATATAATGACTATTTCAAGTAATTATGCTTATGGGGTTATTTTATATACTTAAAACAAATTTTCAGATTTATTTACCCACTTTAAAGTTGCTGTAATTTGATATAAAACACTATATTTTCATAAATCTAACATATAAACTTGAAGTTGGGATGTTATATTACTAACTTTGATTTTTGGGGACAATTTAAAGGCTTTATTTTGATAATTTAAGAGGTTTTAAAGTAGTTTAGTATTGCTGTAATTTTAATTGCTTTGGTATTGATTTATTTCTAATTGTTTGGTTTAGGAGAGGACTTTGTAGAAGGCGACTTCTAGTTTTAAAGTGGCCAACCGGATTGTTTACACAAGGTACGTACAAGTTACGAAACCTTGCTTGTAGGTGCATATTTAAGGACGGATCGAGAACTTAGTATCATGTATAGAATTGACTGGGTTAAATTGTCTGGTTATACATTGTGAATTTCAAATGATGTGTACTAGTTTATAATGCAAATATTATTTGTGCTTTAATTGTGCAAGGTGCGCTTAAAGGCAAAGGTATGTGATTGGTGTAAAGATCAAATTATTACTCATTCATGATTATGTAAACAGGATGAGTAAAGGAGAAATTCAAGTTTTGTAAGACAAGGTTAAGGTTTTAGGGTGCCTTATGCACTCAAGGTGTTTATACACTGAGGTAGTAATGGAATAATTAATAAATGTTGTTTATCACTAATAAATCAAGAATCTAAATTGAGAATTTGCCATGTTTGATTGAATTGTTTTTGGGATGTTTGTATCGAAATGTATATGAGTCATCACAAAGTCTAAACCTGTAAATCACGTAAAGTGCAAGATGGATGAGCAATAAAACTCTGGAATGGTGCACATCTGGAGTAATGACAATCAGGGGTTGGGGTACATGGGGTATTAGCCGTGTACTTTTATCGAGGCCGTCTGATCTACGAGTCTCCTATTTCAAATATTATTTTTCTAAAACTAGGAGTTAGGTGAGATCTCATACTAACTACGGTCACGGAGTCGCGCCCGTGGTCGTTGGATGATTATTGATGTTTCCGAAAGGAGGCATGGGGTTTTTCTTTATTGATGTTCCAAATGGGACATGGGTTTGACAACCTTGTCTATTGCTAAATCTAATGAACTAATTAAATAAGTCAGTCAATATCAATTAGTGAGGTCTTAATAAATTTAATAATCGAGTCATGAATTGAGTCTATATTAATGATGCCTGTGCTTGATTATTAGTAGCATGTTAGGTATTTTCTTAATTTGATTTCGCAGCTTGTATGTACTCAGCTTTGCTGACTGCGTGCTTTTGTGTGTGTCTTTCTTTGGTCATGACCTTCACCTTTCAATGACCCTGTGACGATCCAATTTTTACACTTGTAATATTGGGGAGCAGAATAACCAGAGGTTCTTACACATGCAGCATTCATCAGGGTTGTGGGATCTTGAGTAGAGAGTTGGTTGTTTGCATTTTATTTCTTTTGCAAGTTTGAATTTATTTTAATTCGATTTTATTTGACACCAATTCTTTTGGGTTTGAATTTATTTGAACACTGAATTTAATCACTTACTACTTTTATTGGGTTTTAAATAAGGGCCTTAATGGTTCACTTGTAATACTTATTTTGATTTAATTCCTTTGTTTTAAGGTTTATTTAAAACTGTTTTGGTTTTCATCTGCTAATTTCTGAGATAGCCTTAACGTTTGAACACGTGGCGGTAGCACGCCAGTAATTCTCTTGAAATTGTTCAGGTTATATACAGGTTTCTCACAGGTTTTTAAGAGAGAATTATTGGGGTGTTAAATTATTGAAATTTTGGTGATTATAACTACTAATTAGTTTAACTTAATTCCAGATTATTTTGAACACGTAAATTCGTGTTTTAATTTTTAGATTTCCGTTCGTTAATATTAATCCCATTTTAATCCCGATCAGGTTCTGAACTCATTCGATTTTGATAAAAAAGTAGTATTTTCCATGTGGAAACAACGTTTTAAGAAAGACTCACTACCTTACCACCCTCTCGTGGCCAAATTCAGCCTCTAAATATGATTTTCGGGCAGTTTTTGATTTTTAATGAAGTTTTTTTTATACTTAAAATTTTATCCTTGAGTTTGATTAATAAAATTAATTATGTTTAAAGTTAATTAAGCATAAATATATGTTTTTATTGAAGTTTTAAGAGGTTTTTCATCATATTATAATATTAATTGTTGGTTGTTTTTTTTTAGGAAGTGATTATTTCCTAGGAGACTTTTAATTGAGTATAAAAGTGATGTATTGATAAAGTTTTGAAGGGTTTTTAATTAATCTAAAGTGCTGGAAATAGTTTCTAAGTACTACTTTTGATGTTTTATAAAGAGGGTTTAATCACCCATTAAAAAGGGAGATTATTAGGGGTTTTTAAATAATTTTCAGATTTTTATTAAACTTTAAACTTGCTGTAATTTCATGTATAAGAGTATATTTTAAGGTTTTTATGAAGAAAATTTAAAGAAGTATATATAAGCCTTTAATTTTAACTAAAGGGAAGGTTTTAAAGTGTTGTTTAATTGGATTTTGAAGGTTTTTAAGTAAGATAGTATTGCTGTAAATTTATTAGCTTGGGTATTAATTTAATTCTCGTTGTTCGGTTTAGGAGAGGAGTTTATAGAAGGTGATTTCTAGTGAATAAAGTGGCATACCAATTCGTTTACTCAAGGTATGTACGAGTTACTAAACCTTGCCTTTAGAAGCATGTTTAGGGATGTATCGCGAACGTAGTATCATGTATAGAGAAGACTGGGAATGATTGTTTGGTTATACATTGTGATTTCCGTATGATGTGCACTATTTTACTTTGCAAATATTATTTATGTACTAACTTTTCAAGATGCGCTTAGAGGAAAAGGTATGTGAATATGTGGAATGATTTATTTATTACTCATTCATGATTATTGAAATAGAATGAATAAAGGAAGAATTCAAGTCTTATGAGACGAGGTTAAAGTTTTGGGGGTGCCTTATGCACTCAAGGTGTTTATACACCGAGGTAGTTAAAGGAACCAATAATGAACATTGCTTGTCACTAATTAATCAAGAATTGAATTGGAAATTTGGTGTACTTGATTGAATGGATATTGGATTGATTGTATTGCTTGCATATGAGTCATCACCAAGTCTAAACTTGTAAATCACGTAAAGTGCAAGATGGATGAGCAATAAAACTCTGGATTGGTGCGCATCTAGAGTAATGACAATCAGGGGTTGGGGTACACGGGGTATTAGCCGTGCACTTTTCTCGAGGCCGTCTGATCTACGAGTCTCTTATTTTAAATACTTTTTAAAACTAGGAGTTAGATGAGATCTCATACTAACTACGGTCACGGAGTCGCGCCCGTGGTCGTTGGATGTTTTATTGATGTTTCCGAAAGGAGGCTTGGGGTTTTCTTTTATTGATGTTCCAAATGGAGCATGGGTTGGACAACATTGTCTATTGCTTAATCCAATGAATAAAAATGATGAGTTAACTACTTTTAACTAATGGAGTCTTAGTAAGTTGATAGTTGAGTCATGTGTTGAGTCTACAAATTAATGATGTGTGTTAATTGATTATTAGTAGCATGCTAGGGATTTCTTATTATGTTTCGAAGCTTGTATGTACTCAGCTTTGCTGATTGCGTGCTTTGTGTGTCTTTCTTTGGTCATGGCCTTCGCCTTTCAATGACCCTGTGACGATCCAATTTTTACACTTGTAATATTGGGGAGCAGATTAACCACGGGTTCTTACACATGCAGCATTCGCATCAAGGTTGTGGGGTTTTGAGTGGAGGGTTGGTTACTTTGCATAATTTAATTTGCTACTTACCTTTGAATTTATTTAAACTCGTTTTCATTTTATACTATTTCTTCTAGTTTGGATTTTGAATAAGGGCCTTAACGGTTCCAAGTTGTAAGACTTAATTTGGTTTTGCTTATTGGTTTTGAAACTTATTTGTAACTGAATTAGTTTTTCCGCTGCTAATTTCTGATATAGCCATAACGTTTGAACATGTGGCGGTAGCACGTCGGTAATTCTCTTGAATATTGTTCAGGGTCCTCACAGGTTTAAAGAGAGAATTATTGTGGTGTTACAACTTCATTATTGCTCGTGTAGGTGATATTCGTAGAGCCTACGATAGAAAAGATGGGAAACATGGTATGAAGAGGAAGCAGGAAGTGATCAACATTCGGTGGGAGTATCCACAACCTGATTGGGTGTGTCTTAACACGGATGGCGCGACAAAGGGAAATCCAGGCCCTGCTGGGGCTGGAGGGGTAATCCGAGACCAGTATGGAGAGGTGAGGCAGCTCTTTGCTCTTAATTGTGGAGTTTGTACTTGTACTAAAGCGGAGCTACTAGGGGTGATGCGTGGTCTAGCTATTGCGTGGAACAGTGGCCATCGAAAAGTTCGAGTTAGAGTAGATTCAGAGGTGGTAGTTCGATTGTTGGGTGGTGAACCTTCACCCAACTCCCCTTATATACATATAATTCGAAAGTGTAGATCTCTCATGGTTAGACATGGGTGGGAAGTCACGATCGGTCATTGCATCGAGAGGCAAACAAAGTTGTAGATTGGCTCGCAAACTATGGTGTTTCTTCGGTAGATAAACTAGTTCTCTTTGAGGCGATCCCGGGGGATCTTCGGGCCGTTTTATTGGAGGACTTGGGTGGAAGAGCTAACCCTCGGGTAGTTAGGATGCGCATGCCTTAGTCTTTAAGGTCTTTGTGATAGTTTAGTAGTTTAGTATTGTGCTGGTTTTCGTTTGTTTTTGCTTTTGTTTTTGTTCTTTGCTTCTTCTAGTTTGTAGCTTTCTTTTCTCTTGGGGCTTGCCCCTCGTTTCCACCAAAAAAAAAAAAAAGAACTGAAAATTTTAAGGTAAAGACGGTTATACCTTGCTCGGTATAGACAAAAACACGGAAAGAACACGTACCTGTTTTGTAAAGAATATACAACTTTTTGTAAAGAGCATATAGTTGTTTTGTAATGAACATACAGTTTTATATTTTTTTTTAATATCTATAATATTAATTAAGAACATGGTAATTTTATGTAATAAACACTATTTATATATACCCACCGCAATTTGAAGACAAAATTCAAAGAATATTTCATAATAAGCAATTAACATTATGTCACAAATAAAAATACATTACACTGACAAACAAATAACATGGACATATGTTCTTTCCACTCTTTTGGTGCAAATATGTTCTTTTCATTTTAAGTTTGTGTTCATTATATTTTAATAGTATGTTCTTTTCACTCTAGGTATATGTTCATTACATTTTAATAGTATGTTCTTTTCACTATAGCTATATGTTCATTATTTTTCTAAACTATGTTCTTTCCTACAAAACAGCTGTACGAATTAGTGTACTAGCGCCTGCAAGGAACAACGATTGATGTAGAACAAAACAAAGCTAAAAGGAAAAATAAAATAAAAATAATTGACGTTGTCGAGCTTTGATAGCCAACCAGTGAGCTGGAGCAACCCAACGAGGAACCTTACGAATCCAGCAAGAAAATCCAAAAGAATTGTCCTAATATCATGAAGCAACCAAATGCATGAGACGTCATCCGAGTGAAAGAAGAGAGACCAATGTAGCACAATCCGAGTAGATAAGAAAGCAAAAGTGTCTTTTTCATATGACTAATCGATAAAAAAATATCAGATAAAATAGAAAAATCGTCTATATACAAATAAAGGTTGAAGAAATTATTTATACATAATGGCCATAAACTTTAATGACACAAGTTGTAACAGGTGAGTATCACTTATTGAATTTCATATGGTTGACTTTTATGAGTTGATTTTTTAATTCATTTTTTTTTTCCTTTTGCTCTTGATTCACACAATTTTTTTATTTATTTATTTATTTTATTTTTTTTTTTTTTTTTTTTTTTGTGCAACACATACAACCATTGCATGTTGACAAGTTGTCCCTGCATACAACACTACTAGAAATTTGACACATTATTAAAAGAGGGAAGAAGATTATGAGTCAAATTTAAATTGAAATTTAATAGAACTTGAGCCCATTATTCTAGTCACTAAAAACATGACAAATTAAAATTGTATGTAGGTGTCATGTACAACAATTGTATGTGTAGCTTTTACCTGCTTAAATCTCAGATGTAATGTACGAGTATTTCATACGAAATATGTCACTATGCTTATGATGTAGCTTGATAACATTCCTCGTTAATAATGTCCAAACTATAGTTTAATCAATGAGCATGACTTTAAGATGGTGTCTTCGAAAGTCATTATGTATGTTCTGTTTCCTACTGTGATTTATTAGAAAACATCCTTGGTGACTTGAAATACCACATTCCAAGTAATCGTTGTCTATATACTCTATATTGTAGGTATCATGGTTGCCTTCTATGTATTTTTATTAACGGTGTCTTTAAAGTCATTTTGCCAGATTTTACCATTCTTTCAAAAAAACAAACAGCCAATAGCTAAACAATTGGTCGAACCAGACAACACACCCAGCAACCAAATGCTTATTGCCAAACAAGATCATTAGCCATAATGAATGCTTATTGCCAAACAAGATCATTAGCCATAATGATCGACGTATGCCCCCTACAATACAAACCTATTAGCTTACTTAGAAAGTTAGGACCATCACCACATCTACTACATAAATTACATAGTTAGGACTTCGGACCATTACCACATCCACTACATGATCCAAACCCAACTGTTTAGTACAATAGCATTGCATCAATACCCTTCATAAAGAATGGGTAAGAAAGTTCTACGAAATTACAACTTATATGGACTATAAATATATCTCATAAGAAACGTTTCTTCAATTTAAAACGAAAACTGACCAAAAAAACCTCAACAAGATAAGATCACCAAATCTATTACAACCATGTCTAAAGTACAGAAGCTGTAATACACAACTACAATTTTTCACAAGGCAGCAAGTGCAGACAGCTTATGAGATCAAAAAGAAGCTCTAACTAGAAAATTCAAGGAAACAAGAGAGAGAATCAAGTGAGACAATTGCGAGCTGCTTTTGCTTAATACCAAATACAACAATTTCAGTTCATTCAATACATCCTCTTCTTCCCAACAAAATTCACTTTACAAATAAGAGAACAGAAAGAAGAAAATGGAGAAAAAGGGGGAATCCAACTAACCTACATCTTAGACCTCTTTTTATAAATCCTAACCTTCATAAACTTCGAAAAATACCTTGCCAGTCACTCAAGTAAATTCTAATACAAAACTTGAATTTTGTTTTTAAACAAAAACTTCAAATATGACTGGGGAAGATCAGAAAACCATATACCAACAGAATGAAAAAGAAACCTGCTCATATCACCCCCCCAAGCTAGCTAAAAATTTGTAATATTTAGTCAATGGCAGATTGTCATTCTATACCTCAATTTATGCTATTAGCACCACCAGAAGATACCTTTGGCTAATCCTTCGGCCTGCTTTTATGATGTTATGTCCTCACATACAACCCCCATATAATCTTTTTGATATTTTCAGCAATTGTCAATCCCAGAGAACTCCCACCATCAAAAGATCTTGTCGAGCTTACAAGAAAAGGGCACTTGTTCCAGATCAGTAGTTATTTGGCCAATTCATTTGTGCATGTTGAGATTGTTGATAAACATTAGCTGTCGCACCCGCCATATCAACAGCCCCAGGCATGGCCTGGGATTGTTGTAGAAAGGGATGCACACTAGCTGCTGTAACTGCTTGAGCAGGATGGTAGATGCCGGCAAAGGTACCTTGGCCAGCCTGTGTAGGTGCAAAAGTCACATGCTGACCTTGGGGAAGATTGTAGAAAGAGTTTGCTGGTAAATTGGCAATGTCACGACCTGGTGCAGGAATCCAGACAGTAGAACCTTCGCTCTGCAACACAATAGAATTTTAAATCAGCCCACAACCACTAGAAATGCAAGACAGCCAAAAAAGTAGTGTATTTAAAAACCGATAAAAAAAAAAGGGGGCATTGGGTAATTATGGAAAAATAGAAAGAATATAAATATTAACCACTTAAGCTCATGCACTTTAACACCAAAAGAAAAAAAAAATGTAAAAATCCTAATCAATTGACACAAGATGCCAAGCCAACATAAGTTCCAATTAAAAACAGCACAAGCATCCAGAACAAAATGTAAACCCTCCCTATGTTCAGGTTGTGTCTAACTATGTTCTACGTAAGGGAAAAGCATACAAAGCATACCCAAAAAACAAAAAAAAACAAAAACAAAAACAAAAACAAAAGGGTTTAATTAGAAAATAATGACTGGCAGTGTAGACAGAAAATGATATAAAAGCAACACCCCCGCCCCACCCCCCCCCCCCCCCCCCCCTAAAAAATTGGTTGGCATAGATTAAATAAGAAAATTAAAGATAGCTTAAAGCTGACATTACAATGGACTCCAGTGATGATGTAAAACTTGTCTATGCATGAGATTGAGGGTCTCCTCCTCCCCCCTTTTTTGTGTAACACACATCACCAGGTAAGTTTTGTCATATAACAATTATAAAAATAAATAAAGTAAATAAAATGGCAAGAACAAGCTAACCTGTTGCCCAGTTATATACATATTATTATCCTTATACTGGGATGCAGCATGATCCTCATTTGCTGTTGAATTTCCAGCTGTAGAAGCTGAAACAGGACTGTAACCAATTGGTGAGGCCCCATATGGTCCATAACCTCCACCTATACCAATATGCATTGAGTTCCCAGTATTACTTGCTGGCTTATACTGAGACATTGGAAATTTAACTGCTGTCGGGCCCGCCGCAGGAGCAGGTTGTGCTGGATATACATTGCCAGGCTGAGCTTGCTGAGGGAATACATGATGATTACCAAGAAACTGATGCATGGCAGGAGGTGGGACATAAAATGGAGGAAAATAATGGCCATAGGGAAGATAATTTGGCGGGTAATGTGGTATATGAACTCCAGCTGGTTGGCGGAAAAGAGGCATTGGTTGTTGAGTGACACCTATAGAGTTTGGCATTACACCAGCAGCTTGAGTAACAAGTGGCGTTTGAGCTGCTGTTGACAAGACCATAGAATTTCCACCCTACAAATGGAATAAACAGGAAACAAATGCATAAATGCAAGAATTACTTAACAAAATAAGATCAACATTGATCTTATAAATTTTTTTAAAAAAAACTGTACAAAACAAACTACCAAGGGCACTTCAGAAAAATCAAAACAACTTCACTCAAGTTCCATAGATAAACAATTTTCCAAGTAAATGACATGTCTACCATCCACCATTTTTATCAGATTTAAGAGGGGCGAGAACATATGCAGCATTTAACATATCAATTCATGGATTTCCGACATGACAACTAGACCCTTCTATAATCAAGTTTTGGACCAGAGTCCAGAAACCTCACAAGAAACTACAGATCAATCCATTTAAAAACCTACTCAAGGACAAGTACGGATAAGCTTCAAACATGACAGTTCAAATGTATCACATTAGATGTTTGCAATAACAAAAAAGGTTAAGCTAAATAAAAACATTAACCCCAGCACCAAAATGGACATTAATATAAAATTCCTCGCTTCATTTTTAGTTGACACGTTTCTAAATCATGTATTGCCAATGCATAAATTCAACTGCTAATATTTTCAAATCCCAGTAAGTTAAATACATAAACAGTCAAGAAATTTGAAACTACACTTTGAGACGAACCAAACAAGATTTCTATTTATTTTATTTTATTTATTTATTTATTTTTCTCAAACAAAATCCCACATGACTATGGTATTCCTAATCAATAAAATCCATAGGCTTGTCAAAGAAGAAGTGGTAATTAGTGTCAAAAGTCAAACTTCAATAAAAATGAGTTACAATGAGCTTAACTCCTCTCATTATCAACCCTATACCCTGAAATGAGACATGCACAACTAATTGAAACCAAAGATTACTTCTATAATGATTCATCTGGGGCCAGATAGTACATTATTAAATAAAAGACAAGATCAGCCGTTCTAGGGCCAGATAGTACATTATTTAAAAGGAGCTGAGATCAGCCCTTCTTTTAAACAAGTACAGCAAAAGCCTATTCCTTGACAAGACTGTAGCTTTAAATACCACTCAAGTCCTTGAGAAAGAATACCAAAGTTATGTGTGAGAGAATAGCACATATCTCCAGCATTAAGGAACAAACTCAACAAAGTAAAGAGTAAAATGTAATTAAACCCATTAAAGCAGTAAAAATAACCAAAAGTGGGAGTCGGGAGAATGCTAGAACTCAGCGGGCACAAATTTAGGTTTGAGATGCAAGAGACATTATAGTGTTAAACCCTTTTTTAAAGTGAATAAAAAATATAGAAGCCATAAGTAAAACAGAATCCAATCAAGTGGAGTCACAACATGAGATGAGCATGAAAACTACTTCAACAGGCCTTCCACAATTCAACACATATACTCTTATGTTTAAGGTCCCGATTACAGAGGATGATCATCTGTCGCTTAATAAGAGGGTGTATAATAATCAATAAAAGGAGACGGCATGCTCTAGTTGAACATTGCACCATTAGCCCCTTATGCTTTGAAATTCTTTAATGAAGTGAGCATACAAACCTCTGTCGGAGATTGTGAAGGCAGGACTGCCACATTCCCATTGTACTTCGCAGCAGCCAAATGTGCAGGAAAGGGGGACACACGACCATCACTGTCTGCTCCAGAGCGATAAAATTGGGCATAGAAGCTTGAAGGATCCACTGGTTGTTGCACCTGACCAGTAAATCAAATTAGTACATCAATAACCTTACCCAAACAACAGGGGGCGAAAGGTGAAATATAGATATAGTAAACATATTGTAGCAGTACAATCTATGAGATTTAAGGATTTTGGAAATATTACACACACATGACCCACCCCTACATCTGCCAATCAACTGCTTAGCAGGATCAAACATCCATCGGACCAAAGATCCAAATTGACATCAGCAAGGAAAATAAAGCACTTACTACAAAGCTAGAAGCTCTAGAAGCATCACGAAGTTGTGTCTCTGAGGCCTCTGGTGATCCTAATGGGTTGCCAAGCATTGGCGGCAACAGACCAAAATTATAATTGGTAGAAGCATGGACATTAGAATGCTGAGGACCACTAACTGTCTCCTTTGAGTCACTGAAATCAGGTACAGAATTAGTTGCAGCGTTGACATCACCAGATGACATGTTTTCCTCAGGCTTAGGCGATTGTGAACGATCAGCATAATCAACTTCCTCTTCAGGCGACAATGTGCTCTGACTGCAGATTAAGATTGAAAACTTTTAGGTTAGATAGATCACAAGTTCAAAGCATATTATCTCCATAAATAAAAAAGATTAATAAAATTGCACATCAGATATTTGTTCAAACATAAGGTATAACATACACAGTAAATTTAAATAGTAAAACATGCCAGCAGAGATGTAGAACATACTACTCAGACTTCTTCAATTGTTTCATATCGATTTTCATGTTTGGCGATGCACAACTTTGACCCTTTCTAATTATCTATATTAAAAAATTATAATAATTTGATATTTGAAAAGATAGATGAAGACAAATAAGATTATACTTTACATAAATACATAATAACAACTGTATTATATATGGCAAAAGCTAATGAGCGCCCCCGGGTTGTTAGATAAGAGAATTAAAAGTGGAAATATTAGAGTAAAACTAACATTAATTACACCAAAAGACGCGTGCTTTTGTCATACATTCCTAACTTAATACTATTTCAACCAACATAATTATTCCTTATCTAACGCCCCTAGGTGCTTGTTAGCAAGATCCTTTATATATTAGTAGATAAATAAGTAACTATAAAATAATGCAGGGGGACATCTATTAATCTTTAAGAGGAAACCAGAGTAAAGCCAAATGCTTTAGAAGAAGCACTGATCACTGGACCACCCTAGTCCAATCTGTATTGTTTTAAACTCATAAGCATTCACAATCATGGAAACGATTGCACAACCACCTTTGCAGGCGATGTAGATGATTTGCACCTGTTCTGTCCTAACATATTGGTCATGAAAATCAAAAACCATTACAATGGGTCAGTCAAGATACGGCCAAGATATAAGACCATGGCCAAGAGTCAAACTTCAATGCATTTTCACAACCTAGGCAATGGTGCATTTCTTAAATAATGAAGCCAATCATTATTCTCACCTTAAAAGCTACAAGTCCTAGATCACTTCATGAACCATTTGACTTTTCAAGCTCTCCAAAACACATCTTAAAACATAAATATCTCAAATTTAGCTTATGCAAAAATTATAAATATATGATAGTTTAAAAGTAACATTGAAACAAATCCAACAAGATCCCACATGACTGTTATTTCTTATGGATAAGTGATAAATTATGGTCAAAGTTTTTAAGTTTTGACTCACAAAATTGCAATGAAGCAAACAAATAGGGACAAAGGGAATAATAATTAATAAGTTCAAATAAACACATTTCAAGGTTAAAAAATTCAGTCAAAATCTTATAAGTCAAATAATAGTCTATGAAAGTTCAGGCCAAGTAAAATAAGTTTAATTGAATTCAATTTACAATAATGAGAGCATATAAGGTCAACAGTTCAGTGTAGAGCAAATAAATTCTGGAGTTTCAAGTTGAAAAGAATTTCCATCACCATTCATCTATCTCTTCTCCTCACATATCTCTTACTTTTCTCCCTTACACAACTGAGAAAAGATGACCAACTTAAAGCAAAGTAGAGTGCCACTAGAGAGAATTAAAAGAATGATGAACCAAGGAGTTCTGCAGGTTAAATTGAAGCAATCCTCACAATAACTGGGCAACATTCAACAGATAAATACATTATACGTATGACTAGACCATATGAGCAACAGTATCGCCAAGATAACTAGATATACGATAACGAGTCTATGACAGACAAAAAAACTCTTCAAAGGTTAAAAGATTAACCATGTACCTCCTACACCTCTAACCCTGTCCACATTCACATATTTGGCAATAAAGTATGTGTACACTACCCAATTCAAAGTATTCTTCCTTGAATATTCAAAGGAGCAGCCATGAAATACACACAAATAGATAAATAAATAAAGAACATCCAAACGAAAACATAATCCTCCTTGCCGGATGATAGAGCCAACCCCACAATCTTACTGTGCCAGTAACTTAGACAATGATTCAAGACTAATTAAATGAGTGACATATCAGGGAAAAAGACAAAGAACACTTTAAAAGGAAGAATGGCATCCTGGCAGGTATAGGCTGACAGCAAATAATCCCCAAGTTGATTGTATATTGTAAGAGAAAATGTATACAAAGTTTCATACCTAGCAGCCTCCTCCACTGTTTCTTCAATTGCCTGTTCTGTCTCAGAAACGGATTTCAAGTTTTCAGCCTCAGATTCGCTAGAGGTTTTTGAAGCAATAACAAAAGTAGCATCAAAGCTTCCAAAACTCAAACCAGTCCGCACAGCATCAGGTACATGTATGTGGTTTGGAATAATAACATGCTGAGCATCCTTCACATGTAGTAGACCTTCCAGCTCCTTCTCTAGCTTGTTGGTAGCACAAGCTGAATCAGTTATGTTTTCCACGGATTGAGTGTCTGCACAAGATTCAGCTAATTTATTGGAGCCTTCAGGTGCAGCTGGTGTCTTAAGTCCTTGAACGGTATTTGTGTTGGTCACCTTTGGCTTCCACTCCTTATTGGGCCCCACTGAAACATAAAAAGTTAGTTGCGTAAATTCATTATTGAGCACCTATTGACATCAGGCGGAAAAATAAGACTTTTCAAAATTAGAAAGGGCATAGCAAGTGAGCAAGTTGCCCTCAGACAGCAAATGCATATGACGATATAATCCAGCTACAATCAATTCTCCAACTGAATTGATCTTTAAAAGCCCAGCAAGCTTAGTCCAAAGACATTATCTAAGTATCCCTATCCTACATAATAAACGTGACAAAGAAGTAAAGATGCATGCTTTCAGTTCTAATCAAGCAATTATCAACACCACAGAATGTCAGAATTGCAATAGGCATGTTGTGAGTTGCGACTGGCAACTCCTCCTTACACTCTCTCCCACGCAAGCGGAAAGTCTGGGTAAACCTGGGGGTCCCAAGCACAACAAAGAGTTTGTTCCTAGATAATACAACCCAATAGTGAAGGAAGTAAATGCATGAATGACTCCTATTGAGTTGGAAAAGAAAGCCAGGCTGGTATTCACTTTAAAAGCATGTCATTAGTGCTAACACCATCCAATGCCAAAGGCTAGCCCTACAACTCAACTGAGAAAGAACTGAACCACGTTATCACAGAATTTAGTTTCGTCACTAAACAGTCAGGAGCAACAGATATCTTGATGAAAACAAGAACAGGTATACCTTTTTGAGAACCCAAAGCTTGCTGTGAACGGCTACCATAGTTAGAGGAAGGTCTACTTGAGCTTCCATGACTCAATGATGAAGGCTGCAACAATTCTGTAGACTGGTTCTTCACAGCATGTGACTTGGCACCCACTTTGCCTGACATCAAAGTTACCAACATCAGGAGCAAATTAAGCATACAAATACAAACAAACAAACAAACAAAAAACCTCGGTTTTTTTATAAATCAAAAAAGTAAAAGAAAACTCTAAAACTATATATTGGTCAACGGCCATCACCAGCATTTGATTTGTTTTCAGGAGAAGTATTTGAATTTGGCTCCACATGCGAGTGCTGGATTTCAACATCACGTTTAATAGTGTCAGCACCAGCAGGGACATCTGTATCATTAAAACCAACAGCTGGGGAGGTTGCTGCCAAAATAGATTCCACAGTTACTCCAGACACCATGTTCGATTTCTTGCTTCCACCACTCCGTGTCTGTGGCTCAAGTTCCTTGGCACCACTTAAGGTGTTGGCACCTTTAGTACCCCCTGAAACTACATTAACTGGACCATTGGGCATCTCTGTCACAGAGCTGTAGAGGATAAACAAGAGTATAGACATGTAAAGGTTGTGACGCCAGCAACAAGACCATATATGAATAGTTGCTTTAATGGAACAATTTCAACAAGATGTAACCTTCCATCTTCTTTTCTTTTTGTCTCCTGAACTGGAGGAGATGAAATAGATCCAGCTTTGTTAGAAGATTGGGTGATTCCATTCTCCTTAGCAGGATTACTTCTGCCACCGCCAGCATCTGAAAACGTTGTCCAAAAATTCACATTGATGATTCATAGTACAGATCAGAACAAAATAAAAAATGAAAACCACAGCAGTATAGCATGTAAGGGCCTGTTGCCCTGTTCATTTTCGTTTTTATTTATTTTATTTTTGTTTCTTTTTAAAACTAAAACAAAAAATAAGAAACCAGAAAAGGTGGTTGGCACTTTTTTCCTGCCAGTTTACAAAATCGTGATGATTCTAATAAGTTTGACTAATTTTTTATTTTTATTATGAAACATATCATGAATTTCAAGCACAAAAAAAAAAAAAAAAAAAAAAAAAAAACCAAAAAACTGAAAACTACAATAATACTGTACAGGCCCTAAGAAACTACAAATATAATATCAAATAAAAGTTATCAAAACTCTAGAAACAAAACAACATGAGAAAAGCCAAAATTTTGAAAAGCATACAGCTACTATTACTAGTAACAGCAGAAAAAATAGATGTGCAATTTTAAACATTATGTGTGGTTATATTAATCTAAACAAAGAAAAATATGGTCAAAATAGTTTTTCAGAAAGTTTTAGATATGATAAATTTCTACAGAGCAATATTGACATAAACTCAATAGAGAATAATCTTCAACTCACCTGGTGCTGCATAACGAGATGCATAATTACCACGTCCACCACGATCACCCCGTCCTGGAGGACCAGGTCTCCACCGTGAATCAACCATTTCTCGGCCAGTCTGGTTCTGTAATATACAAACACAATAAGAACTCAGAATGCAAAACGCAATCCGACCAACAGGTGCAGCAGCCAACAATGACTGTCTCAGTGCAGAAAGTCCCACCAATTACAAATATCAAACAAGTGCAACAGGCAGAAAAACAAAACCAACTAGTGTAGCAGAGACAGTATAGCAAGTGGGTCATGTATAAGGAAATGTAAAGATTTTAACAGGTGGTTTTGTATAAGATATAGTAGGAAAGAGAGTGTCATAAGTGGAGTTTGTGTAAGATGAAGCAGGAAAAAGAGTAGCAAATAATTTAAAATAGGAAAAAGCACTAACATAAGTGGGTGAGAGCCTTAAAGGAACAGATGTAATAAAAAATTGGAAACTGAAATAGCTTAAGAATTTAAAACCCCTAACAAGAAAGATATAATATACAAGTAGCATGATTCCTTCAGACAATATCCCAAAGGTTTGCACTAAAAAGAAAACATTGTTATGACAATGGCAAAATCAATCGATAAACTTCATTTTCCCCCTTACACGAGCAGCATATAGCCAATCACAGAGGTTACAAAACAATGTATGATACACAGAGCATGCATTGTTAGATACCTTGATAGTCTAAGGCTTTTCCAAATGGACTATTAAGAAGTACTTTCTAAAACCTCCTTAAACTAATGTATGGATGAAGAAAAATCAATGAAGCTCAAGTAACTATAATAAGTACTATTTCCAAATTAAGGATAATGCTAGCAGCAGCGCCTCAAATCACCCCTAAAACTAATGCTGACTTGGTGACTCTAAAGTAGGTTGAGACAAATGTTGATCAATGATGTTTAATGCCAAGAAAGATAAAAGCTGAAATTGGAAGTCTTTTCCAGTTCTAAGGTTTAAATTTCTAAATGCAACTGATATTTGGCATCAGGGTTGGACTGCCTTGAATGGTTCAATGAGTAAGATCTAGAAACACTGTTGTTACTGTAGCACTGCACACACATCTAGCTTTATTCATCCCAATAGAAGTTACACACGGCATAGAGATGGGTCTATGGAAAGCACAACCCATAAAAACCATGGTCAAGGATAGGGGCTTGTAGGAGCAAAAGGTAGATACCTTAGTGGGAAATTACAAAGGGGTTTGATGCCAATATCACTAATTCAAAGCCACTCTAAACAGCAAACAGAACAGGGTCTCCAAGTAGTAGTATTAATTGTTCCCAGTCTTAGAAAGGATCTCCATTACAAAAAGTATCTATTTAAAGCGGTGACACATGTAACGTTATCATTTCTACTATACAAAGGTTTTCACTTTTCAGTCTAAATTCCAAAACCAATTCAAGCTAATATTATCTCCCATCGATGCATTATAAAAATTGATGAAAATTTGGCTAAAGCCAACCCTTGTTTATGCCAATTTATTCAAAACCAAGTGCTTGTTTATTATGCATAGGAAATAGTATTTCCTACAAATTTAATTTTCAAATGTACTAGGAACTATTATTTTTTGTTTGGTTACTGATGGAATGTTCACTTACGTAAAGGAATCTAGGTAAATAAATTCCTCCATTTTGTGGGAAGTAGAGCTTCCTAGGGATTACAAATTCCAATGTTTCTGTAAACCAAACAAATTCATGTTCTTCCTTCCAATTCACGAGAATACATTGGTCAGCAAAACAAGCACCAAGTCTTTCCACTTCCCTTTACCAGCAACAACTTAATCTTCTTTTACAAAATAAGTAACACCAGTAGAAATAATCAAAATGTCATGCATCTATTTCCCAACATGCTAACCTCCTCTTTTTTAAAACAGCACGCGTGCGCGCGCGCACACACAAACAATTTATTTACCTCCTCTAATCCCGGTACACATTAAATAAATGGATGGCGATGACTTATAATGACAATGAGAGAGAAACAGCCATATTCAAGCTTACAAAATATTAAACGGCTAAATATTATCATTTCAAAAAAATAAAAACACCAAAATAACCTATAAACACATTTATCGTCAATGTCTCAATCATAGTAAAAGGTCTAGACAGCCACTGAACCAATAATTGCTTACATAAAAAAGTACTTCTACATAAGCACTCACAATTCACAAAGTTAACTTCAGAAAATTAAATTAAATACACTAATTTCAAGACTTACCTCTTTTTTCCGATCTTTTTTCCTTTTTACTTCATGGAAGGTATCTAAAGAACATAAAAATAGCGTAAGAATGCAAAGAGTAATGCAGAAAATTCAATAAAGAGTATAAGTTTGCAACTGCCACAAATCCAATACATATATGAACGACGGTTAAAGGAATGCTTATTCTCAATAGCTTATTAAAAGGGTCATAAATTTTAAAAATAAAAATTAAAAAAAATAATAATAATAAAAAAAAAATATGTCAAGTTACTAAAACCTAAACCAAGCTTCAAACGAAACGCCATCAAATCATCTTAGTATTCAAACAGGAAACAAACTAGATCTCCCTGTGGAAAGTGTGGATACCATGAGGATTTTACATCATTTCAATGGTATGGCTTGCTTTTTGGCAGACTATATGTGAGGAGTATCCCATTAGTGTAAGGAGAAAATTAAATCGCTCCAACATCAAACTTACATCAAAACTAAGACTTTTCAACAGACTTGAAAAAAACCTAGTTCTTTAACCTAATATGTCTATTACCACAGTTGTCAACTGTGCAGCCACATGGATATCAGAATATGTCAATGCAAACAGAAATAATCAGTTTAAAAACCAGCTCACTGGAGAAAAGGCATAACTACCACTACTCTGCACCAGCAACTAATTAAAAAAAAATCAACTACCCCAAATCAGCATTCATACACACAAGTTCATAAACTTTATAAATACATTATTAGGAATTTCCCGTGTAAATAATTTTCAACCTACTCAGGGATTCCCATGTTATCACTTTCATTGTCTTTCATTTACCATTATTTTTAGATTACTCCTTCCATTTCATAATATTTTCCACCCTTACCATTATTAGTTGTCTCAAAATTATTTTCACACTAGCCTTCTCAAGTAAAATCTCTTATTATCTCATTCTAACCCCACACTATCTCCCACTTTTCGATCTTGGGAATCAGGTTGCACTCTTTATTGCATTGTCTTTACTTTTACACAAGGAGAGAATACAAGGAAGATGCCTACGAGGCATAAGGGGAAATTCTTTTCAGTCATAGATTGTCACGTATATTCCCAACATTATCAAAATACTTTGGAATACAATATCAAAAAGAAGAAAATCCACAAAAATAATAGTGTGCTAAGAGGCACTCCTCTAATGCTAAAGTGCCTAAGTCAACCTAGAAATTGTAACCCTCAGCTGCTTTAGGGCAGGGGCACCTCAATTGCACTTTACAATTCAACTATAATGTGATAATATTTATCTAGAACTCCAAAAGGTGACTTAATAATATGATAACTTTCTCAATGGAAATTGCAAATTCACTCTCAAGTAAATAAGGAAGTTTTCCAATCAAGTCATGGACTGTTTTGAAGAATAAAATGAGGGCCGTGGCAGGGTGGGATAAGAAAAGGGAGAAATATTAGAAAAGGGTGAAATATTAGAAAAGGAAACTTTTGTGATCTCGAAATCTTATTTGAAACCATTAAACACCAAAAATGAAGGGATTAAATCAAATACAACCAAAATCATGATGAAAGGCAAGTGCACGATCATAGGGGCACATCCATCCTTGCAATCTTCCACCTTTTTATCCAACTACTCTATCGCCTTAAATAGTCATGTGAAAATGAACCATATGCTTGGCCCAAATCCAGTTGTGTGCCCCCACTCACAAGCCTCCCTCTAGCCTTGATTCACCTCAAAGAACTCAGTTTCATTTATTCAAATATAAAATAACTAAATCTAACTAATTCCTTAAAACCACTAGACAAGCCCAAATGTACTTCAAGCAAAAATGACCTTCCTTCATTCATCTAGGACAAAAATGGCAATATAAAGTAGTAAATTTATCTTTCCAACTAAGAGTCTTTCATTCTTGACAGTGCATCTTAAATTATAATACAAGTTCTACGTGTATCAGGTTCCGCGTGAAATAAAACATGAAAATCTAGAAAAACAAACAGGCCTTCTTGCACCCATCTAACGAAGGTCATCGTACCCATGGTGTGGGATAGAACTAAGTGAGCACCACTTCGCACCTCCCATCAACTCATTTCAATATGGCCTTGTAATTTGCATGCTTCTTTTTTACATTTAAACAAAGAGTATTTATAGATAATGGAATAACAAGTCTTGCCATTCAGATTTTCAAGAGACCTAAATAACAAGTAGTTTCCAATAACTACCAAATTGCCAAATAATCAATTGACACAATCATTCATAAAGCAAGCACATCTACAGTGGATCTGCTAACTATTTTTTCCATCCTTAGCTTGTTCAAAATTCAAAACTTAAACGCCACGACCACAACTCCATATAACTACACTTTAGAGAGGTCCAAAATTCCAGATACCCAAATTAGTTAAGACACCTAGCATATAAGTGAACTAGCTCATACAGTTTTATGTTCAAGCTGACACTCACTGAAGTGTACAAACTACAGTAACCGGTTACTTCCGAGGGCAAGGCGGGGAGCACTCAGGTAACTAAAACCGACTTGCATGATGCTACATGGTTCTTCCATTACATAAAGCAAAATATAGCAGGGGAAAAAATAAAACACCAGCAATCAACGAATCGAAAACCGAGCAAGCTCTTAAACCAACCCACCTCAAAACTAAACCACCCAATGGACCCGTAAGATACAGCAAAACCACCAAAGCAAAAACAAACACAATATTGAAGCCGAAATCGAGCCGAAACACAGATCAACAGGACAAAATAGGGAGCAAGACGAACCTTGAAGGAGGAGCTTTTGAGTGGTTTCATTAGGATCCATTGAACAATCCTTAAGCATTGCATAAATTTCTTCATCACTGTGATTTCCAGTGATCTCTTTGATGTTCTGGATCGTCTTTTTCACATTGTTAGGGATGGTTGACGACACCCTAACCCCACCGCTCATTTTCACACCCCCTCCTCCAAACCCTAAAAAAACCAAACCCCAATTTCAACAACAAACAAAAACGACGTTTCTTCAATCAAATTAACGTTTCTGTATGAATTGGAAAGAATTCAAAAAAACCCTAGAAAAAAAAAAGAGGGAAATTGGGTAAAATTGATTAGGGATAATGATTTAATTGGGGAAAAAGATGGAAACTTTGAATTGATCTACAAAGAAAGAGGAGAGAGAAAGAAATGGGGGGAGAAGAGAAGAGGAGAGAGAGGAAGAAGAGAAGAGGGAGAGAGCAAATTGGAGAGGTTTGGGGGGAGTGTAGGGCTTTTTTGGTGGGTTTGACACTAGGTACTTTTCTTCTCCTCTTTCCCTCTCTCTTTTTTCACTCTTTTTTTTTCTTTATTGTTTGAGTTTGACAATTTTTCCCTTTGATGTATTAACCTTAATTGAATCTGTAAATATATCTAAACATCGATTTAATCTATTTCCATGATTTATTTGTTGTTAATCGAGAGTAGTGATCTAACGCAAATTTAAACCAAATGACTCATCACCCAAATATGACTCGATTTAACATGAATCAAACTACTGATCTATATTGATGTATTATGTAAATATGAGCACAAAAAAGTATATATTAAATGACAGAGGAGTATCTTATTCAATGACTTTGGATGACTAAACTAGTTCAAATTAATGCAATTAAGAGTCACGAGAAAGAAATTAAGGATTAAAAATGGACATAGTTAAGTTATGACCAGGAAAAATAAGGTTTGAATTCAAATAAAATAATTTAATCACCACGTGGTATTAATATGGGAATTTCTGCTACAAATAAGATAAACGGAAATAAGGAGAAGGTTGGTACGGAAAACATGGGGTTTGACAACATATGGTGTTCATGCATAAAAACTACTCCTCTACATATTCATGCACCTCCTTTCAGTTAGTTGCTTTTTTTATATAGGTAAAAGAAAAAAAAAATCAAGAACCCCTCCTTACGATGGGAATTCCTACTAAATCAAAATAAAGAATAGTAGATGAACTAGAATTATTAAAAACATAGGCATTCATATTAACAATTATTAAATGACTTTTGTAAGTGATCTAATTTGTTGCGCAATATGCCTCATGGATACTCCAACTTTGATATCGAGTGAGAAGAGAACCCGTGTTGTCACTAATGTGCTCCATCGTACACAAGAGTGACCAAATGCCTTTTATTGAGTTAATGATTGTAATTTGTCACTTTCAATTTGAATTTTATGAAATCCTAGCTAGAGTGCTAATTGAACTAAATTATGAAGAAATGTGATTTTCGCTATGAATGACTTGGTGTTATCAAACTTGAACATACATTTCTTGATGAAAGCTTCGTTACTATCTCTGATGATAACTCTTAATGTTGTTGAGTTGTTACAAAATGAACTATAACATTGAGTTTGATGAAGGTGGTGGGAGGTGTCTTCCAAGATATAAGGAAAATGAATATGGGAGAAAAAGTTATGTATCACGGATTGAGATATCCAGTAGAGAAAATCCGTAAATGTGAGACTTCAAGTCACCTATTGAATGCAAATAATTTTAGGCGGTAGATCCTATATATGTAAGGTTTTCATTACAAAAAATACGAGTATAATAACATCTCTCTCTTTCTAAATACTCCAACCACTCTCATACGACTGAAAAAATAAGATACTTACAAAAGTTACAACCTGTTACAAAGAAAACCACACATTTCTCAACAACCTTTTAGTGTAGTCCTACACATTCACATGGGGATTTTAAGGTAAAGTTAAAAAGTAATTATACTCTAGTTAATCTCTGTGTTTCTATTGTTCTTCCTTTATTACATGTGTAATTCACATTTTTTATTGTTAATTTTCTAATTATATTTCAATATTATATAATGATAAAAGTTTGATTTGTAATCGAATATATTCATTATCATGTACTCTCTCTGTCCCTATTTTTTTGCCCCATAGTTAATTTTTGAGTCAACTTTTAATAATTTTGACCGCAAATTCCCATTAAGTATAAGAGATAATATAGTCAAGTGAGATCTTGTTGGATTCGTCGAATTATATATTTTATTAATATCAAGTTTTTATAATTTTTACACTTATAAATCTTGAGATATATACGTTTTAACACGCATCTCGAATACCGTGAAAAGTCCAATGGAGCAAAAAAAAGGGACAGAGGGAGTATCAAACAATTTGCATATCATTAAAAAAAATTAGTTGTACTAGACTACTAGAGTACTAGTAACAAGAAATGATTAAGTTCCGATCTAGAAGAACAAAGTTAAGAAACTAACGGCTTTGGTAAATTGGTATATAGAAGTAGAAAAGACAATCACCTCTAAAACACTTCAAAATGAGAAAACCCCTTGTTCTTCTCACACCACTTTCAACCTTCTTAAGAGCTTCCACCTTCATCAATGGCGTTCCCCGCCATTATTTTCTCTCTCCTCCAACCTCCAATTCCCAGCCCCAGCTCCAAATCCCTCCACCAAACCCTGAACTCAAATGGGTATTCTTCTCTACTTCTTCACTACCTCCTCCTGAATGGATCGAACCCTTCACTGACATCTCCGACGTCGTTTTACAACCCCACCAAAATCTCCCACCCTCCATTTGGGTTTCTCGAATCCTCGAACTCCTCGATGGTTCACCATTAATGGAGTCTGATTTGAGTAATTATTGCAATAAGTTTTTGGTTAGATTAACGCCTAATTTTGTTGCTTTTGTGTTGGGTTCAACTCAGGTGAAAACGAACCCAGATACTGCTTTTCGCTTCTTTTGTTGGGCTGGTAAGCAAAAGAATTATAATCATAAGCTTGAATGTTATGTTACTATGATTGATGTTTTGGGTGTTTCAAATGATGTTGATAGGATTAAGATTGTGTTTGGTAGGTTTAAGAGGTTGGATTTTGTTATGAATGTGAATTGTTTTAATTCTTTGATTAAGAGTTTTGGGAATTTGGGAATGGTTGAGGAATTGTTGTGGGTTTGGCGTCGAATGAAGGATTATGGGATTGAACCTAGCTTGTATACTTATAATTTCCTTATGAATGGGCTTGTGAATTCTATGTTTATCGAGTCGGCCGAGCAGGTTTTTGAGGTGATGCGAAATGGGAAAACTTGGCCTGATATTGTTACTTATAATACTTTGATTAAAGGGTATAGTAAGGCTGGGAAGACCGGGAAGGCGATGTGGATGTTGAAAGAGCTGGAGGTTGGAAATGTAGAGCCTGATAAGATTACTTACATGACTTTGATACAGCTTTGTTATGGAGAGAGCGATTTTGATGCTTGTTTGTCTCTTTACCATGAGATGGTGGAGAAGAGATTGGAAATCCCACCTCATGCTTATAGTTTGGTGATTTGTGGGCTTTGTAAGGGTGGGAAGTATGCCGAAGGAAATGTGGTTTTTGGGGACATGGTTCAGAGCGGATGTAAGGCTAACATTGCAATATATACTGCGTTAATTGATTCGTATGTCAAGGGTGGAAATGTGGAGGATGCTATCAGTCTTATGGAGAAAATGAAAAAAGAGGGTCTTTCTCCTGACGCGGTTACTTATGGCGCCATTATCAATGGGTTGTGCAGGAATGGTAGACTGGAAGAGGCCATGGAATACTTCAGGGTATGCACAGATGATGGGGTTGGTGTAAATGCTACCATATATTGCTCTCTTATTGATGGACTAGGCAAGGGAGGGAAAATTAAGGAAGCGGAAAGGCTATTTGAAGAGATGGCTGTGAAGGGTTGCACTCGTGATTCTTATTGCTATAATGCAATGATCGATGCTCTTGCAAAATGTGGCAAAATTGATGAAGCTTTGACACTCTTTGATCAGATGGATGATGAGGGTTGTGACCAGACAGTTTATACGTACACCATACTCATAGATGGATTGTTTAAAAAACACAAGAACGAAGAAGCGTTGAAGTTGTGGAATACGATGATTGATAAGGGAGTTGCACCTACTGCCGCTTCTTTCAGAGTTCTTGCAATCGGACTTTGTCTTTCTGGTAAGGTTACCAGGGCTTGCAGAATTTTGGATGACCTAGCACCTATGGGTGTCATACCTGAAAATGCCTGTGAAGATATGATTAATGCACTGTGTAAAGCAGGGCGCATTGAGCAGGCTTGTAAATTGGCTGATGGGATTGTTGATAGGGGCCGAGAGATACCTGGGAGAGTTCGTACTATATTGATCAATTCCCTGAGAAAAGCAGGAAATGCAGATTTGGCAATGAAATTGTTGCATAGTAAAATTGGTATTGGCTATGATAGAATGGGAAGCGTTAAAAGACGAGTAAAGTTCAGAACACTCCTTGACATTTAGATCTCAGAGGTGATTGTTCATGAGGTGACAAAAACATTTGGGAGAGAGGAATTGAATGGTAGACAACATTCTTCAACAAGATCTGGAGAAGTAATATATGCCATTTGAGAGGGAAAAAAGTACCATACTCCCTTTGTATAAGAACAAAGGCGAGGCCCAATATTATGCCAAGAGTCTAAGACTGCCAACTATCGAGGGATCAAACTAATGAGTGAAATCTGAATATCTTTCTGTTGGTCAAAAAGTACTATGGAGTATGGACAAAAGGATTTTCAGTGTGCAATCTGACATTTTGTTCTGTGAAACATTTTAGTGAACAAAGCAATCACATTAGGAAGAGGGAAAGCAAAGTAAATGAATCATCACTGAAGTATGTGAAATGCCTTTCACTCGTGTGCTTTGGAAGTTTGGAAGATCAGAGATGAAGTCATGTTTGGAGATTAGCCAGGCCTTCGGAGGTACAATAGCAGTGACATGAGAACAGATTTAGAAAGTTGAGAAAGTAATAATCGTGTTTAATACGGAGTATTGACTTTGTTTCATATATAATTGCACTATTTTGACATTTTTAACTAGTCACACTTTCTGTTTTGACCATATTTTTCTACAAATATATTAAAACATACTGTATATTAGACTGTATATTGTTATTTAATGGTTTGAATCTATATCATATAAATTATATTTTTAAATCATCAACTTCTTTTAATTTTTACTTTTAAAGGTAATAAAGATCATAGTTATGCAAAAATCAAATTATTGCAACGACTATTGCAACGATTATGGTGGGAAGTAACCTCTTCACTAAAAAAATTTGGTTCAATCACTTGAGTCTGCCCAAGATGATAAATTAGGGATATTATAACCAAATTTTCTTTACAATATTACAGAAAGTTTTAACTTAATACCATTTTTGTATAATTTATATTAAAGGCTAACAAAGTGAACAATTATCATAATAATTTAATCATTCATTGCACAATAATCGATAGGAGTAGTTGAAATATTTGGGGACCATATCTTGATCTCCATGACTTCATTACTTACGCTATAATTTCTTATCCATAAATATGATATCCCTCTTCACGGAATCACTTACAGATAGAGAGAACACAGGCAAAAACAGAGGAAAACAGAGAGATTAAAGCAAGAAACTGATAAAAATGGCCGCGGTTGTTCCGAGGATGAAGCTTGGTTCTCAGGGGTTAGAAGTGTCTAGTCAAGGTCTTGGATGTATGGGAATGTCTTTTTCTTATGGTGCCCCTAAACCCGAGGAAGATATGATCAATCTTATTCGCCATGCTGTTTGCTCCGGCATCACCCTGTTTGATACCTCTGACATGTATGGACCTCATACTAATGAGATCCTCCTCGGCAAGGTAATACCCTCGCTTCTTTTTTACACTGTATTTAGAGGTTGTCGACACAAACATGAATCTGACACAACATGATCCGTATACTAGCTTCAGTTCTTAGCCTTTAATCCTTTGATCTTGTGAATTGAGCAGGCATTGAAGGAAGGATGGAGGGAGAAAGTGGAGTTGGCTACAAAATTCGGGATTAACAACGTTGGGCCGAAAATGGAGATTAGGGGTGATCCTGCATATGTAAGGGCAGCTTGTGAGGGAAGCTTGAAGCGTCTGGGAATTGATTGCATCGACCTCTATTATCAACATCGCATTGATACTAAAGTTCCCATTGAAATCACGGTTCGTACTCGTACAACACTTTTCTAGATTTACATTTTGCTTATGACCCGGGTATAAAACAGACAGATAATAGAGAAACACACAACATTGTTGGACTCAAGAGGTGAAAATTTGTAGGTGCTCCCTAAAGTCCATTGACATATTGATGACATACAACATGTACATTGATTATGATGTCTTTGGTTGGTTAATTTTCAACATTAAATTAAGTACGAGTATTACAAATCAAATTTTGGCATAATACTCCACAGTAACCCCTATGAAGCCTACCACCCACTTCTCTTCACCCGAAACAAGGAAGCCAAAGTCCTCGCCACCCTATAGTGGTTACAGATCTCCGAAAGCTCCTGGAACCACACTACAGTTAATGTATATCCTCTGCATCATAAGCTAATCATTGAAAGGGTTGTGAAATTACCCTCTGCACAATTTCCAAGCTATTCTAGGCCATTAAGAAATGGGGCATATTGAAAATGTCCAAGGGGTTCTGTTAAGAACTTCTGTTAGTTATACAAACAATATACAAAGTATGCTTCTGAGATTTTTGGATGTTTTTTTCTCCAACTCAATCCAGCCAAGATTTGCACTACTGTTGAGTTACTTGAGTCCTCTATATAATCTTGGGCACAAGAGCATTCTGAGGTCGAATTCCACCACTGAAACATATTCAGCTTCCTACTTGTGATAAACTCATTTATTTTCTTTACATGCTTTTACAGATGGGAGAACTTAAGAAACTGGTTGAAGAGGGAAAAATCAAGTACATCGGTCTGTCTGAAGCATCAGCTTCAACTATTAGAAGAGCACATGCTGTCCACCCATTAACAGCAGTTCAGCTGGAATGGTCCTTGTGGACCAGAGATGTGGAGGCCGAAATAGTCCCTACCTGCAGGTAAGACTTCTTTGATGCTCTGTAAATCATATGTAAATCTTAAGAATTACAGCTCTGATTTTGTTATTTTGGACGTTTCATTAGGGAACTTGGTATTGGAATTGTGGCATACAGTCCTCTTGGCAGGGGCTTTCTCTCTTACGGACCTAAAATTGTGGAGAGCTTTACTAAGGAGGACAGGCGGCAGGTACGACTTACATTTTTATATATCCCTACTTCAAATGTTTCCCTCCGGCTTCAGCTTGCAATCCATTTAAAACACGAAAAATAGTTTGCTGATGTTTTTACTTTGCTGTTGTATATAAACAAAACAATGGTACAATGAAAATGATGCAGGAGAGATTTTTTACTCATCCTGTATTTTACAGCAAGTTGAAATGCCTTATATAGCCATATATCTTATACGGAATAACATAGTTTTGGAGTTGGGTACTCAAGGTAAAACAAATTATATATTTCAAGTAATATGCAAGTGTTTGATGCATGGAAGATTCAACTTCGATGTATACATGTTATATACCTTCCTATTGCATGACATTTGATAAGATGTTAAGATCTATTTAGAGCAATGCTCCTTTCTCCATATTGATGCTTGTATGTCTATCCTTCCAGTCCTTTCCAAGATTCCGCCCAGAGAATATGGAACACAACAAACACATATTTGAACAAGTTTCAGAAATTGCAGCAAAAAAAGGATGTACACCAGCACAGCTAGCACTTGCATGGGTTCATCACCAGGGACAAGATGTGTGTCCCATTCCTGGAACCACAAAAATTGAGAACCTCAACCAGAACATTGGCGCTTTGTCTGTGAAGCTAACTTCGGAGGAAATGGCCAAGCTAGAATCCCTCGTCTCTGAGAACTCTGTTAAGGGTGATCGATATGCATCTCTTTCGAGCACCTGGAAGAACTCGGAAACTCCACCGGTATCCTTATGGAAGGCTGAGTAACTGGTGAATCTAATACTTGTATTGAGATAATGACTTTGTGTTACAAAACTCTATGACCTTCAATTATTCCATAGTTCCCTTCTTTTACTGCCTTCAAATGGTTGGAGGTATTTGTGATATTTTTTTATTTATTTATTTATTTTTAGAAACAAGAATCTACTACTCAATTTTAGGTATTTGTGCTAATACTGCTAAATGCAACTGAAAAAGTATAGGAAGTTGATTTGATGAACACATGGGAAACAATTATTAATGCAAACAGCAACTGCTTTGAAATAAATCAAATAATAGGTAATTGGTTACTTTTGATTTTATGAAGGGTTGAAATTAAACTCCATTCATGTTTTTTTGCAAATTAATTTGGTTTTTTTTTTTTTTTTTTTTTTTTTTTAAAGTTTGAATGAGCCACAAGGATATATTATTAGTTACTAAGGATAAATTGATGCCAACAATTCCAACTACGCCCTATCTTCTTTATAAGGTCGTAACTTTAGGAGGGTTCTCCTCAAAACGGCCCCTAACATATTTTTAACTGGTTTGACTGGCTAAGTGTCACATGTCTTGTTTTCGTTAAGTGATATGGAAACTTGGGTACATCGATGGCTTCGGTGTGCGGTTGTAATGGTGGAGAGAGAGTGGGAGAGAAAAGGTTATTTAATTTTTTTAAATGAACCATTAAAAATTTAACACGTAGAAATTTTAACCAGCCCGATAATAATAAGTTAGGGACTGTTTTAAAAGGACAAAGTTAAGACCGCTATAAATTAAATTAATTAATCAATAGTTAAAACATTATAAAAATAATGCTTATAGTTGTGACTAATCACGTCGATTTTTCAATTACAAATGGCAAAGGAGAATTCTAAATTTGAATGAGCAACATGAGCGTTATAAATTCAAAATGGCAATGGAGGATTTGAACCAAGGTCAAAACTTCAATTCCACTACTATATATGTCTGAGGTCTGGTTTGATCTTTGATGCGGTGTAATTTGGGCTTTAGCCACATTTTTTTCAAATCACAAATAATTTTTGTAAAAATGACTATACATGTTGTAAAATAAAGGCAATAGGAGAAAAATTAGGGAGAGAATAGATCAGTCTATTATTCCATATATTAAGGGATATATATACATACACAATAAATAGGGTTTTCATAGAAAACAATAAAACCCTAGACCTAGATTATTCTAGAGAATACAGGGGCATAATGGGCATCCACAAATATTTTATAACACTTCCCCTTGGATGTCCATTATCGAAGACTATGTCTCATTAAAACCTTATTAGGAAAAACCTTGTGGGATAAAAACCTAATTAAGAAAAAATAGTACATTATTCTTCGTAATACGCTCGGAATGCTGCCTCATTAAAAACCTTAGCAGGGAAACCTAATGTAGGACAAAACCATGGTTAAGGGAAAAAGAGTGCAACACGTATTTTCTCCCCCTGATGAATGTATAGCTTGAGATCTTCTAATGCAATGAATCCAATATAATTGAGTATCTTCTCACATGGCGCAGAATAGTATCATTCCTTGATCTTCGATCCTCCTAAATCTTCACATCTTCACACGAACAAGTAAGTCTTCATATCACCATACTTATGATAATAATACATGTGTTTGTCCACATTTCATTCGAAATCTTTGTTTAAATTTGCCTTATCCATTATACTTTGTGCCTTCTTCTGGAGGCCGTGAATAATAGAAATTGATGATCATTATTTGATCAAACATTTCTTAATAATTATATGGCAACACATGCTATTATTAATATTGTTCTTCAATCTTGTATGAATTAATAATATAACACATGTAATTATATACATTGATCATGGTTCTTCTGGACCATAATAAAACAATCTCACGCATAAGTATCCCGTTGACATTCTTTAAAATATTCATAATTGACATGATAGTTCTCTTGCAAATATAAATAGTAATTCTCACTAAATTTCATATACTCAATCTTCAGGTTGAGATGTCAATGATGTAGTCTTATAGACTAAAAGTTTGATAATAATTACAATATTCAAAATATAAAATTTGTATGGCTATAAATACGTTGCATATAAATTCTTCGGGAACTTTTCTTACATGATTCATAAATAATATTAGATCAACATCATATATAATTTCATCATAATTCTAAGCCCACTGGAATATAAATATGTCTTTCTAATTTTCCATCAAAATTGTAAATATACCTTACTATATATATAATGAACATTTACATATACTACAAATATTATATAGAAACTAATGCATGCAATTTGAGATATTGTAAACATGATAATATACTAAACAAAAATTACAATTAGTAATGCATCTAACAACTTTCGACATATGCAATGAATAATTCATTAACCTATGACTCACACATATATATGAACATACATAATACTCTAATAATGCAAGACACTGTACAGTGTGGGTTTAAAAATCCATATTTCATTAGACTTCTGGTCCATGATAAACTTATGATTATTATCATTATATCGACATCAAAATGGACATATATTTCAGATCCCTTATTCACTAGTCCACTCTATTATGCATATGGATATTATTCATCGATTCCATTGTGTACCGATATTATAAAATTCCTTTAACGTACATTTCGCATGCTATTTTACTATGATATCTGAATACATTTTTTATTGGTACCATCATAACTTTCTTACATCATAGGCCATCTATTATAATAATTCAGATATCTATACCACCTTTAGAGTATTTCATTCACTATGGTATTTATATACTATTACACTATTAGTGTTAACTGCACCATCTTGCCAAATATCATATCTATTAGACATATCTTTATTTTGGAACCGATCATATACAACCTACACTTCAAGTATAGTGATTCAATTACAATTGGCAAGATTTTATCTCAATGTATACACATAATTAATATGACCAAAATGTATCTTCAACGTTATGCAACATGAGTCATAGCTGAATACAAATCAAATAATAAATGTGCAACATATCTTGATAATATAGTAGTATATACAAAAGTTGACATATAACTTTTCAAACTACCATTATAGGGATCATAATAATTAATTATTTATTTAATTTTTTTCCAACTTTTGCTAATTCGTTCTTCTCCCCCTAAGTTGATAAAATATCTCATTTATAGGGGTGTCTTATTATATACCAACTTAGTAGACAAATTTGCATTAATAAAATTCACTTCATTAGAAGGATCACAATAAAAATTTATTTCTTAGAAGATTTGTATTAAACAAGTTTCCTTCTGGAGAACAACTTCAATGAAGAATCATTTCTTCATTAACTTTACATTACATGTGTATTTAATATTACCCTTTTCATAATATCTTCTGGAAAATAATGTCAATGGGGAGACATGTGTTGTGCAGTTGTACATTTTTCCCTTCTTTTCCAATTTCTTATGTGCTGACATATAATAGCCCCAATCAAAAGAATTGTTAGACAAGCATAAATCACTTGCTTGTAATTCTACTAGGTGGTGATCTTCTGGATCTTTAAAGACTTAAATAGTGTATTTGGTGAGCTTTTGATCACCTAATAGTTGACAATAATATATAAGTTATTTTGGTGAATTTCTGGTCACCCATTACTCCTTTATATTAGAAATCAAAACCTATTAACTCTTGAAATTTTCACCAATATAAATTATTATGAATAACAATCCAAATATAGCTCAATCCCAATGTTATGTCTTGCCATTCAATTCATTTCATATATCTAATTGAGAGAGTGTCAACACATTGTCAAATGAAAATTCAGGTTTCCATAATGGGTATTTATTAAACCCGGATGGCCTAATTTAATTATCACATCCAATCACTTCTCTGAATTTGAACTCTGGTCGGTTTTCCAACACTAGTGATCACTTTATTAAACTTAATTTATGCATGGCCATGAATATGATGTGATATTATAACACCAACTTGTGTTTCTTTATACAATTGGCAAGACAATCAATTAATATTTTATCCAATAATTACTCATACTCTACTGGAGTTTAAACTATAAACTTGATACATGTTAATCTTGTTAGATATTTCATACTCTTATGGAGTCTTTTATATAATCGTGGAACATAAGAATTTTACTAAAAGTTATTTCTTTTATAAATGTAATGTAGTTTATCACTTCCTCAAATTCGTTATTGTTAATACTGGCTACTTTCCTTTTCGAAGATAACTATCTTTAGATTCTATTGATCCATCACACTTCAGGCACGCTATAGGTTCATCAGCAATTGGTGTTGTCCTTCTGGGACATCAATTTTAATTGGAGCATTTACACTTAGTATATGATCAATGACATTTATTTATATCCATCTTTGGATGGTATCATTTCAAAATATTTAATTAACATGTGGCCACTTCTATTAAGTAAATCGTGAATATTTAAGTTAATGTATGTACCAAACTGACCATATATTTTATTATTTATGTGGAAGGATAAAATAATGGAATAATTAATACAGTTTCCCCCTAATCCTTGCACGTAGGACATGAAATGAATCCAACAACATTTAAATCTCATCCACAAGGCATAAATTCTTTTAGCAATACATATATCAAGCATAATAAAGTCATTCTTACAAACTTGTTCTTACTTGTAACTCTTGCCTAATTATATTAACTTCTTATAAGTATGAGCATAATAAATATATTTTACAAGTAAGTTTTCCACAATGTCATCCATCTCTTGCTCAAATATATATTTGTGCAATCATGTTTAATACGTAGATCGTATAACTTTTGCATGAATTATATTCATCACGAAAACATGCATATATCATCTCAATCATACAATTATTTCTCATTCATTTTCGGGTATAAGAATCTAGTTATCTATGAATCAATAATACTCACCCAAAGTATGGTATCTATTATAACCACCAAATTAAAAGACATTATGTCAACTATTCTAAACTTTTGTATAGTATTATTTAATGACATTGTGTTTATAGAATCACGTTAGTATGTAGTGGATATCTAAGCAACATGCTTTAGCTTTGTAGATCATGCACATTTCTTTGTATTATTCTTAAGGGTTTTGAGCCCTTTATATATAAGTTCAAGCTAGGAACTTTAAGTCTATGTGAGTGAATACTCTTTATAAATATAAGGAACTTCAGGTCCACACATCATACATTTTACATTCATTCCAATAATCTAACTTCAAGTAAGTACATATATAATACTATAATTGAATTTAATCACACATTAATCAACATAATGTATATAGTATGCTTTATAATATTATCAACTTATAAGGATATTAATCTATGACAATGATACTAAGTTAAGATTAATTATAATACACATATACATGGACGAAATTTGAAACTTAGTCTAAAAAAAAAGGAGAGATGAATATGCATGCCATTTTATATAGAGCATTAACCTGTAAGTTAATAGTAGTACACGACTTGAATTATAAGTAGGAAAATTTGTCAAAAATAACACCACCTTAGGGCGGTCTTCCAATAATATCACCACCTTTTGATTATTCTAGAATAACACCACCTTTCACATGTATTTTCCAAAAATGAAAAAAAACCGGTTGGTAACCTGTTTTACAGGTTACCCGTGACACATGTCACAATGTCATTGGTCAATTTTTTTTATTTAATTTTTTTTTAAAAAAACCCTAAGTAATTAAAAAACAAAGTTAAAATTAAAAAAAAAACCCCACCACATAGCCCCCTGTCAGCCTCTCCCTGCTAGCCCCCACCCCCTATCCACCCTCGCACGCCGCCCCTCCCCCTCCCCATCCTTACCGCCGATCGACCTCCCCTAAAGACACCCCTCCACCCATTCCCCCACCCTTAAACAACCCAACACCGCTTTCCCGTCGTCGTTTCTAGCCTCCCTTCTCTTTACCGTTACCCTTTTCAGCCTCTTCCCCTTCCCTTATCCATTTCTGGTGCCCCATTCCCTTCCCCATTTTCGATTCCCTTACCCATCCCTTCTCCATTTTCGATACTCCCTCCCTTTCCCTTCCCAAATTCCGGCCCCTACCACCTATCTCTTTCCATGAAACCATAACCAGTCGAAAATGTTGGTTGTGTAAAGGGGAAGGGCTCGAAATTGGGGATGATGAAGGGAGGGGGGATTGAATCTGCTACGGGGAAGAGAGAGGTGGGGGCTGAAATCGAGAACGGGGAAGGGAGGAGCCCGAAATCAAGGTGGTGGTTCTCGGTGAAAGGGGGGGTTTTAATTTTTTTGGTTTCAGGTGGATGGTCTTGGTGGGGGTGGTGGATGCCGGTGAAAGGGGGTGGGGAGAGGGGCTGGGAAAGTGGGAAGGGGGGTGATATGTCTACTTTATATGGTGTTTTAACCCCGTCCCTTGGTCGTAATTAGTAGTGTTTTTGGCTCGTTAGAGCCACTTTTATTACTAATTGGTGTTTTCTAGTGTTTTCGTAGTTTCGGTTGAGTTTTGTAGGGAATTGCATCTTTGGAGCTTTTTTCTCGGGATTATTGCGGTACAACTACGAGCATTTGAAGGCATGACCAATTGCTTTTGGACACCGAGTATTCAAGACCCGAAGTGGAGATTCGAATTGGGCCAAGAATGGAGCCCAATCCAAGTCCAGCATATAGTCGGGCCCGATCGGGCGGATGCCCAGAACAAGAGGGCGAAGAGAAAAGGTGGGCCCGATCGGGCGGCCCTACGCCCGATCGGGCGCGTGTTTCTGGGAGGCTTCTTCGACGATTACTTAGTTTCTAATTAGGAGTAATTTCGGGTTATGGTATAAAATACGATTTTTAATGCTTTGTCTTAGGATCTCTTCTCTTAGACTTTCTCTCTCTACTTAGCTTTAGATTAGTTTCTCCCTCTACAACATTGTTCCCCATTTTTGTTCTTAATTCAACTCCTTAATTCCGATTACTTTGGTAACGATTTCTTCTACTTTAATCTCATTTATTTTACTTTATTTTTTTCATCATGTTTCCTTTATTTGCTTTGTTTAGTTTATGTTCAATTATGTCTGAGTAGTTTTCTTTCCAGGGTTTATGGGGATCCATAAATAATATGAAGGGGTAAATTATTATTGTTGGTTATCAGTGCTTGATTAATTTCCTATTGATTGATTTAATGCTATGCAATTAGATTAGGTCTGGTTTAATTGTATGAGTTTAGCAATATTGATTCGAGATTCGAGAGATGAGAATTGATGTTTAGGCTTAGTTTCAATAGGCGGACTAATTTATAAATGGTTAAGTCGAGATTCGAGAGATGAGATTTAATACCGGTAAATTAACTCTGTGATTGTAATACGTAGTGAAAGCCCTTTATGATCTGATTAATTGATGCATTGATGATTGATTGTTATGTTTTCCCCTGGAATATTGTTTATTGGTGAACCTATGCCCTAGGCTTTTATTTCATTGATTTTCCTCCTACTTTTATTCCTTCCCACTTATACTCTTAGTAGTTTAGTTCCCTTTATAATAACAAATTGGTTACTTGATCATTTAGATTATATTGATTAATTAGGAATAAATTAACTCGTTTCCCTGTGGTTCGATCTTTCTTCCCTATCTGCATAGTTAGTGGATTTAGGTATTATTTTTGATTGGGTGACTACGACTTTAGCCTGTCAAAATTTGGCACCGTTGCCGGGGAAACGGTTTTAATTTTTATTTCTGATTGTTCTTTGTAGTCTAGATTATTTTCTCTTGTCTCAGAGAACGTTAGTTCTTTGAGGCAATTCTCATATTTGTGTTTTTAGTTCTTTGTTTATGCCCAGGGGTTCCAGATCAGGTTATATTCCATTCAATCCTGAGATCGAGTGCTCTTTCCATAGACAAAAGAATCTCTACAGACAAATCCTGGCAGGTTCTGAGAGTAACGATATTCCTAACAATCCGCCAACTGATTTTAGTGATTCAGAAATTCCTTCAGATTCAGAATTAGAGATGACAGCACCTAAGAAGCTCAGCGATTACTCGCAACCGTCCATGGCGGATTTTCCACACCTTTCGCCTACTCCAGATCTCGAGGGAGTCCAGTTCGAGATCAAGCCCCAATTCATAACCATGATAGAAAGGAAGCAGTTTAGTGGAGCCAAGGGTGAAGACCCAAATCTTCACATTGCAGATTTCTGTCAGTACTGCAATACTATTAGGCAGAATGGGGTTACGCAGGACCAGATCAGGGAGATTCTTTTTCCCTTTTCATTATGTGAAAAAGCTAAATTGTGGTTTAATGGTTTGAATAGAACTGCACTAGGTATTACTGACTGGGAAACTCTTGCTTTGAATTTTTTTATAACAAATATTACCCTGTAGAGAAAACAGCTCTAGAAGTGCAATTCAGAATTTTTCCCAAGAGCCAGATGAAGCGCTATATGAAGCTTGGGAGAGATTCAAAGATCTGCAGAGGGAGTGTCCCCATCATAATCTGGCACAGTGGCAGTTGATTCAAGCCTTTTACAACGGATTAGGAAATACATCCAGGACGATTCTAGACTTCGTGGCTAGTGGTAGATTTATGAATCTTAATGTCGATGATGTAGGTCAAGTTATTGAAGATATGGCAATACATAATTCCCAATATGGGAATTCTAGAGGCTTTGCGAATAAAGGCAAACACCACGTTGATTCAGTATCCTTTTTGCAAGCCTAACTTACATCTATTTGCCAGAAACTAGATTGTCTTAGTACTGATATTCCTACTTCTGTTGCTAATGTTTTTTCTGTTTCTAATAATTCTAATGAAGCTTTTTGTGAAAATTGTGGTATTGTAGGACATTAAGAGCAAGATTGCAGGAGTTCTATAGAGCAGGTTAATGTCTTCCAAACCTATAGGCAAAATAACCCATACTCCAACACCTATAATCCTGGCCTCCGGAACCATCCATACCTATCCTATCGGAGTACCAATGTTCAAAATCCTTCACCTCCACAACAACCACAACAAGCACCCCCTTCACAACAGAAATATTACCATCCCCACTCTAACCAAAAAGCCCCAGCACAAACCCCTACTCCATCTTCTGACCCTGTATTGTTAGAAATTAGAGCGATGTTAACTAATATACAAAAGCATATGGAGAGTAGAGATACACAGATTGACTCAATTATAGCCCATAATAAAGTCATGGATACCCAAATTGCCCAATTATCTTCTACTCTACAAACTCGCCAGCAGGGTGTTCTACCATCGCAAGGAATACCACCTACGGATCATGCAAATGCAATTACCCTGAGAAGCGGTTCACACTACGATGGTCCCCCTATGCCCAAAGAGGATGAATCTGATTTAATTAAAAATGCTAATCCTGATTCCGTTATACCTGATGTTCCTGCAGGGCTCCAGGGTAAAACTAACATTTCTGATACTACATTGCAGGGTACAACTTCAGGGAAGGATACCCTTACTGTTATTACTGTCTGCAGGTGATGCGAGTATTTGGAGCAAAGAGGTGGATGCCATTGAGGAAGCTCTTGCCATAGAAGAACTCGATCCTAAAGAGAGTAAGAAGGTAGAAAAATTGGTTCAGGAATCAAAACCTGCAGAGGTGAAGAAACCTGAACTAAAACCTCTCCCTTCTCATTTAAAATATGTTTTTCTTGATGAGCAGGAATTGTACCCTGTGATCATTAGTACTGCACTTGATGACCCTCAAACTTCCCAACTTCTAGAGGTTCTTAGAACCCACAAAAGGGTAATAGGGTACAGTATTGATGATCTCAAGGGTATTAGCCCTGATTTTTGTATGCACAGGATACATCTAGAGGACAATTATAAGCCCTGCATTCAACCCCAGAGGAGGTTGAATCCTAATATGCAGGAAGTAGTTAAGAAAGAGGTGATGAAATTACTTGATGCAGGTATTATCTATCCTATTTTTGACTCTAAGTGGGTAAGTCCTGTACAGGTGGTTCCTAAAAAGGGTGGGATGACTGTGATTACAAATGAGAAAAATGAATTAATTCCCACTAGAACTGTTACAGGGTGGCGTATGTGCATTGATTATCGTAGACTAAATATCGCCACTAAAAAGGACCACTTCCCCCTTCCCTTTATTGATCAAATGCTTGAAAGGTTAGCTAATTATAAATTCTTTTGCTATTTAGATGGGTATTCGGGATTTTTTCAAATTCTGATTCACCCTGAAGATCAAGAAAAGACCACATTTACATGCCCTTATGGTAGTTTTGCATATCGTAGGATGCCCTTTGGTTTATGTAATGCCCCCGCTACCTTTCAACGTTGCATGATGAGCATTTTTTCTGATTTCATAGAGTCTATTATGGAAATCTTTATGGATGATTTTAGTGTGTATGGTTCTTCATTTGATGCATGCTTAGCAAATCTCGCTAAAATTTTGAAAAGATGTGAAGAATGCAATTTGGTTTTAAATTGAGAGAAATGTCACTTTATGGTGACAGAGGGAGTAGTTTTTGGTCATATTGTATCTGATAAGGGTATACAGGTAGATAAAGCTAAGGTTTCTGTGATTGAGCAATTACCTCCTCCAGTTAATGTTAAGGGAGTTAGAAGTTTCTTAGGTCATGCAGGGTTTTATCGTCGCTTTATCAAAGATTTTTCTAAAATTGCTAAACCACTAACTCAGCTCTTACTCAAGGATGCCCCTTTTGTTTTTACTGACGAGTGTCTTGAGGCTTTTAACAAGATAAAACAGGCTTTGATATCGGCACCCATCATATGTGCACCCGATTAGAATCTTCCTTTCGAGATTATGTGTGATGCAAGTGACTTTGCACTAGGAGCCATGCTCGGATAGAGAAAGAACAAGGTTTGTCATGCTATTTATTATGCAAGTAAAACTTTGGACGAAACCCAAGTTAATTATGCCACCACGGAGAAGGAGTTTATTGCTGTGATTTATGCTCTAGAAAAATTTAGATCATATCTAGTTGGTTCTAAAGTTATTGTTTTTACTGACCATGCGGCTCTGAAGTATCTGATAGCCAAGGCAGAATCAAAGCCTAGGCTACTCCGTTGAGTTCTCTTACTCCAGGACTTTGATGTTGAAATAAAAGACAAAAAAGGTGCAAAGAACGTTGTGGCAGATCATTTGTCACGTATCAGGTATGATGAGGATGGATTATTTCGCAGGTGTGTTCCCGAATGGGAAGTCCACGACATTCTTACTAGCTGCCACACTTCACCTTATGGTGGACATCATGGCCCTACGAAAACGGTGGCCAAGATTAATGAGTCAGGTTTCTATTGGCCCACCATGTTCAAGGATGCTAACACTTTTTTGCAGGCTTGTGACTCTTGCCAGAGGAATGGCAACATTTTGCGACGGCATGAGATGCCTCAAACCGGGATTTTGGAAGTAGATGTTTGGGGTGTTGATTACATGGGACCGTTCCCTTCTTCAAATGGGAATCGTTATATACTTTTCGCCGTCGACTATGTATCCAAGTGGGTTGAGGCCATTGCCACTCCTACCAATGATGCCAAGGTGGTCCATAGACTTTTCAAGAAGACCATCTTTCCACGATTTGGAGTACCTAGAGCTATAATCAGTGATGGAGGATCTCACTTTCATGAGCGGAAGTTAGACACCCTTCTCAAGAAGTATGGTGTATACCATAGGACAGGTCTAGCCTATCATCCCCAAACTAGTGACCAAGTTGAAGTTTCCAATAGGGAAATCAAGGTCATATTAGAGAAGGTGGTAGCCAAATCAAGGAAAGATTGGAGAGATAAGTTGGATGACACCCTTTGGGCATACAGAACTGCATTTAAGACCCCAATAGGTACTACCCCCTATAGACTTGTGTACGGTAAAGCATGTCATATTCCGGTGAAATTAGAATACAAGGTATATTGGGTTATTAAGGAGCTCAATTTGGATGCTAATCTAGCGGGAGAAAAGAGGTTACTTCAACTTAACCAACTCAATGAGTTTAGGTTGATGGCCTATGATAGTGCACGAGTCTACAAGGAGAAAACCAAGAGATGGCACAACAAGATTATCCTTCCAAGAGAGTTCAAAGAGGGTGACAAGGTGTTGTTGTTCAACTCTAAACTTAAACTTTTCCCAGGAAAGTTGAAGTCAAGGTGGTCGGGTCCCTTTACTGTAAAAAGGGCTAATAAGTTTGGTTCTGTTGAATTGTTTGATGATCAAGGTAACGAGTTCAAGGTTAATGGTCAAAGACTTAAGCTATACCATGAAGGGGCTACGATTGGTGCGGTTGAATGAGTTCACCTAACCGGTTCTTGTTCACCTTGAGTTACATTGTGGTAAGAGGGTCGTGCAGGACCTAGATAAACCAGCGCTTTGCAGGAGGCAACCCGTATTTCTTGCTTTCTAGACTAACTTTTTTCTTTCTTTTATTTTTTATTTTATTTTGAGAGGTGAGGAGATTGCAATTTTACCTTTTCAAAGTGTCTTTTTGCACAGGTTTTGAACAAGTAAAGAGTATTCAAGAGAAAAAGTTAAAAAAGATTAAGTGTCCCGAACTGGGCAGGGGCCCGATCGGGCAGACCTCGCCCGATCGGACGCGAGAGTAAGGTTCAGATCGAGCCTTATCCTCGCCCGATCGGGCTACCCCTACCCGATCGGGCGCCCAAGCGAGCCAAAAATCGAGCGAAAAATCTCCCGATCGGGCTACCCCTGCCCTATCGGGCGCGCAAGTGAAGGAGAAATCGAGTGAAATTTTGCCCGATCGGGCGAATGCTCCCGATCGGGCGCGAAATCGGATAAATCGAGTGCACAAAAAAAAAGAAATCCCGGGCGAAGCTCGCCCGATCGAGCGAGGGAATCGAGCAAAGTTCGACCCCCCCTCTCGCGCCCGATCTGGCACGCAAGCTGAGAAAAGGAATGTTGAAAATTCGCCCAATCGGGCGGACCTGAGCCCGATCGGGCGCGCCTTTTACCCGGGTTATCAAACCCTCCTTTCCCTTTTTTCTTTTCATTTTCCTCCTTATTTCTCCTCCTTCAAACACTCTTTCTCTCTCTAAACTCCATTAACAAACACTCCAAAATCATCTTCTCTTCAAGACCTCCTCAAATTCTTCCATCCAAATTCAAATATTTTTACATATTCTTAAACCTCTCACCTTCCTCTACATTCTCCATATACTTTCCACTACTTTCTCTCATAATTTTTGAAAACCCTAAGAGAGAGAAAGCTTCAAAGTTTGTCAATTCACCTTCAATGGCTCTCAAGCGATCAGGAACACAAAGGGGTGAGAGTTCAAGGCAGCAACAACCACCTATGGTTGACCCGGAACTCCAAATTTCGGGGTGGAGCGAGGTGGTGGTCACTTACGCCGAACAAAAGGATAGGATGCTCAACCTCATTACGAGGCAGGTAATTTCTACTCGTTTTGTTCATCATCCCATTCTAGCTAAATTAGGAATTGATAAACCTGTGGAAAAATTGTTTAAGGGCATTGGCATGAGTGGTTTCTTTCAAATGCATTATGATACATATGATTATTTGACCGTGGAATTTATTTCTAGATTTAATATGATTAAATCTAATGCTATTATTACTCATGTTCAATTCCGATTGCTTAACAATGATGTGAGAATGACTTTGAAGGAATTTGGTAAATTGTTTGAGTTAAAATCGGATAAACCCATTGAACCATCCCAAGACCATATTGTCGTGGTCTATCAAAAACTCACAGGGGAGGGTTTAACTAACCTCCAACATGCCAAGGGAACTTGGATTCAACATCCCGTGCCAAAATTTTGGCAACGGTTTGTTGGCCTCACCATATTTGGGAGGCATGAACCGGCCAATGTAAGGAGGGATGAGCTAGAGTTGTTGGCCTCCTATGTGATCCCTAGAGGCGAGAAATTGAACATCCCTCATAGGATAGCCCAACACTTCCAACGGGTGGCCAATGCGGCCGAGGGCAGTGGGTCTAGGGCACCTATTTATTTTGGTGGGTTGGTTACCCACATTGCGGTCAAACACCTAGGTTTCACCCCTAACGACCATAGGAAAGTAGAAGGCTCTACCCTTATGGACCTTGCTTACCTATGAAGCCTTAATTGGATCCAACCCATGGGTGGCGAGACGTGGTGGATAATTCCCGAGAGTCGGGTAGGAGGGACCAAGCCTTTAAGCTACCTAACCCCACCTTGACTAAGTTTAAGAAGGGTAAGCCTTTCTATACATTCGAGTTAGATGGTCAAAGGGAGGCTCAAGCGGCTCACCATACACCACCCCACCCACAACCTCCATTCCAACCACCGCCCCAACCCTACACACATGACATCGCTACCTCTTCCGTTGATTATAACATTGATCCTAATGCCCCATATGACTTCTCGACTTTTAGGAGCCAATTAGATAGGATTGAGAGGGGACAAGGAAGAGTAGAGGGTTTAGTGAGAAACCTTGACACTAGAGTAGGTTCTCTAGATAGACGGGTTGGGCATGTGGAGCGAAACCTAGGGAGGGGTTTATACCCCATGTATGATGACTATGCCCGCCGAAGGGCTATTCCCCCCGAAGCTCTTGTTCCCGATTGGTTTCAATACCCCCAAGGAGGATATTCGACCCCTGGTGCCTATGGTAGTTATGTGGACTATTCTTCGGTCCATGGTTATGGGGTCGATGCTCCTTTTGGTGGGCTTGGGGGGAATGTGGACCCCAACTAATTTGCAGGTGGTTCGGGTTATGGAGGTGTTGGTTCGATCCATGGAGGTGCCGGCTCTAGCCATAGCGGAGGCTACTCGAGGATGGACGAGGATGAGGATGAGGAGTAGCTACTCCTAGCTACACTCCCAAGTCAATGAGGGCATTGCTTGATTTGGCTTGGGGGAGATGATCTTGTACATATGGTAATTGATAGGCCGTTGTCGAGCCTACCAAAGATAAAGTCCTATCTTGGTCTCACTAGCTAATAGCAAGGGTAATAAAGGGTCGAACCCAAGAGAGGCGTTGAATCAACCATCGAGATACTACCGTTTAAACAATCTAAATGAAGTCGAAATTGGTTTGGTTTTTATGTAACATGTACTAGTTCAATCAACTAATACTAAGGGGTGATTAACAATAATTAGAGAGTTCTAGGGCTCGGGATATACCACTAAATTTCGTCACAAAACAAATGGCATGTAGCAAACAATGATAATTTAAGGGGATAATATAGGGGAAGTTATCTAAAGCACCCAACTACTCTCTCAAGCTAGAGGGATTACTTGAATCATGAATACAACCTACTCTCGTGGTTACAAAGCATAAAACAAGTGTTAAAGCATAATCACGATGACAAAAAGTATTCCCTTGACTGGAAATTCCTATTCTCATGGCATTTCAAGTCAATTAAGCATAAGGGAGCTAACTCAAGTTCATCTCTCGATCCTTCGTTGAGAAAGCTTGGATAATAGTTCTAGCAATGGCCATATACAAGAACTAAGCAATTAAACCACTTAGGCTCAACTAATTAACACCCAACAATTACCAAATTAACACATGCAACTAGTAATTAGTGACTACATTGAGGGTTTTACCCAAACCCTAGAAAATTAGACTACTCACAATCCATGGAGATTAAAGCAATTAAGGATTTCAAGTAACTCATGAACAAGATTTAACTAAAGATTAAGCTAAATAATAATCTAAGCATACAAGAATTAAGCAAGATAATTAACAATCAAAGCAATTAAAATGGAATAGAAGAGTGAGAAAAATATTACTAGAAGCTTGAACTTGAATAACAATGGTGGAACTTGTCTTCTACAATGATTGAGAATGAAATTTCCAAGCTATTAATTATAATCTAACTAATGATTTGAGAATATTTGTGTTTCTACAATTACAAACTAAGAGGAAGCACTAAAAACTTGGCTGCCATCAAAATGAGCTCAAAGGGCGATTTATAAAGACCCCCAAATAAAAAAGACGGAGAAAACAAGATTCGGGCACGGCTACAGGTCAGCACGGACGTGCTGAGGTTAGCACGGACGTGCAGCCAAATCTGCATGGACGTGCTGAGGTAGGCACGGACGTGCAGAGCCAGAGGAAGAGAACCAGATTGCTACTGTTTTGGCCAGGGGACCCAAATGTGGCATGGACGTGCAGGCCTTGAACTTAAGAATCAGTTTTGAAACTGATTCAAGCTGGGCAAACCGCACGGACGTGCTAGAATCGGCACGGATGTGCTGAGTAACTTGCACGGACGTGCCTAATTCTGCACAGACGTGCGGGATCTGGAAAATGCAAGCTGAAGTTCTTGGTTGATCTGATGCACTCCTGCACGGACGTGCAAGGCATGGCACGCCCGTGCTGGCTCTCTTAGGCCCTTTTCTTCACTTTTTCTTCGGTTTTGCTCCATTGTCTCGGCTTCTAAATTTGGTTTATCATCCATATGCTTCAAATGGTCGTCTTTGAACCTAAAAACTCAACAAAAACATTAACAACCCGTGAAGCAAGGGATACACAAAAGTTGAACAAAAATAGAGTATAAGTGAACCAAAATGCCAATATACCAAGTAAACAAGGTTCGAAATCACTCAAAAATCATATCAAATAACAAGTTATCAAATCCCCTCAAGCTAAGCTTTTGCTAGTCCTCGAGCAAAACAAACATGTCAAATCAAGAAGGAAGATTACTTGCTAATGATCAAACCAAGGAGAGATACTAAAGAGGAAACTCAAACACAAATCCGCATGGCAACAACCATAAACACTTTTAGCACAAGTGAAAAGCAATTTAAACCCCTAAGTCGCCTAAGAGGACGAGTTTTTATCTCGTGAGGGTTTCCCTTGAGCTTAACCCACAACTCACACAAACCACGCCAAAACTATCAAAACACATCATTATCATAAAAGTAATCAATACAGACCAAAACTAATGTTTTTATTGCCCAAGTCAACCCATCGGGATATAAATCACAAGTAAGACAAGTGAGCGACTTTCAAGAATTACCGATCATACAAATGTGCACATGAGTTGGGGGTAGAGAGGAGAACTAAGCAAGGGTTGCACTAGGATACTTCCTTATACCTTTTACTAGTTCATTAGAGCACGTCTAGATATTCCAAAGTTGCAACAAGCCCTTTTTCGGTTATAAAATCTCAAAATGCAAGTCCACCTCCCAAAATGCACTCCCAAGCCCTTTCAACTACACTCTAACTTGGGAATTTACACAAGAAACATCAAAATAGATAAAGTGTGGGAGGCATCCACAAGTTGACCTCTAAATTAGAAAAAGAAAAATTTTGAGAATTTTTGTAGGAGTTTTTTTATCTCCCTTTCTTTTTCTATATTTTTTTTCCTTTTTTTTTCAACAAACATTGCCCTCGCCTCTTTTAACTGTGAGCGGCTCTTTCTTTATTCAAAACATGTGACTTATTATGCCACTTATTACATATGATACAAGTAGAACCAATTCCCTAATAGAGTTTCATTTTGGGGAGGAGGGGAGGAATATCAAGGGCACAAGGGACCGCAATTCGATTCAAACATATCCTACTTTGGGCAAACTTGACAATATCCTATGCTAGACGTGCAATTGAGCATTCATCGGTTTTCATTTCATATACTCTAATGCAATCGAGATTAATAAGCCTCTAAATAACCCCAACTCTTGCACACACCCTTCTAAAAGCACTTTTACTCATCACTCAAGAGTCAAGCAAGCAAAACATATAAGCATCGTCATTTGAGTCTCATCCTTGAGCCTTTTTTTCATTTTTTCAAATTTTTTTTTTATTTTTTTTTAATTTTTTTTTTACAAGAGAAAGAGTAATTACAAAGTTGAGCTAAACTAAGCTAAGCATAACTAGACATCTAAAATAAAGAGAGGGAAGAGAAGTATTCACAAATTAAGAGATTTGGATTTAGGGTGTTGGATTTCAAAGGGAGCAATTTTGGATTCAAGGGATTTGGATTTTAGGGGAAAAGAACAATCAACATGCAAGTTCAACATTATCAACACACAAGCAAGCACAAACATATGAGCTAATGACTCTCCCCCCAAGCTATCATGAACATTGTCCCCAATGTTAAAACAATTAAAGCACAAGAAAGGGGAGAAAGAGAACTAACTCATTGGCTCGAGCCTCCTTGGGAGCTTGAGCCCCCGGGGTACCAATGCCGGTAGACATTTCGGAATTCACCAAATTCCGATCGAAGACCTTCAAATCTTGTCCTCATATTGTCGTAAGAGGACCTCTTGTCTTCGTGAGACTTTCTCATAGTCTCAAACTCGGTAGTCATGCGGGTGAAACCGGCATTCATGAGTTGTATCTGCTGCTCGAAAGAGAGGTGTGGGTTGTCCCCATCCACACCTTGGCCTTGGTACCCTTGTTGTTGTTGTTGAAAGAATTGTTGTTGGTGGAATTGTTGTTGTTGTTGCTCTTGGTCTTGCTGCTGCTCTATCTCTTGTTGTTGAGGTTGCTCATGCTTTTCCTCCTCTTCACCAGGGACCCAAGGATGGTCCTTCTCAAAGACCCAATTGCTTTCATCATAAATGAAGGTCTTCTCTGGGTCGGGAAGGAAAGCATAGGGGCGGCCATTCACTTGCCACAAGTAAGGATGTGGCCCTTCCGTGTCCACAATCCATCTCATCGTCCTTAGAGATTGCATGTCTAGCTGCGTCGGCCCTGGGCAAACCTCCTCATCTGCAAAATCAAGGTTAAAAGCAGAAGCAAAAATGGTGATCATGCCACCGATGGTGATGTTGCCGGACCTAGTGGCAACATCCTCTACGTGGTCGACTAACCAGGCCCCTACATCTAGGGCCGTACTACCCTCGCTCAAGTGCCACAGGAAGTGAAGCTCCCTAGTGGACACTACACCCGAACTATCACCTCTAGCAAATGTCCTGTTCTCTATGGTGCGCTGTGACATCCTAAAGGCAGGGTAGATTATGGTCGTGGCCTTATCGGTCCTAGGGTTGTAGTCGAAAAGGCCGGTGATCTTCCTCCAAAATTCACCCGCACAATAGTTACCGGGGGGGGGGGGGGCTGTTCATGAGTTGGAAGGTAAGGCGACGGGGGGATCTATTGTTGTCTCGTTACACTTGAAGGGTGGAAAGGAATTCAAGTGTCAACCTCTTGTAGGTCGGGGCGCTTAAGTCTAGCCAATTCCCTAGGCCACATCCCTCGAAAAGCATCCTAACATCATCCCCTACCCCTAAGGCCTCGGCAACACTCTCGTCATAGAACTTGGTTGGTCGAACTCTCCTCCTAGTTATTCTAATAAAGTTGTTCAAAAAGGTCGGGTCATTGAACTCAATTCTCATGGTGTCCACTTGTGATGGATCAACGGGAGGAGGAGAGGGGTTGCGGTACCTAGCATCCGTGTTTCTAGGTCAGTTTCTTCGGCTCATGGTTGGTCTTTATGCAAGGAAATTAAACACACCACCACCAAACAATCAACACAACAAACACACAAGAGGCACTAGGTCCACTAAGACAACAACTCAAGGCTTAATCAATCACCAATAAGCACAACACAATCACCAAGTCAAGCTCTAAGTCACCACCCTAAAACAAAACGAGCAAATCACCAAGCAACTAAGTCCACTTCACTAATGCATTCACAATAGTTCAACACTAATATCATGCATTAACCTCAAACAATCCAACACAACAATTTACTCAACCTAGCATGCTTTTTTTTTCATTCACAAAAAATAATTCCTCAATCTCACTTACAAAAATCCAATTCTCACAACATTCACAAAACACCTTGAAATTCACTAATACCTTAAAATTATCAACTAACAATCATTCACAACCAATTCAAATAAACATTCTCAAGCAATTTCATGCAAAAATTCAAGAATTTAAACACAAAATTAGTGAAAGGGAGGAACGATTATACCGAGCTTATCGTGGGTGTAAAACCCGCAAATGAACTTTTCTAAACTTCCTTATGCTTGCTTGACCATGCTCCAACACCCAATTGCTTCAATTTAAAGCTCACAAGAAAACCCCCAAATTGATTTTTAAGGGTTAGGGTTTTGAGAATTTAGGTATTTTTTTGGGTTTAAAGAAGGAGAATGGAGTAGTAGATTGTGATTTTGTTGAAATGGAGTGAAGATTTTGGGGTAAAATGTTGATTTTTGGTGGGTTTTTGAAAGTTTGAGTGAATTTGAGTGAGTTTATGAAGGAGGAGGAAGGAGTTCTAGAGAGAGAAAGAGGGGGGAATTCGTGGGATTGAGTTATATATTTTTTTTTCACAATTAAACCGTGCTGCTGACTTGTGAATCTGGGGCTGCACGGACGTGCAACATTTGGCACGGACGTGCAGCCTCAAACAGTAACCTTAGAATATTTCTGACTTAATTGGCACGGACGTGCTGAGCCACTTTGCACGGACGTGCTGAATTTGGCACGTCCGTGCCAAAATTGAAATTTTGACTCCAAAGTTCCTGATTCTTACTGTCTGCTTCTGCACGTCCGTGCAGACCTGATGCTGCACGTTTTCTCCCTTTTTTTTGAGATAATAATAATAATAATAATAATAATAATAATAATAATAATAATAACAAAATTATTATTATCACCATTATTATTATGATTATTACTAAGCCTACTATTTCACATCCATGAATATTTTTCTTACTACTCTTTTCATTAATACCTACAAAAGATATTAAGAGAAAAGTTAGTAATAATAATAAAAATTATGGAAAAGAAATAATAGTTTATGAGAGAGGGGGTTTAGAAACTCGGGTTGCCTCCTGGAAGCGCTCTTTTAACGTCACTAGCTTGATGACATTGCGTGATCAATGAGAGGAAGGAACATCAAACTCATCAAGGTGAACAACCTTGGCTTCTTCATGCACAAAACTGTCAAAGTATGGTTTTAGCCTTTGGCCATTCACTTTGAACGGTTCACCATTGTCATTTGAGATTTCAATAGCACCATATGGAAACACCTTCTTAACGGTAAAAGGTCCACTCCATTTTGACTTGAGCTTACCCGGAAACAACTTCAACCGGGAATTGAATAGTAGGACCTTGTCACCTTCTTTAAACTCCCTTTTGCTAATATGCTTGTCATGCCAAACCTTAGTATTTTCCTTGTAAATCCGTGCACTCTCATATGCATCCAACCTTAATTCTTCCAAGGCATGGAGGTCAAGAAACCTTTTTTCACCGGCACTTTGAAGGTCGAAATTCAATGTTTTGATGGCCCAATGAGCATGATGCTCAAGTTCTACCGGCAAATGACATGATTTCCCATAAACAAGCTTGTATGGTGTGGTGCCAATGGGAGTTTTGAATGCGGTGCGGTAGGCCCATAGAGCATCATCAAGCTTTGTAGACCAATCTTTCCTAGACCTATCCACTGTTTTCTCAAGAATCATTTTTATCTCCTGATTTGAAATTTTAGCTTGACCACTTGTTTGGGGGTGGTAAGCCAATGACACTTTGTGCCTCACACCATATTTCTCAAGGAGAGCTTGAAAGGACCGCTTTGTAAAATGTGAACTTCCATCACTAATAACGGCTCGCGGCACCCCGAACCTTGGGAAAATTACTCTTTTGAAGAGCTTGACCACCACTTTAGCATCATTAGTAGGAGATGCAACCGCTTCCACCCACTTTGACACGTAACCAACGGCAACAAGAATGAACTTATTCCCTAAAGAGGTCGGGAAAGGCCCCATAAAATCAATGCCCCATACATCAAAGATCTCTAACTCAAGAATGTTGTTCAAAGGCATCTCACTTGTTCTTGAAATATTACCAGTTCTTTGACACCGGTTACAAGCTTTCACTACACCCCACACATCTTTGAACATTGTGGGCCAATAAAAACCACATTGTAAGATTTTCGCCAAAGTTTTGTTAGCACTCATATGCCCTCCACAAGGTGAGGAGTAACACATTGTGATAACATCTTCAATCTCATCATCCGGGACACACCTTCTAAAAAGGCCATCAACACCTTGTTTGAAGAGCAAGGGGTCGTCCCAAAAATATTGGCGAACATCATGTAGAAACTTCCTTTTTTGTTGATAGGAGAGGTCGGGAGGAAGAATAGAGCAAGGTAGATAGTTTGCAATGTCCGCAAACCATGGTGCCGGTGTTTGTAGAATGGCAAACAGTTGATCATCCGGGAATGAATCGTCGATTGACAAGTTATCAAGATCACCTACAAAGATAGGCAACCGTGAAACATGATCGGCCACAACATTTTCGGCACCCTTCTTGTCTCTAATCTCAATGTCATAGTCTTGTAAGAGCAAGACCCACCGTATCAATCTTGGCTTTGGTTCCTTCTTGGACAAGAGGTACTTCAAGGCCGAATGGTCGGTGAAGACTATGACTTTAGACCTTAACAAGTAGGAACTAAACTTCTCAATTGCATGAACAATGGCTAGAAACTCCTTTTCCGTGGTTGTGTAATTCCTTTGTGTATCATCCAATGTTTTGCTAGTGTAGTAGATAGCATGGAGCTTCTTATCCTTCCTTTGTCCAAGAACGGACCCAATGGCAAAATCCGAAGCATCACACATAAGCTCAAAAGGAAGCTCCCAATTAGGGGGTTGAATGATAGGAGCCGAAATCAATGCCTCCTTCAACCTATCAAATGCTAGCAAACAATCATTAGTAAACACAAAAGGGGCATCCTTTACCAACAATTGAGTGAGAAGATTTGCGATTTTTGAAAAATCCTTTATGAACCGGCGGTAAAAACCCGCGTGTTCAAGAAAGCTCCTTATCCCCTTCACATTTGTAGGGGGTGGGAGGCGCTCAATGACCTCAATTTTGGCACGATCTACTTTAATGCCCCTACTAGAAATTACATGACCAAGAACAATTCCTTCTTCTACCATGAAATGACATTTTTCCCAATTCAAGACCAAGTTCACCTCTTGACATCTTTTCAACACTTTAATCAAATTCGAAAGGCAAATGTCAAAAGATGAACCAAAAACAGAAAAGTCATCCATGAATACTTCAATTGATGATTCAAGCATGTCGGAAAAAATAGACATCATGCACCTTTGAAATGTGGAAGGTGCATTACAAAGTCCAAATGACATCCTTCGATAAGCAAAGGTGCCAAAAGGACATGTGAATGTAGTCTTTTCTTGGTCCTCGGGTTGGATTGGGATTTGGAAGAATCCCGAATATCCATCCAAGAAACAATAATGACTATGTGATGCTAGTCTTTCCAATATTTGATCAATAAAGGGGAGAGGGAAGTGGTCTTTCCGGGTGGATTTATTCAATTTTCTATAATCAATGTACATTCTCCACCCGGTGACCGATCTTGTAGAAATGGTCTCACCCTTATCATTCTTAATGATGGTCATGCCTCCTTTTTTAGGCACAACTTGAACCGGACTAACCCACTTACTATCAGAGATAGGGTAGATTATGCCCGCTTCAAGAAGTTTTAAAACTTCTTTTTTCACAACTTCTTTCATGTTTGGATTGAGCCTTCTTTGGTTCTCAATTGAAGAAGCATGATTATCATCAAGTAATATCTTATGCATACAAATTGTGGGACTTATCCCCTTAATGTCATCAATTTTGTACCCGATGACATCTCTATACTCCCTTAGAACAATTAGGAGTTTATCAAGAGAGACATCATCGAGCTTGGCATTGACAATAACGGGATAAGCCTCACTATCATCAAGGAAAGCATATTTAAGAAGAGGGGGAAGGGGTTTAAGTTCAACCTTATGAGGAGGCGTAGTCCTCTCCTCTTTTACCTCCACATTAAGCACTTCCACTTTCACTTTATTGTGAACTAAAGGTTACTTGAGCAAAAGATCATACCCCCTTGTTTCTTCATCTTCCTCAACTAAGCCTCCCGTTAGGATAGCTTGTAAAGGATCTCCTTCAATCAAATTCTCTTGGAACTCCTCTAAGTTCCTTTCTAAAGTATCAACCCTATGAACTTCATCGAACGATGGCTTTTTCAATGTTTGGGAGAATGAGAATGAGATTTTCTCATCTCCCACATTCAATGTTAACCTTCCTTCCTTCATATCTATAACAACACCCGCGGTGTTCAAAAATGGTCTCCCCAAGATGAGGGGTACTCTTGTGTCTTCTTCCATCTCCATTACTACGAAGTCACAACGCACAAATATTCTCCCGCTTGAACCGGTACATCTTCAAGAATTCCCAAAGGTAGCCTAACCGTGCGGTCGGCCAATTGTAGGGACATTCTCGTTGGCTTCAAGTCTCCAACTTTCAAACTCTTTGCTATAGAATAGGGCATCAATCTCACACTTGCCCCAAGATCACATAAAACATCCATAGCTTCCAAGTCTCCAATCTTCACCGGTATTGCATAGCTACCGGGGTCACCAAGCTTTTGAGGAAGCTTGTTTTGAATGATAGTGCTCACCTCCTTGGGAAGGGAGATGGTAGCACTCTCCTCAAGCCTACTCTTGTTGGATAGAAGATCCTTCAAAAATTTCGCATATGTAGGCATTTGTGACATAGCATGAAGAAAGGGGATATTCACTTAAAGTCCTCTCATGACTTCAAGAAAATTTGAAAACTTTTCATTCAATTTCTTTTCAACAATCCTATGAGGGAATGGAATGGGAGGCTTGTATACTTTCATGGGGGGCTTTTCTACCTTTTCCTCATCTCCATCATTTTTCTTTTGTGGCTCCTTTCTCTCAACATCAACTATCTCAATTTCAAACTCACCCTCATTTCTCACCACAACTCCCTCATCTCTCTTTTGTGGCTCCTCTTCACTCATAACCGGTCCTTCATAACCTCTCCCCGATCTCAAAGTAATGGCCTTAGCTTGCTCCTTTGGGTTCACAACCGTTGAGCTTGGAAAGTGACCACTAGGATTGGAGGATGAACTTCCAACTTGTTGCGCAATTTGAGCCAATTGATTCTCAATTATCTTGTTGTGTGCTTGAAGTTGTTGGATGTTCGCTTGCATATCCGCATTGCTTCTTCCTTGTTGTGTAATGAAAGTCTCAAGTGCGGCTTCAAGGCTAGATTTTTAAGGAGGTGGAGAAGCGGGTTGGTTATATTGTTGCCTTTGTTGGTTTTGGTCCCTTTGATTAGGGTGACGGTAAGGAGTTTGTTGGTTTTGTGGATGGGGTTGGTTGTATTGGTTTTGAGGGGGGTCTTGGTTTTATTGCTTCCAACCCGTGTTTTGTTGGGGTTTCCAACCTTGATTGTAGGGTTGAGAGTATTGATCATTTCTTTGCCCAATAGTCGCAGCTTGCTCTTGGTTAGTTGAGTTACAATAGGAGGACAAGTGATCATTTCCTCCACAAGTCTCACAAGACATGACTTGTTGTGAAGAAGAGCTTGGAGATGTAAGGGTGGCTTGATCTAGCTTATGAGCTATCATGTCAAACTTTGATGCAATAAGGTCTATTGCACTAAGATCGTGGATTCCGCCCTTCTTTGCTTGAGGTTGCCTTCTATCACCTCCGTATGCGTAGTGCTTTGCCACTTCTTCAATCATCTTGTATGCATCATCCACCGATAGCTTTTTAAGGCTACCACCGGCCCCGTTATCAAGGTTGGCCCTTGAAGTAGGAGTAAGACCATCATAAAAGCTTTGAACAATGATCCATGATATGAAACCATGGTGTGGGAATTTTCTAGTGTAGTCCTTGAAACGCTCCCAAGCTTCACTTAACGTTTCATCGATCTCTTGGTTGAAATTGGTGATTTTTCTTTTTAGTTCGGCGGTTTTTCCGGGTGGACAATACTTTCCAAGGAAAGCTCTACTGACTTCATCCCATGTGGTCAATGATCCCTCTTCTACCGTTCTCAACCAATGCTTTGCTTTGTCACAGAGGGAGAATTGAAACATGTGCATACGGATGAACTCTTCCGTAATGTTGTTTTGCTTGATGGTTGTGCACAATTCGAGGAAGTTATCCAAATGAGCAAAAGGACACTCATGAGAACTTCCGCCAAATTGATCACTTTGTATCATACGGATGAGTTGAGGTGAAAGCTCAAAGTTATTTTCATTCGTAGTAGGGAGACGTATGCCACTCCGAAGTGTGAAGGCATTGGGATGGTCATAATCTCGTAGCAATGGTGGAGGAGGATCGTTATCACCCATGTTATCTTCTTCGTTGGTTGCAAAGATTTCTTCCGGATCGGAATCCGAATATACAATAGAGAACTCGGGTGTGCCTTGCAAAAGCCTCCTCACGTTTCTCAAAGTCCTATTTAACTCAGGATCAACGGGAATAAGCGGTGATTGCTTACTCTTCCATGTCATGCAAGGTCAAACAAAGCTAAGAAAAACGTTAACAATGACAATCACAAGTTAAAAACACAAATATACAAAAATAAATAAGAAAAATTATGATACAAATACACACATTTAGACTCATTCAACAATAATACATTCAATGTGACTTTGCCTCCCCGGCAACGGCGCCAAAATTTGATAGGCCGTCGTCGAGCCTACCAAAGATAAAGTCCTATCTTGGTCTCACTAGCTAATAGCAAGGGTAATAAAGGGTCGAACCCAAGAGAGGCGTTGAATCAACCACCGAGATACTACCGTTTAAACAATCTAAATGAAGTCGAAATTGGTTTGGTTTTTATGTAACATGTACTAGTTCAATCAACTAATACTAAGGGGTGATTAACAATAATTAGAGAGTTCTAGGGCTCGGGATATACCACTAAATTTCGTCACAAAACAAATGGCATGTAGCAAACAATGATAATTTAAGGGGATAATATAGGGGAAGTTATCTAAAGCACCCAACTACTCTCTCAAGCTAGAGGGATTACTTGAATCATGAATACAACCTACTCTCGTGGTTACAAAGCATAAAACAAGTGTTAAAGCATAATCACGATGACAAAAAGTATTCCCTTGACTGGAAATTCCTATTCTCATGGCATTTCAAGTCAATTAAGCATAAGGGAGCTAACTCAAGTTCATCTCTCGATCCTTCGTTGAGAAAGCTTGGATAATAGTTCTAGCAATGGCCATATACAAGAACTAAGCAATTAAACCACTTAGGCTCAACTAATTAACACCCAACAATTACCAAATTAACACATGCAACTAGTAATTAGTGACTACATTGAGGGTTTTACCCAAACCCTAGAAAATTAGACTACTCACAATCCATGGAGATTAAAGCAATTAAGGATTTCAAGTAACTCATGAACAAGATTTAACTAAAGATTAAGCTAAATAATAATCTAAGCATACAAGAATTAAGCAAGATAATTAACAATCAAAGCAATTAAAATGGAATAGAAGAGTGAGAAAAATATTACTAGAAGCTTGAACTTGAATAACAATGGTGGAACTTGTCTTCTACAATGATTGAGAATGAAATTTCCAAGCTATTAATTATAATCTAACTAATGATTTGAGAATATTTGTGTTTCTACAATTACAAACTAAGAGGAAGCACTAAAAACTTGGCTGCCATCAAAATGAGCTCAAAGGGCGATTTATAAAGACCCCCAAATAAAAAAGACGGAGAAAACAAGATTCGGGCACGGCTACAGGTCAGCACGGACGTGCTGAGGTTAGCACGGACGTGCAGCCAAATCTGCATGGACGTGCTGAGGTAGGCACGGACGTGCAGAGCCAGAGGAAGAGAACCAGATTGCTACTGTTTTGGCCAGGGGACCCAAATGTGGCATGGACGTGCAGGCCTTGAACTTAAGAATCAGTTTTGAAACTGATTCAAGCTGGGCAAACCGCACGGACGTGCTAGAATCGGCACGGATGTGCTGAGTAACTTGCACGGACGTGCCTAATTCTGCACAGACGTGCGGGATCTGGAAAATGCAAGCTGAAGTTCCTAGTTGGTCTGATGCACTCCTGCACGGACGTGTAAGGCATGGCACGCCCGTGCTGGCTCTCTTAGGCCCTTTTCTTCACTTTTTCTTCGGTTTTGCTCCATTGTCTCGGCTTCTAAATTTGGTTTATCATCCATATGCTTCAAATGGTCGTCTTTGAACCTAAAAACTCAACAAAAACACTAACAACCCGTGAAGCAAGGGATACACAAAAGTTGAACAAAAATAGAGTAGAAGTGAACCAAAATGCCAATATGCCAAGTAAACAAGGTTCGAAATCACTCAAAAATCATATCAAATAACAAGTTATCAGTAACTCTATCTCTCCTTTCTCTATTTATTGCTTTCTAGTATAGATTTATTTGCTTTCTAGTGTAGTTTTTATTGCTTTCCTATATGAAAAATACAAAAAAATTAGAAAATTAAAAAAATACAAAAATACGTTCCAATAAATTATGAATCATGATTCCCTGTGCCCCATACTTGAAAAATATTGTTTTGATTCTTAGTATATGATGATAAGCATTGTGGATTTGTTGATCATGATTTGAAGTTTGATTGCTTGGATGCCTTAACATGCGTCAAATTTGTCCAACTACTTGTGAATATAGTGCTTGACTAGTTGATTTGGTTAGAAATGTGTGTTAGTTCCTGGTACGTCAATGAATTTAAATATTGGTTTGCAACTATGAGTAGTGTTTCATGGCTCATTATTATGCACATGAGGAGGACGAAGGCATTTGTTCTTTAGGTGGCCTTCAGATGATATTAGTTACATTTGTTCCCTTCTTGCTACCCATGTTGTTGCCTTGACTTTTTGTTGTTTATTAGTCATTTTATTTTTGATGAGTTTGGAAGTTGAATTGTCTTGAAAAAATAAAGTACGATGATATGAAAGAAAAAAAAAAGTTCGGAAAAAGAAAAAAAAATGTTTAATGTTCAAGTATTCTAAGTGAAGGTTGATCAAAAGAAAAGAAAAAAAAAATTGAGTTTCAATGAAAAATTCATGTTTGATAGTTTAGAGTTTGTGATTCACTCGAGTTCTACATTATTATATTTTTATGAGTGAAATTGTAAGAGTTGGGATTGTTTGATATTATTGGAGTTGTATTTGGTGGATTTTTGTTGGAGTTGGTTATGTTGGAGATGTTGACCATTATTTATATTGATCATGGGTCTTATTAGGATTTGGCTCCCTTTAAGCATAGCTTTTCTTTCACATATTCCCAAATATATCCTACCCTTTTTCCCTAGCCTTACATTACAAGCTTTAAAGACCTTCCGACCTTGTGCATAGAGTTGTGTAGATGTGAAAGTGTTGCTTATCAATGCAAGTTATGATTTGACATATTTCGAGTCGACTAGTAGGTTGAGTGTATGTCTTTTTAAACACACGAGAGTGTGAGTTGGGAGGGCATTGTTCACATTAAAGATGTTGGGATGGAGAGCGATCGAGTACATCTTTTACTCGCCACATAAATGAGAGTTGAGTGTGTGAGCACTAGTCTTGAATTCTATATGCTCATGTGGTTTGCCCTACTTGACAATTGTTGGGGAGGATGAGTGATTAGATGAATCAGATTGATTGACGTTGAAGCATGTTTATTAGATTTGCCTTGAATTGTTGGTTCTTGATTTTGATTATTTCGGGTGAGGCATGTTTTATGTATTCATTGATGAGCTCTTTGCTTAGGGACAAGCAAAAGTTCGTCTTAGGGGATTTTGATATGTCTACTTTATATGGTGTTTTACCCCCGTCCCTTGGTCGTAATTAGTAGTGTTTTTGGCTCGTTAGAGCCACTTTTATTACTAATTGGTGTTTTCTAGTGTTTTCGTAGTTTCGGTTGAGTTTTGTAGGGAATTGCATCTTTGGAGCTTTTTCCCGGGATTATTGCGGTACAACTACGAGCATTTGAAGGCATGACCGATTGCTTTTGGACACCGAGTATTCAAGACCCGAAGTGGAGATTCGAATTGGGCCAAGAATAGAGCCCAATCCAAGTCCAGCATATAGCCGGGCCCGATCGGGCAAGCTTTGGCCCGATCGGGCGGATGCCCAGAACAAGAGGGCGAAGAGAAAAGGCGGGCCCGGTCGGGCGGCCCTACGCCCGATCGGGCGCATGTTTCTGGGGAGGCTTCTTCGACGATTACTTAGTTTCTAATTAGGAGTAATTTCGGGTTATGGTATAATATACGATTTTTAATGCTTTTGCTTAGGACCTCTTCTCTTAGACTTTCTCTCTCTACTTTGCTTTAGATTAGTTTCTCTCTCTACAACATTGTTCTCCATTTTTGTTCTTAATTCAACTCCTTAATTCCGATTACTTTGGTAACGATTTCTTCTACTTTAATCTCATTAATTTTACTTTATTTCTTTCATCATGTTTCCTTTAATTGCTTTGTTTAGTTTATGTTCAATTATGTCTGAGTAGTTTTCTTTCCAGGGTTTATGGGGGATCTATAAATAATATGAAGGGGTAAATTATTATTGTTGGTTATCAATGCTTGATTAATTTCCTATTGATTGATTTAATGCTATGCAATTAGATTAGGCCTGGTGTAATTGTATGAGTTTAGCAATATTGATTCGAGATTCGAGAGATGAGAATTGATGTTTAGGCTTAGTTTCAATAGGCGGACTAATTTATAAATGATTAAGTCGAGATTCGAGAGATGAGATTTAATACCGGTAAATTAACTCTGTGATTGTAATACGTAGCGAAAGCCCTTTATGATCTGATTAATTGATGCATTGATGATTGATTGTTATGTTTTCCCCTGGAATATTGTTTATTGGTGAACCTATGCCCTAGGCTTTTATTTCATTGATTTTTCTCCTACTTTTATTCCTTCCCACTTATACTCTTAGAAGTTTAGTTCCCTTTTATAATTACAAATTGGTTACTTGATAATTTAGATTATATTGATTAATTAGGAATAAATTAACTCGTTTCCCTATGGTTCGACCCTTCTTCCCTATCTGCATAGTTAGTGGATTTAGGTATTATTTTTGATTGGGTGACTACGACTTTAGCCTGTCAGGGGGGTTTAATTTATTTTTTTTTAATTTTTTTTTTAAGTTTTTTCAAAATTAAAAATAAAAATAAACAAATTAACCAATTAAACTAGAACACGTGTCCCATGTTTACCTGTAAAACAAGTTACCAGTTTTTTGTTTCATTTTAGGCAAATACATGTGAAAGGTGGTGTTATTCTAGAATAATTAAAAGGCGGTGCTATTATTAGAAGACCGCCCAAAGATGGTGTTATTTTTGGCAAATTCCCCTTATAAGTATCCATGTAATGGTCATTATTATTAGCTCATCACAATGCAAACTACATCTTAAATTCAACGTCAAATAAATACTAGCATGATTTATGGTATCACCAAATCATTTTGCTTCTAAGTATATTTCAACAGTTGATTCTAGTAATATCAAGAGCAACAAATTCGAGTTTTGCAAAGTTTGACATGATTCAATGATATAAAACAATATTATAAAATAAGAACTAAGATAGTATAATAAATATGTACTTCGTATATGCCAAGTTTCGATCAAAACAAAGTTCAAGCTAAGTATTGGCGTAAAAGATCTCAAATTTTGCAAGTTAATATTTGACAGTTATATAGCTATGTATATAAAAACTTTACCAAGAAGATAATTATACTATTCTATCTAGAGGGAATTAACGTTTATGAAACCACAACTAATTTAAGTTAGCTATCATAACAAACATAAAATCTCAACTAATATAATATACGTAGCATTATCTTTCTGGTTGTCTAACTTATCATTCTAGTTGCCTGACTTATCGTAATAGAACATAGCATCGTAAATATTTGACTCTAAAACTCAATACAGTAATTTTGCAGGACCTATATTTCATCGTCCAAATTTAATACGAAACAAAATTCCATGGTTATTCGTTCAATAATGTTAGCTCATTAAAAATTTTGGCTTAAAAAGAATTGACGTGTAATGGTCATTCAAGGTATAATACGGAGTAAGTTATTAAACAAAACGGAGAAAATACATATTCTTTAATAATAGAATTATGGATTATAAACTTTTAACCTGAGAAAGAATTCAATTCAAGAAGAGTCTGACTAATTTGTTAATTCATTAAAACACCAAAGCCATAACTAATGGGTAATTGATATAACCATACAAATCATTGATCAAACAATAAGGAAGTAAATTATATGTAAATTAAAACATTTAAATTGTAATATTATTAGGCCATTGGCTTAAAGAATTGATGATGCAAAAATATAATTGATATTGATTAATAAAATCACAAAAGATAATTAAGAGTTGATCAATAAAAGGTATGCGATCAAATAAACAAACAGAGAATTGCAAATACATACATTGATATATGCACAAACATATAACACGGGGTATATGATCATCAGTATGTTGGAATTAAAGAAAGCGAACTCAAAGGGGTCTGACTTGGTTACCCGATCGGGCGCGAGAAGAGTTGTAAAAATTGGAGTTCCGCCGCCCGATCGGGCGAGCCTCGCCCGATCGAACGTGAGAAGATTCGTAAAAATTGGAGTTCCGTCGCCCGATCGGGCGCGAGAGCAACCCAGTTTTTCTGGATGCTCGCCCGATCGAGCGGGCTCCGCCCGATCAGGCACGAATCAGTCCGTTGGACTCCAACGGATTTCCTTGGATCCCTCTTCTTGTTTTAATTCTAATTATTCCTCATTTAAGGGGTTGATTATGGTGTTTTAATCACCATAAAAATTCTAATTTCATTCTTCTTATTCAAGAATATTCTCTTTATGATCTTTTCATCTACCTCAATCTCTATTATAAATTAGAGAATGATTTTCTGATTTCAAACACTTGAAAAATACAATCAAACACAATAGCTTAAACACAACTCTTTTTGGGCATAAGATACTTGACTCCAACCTTCCATCCAAAAGTGTCTTTGTGTAGAAGAGGTGTGTTAACCTTAGGGAACGTGCCGGCGAATACAATTGAGCAGAGTGGTTGCGCCAGGATTTCGTTTTCAAGTCAGTGATTTGCATCACGACACACCATTTGTTCCTTTGTTTTGTGAGATCCATTTTTCGGTCTTACTTGTTATTTCTTTATACTATTACTATAAATTTCTTCTATATTTACAACAATTTGAAAACGAAATTCCATCTATTGGTAATAGTATTATGAAGTCTCTTCCCGACCTCTCTAAGTTGGAACCTCTCGATGGTAACAACTACAAGAGGTGGTCACAAAAGCTACTAATCTTTTTTGAACAATTGAAAATAGATTATGTTTTGAATGAAGATGTCATTGAAATTTTGGAGAAGGCGGAGGAAGCGGCCAAGGTTACAACGGATCCATTCCGGCGGCCATCACCGATGCCTTGAAGAAGAAGGAGAAGGACAACAAACTTGTTCGTGGACATCTCCTCAACCATATAAACAATACTTTGTTTGATTTGTTTGTCAATTTCAGGTCAAGCAAGGTTATTTGGGACGCTTTGGAGAAAAAGTATGGAGCAGATGATGCCGGGAAAAAGAAGTACGTAGTGGGCAAGTGGCTCAATTTTAAGATGGATGATGAGAAGCCTATCATGTCTCAAGTCCATGAGTATGAGAACATGGTGACTGAAATTCTTGGTGAAGGCATGAAGATGTGTGAGACCCTTCAAACCAATGTCCTCTTGGAGAAATTCCCTCCCTCTTGGAATGACTACCGTAACTCTTTGAAGCACAAGAAGAAGGATATGACCCTCCAAGAGCTCATTAGTCACATGAGAACCGAAGAGGCTAATCACCTTAAGGATAAGTTTGAGAATTTGTCTCTTAATTCTTCTAAAGCTAATCTTGTTGAGTCTTCTTTGAATGTGTCTAAAAACAAGAACAATTCTAAGAAGAAGGGAAACAACAAGTCCAAAAACAATCTCACTCGAAACAACAAAATCCAAAAGCCAAAGGATGCTTGCTATGTGTGCGGGATCGTTAGACACAAAGCATACCAATGCAACCGGAGGCATGGTGCAAAGAAAGATGGCAACACCTCCCAAGCCAATGTGGTGGAAAAAGAAGAAATCATTGCGGCGGTGGTGGTAGAAGCCAACTTGGTGGAGAACAAAGTGGAGTGGATTTTGGACACCGAAGCATCTAGGCACTTTTGTGCTAATAAGGCCTTGATGACCGAGTTTGAAGATGTTACCGATGGTGATCATGTCTACATGGGCAATAATAGCACCGCGGGAGTCCTTGGCAAAGGAAAGATCCATCTCAAACTCACCTCCAGAAAAACTTTATTTTTAAATAATGTGTTGTATGTCCCTTCTCTTAGGAGAAATCTTGTTTCGGGAGCCCTTCTCAACAAAGTCGTCCTAAAACTTGTCTTTGAGGCCGACAAGATTGTAATGACTAAGAATGGAGACTTTGTTGGAAAAAGTTACCTCAATAATGACTTGTTTGTTTTGAATGTTATGAATGAGAATGGAAGTACTTCTTTTGCTTATATTGTTGAGTTTTTGGATGTTTGGCACAACCGTTTGGGACACTTGAATTCCTCTTATTTGAAAAAGTTAAAGGACATGAATTTAATTAATTTTTCAATGGATAATAAACTTAACAAATGCCATATTTGTGTTGAGGCCAAACATACTAAGAAACCATTTAAGCAAGTGGTCTCAAGAAGTATCAAATTACTTGAATTGATTCACTCGAATTTAACGGACTTTAAAAAATGCACTAGTAGGGGTGGTAAAAATTATTATATTACTTTTGTTGATGACTTTTCTCGTTATACCAAAGTTTATTAATAATTATGCATAATATGGAGTATATGCGTACCTTTGTTTACCCTTGATATATGACTATAATCAAACCAACAGGGCTCTTGTATTTGTATTGTATGCTCAATTAATAACGTGTTGTAAAATAAAAGGAATAGGAGAGAAATTAGGGAGAGAATAGATCAGTCTATTATTCCATATATTAAGGGATATATATACATACACAATAACTAGGGTTTTCATGGAGAACAATAAAACCCTGGACCTAGATTATTCTAGAGAATACAGGGGCATAATAGGCATCCACAAATATTTCATAACATTACATAATATTTTATTTTGTGATTATTATTTTTTAATTTAAATATTAGATTCTTTTTGTGAATCGCTAAAACACACTCCCTTTTACTAGATAACACTCCCTTTTTGACATGTACATACAGACATGCCCTCCTTATAAAATGTTCCCCTATAGTCCCCTTTTAATTTAATATTATTATTCAATTTACATACTACTTTAACACATTTTTTTTTTCTTTCTAAATTGAACCTATTGTTTGATTTAGCTTAACTTTGGTCTTATATGCACATTAATTTATAAGGACAAAAATACTTCGTAGATCAAATGAGATCTTATGAGATCATATTAATGTATATTTTCCAAATGTGTCAATTACTTAATTTTTTTTTCAGTACACATTTGAAGATATTTCAGCAATAAAAATAACAAATAAAACAATGAAGTCTAATCTGAACATTTACTGAAATCAAACAAAGTAAACATAACTAATCCCACTAGAGACACTTTGGGGTTTCACCAAAAAAAAAAAAAAAAAAAGTAAACATAACTTTATATATCATTAAGATTTAAAAATTAAAATTAGATTTCAAATTTACATGAAATGTAAAATATAAATACAATCTTATTTAGTAGTAGTTAATTAATTGTATAAAAAAAAAAAAAAAAAAAACAATAGTAGTAGTTAATTAATTAGAATGGAAAAGACTGATTTGGCAAGGCTCGCAAGCAGTGAAGAATCAACAATGGTGAACAACTTTATCAACCGTGACCACCTCAACAGTGGATGAGTGAAACCTAGCTCCGGCAAGCACAACTACCTCAAGGGAGCGGTGACTCCAACACAAAACACTAGGAAAGATATATATAACTGAGCCTAAGGCAAAAGAGGCTCAAGGGATATAAAGAACATAGACGCCACAGGAAATAACAATATTACTTCCGTTCATAATATTTTCACGTATGGTTTTGGGGCTTGCCCCTCATGATCACCAGCAAAAAAATAAAAAAAATAAAAAATAAAAATAATCATAATAATAATAATTCACGTATGCTAATAAGGATGTGTTATCCATACATAGAAACCTCCCAAATGTCTCATGCATCAAGTTCATCAACACCAGTCATCCACGAGTTCAAGTGAAGGTAAAAAAAACAGTCCTTTACAAATCTTGTCATCAACTTCAATTGATATTAAGCATAAATAAAGCTCATGACCACTTTATAATTCTAAAAGTTTTATTTTGTTTTTGTTTCCAATTCCTTTTACACAAATTGTCTATAGTATGTGACATTGGTTGCTTTGAAAATTCATAGATATACATAATATAGTTATATCTCAACAAAGTCCTTGGAAGAATTGAATGTAAGAAATTCATCCAACAAGTCTTGAATTCATTAGGCATAATACTAGACAAAAAGCTTTATAAAGCATACTTTGTCGAAGATTTCAATCAGTAGAAATCATTCCAGAAATACTTCTGCAACATATTACTAGGAAATCAAACATGCATACAATATTAGCCCAGAGATCCCTAGCAATATTATTAACAGTGGATATCACTGGCAATGCGGTTATGTGCACGCCAGAATTTCTTTGTAATCATGCAAAGAGGAACTCTAATAATAAATTAATTGACAGAGTCCATAAAAGACCATGTCAGGATTCTCAAGAAAAAGGGAGCTCTGATAATCAATCTAAAGAGCCCATAGGGAAGAGAAAAGGACACAGCAGCTCCATATAAATTGTGCAAGCAAGCATTGCAGCTTGCATGAACCATATACATGGGAGAGACAACAAATACCTATTAGCTTACAGTAATAGGACTAACGGACTAATGCTACCCTGCCCACTTACTATAGTGAGCAAAAAGAGCACCACTAAGGTTTTTTCTTTATTCCTGCATAACCACTTGATAAAACAAACCTCAACATTGCAAAAATAAAACTATGTCTAAAATATTAAAAGCAACTGCAAGTGCTCTAAGTCAATTGTCATTCACAATCTTAACTAGCTACGCAACTACAGAATACAAGACGATGCTAAAAAAACTATCAGCCAAAAATAGACAATAGCTAATTCTGCCCACACTATCACCAAAACATAGATGCAGATGAAACTAATGCAATCTCACAATCTTGATCTAGAAATGGCTGGAATATATCTGCTCCAAAGTCCTTAAAATGCTGAGAAATGAGCAACAGTCTGCAAATTCTATGGTAAGGCTCTTACAGATGTCTATCGTGCATAAGGGTGGTAACGACTACTGCCGCTATAGCCTGCCCTACTTCCGTACATCGCTCCCGCTCCATATCCACCAGGGCCTGAGCCGTAGCCAGGGCCTGAACCGTAGCCAGGACCTGAACCAGACCCAGAGCCGGGATCACCTCTGCCAAACATCCCTAAACCACTACCATATCCTCCACCTAAAGCCCCACCATATGGGCCATAACGGCCAGAGTAACCATAAGATGGTTCTCCACGATAACCAGCCATACTAGCAGCTCCACCAAATCCACCATAACCTTCTCCATAATCACCACCTCCATATCCACCATAATCACCAAACCTAGAAGGGAAGGCTCCGAATGCCCTATAGGATGCAGGACTATAACCACTTCCAAATCCACTATAATTATCAGGGTATCCTCTGAAATTACCTCCATGATTGCGTGCCCTAGAGTCACTACCAAATGCAGAACCAGAAGCAGGGTTTGAGGCTTTCTTTGGTTCAGCCTTCTTGATCTCAACCTACAACAAAGAATTAAGTCAACCTACAGTCTTTAATACCTGAGAGCCTGGGTGGAAAAGAAAGTTAACCTGTGTTGATTTCCAATTATGCTGAGATACAACCAAATTTTAGATACGTAAATTTTCAAATTTGAAAACCAAAAAACAATAAAAGACAAAATCATTATAAGAGAATAAGGCACATTACAACATATTTTAATTAATCCATACACAGCTGACCTGGGATATACAGTCCTAAAAAACAGCCAAATAACTAAACTCACCCTTGAGCCATTCATATCAATCATGTTTCCATCAGCCAAAATATCATCGACAACTTTTTCATGGTCAAACACCACAAACCCAAATCCTCGAGATCGTTTAGTAGCATGATCAAGAATGATCTCATGTTCCACAACATTACCATACTTTGAGAAGAAGTCCTTCAATTCATCTATAGTATCAAAAATTGAGAAAATCAGTATCGGGAAAATAAACAGTAAAAAATCAAAAACATAACAAATTATAAAGTAGACCTTCAGTCACAGTTGCTGGAATGCCCCCTACAAAGATCTTTTTAGTTTTAAAACCATTTGTTTGAGCAGCAGCACCCTTGGGTATTGTCCTCTTGATTTCCACCTGACGCAATAATCAAACAGAAGAAACACTAAGTTGGAATATAGAGAGATGAATAATCTGCACTTAAGATATCCTGATACAATTAACAAAAGCATACACAATTCTAATGGGTAAAGTCAGGAGTTAGCATGAAAATGCCAGCAGATTTCCATAGTTACCCACTTCTATTCCTTCCCCACACTATTTGCATGCATAAGTACACATAGAAATAGTTAGAGATGTAGCAAAAACATTATTCAATATCTTCTGGCCATCCAATGAAGATGGTCAAAATCACTCAACAACCTACTAAAAAGCTGCTGAATTCTTAGAAACATATAGTAATGCAAAAAGCTCCCTATTGAAATGCAACTCATTATTTTTGTGATATACTCAGGCAATACAACCCTCCTCCCAATAATAAAAACACAAGAGGACCTAGCAAACAAAAAACTAAGGCCTCATTTGGTTAGCTGACTGTGATTTTGCTACTAGTAGTAGTAATTCAGGAAAGATAAGCATCCAAAGGACATAAAAACCAATATATATGCCATTAAACTACTGCAGTTCAATGAGCATTTATGAAAATTCTCCGCTTGAAAAATCATACAAGTAGGTACCATAAACCAATCTACCACACAAACCTCCAAAACAAATTTTACAAAGAAGTATGAACCATCGACAAAGAAGGGCAGAAATCCATCTAAAGTGATCAGCTAACTATGGCACTAAAATTCACCTGCTATTCCATCGACAAGAAATCTATACTGTGAACGATACATAAAACACACATATATAACCTTAAGCTATGTAGTAGAAATTTGTTAGCCAAAAAGGTATAATGCAGCCTTTTCTTCTTTCATAGGACTTCAACATCTATAGGCAAGCAGCTAAACACAGCCTCAGTTTGGGTCAAAAATCCATAACCAGAAATTACAAGTAAATCGAAAAATTGTCCTCAATAGCCAATACTTTGAATTCATTAAAAAATTCAAATAGATTAAGTACAATTATGAACCAACAAAATCCAAGTAAGATTCCTCAAAAAAAAAAAAAAAAAAAACACACACACACACACACACACAACTACACATGAATATTGGAAAACAGAATAGTTGAAAACCAACATCTCCAAACTTTCTGAGAGAGCAATAAAAAATTCAAAACTTTGTTCTTTTCGATTTAAAATAATTTTGGGAAATTTAAGTTGGTCCAATCATATGAGGCCTACCCAAGGCTGAATCAAAATCAATCAAAGTATAGGATAAGCAAATATAAAAGAATCTCGGGTGCAAGATCATTACAAAACTACCAACAATTTCAAAATTCAAATCACACAGGAAACCCTTCAAAAGACCTCAACATTAAAATAAGCAAGAAACGTAGATAATCAAGGAAATCCAACATCTCTAGCAGCAAAATTCAACCCCAAGCTTTTTCCCCTTTTACAAATTTCATCTTAAAAAAGAAAGTTTACATGAGATACAAGTTCAAATAAAAATCAATTCAACAAGAGAACCCAAATTCAATCCAATACTAAAACAGTACAATAAGTGAATTTCGAGACCGACAACCCGAAAACCCGAACACAGATACCTGTCATCAATAAAGATGACGTAAATTACCATCTAATCACAAGAAGCAAGAAACTTTATTAAACTAAGAATCAATTCAACAAGAGAACCCAAATTCAATCCAATACTAAAATAGTACAAATAAGTGAATTTCGAGACCCACAACCCGAAAACCCGAACACAGATACCCGTCATCAATAAAGATAACGTAAATTACCATCAAATCACAACAAGCAAGAAACTTTATTAAACTAACAGCAATTTTTTTCTTACAAAAATTAAATAAAATAAGTATAGTATACCTGCTTGTCATTAATGATATGGTCCTCTTTAATGACGATATCAACAACAGCAGGATCAGCATATGTTATAAACCCAAAACCCCTTGGTTGACCTGTCATCCGATCTTTCATTATAACACTATCTACCACTTCCCCATAATTTGCAAAATACTTCGTAAACGTATCTGTTCAACCCAGAAAAATAAAATAAAAAATCAATTAATTAAGCAAAAATTCATCAAATTTTAAGCACCATGATAAATAAATACAGAAATTAAGTGATATATACCAAGAGTTGTGTTCTTCGCTAGTCCTCCTATGAAAATTTTGCTGCCAAAAAAAGAAATTAATTCAATTAATTTTGTAAATTAGGGTATAAATCATGGAAATTGAGGAGAGAAAAAGATAGATAGAGAGTTACCCAGGGCTTGCGCCGTCGACTTCATTGATGCCGGATTTCTTGGGAACCATTATCGTGGGAAATTTGAGTGATTTGAAGAAAGAGGGAAAATTTGGGAGGATTTGCGGAAATTAGGGTTTTGATTTATCGGAGTTGCGATTAAAGAGATGACTAGAGTCGTGTGTGAAAGGACAGTATAGAGATTATTTATAAGTGAAGAAAAGAAAGTCTTGATTTTCTGAACTTTCTCGATCCACCACCACCCAATGGACAGTACTTCCTTTTTTATTCTCTTGTTTTTCACCGACATAGAAAAAATTTGGAAATCTTTAATGCGTTTTACTAACACTGTTAAATATCAATCCAACTATTGTAAAAAAAGGTTGCTATACATTAGTTGCAACTTTTAATTTTTTTTCTTTTTTATTTCCTATATTTCTAAAATTTTGACCCTTTTAGTTTAATTTTAGTCTTAAAATGATCAACTCATTTACATTAAAATACTCACCAATTTATAATAATATTTGTGCAAAATTAGCTTCTCCATATAAAATTTTGTTTTTTCATGTATTTTTAATACTTTCTCTCTCTAGTTTTTTACAAATCCCATGAAAATTTATCTTTTCACTATGTTTTTATTTCTTTTTATTTAAGTTTTTTAGTAACCATGAAATCAACTCAAAATGGTCGAAGTTTTGGGGATGGAAGGAGTAATTTTTTTAAAATTAAATTACAAAAATACCCTTACTACATATTATAAATACAATTAGTTACCTAAATTAGATTTCATTAAATTTCTAATCTAACTTAATTAACATAATATTGTACACCCGGGTGCACTATACCAGTAGTAAGGTGTAAATGAGCCGATATGAATTAAACTCGTTTATTATGTTAACGAATAAGCTTGAACAAAAACTTAATTTAGTTAAATAAACGAGCACAAGTCAAACAACATCTTGTTCGACTTGAAAATATTCATGATCAACTCGTTTAGATGAGTTTATAAGATACAAGTAGTATTATAACCATGTTAATGCCTTATTTGGTAATTAGCTGGTAGCTGGTTGATATGTATTACTCCGTAATCAACTACATATTGTGATAAATTTTGTTTTTACTACGTCGTGAAAAACATATAGTCAAAATTAATATGTGAATGATGAAAACTAATCCAACATGTCAATATTTTGGGATAAAGGAAGTTCAAATTATATAGGCATCAAAATTTGACCATTATTTTTCCATAGAAAGATTGACAAAAATCTTGGATAAAATCAAAAGATATAATTTTCTTACATATAACTCGAGGCTCGTTTATTAAAGCAAACCCAAGTTTAGCTCATTCAGCTCGATATTCAACTCGAAATGAAAATGATCACATTCGTAAACAAAGCTAGAACATTGCAAATCCTTAATTATCCAAGCTCGAACAATAATTTTAAACTTTCTTCAAGCTAGAGTTAGCTCATTGAACACTAATAGTTTTTTATTGAAGCATTTCAAAGGGAGGAAAGTTATGTACCTATTGGTACGTAATAGGGGCTTAATGGTAACTTAGTACAACAAAAAGATGATGGGACCACATATTATCACTTTAATTTTCAGGTTTTAATTGTAACATTATAGTCATTTTAATACCAATTACAACTACTATTATACCATTACACTCCAATGGCATAACTTCACAGCCTAGTGGTATATATATTAGCTTTAAAAGTATACCATTGTAACAATCTTTAGTGTAACTTTAACTATTTACAGGACTTTTTTAATAACAATGATACATTTCACATCTCAGTGGTACTAATGTTTATTTTTAAAATATTTATGAATTGTCATGTTATGTACCAACAAATACATAACATTCGTCCATTTCTACTTCCTCATTTTTATAAGGCTTAGCTCAAACTAAATAAAGACTTGACTTTACTTATTGGATCCTTTTTTTTAAAGCATATGATCGCATTTTTTTCAAATTGGATTGAACTTATTTTCCCTGGTATAATCTAAGTACTACCTCCATATGTAAAACTTGCAACATATCTTATTTTTTCACACTTGTCAATGCAAATTCAATTGTTTTTTTATCTTTATTTATTAATTTGCAAAAACTACAAAATTATCCAACAAAATTCTATGACTATTTTTTTTAAGTATGTTATTTCACGAAAATGCAATTAAAGTTAAGTGTGTGAATAATGTACATTATTGAAATGTTGCGATTAATAAATAAAAGGAAAATTTAACATGAATAATCAAACCTTTTGTTGTTCTCCCAAAATAATCCAACCTTTGGATTAATCTGGAATAATCCTACCTTTGGTATATATTCTCTCATACTGAGCCTAAGTGACCGGTTACCTGAAGATCGGGTAATTTTATTTCTTTTTTCCTTTTTTTTAGAAGACCACCAGTTTTTTCTCTCTCTTCCTCCATGACAACCTCTCTAACTCTCTTCCCCTCCATGAACACCTTTCTTCCTCCTTCATCAACTTATCAAGATGATCAAACACAAACTTCTTCCTATCAACCGAACAAGAGGGTGACAATTCGCGAAACCTTTCCTCCCCTAAATCAAATGCAACAATAACAGATGAGTAAGTAGCTACTTGGTTATGGAGAACTTTGTGTAGAACATATTTTTAGCTTATGCTGCATTTCTCTTGCATTCATGCATTGTTTTGGTGTTTTTGGTAATCAAATGGCTGCTTGTTATTTTGGCGGTTAGCTAACATAACATGCGAGGTGTGACGGTGTGGGTTGGTTGATGGTGGTGCGGAGGTGGGATTGTGGATGGGGGCTTGTGTGCTGGTTCATTTTCGTCTCGGGAACATAGAAGGTGGTGGGACGGTTGGGGTTTCTAGGATGGTTGATGGTGGTGCGGAGTTGGAACGGTGGGGTGTTGCGTGCTATGGGTTTTGGTGATGGTAGATCGACGGTGGGGTTGTGGTGGTGTTGTGGGGCTATGGCGGTGAGGATGATGGTGAATTGACGGTGGGGTTGATGGTGGGAAGCTTAGGGTGGGTTTCTGATTTATTTTTTTGGGATTTTTTTTTTTGGATTTTTTCTTTATAGAAATTAAGTTTTAAATAAAAAATAAAAAATAAAAAAAATAAAAAATAAAACCAGTAAGAAGATGACACCTGGCTTGGCAACCGGTCATAATGGGTGTGTTGACCTGCTGGGGGCGATGTAGAAGAATAATAAGTAAAGGTGGGATTATTCAAGGTTAATCTAAAGGTTGGATTATTTTGGGAGAACCAACGAAAGATTGGATTATTCATGTTAAATTTTTCTAAATAGAACAAAAGAAGTATAAGATAAGTAGTAAGATCTTGAAATAAGGTGAACTAAGAAGGCTCTAATATGTAGTTTTTGGGGGAAAAAAAAGCCCTTTTTAAAATTGGACTTTAATTTTCATTAAAGCTATACCTATATGCACATCACATTTAATTATTCTTTTGTTTTTTTAGAGCATTTGTTTGACTGGTACGGAGTTTAGATTTTTGAGCTGAGTTTGTATAACAACACTGCACAAAGTATGTAAGAGGGATATATTGCAAAATTAAAGTTATATAATAGAGAAAGTGGACGAATAGTTTAGTTAAACGCGAGAGATGTGGGGTAGAAAAAAATTATAAAAAAATAAAGTGTGAAGACCAAGAGAGAGAAGAGGTTCAGTAATAAAAAATATATAAAAATAAATAAATAAATAAGTGCGGAGGAAATTATACATTTAAAATTGCTACACTAAAAAAGTGACTGATTTAGAAAAGTGTTGCGCTTAAAAAACGAATGTTTTTCAAAAGAATAGAGAATCACGGAGTAAATACATTTAACAGAGATGTGGTTATCAATAGGACAATCCATGGTAGGTGGGGTGGATAGATTTTGGACATCCATCCTAGGCCCGTGGTGGGCATCCTAGGCCCGTGGTGGGCATCCCCGCCCTATTAGTACAAATATAATTCTATACTCACCCCAGCGCCCACTAAGGTATCCATACTCACCAAATTCTCTATCTTCCTTGTCGCATCACCCTTAAAATCCATGCCAGGAATATATAATAATAGATAATATTTTACTTAATATTAAAAGTTGATAAACAAAAGAAAAAGAGTAATTATAAAAGTTATATACTTTTAATTTACTTAATTTTAATTTCATTGTTTTGGATGATTTTTTATTTTAACTTTTTTTATCATTAAAATTCTTTATTTTTAAAAGGGTATAAAAGCATGGCAGAGTGGGTAAGATGTACCTTCTCCACCCCTATCATTTATGTTGGGTTTGATTTTCATCCCCATCCCCCCGCCCTACCACTAGCCCAAACCCATCCTTGTCCTAGTAGGAGAGGGCTACGACCAACCTTACTAACATCCTAAATAGAAAAATATGTCATCTTAACTACACAAGTCAACATTTGATAGAGAAAAAAACAAGGTAAGGTACGACTGTGTTCTTTTTTTAGTGTCTGAGCAGAGCTAAGTAGGTGTCAATAGAGATGAGCAAAAAAATACAGCTCAAAAGATTAGGGTCGCATGACCTAGCTCACGTGAACACAAACTTTTTAATACTCTATAATTCACTTACAAAGGGTAGTTAACTAGTTTCCAAAAAGTACTTGGTTTAATGGATAAAGTTGTAACTTGTGAGGTAACAATTTACACTAGAGGCAACTTGACGGTGGAGATTCCCTTACCCCCATTCCTAAGAGGCCTTGTCTGTGTACCTGGGTCGAATATGCCTATAAGAGGTTTCAATCTAATATGACGCCTTCTCCTTATCTATATCTATACTTCTATTTAATAACAGGAAAATTTGTAAGTCATACAAACTGCCACATGTCACCATATAAATATTCTTTTTTTTTTTTTTTTTTTTTTTTTTTGCTTTAATTTGAAAAAAAAAAAAAACTTATTTGCTTCTTTACCTTCATGTCATTACATTCCCTTAATCATCTTTAACTTCCCATTTCCAATCATTTATACTCCCTCCGTTTCTTTTTACTCGCAACAAAGAGGGGAAGAACGGACTCCTAGGCAAAAGATGGTAAATGTAATTAACAAAAAATAAGGGCATGTGTTTAGTACTAACCAACCCAGAAAAAAATAAAATAAAATAAAATTATACACAACCATCTAGCAGCAGCACCACCACCTAGCAAGACCATCACCTAGCACCGTACCACCACCACCTAGCAGCACCACACGCGAACCCAGAGCCTCGATTTCGACCCAACACCACCCTCGATTTCGCCCACAACCACAATTTCTACCCAACACCACCCCCGATCCAGCACCGCCCACAATTTCGACCTAGAACCACCCACCAAATTCGAACCACCCAGAAATTCAAACCACCCATTTAATTCGAACGACCCACCATACTTGAACCACCCACCAACCAAGCAATGAACCCAAAAAAGTCGAACTCGGCACCAAAGTCGAACCACCAAAGTCAAACAACCAATAAACCCACAAAATTCGAACCTAGGAAAAGGACAGATCTGGAAAATTAAAGGTTTATGGTTAAATTAAACCATCAAAACTCTAGATCTAGAGTTTTGATGGTTTAAATTTGTCCATTAAACCTTTAAACTTGAGCTTTAGCAACAATGACGAAACAAAGACGAAGGCGACGACGAGGAAGAAAAGAAAGAAGAGAAAACAGAGCCGGCGACAACCGAGGGACAGCGGCGTGACTTCCGGCAAGGTGTTGGGTCATATTGAGGGGAGATCGATGAAGAAATAGAGAAAATTTTGGGTATGGTGGTGGTGGTGATAGTGGTGGTGGTGGTAGTGGTGGTGGTTGGCAATTGAAAGTGATGATGAATTTAATTGGGAGGGGAATGATTTTGGTGGAAATGGTTAAGATAATTAATGTAGAGTTTAAGTTGATGAGATAAAATCAGTAGTTTAATTAGGGTGTTTAAAAATAAAAGTAAGGGTAATTTTGTAAAATCACATAAAAAAACTTACTATAAAAGGAAAGAAAATAGTTTGTTGCAAGTAATGTGTAACGGCTATTTATAGTATTTGTTGCAAGTAAAAAGAAACGGAGGGAGTATATGAAAATTAAGCCATTCTTTTATATTTAAACCATCATGTCTTTTCATTTTAACTTTACAAGCTAAGAGGCACACGATATGCATGTACTATATAAGCATTTTATTATTTTACTCATAATATTATAACTATATACTTTTTCAAAACCCATATTTACATAAAATTAAAATTTACTAACCCATAAGTTAGTAAGTAAAATAGGAAGAAAATAAGTAGAAATGTAGAATAAAACACCTATTAAATTCTTTTCAATACTTTTGAAGGAATTTACACCATACATGGATATTATATTGTAGATTTTTTTTGGGATGAGGCGAGCTTTCACATTCTCTTTCGAGAATATGGGTGTAAATACATAAAATAGAGCATCGAATTAGACATCTTGTACCTTTAACCTTAAAATATGGTGGTTGAATTTTTTGCATAAAAGATTTTAATTGAAAACTGGAGTAAACACCTACTTATAATATATAGATAGATAGATGTACATTGTTTTATAGATGTATAGCTTTTATTTATTTATTTATTTATTTATTATTATTTTTAATATTATTAACAGAGAAGAATGTGGTACATTTTGAGTATTATTATTTATTAAAAATTGCTAGTTGTATATTTGTTATAATTTTTTTAATAGAGTACGTAGAACGTAGTACGTACATTGTGCCTATTAATTTTTTTAAAGAATAAAAATATATGTACAATAAACAAATTTAAATGTGGTTTAATTTGTGGGTAATTGTTTTTTTTTTTTTTTTTTTTTTTGACGAAAGGTTAGTCGTTTTTTTTATAAATGATACATAAATGATTTAATATCTTTTATTTTATTGTGGGTAGTTATGAAAGGATAATTTTTTTTAATAATAGTTTATTTTTGTGGGTAGTATACTCTAATCGATTGAAATAAAATACTTCACAATCTAATACTACCTCCGTTTTTTTTAGTTGACACGCTTTGACTTTAGCACTATTCACACATCTCTCTTTGACCGTGTTTTGTGATTTATACGTAATGAAAAATATAATCATGTGGGGTCTTGTTAGATTCGTCGTGGGATATATTTTCTAAATAACAACTTTTTATAATTTTTGCTTTTCGGTAATTAAAGATACTAACGAATGAAGTTGAGCATTGGCAAACGTGACTGAAGAAACGTGTCAACTAAAAAGAAACGGAGAAAGCATGATTTTATTATTGTATGTAAATCTGTCAATCGGTCGAGTCATGAATTATTTCGGGTCAAGTCACTTCAAGATACTGGTCAAGAATTGTTATAAAACCACATCAATCTAATCTAATCTAATATATATAAATAAAGTAACATTTTTCGAGAGCATTTGGCGCGCCACATAAGAAAATGTATTATTTTGTCCAATGAAAAATTAGATTAATAATTTATTTTAGAATTAAAAAATTTACTCGCCACCTAAGCAAAAGTGACAAATAAGATTTAAGAATTTTGACACATAGGTAAAAACAACGAATAGAGAATAATTAAAATTTAAATTATTTATAAAAACCAATAATTATCTTCTAAAAAAAAATTAATAATTATCTTTTTTACATATATGGATGCAAACTTTTGATCGCAATTATCTTTAATCTCTCCCTAACAAATATTATAAAAGTTTGATTTTAATAATGTACTCATTGAGACGAATAAAACTATATCTCATATGACTAATTCCCCATAATTTTTAATAGTTAAACGATTATAAATGAGACTAACATTTTAAACAGAACGAGTATATTAAATAAACGCATAGGCAAAAGACTTATTTTGATCAATAAAAAAACGAGATTTGTCATTTCTTTTTTGAATTAAAAATTTAAATTGTCACATAAGCAATGAATAAGGTTTGGGATTTTAAATTCAAGCATCACATAAAATAATAAAACAACAAAAGATAAATTTAGGGTTAAAATTAAAAAAATTATTTTATGATATTAGGAATTTTATCCATATATTTAATAAATGATCTTCATAAATTTACAAAATTTTAAATCAAATAAAATAATTTACTAAAACCATGCATCGCACGGGCTTACATTTAGTATGTATATATATAAAGGGGAGTTTTTTCCCGAGTTTTTAGAGAGCCACGTAGGATTTAACTTTTTCAGCGCGCTATGTAGGATAAAAAATTTTAGTGGTAGCCAATTAAATACGAGATTGTTAATTTTTTTTAGAATTAAATAATTTAAATGACATGTAAGCAAAATTGACGAATGAGACTTCCCAATTTATACTAATTAAATACTTCCTCCGTTTTTTTTATTTGTTGCACCACTTGCCTTTTTAGAAAGTTTCACAAATATTGCACAATTTCTATTTTAGGAAACAAAATATCTATGTTCACACTACAAATACCCAATATACCCTTACTTTTGCCACTTGATTCTTTAGTTTATGCTTAAATTACATGGATACCTTTGTAATTTTACCCCTCTATTTCTTCCCTTTTCCTACTACCAAAAAAAAGTGTGTCAACCTCTGTGGTGCAATAATAAAAGAACGGAGGAAGTATAAAATATTATCTTTTGATATAGGAATTTTATCTAACTATATAACAAATTTTAGCACACATATATATATATATATATATATATATATATATATATATATATATATATATATTTATATATCAATTACATACTATTAAAAGCGAATCTAAGAGAACATTTGTCAATGTGTTAAAAATTCCAGCCAAAATTACTTTCTAAAAAAAATATTATTACATTAAAAAAAAGGATTGCATTTAGATTATGACTTTTATTTCATGTAAAATCTAAAGTAAACTTCCTAAAATATCGACTTACACATTATAACTATCACATATTTAAATATTTCTCTCTCATGTTTTTATTGTTTTAATACGAACTGTATTTTATTTTTAATATGAACTGTATTTCATACGGTTTAATACTGATCAATTGATTTAGTTTTTTAATATCTAATTATATTTTCATTATAATTAGTCAATATTCGTGCATTGCACGGGGTTTCACCTAGTATATATAAATTTAAAAAATTTAAACAAACCATGCATCGCACGGATTTCATTTAGTTACCTATTAATTTTACATCAATGATACATTTTAAAAAACTTGGTACATGAATAAAAAAAAAAAAAAAAATTTAAAATTCAATAAACAAGAAAAAAAAGAAAAAATACTTACGAAGGCTAGGTTGGCGCAAACCCTGGTGTTCAGTTAGAAGCCGCACAACAACTTAAACCACAGCAACAACAATGGCGAAGGGCAAAGAAGTAAGAGGCAAGAACAAACCCTCAAAGTTTGGCAAGAACAAACCCTCAAAGTTTGGCAAGAACAAGCCCTCAAAATTTGGCAATAATCGTCCTAAATCTCTTGCTCCCAAAAAACCCAAAACCAAAAATCCCAAGAAAAACAAAAAACAATTGAAAGATAAACCCACAATTGAAAAGGTTGATAAACCCATCAAAAAACCCGTTGTTACTTCCCTAATTCTATCACCTTCTGAGCGTCGCAGTTTTTTTGTTGATCAATTTGAATCTGCAAATGGCATCAAACTCTCTTCCCTTGAGTTGGAATCCATTAAAGGTCATCTTCTTCCTTCAATTATTTACCTAATTTATTTTGTTCAACTGTCTAATTTTCATTGAGTACAAACCCATGTCTAATTATATATGCTATTTATTTGTATGTTTGATTTGATTTTTTCGGACCAACAAAATTGAGTAAAGTTTGGATTTTTATGTTTTTTCATTAATATTTATTAGCGTAGTTGCTATGATTTTCTAGACAATTTTATACAAATTCTGTGTTTTATGCCTTTATATCTTTGAGCTGAGCTCATTTCTTGTTAATGTTGTATGTATTGTAGGCAAAAACTTAGCACATTTAGTTTCAGGTGATGATAATTAATCAGGATGTTTCTAGGCCAGCAGATATGCTATTTATCAGAATCAGGTTTCGTCAAAATTCTGGGTTTCATCTTTTGTGAGTGGTGATGGGTAGTACAGAGTAGTCTAATGTTGTCAAGATGTTTAGGCTAAGAAGAGGCAGCTTTCGACTGTGAGTTGATGTGGAGTATTGTAGAACAGTAAGACTTTGATACATACGTCGAAGGTGAAATACATAAAAGAAAATAAGTAAAAAAGCTCGGTATAACATGACTTTCTTCACTTTAGGCGGATGATCCATCTGTGGGTAGTAGGTGCTAGGTTTTTGTTGAAAACTTACAGGCTTCGTTTATAAGGGTGGATATGGGAGTGTATATATTTATAAATGTGTAAGGGAAGTCCTAAACCATTTTGGGACTAAGGCTTTGTTGTTGTTGTCGTTGCTGTTGTAAGGGAAGTCCTATGCTAATGACCATAGTAATGCTAGTTCACTCCAAAGTCCAAACTATCTCTTTTTCTTTATAAATTTCGTTACTATCTTTCACTACTTGGGGAGTTATTAGGTGGGTATAGAAATTCAAGAAAAACACATGTTTGAAGATGAAGTTGCATTACTATGGTAATCAACATGATGTTTAATTCATTCCCATTATCATCATTTATTACCACTTACAAAAAGGTTGTTAGTGTATGTTCGTGCTTAGTTTCTTTACTAGCCAATCTATGTTGTACATGTATTTCAGTATTTGATCGTAAAAAGGATATGGATAGTTTGGTATTATTCTCGTTAAACAAATATGCAGATATAGACAATCTTGATGCATTATAGTCGCTTACTTTTAACAAACAAATCTGAAATCTGGCATTTTGTTAGAATTCAAGGTAATTAGACTTTTTTTACAAAAAATAATTTCCCTCCATTCTTTGAGTAGTGCTACTTTTTCTTTTTGCTGATTTTGTCCTTCCAATTATTAAAACACCTTCCGTTCATACACAAAAAGCATTCAGTCTCAAGGATATTCAAGGTGATTATTTACAAGGATCAGCTTAGGAAATTAGAAACTATAGGCCTATAGGGTATGTGTGTATGAATAGAACTTCTGATTTGTGTACTCATTTTGTTTACCACATTATGCACTTGGTTTGCAAAGAAAATGATATTTCATATTAACTTGCTATATTGGGTCCATGTTTAGCAGATACGTACTTTCCAAAGCCATTGGAGAGAATTAGTCAAGATGCTGGCAATTTGGGGGAGCATATTAAAGGTTTATTTGGATCATCGTGGAAAGAAGTGCTTTGTGAACCACAGCTTGTTGAGGGAAAAGTTGACCCTGGGAACCCAGCTGTCTTGGTTATTAGTGCTTCTGCCATAAAATCATTGGAAATGCTGAGGTTTGAGTTTGACCTTTGTATCACTTTGATTTTAGGAACATCATTTTTTATTTTGCAGCAACCCTATAAGACTTCATCGATATGAATTGCAGCTTCAACCTAGATTAAGATTAAAAAAGGCTAATGGGTTGTCTTGTGCATAGTTTTGTCATAAAAAATATCTTTTTTGTGCAAACTCCATACGCAGGGGCTTGCGGATATTGACTAAAGAATGCCAAGCTGTGAAGCTATTTTCGAAGCATTTGAAAATTGATGAGCAGGTTAAATTTTGTACCTCACCTTTCTACGCAATTAAAAATGGAACAATTAGATGGCTGAAAAGATGCTTGGCAACTCTGTATATTTGTCTAAGTTATATTGACTTCATGAGTAAAGTCCTATCTGCACTGCCTGCACATTTGGAAACCTCTTTAGTCCACATTGGATATTAATCCATAAGACTATACATCCTTTCCCCTAGTGCAATCAACATGTGGGCTTCTTTAGAGGCATTGGGGGTGATGTTGGTGTTAAAAGTTGACTTATTAACATAACAAGGAAGCCTTTTTTAACGCTGCTTTCTGCCAGGCCATTTATGTGGTGTTCTGTTCCTAGATGCTAAAAAGTTTATTGCATCAACTTTTCACCTTTATGCATACAAACAATGTCTTGCCTGGAACTAGAATTGTAATTGACAATAAATATATATTGCTTGTATGATATGACCAAAAACCATCAGTGTGATATGGATCTAGGCGACTCTTTGATAAAATGCTCAGAAAATGAAGATTCTTGGAAGAAGGATTCAATCTTGGAAGCTCCCCTCCCCCTCCCCCCCTCTGAAGATCTGTTTCTACTTCATAGATTACCTTAGATTTTATGCGAACCTCATGAATGATCAAAATGAGCGCATTTAAAATTTCAAGATTACTAATAATGCACAATGTTTCACGCATAGGCCAAATGAAGGTTTTTAGGGTTATAATTCTTCAAATTTCATGTTTTGCAATGCATAGCAATATGACGTCTTTATAAAAGCTTAGGACATATGTATTTTGATGTACGTAAACCAATCCTGTAGCCCCAAGGATAAGAAGATATCATTAACACCTAAACAAACCCTACACATACAAACATGTTTAAAATAACAATCCTATTCTTGGCAATTCTAATGAAATCAGCTCACAATCTGACAATCTTACTTAATAAAGCATTGAAACTCTATGGACCCTTTTATCAGCTAAGTAAACAAAATAGAGCTTTTTGAAATATATTAATAGGATATGCAATAAAAATGCAAAATCTTTGCTTCCTTTATCATTAACATGAAACAAAGTAAGACTAAGCCAAATCCTAATCTGTTTAACTTGACAGCAATAGGCACTTAAACTGTTTTCTGATCTTCTGCATTTGCATCACATTGTCAGTCAGACATATTCAAACTGACATTTTTTTTTCCCTTGTCATAAGATTATGTGATTCATTTTGGTAACCAGTAACTCAGAAAATATCATATTAATGTGAACTAAATATTTTGAGTCCTATTGTCTTGAGCATGTTTTACCTCAGTCAGTATTTACGCCTATAATTTTGTGTTTGCCTTGTATATCAGACAATCTCCCGATGTCGTCCTTTAAATCGTATCCCATCTTTCGCTTTTAGTGAGCTAGTGTATTAAAAGTTGCTCAGGAAGACAGTTTCTGATAATTGCAGGTAACTCTATTAAAGAATCGTGTGAATATCGCCAGTGGTACACCAAGCAGGTAACAATGTACATTATTAAATTTGCTATTCTTTGTGTAGAAAATATGTTTGTGTTTTGATTTGCTAGTCTTAGATATTAGTTAAACTTTTTTTTTGTGGGTCCAGTAGATAACTGCTTGGTGGATTTTATGTCTGACTTTCCTGCACTAGCAAAAGGGTATATGTGGCCTAATTAAGTCATGACTCTTGATGTTCTCTACTTTTATGACTCTAGTTTGTTGTTCCTGTTTCCTTTTTTTCCCTTTCTAGATTTTATATTGGTACTTGTTAGAGACTAGACTGGAGTACTTCTATTGTAGTAAATGAGGAACTCTATTGATATATTCATGCAATGTCCAAATAGCAGCCATAGAAATGATGCTTGGTATGCAGAACAATCTGCAAGGACTTAGCTCGCTCATGTTAGGCCTTCAAGTATTTTTTTTCATGCTTGTGTACTGTTCGTTTCAAGCTCTTCATTTAAAGCATCCTTTGGCTTTCTAGATGAGATTATGAGCAAATTCATTAGCTTGAGAGCATTCAGACTTATTGTTTACAAGTCTTGCTGGTCTTTATGCTTTGTCATGTGAACTGCTAAACAACGCACCCATTTTACAGTGCATCGTTCCCTTTTTGACATGGAAGGACGATATTGCCCTTTATGTAAGTTGTAGTATATAATGGTATAATATCATTCCCGACCCCTCCACTTACTACCACGTGGTAAAAAAAAATCCCGACACCACCACATCCGACCCCACCACATTCGATCTACCACCAAAAATCCGAGTTTTTTTTAAAAAAAAAATTTATTAAGCATTAGTGACGGGTTTAGGACGATGGACGACGTCGGACATCGGAGGCTTCGTCAGAGGATTCCGTAAGTCGTCGTACTTTTTTTAAAATTTTTTTGAAATAAAACATCCGCCTAAAAAATTAGTGGATCCACTTAAAATTTCCGGATCCGCCTAGAAAATTAGCATGAAGAAGTTCATATTTATTTACGAGGGGTAAATACGGAAGTTCATATTAAAATGAGAAATGAGGGTTTGTTGCTTGTGTCTCTAGTCTTCTTTTGTAAATGTGTAGCGCTGGCTTCGTAGTTCTGGCAGTATTTGCTGCTCCAGAATTTAATTTGTTTCTATGAAGTGCAGTGCTCAATTGAGCTCTTTCCAATCGAATTTTTAATTCCTTTTATTTTATTGCTAGCAGCATAGCTGTATGCAATCTGCTGTTCAGGGAAACACATAGTTTCCGGCAGTGAGATAAAGATAATGTGTATGACCAACTGCAAAAATGCAATGGAGTGATATCAATATTTGTGGAAAATGCCATTTGAATTTGGAGAGTGCATTAAAATTTGTGTTGCTTTGCTACTCTGCTATGATCTGTTTAGATGTATGAAGTTGGGGTAGAGGGGAATTGATGCAACTTATATATGGAGCATGGAAAGATGATATGGAGTGAAATGAGCTTACATGTCAAAGACCCATCCTGCGAAATTTACCCTGGTTAGCATGAAGAAGTAAATAAATTTTGTCAATGATTTTGAATAAACATTAAAATCCAACTCAGTAAATAATAATTTCCAAATTGTCTTGTTTATGATATATAGATGGTCATTTAATTAAATGCTTTTGTAGTTTTTTTTGGATGTGTTGGAGTTTACAGATTATTGAAACTAAATTTGTTCAAGTATTTGTTTGATTAGCGGAGTATATAAGAAAAAGGATGCCTCTTTCAGTTTTGCATTCATTTTCTATCAAAAAAATTTCTTGTCTGCATGAAATTCTTAAAGGATTGCCAAATTGCCACTGAGATTTCTTATTATTGCACCAGAGGGAAAGCCCATATAATTGATTTTAGGAGTTTGTTTAACTCGCTATAGTGGAATATGCCTTTCTGTTATGAACAAGGATTTTCTTTGACTAGAAAATTATATAAGTAAACAGTATGATCCTTGTAAAGCCCTTGCTTTGTAATTGATAAATATGGACCTTTTTACCCTATCCTATTATTAGGTTGAGTAGTTTCTCTATGGATGTGCTTGACAATAAACTCTTGGAAACTCTCCAACAGCCCTCTGACATCTCCAATGACAATGTAGCTCCTTAAGATTATTGATCACCACTGAATTATGACTTCTGTAGATATGCTCTGAAATCTTTGATGAAGTGCCAACCATAGATTGTGTTTCTCAAGTGGGATATTTTTTTGTTGTTTTCTGTTTTGTTTCCTTTGTGCTTATGCAATTTCAGGCTTCAAGGGTTTATAAGGGTGTCCAGATCTGTTTTGTTTTTTGTACAATATTAGTGTCTTGTATAGGAGAATATTAATAAAACATAAAGAATGTGGTATGAGTGGTGATGTTCACTAGAGGCTAATAACTATAGTTTGTAATGCCTTACTCATTTTTTCCACTTTGTCTAATTAGACTTTTTTTGTTTCATTTTCAGGATGAAGAAATTGTGTGAAATGGAGGCCTTGGGGTTATCACGACTGGAAGTAGTCGTTCTTGATATGCATACTGATGTTAAAGGCTTTTCATTGCTTACCCTCCAACAAGTCAGGTTAGATTGGCCTTTAAAACAAAATGTTTTCATGTTTTCTTTGGTTGCTGTCCATCTCTCATGTTGGGATGTCAGCGTATAGCCGTATATATTGGTTTTGGCCTTTATCACCCCTCTTAAACCACAGGTTCAAGGACCCTTCAGAGTAGCATAACGTAAACTTTAAAACATGCAGCACTATATAGACACAATTCTAGGAACAAGATGGATGGATAGATTCTTGGATCCCATAAATCTAACTTTTTCGTCAGGGAGTAGAATTGTAGAACCGTAATGAGTTGAGCAAATCATTTTATTTTCATCGATCTCATTTATTTATATGCATTCTGATAGATATCTGCATCTTCTAATAGGGATGAATTCTGGGATTTATATAAGAACTATTTCCACCAGCGACTTCTTCAAGGCAGTCTACGTGTTTGCTTGTATGGTCCAATACCAGTTGAAGTTGGTCAGAGTATGAAAAAGTCTGAAGATGAATAAGCCAGCCATTTTTGATTTGTTAGTCGAGGGCTAGATTGTTCTGTACTTGTCCATAATCTTATAGCTACAATTTTGGCGTAGTAGAGTTTTTTTTTTTTTTTTTCCTCTGAATTTGCAGGGCCATGTATACTGGATTTGTAACAGGAGTGCAGTGTCAGGTTTGATCTATTAGATTTTTTTTTGAAGAAAAGGAAGAAATGATCCATAGAAAGCCACAAAATGCAATGGTGTAGATGAAATTGATTGTAGGATTCTATATCCTGCAATTTATAAACATGGTGATATAAATTCTTTGAAGTGACTATGTGAGGTACGAAGTACATTTTATGAGTACTTTTTTTTTTTTTTTTTCTTTTTTAACACTTCTGAAGAAAGTTATTACAAAGTACATAAAAATGATAATAATAAGATAAAAATTGATAATTTGCACTCTACCATTATCACAAAAATAAAGATGTATGACTGTATGAGTGGTTCATTCATAGGTCGCTGATGAATCTGTTTATTGACTTTTACAAGCAAGGAAGAGAGGCTTGTTGGATGTTAGCAACTCGTCTTTTATTTATTTATTTATTTTTTTAACCTTCTGCAACTGTACTCCAAATTCTCATTTTGTTTGTCTTTGTAAGGTAGCAGAGGAGGGCAAATCATTCAACTATCTTGATCTAGGAAAGAAAGCATTTTGAAAGGCCAATGAATCATTAGGATTCATTTTTAATTGAATCTTATGAATGTACGGATTTCACTGATACCTCTTTTTACCCTCATAAGGCCTATCCCCAGTTCCCCACTAGGTTAATCCGGCAAAGTATTTAACCTACCCTGTACCTAGAGGTGTCCACCGTGCGAGTCGTGCGAGCTGGATTAGGGTTAGGGTTAGGTGGGTCGCGGGTTGGGGTTTCATGACACACGACACGACACACGTAAGATAGGGTGGGCCGGGTCATGGGTTGGGTCGGAGAAGTCGGACACAGCAAGGTTAGGTTCGTGGGTTAGCGAGCTAGGTTCGTGGGTTAGACTGGTCATGGGTGGGTCGAGCTGGGTTCGTGGGTTAGGGTGGGTCGAAGGGTGGGTTGAAGGGGTGGGTTTGGGTTGAGCTAGGTTAGTGTGTTAGGGTCGGGTGGGTTCGTGTGTTAGGGTCGGGTGGGCCAGATGGCTAAATGGGTTGTGTGGTGTTTTAATTTTACAAAATTAACAATTTGATGGCTTGCTCTTAATTAAGATGCCTACGTATCCTTATATCACAAAATAAGGAATCAAAGCCAACGTAGTTCTTATATTGTACTTATTTTGGATTTAGGGGGGGGGGGGGGGGGGCTTGGACCTATCAAAATTTAATTTTGCAATTAAATTCTAATTTTCAAAAAATAAGTTGTCTATGTATCCCGAAAGAATCAAAGCCCACGTAGTTCTTAGCGTACCTGATTAAGACTTTTCTAGCCAACCATGTTTGTTGCATCATCATCCCCGGAAGCTGCATCATCCGTTGACGACTCCAATATCATCACAGGATCATCTTCGTCGTCTTCGTCTTGGTTTAAACCTTGAGTTCTTCTTTCAACTTGATCCCAATCTTTCTTACAAACACAAATTTGAATGCTTTCCGGAGTTAAGTGAGATCTTTTTTCATCTAACACTCTTCTACCTGCACTAAAAGCATACTCGGAAGCAACAGATGAAGCGGGAACTGCAAGCATATCTTTTGCAATTCTCGCCAATATAGGAAAACTTTTTTGATGTTCTTGCCACCATTTTTTGATTTGAAAGCTGTTGTTGGTCTCATGTTGATATGACAAATAATCATTAATAGCAAGTGTTGAAGAAGATGATGATGAGAATGATGTAGATGCTTTGTGTTTTTTTTTTTCATACCTTTATCAAGAAAACCAAATCTAGAATCGGAAGTACTAGTATTAGTTGGTGTTGCTAAATCAAAACCATAATTAGATGCATAATGATCATAAAGGTCTCCCAAAACAGATTTTCATTTGTTAATATATTCACTAACATCATAATCGATACCTAAACTTGAATAATAAAATTCTAAAAGATTTTCCAAACCTTTAGCTTTAACACCGGGGTCAAGAATAGCAGCAATTCCGTAAATAATTGGAAATTCACTAAAATAAGTATGCCACTTACGTTTCATGCTATCAAGAACGGGACGAAGTTCATCAATCTTCATATGCTCTTCGATGGTGTGAACAACTTTAACACACTCAAATACGACTAAATGACTGTTAGGCTTATAGATATAAGAGAAAATATGAGTTGCACTATCAAAAACATTTTAAACATCACGAACAAAAGAAGCAATAGTCCATTGAGTTTCGGTTGTTAACTTAGCAGGATCAACACGAGTCTCATTGTAAAGTTGGGTCAAAATGAAGTTGGGTCAAAATATCACGATACTTTATAGCATCATTCATCAAATTGAAAGTAGAATTCCAACGGGTAGGGGTATCAATAGACCATTGTCTTTTCTTAAGACCTCTCTCTTTACACATAGCTATGTACTTTCTTCTAACTGATTGATTTATCCTAATCCATTTTATAAATGTTCTAATTTGGTTTAGCAATGGTTGTAACTCAGCGAGACCCTCTTGAATAGAAAAATTCAAAATATGAGCACAACATCTAACATGCAAGAGACTACCACCCAACAACAAATGCAACTCGGAGTCATTTTTCAAATAGTCAATACACTTTGTGTTTGTAGTTGCATTATCAAGAGACAAAGAAAAAACTTTATTATTCAAGTGAAATTCTTTTAAACAATCCAAAATACGAACTTTGATGTTAAAACTGGTATGCCTTTCTTCCATAGCTTGAAAACATAGTATACGCTTTTGAATAAACCAATCATCATCCACCCAATGAGCAGTAATGCAAAGAAAAGGTTCCCCCATACTAGAAGTCCATGTATCACTTGTAAAACTAACACGACCATCAAAAGTACGAAATAATTCAATCAAACCACTCTTATACTTAAAATAAGAAGTTTGTGTATAACGTCTTAGGGTATTTCGGGGGACACGAGTAAATGCAGGTTGTAATGCAACTTTATTAAAATGCTCAACATTTGCATTTGCATTTTCACCGTAACTAAAAGGGTATTCATTAGCAATAACTAAAGTACTCATGTCATCAATCATTCTATCTTTATTATAAATGAAAGGTGTACCTCCGCCTGGTAGATGGTTCATGTATCCACCCAATTGTGTTTGGATGGGCATCTCACCCCCTGAAGGACGGGGGCCATTTTCGAACAAATCGTGTTTATTTTGCAAATGCTGAGTCAAGGTTCCGGTTCCATCTCCCATTTTCCAATTATATGACTTGACATTAGCACCTAGCTCCTTGCAAACTAGGCATGTACACGTGAACCTCTTTTGTTGACCGGATTGCCATCCCGGGGGTGTAACTCCAACTCGTTCAAAATGTTTCCACACCCAAGAAGTTTGTGCTCGACCTTTACTTTCACCGCCACCACCTTTTATAAATCAAATTATTGAAAATAATTTTTAACGCTATTTATGAAAATGCACTTTTAAATTTAAAATATTTTAATTATAATAATTTAAAGGAAAATTTGAATTTTGGTACCTCAAAAATGGGGGTAATTGAATTTTGGTACCCATCTAAAATTTTATTTTAAATTGGTACCTCAAAATGACTAAACTATAGATATCAGTACCTCCGTTAGCATTCTGTCAATTTTGTCGTTAGTGGGTCCCAGTTTAACGGCTAGTTTGTTAAATCCCTCCTTTTAAATAACGAATTTGTTCCTTATTTTCCCATTTGATTCTGTGTAAAATTAAGAATCAAAACACTATAATTCTGGGATAGAAATTGAATTACACTTAGGGTTCTAGTTAATTGCTGAATTGCGAAGGTTGTGCGAAGATTGTAGACGCATTTTGTGAAGGTCTGGTGTTGGCGGAAAAAAGAGGTGAGTTTTCACTAATTTTGTATACAATTGCTTTATTTGAAGTTGATTTGAGTAGAATTGTGATGTATTTGTGGTTCATATGTTATTAAATTGTAGTTTGTACTACCAATTGTGTGATTAATTGAATAATGTTGTTATAATTTGTTTTTTTGATGCTGTAGAAAAATTAGGGTTCTTAAATTGGATTAATTTAGGGAATTGTTGTTTTTTTGAAATTAGGAAAATGTTAGTAATATTTCTGAAATTGGGGTTTTTTGTTGCATATTTGTTTCAATTTTATTTGCAGAATGGCTGAGAATAGGGTGGTTTTCAGATATAAGTACTTGAGTGTAGTTATTGACATTGAAGTAGAAATAGGTAAAGACAACTTGATGGATAAATGCCTAGAGTGGGAAGACCGTTTGCGTGAAATGGATGATCCAGTAGAAGGATCTATAGATATCTTGTTTCCCAAATTCCAATACATTTATAAAGGGAAATATAGGGATTTAGAAGATGATGGTGATATGTTCAAAATGATTAGGAGGCTACCTAATAAGGACAACTACACCATTCATGTTGGCACCACTGATGATCCTGGGTTCTTGCCAGATTGTATGTGGGAGTTTAGGCAGAAACAAAATGGGAATTGGCCACCCCATGGTTATCCTTATAATGGTGGTCAACCACCAGTTTGACAAGGTTTGTGTGAGCTTGGTGTGGTTAACTGGCCTTTTTGTTGTAGTTTGTTGTGTCTAATGCCCCTTTATTTATTTGGTTTGCTATTTGCAGGAGTAAAAATGTCCTGGAATACTGAATCTCCCTCTAAACTGAAGAAGTGTAACTGTGGATTGCCACTTGCAAGGCTGACATCTTGGACAAGGGACAATCCAAGGCGCAAGTTCAAGGCTTGCAAATTTTGGGATCCAAACACTGAGACAAGGGGATGCAAATGTTTTGAATGGGTTGACTCAAAACAAACTGATTGGCAAAGGGATGTGATCAACCAGCTGCTGCTTGACAAGAAGTTGATGAAGTCTGAGATGAATTCTTTGCAAAGGGAGGTTGATGATCTTGTTGGGCAAAGGAGGTGTTTGCTTAATGAAGTTGACACATTGAAGACTAAATGCAAGGCCTTGTTTGGTGATAGGAAGAAGATGACAAGCAGCAATGGGAGTGGTGACAGGATTCAATTGACTGTAGTGGTTGCACTTTGTGTATTTGTTATGGTTTTAGGACTTAGTGTAGTAATAAAACTTGTTTAGGGGAGTTTGAGGGAATCCAGGGTATTATGTCTAAGTATGGTGACTTATTTATGTAATGTACTTAATTTTAGTTGTTGTTGGTTTGTAGTGAACTTGCTCACAATCATTTATGTATGAATTTCAAAAAATATTGCCCTTGAAATATATGCTTCATTTGTCTACAAAAATAGATTCATATGATATATACATATATATGTCTAAGTACATGTGACTTAGTCCAAAAACTGACTACTAAATATATAAGTTCATCAAATTGAATACATATTGGAAATTGTCAAAGGAACAGGTTCAACAAAGTTCAAACTTAGCACTATTTTTTTTTCTTGCTTGCCCTGGTTGTTGTGGTGTTTTTTGCTGTAGTCATTGTTGATGCTTGGCTACAGAGGTATGGTTCTGCTCCTGCAGACTTCCTTGACCTTGTATTAGGTCCTTGAGAAGATGTTGCTGCTCCTTGAGATGCTCTTGCTGTTCCTTCATATGGTCCTGCTCCCCCTTTGGATGCTTCTGCTCCTTGAGATGCTGCTGCTTTTGAGGATGCTTTTGCTGCAGCAGCTGCACCTTTCTTCTTAGCCCCCTCTTGTGGAAACTTCTTATTTGCAATGCTGTTAGGTCCTGCTGAAGCTCCAGGAGTAGTCTGCAAATATAAAGGGATGGACACCAATTAAAACAGAGCAAAAAAGCTAACTGACATGAAAATGGGAAAAAATTCAGAATTGACCTTGTTTAAAGCTCTTGCTGCTTTGATTCTCCTTTGTTCTACCACCCATGGTGTGTTTACAACAGCCTTGCCCTTTGTGTTAGGATGGGAAGAAGACTGTTTCACTTCTGCAGGCATATTGGAGCAAGTTTTGGCATCGTGTCCAAACTGAGCATATTTTTGGCACCTCTTCTGCCTTTTTTGTGAACTACCCTCTGCTGCATCTGGTACACCCTCACCCCTTTCCTTCTTTCTCTTTTTGGACTTAGGTATACCAGGCATGACTCTTACAGGTGGTGGCAGTGGCTCCCTTAGCTGAATCTTTTCCCAGTGCTTGGGACCTGGCATAGGCTGTACAGGCAAATCATATGCCTCTAAATATCTCTCCCTTGTGTAATAGTGGTCCACATACTCTTCTGGGTCACTTCTCTTGTCTAATATACAAGCAAACCCATGCACACAAGGGAGGCCAGTTAATTGCCAGTGGTAGCATGTGCATGTTCTATTGTGAAGGTCAAATGTCACTTGGTCTGCATTTAGGTTGATCTCATAAGTGTCATCCCTTGAAACCTGCACTATGCAGTGCCTAGCCACCCTCTCCATTCTCTCAAACAGCTTACTCACATAAGGCATCACTTTTCCTTCAATCTTTTTCACACCCTCCCACTTGTCATTGTGCCTTTTCATTGCATACCTCCTTAACCATTCCATTTGGGTTAGGATTGGTTTATCCCTAACTTCTCTAATACAAGCATTGAAGGTTTCACACATATTGTTAAGAAGCATATTAGATTTGCAATTAGTTGAAAAGGCATGCCTAGACCAATGTTGGGCAGGGATGTTGTCTAGATACTCATATGCATCCTCACTAAGGAACCTTATGGATTCCATTGCAATTTCAAAATTAGCCTACAATAAGTGAAGAGAAATACACATAAGTTCACTGGCAGAACATGGACAACAAGCTTACACTGACAGAACATGGACAAAAAGCCCCTAAATAAAACTCTAAATTGAGCACTATAATCTGAGCAACTGAGCACATAAACTGAGCAGCCAAACTGAGCACATACACTGAGCAGCCAAAATGAGCACATACACTGAGCACACAAACTGAGCACACAAACTGAGCAGAATACAAACTGAGCACATAAATGACCAGAATACAAACTTAGACCACAAACTGACCATAATACAAATTGAGCACATAAATGAGCAGAATACATACATTGTAATTACACATATGCTTACATACTGTCACATGGTAATAATTCACAACTTTGTACATAAGTGCATGCTAATAAACAAGGAAGAGTATCATAAGTGCAGTTCATACCCAAGTTGTGGCTCTAGCGGCATTCCAAAACAACTCTTTGAATGTGGACCATGTGAACTGCAGTTTGAAATTGGCCCATATATGCCTCACACAAAACCTCTTCTCAGCAAAGGGGACCACCTCCTCAAATGCTTCAAGCAGCCCCTTAACACAAAAAATGAACAATTGTCAGTGACAAATAAAACATATACAAATCATAACCAGTTGCACAAAATAAAACTAAAATGATGCTTAACTAACCTTCTGCCTATCTGACATGTAAGTGAAGCCACCTCCCATTGCCAAATCATCTAGACTTTGCTTCAAGCATTCCAAGAACCAGCACCAAGTTTCTTTGTTCTCAACCTCCACAGTAGCCCAGGCAAAGGGATAGATGCTGTTGTTCCCATCCTTTCCCACAACCACCAAAATCTGACCAGGGTAAGAGCATTTCAAATGGCATCCATCCACCCCTATTAAAGGCCTACAACCTTTCAAGAAGCCCCTTACCAATGGGGAAAGGCACACATACATCCTCAAGAACAAAGGTGGTTCTGGCCTATCCAATTGATCAACCACCACATTCACTACAGTCCCTGGGCTATATTTCTGCACTGCCTTCCCATAATCCCATACTCTGGCATACTGTTCAGATGCAGACCCATATATCATGAATTTTTCCCTTGCTCTAGCTAGCCATGCCTTGTAGTACCCAATTTTAATGCCCAAATCACTTAACACTCTATCCCTAAAGCTGTTAGTCTTCCAATTTGGATTACTTCTCCACTCTTCAACATATTTTTCAGCTAAGTACTCTGCAGTCACATTTGCATTCATGTTGCTCCTCATACAATTATGTTCTAACCTAAGATCCTGAATTTGCCAGGCACAACTCTTGAACATAGGCCTAGCAATCACCTTGAACCTGCACCTCCTAACTTCCTCACTGCAGTTACATAGAGGCAGCTTGCTCCTCTTTGAATCCCATACACAACCACATCTCCTCCTACAGAAAGTGGTTAATTTGACCTTGTTGTTGTGCAAGAAATAGAACTCATATCTATTTTCAACTGCATGAGTTCTTAGAGCCCTAAGCACCAAAATGTTGCTGAACTTCTGACTCTTCACCAACACAATTGGTTTCTTGAAATCTGTCTCCTCTCTAAACCATGGACTATCATCTGGCTCTTCATCAGAACCATGTTCACTTCTCAGCTCCTCATCATCACTTTCTTCTTCCTTCAGTTCAACCTTAGGCTGCCCAATATCTTTAACAAGCTGGTCTAACTTCTGCTTACTGCTCTGACCAGGCTGCACAATTGACAAACTCCTCTCCACTTCTCCTAAAATCTGAGTTGTACCTTGATCCAACCCCTCATCTTCAAAATCACCTTCTTCCTCCTCTCCTATATTCCAATCTATATCTATATCACTCAAATCCTCACTTGAAGATCCAGATTCAGTATCCTCATCATCAATGAACAGCTTCTTTTGACACTTGCCCTTTCCTTTCCCCTCTAATTTGTCTCTCCTGCTTTCCAACTCAAGCTCTTCAGAAAGCTTCCCTTTCCCTTTATCAATTAAAGGTTTGAGCTTATCACTCCCATCAGAAAACCTGGGACTCCTCCTAAGTATTGGCTCACTCACAGCAGTAACAGTTTTTGTTTGGTTGGATTGTTGCCACCTAGGGCTCCTCCTCAATACTAAAGCAGTACAAGGCTTTTTGGGAGTATGTTTAGCAGAGATTTTTGCTTTAACTGTGGGGTTTGATACTTTTTTAGTAAGTGAAGTTTTAGGTGGGCTGATTTTAGACAGACTGTCAATGTGTTTAGGTGGGCTCAGGTTTGGGTTTGGGTTTTCACTTGGCCCTTCAGTCTGAATTGGATTTGTTTGGTCAGGGTTTTCTTTAGAAATAGTACAAAACAACTCCAAGTGCCCATCTTTGTGTTTAGCCTCAAGAAACCCCTTTAGAGCCTCATCATCCTCTAATCTCCTTTTCCCAGTCATCCATGTTTCTCCCTTCTCTTTATACCATAACACATAAATTTGAGGGACTGCCCACCCCTTTTCCCTAAACCCTTCAGTACATAACCATCTTAAGTACCTCACAGTTATAAATGACAGAGGCACATTCAACCTCCAATACATAAAACCAGCCTCATATACTTGATACTCACTCCCCTTTCTTTTTCTTTTCTTAAACACAAAACCCCCAAACAGTCTTAGCTTAATGTCAACAGTGTTATCAAGTTGATCCATTTGTTTAATCTACAAATTAAGTAATAAATCATGTACCAATACCTTAACAAGCATGTGCCAACCTAAATAAGTTCATAACACTTAAGCAAAATACTACAGTAAGAGCAACAACACAAATACCCTACCACAGTTAACCATAAAGTAACAATGAATTGTAAATCAATTTGTATAAAATTGATAATTTAACCATAATTTAATCCAAACACAGTATTCTAGGGGTTGCTTAATTATTTTCCAAATTTGCCCAAACATTTCATCCATATTGCACAAAAACCATTAATGGACCAGTACAAAAAGTTGAAGGAATCATACCTGGGTCGTTGTCAGAAGATTCTCCTACTTTTGTCAATGGAGATGACGACTCCAAGCTCCAGCCTTTCCCAGTTGCTGATGTGTTCTTTCCAGTCAATATCCATGCCTTAGTCAATTGGAGAAGGTACAGTGAAAAAAAAAACAAAAAAAAGACTAAACCCTAACAATTGACAGTGGAGAGAGAAAGAAATTGTGGTTCACAATCAACAATGGAGTAAATACATGTGGTTGAGAGCTTTGATTATGGAGGAACAGGGCAAAGAGAGAGAGAGAGGGTAAAATGGAGGGAATTCAATTAGAATCGAAGAGAGAGAAATAATAAAGGGAGGGAACTTAAGTAACTGGGACCCACTAACGGAAAATATGACAGAATGTTAACGGAGGTACTGAAATCTACAGTTTTGAGTTTTTGGAGGTACCAATTTAAAATAAAATTTTAGATGGGTATTAAAATTCAATTACCCCCATTTTTGAGGTACCAAAATCCAAATTTTCCTAATTTAAACACATTTTTCATGGTGATTATAAATTATAGAAAATTGAAAACTAAACTAACTTTATAATCATTAATAATAGTTTTTTTAAAAAAAATTCATAACAATAAAAATTAAATTAGAAATTACCTTGAGATGAAGGTTGAGATGTTGGTTGCAATAGAGGTGGCATAGTTGAACTTGATGATTGGTGGGAGAAATGTTGTGGTGGAGACGTTTGAATATTTTGCCCATCTCCTAAACCATAATCTCCATATTCATTGACAAATTGGTTTAAATTTTCCGTATTAATTTCATACGAAAAATTTGCACCACCACTCCTTTGGCCACCACTTTGACCACTACTTTGATTCCTTCCCATTCCTCCTCTTGAACCCATTTTTTTTTTTTTTTTTTTTTAATGATTACTAACTATAATATGGAAAAGAATTTTTTTTTTTTTTTTTTTTTGAGAAATTGTTTTTAAGAATACTAATAATAATATTAAGGAGATATTTTTTAACAAAAATAAACTCTATATAACACTAAATAACACTTGAGATTTTGAGAACAATTAAGAATTTTGAGTAAGAGAGAAAGAAAGCTTGAGTTGTGTGGAAATTTGAGTGAAATAGAATTGGTATTTATAGGAAAAATTGAGGGAATGGTCATACAATTAAAAAAAAAAAAACTAGCCTTCTTTAAAAAAAAAAAAAAAAAAAAAAAAAAAAAAAAAAAAAAAAAAAACTAGCCAGTACATAAAAGTAACCGTTAGTTTTGAAAAAAAATCTCATAAAAGTTGTTAGTTTTGAATTTTTATACAAAGTAGCCGTTAGTTTTAGATTTTTGATACAAAGTAGCCGTTGGATTAGGTGGGTTGGCGGGTTGGGTTGGTGGGTTATGCAGGTTGGTGGGTTGGGTGGGCCATGCGTGATGAGTCGAATTGTGTGGGTTCGTGGGTTAGATGGGTCGAATCATGTGGGTCGAAATGGGTTGAACGAGTCGGGCCTAATTACATGGGTCGAAAATGGGCCGGGCTACAATTTTTAGACTAACGACACAACCACCTTTGCAGACGGGTTGTGCCGGGCTGTGTCGTGTCGGATCCGGGCTGGACCCATTTGACCCACTAGCCGTGCGGGTCAGGGTGGGCTGGGTCCAACCCGGCCCGCTGGCCACCTCTACCTGTACCACATCAAGATGGGTAAAGTGTTACCTCTTCTATTTGTTTCTCAATTAACTCATATTCTATGTACTTATATAATAGGTAGCAAGGATGCAAGATTTGATAAGTTTAGAGTTACAGACACTTGAATCAAGATTAGTTACTATCTCTTAAATAAAAAAAGAGAGCTCATCAAAGTCAAGTTTAATAGCGAATTTAAAATATTGTATGCCATTTTATGCATTTTAAATTTAACTAGTTAGAGGTTTTGACGACATTCTAAAATTGTTGTTGATCGGGGTTTTTTATCATTATTTTTTTCACTTGGATTTACGTACTTGAATCATTAGTTTGTATCCATTGTTGTGCTATAATTTTAATGGTTGTGTTCAAATTTTCATTTATGCTTCTAATAAGGTTTCCAATCATGGCTATCAACCAATTAGATGGTCATTTTAACCAAAAAATTATGGTTAAACCAATGATACAGACAAATAGGTAGTCCTTAACAACTATAAAAAAAAAACCTCCAACACAACATTATGTACTCCGTGCCCTACAATGGTCTTTGCTTGCATGATGGGAATTGATGAGGGGGCGATTGGGAGTTTATATTCAAATCAATCAATTCTCATGTTGGTTTTATTTGAGTTTAAATTTTCATGTTGGTATTAATATGATGGGAATTAAGCTCCCTCCGTGAATACCTTAATTCCCATCATATTAATATTTAAAGCCGGTAAGCATTTGAAAGAAGAAGTTAGGAGGAGGAGAAAAAGTCTAAATTGCCATTGTTATTAAGGGGATATATGTAAAAATACGCTTTATGGAAAAAAAAAATCTATTGTAAATTTGATTATCCCCTGTTTGGTTTGGCTGCCCACTGTTGTCACAATGTTTAGTCTCGCCAATGTTATGGCGCAACAATTCGAATGAAGCCACTTTCTATGTTAGTGTATCTATAATAATATATCTTGGTGCAAGTTAATTAAGAGTTAGCATGTGTCAAAATTTCGAATACAATCATGTTTAATGCTGGTTGTGCATATGGAAAAATCGATTTCATCTCTAACTTCAAAGATTTATGAGCTACACAAACGATTTCCCTTGCCATGTACAACATGGTAACTATTAACTCTAAAATATTCTATTCGTTATCAAAATATCTTCTTATTTCAACTGTGCACATATGTTAGTGCATCAGTTTGATCATAAATATGTATCATTGCATATTAGTAAGAAGTATACAAAGTAATAGTTAAATAATAAACTACGAGTAATTGAAACGAATCAAATATGGTCAACATGACTACACTTTATATATCAAGAGATTAATTTTATTATTTTCCAGGAAAATTTGTCAATTGTAGCCATTTAAAATTTTTGCAAATTGCAGCATTTAATTTTTTTTTTTTTGGGAATTACAGCCCAAAAATAGTAAAAAATTATAAATTGCAACCCAATTCGGTTTTTTCATAGATTTGCGTGCCAAATTAATTCCGTTAAGGTTTTAGGGGCGATTTTACTTAAGGAACCGAATTGAGTTGAGAATTGACAAAAAAATAACGTAAGTGCCTTGTTTACTAAGATTTATAAATTTTTTTAGGAAAAAGATATATGCAGCCCTAAATGAAAAGAATTAACAATAAATAAACATTTATTACACCGATTTACTCGTGAATACTCAAATAAGAAATATATTAAATGCTTATATAATTTTTTTTAAGGGCTGCATATAACATTACTTTTTTTATATATAATTATTTTTCTGATACTTTAAATAAATTTATTATGGCTATAGTTTTTCTTTTCAAAATTTAGACAAATTTCCTTTATAGATTTTACATTAAAAAACGGTTAAATTAGATATTTTATTGAGTTAAAGTTGTAATTTTAGCAAAAAAATGAATGAATACTCCAGGTCTCCAGCATTCTCTGTGCTACTCCGTAGTTTGTACATGCTCTTATGTCTTGTCTCCTGTGACCTGCGATTTCCAGTCTTTTCGAGCTTAAACTAAAACGAATCCCATTTTCTCCACAATTTCATGCTTAACTTTCCTCATTTCGAGGTACCTTTTTCTCTTTTTTTTTTTATTTTTATTTTTTTATTCTTTCTTTGTCTCCTTTATCTAAACAATCATACGTTTCTTCATCATCTTAATTACAATTCTTCAAATCTTAATCTTTGTTTCTTCTAATTTTTGTGATTAATTTCTTAGGGTTTACCTTTATTTGTTGAATTTTATGAGACGGTATCATATTATCATCATCCTTGTCTGAATTTTGGGTTTGTTGTTGAATGATTCTTCGACAATTGGTTATTATGCTGAATTTTTCCTATTTAGAATCTATGATTTTGTTTTGCAGTTTTTTTTGGTAGTGTTTTGTTGGTGGATAATGATCATCGTGGGCGGTGATATAGACGAGATTTGATCACATGTTCCGAAACTTTACCAACTAAGCTAGTCGATGTACACTTATTTTGCAATATGATTCATGATGTTTTGAATTATAGTTATTCTTAATCATGATTGAATTTTATGCTACCTTGTAAACTGAAAGCACTTTGATTTAGATGTAATTTTAAGGTTCTGAATTTGATGTTTGTCCTTATTTCAAATTCGCCCGCTTGGTTCACCTGTACAAGATGTTGACAGTTTAATGTTTTACTTGTTCGATTTGCGTAGTTTCATCGATTTTGTTTGTCTTTGTTGTTATATGTAACAACATGTCTTTGTTTTGATGTTTGGATTTTGCTCCTTAATTGATCTATTGTTTAATTTTTCTGAGGAATTGGGTTTGTGTTTATGATGCGAAAACGGTATTGTTTCTATTTCGAAACAGTTGATTACTTGCATTGATTCTATTTTACTTTGTGTAGGGATATGCTCTGTAGGTCTAAGCTAATTTAGGCAAATGGAAGACACGAACATTACGAAGGGAAGTTCCTTGGGCTCACAGTTGCTGGAAAAGTATGTGAATTGTGAATATGTAGAGTTCTTGAAAAGACAATGCCCTTACAGCATTGTCGGGACTGTGGCAATTGCTGTGATAATACCTCTATTGCTTTCAATCTTATGGATGGGAAGGAGGAAGGTGAAACAAAGAGGAGTTCCTGTGCAAGTTGGTGGTGACGCCGGTTTGGCTATGCGTAATGCTAAATTTAAGGAGCTAGTAGAGGTTCCTTGGGAGGGGGCCTCAACTGTTGCAGCTTTATTTGAGCAAGCATGTAAGAAAAATGAAAACCATCGTTTTCTTGGAACAAGAAAACTAATTGATAAGGAAGTGATTCAATCTAGTGATGGAAGGAAGTTTGAGAAGGTGCATTTAGGTGACTACCAATGGGAAACATATGGTCAGGTTTTTGATCGTGCTTGTAATTTTGCATCAGGACTTGTTAAGCTAGGTCATGATCTTGATACCCGTGTGGCTATTTTCTCTGAAACACGAGCTGAGTGGTTTATTGCTTTGCAGGTTGAACATCCAATCATTTTTTGATGAAGCTAATTGAATAAATCTATTGCCTTTTGAGTTTACTGACTATGTCACATATTGTTGTTTCTATTTCAGGGATGCTTGCGACAGAATCTTACCGTGGTCACTATGTATGCTTCATTAGGCGAGGACGCTCTAATCCACTCCCTTAATGAGGTTGAGTATTATTCTCCAAGAAGATTTAAAGTTTATATTTTTGCCTTTAGGATAGGTCTGAATAATACTGACAACTTAGCTTGATGATGTATGTTAATTGTGCTGTACTGTAATTGGTAATTGGACACACCAAATCATCTTTGATAAACCATCTATATGTAGTCAGAGTCTTTGGAATGCTACATGAAGCTGATTGTATTAACTCCTCTTCCTGATGCAATTTACAGACTCAAGTATCAACTTTGATATGTGACTCGAAACAGTTTAAGAAGGCAGCTTCAATACTTTCAAAGTTGGAAACAGTTAAAAATATTATTTACTTTGAGGAAGATAATGCTTTGAGTGATACTGGCATTTATGATGATATGGATGACTTGAACGTATCATCTTTTCATGAAGTTGAGAAACTTGGGAAGAATCATCCTTTGGAACCAAGACTTCCTAAGAAGGAGGATATTGCTGTTGTTATGTATACAAGTGGCAGCACAGGATTGCCTAAGGTTTGTAATTCCTTAGTTTCAGCATCTAAGAAACTTGTCGGTTATCACAGTTGCACTTGTATGTTAGTTATTGCTGTGTTATTTGTAGATTTTGTCTTTGCATCCATGAAGCACATCTAACTTTAGTAAAAATTATTCTTTACTTGAACAACCACTTGGTTTATCATCATGAAACTTAGCAAAACTCTTGTATTTATCACTGTCTATCCAGAGGTGGATTTTTAGAATGACACTGTATTTGCCTCTTCTAGATAAGAAACTTAGATACTCTTGTTAGATGACTTCCATGACTCTATATTATTTTTTAAAGTTGCAGTGTGGTAAAATAATTTTTGTCGTTACTTAATCAATACAATTCTCAGTTAGGAAGTTATGTTGACCCATGATTCATGTTGGATGACACATCACTCGAACTTTCAATGTTTGCCATTATGTTAAAGTAAATTGTTTATTACTACTTATTTATTACATCTCTTTTTAGGGAGTTATGATGACTCATGGAAATATAGTAGCAACTGCTGCAGCTGTCATAACTGTGGTTCCTGGTCTTGGAAGAGATGATGTATACTTGGCATATTTACCTCTAGCTCATGTTTTGGAATTGGAAGCTGAGGTATTGATATGTTAGACTCTATTTTTGTTTTCTAATGTTCTTTAATTGAGAACTTGTAATTAACTTTGTTTGTCTAGACGGTAATGTTGGCTTCAGGTGCTGCAATTGGTTATGGCACAACATTGACTTTGACTGATACCTCAAACAAAATAAAGAAGGGAACCAAGGGAGATGTGTCTGTACTACAGCCCACTCTCATGGCAGCAGTTCCAGCTATCATAGACCGTGTCCGTGATGGGGTTCTTAAAAAGGTTTACACATCAATTTTGTAAATCTATAGCTTATTGTTGTTGATGTATAATTTTTTCTCATAAAATTTTTGTTTGTCAGGTTGAAGAGAAGGGAGGTTTTGTTAAAACACTATTCAATATTGCTTATAAACGCCGTCTAACTGCTGTAGAAGGAGGTTGGTTTGGTGCTCGGGGACTAGAGAAATTGCTATGGGATGTTATAGTTTTCCGTAAAATTCAGTCAGTTCTTGGTGGGCGCATTCGTTTTATGCTTTGCGGTGGAGCCCCGTTATCTGGAGAGTCTCAACGTTTTATTAACATCTGCATGGGGTAAAGTTTCTGTGTGGGTTTGATCCGTGTTTGATAATATACATTTTTCTTGACTTCTTTTCAACTGCTACAACCAAACATAGTTGAATACATAGATATCACTTAAGAGTATTATTGTAGCTGACCTATAACTACGTAAAATAACTTCCACAGATACCAGAATCTGAATGGGGAGGAGATTAGTATTTTTTTTAACTATTTGTTTCAACATTTATTATTTTTAGAATTACAGGCCTAATGGTGATTGCCACAAATGAAACCCTACTTTCACTAGCAGTTTTGGGATCCATTTATAAGGATAATCCGAAAATCAAAATTCAGAAGTAAAAAGGAGAGGATGGGTGGGTGTTGGGGCCCTTGGGGGGGGGGGGTGGAGAGGAAATAGAACTGTTCTTAGGTATTAGTCTAATGCATATCTATAACCACTTAAGGTAATCCAGTTAAGGCTTAATGAAGTTAGGATGATGAATGAGGTAAAGCAAAAAAAGTAAAATAAACTAATTCACATACAGTAAAAATTCAATTTTGATTCACCTCTAACCTTCCTGTATGCGGAAATAAAGCCTTTAGCTATAGTTTTTCTTGTTGCCGATACGCCCTGTAGGCTGTAGATGCTTGTGCAATAGGCTTGTGTAAACTTATTGACTGGCTCAGTACTCTAGTTTAGTTTTATGATGAAGAAATTACATGAACATGTTTTGACATTGACAGTCTCTTATGCCATGTTTGGATTTCTTAACCTGACTGGCTAGCTACATTCATGATGCTCAGGGCGCCTATTGGACAAGGATATGGTTTGACAGAGACTTGTGCTGGTGCAGCTTTCTCTGAGTGGGATGACACTACTGTTGGACGTGTTGGTCCTCCTCTTCCATGTTGCTACATTAAGGTATGCTATCTATCTAGATCAGAAGATGTGTGAATGCATCTCTTCTAACATCTTTAAACTCTCACATCTAATGTTCTACTCTTGCATAGTCATGACACATGTGACATGTAAGTGATGTACTTGGATGTTTCCCAAGTGTTAGGGGGAATTGATATTCCATGTTTGGTGATAAGGGGAACAAGAAGGTGATTGAGAGTGGTTTCACCTTTCTCCTTGTTCCCATGGTTGTATTATGCAGAAAAGAAGCAATTAAGACCTTGAGAAATTTTTATTTTTGTAAAATCTTATTGCTGTCAGTCAGAAGTGAAGTAGAGTATTACTGTAAGTTATTTGAGTGGACGAATTTTCTTTCTCTTATTATCTCATTACCAACTAAACATGAAAGGTAGAGAATAATTTAATTGATTTCCAACCGCTTAGTCCTACCCTTTTCACTCTTCAATTCCAAAACTTGTGTTGCTATTCACAATAAGCCCCATTAGTGTTTTGTTATCATACATGTATGTTTGCTTATGCAACCTTCATTTCAAATAATGCTTTATTAGTGAGCATTGCAGTATATATATATATATTGTTTCCTCCCATTTAAATAGCTCATCAACCTACTTTCCATATACTAGATCAATTGGTCAAATTCCATTATCTTTCTACCTCCAAGAACCTTTTACACTTTTTCTTCTTCTCCTCTTTCTTACAGTCTTACGCTCCTTAGTGTCCGTGCCAAACGTAAAATTATATTTGTTTACGGTATGGAGATAGTATGATTTGAGGTTTTAAAAAAATAAAAGATAAATTAGTGACGGCAGTTAATCTTGAACTTATTGAAATAGAAATTATGTGAACTACACTGTTTTAAGATTATTTATCCCTGAGAATTTTCCATTTGATTTTGTAGCTTGTTTCTTGGGAAGAAGGTGGATATACAACATCAGACAAACCAATGCCCAGAGGGGAGATTGTGATTGGTGGGCAGAGTGTGACAGTTGGTTACTTTAAGAATGAAGATAAAACTAAAGAAGTCTACAAGGTATTTTCAATTTAAATTTTTACTTCTTCTGCTGATGATTGGTCAGAATTTAATTGTCTTATTGTCACATATCTCCAGGTTGATGAAAGTGGGACGCGTTGGTTTTACACGGGTGACATTGGTCGATTTCACCCGGATGGATGCCTTGAAATCATCGATAGAAAGAAAGATATTGTAAAGCTTCAACATGGAGAATATATCTCCCTTGGAAAGGTAGGTCCATGGCACAATGTCTTTTGAATTTCTTGTCTTTTTCTTTAGATTAATTTTCACCCAACAACAAGATCAACATCAACATTAACGCTAACCCTGTTCCTGGACAGAGCAGGGTAAGGAGGTTTAACATATGCGGCCCTTGAGAAGTTATTTACAGTAGCAGTTAATCTGAGATAAAATGTGTGTTTGGTAGTTCAGAATGAATAAGAAGTGCATGTGGGCTATTTTAGTTTAGTCCATTATATTGTAAAGCCTAAAGACAATGAGCCTCTTGGCCCCTCTAGAAAGAGACATCTAGGGACATTCAATTTCAGAAGATGTCAGCAATTATGTCTTTGCTTTATTCCTCTATTAGAAATCATGTATTTGATTCGTTGCATGGATTTTCAGACTTCATTGAATGAATGAATGAATGAATGAATGTAGCAAACTAGCGGTGGTTGACTAATGATTAAATTAACAAGTTTATAAGATGTAGCTTTGCTGCTTTCACTGAGTTTCATTCTTGTCCTGTCTTGATTGGAGTGATAAAATATGCATCCCATGGAAGCCACTACTGTATTATGTTGGCTAACTTGGCTAGTTGGATTTGTTGTCCTATATAATGGGTGAAGCTTTGATTTAGCATGTTGATGAATATTTGACGTTTGTTCACTGTTACAGGCCGAGGCAGCCCTTATGTCAAGCAATTATGTGGAAAATATTATGGTACATGCAGATCCATATCATAATCATTGCGTAGCGCTTGTTGTTCCTTCACATTCAGAATTGGAGAAGTGGGCTCAAGAATCTGGCATCCAGTACAAAAGTATTTCTGAGCTTTGTGACCATCCTGAAGCAATAAAGGAAGTCCAAGCATCACTGTCGAAGGTTAGTTGTTGCAAATAGCTAAGTTTTACCCAGTGAAATGTGTACCTTGCTGACGTAAAGCATGTCTATTTATGGGAATGAGCTGAACATTCAGTTGAAGAGAATGAGTAGGAAATATCATAATATAAATTCTTGGTACATAAAACTCATGCCGCAAAATAAGCCGCCTGTCTATTCCTAGTTACTCTTCTACGTAAAGCTTATTCAGGGTGGACTCTGTAGCAGGGCTTGGCTCTAATAAATAATCAAGCTTACCAAGTCAAGTGCATGCCACCCTGTCCCCCAAAAGAATAATGTGAAGAAAACTTTGACAATATTTTTTTTTGGAGGAGAACATTGACAATAAATTAAACTGCATAGTTTTTATATTATTTTTTAAAAACAGAAGGAATTCAAAATTTGAGTGATTAATAGTCGGGTCATAGATAATTAACTAATTAATAAGCGATAATAAAATTTTATAAAAGGCAGCATCTAAACAATTCAGAACAGCTATATGACCTTAATTTTAGAAAAATTGAAAAAAAAATGAAGGTGAAAGAAGAAGAGTAGAAAAAGAGCGATGAATATTTTTCCTTTCTTTTGTTGAAATAGAATGGGTAGTGATTTTTGCCAAAATCGTTCCCGTAACATCCACTGATCAAGCATTGACCATATCCAAATTCATTGACCGTTCCCAATTTTGGAGACGTATCCATGCCTAATATAATTATATAAAAAGGAAAAGGTTAGTTAGCGGGTTGATTATATGTAATAGAAGTATAGAACCATAGAGGCCTATTCAAATATTTAATCAATGTTTGTCTTCTTCTCAGTTAAAACAATATTCTTGTGTTGTTTCTAACACACTCTATTACCTCTTTAGTCTTTCACTTTTTCTTTGTTCTTTGTAATCGCATTTACATTTTAACATTGTTTCTTAATTTCTATGCCCTTATCTAAATGTGTTCATTGTAGGAGGAATGATTAACCTTCTTTTTTTCCCTGTTTACAGGTTGGAAAGGATGCAAAGCTGGATAAGTTTGAAATTCCTGCAAAAATTAAGCTGTTACCCGATCCATGGACTCCCGATTCAGGATTAGTCACAGCCGCCCTTAAGTTGAAGAGGGAGCAACTTAAAACCAAGTTCAAGGATGACCTTGAAAAATTATATGCATGATGGAAATGGGTAATTAATTTTACTCGATACAAAGTTCACACTTTCGGGCCAGGTTACTCCTGCTGCTTGGCCTGACTTGTAATCTGTGGCTCTATGCTCAAGGTTTTGTGCTGGTAAAAGACTGAATTGTTTACAGGGCCTTACAATTTTTTTCATTGTAAGGTTCAAAAGCATGTCTGGTTGAGCCAAAAGACCTTTTACTTTTTTTTTTTTTTTTTTTTGTGGATAGAATGAGATGAGGTATTGTTGATGAATACTGAAATTTTAAGCTATTTTGCACTGTCAGCTGAATTAGATTTTATAATTTGCTCCTCCATTTCTGAAATCTTTGTTTTACTAATATTCGATGTGTTAACATATACAATGAAAGCTTTCAGAGGCAGATATCAGGTAAAGTCGAAGACAGGAATGGACATGATCAAAAGAGAAAGGATTTAAGCCAAATTCTGTTTCAAGTGACAATTTTTAGATCAAAATGCTAAAGAACCCTTGCCCTGTTTGGTAGGTGCCTAGGACATAATTATTAGTTGTAACGGTGATGAGTTCTGAATGAAACTATACGAAGAAGTTTAGCCCAAGTTTCTGTCAATCAAAAAACACCATCTTCCACTTCCTAAGAAAAGTTTTAAACCTTTTTTTTTTTTTTTTTTTTTTTTTTTTTTTTAAGCCAAGTAAGCATGATTATATTAGATCAAATTTCGCCAAATTTTGTAGGCTTTGGGGAAAGAAGTTCGTACAAATGAGTTCAAGTTAGGATCCGTAGCCCATCGCGCAACTAAATGAGCTAAAGAATTCCCACCACGCCTTACATGCTTACATTGAAAGAAATTAAAGGAGTTACTAACATTGAAAATATCCTCAAGAAGAAAAATGGGAGCAGCACCCTTCTGTTTTGTCTGGATAGCCTTAGCAACTTGCAACACGTCACACTCCAAAATAACCTCATCATACTCCAGCCTTCGACCAAACTCCACCCCAAAGCGTGCAGCCCCTACCTCTGCCATCTCAGGGCTCCAGCGAACCTGATGAGGCCTCAGAGCAGCCACCAACAGCTGTCCCCCCGACCCTCTTATCACAGCACCAAACTTTATACCGCATCCTTGGGAGACATGAGCATCGACATTAATCTTTACACGTCCCCCAAGAGGACACCACGACCCCCTTAGTGCTGGAGCAGCCCCATTCCTTGTTGGCAAGACCTTCACATAGTAAGTACAATAATAAAATAACAGCTTCACAAAACCAGCATCTATTCTCACTGCATCAAGCCCAGCATCACTATAAAAAATATGCGTGTTTCTACAATGCCAAATAGCCCAAGACAGACGCAAAGACACACAGCCGTTCCTTGTTCACCTTGGTTGCCATCCAAACCAGCCTATCTGCAAAAGAACTCGACGGGGCAGCAGCAATGAGATCCCTAAAGTCACTCCTCTCCCATACTTTCACCACATAAGTGCATTCAAAAAGAGTGCAAAACTGACACTTCATCACCGCCACAAATAGGACATTGTTTAGACATTCTAATATGCCACCTATATATCTCACCCATGACAGCCAATGATCCTTTACACGCACTCCTCTGTCCTAAGAAGCTTGATCCTCTGCACTACTTGTAGAAAAACATGTCTACCAACAAAGTCTCTACATAATGTGGTAATATGTTTAAAGTTGATGCAAGACTTTCCTATCTTATAACTCATATTGAGGTAATAGTAAAACTCAACAAATTTTTATTGCAAATGAAATCACATAAGCAGGTTCATACGGCCTACGAGTACAATCACTAATAATCTCTATACAAAGAAAGTATTTCATAACTACTAAATGAAGTCAATGAATCAAACTGAATTTTTATTGCTGCAAAACAGAAGGTATGATTATTTATAGGTTCAGGGTGTGAAACAGAAATTATCCAATATAAAAAAACCTCGAATATTTCCCTAATGAGAAATCCTGTAGCTCTGAAATTTTCTTTCCTGAAACAAAAGCAGGTTGAAAACCTCTAACTTGCATGTTAGCAAGTTTAGCTTGGTCTAAAATGATATCCATCTGGAACACGCCAACTGCTAGATTTGGCCACAAATATCTGCTTCCTTGTTTGTTGGGCAATGTGAAAGCAACCATCTTCACCTGTTTAACCTTCTTAGAACATTTGGTGTCATATGAGAAACTCCAATGGCAGTTGTGTCAGCATAATGATGCAAATCATCAATCAGACTTCAGTGTACTTTCGAGTGAGACAGGCATTGTTGTTAGCGGTGGCCGCAACAACAGGTATAAAGCAGGACCCAAGAAAGGGATTATCGATAAAGGAAGAAGCCAAGCTGTCTTGTCATAGCTGTAAAATGGAAACAACAGAACATTGAGCACATAAATCTAATTATGAGGAATTCAACCATAGGTTCTAGTAATTTTCTGATGTTACACTAACGAGAGTCCTAGGATCTCATTATGGAAAAAAAAAAAAAAGTCTTAGGATCTTACCATTTTCGTGCTGTCATATCATTGTAAACCCAGAAAGGTGCAAATGCTGATAGAAGAGTGAAATCAAGTGAGGTTGCATGAACCTGAGGCAAGTGGGAAAAAATTGCTAACTGAGCGCATTTTCTATGTTTTGAACAAATTAGAGTTAGGATAAAAGAATCTTGATTAAAGAGACTCTAAGACAATCATAATCAGAACTATAGATTCAAATAATTTAAATTATGGTAACTAACTGAAAAGATAAGGCCTTTTGCAGCCTAATATGCTTTTGTCCACAGGCGCTTGATAGAGATGTTTCTATGGAAAATTTCCTTATGCTAAGGCTTTCAAGATAATTGTTAGATAACCTCTGTTTGGGTGAACACCACCCACCCCACCACCCCCCCCTACCCCCCCCCCCCCCCCCCCCGCGCGCGTGTTCCGGGGAGAAATATCTACTTAAAGAATATGGTCGAATTTCATTTGGAAATACCTTCTTTTTTTAATCCAAATCATGAATTTGTTGATGAAGGATGTTTAACAATGGGTATAGATTATAGAAGGCACCTTTATTAAAAGATCCAAGGGATTACAAAACCATTAACTATCAAACCAAGATTTCAGATCTATTGAGTCAATTAGCTGACAAAGGAAAAGATGATTTTATAAGAGATACGGTGCATCTCAAATAAACAAGACATAGGTAAGCAAGAATAAATTTAAGGCACAATCAAGATCGTAGCTTACCAACTTGCTTTCTCTGAAATACTGATAGAACTCTTTCCACTCATCTATTGCCAAGCCTGCATATACTATAAGGCCTAGTCCTACAGCTCCCAAGAACTGACAACCAGGAAGGTTAGTTATTTTTGCAAAAGCATACATACAAATCATTCATACAAACGCAAAGACATTTAACAACTATGCAAACATAAGATTTTCCTTGACAAGTTCTTAGGATGGTGATGAAACTTAAATGTTTGTAATATCCCAAGCAAAGTGCAATCACGGTATAGTGAAGGGCTCTACAAATGATTATGGTGGTTTTTGATATACTTTTCATAGATTTCGATTCATATTTATAAAACAATATTTGAATTTCCTCTTAAGTTTTACTCATAACAGGCTGCAACTAATCTCTGACCACTTACTAGTTTAATTCAACAAACCATGTCATCTCCAACCAGCAAAAAGCAACAAGATGTGATTCAATATGAAGTATCATTTTCTTTACCTATGTAAATCAAATCAGTTCTTACCCCAGCTGTCAGCTTTGATTCCAAGAAGTTCAGAGGCCAGCTACTTAGTTCGTCTTCTTTAACCGGTGGTGGTGGAGGTCTCCACAGAATAAAATATGGAATGAGAGCATAAACACCTCCAAAGAACGAAAGTGTGGCGAATGGCCACACAGGAATATTGCTTTTCGAGCTGCAGAATAAGAAACACTACATTTCAGGTGTAAAAGAGGTTTCTTATTCAATGGAGCTTAAGATGCTAAAGAGAGCATGTCACTTTTGTAGGCACACAAATTCACCTTCTGCCAGAGGGAATCAGTAGCATACTGTAAACAACTGGCCATAAACCCATAATGTACCAAAGCGACACAAGTATCCTATTCATCTCGAATCCATCATCTCCGATCAAGTTAGAGAGCTTCTTCAAGAAGTACATATCCCTAGACTGCAGTCAAATAGAGGCAAGTCATCAACAATGAAGTGCCATGTTACAGACTCCACTTCTACAGTCCTATTTTCTCCTCAAGTACCCGTGTCAAATATCGATCCTGCCACATGAATACAGACACTTGCACAAATAATGCACAATTTAGTAATGTTATGCCCATCTAGTCTAATTTGGAAAGGGAAAAAAAAAATTCAACCAACTACCTTATGCCACTTTTATGGTCTAACACTGTAGATACAACCATCTCATACAAAAATTACTCGAATAGTCGTACCAAAATTTTCCATATACTTCAAAATCAATGTCAAATGCAATCCAAAAACATAGTACATAAGTCCTATAATAGCTTACGTTCAGAAAATTTAACTAATTAACCAGATTATGTAATTAACAGATAAAATCATACAGGGTTTGGTTGGGAAAGTGACTAAAAACAAAGATTAAATACGTTCAAAGTTATTTTATTTTGATCACATAAACTCGAAGGGATAATCAAGAAAGATAAAAATCATACCGGGGTTTGGTTAGGAGAGAGATTAAAGACATAATACATGAGTCCAGCATAGAACAAGAAGAGCAAAATTGAGGTAGTCCAATCTCCACCATTACCACCATCTTCATCACCACCAACATCACTTTCACTAGAATCATTATCTTCCACAATTGGGTCTTTGAATTTTGAACTTAAACAAATTTGGGTATTCTTTAACTTTTGACATTGATTAATGGGTATCCTCTTGCAGTAGTTTAACTTGAGCAAAATTGGAGGTTTTGTTAATAATAAGGTGTTTGGGCTATAAGGTTTAGGATGAAGTTTAACAGGGCCAAAGCGTAGGAAATTGGAGGAGATGAGGTTTGAATTTGCTATCATTTTTGCCGCATTTGGCTTCTCCACATTTTGCGCTCAATTTTATCCCTTCCCTCCCGGCGACACGGCTACGTTCTTTAAGATAATTGGGCCAGGCTAGCCCGGGGTACGACATGTCCCAAGTTCCCAACCCAAAATAAAATTGACATTCAAGTTGGAGGTGATACCTTGTTTTGAGATCTTTTCAACGATATGTCATATGTCCAATTCTAATAGAAATATAAAAGTAATGACCATTTTTACAAAGGACGGTCGAAGCTGGGGAAAGAACATGGACGTGTCCTACATAACACATACGTGCCTAATTGAGTGAAAACGTTTTTGATTTCTAATTTTGGATACAATTTTGACTGCTATTAATGCTATTTCTTGGGAAATAATTTAAGGTTTTGTGTAAAAATAAAAAAAGGCACGACATCATATTATTTTGTGTAATGCTTGAGTTATGGTTTAAAAAGTGTAAGAAACATGATATGACACAACTTGACACAACAAAATACAATGAAATAAAGTTGTCCATTTTATGATACGCATAATATAATAGACCACCAATGATCCAAGTTTAGAACACTCGAGTCATTCTTAAAAATAGAAGATTAACATGGCAAATCAAGAAACCAATAGGTTATAATTCCTGAATGCATCTTGGTCATTGATCAATGCATTGCGTATCAAAGCATCCTTTTTAACATATCACCAGACAATAAATGACGAAAGAAATCCCATGCAAGTTGACATTATATTTTATTCAAAAATCGGTTATCATCTCAACCAGTTTAGTTTTTTTCTCCTTCAACTTCTCTTTGTAAAGATTAACTAGTATTAAGACCGCGCGATGCATAGGTTAATTTTATTGGTTAAATACAAAGTATATGTTTTTCAATTAATGAATTTTACTATTATATCTTTAAGTTGTTCTTATATTTTTTTTTCAAAATATAAACAAATATGGAGTCTACCTTATGTGCAACCGAACATTTTGAACATTAAAAAGAGACACTTGTAATTTTATCATATAATAAATGTACAATGTAGCATCAAGGAAAGAATACAAATAACTACTTTGACACATGAAAAGCATCATGTTATAATAAGTGGAAATAACAATTTAAAAACGTAATTAAAGTTAGATCAAATAAAAAAAAATTATTTTGCATATCTAGTTCCAATTTACAAAAACAGTATTAAATACACAATAAACGAAAATTATAGACAAAACCGAGGTAAAAATAAATTGAGATCTTAAAAATAAAAAGGAAATATATAACAACATAAAAAATATTGAAAATAGATTTTTTTTTTTTAAAAAAAAAATCATTCTTTAAACATTGTAAACGAAAATTAATTATGCAAATCCAAACGAAATTTTGGTACACAATTCTTCTTATATAAAAAAAACGATTAAACACCGATCACCCAAAAATTCTAAAACAAATTTCAAAAAAAATTGAAAAATATTAAAATCCTAAATAAACTTAATAAAAATCAAGATAAAAAAAAAGTGACACATGATAAAACTAAATATATTAAAATTAATAGAAAAAAAAATTATCTTTAAACATTGAAAAAGGGAAAAAAAAAATTATACAAAAATTTATAAAAACCTAGACAAAATTCTAAAGCACAATTTGTTAAAAAAAAGAACTCTAAATAAATTATAGACAATATATCGTTGATTGCTCCCTTAAATTCAATATCGCCATTATTTTTTGAAGTTTGTATACATCTTGACAATAATTTTTTTATTAATTACTTCATATAAATTATAGATTAAGGGTGAAAGAGGGAAAAGGTAGAGTTAGAGAAAATAGAGAAAGAGTAAACAATTTTTTTTTTTTTTTTTTTTTTTTTTTTTTTTTTTGTAATTGAATATTTTGTTAATGAAGTTTAGTACCCTAAGTGACACAAATGAAAATTGGTATCTTTTTGAGGGATTAAATGGTTTAGAAGTTTATAATTTTTTATTTTTTATTTTTTGTCCTTTAAATTTCCTGTTTTAAAATAGAAGTATAGATGCCTTGAGATGCTTTTAGTTGCTATGTTTTCATTGCGGTCCATACGAGACTAGATTGACCAACTTGAACCCAAACCCGACCCAACCAATTGATTTGTCAAGCCTATAAACCATTGGGAAATATTTTGGTGCAATCTACAACCAAAGGTTGCCAAAGAGGTCAGCAGATAAGGCTTTCTTCCTCACTCTCTACTTTCTACTTTCTAGTCTCTCATCAACAATGGCAGAAGCTTCAACAATAGTATTCCAAACCACACTACTCCCATCTTTTTCCTCTCAATTCCACCACCATTACAATCACAATCGTCTTCTATTTCCAAAACCCATTTGTACACCCAAAACCCACAACACTCTAACCCCAATTCAGTGCTCAATTTCCACTACTGCAACCCCAAATACCACTTCTGCAATTGACAGAATTCCATGGGGTTGCGAAGCCGATTCGGTCGAAAACGCCGAAGCGTTGCAGGATTGGCTTACAAAGTTGGGTTTACCCCTTCAGAAGATGAGGATTGAGAGGGTGGATGTTGGTGAGAGAGGTCTTGTTGCAAATAATAATATTCGAAAGGGAGAGAAGCTTCTCTTTGTTCCTCCTTCTCTTGTTATTACTGCTGATTCGGTATAATTCTTATTCATGAATTTTATTTTTATATGTTGGTATTTAATTTCAACTTCATTTGATCAATACTTTGGAGGATTGTTTACTTTTTGTTGGTTAATCAATTGTATAAGATTGTTGGTTATAGGATTGAATCGTCAAGCTTGCTCGTGTTAGGGTATGTTAAGATTGCTACTTTTAAACAATTGTAAGCTAAAAGTATGTCATATGAACTTACAAAGTGTATCAGGCTAAGCTGGGAATCAGGGATAGGATAAGCCATTATTCCCTTGGTCTTTCATACTTTTGTGAAGGTTCTGCCATCGCGAAAGAGTTATTAAAGAGTTGATTGAAATGCCATGATTATCTTGGATGATTGAACCATTGTGGAAACTTAAAATAGTATGAATGTATAGTAAATTAGTGATGTTATGTTGTATAACAATGAACACTGTTGGGGAAATTCATAAGCTGACTTTGCTATACATTATAATTGGCCTGTTATTTTGGGCTATGCCAAAGTAGATTTCGGCTTGTTAAAGTAGGATTGATTATATAATTTTGAGGAATAAAATATTCTTGTATAACATTGAACTCTTTTCGGAATATCTATCTTGTTCCCGAGTAGGCCTAGAGCAGTAGAGCTAGGTGTACCTAAGGTTTATTTTTGCTCATTTTATCAATTTTAGCTCACTTGGAGAATGTTAAATGAGCAAAATTGATAAAATGAGCTAAAATCACTTATGGATACACCTAGCTTAGGTGTGTGCTCGGGAATAACTAAGAATTTGTTAATTCTTTTGAAACGGAAAATCAGTTGTGATACTGCGATGCTTGCACATTGTACAATTGTATTCAGCTTTCCTTATTTGATCGTTATACAATCTTTAGTTTCTTATAATAAATTAATAATCCTATGATTTTCATATTTAAGTTTAGTGTTCATCTGATTTTGTAACTTGCTTTCCAAGTTTGATCAGTCAGATGAACAACCATAGCAGTTAATAGATAAGGACCTGGGGTTTAGTCAGCATAGTTCTTTACTGCTTCAGGTTACCTGCCTTCCTTTAATTGCATCAAGCATATTGAGAGAGATATTGAAGGGATACTTACAAAGTAACAGATTCACCGAAAAGAAAAAATTCATCGTTCCCTAGCAGTTTTAGTAGCATTACATACGCTTCCTTTAATCTTTTAAGAGACAAGAAAATGACTGTTGACCAGATATCAATTTCATATGAAGTCTCTTCTGCTAATATGTCTGGCTTGCACCAGATATCAATTCAATATGAAGCATCTTCAGCTTATAATGTCTGGCCAATCAATAGTTATTGTCTTGTCTCTTACAAAACACTATTTGTTGTAACAAGGGTAAGGTTGAAGTTATTTACCCAAAAAAAAGGGGTAGATTGAAGTTGGCCAACAGGCCCAACAATCTTAAGCTGCTTTACTTTTAATCTTTTCAAGCTATCATCTTCTGTATCTTTACTAGTCTAAATATGGATAAAATTTTAGCAGAATAGAACTGCATGACACACTTTTTTTTTTTTTCTTTTTTTTGTATCTTAATTGCCATGAAGCAATTCCTTGTTCATATATCAGGAGTGGAGCTGTCCCGAGGCTGGTAAAGTTCTGAAAAAGAATTCTGTTCCTGATTGGCCACTGCTTGCGACTTACCTAATAAGTGAAGCAAGTCTAATGAGTTCATCAAGATGGAGCAATTATATCTCAGCCTTACCTCGACAGCCCTATTCCCTTTTGTACTGGTAAGTTAGCTCTTTAATCTTCCAGCTAAATGTTGGATACTCTTAATTCCATTTTACAATATCTCGGCAGAAAGGGTATACTCTCAATGTCTTCCCCTACAGCTTCTCTACGTCGTTTCAGGACTCGTTCAGAGCTGGATAGATATTTGGAAGCATCCCAGATTAGAGAAAGGGCTATTGAAAGGAGTAATGATGTTATTGGAACGTAAGACTTTGTTCTTGTCAAATGGACAATTTGATTTATCTGGCTAAGGCAGATTTTTTATTTTCATGGGAAACAACTATTCATCAAATCATTAATATCAATGTCTCTATGTGCAGATACAATGATTTAAAGCTCAGGATATTCTCTAAACACCCTGAATTATTCCCTGAAGAAGTATGTATTTGTTTTTTTTATGAAAATTATAATATTGTGGTACGCATTGATGTTGTTATTCCTTCTCATTTACCTTTTTTTCAAGACTTCTTATTTTTCTTCGCACCTGCTAGTCACATTGGCCTTGCCAATAATTGATGTACAGGTTTTGCTACTGCGAAACTGATTAAGTTTTTATTTTATTTTATTTTATTTTATTTTATTTATTTTTTATTTTTTTATTTTTTTAATCCTGGCACTTCCCCGTTATATACTTATCAAATTTTCTTAGTCTTTTAGTGTGCGAATATATGTTCTGGATTGACAAGAACTCAGTGCCCATAGATCTCCACTCAACAGTTTATTTTTATTTTTATTTCAGATCCTTCTGTCACCTTTTTGAAACAGACTTTCTGGTGAATGTGATGATTTTGCATTTTGTAGCACATCACATCCTCTTGATCATATTAAACTGCATTGACTATTATGTTAAACTTTCTGTCTTCAACTCATAATATATGGAGCTGTCTGAAATCTTACTCAAATATAATACGTGTATCACTTTTCTAATGATTTTCCATGTGCAATTGAAAATGCAGGTTTACAATATGGAGACATTTAGATGGTCATTTGGCATCCTTTTCTCACGATTGGTATGTTGATTACTTATGGTAATCTCAGGATTGACTATGGAGTGTATACATGTATATATATTTTCTGTTTGCCTTTTGGAGATATTATAAATATAATTCTACAATTCATTCTTGACATTCCTTAATACATATTTTGGAAATGTCTTTGGGATGTTTCAAAACATTTGTCCTATGTGCTTATGAGCTACTCCCAAAAGATATGCTACAATTCATTCTTTACATTCTTTAATATGTACTGTATTTTTTTGTTGACTTGGGTAGTCAAGGTGATAAAGCTAGTAAAGGGTATAGATGTAAGGCATCTTAGACGTTTTTTTTTTTTTTTTTTTTTTTATAATTTTTTTTTTAAAATCCTTTAGATGGGTAGTTGTTTAATCATGCTGGATATGCTAATGGAAATACTCCTTTGAGTGAAATGATTAGGCATTGTTAGGGCTGACAATTTGTGCTACAGTAGCACTGCTACCGAAGAAAGTGATAAATGGGAGAGCTTTAAGGGTCATTTGAAAGCTTATGAGTCATAACAATGTAAAGATTCTACAATTGGTATCTGAATTTAGATTATGACAGTGAACTGCGCTGAAATATTGTGCCATACTGTGAATGCTGGATGTTGATTAGCTTTAAGATTTATAATATAGTAAAATATTGTGCTATTTACCTAGTGAATTGTTGATGATGAAAAAGATGCTACATGCTTAACAAATAGAACATTTGAGAAAAAGAAGATTTTCTATAGTTCCAGTAGAATGATATCCAAATCTATCATCCAGTTGAGGAGACAACATATGGACAGAGCCCAACACAACAACAACAACAAAAAATAGGACAAACTGAGGAGTAAGGGATGGGAAGGTAAAAAAAATACTGCCATTTGACACAAACCTCTCCTATGACACTGTAGTGGTACTTCATCACTTGGCTGCGAAAATAGTCTCATCAACGCTTCTTTATAAAAGTTGGTCCAGAGCTCCACTAAATGTCTAGATGTACCCAAACTCTATCCTCAATATAAGTTCCTTAAACATTAGCTCTAAGTTTTCCTGCAGCTTCTTAAATCAGTGAATGATTCAATATTGTAGAGATGCACATGTGGCCTCTTCATAGTATGGATGGCATATTACCTGTGGTAGTAGAGACATATTTGAGTTACTGAAATTTGCATATTTTTCTAAAAACTAACATCTAGCATTACTTTTTCCTGAAAATGTAGGTAAGATTACCTTCAATGGATGGTAAGGTAGCATTGGTACCATGGGCGGATATGCTGAACCACAGTTGTGAGGTATATGATCTAGTGCTAGAGCCAAAAATATTGTCCTTGATAGATATTTCACATTTGATAGCATAAAAAGTCTGGGGAAAGGGCTTGGCCTAGTTTGGTCAGATTAAGTATATTAATCAAATATCTTGATTTTTCGTAGGTGGAAACATATTTGGATTATGATAAGTCCTCAGAAGGCATTGTCTTCACAACTGACCGCCAATACCAGCCAGGTGAGCAGGTAAATCGAAACTATTTAATAATTTCAGTACAAGACTATATCAAAAAGCTGCTCAGTAAGTTTTCAAGTCACCAGCATCTAAACCTGATAAAACTTACTTTGCCATGCTCCTAAGTGCACAAGATAAGATGCAGACCTCTTATATTGTATGTAGCATAGATTTCCTCTGTTTTGGCTGTTGTTCCCCCTATTAAAATAAAGGAAAATTAAATTGATGTCAAGAAGCAATTATCCTTGTTTCTCAAGAGTGCTACAAAATAGAAAGATGCTCCTTTTACACATACACTGGTAGGCTGCAGGGTTTCTTAAGGTTTTGACTCTTTCTTTTGTTTTTTTGATTAGGTGTTTATATCATATGGAAAAAAGTCTAACGGGGAGTTGTTGCTATCATATGGTTTTGTTCCCAAGGAAGGAACCAATCCTTCTGATTCTGCTGAATTGTCATTGTCACTAAAAAAATCCGACAAATGTTACAAAGAGAAGCTTGATGCTCTAACGAAATATGGGCTGTCGGGGTAAGTTTATGGTGTATGCCTGTATGGGGTGCATAATTGAGTATCAAAACAAAAATCTATTTATATCTAGAAGGTCTTATAGAGTTGTGAATGATTCTTTTATATGATGATTTTCAAGTTCCCCCTGCCCTTTCCTTACTTTGCATTGTTAGTTGTGTCTTAAGCAATTGATTTCACTGCTTGATTATTATATGCTTCTAAACTGGGGTGGTATGACTTTTGTTGATAATTGACTGAAAATTTGTTATCTAGATCTCAATGCTTTCCTTTGCAAGTTACTGGTTGGCCGGTTGAGATGATGGCTTATGCTTACCTGGTAGTCAGCCCACCAAGCATGCTTCAACAATTTGACGAGGTACTATATCTGCTGATTAACTTTCTTAGAGCAGCTATGATTTCCTGGGTTGTTTGTTAGTGATCCTCACAGAGTTATGTTTCAGATGGCTGCTGTAGCATCAAATAAATCAGGGGCCAAGAAGAATATTAGATACCCTGAAATAGATGAGCAAGCTTTCCAGTTCATTTTAGACACTTGTGAAGCAAGCATTGCAAAATACACCAAATTCTTGCAGGTAACTTTAGTTGTCTAGAATTATTAATTTATGACACTAGCAGATCTTGCAGAAAAAGCATGCACACACGCACACTACAAAATTAGTACCACTTATTTGATTTGCCAATATTCATAAACCATGTCATTCCTCCTTTGACAGGCAAGTGGATCTATGGATTTGGATGTGACCTCACCAAAGCAGCTGAACCGAAGACTCTTCTTAAAGCAACTAGCCGTGGACTTGTGTAACAGTGAAAGGAGGATATTGTACCGCACCCAATATGTATGAAATCTCCTCATCTTGTTTTTCTCATTGAGTCATAATGTGAATTTTTTTACAAGTTTTGAACTTGCTCTTTGTTTCTTGTGAAAGTTTGTGCCCTCTTTCAAGCTACCCCCCCATTCATCTCATGAATTTATTTTACTATTACAATTGTCATGTTGGTGTAGATACTAAGGAGGAGATTGAGAGACATAAGATCTGGTGAACTGAAAGCTCTCAGATTATTTGATGGTGTCCGGAATTGGTTTAAATGAAAGTCTTTGAAATTTAAGCAGATTGGCATATTGATGCAATTACCTGATAACAAGCTGGGATTGTATTTCGATGGTAAGTTTTTTTGGTACAGATATCTCAATGGTAGTAAACATACCATTTTGGTAGGATTTGTTTCATGTAATGTGAATTATTGTACACCCTGACGATGAAGTGAAGACTATAGAAACTTTAAAAGTTGCTTATATTGGCTATATATCGTCTCTTTCTTCTCCTGTAATGTGAATTTATTGGTTTTAACGTAATGTGAATTATTGTACACCCTGATGATCAAGTGAGGATAATAGAAACCTTTAAAGTTGCTTATTTTGACTATATATTGTCTCTTTCTTATCCTGATACTACTATCTCACTTTTGAGCAGTAAAAAAACTTTGATGCCTGTTTTGCAAGAATGATAGCCCGATACATAGGACTTGGCACAATGCCAATCTCAAGTATTGAGCTATCAATTCTCCCATTTTTCTGCATGAGGGAGGTGTGCTGAGACTGCCAAATGCGAGCATAACAATTTTGTGTATGTCTGTATGTCAATATCTTGTGAGACTACATTGAATTTACAAGGGCAGAGCTTTTGTGTAGAGCTAGAGCATAGGGGTCATTTGACCCCAATAACTATTTAGAAACCCACTATTATGATGTTGTAAAAATCTATTTTCAACAACATAAAAAAATGATTTAAGAGATTAGGAGAGGAAAGACAACTAATAATGACAAGATTTCTATTTCGTGGGGATATACGACGCTTACGACTCGTGCTGCTTTGCATTTGGTTTGTGTCATCTAACTAAATGAATAGTGATCTCGTCAATACTTTGAATGATTGCCCCATACTAGAGGTTTAAAGTTTATATGCTAAACAAAGGAGGTGTATTAAGGCAAAGTTAGAGGATTTGACAAAATTTAGTTGATTGGTATTGAATTAGACTTAGTTTTTATACTCGTAGGACCCTCTTCATACCCAGCGCTTAATATTCCACTTGAAAGTGGGGGTGGATGAGATTCGAACCCGTGATCTTTATGTCACGTTGGCTCTGATATCATGTTAGTGGACCAACTCAGCCAAAAGCTTAAGCTGATGGGTGAGGCCCAGGAATATGTATTTATACTCTATACCCACCCCATCTAATGATATAAGGCTTACATTATTGCCATTAAAGTTGGTATAGGATAAACGTAAGTAACCTTTCTCTTGATGGAAAACTCTCCCCTCGATAACCCTTTGAAATCGAAAATTACTGGTTCCTCCCTTGAGGAAAGAGATCAACTAGATCGATTGAATAAGAAACCTAAAAGAAAAATTAATCATCTTATATTCAATTCATCTGATAACAATGATGAAGAGATGCTGGATGCTGGAGTGGAGAAGCAAGGAGTGAATGGTGAAGATGTTCTGGAGAATCAACCCTTGGATAACCAAAACAGGGGTCCTATCTCATTCAGGGATATGACTAAAGGAGAAGCCTCTAAATCTAGAGATCAACAACCTGCTGCCTTTGTGGATCTTGAAGATGAAGAAGAGGAGGAATCAGATGATGAAACAATCCCTGAGGAAATCCTAAATGATGAGAGATGCCCTGTTATCAGTTTGTCAAAGGAGGAGAAGGCAAGACTGAGGCAGCCATGGAAGACCTCGTTAATTATAAAACTTTTCAGTGGCAAGATAGGGTACATGAGACTCATGAGAAGACTTAAGAAGAAGTGGAATATCAAAGGTGAGTTGGCTTTAACAGACATAGGTTGCAATTACTACATTGCAAGGTTCACAAACAAAGCGGATTACAATTATGTTCTGACTCAGGGGCCATGGCTTTTGGATGATAATTATCTCACTATAAGGAAATGGGTGCCCAATTTTATCCCTGATGAAGCTCCGATTAAAGTTACCGCTTGGGTTCGTATTTCGAATTTGCCAGTTGAATACTTTGATATAAACTTCCTTAACAAGATTGGATCAAAAATAAGCAAAGTGTTAAGAGTAGATAAAACTAATGCTCAAGCAGAACATGGTCAGTTCACTAGGATTAGTGTGGAAATAGACCTTTTGAAGTCATTATTATCCAAATTTTGGCTAAAAGGAAGAATTTGGAGAGTTCAATATGAAGGAATTCGTATGATTTGCTTCAAATGTGGTAAACTTGGCCACGCAGAAGTTGATTGTCCATCAATTCAAGGGGAAGTTCATACCAGTGCCATGACAGTCCATGAAAATCCTTTGCACCATCATAACCCGAAACCAGAAGAGTCCAAAGATTTCGGGTCATGGATGATGGTAAAGAAACCGGGTCGAAAGAAAAATCCTGAAATTGACAAAGTTCCTGTTACTGGAGTCAAAGTCAGTTCGGGAGGGGCGCAAAATCTGGAGAAAAATACTGAGAATTTTTTGGAGAAAAATGAAGTCAATTTGGGTGCAATTGGCAATAAGGGCTAGGGATCGAGATTTTCCTTACTGGAAGATCAATTTGAGGATGCTGGTGAGGGTAATCAGGAGACGAATATGGGAGGAGAAGATATGCTAGAAGATGCTTGTGATAAAGATGGAAATATTTTTGAGACTATCAATTTAAATGAGAATTCTCATAATATTCTGCCTAAGGATGGTTTTGTTCCTATTTTTAAGGTGAATAATATCTCTTCTTCTCAAAGCCAATCAAAAGCCAAAAAAATCCCTACCAAAGTGGATCAAGAAAAAAACAAAGAATTTATCTTCCAAAAACAATAATATCCCACTTAAGGAAATTAATGATAAGAATATTATCATTAACAAAAATAAGCCCGTGCTACGTGAAGGTAAAGAGAACTCCCCTTTGTCTCTCGAAGCTAGCTTAGTAGCCAACACTCAAGCCCATCACCAAGCAACATCAAGCAACCAGGAAGCTAGTGAAGTGCAACCTCAATCAGTGTACGAGCAAGACCAATCCCTCACTCATGTCTCAAATTCCCTCCCCAATCACTCTAACAGTCCCCACGGACAAAATTTTGTGTGTGGGGCACCCAATGGTGGAACCATTCATGGTAATCATGAACCCCCTGATTCATGTAATGAGATGGAGCTAGACTCGATGTTACCCCCAACTACGACCCCCATCAAGTTGGTGGCAACAATGAAGATTCCCAATGAGTTTAAACGCTTGCTTAGACTCTTATGCGAAGCATATATGACTTCTTTACCCTCTATACCAGTTTCTACGGAAGACACAATTTCGAATTCGGCCCCGGACTCACTACCAATTACTTGTATGGTGTGGAACGTACAAGGTGCGGGTAGTAGAAATTTCATCTCGTCTATTAAGGATGTAGTTCGAATAAATAAACCAAATGTTCTTGCTTTGGTTGAAACTCATATGGGAGGAGAACAAGCTTAAAAGATTGCTTCGATCTTAGGTTATGATGGCCATGTTCGAACTGATGCAGTGGGGTTTAGTGGCGGTATTTGGGTGTACTGGAAGACGGATTTGGTCACGGTCAGTCCAATCAGCCAGCACAATCAACACATTACTATGGAGATTTCTCGAGTAGGAGTGATACCATGGTATTTCTCGGCAATCTATGCAAGCCCGGATCCTCCGAAAAGAAAGGAATTATGGACTGAGCTAGAAAGTTTTGCGCATTCGCATGGAAAACCATGGCTTTTGGCAGGGGATTTCAATGAAACTAGATTTCCCTCGGAGAGGAATTCTTCTTGTAATGAGACTAATAGAAGTTCAGCCATATTCAATGAATGGATTGAAAATATGGATTTAGTGGAAGTTGAATTTTTTAGAGCTGCCCATACGTAAGCTAGGGGAAAAACCTCCGAGACTAGACAGAGTGGGCGATTGGATAGAGCCCTCTGCAATGATCAATGGGAAATGAGATTCGAACAAGCCTCCATGAAACACTTAACAGCAGCTACTTCAGATCATTGTCCAATTTTCATATCTCCTAATGGATTTGTACCTCTCGAAGCCATACACAGACCCTTCCGATTTCAAGCTGCCTGGATGCAACACAAAAACTTCAGTGACTTTGTGGGGCAAAATTGAAATAAAAATAGCCCTTTGGTACTAGCCCTTGCTAAACTCTCTTCCGATTTACAGAATTGGAATAGAGACACTTTCGGCAATATCTTCAAGCAGAAAAGAACTCTTCTTGCTCGACTTGGTGGAATTCAAAAAGCACTCTCGAAACGGGTGGATCGAGGACTGTTAAAGCTTGAAGCCAAGCTCCGAAAGGAACTTGACGAAATCTTTGATAGAGAAAAGACTCTTTGGTACCATAAATATCGAGTAACATGGCTTCAAGATGGAGATAGAAATACGACGTTTTTCCATCTAAGCATTGTTGTTCGAAGGTGGAAGAACAAAATTGTGGCCTTGAAAAATAATGAAGGAATGTGGATTCAAGACAAATGCGAAGTGCAAGAGCTTATTGTGGATTATTTTTCAAAATTGTTTACCGAAGAAGGTGATCAAGGTCAGTGGGATATCCCTCAAGATATATTCCCTGAACTTTCGAACACTGACTGGAGCATGCTTACCAAGTATTACTCAAAACTGGAAGTGAATGAAGTGATCAAAGAGATGGCTGCCCTCAAGGCACCTGGACCTGACGGTTTCCAGGTTGTTTTTTACCAAAAAAAACTGGGAGTTGGTGGCTAAGAACGTGTATGATACAATCCTCTCAATCTTGAAAGGCTAGGCTTCTTCGGAGAATTTAAAAAACACTTTCATTGCATTGATTCCGAAAGTAGATCGGCTTGAGCAAGCTTCTCAATTCCGGCCCGTTGTAATGTTGCATACAAGATAATTACAAAGGTCCTTATAAACCGGATTAAGCCGGTGCTCCCACATCTTATTTCAAATACTCAAGCAAGCTTCATTCTTGGAAGGCAAATAATTGATAATATTGTCATAATGCAAGAAGTTTTGCACACCATGAGGAAAAAACAAGGAGCAACATGTTATATGGCGATCAAAATTGATTTCGAGAAAGCCTATGATAGGCTTCGTTGGGCCTTCATTCGAGACACTTTAGTTCAAATGAATATCTAATAACCATGATTGAGGTTATTATGGATTGCATTACTACGGCATCTCTACAAGTACTATGGAACGGGGAACCTTCTAGGAGCTTCAAACCGAGTCGAGGAATTCGACAGGGAGATCCTTTATCTCCCTATTTATTTGTGATGTGTATGGAGCGCTTCTATCAAATCATTGAAGAAGCCATTATTCTTGGCAATTGGAAGCCAATTCATGCAAGTAGAGATGGGCCAACACTCTCGAACCTATTCTTTGCAGACGATATTGTTTTGTTTGCGGAGGCAAGTATAGAACAAGCCACTCTCATTCGGTCCTACCTTGATAGATTTTGTAGTGCCTCGGGACAAAAAGTGAGTCTTCCAAAATCTAGAGTTTATTTCTCTAAGAATGTGGAGGCGGAAATGCAAGCAGAAATTGGTGAAAGCTTAGGAATGGAGGTCACTTCGGACTTGGGAATGTACTTGGGTATGCCTACCCTCACAAGTAGAGTCACAAAGGAAACATTCGAGCATCTATGTGAAAAGATAGACCGAAGATTATCAGGCTGGAAGTCGAAATACCTCTCCCTAGCGGGGCACATTACTCTCACAAAATCAACTCTATCCACCATGTCTTACTACTCGATGAAAACGACAAAGATTCCACGTACATTTTATGATAGTATAGACAAAAAAACTAGGTGGTTTGTGTGGGGTGGCAGAGAAGATAAAAGAAGGGTTCATCTTGTTTCTTGGGAGTGTTTACAAAGGCCGAAAGAACTTTGGGGGAGTTGGAATCTATTCGGCCAAACAAGCTAATTCGGCTTTCTTGACCAAACTTGGATGGAGGATGCTCAGTGAACCAAATTCCCTATAGGCAAGGGTATTGCGAGCGAAATATTGTAAAGGTCGATGTGACCTAGATATGTTTGTGCCTAAACCCGAAAGCTCGAATGTTTGGAGCGGAATAACAGAAAATGCTAAGGTCCTTGGTGATGGGGTGCGTGTAGCAATTGGAAATGGAAACCATACTCTATAAGTGGGCAATGGATAAACCTCTAAGTGACGTGGTCACTCAACCATTGCCAATGGAAATTGCTGGAGCTACGGTTCAAGAGATGTGGGAAGAGGGACAAGGGTGGAGATGGAATATTTTTGCCCCTTTCTTGCCGCAAGATGCACTCAAATTCATCCATAATCATGAAGTCCGGACTGACCCTAATGTGAGTGATTTAGTATATTGGAAGGACAATTAGAAAGGGAAATTCACAATCAAATCGGTTATGAGCATTATGAGGCATGAGACCGGAGTGTTAAATGAAGAATGTTGGGACTTTATCTGGAACTCCCCTGCTCAACAGTGAATAAGAGCATTCATTTGGCTTGCGTGTCATGATAGACTCCTTGGAAATTTGAACATGTTCAGGAGGCAATTATCTGATGATCCAGCTTGCTTTATCTGTGGGAATGGTGATGAGAACACTCTCCACATCCTGAGAGACTATCCAAGTGCTAAACTAGCATGGAACAAAATTTTGCATCCTCGTTTCCATGGCAATTTTTTTAGCCTTCCTCTCAAAAAGTGGCTTTGTTATAATCTGGAAAATTCGAGTGACATCAATGTTGATGGCTGGGATACAATGTTTTGTATTGCAACATGGTGGATTTGGAGATGGAGAAAATGTAGAATTTTCAATCGAAGGGATGAAATTCCTATGGACCTTGGGGCTTTCTTGAGAGTAAGATACAATGAGATGAAAAGAAGCGTAAGTAAGGACAATGGGAAGATGCAAGCTAATAAGCAGAAGGTGGAAATCAATGTGCCCTGGCATTCTCCCTCTCATGGCTGGTTTGTGCTAAATTGCGATAGGGCTGCTAAAGGATGCCCTGGCCCAGCAGGGGGTGGAGCAATTATTAGAGACCATGAGGGGAAATTTATCTCTGGCTTCTCTGTAAGCTTTGGATATTGTACAGCTTTTCGAGCGGAAATGATGGCTCTTACTAGGGAACTTGAATTAGTTCAAAACCTGCAAATCAAACAGCTCGAGGTCCATCTTGACAATCAAGCTTATGTGAAATTACTGCAGCAAAAGGCTCCCAGAAGTGGTGAATGCGTACATGACATAAACTACTGTCAGAAGCTACTTTGTGACACTAGATGGGAAGTACGAGTGATTCATATCTACAGAGAAGGAAACCGAGCGGCGGATTGGTTAGCCAACTGCGGCGTCTCTCAAGACTCACAATTGAATATCATTAATTTTGTTCCGAATGGGCTTGGGAAGATACTTCAAGAGGATGCTAGAGGGGTGTCAATGCCTCGTATAGTTCCAACTTATGATTGGTTCTGTTTTTGTTTTTTATTTTCTTGTGTTTGTTTTGTTTTCTTTAACTATTTTTTTCTTTTCCTTTCACTTGGATGTAATATCCTCTTCTGGATTAGAAATATATATATATATATATATATATATATATATATATATATATATATATATATATATATATATATATATATATATATATATATATATATATATATATATATATATATATATATATATATATATATACATATACATATATATATATATATACATATACATATATATACATATACATATATATACATATACATATATATATATATATAAGGCTTACATTCCTTTTTGGTGTTTTAAAATAGCGCACCTCGTTTATATACGTAGTATTTCCATTTTATTTCCAATAGACATTTTTTTCACTTCTTCCGGATAAGTACTTACAATTTTTTTTTTTTTTACTTATCCTATACTCCTTTCGTATCGTAATAATCACAATATTAGGTGTTGCATAAAGTTTTAGGAATATTATAGGGTGGACACCAAAAGGAGAATTTTTTTTAATATAAAGTGTAGACAGTGGGGATATATTCTCTATTTTCTAAAATATTTGATGCATATAATAAAAAACAGAGTACTTTTTTTTTTATTATATCTCGCCTCAATTATGTTTTTATTAATCTTATTGTCACTCATTTTAAGTTTTATGAGTTAGGTTTCCTCAAAAAAAAAAAAAAAAAAAAAAAAAAGAGGTTTTATGAGTTAGGTGAAAATAAATTATGAATTTATGATAATATTTCTTTGATCAAATTACCTTTAAAATACTCATAAATCTGATTACTATTTAATAAATTAAAATTTAAAAATCAGATAAGTAGAACCTTAATCCTATAAAAAATGAAAAAATGTACACTACGTTGTGATTTGGAATTGTGGACACGTACCAAAAACCAGTCAAAACCCCATTCATCTTCCATTCTTCCATGATACCAGTCATACCACAGTCCACAGTAGCACTCTACAGTTCTACTTCCACTCTCTCACTCACTCACTCACTCACTCACTCACTCACTCAACTGTACAACCAAAAATGGGCGTCAAAAAACGCAAATCACCCAAACAACCCATTACCACCGGCGCCGGCGAAGCCCCTCCAATAGGCCCCGGTATCGAATTCCGCAACCTCGAAGACGACGCCTGGTACAACATTCAAGTCCTTCTTCAAAACCAAACTTTACTCGTCAAATTCATCGAATTTCCAGACGATCACGACTTGGAATTCCACACCACTGAATTCTCCTCCTCCGGTGAAATTTCCGACTTCCGGCGACGATTCCGGCCGTTGACTTTGCAGTTTGAACCGTCGGATTGTGTAAAGGTCAAAGTTGGTATGAGGGTTTGTGCTTTGATGAATTCTGTTATTTACCGTGATGATCGCCGTTTTTATGACGCCATTGTTGAAGCGGTTTTTCTCTCTCTCTTAAATTTGTCCAAAGTTTTAGACTTTTTGCTGTTTAGTGTTTTATGGAGTATATATATGACATTATCTTATTTGATTATTATGTGTTTATAATAATGTTGTTAATAAAGTTAATTACTGTATAAGTGCATATAATAATAGCAGTTAAAGAGGTTGTTTTGATTAAGGGTTTGGTTTGTCCTGAAATTGTGGGTTGTTTGTGGTTTAGACTATTTTTTACCTTGGAATGAGTAACAAGGTTATATAATTGCTTGTGTAGGGAGGTTTTGTCGACGGTGTTGGTGTTCGTGTTAGGTCGTGTTTGATTTCGATGGCTTCCATATATGTTGGTGACCTTTAGGAGTTGGAACTATGTATGGTATTTAAAGATCATATTGTTCTACTTTGGTGTTGAAGGTGGTTTTGACAAGGAGATTATTATACTAATGGCTGGTTTGGTTAGTTTAAATCATGAGAACGATAATTAATTTGTGTTCGTATACAATTTTACAAGCAAAGCTTTTGTTCATAGAATCATGGAGGATTGGAGATAGAACACCCCTAGAACTCTAGAAGTATTCATAAATTTCCACCAACAATCAATAGCTCATATAGGGTGGTAATGGATGATAATGAAAATTTAAGAAGAAAATTAAGAATGAATAACTAGCATTTATGTAGATTTTGGCAATTTAGCATGATATTTTATTTTATTTTATTTTTTTGACGGGAATTTAGCATGATATTTTTTTCTCGAACTTTTAAAATCATGAGTAAAACCTACCTATATTAGCACTTACCAAATGGGTTATAAAATGTACTCTGTCCGACCATAATATATATATTTTTTTTCCCAATTCTTAAAAAGGAGTATCAGTATGGTCGTATGGACAATGTGCTTCTATTTTACTTGGTTGCTACAGATTTAAACAAAATGAGTTTAATTGTTAGATTCCAGGAGAAATAAATTAAAAAGACATTCCCTTCACACCAAATAATGGATGATATCTAGCTTTGGTAGTTAGATTTCTCTAGATTTTACCATAGATTTGTTTTCAACTGCATTGAATATGTGTAACTGAATAAATAACATTTCTTTATCTGCCTTAAATAAAATTTTGTAAGATTTATAGTTTAACTACGATATAATAATTGTAATTGGGGTCAAAACTTAAATGCGACTTTTTTTATGGACAGGGTATTTCATTCTTTTGTACCTAGTTTATGTGCTAGGATTTTATTTTGATATAGTAGCCTTTTGTTATCTTGTTAGCTATTCATTCGAGAACTAGCATCATTTTGTTTGGGATTACGCTAATAAGATAGTAAGTAATGCATCATATCTTCATTGTGTGATGCTATCAATTTAAACTTCCTAACTTGTTAGGTTCAATTAATTTAAAAGCTGTCCCAAGAGAAGGAAAGTGAATTTAAAGAGGAAATTATTATCAAGAATCAAGGACAATATTAAGATTATTAACCAATGAAAGATATACAGGCTTTTTGTAGGATTTTCTGTTTCTAGTGAGGCAATAATGCAGTGTACTTCATTTTCTTACGCTAAACATCTCAGTTCTCACAAGTTTGTTACTTCGTGTCTATTAAAGTTGTTGGCTAGCAACACATTGGCCAGATAACAGTAAATTTTAGAACATCTTAAACTGGAGAATTAGATGCCTTCGTTAGGCAGAGAGGGTAATTTAAGTAGGAAGCCTTTCTTCATATGAGTTGAAGAGGTGCTATTCTGCTGCTCCACTCACAGTTTTTAATGCTTCTATTCAACTTGTGCTTGGTCTTATCAAGATAAAATGTCTCTTAAATCTGCTTGGTGTTTATTCTGGAATAGGTGAAGCGTGAGGAGCATACTATTGTGGATGAAACAGAGAATTGCTCATGCACTGTTATTCTTTCATGGCTGCATGGTCCAAAAGCTGGGACGCTGACAACAGCAAGAGTTGAAGATCTTTGCCCAATCCAGCCTCCTCGGCTTGATCCACGGGTTGCTTGCTTTTTGGAGTTAGCCAAGTGGAAGCAAGGAATAACTTCACCTAGTTCTAATTTGATCAATGAGGATATAACATATAAGGAAGAAAGTCCTACCTCTTTAAATTGCCAACGCTGGAATGTTATTCAGGCAAGTTGTTCATTTGCTGTTGGAATTATTCACTGTGCTAGAACTTTAATGAAACAGATCTATTCTGATGGTATGAGTTTGATGGATTTTCCCTTAATATTCTGTAGAATTTGGAAGACGAAAGACAATTGGGAAGTATAGGGCCATGTGATAAAGGTTTGGAACTCATGCTTTGATTAGTGGTGTCGATTTCTTTGTCAAAGAGAAGTTTTGCCTTTCTGATTGTGCTGCCTCTGCAAAACAGGAAATATTGGCCATGAAAAGAATGAAGATGTAGATCTCGGAGGGGGAGGAGATAATGTTCATGCTAAGGAAAGGCTAAATGATGATAATTATTTCTACTCTTTGGACAAATTGGTGGCAGATGTGTATAGCATCGGTTTGGGAGGGAGGGATAATGGAGAGACTGAAGTAGTTGATACAGAAGCACGCTATTTTATTGTGATTGAGAACTTGGAGAAGGACATATCTAGTTCAACAATTGTGGAATTTGTATTAGAAGAGACTGGTCTTGAAATTGAAGCCTTTGTCTTATTGAGTTTGTCTGCAGAGCCATATACCAGAGGAGCCCTTGTTGTTAAGCGTGCTGAGGATCTCGAGAGGTTGTGTAATTTTCTAGTCAAACCAGATCAGATGATCACATCATCAAAGGGAAGGTAGATACAATTATCTCATTTGATTTCGAGAATGCCCATGATTTTAATGGAATAATCTTCATAATTTATTTCTTCACTTAACTACAATTTGATCTTTGCTCTGTGTTTTGGTTTTTGTCTTTAATAAGCACTTTGTAGTTTTGTTTGCTGATAATTTGGAATCCATGGCACTTGCAAAGAGTGTGGCTGTATTTTTTTATTTTTTTTTTTTTTTTTTTTTGCTACAGCTCAGTGAATTCACTTTACTTTTCTAACTAATGACAATTTGTTGCTTCAGGCCATGGATCGTGTCGGATACTTCAGCGACTGAATCAGTGAGGCCTTCTTTTTGGTGTTTGGAACCAGATCTCAAGGTCAGAATCTCTTTTGATCTCAAGTTTTTGGTCTTGTTCCACCACTCGTGCCCTTCTTTATCATCACTGCTATGACATGTATTTGTTCCATCGAGCATTTACCTATTTATTCCATCGAGCATTTACCCATTTACTGACTTACAGGACGAAAGGCAGCAGTCAGCTGGTGATGGATTGAGAGTTGTTCAGTCAGGAAGTGAGGAATACAGCAAGGCGGAGAAGCTAAGGGATTTATATCTAGCTTTCACTACCCATCAACAGCAATTGTCCAAAAGGTTGGCCTTGGAGGAGCAACGCATCCTGGATGCCTAACACGAGTATTGTGTAGAATCTTACAAACTGAATGCAGTATGCCAGTATCTATGATGGAAACGTAGATACACTGTTCATATTAACTTAACCAAACTGTTTAGTAATGTTTGTAATTGATGTTATCATGGCCAGCAGTATTCTGGATAGTACTATAGACGTAGACATACACAGCCCAAGCCTCTAGTGAATTTCGTGAGCAGCACAGTACATTAAATTGAGCAGTCTTACCTGAAGTTGTAGATGTGCATATGGCGCTTTAATGCCTGAGTGATTATGGTAGTAGTTGTATATGTATATCCTTCGTTTATCAGTGTTATCTTTGATGCATCTCTTGCTATTTTAAAGATTTTTCTTCAACATATACAAGAACAAACACTTTTGTTTACCATCTAACATTTCAAAAAAACAGCCACTAAGAATGACATGTGTCATTCTTGGTGTTGATTTATTTCCCTCTAAAATATTTTTTCTTTTTTATTCACTTTCTATCAATCAATAACATAATGCTAAAACATACACTAACAATGACACATGTCACTTTTTTATGCTGTTTTTTTCCTTTCAAAACTTTTTTTCTTTGTTTTTTTTACACTTCGGGCCTATTCTGATTTACTGAGTTGAACTAAACTGAACTGATTATAATTGAACTGAACTGAAATGAACTGTTTATGAGAGAAAGAAATTAGGAGCTGAACTGAACTGAAATTAAGTTGAAGAGAACATGTCCTTTTTATCAATAACATAATACTAAAACAGAAACCAATAATGACATGTGTCACTTCTTGGTGCTGTTTTTTTTCCCTTTAAAACTTTTTTTTTTGTTTTTCTATTCACTTCCTAAAAAAAAAATTCATTTCTTATATAATTGTGATTCACTTCCTAAAAGAATATTCACATTTTTTCATATTTTTATTGTATAAAATATTATTCAACATCTTTCACTTTGTTTTTTGGTGTTCTACCTTTGGTCTAATCCGGATTTGAGGCTCAATTCCGAATATAAATTAAGATTCAAACTTTTTCAATTTCATTTAAAAATATGAGGATTATTTTTTGGTAGATTTTGAATTAACATTATAATTTATTATAAAATTTTGTTAAACCCGTGCGTGGCACGGGACTTAATCTAGTACTAACTCGTTTTTACCATTTCATTTTGACACTATTTGCACACCCATCTAGAGGTGTCAATTTGGATAATCGGATGGAGTTTGGGTCGGGTCTACTCGGATCGAAGTTGTTCGGGTCAAAATTATTCTTTTAACTCGGATCGGGTCGGGACGGGTCAAATTCAGGTCAAAATCAAATTCAGTCATGGTCTATCGATTTCGGGTCGTATATGGGTTGAGTCAACTCCAGATTGGTTCATTTTTTATCCGGATAAATTCGGATTGGGTCCAAAACGGGTTTAACCGGGTTAATTTCAGGTCGGATGAATTTGGGTCAGGTTGATTTCAGTTCAGTTAATTTCGATTCGGTCAAGTTTGGTTTGATTAAGATAAGGTTGATCCGTTGATTCATTAATTAGTCAATTTCGATTCAATTCCTTTTTGTGTTTGGCTGGATTTTGGTCGAGTTGACCAAATTTATATCCAAATAAGGTTATTTTTAAACTAGAGTTATTATTGAGTTTTTACCTTATTATTGGGTTAATATCAAGTCGTATCATATATTTTTATCGTTTGATTATTAATTACGAAGATGAAGTTTTAGTTTTCTCATTTGATCAAGTTATGTGTAATTTTTTTTATTTTTTTTTGACAATGTGTTTAATGTTTATCTTTGAGGCAAATTGAAATTGAATAATTATCGATAACTTATCATACCTATATAAGTGAAACGATAAATAATGAGCTAATGATATGTTGACAAATGATAGTTACATATGGTGATATATACAAATAAGAATGTCATCTTTTAAAGGTTATTATAAATCTTCAATTGTACAATCTTTAATATCATCTTTTAGATGAGACGAATATAAAGCTTAGAAAGTAATTTTATATAACTGGTATCTACATGAAGTAAACTTGTTGCTCCGGATTACTTCTTTGTAGTAAAATAAGTTAACTTATTAATAATTAGTAAATATAGTAGTATAAGAACTGGAATAAAAAGGTCGATAATTAATTGCGGTCGAGTTAAATTCGGATCGGGTACAAATCAAATCGAGTTAAAATCGGGTCGGGTTGATATAAGTTCAGGTCAAAATAGATCGGATTAGATTGGTTATTTTTCGGGTCAATTTCGGATTGGGTTGAGCTTGGGACGGGTCAAATCGGTTCGATTTGAGTTCAGGTCTGGTCAAATCAGTGCCGGGTTAAGTTCAGATCGGATCAAGTTTGGATTCGGGTCGAGTTCAATTCGGTTACAGACCGGGTTTGGGTCTTGATTTTCTCGGATCAAATTGGATCGGTTACAGTTCGAAACGGATAATTTTTTTCAGGTCAGTTCGATTTTGACACCTCTACACCCATCTAATTGTCTTTTGTTAATCATTCTTCTTTGGTCTCTCTCCCTCTATTTCCTTAATAATTTAGGATATTAACGGTTGTCCCATTTTAAAGTCAACTGAGTGAACTAAAAATATGTATGGAAAGTAGTAAGCATTATTAAGTGATGGGGTTATAAAAAATTATTGTGTTGGGAAAACAATTCACATGTGAGTTGGAACTAGTTGTCTCACTTTAAGGATTGACTAACATATAATACTAGTGCGTTACTTTACCTATAACCAATTGGATTTTGTTGGATATGTATGTTATATGTGGTCACACTAAGGATGATTAATCTTCTTTGAAGATGAAAAATATAAGGAAATTTTGTGAAAAACTACTTATTATAGTCCAAAATTTGCGAGAAACTACCTATTAAAAAAAATGTTGTAATTCACTACCTAATTTTTGAAAAATGTTGTAATTTACTACCTTAGGCCGAAATATGAAGTTTGACCAAAATTGTCCGGCGTTGACTTGTCACGTTGATTTGGGAAAGAAAGGGATCATTAAGTATCACATGATGGTCACGTAACCAAGTCAACGTCGGAGAATTTTGGTATAACTTCATATTCCGGCCTAAGGCAGTAAATTACAACATTTTACAAAAATTAGGTAGTCAATTACAACATTTTTTTTAATAGGTAGTTTCTCGCAAATTATGGACTATAATAGATAGTTTTTCACAAAATTTCCAAATTATAATGACGATTTATTGGCTCTTTCTTGTGTCATGAGACAATGTTAATTCTCCTTGTGCTCTAAGACAGGGATAAAAATGAATTTGAGTTTGGCTTTGCTCTAAAATTCTTAATCATAGTTAAAGTGAACTGTTAATGGATTTGAGTTTGATTTTACTTCAAAAGGCTAATATTTGATAAGAGGAGCTTTGAAAGAACGTCATTTTGTTGTATTGATATGTGGGCAATATTAGAAGCATGAGATATAATTAGGGGTGTTAATGGGGCGGGGCGGATGTTGACCTTCCCATCCCTATCCTCACCTAACATTCTCATCCCCATCTCCATCCCCACGGCGGGTCTAAAATTCATCCCTATCCCTACATATGCGAGTATAATTCCAAAACATCCCCATGCACTCCACCACCCCACTCAGATATCCACACCTACATCTAATATATAATTGTAGAGTAAGTGAATGGGGAGCCTCCAAAACCCCAACCAAGCCTCCTCATTCACTCCCACCTAAAAAACTACTCCCTCCTTTTCCTTTAATTCAAAAGAAAGAAAGAAAGAAAGAAAAAAAGAATATACATAGAACACACCCAACTTACTCATCTACTAACTACTCTCCAATCAAATTAATCTTATCTAAAACTAACTAATTATAATTTCAACGTACAAATAAAAAAAAATAAAAAAAAACGTAATCGACTAAATGCAGTTATCTCAACAAGTCATCATCATTCAACTCCACTTTTATTTACACTACCCTCACATACACTATTCCTTAACTACACATAAATTATGAAAGCTTAGATCACTACTATAGCATTCAATATTAGTATTTAACCACAAAAAAAAAAAAAAAAAAAAAAAAAAAAAAAAAAAAAAAATCAACTTTGGGATAGAATACATGGAATAATACGCGCGTGTGTGTGTGTATATATATATATATATATATATATATATATATATATATATATATATATATATATATATATATATATATATATATATATATATATATATATATATATATATATATATATATAGGAGAAAGAGTATCATTGTCAAGGTAAGTTTTTCTATTAGATATTTCTTGGATTTTGTCATTAACCTTTGCTGAATGGTAAATCGAAGTAATTTGGTTGAATTTATGCTGTTAAAATTTTTGATTAATTGGTTGTCCCAAATTGGTTTAAAATGCTTTGGGGAATTTCTGTTAATATTTTGTTAGCTTAATTTTTCTAGGATTCTGGGATCTTTATGTAGTATGTTTTTGGCTTTTAGTTTATAGGATTTGCTTATCCTTCCAAGTAGAGGTAACAATATAATTTACATATATTTTAACTTTATTATACTTTATTATATACATATATGATATATCATGCAAGTTTCATGTTTACAGATAAAGTATAGTTGTTTTTTCTACTCTAAATTTGATGTGTGTATGTTTCATCATTTCATGATTTATTGATTTATATTTCAATTTGTTTGTGTAATTAATCAATAATTATTTGGTTTTTTTTTCAACTATTATTTTAATATTTTTTCTAATAACACATGTTACCCCAAAAAACTACATATTTAATTATATTATCCAATAAATTTTTTTTTTTTTTGAAACACAATAAATTTCTTTTTAGAAACACCAATGTTACAATGTATCCATATTATAAATGCACATTTTTTTCCCCTAAATTATGTGCCCTTTAATTTTTTAATTTCACCATAAGTTCCACTACTTTTATCTTTTTTAATTTCATACATTCCTATCAATAATTTAAAATGTGACATTTTATTAACTCAAAAAAAAAAAAATGTACATCATATTTTTCTTTTCTTTTTAGTTATATTAATTAAATTTATTTTTTTATGTTATATTTTTATTTTTTAAATCTCATTAATAGTTATAACCCGTGCATCAGCACGAGCGCATACTAGTCTAATATATAATTGTAGAGTAAGTGAATAAGGAGCCTCCAACACCCCAACCAAGCCTCCTCATTCACTCTCACCTAAAAAACTACTCCCTCCTTTTCCTTTAATTCAAAAAAAAAAAAAAAAAAAGAATATACATAGAATACACCCAACTACTCATTTACTATCTACTCTCCAACCAAATTAATCTTATCTAAAACTAACTAATTATAATTTCAACTTCAAAAAAAAAAAAAATGTAATAGACTAGGTGCAGTTATCTCAACAAGTCATCATCATTCAACTCCACTTTCTTTTACAATACCCACACATACACTACTCCTTAATTACACATAAATTATGAAAGCTTAGATCACTTGTACAATATTCAATATCCGTAGTTAACCACAAAAACAACAAAAAAAAAAATCAACTTTGGGATAGAATACATTATTGTATTGGGTTTTATGTAGCCCGATTTGGTAAGCACTCATCTTTGCTTTAAGGGTCTGTTCTCTTCAGATTATTTTCAGTTCAGTTCTTAATTTCCTTCTCTCATAAAATATTCAGTTCACTTCAGCTTAGTTCGGTCAATTAGAACGGGCCCTAAATCTTTGTTTAGTCATGATTATCTAAAATTTCGATTTTATTTAAGTACTTATAATTACTATGATTCCATTTTTATGGTTTTAAATTTGATTTTTCTGATTTATTAATTTATATTTCAATTTGTTTGTGTAAGTAATCAATAATTATTTGGTTTTTTTTCCACTATTATTTTAATATTTTTCCTAATAGTACATAGACTACATACTACCCAAAAAACTACCTATTTAATTATATCATCTAATAAATTTCTTTTTAGAAACACCAATGTTACAAAAAATCCATATTATAAGTGCACATTTTTTTTCCCTAAATTATGTGCACTTTCATTTTTTAATTTCACCATAAGTTCCACTACTTTTTTCTGTTTTAATTTCATACATTCCTATCAATAATTTAAAATTTGACATTTTATTACCTAAAAAAAAAAAATAATGTACAAAAAGCGTTCCTAAAATTGTTTATGTGTCACGTCATTCCCCTCTCATAGCATTGTGCCACATCATCATTTAATGACACGTCATTACCAATTAACAAAGCATTCCAACTATTATTAAAAAGCTTTTGATGAGTTTCGAACACCAGACCTCAAGGAAACAAGATCTACTTTCTTACCATCTTAGCCAATAACAATTGGTGTCATCTATGCATATAAATATAACTATAAATGACATGCATCAATTAAAAAGGAAATACGAGATAAGCAATTTGAAAAGAAAAAAAAAGAGTAAAATCAACATTTCACAAACAATAGTGTGTTAAAAATTATCTTTCTATACTCTTTATCAATTAGTAACATTATTTTTAACATTTATGCATAACATACATAATTGATGATAATATATTTCATTTTGTCAAAAAAGATGATAATATATTTCATAAAAAAACAATTTAATCAAAGTGGTTACCCGGTGCAACGCCCGGGCCGCACACTAGTTAATAGTTATAACTCGTGCATTAGCACGGGCGCATCTAGTAATATAGATTACAATAAAAGAAAAAAAGGTTACAATAAAAGAAAAAATCATTGTTAATGTTACACATTTTTTTTATAAGTCTATTACAAATTATTATATTTACTACTTCATTTTACTTCATTTTATTGTTTTATGAGATAGTATAAAAAAGTGTATGATTTTATTTTAAAATACATGGATGCGGTCCATGCGGGTTTGGGACGCTTACGAAGTGGGGTGGGTACAATCTAAACTTCACGCTGCCCCATCATCCATGTCGGATATGATTTTATCCTCATCCCTACAACGGGGATGAGGCGAGTCTCCTACTCGACCCAATGACATCCCCAGATATAATCAATATATTAAGAGCATGATAGGTTTATGCTTAATTATCTTAAGATACAGTATACGATTTAGTGAGTACAGACATTTAATGTTATCATAGGAGAAATTGTATGGTGTTAGGAATGTTTAATTGAGAGTAACTAGGAATTCTTGAATATAAATATTCAATGATTTTTTCAATAATATTAAAGCTATAATACTACATTGTTAACTAAAACTTGTCATGGTATTAGAGCTAACGATCTTAATCTATTGTCAACACTCAATAAGAGAGGATTCAATGATTTGAAGAATGCAAGATGAAAATGATTTCAAGATTTGTTTTTGGAACTAGTAGCTCAATAGAATTGTAATTGCCTATTAGAAATCCAAAGAGGGACCAACGATAAAACTTGTGACATATCCACACTGCAAGATTAAAGGTAGCTCACATTTATAGGAAAACATTTAAAAAAACAAGAGTTAATACAAATTGGAGGTACTGGTGTTTGGAGAAAGTTGCACAAAAGGGACTACTGAAGTTACAAAAGTTTGAGGTAGGGTACTTAACCCATGACTGGAGGTAAAGATTCCGATGTTGACTTGCTTAAACCGGTTACCCCATTTTAATCTTTAGAGAGAGAGAGAGAGAGAAAAAAAAAAACTACTGAGCTGTAGCATTGGAACTAGAAAATCACCATTTCCTTTTGACTTTGGCACCACCATTACCCTAAGCTTTCATCTAAACGAAGTAAAAAACAAAATCAACAATATTCAACGCAATTTCATCAAATTATCAAAAAAATCAATATTTCATCAATTTATTCAATCAGCACATTTCTCATATTCATAAATTCAAATTAAAAAATTACCTTTATCTAAAAATTCAAGGCGGGTTTTGTCAGATTTGTGGGGTTTTCGTAGTGGTTTCCGTCGAATTTGTGAGGGGTTTCGTAGGTGCGTTTCGTGGCTTGGGTGTTGTGAGGCTGGTTTGAATTATGAGGGCGTTTTCGCGAGGGTGTTAGCCTAGGTTTCGTGAGGGTGGTGGCCTAGGTTCGTAAAGGTGGTCGGATTTTTGAGGGCTTTCGTGGGGGTGGTTGAATTTGTGGGTTTCGTGAGGGTGGTCGGATATGTGGGCATGGGTTTCATGGAGGTGGTAGAATTTGTGGGTTTTTGAAGAGTAGTAGTGTTAGATATTTATTTTGGGAATTTATTTCTTGTGATCGAAATTTTTAAATTGACAATGGTGATTATGATATATTGGGTAAAATTAGCATTTTGCTAGGAATTGTGTTTGCAATGTTTCTTCTTCAATGGAGGTATTTGAGTTGATTTAATGGAGTTTTATTTTTGGAAAATTTGTTGGGTAGATTGATACAGCCAACATAATTGAAAATCACCAAACATTAGTACCTTCTGATTTAATGTCAGAAATTTAATTTTCCCTTTTTTTTCTTTTTTTTTTTGGCTTTGGTAACCTGTTGTAGTAGTTTGCTTTTGTGTTGAGTACTCTGCCTGCAACATCTCAAACTTCAGTCCCTTTTGTGCAACTTTCTCCAAACATCAGTACCTTCAATTTGTATTGTAACTCTAAAAAAAATAACAACTGAGTTGAAACTAGTAATTTCACATTGACCCGTCGAAAAAAAAAAAAAGTAATCTCGCATTGAAAAAATGAAGAGAATGACTAACATACAAAAACAATAAGACTATTCTACCTATCACCAATTGCTTGTAGGATGGAACTTTGCCGGATTTATATGTGGCAAATTCTCCTTCGGGTTCCTACTGGGGGCTAGTTAAATAAAAATTCCAATTAGCATTTGAAGTTTGAAGTAAAACATTGAGTTAACTAATACTGTCCCTTATTTGTTCACAAAAACCAATGAGAATTCGCCACATCACAAAAAATACGTATAACTCAAACCCTTCAAAAGTACCGCCCCTCACATGCCCTTTTCTTCCTCTTCCTCTCATAATTTAGAAAACCAAAAAAATTAAAAACCAAAAAAAAAAAAAAAAAAGAGAGGGGTTGGGATGTTCTAAGTTTCCAACCTCAAAAAGCCAGAAACTTTAACTTCAATCAAAATCCTGCAGATCAATAAAACTAAACAAAAAAAATCCCAATTATTCCAAATTCAAGCACCTTTTTTGGTTTAATTTAAGAGGTAATTTGCTCAATTCTGCATTACCCAGATTCTAAAATCTTCAAATGTCTTATCTTTTGACTTATTTTTGTATATTTTTTTTTTCAATTATTCATTATATTCATGTTACAATGATGCAGAATAAGAAGAAAAAGATGGGTATGAAGAAAAATTTGATGGGTATTACATTATTAATGTTATGGAGTATAAGAATATTAAAAGGAGTAAATGGGTTAAGATTTGTGATTGATAGAGAAGAATGCTTTTCTCATAAGGTTGAATATGAAGGTGATACTCTTCATTTTTCCTTTGTTGTTATAAAAGCTGATACTCCTTGGCATCGTGACAATGAAGGTGGCGTTGATCTTGTGGTATTTTCTTCTTTATCTCCTTACTTTTTTTTTTTAAGGTTTTGTTGAATTTGCCTTTTATTTTATGGAATTTTATGCTCAAGAATTGATTTTGTTGATGGGTTTTGGTTTAATTTGTGTTTTTGTTATTGCATTGTGATTTACTTAACTTATGTTAGGTAAAAAACAATTGAGCTTGGAAGGTGTAGAATATGGGATATAATCGATCTGCTGATATGTAGAAACTCAAAGAGTTCATGCCTGGTTAATTAAATTATGTAGTCTAGCTAACCAACAAAAATGATTTGTGCTAAGATAGCCTAGCAAAGTAGTAAGTAATATAAATCGATCGTGGATTTTTCCTAAGATGAATTCAATGATAATTGAACTGGAGACTTATAAACAGTTGATTCTAAGAATCTTAACCAAATGCTGCAACCAGTGATCTAGGAAACTCTGCTTTCTATGTAGAGCAAACAACAATGTCTTATTCTGAATGCAGTTAGATTAATTCTAAATTATGTCTAGTTTTGCAGACCTATTTCTTTGGCTTTGACCGATTTAGTCATGGAATGTCTCCTCTTTGGCTCTTCCTCTTTTGGTCTATTTTCATTGATCAGTTTGTGAAGGTTTATTTTTGATCTAGTTCGGTATTTGTTATTTAATTTTTCCAAGCACTTGATGCCATCTATCTGTTTGATGCTAGTATACATCAGTATTGTTGGTGTTCTGAGCTTCAGTCTTCTTTTTAATCGGAGGACATGGATGCAGGATTTTTTTTTTGAGGACATAGCTTGCCGATATCGTTTTAGTTTTGTTAAGAATTGACTGTTTAGTCTTGATTTATTTTATTTTAATGATGAAACTTTAGCTCATCATTGCTGGAAATAAAAAATTTAAAAGGATAAAATTGTCTGTTGGCATGCCCTAAAGGCCTATATACGGACTACGGTCTACCACTATTTAACTTCTGGCTGTCTTCTATTGCAATTCTCTAAATTTTCGGAGTCATAATGAGCGTTATTAATCGAATTGCTGCAGTTGGATGGTGAAAGAGTTGGAAGTGAGTCTGATGCAATTTCTTGTCTTGATTTCATCCGTACCCTTGGAAGGAACTAGGAATCATAGCCCTTTAGACTGTTTTGTTTAGCAGATGTTGGTTGATGTTGAATGATTATTTGTTCACCTTCTGAATCATTGAATTACTACCAATGGCTGATCTTTGAAGTAATTGTTGCTTTCTATTGCCGTAAGTTGACTTGCTCCAAGGTGTATTCAAAGCTCTCGTTTTATCTTAGGTTCCCTTTCCAGATTTTTCTATCTTATGCCAATATAAGTTTTTGGAGGTTTATCAAGCAGTTTATTTTGATTATTTTTTCTAGTTTTTCTGGTGGGTAGTTTATTTTGCTGTTTTTAGTTTGCGTGATTTCTGATTTCCAGAGTGTAGGAACAGAGCATCCTGCCTATATAGTGATTAGTGACCTGCATTCTGTTGATTAATGTTTCTGGAGAAGACCTAAATTTGTATGGTCATCTAATTGAGAATCTTAGTGTAAGCAAAGCTATTTTAAGCTTATTTGTTCATATAGAGCTCTCTCACAAAATTTATATGGTATGAACGGGAAGTTCATTAAATTTATGTTTGAATTGGAATTAGTTTTTATTAGGTATGTGAACTACCATTGTCGTCGAAGGCGGATTTGATTAGGTAATTGTGTTATTGTTTGAATCTTGTTTCGTGTAGTGTTGCTTGGTTATTAAAATAGAGAGGATATTGTATAGATAGTGAAAAGGGAGATGGTGTAATTGTAAATCCATGTGCTATCCTCTTTTTTTGATGTGAATTTTGTTTGAACTAAAGTTGCTACTTTAGCCATTAGTATCAATTAAAACCTAAGGAAGAGTGAACAACAATGGTTTCTTTTGATGAGAGGCGAGAGTGCGAGACCCGATATAAATTCTCATCTATGGACAAACCCAACGCTTCATATTCCCTCTACATAGGAAATAGCAGTCAAGGTGGTGTGGTGGAGTGCGTAGGAGGAAATTCTTGTTGGTTTTACTCTGATGGACAAGTTTATGGTTGGCTTTGAGGATTGAGGAACTTATAAACCATCCAATTTAGAGTTGGTCAGCCTCTTATTGTGTTTGCCAGCGAGTAAATGTTAGGAACATTAATAATGCTAGGATGTGATTTTTTTTGTATAAGTCATTATGACTTAGCAATGTGTTGCTGAAGAAACTTTCAGAGCTGGTAGCTTTCTCCTCTGTAATGTATGGCTTAATAGTAATTGATGAATGATTTCAAAACCTATTGTTGACTTTTCAAGATTTTTGATCCTATCTTTTATATATATCTTCTACATTTCTTTCCATATGAGAAATCAAAGATTTAATAAGTTCACAGTTTTTTAAATTTTTCCTTTTGTCTTGATATGTATATCACTTGATTATTTAAATTGGCCTAGTTCATATGACTGTCTTTTTCAATGGAAATCTAATGTGATACTAACTATACTTCCAAGTCAATCATGTAAAGAAACTGAGAGCAGTACGGGAACTTGGACAAAAACCTTCCTATATAGCTACTTCAGATTAAGTTTCTGTTAGTAGTTTGATGCTAAATTCTGTTGGAGTAGGTTTGTGGCAACTTTAAAAGTTGGACTATGGGAGGTAAAGGGGCTAATTTTGGATAATTCCTCTTTTAGTTCCTAGAATCATAGATGGGTTGGAATCGATTGGACCCCCCTCTCTTAGTATATATGATGTTAGGGGATGACCTTTTGATACAATCACCTAAAAAGCCCCAGGGATTCCATAATTGAAAAGATATTTGTTAGAGTATTTGTACTTGATTTCCTTGTCTCTCTCTCTTTTATAGAAAGAAATTCAGGCTGGATTATAAACCTCATTATAACCATGATCCACACTAGCGTAATACATGATAATAAATTGCTAACTTGATGATAAAATAGAGCAATGCGGCATTCAAGCCTAATTTCTGACTCTGCACCAGTAGTGGTCCTTTTTTCTTAACAAATCACCTTGACAGACCACCACATCCACAGTCAAGTACTTTGCGAAGAAAACACAATAAATGTGTAAAGTATCTTAAGTGTGGACAATGATACTGTTACACTTGATTCCTTTGCCCTTATTGAAGATGAGGTCTTAAATCCCAGTGGTCACATTCTTGGTGAAAGCAATTCCATTAATGATGAATTTTATAGCAGTTCATTTGAAAATTTGGTGTCATTTGGGACCTCAAAGAACGGTGAATGAGTCATATGAGTAGGCTGATGAGAAAGCAGTCATCTTTATGCCAAAGCTTAGGTATATATTTTGTTTTGGTTGGAGGAGGAGGAGTGGTATCAAGGATAACTGTGAGTGATGGCACTTAAAGTAGCTCATACCCCATGTGGCGGGGGTGATAGTTCATAATGTGTCTACTTGCTATCCCACTTGTATGATTTACATCTATATGAGCCTTGTGCCCCCCGCTCCAACACAAACAAAGCCTTTGGTCTCATGGAACTTGTACTCGATGCTCTATACAAACGGTCTACGGTTTTGATTTGCAACCAAAAGCGAAATGGCAGTTTCAATCCAAACTCCTCCTTACAAGGCTTTTTAGTTAAAAAGCCCCGTAAGATTTTTTATTTTTATACGTGCAATTTAATAGTGATTCAAAATTATCTTTTAATTGAACTTCATGCTTTGGACATATTATTGTTAGAAATATATAGCAAACTTTTCTCTTACTCTTTATTGGCATATTGACTTGATGCCAGGTGAAAGGACCTGATGGCGAACAAATCCATGACACTCGTGACAAAACTAGTGAGAAGTTTGAGTTTATCGCCCACAAGAAAGGGGTCTACAACTTTTGCTTTACCAATGGGTCCCCGTATCATGAAACAATAGATTTTGATGTGCTTGCCGGTCACTATGGATATGTTGATCATCATGCAAAAGATGGTAATAACTCAATACATTGCCTTATTTGAACAAATTTTTTCTACTGTTTCATTTAAGGAAAATCTTATGAGGCCAATGTGTCAATTTGCAGAGCATTTGAGTCCAGTGTATGAACAGATTAATAAATTGGAGGAGGCTCTCTACAACATACAGTTTGAACAGCACTGGTTGGAGGCTGAGACCGATCGTCAAGCTATAAGTACGTTCTTTGAGAACAATTTTTATATCAATTCATGCTTTCTTTATAAAAATTTCTGTTTCCTGTGTATTCCAAAAGTGAACCTTATATAGTAACTAAAAGTTGGTTTAGATCAAAATTTCCAAAATTAGACCTTTGCCAAAATTATGCAATTATAAGGATTTAAGCTTCTCTAGATTATGAGGAAGATGTTATTCTATGAATACAATTATTATTCATGGGAGACAGTATTAGATTTTTTAGGCCCTGCGAACTAGATATATTTCAGACTTGTTTTAGTCCGGTGCCAATTTTGATTCAACATTAAGTGAACTATACCATGAACTTGTGAATTGTGATTATGTATTGTTCATGAAAAATTTAGCTAGGAGCTGTTCTTTATGCTTATGCATAATAAAATTGAAAATGGATATTTTTGTTGTAATCCCGTTTTGCGCTTGCCTAGAATATGCTTCCCTATCTTGGAATTTATACGACCAAATAACATCCTAAAATGCATGTTTTTACTAGAAAAATTACTAATAATGTAAACTTTGTTAAGGATAGGCAAGAATCAGTTTTATGCATCAAGGAGTGAAACTTAAAGAGTTAAAATTATCTCTTGCTGGTTGTAGAACGAGCTGTAAATTGAAATGCGGAATTCTCCCTTATCGTCTAAAAATTTAGTTCTTGTGTGCATTTTTAACAGCATGACAAATATGACTTGAAATTTGCCTGATTTTGATGCAGTTAACGAAGGAATGAGCAAAAGAGCAATCCATAAGGCAATCTTTGAATCAGCAGCACTTATTGGGGCGAGTGTTCTCCAAGTCTATTTGCTCAAACGCCTTTTTGAACGCAAGCTTGGGACATCCAGAGTTTAGTGTTTAGTTGGTGAATGAATACCTGTTGCCCCCAATTTTAGAGCAGCTTCATATAGTTCCCACTTTTGTGCTTTTGCCATTCCTTTTTTTTTTTCCTTGGTAGGTAGTTCAAAGTAGAAGTTTGGGCGGCAATTATCTCTATATGTTGAGAATTTATTTATCTTTTAGGTTTTGGTTTCGTGTAGTCTGTAATATGTGTTGTACTAGTATCAAGTATATCTTGTATCTCTATTTATATTTGGTTAGCCGCACTCTCTTGAGATGTTAGTTGTTAGTTGGATATGCAAATGCACTTGAAAAGTCTCACAAAAGTGTTTCTTGATTACATATATACTCAATTGATATTATGCCATTTCTAATTTATATGTATTTTTATGGTTTCATATAGTAAGCAACCTAGCCCATGTTAAAACTTTTTTTTAGATCTTGTTTCCTGTTGCTTTCATTTTATATTAATGTTCATATATGAATTAATGTCAATAATTAATGTTCATAATTATTATTGTCCATAGTAGCAAGTAAATGAACATGGCAAAAGCTAACAAACCCTCTGAAAATATATTAACTTGAAATAAACATTAACTACATTGATTACCGTGTGACTTTGACATATATTTCCAATTTAATACCATTTTAGGAACTGTTTCAAAGGGTTATCCAATGAATATCGCATTTCATTTTTCATACCTTTGTGATAAACAAAATTTATGAAAGTATTATAGGTGAAGATGTGCATTTAGGCCCCTACAAATTAATGATTAGCTGCCACTCTTTAAGAGTCTTAATACAAGATGATGGACTTTGAAGTTGAAAACCATCAGTTTTCACCTGTCAATGATAATAACACTACCAACTCTTTAAGAGTCTTAATACAAGATGATGGACTTGCACTCACCATTCAGGTTAATTGCAATATGCAATGGATTCAATTCCATTTTCGGAATCAGCATTCAGCTTATTATTACTTAAAATCAAGAATAGACAGAAACGTCCAGATGAGATACTAAGAATACAACTTATGCCCCATTCAATAGGTCAGTCCTAGTACAACATAAAACAAATACTATCATATCATCTAAACTTCCAAACACGAAAAAAGAAAAAAAAGAAAAACAAAAGCTACCAAAGTACGAAAACATTTGTACCACTATTAATTTTTTTTAAAAAAAATTGCTTGCATTACTGAAGCCATATAAAGGGCATAAACATGTCATAAATGACAGGTTGCATACAACTTATTTCTAACTGCTGCTCCTCCAACATTGTGATGAGCTAAGTTCTCAATAAGCCTGCAATGTAAAAGTATAATAAAACACATTTTAGAATTCTCTCCCAGTCAAATTTATTTAGTATTCTTCACTGAATGATACTACTAAAATATACTGCTGGAATTTCTATTTCAGAAAGTGTAGAACCATATAAGGGGCAAAAGGAGGAATAAAGATGCCCAAAGCTTGATGAAACATTAATCAAAACTGCAATGAGTAGGACTATTGCTTAGAGTTACCTAAAATATCAAGCCTTACAAAAGCTCTACAACAAGAGCAGATGCACCACCTCCACCATTACAAACACCAGCAACACCATATTTCCCACTTTTCTGTCGTAGTACCTGTAAAAGCAATGCAATTACAATCAGGAAAGAGGCAATAACAACCCCGTAAAAAAATACAGCTAACCAAAAAAGGGTTGCATTCAGATACTTTTGATAACTTGTTTTAACCTAATATACCCACTATTCATTGTATGAGGATGACAAAATTGTTACGGTGTCAAATGAGATGAATTTGGCATTCTTGTGCCAAACTATACATACACCATAAAAGAGCAAATAGAGCCATACCCCCAAAAGTGTCACGATGATTCGTGCTCCACTGCACCCAAGAGGGTGTCCCAAGGACACAGCTCCACCGTGCACATTTACTTTATCCTGCAGAATTGAAGGTAGATGTAAACAAACACTATCAAGTCGAAAGGCTCAAAACCTTGTTAGCATATGAAGAAACCATAATAGTACAATGATGAGGACATGACAACTTCATGCAAACATAATTGAGCATAAATATATTATTTTTTCAGTGAGCAAGAAGATTTAGGTCCCAAGAGACTGACCTCAGAAAGCCCAAGCAATTTCATATTCGCAACAGAAACAACCTGCTCATGCCAGAAGAAGATTAATTAAAAATAATTGACAGATTGACAGTTGCTCATAGTTTCAAGCATGACAAAGAAAAAGAGCACTTACAGCGAAAGCTTCATTTATCTCATAGTAATCAATTTGGGAAGCATTCAAGCCTGCATGAGAAATGGCCTTCGGTATTGCGAGGGCAGGAGCTGTCGTAAAATTCTCTGGAGCCTGACCATTAATTAGGATTCAATAACACAACAATACCCATGATGGCAGAATTCAAAATGCATATTAAAAAAAACATATTACCTTATAGGTAATAATAATCCTCCAAATTTTTTACATAAAACTCTAGAGTATGTTGTCTACAAGTAAAAAATTCATGCAATACCTGAGCGGCATCTCCATAACCACTAATCTTAGCAATCACCTCTAACCCAAGCTCTAGTGCCTTCTGTCCACTCACTAAAACAATTGCAGCAGCACCATCACTGTCATCAAACAAAAAAATTGTTAGAAGAGTGCATGGACTGCAAGTTTGCAACATTTGACTTCCCTAGATATATATCACCTAACAAGCACAATATCCACAAGAAAGTATTTCCAAAAACACTATATATAAGCTTATGACAAACCTTATGCTAGAAGCATTTCCAGCAGTAACAGTACCTCCATCTGCTTTAAAACTTGGTCTAAGTTTTCTTAATTTCGCAGGGTCATACTGCAACACACAAGAGAAGAAAAAAGATGAACTCAAGTAGCCCCTGATAAAGATAGCATAAACAGAAATTAAAATTTTGGCAGAATACAGATGTAAAATCATGAACAGTAGTTCAGAGAATCAGTGCCAGTCAAGTGAAATGAGCCACTAGATAACCAACTTTTTCATTCAGTTTTTTTGATAAAAGATATTGAAAATTACATAGAAGGGGTACTTCTTGGCTACCCCAGGACCACGCCAATAGCCCAATAGTCTCCACAAGGTCATTGCATTTTGAAGGCCATAGAAGAAAATTTGAATAGGAAAAGGAAAAAGGTTTTTGGTAAAATAAATGAAAAAGACACAGAGCATCAAACAAAATCAATATTACAAAGGGATAAACAAACATTAACGTACACATATTAATCACTTTTTCAACATGAGATGTCATTGACAATGTTAGTTATCATTATTATACCTTAGTAGGGCCTTCATCTTTATCAACGACTGTTGTTGGTTTTCCCCTTCCACCAGAAACTTCAACCTGCACCGATACATATATATATCAGTATGAAACAATCACAGAAAGAGGAATGAAAATATAACAACAAAGTTATTTTCTTACGGGAACTATCTCCCATGAAAAAGCACCAGCCTCCTGAGCAGCAACACCACGCTCAAAGCTTTGGCAAGCATAGTTATCCTGTAGCGTCATGCAAAACAAGTATTTATTCAGTGCATGAAATAGAGAAGAAATGCAATAGCTTTTACCACATAGGTTTAATTTAAAGGTTTATTTATAAATTGTGGTGATAATATGGATTTATCTCCAACTTTTAACATAATTCCATCAAAAAGCAATTAGTTAGTGAAAGATATAGTTACCCTATATATGGACGGTACAAGCATTAAAAATGGAGTCAAGACTTTACCTGATCCTCTCTTGTTACTGCATGATGTTCTGCACATAATTCAGCACAAACTCCCATGCCACAATCATTGTAAACATCCCACAACCCATCTTTGAGCATCCCATCAACAAGTGTGTCATGTCCAAGACGGGAACCCTTCCTGAAATGTTGGCATATAAGGTGAGATGTATATTACATGCACTACTTTATGGGACATGAGAACAACAGCTCTAGACAGGTAAACATAAGACAATATTACATCATTCAGATAGTACTGTGGGATGGTCTAAAAAGGTAAACATAAGACAATAATACAACAATGCCCTTCTATTCATTGTTTTGGTTATTTGCCTAATAAATTCACTTCCATCGTTTATTTATTAATTATATCATTATGGGGTAAATATTTATATTGATAGGAAGGGCTAAGGGCACTTTATGAAGTTACTAAACCAGTTAAGTAATTGGATAACAAACACTAGAATTAATAAGATTGTAGCATCAACCTGGCTTCAGCTATGTATTTAGGGGCATTTGACATGCTTTCCATGCCTCCTGCCACAACAACGTCATTGAGGCCCAATTGGATACTTTGTGCCGCAAGCATCACAGCTGTAAACAAAGAAAACAAGCAAATATGTTTTCAATCTTGTATTAAATGCAAAGATTGTTTAATGGTATATGATAGTGCACACTATACCTTTCATCCCTGATGCACAAACTTTATTGACCGTGGTACATACCACCGTATTTGGTATTCCTGCCCCTAATGCTGCTTGCCTTGCAGGAGCCTGACCCAAATTTGCACTAAGAACATTTCCGAAAATCACTTCTTGTACAAGGGATGGATCGATATTTGCCCTTTTCAATGCACCTACGTTTTTTGCAAGTGAAAATCAGTCACTTTATTTATTAATTTATATGTTAAAGAAGGTAAAACACCAAAAGACTAGTACAATCTAAGACTATCTAATAAATAGCCATAATCTTACCCTCAATAGCAACGGATCCAAGTTTAGTGGCCGTCAAGGATGACAATGTACCAAGGAAACCACCCATGGGTGTTCGCGCAACACCAACAACGCAGACATCTGCATGAAGAAAAACAAGACAATTGTATGGACAATATAAATCTCAAATCTCAAGAATCTATAACTCATGAAAGACTAGAAGGATCTTTTGTTGCCAAAATATGCTTCAGATTCTAAACACACACAAAAAAAAAAACCAATAATTTCTTCCAAAGCTTCCACTATCGACCTTTAAAAATAAACTTCCAACATTGTTTTCCTTTTAAATCATTCATTACTGCATCAAATTTTATATCAAAATCAATTTCCTCAAAGATCAATAATTCCTTGCATTATTCTAAAAGCAATTATGATTATTATTCTAAAAAAAATGGGATCTAATTATTCTAAAATCAATAATTGTACTAAAAACCAATAATTCCTTACAAAAAAAAGGTCTAATTCTATATCAAAATCAATTTCTCACATTTGAAATACTGGAATAAAATAAATTAACAAGTCTTATATCACTTCATATAATATAGCATCCCTTGCATTTGCACGGGTACACTCTAATGTGTTCAAGATTATAAGATGATCATCAAGCTTTTTCTAAGTCACACCAAGCAAAATACCACTATAAATCACTAAACCACTTCAAAAACACCAGTATAAACACTTCACAAACTAAAATGTGCAAGAACAACAATCCATTTAATACCCATAAGGCCATAATGCAAGCCAATCATGGATGTAATTAATGTAAACGATAACTTAGGTGGCAGCGTCTTAGCTAGGTTGCACGGAAACGGATACGGGTATAAAAACGGGTACGGGGAGACGGGAAACGGCAAAATAAAAATTCCAAAAAACGGTACGGTAAAAAAAAAATTGATTTTAGAATTTTAGATTGATTTTTATTTGAGTTAAAATATGAATAATTTGGATTTTAAATTGAATAATTATAATTGATGATCATTAATAAATCAAAATCGTATGTATACAAAGGCGAAGGAAGGAGGTCCTGAAGTGATTGAAACATACACATTTTGGAATGAACATGAACCAAGACATGATACCAAATCTCACATCGAAACAAGAACAAAACAATGCAAATCAATAGAATTAAAGATTTAACCTTTGGGATTGATTGACTTGGAATCTGGTGCAGGAGTCATGATTCAAGTCGACGAATAACTGCAGAAGCAAAAATCACAAATCATTAGTCATATTCCCAAATTTGACACAATTACAAGAAACAAAACACTATAAAATTCAACCATTTTTTATGAATGACCCCAAAAAACAGCAGAAAATTCTACTACAACAACAACCAAAATTCACAGAAATTCGATGACAAATAAAAAGATTAGAACTTCACAAATTGAGAAATGAAACATGACCCATTTAATCATCCTAACAAAAAAGTCAATGTACAATAGTATTGACTACAGAAATCACAGTTTTTTTTTTTTTTTTTTAGAACCCAGAAATGACAGATTAAAAGAGCGTGAAAAACAAGAAGAATTGATTGAAAATGTGTAAAACAAAAAATGGAATTACTTACTTAAAGAAAGAGAGGAAATCAAAGTATTTGAAGAAGAGAGAGAAAGAGAGTATGGGAAGAAAGAGAGGGTGGCAAAGGCAGAGATTTATAGGACTTGAGAGTGAGGAGAGCACGAGGATCTCGCAGATTAAATCAAACAAGGCGTCCATCTCTATATTCCAATTCTTTACTACTAACTCCGTCTTTTTTAATTGACACCGTTATATTATCACCCTTACCAACGTATGTTTTTAATGCTTAATATATCTAATTATTAACGTTGTAAAATTATAAAAAGTGGATATTAACAAAATATACATGGAGATGATTCAGATAAGAGTCAAAGTGTAGGGTGTAAATAGTGTAAAAATCAAACGATGTCAACTAAAAAAACGAAAGTAGTATTTTTTTAATTTATTTTTAATTATTTAAAAACTAATCTAATTAAGAATAATAAATGTGTTGTGTTTAAGTTTCTAAGTTGGAGAGCGAGAATGGTCGTAGAGTACTTGTACTTTTGTAGGACGTGATAAACGATTTCAATATCAACAATTTCAATTTTCTAATTGGGTGATCTTGGTTATGTTATCTTCTTGTTATCTTGTGATTTTGTTGTCTCCGTCTTCAAATATTTGCTTTAGTTTTAAGATTTGAGATCTAATTTTGTGTTCATCTTTTGTTGTTCTCTTGTTTTTCTGACCGATGTATCGTGTATGATGGTCAAATTAAGGTATGTAAATAACATAGAGGTTAAAATATTATAATTTAAAAATAAAATTAAAAACAAATTTAGAAAAACACCAATAAGATCTTATTACCTTGCTTTCATTACACAATTAAAAAGAAATACTTTTTAATTGTGTAATGAAAGCAAGGTAATAAGATCTCCAACTTCAAATACTTCGTACTTTGACAGGATTCGAAAATTAGATGTCTAAAATATAAGGTAAGACTATTACTAAGTGAGTCAAACTTTATTTGATACTTCAGACAAAATATCCATCATAGGATATTATACTATTAGTATAAGTAATTTTTAATTGTCAAATTAGATAGATCATCAACTTTTTACCAAGGAAAATATAACATTCTCTAGTATTTAAATAAATGAAACGTTTTCCTTGCATTTATGCAAATCTAGGATGTATGGACACTTCATCCAATTGTCGTATCCGTGTCAGACACCAACACCTGTGGGACACACGATGACACGTCTCGTACCGTATCCTACTATGATATAGGTTGTTCAACTTTTTTTATTGAGAAATTTTAAGTAGAGTAAGATAAATAAGGTAATTGTTAAATAATATGGGTGTCTTCATATTGTTAATATGATACTATATAATCTTATGAGAGGACGAAATGACAAATCTACGGTCAAATTCTTTTTTTAAACTATATTTTATGAATTTTAACATCCCGTACCCGTGTCCCTTATTTTGAGATAGACATTTTTCCGTATCCGTTTCGTACTCGTATCCGTGTCCGTACCCGTTCTTGTACAACCTAGATGCAAATGCAATACTTTGACTACTACAGTACTACTCCCTTCGTTCCCTTTTGTTCTTTACATTTTCATTTTAGGTGTTCCTTTTTATTCTTTATAATTAACATCTTTTCTTTTTTAGTCATAAATTTTAGACAAAATTACCCTTGCTTTATCATTTAAATACTCAAATATCCTTACTTTTTCATGTGCATTTGTACCTTTAGTACTATTTTAATGGTTTTCTAATACTCATTATTACTTTCTCTCTCTTTTTTTTTCTTTTTTTTTTTGGGTGAAAGAGTCCTCTCTCTTCTTTTTTCCTTCCTATTTTCTTCACCCCACATGTATAATATTTTTTTTTTTAAAACTAAAATTGAACTGTCAATCATTGAATTATTACAATACACCTCAACTTTACACAGTTTCTTAATTACCGCGCATAATTCCAAATGTCAAAAACAAAAGGGAACGAAGGGAATAATATCTTTATTTATCAATAAATAAAATTATTTGAATATTAATAAACTATTTATTGAAACGATTTCAACAAGTACCTACAAAACTATAAATATTGATTCTTATGTATTAATCACAAACATTAGTCAAAGTAAATAAGATGAATAATGTAAAAAGTAAAAACGTTTTATTTATTTGAACACGGAGCCACGGAGGGGATAGCATATATAATCGGTCTACAACAAGATAAGATTTTTTTTTTTTTTTTTTTTAAACGAAGGATGACCAGGTCATATGGGCTACCTGGTTTACAAAAGAGATTCCAAAAGTCACTAAAAAAAAAGTGATAAGGAAATCAATATTAAGGATGCTAATTTTCATAATCTATGAATAATGAATCTAATTGGGGTTTTAAAGAGTCAAACTAGTTTTTGGCCCGGATAATGCCCCAGGTCATTTTATGTATATTATAAATGATGTTTTATAATATAAATTATGTGATAAAATACAAATATATATTAAATTAGTTATAGTTGTAAATAAAGGAGTAGTTAAGTACAAACAGTATAAAAATATTTAAGTAAAATCAAAAAGATAATCTCACAAACAATGGAACAATATCGGTGCATCGTGATACAAATCGCTGACTTGAAAACTAATTTTCGGCGCAACCAAGGTGCTTAATTGTATTTGCCGGTACGAACCCTTTGGTTAACACATCACTTCCACACAAAAGACACTTTTGGGTGGAAAGTTTGAGTCAAGTAACTTATGCCCAACTGAGAATGTGTTTAGAATATTGTGCTTGATGTAAGGAGTATTTTTTAAGTGTACGTAAAAAAAAAAAAAAAAAAAAAGGGTTTCTTCTATTTATAGAGAAACATGAAAGAACATAGAAGAAAAATCTCAAGCATCAAGGGAGGTGAATAATCACCATAAACATCCTCTTCAATGAGGGATTATAAGAAACTCGAGAAATGACATGGCTCCACATCATTTGCCTAGCTAGTTATGATGACACATGGCGAACTCATGTAATCTCATTGAGTTTTAATATATATATAGATAGATAATTCTGATTGGTTAATATATGTGCTAGTGGATTGTTGACATGGCAAATTCTTCCAATCAAGATTTATTATAGGTAATATAATTACAACAAATTCCCATAAATTAAATAAATAAAGCTGGAAAGACAAAACATTAATTACAGAGCTGCAATCAAATTCCAAATTATAAGGATTCCTCCTTTTTTTTTCATTTTTTTAAGTGGTTGATTCCAAAGAGCACTTAACCAAGTGAAACAGAAGGAGTAATTTACTTTATTTACCCATCTTAAACAAACTTAAATGGTTTGAAAGTAAAGCAAGAATATTTTAAACCATAGAGCAACACATGTCAAAGCAAGTATAGTTCGAGTGCCCTCTGTTTTAGTATATATATAGATAGATAGATTAGTTTTATGATTAGTTAAGTGGTTATTCGTATATGAGTAAAATTCTATTGTTAATTGGATATTCATATTAATTATAATATGTGATGTGTTGTTATAAATAAAAGTCTATTGTCAATAATTTTTTTTTCTTCAAAAGAATTACTAGTATATATTATTTTACGTATATTTTTTTATCCTAAACTAATCTATCCAATCCAATTTAACATGACATTTAATCTAATCACAATAATATCTATTTATCGCTTACGTGGCTCGACACTTGGCGAAAAACTGAATTGTTAAGTGTCGTTGTCTCGTGGCCTGGCTGCGAGACTGGCTTTATTTATTAGTGATATGACCCATTTTAAGCAAACTTAAATGGGTTGAAAGTAAAGCAAGAATATTTTAAACCATAGAGCGACACATGTCAAAGCATATATAGATTAGTTATATGATTATTTACGTGCTTATTCGTATATGAGTAAAATTCTATTGTTAATTGGATATTCATATTAATTATAATATGTGATGTGTTGTTATAAATAAAAGTCTATTTTGTCAATAAAAAGAATTACTAGTATAAATTATTTTATGTATATTTTTTTATCCTAAACAAATCTATCCAATCCAATTTAACATGACATTTAATTTAATCACAATAATATCTATTTGTCACTTACATGACTCGACACTTGGCAAAAAACTGGAATATCACGTGTCGTTATCTCGTGGCCTGGGTACGAAACCGGCTTTATTAATTAGTGGTATGATATGATATTGACAACCTAAAAGTAACAATTGTGTATCAAACAGATCACGGGCCAAAAGTCTATGATTGTTGATTATATTAACACAAATCACTGCACAAATCAATAGTACCACTTGGCACACATACCATTTAACCTCTTTTTTTACTTTCTATTTTTTAAAAATAATTTATAATAAAATCATCAAATAAAGTTAATTCATTACATATAACCAACATTTTTTCTTTCATATTCCCACTAACTTAAATATAGATTATAATAACATTAAACGGTTAAAATGCTCTAAGCATTAAGTAACTTGCATAAAAATTTAAGTATCAAAGTGACGTGTTTTATTTTCTTAAAAACACACATCAAGAAAAAACTCGTGCATCAAACGGGCCAAAAGGCTAGTTTAATCAATGAATAATTGATGTTAAATAAATTACAAGTATATAATGGCATAAGAATTTTCCACAGCTGAGATGTCATTGAACTCCCCTTCTTCAACCTTGCCACCTCGATATCTTCGGTCGTATATAGTTTATCACCATGCAATGGTTATGTACCCTCTCCTCGCAACTTCATCATATATATGAGAAGGCAATTGTATTTAATAATTCTTATATTTACAATATTTCTACAATTTAGGAAGTGTATACACAAATTCTAAAAGACATTTGAATTCTTCATATCATGGTTTCAATCTTATCAAGTCTCTTCACTCTTTGCATGGACCTGATAAGCAAAGTCAGAAAAACACCTGCAACAAAATATGCAGTGAATTACTACCTTTGTGTAATGTATATACCAGAGAAACTTAAATGAAATTGCTTTGCGGGCAGTGGATTCTGACCTGCGCCTACAAACGAACTGTTAGCGACAATTTGACTTCCTTGGCTGCTGAAGGTGACCCCCAGGTTCAGCAGGGTACCGCCTAAAACTGTGTACATGGTTGCCATTTGCAATATTGTTGCCTTCCGAGCTGCTCTTTCTGACTAGAATAGTAGAGTATTTTACCCAACAAGAATTCAAGGCAGAAATTAGTCACGTCAATTTGCGTATGCTCTTTTTATAAAGTAATAATATATAGCTACAATTGCCTTCCTCATCCATATATTCTCAACACTCAGTCATCCAAAGCACAAGCAATGATGCATAGATGAGACGTCTGATTTTCTTTAACGAGAAGTCAAGAATAGCTTTTGACCTGTTGATATTTTTCACAGAAATTCCTACAGTATCATAGTATCTGTTAAAACTTAAAGCTTCCTTCAAAACAACACTAGTGTTCCAAAAATGGATGAACCCATCACACAGATCGTATGTCTGTCTTATAGGCAATAGCCCTAGACAATTTATTGCCCTGAAATACTGATGCTGTTTAAAAATGGAGCTCAATCCCAACAGCTCCCTCACCTCCATGCTCAATTTAAAGAAAACTTCTCACATTAGCACCATGCTAACAAGTCAGTGCTAACTAGTAAATTCCTATAAGAATGTATGCAAGATTCAAAGTACAAATTGACAATACTGACAATATATTAAACAAAATTAGGACATATAAGACACAACTGGCCTATCAAAAAAAGGAAAAAAAAGACACAATTGTAGGCTATGAAATGCACAGCATCCACCCATCCCAAATGACTTATCACAACTAGGATAGTGTAACGAGTAACATGAACTCCATAGGCTTCCATGAATCAAATCACCAATTATTCACACAAATGTAAACTAAGGCCCACTCCATTTCAGCTAGGAATCGCAAAAGCTACACAAAGCATGAGAAGTCATCGAGCTATCTATGTAAAAAAAAGTTTAATTTAGGTTACTCAGGCTTGGCAGCTACTGTTGGTAATGGAAAGAGTGAGGCCTGGCTATTTAATGAATAATTTTGCAGGATTTTAGTCCAAACTGAATACTCAAGTGTCCACATTCACGTCACCGTATTGAGTATCCAGCATGGATACATATAAATACTCTAATTATTAGCCTATAAGGTAACACTCATGACATGCATCATCCTACCAATTGCCAATTGGCAGGTGCATAGTACTTATTTGTTGCCTCTCTACATAGTGGTCATGATAACTAGGAGATCCTCACAACTCAATGGAGGTAAAATGTCACTTTCCATTATAAGTCCTTTTTTATAGGGTAAAACCTCACATCCTCTCTTTCCATCCTTCACATTAGAAGTAGCCCTTTCCTCCAGTCCCTCACAAAAAGAAAATAGAAGAGGAATTATACAGCATGTAATATACACAATCTTAACTTCAAGTGTCTCAAATCCATGGTCATACAGTACGACTATATGAGAACTAAAAATTACATTTGACAGGGGTTTACCTCAAGAACTCGCACTCGTAGCTTTAAATCTCCTGTTTCTAGTTGCTTCACAAACTCTTCTATGCGCTGGACTCGGTATGGCATGGATACTGTGTAGTCTCTGGCCTGCAAATATGAGATAAATTGATGGATTGTTAAATCAACTGTCTGAGCAATTTAGGAAACAAGAGACTAATAGCAAGACAAAAGATTTGCTACATCTTCAGCTTGTTTCCTTATCTCCTGCACGAGTTGAACTCCTGTACGACGTCTGTCTTTCAGCTCAAGAAGCTCCTGCAGGGAGTTTATATACATATTAGATCTACTGCTGAAAGAAAAATTGACATACACATAAGTACTAGATGATAACATTATGCTATATTTATCTCCATTACACATACTTGAGCATATGGTGCAGCAATCTTCACAAAGGAGAAATCCGGGTCAAGAAATTTGCCAACGCCTAGAGGAAAAAAGGGGAGATTGTCAAGTTTCGTCATATAATCACAAAATAATGCTCGCTTATAGCAGCAAGTTATTTACAATCAATTAACTCAAACAACTATACTGGTGGGATCTGGATAAACAACAGAAAGATTAAAGAGCACACCAAAAATTAGCAATCTAGAAAACCCTTTTAGCTTATACCATCTGTTTCTAGGTTCAAAATCTCCTCTAATTTTACTGACTGAAAGCGAAAATAGTTACACTCTAGCAGGAATGGGGTAGGATAATGAGCTAGCAATCTAGAACCTGACAATTGAAGTGAGCTATAAGTATATAATATGATGATCGAGTAATTTCCATATTATACTCAATGTCAGGACCAGGAGAGGATTGGACTTCTCTTAATGCTGATTTGACAAAATAAGATGCAGCACACTCAAAACACTATAATCACTAGTACATCCTGAACAGTCATGGTTAAGGATTCCAATCATCATAGTAAGAGAACACACCCCCATATCATATATTAATCACCAACAAAGCTCATATCTTTTTTTTACTATGTCAGCAGTGTAACAAAAGAACACACTTTTTGCACTCTTCTGCTTCAAAAAGATTGGCTAGCGTGAGAAATTCTTATTCGTCCATTGTATTTTAAAAAAAGGACGAATCAGATCTGGTCTGGTAAACCGTGGCCAACTGGAAACTGATAATATTTTATTATGTGCGTATGTGCGGTGTGCCAGTGTTCTGATAGGAAAGAGTCAGCAGAAGAATACCTTCAAGAGTTGAAAATGCCCTTAAGACGAAGGTAAAGGTAGATGGAAAGCGAAAGGGCTGATCTTGGGCAATAGCAAACAAATCCTGGAATATTTACAATTCATATAACAGAGTAAATAAAAAAAAAAGGATAGTTAATAGGTCAAAATCAAGACCATCACCTGCGCTATATAGTAAAAGCATTCAGTAAAAATTCATCAGAGAATTCTGTACTTATGCCATGTTCTCTTAACCTTATACTGAACTGAAATTATTTTTATCAAATTGAAAATATTTTTACTTAATACTTGTATTATTTTTAAGGTGAAGAGGCCCTTATATGGTCAAACAAGTTCATACATCTAATAACTTCAATATTTTCTGTACAAATAAGCTAAAAGGTTATAAGGTGAAAAGTACTCAAAGCTTTAACAATATAAAATAATATCTATAGACCATGATTAATGAATAATGCAGATAATTAAATACCAATAGTAAAATAAATTTCCTCCCTTCCCCACCTCCCCCCCACCCCCCCCCCCCCCCCCACCCCCCACCCCATCTCACACTCAAAACCTATGAATAAAAGCAGCAATGTGAACTGGAACCTGATACCTTATCCAGCATAACAAATTCAAGGTTGTGTTGTGTACTTTTTCACCTTGCAAAAGGTAAATTTCTGGCTTAATAAGTTCATAAAAGAGTAAGTTCAGAAATGTCACAACTAAAATTAAGTTCAGACAAAGATAGGTTCAGATAACATAATAAACTGTAATAAGTTCAGATATGTCAACGGTTTTCAATTTTACAGACCACAGGCTACACAGCCTAAACCTAAAAAATATATACGCCAATTTATAAAAGCCATCATGAATGCATGAGGCGGTCTAGCTAACCAAGAAATAGATTGACTAAGAAGTTGATTTTCATACCTCACCAATAGCAGCCAACGTTTGCTGTTGATCTGGTGATTGACTCAATAAATTGTCTAAGAAGAACCGCACAGATCTCTTCACCTGTAAGCCGAATGAGAAGCTTTTCAGGTTTAAGATGCAGAGACACAAGAAGTGTTTATGACTTCCTGAAATTACATACCGCAGACAAATCACCTGTAGGCTGAAGTGCTCCAAGATCAATGAGACTCCTAATAACCTGAGTGGATGAGGTTTTTCAGCAAATAATGAATAGGTTTTCCAGTGAAACTGAAGTTGAATCAACAATAAGCTTCTATACTACTCCCTCCGTCCCATAATAATCGACACGTTTGACCTTTTTTCACTATACACATAATAACTTGGACCATAAATTTTTAGTAACATATAAAAAACAAATTTTATCATGAAATATGTTTTTAAATAGGTATTAATACAAAGTTATACAATATCAACTTACACCAACAGACACCCTTCTTGCAGCCAAATGAAGAAGTTGATATAGCATATACTCACCAACATACTCTTTGAGAAAAGCTAAGCCTTAGGCTGGGGAATAAATTAAGTAGCATAAGATGTTGATGATGGCGAGCTACCAAATTATGTTAATAGTCTAATCGATGTCCATATCCAGTGAACCAGACAAACTTTATGTGCTATTGGCCTATTGCAAATTGCTAAAATCTGTTACAGAAAGGCAGTAAAATGCATATTAATACCTTTGTTGCATCTTTCTCGTAAACTGCATAAAACAAATCCAGCAATCTTTCCCGTGTGAAAGATTTGATTTCTCCCATCATTCCAAAGTCGTAATAGATGATTGCTTCATCCTTGTCAATAGCAAGATTTCCAGGATGAGGGTCAGCATGAAAGAAGCCTGTCTTTAATATCTGCAATGATCCAAAATAGAGAAAAAAATTATCAGTGCAAAAAAGAACAGTAATTAGAGTAGTCAAAAGAACACACTCAAACTCTCAACTCTCGTGGCTAACAGTTGAGACTTTGAGACATAACCATCAGCCAAGAATTAATTAATCCCATCAATCAGTTTGATTGCAGAAAGGAGTAAGGTGAATAGTATATCTAAGCTGCCAATTTCTTAATCATTTTACTGCATAAAGGCCATATATTTCCACAGTAAAGATTGTAGTCTGCATTTCCAATTAATAGCTACTAGATAGCTTTGACACGAAGAAATTCTTAATACATGATGCATAAAGCATGGAGTTTACAAAATGACAAGCACAGCATTGCAGCATGAATATCTAATTACTACGTACAACCACATTGTGGCACACTGGCACATATCACTTTTTTCTCAGAACTGATGCATGTGCAGTCCTTTAAAGAATCCATGAGGAACTGAAAGGTTCAAAATTATCATGCACATGGTACCTGAATTAAGTATGCTTCAATAGCACGTGATGCAATCTGAGAACGATTATAGCCACGTGCATCCAGCTTGGCCAGATTATTTATTTTCACGCCTGTTTGAAAAAGTAATCGATCAATTTGGTGAAATAAGCATTCAAAATTAAGCTTCTTAAAGGACTAATTAATTATATGGAGTAGTTTAACTCAGGCCAGAGCATATGAATACCAGCATCATACCTGGAACATATTCCAAGGTCAAAACCTTTAAGGCAGTATAATCCCAGTGAATCATCTGAGTAAGAGAAGGATACAATCACACTATTTTACTAAACAAGTTAACAAGGGAGGTAAAAAAATACATGTAAAGACAATAGCTTGAAAATAGAAATTTCCAACAGAAAGAAACTCACAGGTACTCGAACCCATTTGACATTCCTAAAATCCCGGCGAAATCTATCAGCATTTTTCCCTTCATTGATGTAATCTATTTCTTGGTACAAAATTCTGCAGCACAATTTAAAAGTGAAAATTTCACCGGTCTAGTAAGTTCCAAGGAAATGCATGCCAAGCATTACAATGGTCAAAGGCCGTCAAATTATCAAACAAAAAAAGATCAATGTGTGTGTGTGTTTTTTTTTTTTTTTTTTTTTTTGGATAAGAAATGGATAAAATGTTTCGTAGAAAAAAAAAGGATGATATGTTGATAAAGGACCCAAATAATATTTTCATGAAAAAAAGGAATATATAAATACTAGATACTTGTCAGCTTTATTTATTTCCTCTAAACCTGCAATAAGTTTAGAGGACTGTAGTTTACATTTCCCATCACATCATAAGTTTTGATTTTTTATTATATAAAAACCATCAGTTGTAATAAAAAGAAAATATAGTATTTAAAGCAATACTTCTCATGTTACCCTCTTATTTATCCTTATCACTATTTAACATTTTAATGCAATCTTTAAGAGGGTGATATAGTCAATTGAGCCAAAAAAATTTCAAATTAAAGTGATAGACCTAATAGTGTATTATGAAGAAGAAAGTTTGATCAAGTTCTAGTAGAGAAACTTCAATGAATTCAGTTTAGTGTTTTAAGCATCCTATTATTTCATATGCAAGATAAAATAATGTTCTATGCAAGAAAGAGTTGCTAAGAGTGTAAGACAATAACATATGTATCACGAGAGCAACAACTTGCAATCAAACAGAATAGTTAGATTAGTAATTAACCAGTGGCTTCTAGCCATAAGAAAATCAGCAGAAATAACAAAGGATATAGTAACTACAAAGGAGCAAATATCTTGAGCAACAGCTCTGATGTGAAAGTATGCAACAAATATCTTGTACACTACCAACTAAGCTATGCATATAACCTAAAAGGGGATGGGGGGAGAGGGAAGGACATTCTAGCGCTGGAGTCAAATACTAACTACGTTTTATTTCCCAGTACTTTTTTTTTTATCAAGTTTCTGGACAAATCACAAGTGGTTCATAGTTGTGAGGATTGCTGCTAGACATGTATTTAAATGGACATGACAGCTCTTTTTGTTTCAAACTTACAGGGGATTTATTCTCTTTTGTTTATAAAGCGATACACTAGTCAAACTACTCTCATCAGCAGTAAGAGCCTCCCTACATATTCATAGGCATGATTGGCCTAACCATAACTCTGACCCAAATTCATCAGCATGATAGGCATAACCATTACTCTGAGCCAAATCATTCTATATGAAGTTTTTTTATAGCATATGAGTAACTGGATTGTACAGTCACTTTATTGTTATAAGGCACCTTTCTACTTCATTTGTTTTTAACAATTAGCATATACAAAGCAGTTCCCTGTTTTCCTGTCATAAGGACAATGGTATAGGCACAAGATCTTCCAAAACCACCAAAGAATGACTTTATAGCTCCCAACTTCTTTAGAGAATGGCAGAATAAATACAACCAACCCATCAGCAACCAACCAAGAACCTCTGACTGTCACTCCTCAATCTGTAACCATTTACAGTTCCATTCATGCATGCCCAACATGCATAAGTTAAAGGCAAAGGGATGTTGATGAAAACTACTTTAACAAGACACTATAGGTCTACACCTCTTGAATTTAGACATTGTGAAAACTATATGTCCGTGCAACGAACAGCGTGGCCCAGTCAATAGGTTTTGGTCGAAAGGTCAAGTTTTGATTGAGTAAAGCTTGAAGCTTGCGAAAATCGACATTAATGGCTTGAGGCCATAACTCTCCACATTCTAATACAAATTTCTGAATGCTCTACTCGTCTTAGGATTGTTCTATTTATACTACTCAACTAATACTACTTACGTGGCTAAATGCCTTCAAGGCTACAAATACTACTGCTTGTCCTCTAGTGAAATTAAAAGGTAACAACTAATATTCCAGGGCTCTGTCCTTTTCTTTGTGTTAACCGTGGTTGCTTGTGTTGATGCTTGTTGCTTGGGTCTGTGCTTGTGTTGGGGCAGGGCTGCTCTGCTGATTCTGTCCTCTCTGACGTCTGCCATACACCAATGTCACAGGGGGAGGTTGAGGGCTCATTGCAATACCCGCCCCCAAAAGTGCCAACCTTGTCCTCAAGGTGGAAAAGAGGAAAACGAGCTGATATTGCTGCTGCATCCTCCCAGGTGGATTCGAACTCAGGCAGCCCGTGCCACTTGATGAGCACGTCCAATCCTTCTCTCTGGCCTAGCTTTGGCCTGCTGTCGAGCACATCTTCAGGTTCCACCACCAGCTCCAGCTCCGGGGTAATTTGTGGGGGTATATTCGGTGAACTGGGAACACCTTCTCGTGCCTGCTTCAACTGGGATACGTGGAAAACAGGGTGGAGCTTGCATTCATCCGGAAGTAGCAGCTTGTAGGCCACTTTTCCCACGTGTTCTATGATCTCAAATGGTCCATAGAAGCGAGCAGCGAGCTTCTCAAATGGTCTCCTTGTGAGAGAGTGTTGGCGGTACGGTTGGAGTTTGAGAAACACCCGATCTCCCACCTTAAATTCCAGCTCCCTTCTCCTCCTGTCTGCATTGTCCTTCATCACCTGTTGGGCACGAATCAAATTGAACTTAAGCTCATCGAGCATGATGTCCCTGGACTGCAGTGTCTCCTCAACCGAATCCACTGTAGTCTGACCCAATCCAATTCGCAGCAACTTAGGGGGATCCCTTACATACATAATCTTGAAAGGAGTTACTTGAGTTGACGAGTGAGAGGAGGTATTATAAGAGTATTCGGCCCACGGTAACCAGGCTGCCCAAGATCTTGGCTGCTCCCCCGCAAAACACCTCAAGTATGTCTCTAGCCATTTGTTCACCACCTCCGATTGTCCGTCAGTCTGGGGGTGGTAAAAAGTACTCCGGTGAAGTTGGGTCCCTTGTAGTCTGAACAGTTCACGCCAAAAAACACTCGCAAAGATTCGGTCCCTGTCTGTTACTATGCTATTTGGCACCCCATGCAGCCTGACTACCTCCCGGACAAAAATTTCAGCCACCCTTGAGCCGTGAAAGGATGCCGGAGCCCGATAAAATGGGCGTATTTCGACAACCTGTCCACCACAACTAGGATTGTGTCAATTCCCTTCGACTTAGGTAGTCCCTCTACAAAGTCCATAGTGATGTCATCCCAAACCTTCTCCGGTATCGGCAAGGGTTGTAGCAGCCCTGCCGGAGACTGCTGTGAGTGTTTGTTGCGTTGACATACGACACAATTCCGGACATACTCTGCCACGTCTCGTCGCATGCCCACCCAGAACCATTCCCCAGCCATGCGGAGGTAAGTCTTTGTGTCTCCGGTGCGGCCACCTTCCGGGGAATCATGGTATGTTTGAGTAATTCCCCTTTCATGCCGGAATAGCGGGGAATAATTAGCCGCCCTTTGTACAGGAGCAGCCCCTGTTCTACAGTGTACCCCTGCCCCCCTTCGCCATTCTTCACAGCCTTCAGTATTTTCTGAATCTCAGCGTCTCTCTGAATCTCTTCCTTTAAGGCCTCCCAGTCCACTCCTTAGGCCCCTAATTCTGTTCCAGCGCCACTCTCTCCCCTCCTTGACAGGGCGTCGGCCACTAGCCACCCCCGGTTTGTATTGCAATTCGAAGTCGAATCCAATGAGCTTCCGCACCCACCTTTGTTACTCCATACCCACCTCCCTTTGTTGAGTGATGAATTTCAAACTTTGTTGGTCACTCCGAACAATGAACCTCCTACCCAAAAGATAATGTTTCCACTTTTACACCGCTAAACACACCGCCATGAGTTCCTTCTCGTATATGGATTTGCTTCACCCGTTAGGGGCCAACACCTTACTAAAAAAGGCCACCGGTCAGCCATCTTGCATTAGAACCGCCCCGAGCCCGAACCCGGAAGCATCAGATTCCACAACAAAAGGTTTCTTGAAATTTGGCATGACCAACACAGGGGCCGTTGTCATGGCTTCCTTCAATCTCTGGAACGCCTCCTCCGCGGCCATTGTCCACCCATAATTATCTTTCTTTAGTTGCTGCGTTAAAGGTTGAGCAATCTGGGCATAGTGTTGAATGAACTTACGGTAATAGCCCGTAAGTCCTAAAAAACCCCAGAGATCCCTTAGAGATTTCGGAGTGGGCCAACTAACCATGGCCCGTATCTTTTCTTGGTCCACGGCCACGCCCTCCTTTGATATGATATGACCCAAGTATGCCACAACCTCCTTGCCGAACTCACATTTCTTCATATTGGCAAACAGAGCTTGTTCTTTGAGAGTGGCCAGCACGATCTTCAAATGTTCCACGTGCTCTTCCCCGCTAGAACTGTACAAAAGAATATCATCAAAGAAAACAAGCACAAACTTGCATAAGTAAGGGCGAAAAACATCATTCATAAGAGATTGAAAGGTGGTCGGGTAACCCGAAGGGCATCACTGGAAATTAGTAGTGTCCCTCGTGGGTTCGAAACACCGTTTTGTGTGTGTCTTCCGATTTAACAAGGATTTGATGATAGCCGGCTTTTAGGTCGAGCTTGGAAAAAATTCGAGCCCCATGTAACTCATCTAAAAGCTCATCGATCACGGGAATCGGGTATTTATCGGGCACCGTCTCCTTGTTCAAAGCCCGGTAATCAACACAAAACCGCCACGAGCCGTCCTTTTTTACTAAAAGAACCGGACTCGAAAACGGGCTCGTGGAAGGCCTTATGATTCCTGCCTCAAGCATTTCCCCAATTAACTTCTCAATTTCATCCTTTTGAAACTGGGGGTAACGATATGGGCGTACACTCGCTGGATTGCTGCCTTCTTTAAGGACAATGGCGTGCTCATGCCCCTCTCCGGTGGTAATCCGGTGGGGCTGTCGAACACCACCCCATAACCAATCAACACCTCCCTCAAAAACTCAGTCATTATGTGGTTTCTCCTCTTCCAGCCTACTACATTCAATCAATAGTCCCTCCTTCTGCTTTTGGAGAGTTTTAATCATAGCTTTAAATGTAATTCCAGTTCGGGCGAGGCTCGGGTCCCCGCGAATTTTCACCTTCTCTCCCCCAGCTTTAAGGCTCATCTCCTGTAACTTCCAATTAGTCATCACCTCCCCGTGTTTCTCCTGCACGCCCAATATCACATCAGAGTTCCCCAAGTGAAGGGGTAGAAATTCCTCTTCTATTTCCAAGTCCCCACTGAGTTTTAATCGTACCCCGAAACACTGACCTTGGCCCTTAATCGCCTCCCCGTTGCCCAAGGAGACCCCAAAGGTTCCGTTTTCGGTCACCGGAATCCCTAACTTCTCCACGGCCTTAAGAGATATAAAGTTATGAGTCGCCCAGGGTCAATCATCACCACGACAGGGGTCCCCTTAATTTCTCCGGTGAGCTTCAAAGTTTTTGGGTTAGATATCCCTACCAACGAATTCATCGATATCGCGGCCGGATTGATCTCCTTCTCTTCCACTGGCGCACCTCTATGGCCGAGAACTCACCGGACTCGTCCTCCTCTTCTTCAACCAGCAACACACTTAGCCCCTTTGAAGAGTAAACATGGGTGGGTCCGGTCCAACAACCGTCACATTTGAAGCACAAGCCCTTAGCCCTTTTCTCTGGTATTTCTTTCTCCGTCAGTTGTCTCACCTCGCCGCTGAACCCGGAGGAACTCGAGTTAGATCAGTTTTGGTACGGGGTGGTTCGTTAGTTTACTGACGAGGTCGAACTTTGGGTGTCTGGGAAGTTTATGGGTAGGCTTTCAGTGGGTTTTGTGATGGGTTGTTTAGTGTGTTGTTTGGGCCGGCCCAGTACCAAACAAAGTAGTAGCTAGGCTCTTGTTAAAATAGGAGTAAGGGCCTGGTTTTGCAAATGCCCCACCCGTTTTCTTAGGCTGCTGACCCGATTCCTTTCCTCGACCCGTAAGGCCAGATCCATAGCATCTTCTAGGGTTAATGGATTCAACATCCGGATCTCTGCTTTAACCTCTTCCTTAAGTCCATTTATAAACTGACCCTTCATCAAGCTTTCTGGAATGTCATGCAAGGGCGACGCTTTTTCGATGAAGGCTCTACGATATTCCACCACCGTCATAGTCTGAGTTACAGCTAGCCATTGCTCGTGCAACGTCCCCGAGTTAACGGGTCGAAACTGGTTTAATACCCTGCCCTTGAGCTCTTCCCACCCAATCAGAGGACAGCGGAGACTCTCCCACTGATACCACCGGAGGGCGTCTCCGTCCATGGCTACGATCGCAGCTTGCAACTTTTCCATCTCCGATAAGAGATAAAATTGAAAATATTGCTCACTCCGTAATATCCACCCGTCGGGGTCAGATCCGTCAAACACCGGCATGTCCAGTTTCCAGTACTTCCAGTTTCCTCTTCCTTCATTGCCGTCGTTCTGGTTCAGAACGCCACCCCCTTCGAGGCTCCACGTTCCGATTCTCAAGCCGCCGAGGCCGTTGAACCCCCCGGCGTTAAAGGGTGGCTCATTAAAGTTACCTCCTCGTGGACGATCCATCTCGTCTTCCACCGTCTCGGGCTGCTTACCCAGAGCCTTGATGAGCCCACGAACTTCCTCAAAGAACTTCTCTTGGTTCGTCTTCATTAGTGCGTTCTGTTGATTATGGTCATTGCGAAATCGATCGACACGACCTTCGAGTATTTGCCGCACCTCGTCTATGGCTTCTCTGTTTCTACGCGCCTCTTCCTCCTGACTCTTCAGCAGAACCTGTTGGAGAGAGTTCTCTCCGTCTTCAATTTTGTCAAAAATCGATTCCACCCGTTCATCCAAGGCGGCTACACGTTCCACGGTCACTGTCGGCGCCATCGGGGCCATTCTTGCTCTGATACCAACTGCAACGAACAACGTGGCCCAGTCAGTAGGTTTTGGTCGAAAGGTCGAGTTTTGATTGAGTAAAGCTTGTGAAAATCGACATTAATGGCTTGAGGCCATAACACTCCACATTCTAATACAAATTTCTGAATGCTCTACTCGTCTTAGGATTGTTCTATTTATACTACTCAACTAATACTACTTACGTGGCTAAATGCCTTCAAGGCTACAAATACTACTGCTTGTCCTCTAGTGAAATTAATCTTTGTGTTAACCGTGGTTGCTTGTGTTGATGCTTGTTGCTTGGGTCTGTGCTTGTGTTGGGGCAGGGCTGCTCTGCTGATTCTGTCCTCTCTGACGTCTGCCATACACCAATGTCACAGGGGGAGGTTGAGGGCTCATTGCAGTCTGATTAAGCTATCAATTTATATTTTTCCAACAACATTTGGTCATATCAACCCTTAAAATGTAAATAACCCTCATCCTACCTTAATCCCAGCAAAATGCACAAATTCTAGTGCATCGTATTAAATCCAATTAAGACAACCACCAAGGCCAATAGAGAAAAAAGACGAGAATTAGAGCTGAAAGCACAAAGTACAGCATATCATCCTCCATAGAATATCACAAGAAAGAATAAAGAGAATTAACTCAAAGAAGGAACACCAGTGAAAATTTTAACAACAGAAAAGAAATAACAAAACAGTTTAGAACTTACGTAGCACATTCTTCATATATACCAATCCAATCCCTAGTTGGACCCCCTAAAGACTCACTTTTCTGGAAATATTCTGCAATCAGCTTCAGATTTCCTGAGTTTAAAGTAGCCAATTATTTCATGCAGAAACCTCTGGAAGCAAAATTGAGAGACAAAAAAAAAAAAAAAAAAAAAAAAAAAAAAAAAAAAACTTCAATGTGTATTAACCTACAATTCATGTATGACTTCATTATATATCATGGAGAATAGCAACTATGATGTGGCAAGTGTAGATGGTCTTTCTCATAAGATGCTAAAGTGAATAATGAAAGGTGACAAGGAAAAAGGAAAGTATGACCATAACCAACTGATGAGGTTTCTGCCCAGAGGGAGCAAGTGGTGAAGGTTATTAAATGTAGGTAGGAATTAGAAAAAAAAAATTAGTCTAAGTATTATATAAGCAGTGAAAATCCCTTTATTGCTTAGCTAATCCCATATCATTAGCAGGCCAATAAGCTTGAAAAAAGTATAAGACCAAAATCATCATGATATAATGCTTTATAAGTTAAGGGAACATATTAGAAAAACTATTTCGCAAGGACAATTTAATTGTGTTAAGACGGTGCTTGAGAGCCAATCCTACCCTATAGTGTTTTGGTGAGAATGTTGCTTTAGTTATAGACAATATTTGGTTGTCATAATAAGTCAACCATTGCTTACGTAAATCAATATCAAAAAGTCTCTTCAAGCCAGGCCTTTGAACTTTTACAACAACTTTCTCTCCATTATGCAGGATAGCTCGATGAACCTACAAGGGACATTCACAATGTTTAATGTCACAGAGTTGAGTAAGCACTTGAAATGCAGCATGCCAGCACAAAACAGTTTATATTAGTCATAAGTTCTAGTTTGCATTATTCAAATCTCATTCTTGCTTTATATTCCCTATATGGAAAGTTAAAAATGCAAGAATACTTTTAGCTGTGTCAAAAATCTAGTGAATTCAGTTATATTAGTATGTGTGCTGATGTGGTTTTTTTTTTTTTTTTTCACCATGAGAACAACTTTATTTGATCAGCCCTTACATAATCAGAAGACAGATATATAGATTTTGCAGATTTAGCAAGCACAGGAAGCTACAGTTGCATTTTCTGTAGAACATACATGTAATATCACAAAATTTACAAATATATCTAAATATTTTGTCAATGTAGCATATCAGCAAGTATATCTTAACCTCTAAGGGTAAGTTGGACACGAGGTCATTTAATCATCTTACTGGTGGGAAAATGCCCCCAAAAACCTCCTCGCTTATAAAATTATGAGGCTTATCTTATCAAATGGTAAACCACCATCACATCAGGACTAAAATGCTGAGAGAAATCAACTTCAACATCCCCAAGTAAGTTCTTATGATCTCTTGTCTATTTTACCAGAATTAATCTTTCAGTTTTCAAAGCTGCATTTTCTATCTAGAAGACAGTCGCAGTATAGAAAGAATGATATGGAAATCTTAAGAAAGTATAAATAAGAAATGAAGTGTGGCATTGTTTGTGACATCCTTGTTATAGAATTATCCTTTGGTTTTGCATGATTAGGGAAGTTCTTTGATCTCAAGATGCTCTGGCCCATGAAAAGGCACTTTATACCAGGAGCAGAGGAACTTGTCTTTAACTATCTTGAATTATGTAAATCCAGAAAATACAACTGGAAATTACAGTAATTTTTAAATCAAGTTCACATTTTAGTAAACTGCTTGAAAGAGCCTCTCGACTAATCTTGATTTGTTAGAAGTAATGTTGTGTACATATTGTGATACGGACCCCCAAAATGTCCACAAATCAAAGATGACCATATTTCACACTTGTTGAGATTCAAGTCAAGTCCCAGGAAAAATAATACAGTATATGGAATATCGCTGTATGACATTGCTATCCATTCAAGAGCAGCCTTAAATAAACATTCACAACTGACCCAAGAATTTACTGAAATTATTTTTACCACTGTGATCATTTGACAAAGAAAAAGAGTAAAAGTCAGGGAGTGGACACCTGACCAAGACTAGCAGCAGCAATAGGCTGATCTTCAAATTCTCTAAAGAGAATGTCAACAGGAGCTCCAAGTTCAGCAGCAATGAACTCTTTTGCTTTGTTCGATGAGAATGCAGGTACCCTATCCTGCAAACAATTCCATATGTAAAATAAGCTCATCAGAATCTGAATATAAATGATATTGCTTTGCTTTGAATAGAGCATAGAAAAGACATCTTGTGAGTTATGACCATATATGTCTAACCTGCAACTTCGCAAGCTCATCTACATACTCTCGGGGAAATAAATCAGATCTCGTAGATGACAGTTGCCCAATTTTAATAAAAGTTGGACCAAGCTGCAGCACACGTTCCCTCAACCATGAAGCAGTTCTTTTCCTTCTCTTCTTCTGCACATAGCAGTATTGAGGACGTATGTAAATAAAGCGCAAACAAAATTACTAAAAGTGTAATTGTTAGAGCCAATGGACAGGAAAACATGATCCAAACAGGATGGAAGCAATAGGCATCAAATTAATACTTTTTTTTTTAAATGTTTAAAAAAGGACATGAAACATACTTGCTTCTCTTCATCAAATCCACCAATATATGCCCATTTTGCATTCTCTAATAAAACACGTACACGAAGAGAAAGAACGAACGACCAGACATCAGCAGACCTTTGGACAGAACTGTAATTGTCATTAGCCCAACTAAACCCTGCATCACTTGGCATTACCCTTGGTTCCTCTAAAAGAGGAAGTCCTTCATCCTCCAAAACTCTGGACCTCTTAACCAAGGATGAAGGTGCTTCTCTCGTAACTATATTCATTCCATTAACCACCTTACTTGCTCCATTAATAACCTTACTTGCTCCATTAATATTCTGCTTGGTACCGTTCACTGTTCTAGCCTTGTCAACAGGGGGGTTTCTTATAGTTTTTACAACTTCACTTGTTGGCACCAATTTAATTGAACGTTTATCACTACCTGTACCTGTCGGCTCTTTGGTTTGTCGCATCTCCACCTGAAACCGGAAACCTTTAGTAAAGGCTTGCCCCTCGGACTTGGGCAATCGTCTCCCAGAAATCGAGCATGAAGAACCAAGGTCATCAACTGCTGTTCTTTGTTGGTATAGCTCAAAATTGCGGCAATAACAGCCCTGTGAAGCTAGTATTGCCGCCATTTAAGCAAGATCCTCACAAAAACTGATCAAACACAAACTTTATGTTACAATTACAACTAGTCTAAAATCATGACATAAATGAAGTCTTCAGAAAATCAAATTCCACATTTAATAAAAAATAGTAATCAAATAGCTACAACTACATAACATTACCAAATGGGCAAATGAACAATGAATTTAACTCAATCAACACTTCAAATTTACACAAAACTACACATGATATTATTCCATGCAAACTTGAGAAACGAAATTCGATGTAAATAGAGCAATTAACCTACCAAACTCAAATACTAGCAATACCACAAGCTGGTGTCAGTACATTGCAAACATACATATTCAACAAACACAAAAACTATCAAATGTCCAATATCATAACAGAAGTATATTAAAACATACTCTCTTCCCCTCCGTCTTTTCGGGAATTGATTGTCACGTTGACAGTGTTTAAACTAGTAACGTGACAACTAAGTTCGGACCCAATTAGCAATATACAAAACAAACCCCACCATCAGAATAGAACTAATAATCAACTTCAATTTAGCAAATGGCGTGCAAGAAACATATACCCACATAACCATTAATCAATTTTACAGTAAAAACCACAAAAAAAAAATGTTACCTTTCAGAAAGACCCAGTATCAAAGCAACACGCTATTGCCAAATTCCCCTCAAACCCAGAAATTAAATCAATCAAAATGTCAAAATCAAGAGTTTCTTAACAATTTGACTATTCATACATCAAAAAATCAAAGAGGGTATTGTATTTATTGCAAAGAGAAAGAGAGAGATTGAGAAAATTTTAGAATAATTAATAAAAATAAATAAATTTAATTAAAGGAAGTATAATTTGGACTGACATTGAATATAATTAATGGATGCAAATGCGTTTCGTGTGTATATGCACATCAACGGCTGTGAGTCACAGACTTTTGGACGAATAGTTAGTTACTGTATTTTCACTGTTTGGTAAACTAACTGTTGACGTGTCCTTTGCTGTCACCTGTGATACCGTCACAGCCGGTGAAATATGTACTAGTTGTCTCGTACAGTGTACAGTAGTATTTAGTATCAGTACACGTTTAAAATCCGGGAAAAACATTAGGATTTTTCTAGCATTAAATTATTAAGGTAAAATCACTCGAGCGTTAAATAAGAGAATTAAAAGTGGAATTATTAAAGGCAAATAAATTTTAATTACATTTATTGACGCGTAATTTTGTCATGTATTCCCAACTCGTATTAATTTGTTATCTAACGTGAGCCCTTTCCCTAAATAATGTTGGGATATTATCTAATTCCCAAATTACAGCTAATCTTTTTTTAATTCCCACTATATTGTCCACGTCACCAGTTCAGTGGGAATTTTTTTAAAAATGGGTTCATTAGAAAACCGCTACTTCAAATAGCGGTTTACTTATTAGAAACCGCTACTTGAAGTGGCGGTTTGTATTTACTACGTATTTTTTTAACAAAATCACTTTCCCCTTTTCCCTTGTAAAATAATTCAACAAAATCATAACTAGCGGTGTTTTGAGAAAAACCGCCACTTCAAGTAGCGGTGTATGAAATTAAAACCGCTACTTCAAGTAGTGGTTTATTCTCTTAATACCGCTACTTTAAGTAGCAGTTTGTTGCTGGACCGAGAAAAAAAAAACCGGTTTGTTTTCCTTAGCTGATGTGGACGGTACGGTGGGAATTAAAAAAAGATCGGCTGTATTTTGGGAATTGCGTGTTTTCCCAACATTATTTAGGGAAAAGGCTCATCTAACGTCGAGATGCTTGTTAGCAAGATCCAATTATTTGTTTTTTTTAATGGTAGTATTAAGTTGAAAATAGTATGGTAGAGGGAGATGTATCTGTGGGAGTTTATAGGTACTACGCAGCAAAAAATCATGAATCATATTCATAAAAGTACCTAATCCCAAGAACACATGCATAACACACAAGACACATAATCATACCTTTGAAGCGTGAATTCCACGTAGCAAATGATTGACAAATCAGGGAGAGAATAGAGCCCCAAGCGTTGCTCCTCTACTTAGTCCACGAGCTTCGAACGAGTCGTCCACCAATACTAGATTGGTCGAGTGATTGAGGAAAACCGCGATCACCACCTTTAATGGATTAAGCCGACCACCACGATCCACCACCACCACGAACCACCACACTGGCGCCGAGGGAGGAGAGAGCCGTGAGATAGAGAGGAGTATGACAGGGGTTGGTCTCGTGTTTGCTAATTAGGGTTTGATCTCACTGATTAGATAATTTCATACATCTTAACAAACCCTAGGTACCTAGTCTATTTATAATCACATTATAATTAGACTAGGGTTAGAAAGCCCAAAACTCTTCAATCCACTCCATGTGACTGGTCATACTAGAGGATGAGGCCCATCATGGGCCTTGTCCTCTCGTGCCCGATCTAGACCCTTTGTGTGACCTTATAGGATCCGTCCAATTGGGTTTTAGGCTATTTTACTAGCCCAAAGATCGTTAGTATCTCTAGCTATGATAAAACGACAACCCAAATGTCCAAACTTAATTATCTCCATAATTTGATCCATTTATATATCTAGTAATTGCACACAACGAAGACATAAATCCTTCAATCTCCCACTTGTCTGAGACAAGTGTGCAATATTCAAATTCCTTAAGTCAATATGTGTCGATTTGATAATATGATTGCATCACATGTCGAGATCATATTAATCTACAAATAGTTTCTTGAAATCTGAGTTAGAATTACAAAACCAAATGATTACTGAGTAATGCATTTGAACACGGCCACGTATTTTCTGAATTCTCCCTCTTCAAGCGGCCATGACACATTTCCTAATTTAATAGGTAGACTCAATCCAATCTTGTGGCAACAAGGCTCCCACTCAACTTTTGAAATAACCGGGAAACACACTTTATAATCTCCAGTTACGGGTAGACGTTTGAGTGTACCACAGTTAAATCAATCATTGAATGAAATCAATGTTCCACTCATGTCAAAGGAATCCACTAATATATCCGGAAGCTCTATACTTGAACTTCAAAGTAGGTCAATATTTCGATCATGCATCATTCATGCATATCCAAGTGATTGACCGAGCATCACTATGCCCCTATAGCCCATGAAACTGCGCTATCCAATCAATCTTACATGCTAGTCCATTTATTGAAATCATTTATGTCCAGTTTAATGATTCCGAACTAGGAACTGGAATAATATATGGATTTTGTTCACCTGTGTGGTTTCATTCACCAGGTCATTAACAAATCAACCTGATGAGCCCATCAATCCATAATTATTTTGGAAATTTTATTTAATTTCCAAAACCATAATTAAATAAGAGAAATGAAATTTCTGTTTTAAACATAATTCTGCAAGTATATGCATTCCTTATGTAATATGTTTTCTCAAAACATATACTACTTGAATTACATAACTTGCTTCAATCCAAGTCTTTAATATGACTCTCATATCTTAGTCTATGGAAGGGGTTTAGTGATTTCTCACTCATAATAAAACTTTGCAGATCACGACATTCCGCCTGTCATTGATCTCATAAATGAGGTGATATCTCATATCTATTCGTTTTGGGTTTGTGATGTGACCCTGACTCCTTTGTTTTGGCAAAGGTGTCCTTTTAGTCACAAGACAATTTGATCCAAACTTCCTCCTTAACTACTCTTACTGTAGCAACAACACATATTCTGACAATGAGTATGCAACAGTATTCTACTTTGAACTCTTTCATGCTTACTGTCCTTCTTCATACAGACATAAACATGCATTTAGATCACCATCTAAAGTCATCTTGCCTGTTTGGAAACTTGCATCCGTATAACCTTTTGACAACTTATTCACTTTTAACATCATTAGCTAGAAAAATTCCTTTAGTTCTTCTCAAGTACTCAAGGATTTTGCTCTTTGCAACTTTCAGTATGCTTATTCTGAATTTACTTGAAAAATTGCTCACATGCACAAGTCATATGTAATATTTTTCTTTGTACATATCATGGCACATATAATGGACCCTTTTGCAAAAGGATAAGGTACACAATCCATACAACTCAACTCTATTAGCTTTTGAAAGCACTGAGTTTTACTGAGCGTACTATCATGAAACATGGGAAAATATCCTCTCTTAGAGTCTTGCTTCATGAATTTGTCAAGAACCTTATCAACATAAGTCTCTTGATATTGTCCAATCATTCTTCAAGATTCACTCATGGATCTTAATTCCCAATATGTACTCAACATCTCTTAGTCTTTCATATAGAAACAACTTTCTAACCACTGCTTGACTGATTCAAGCATTGATATGTCATTTCATATGAACTACATGACCAAGAAGACCAATTGCTCCCACTAAACTTCTTGTCTCTACAAGATTCCTTTTCGTTCTTTGAGGAAATGAAACTGTTTTGATTGCCTAATCGAAACGAATGTTTCAACTCCCTGATGCTTACTTCAATCCATAAATGAATTTCTGAAGTTTGCAAAACTTTCTAGGATTTCTGGATTTCAAAATTCTTAGGTTGTATCATATACATATCCTCCATCAAGAACATTTCAAGAAGGTGATTTTGATATCCATAACTAGAATAATCCGAATAGGCTTACGCATCTAATAGGTTTGACCCTATTTGTAAGACTATCATAGACTAACACATCTTTATAGACATGGATTCCATACTGGATATCTTGGCTTTAAGCCATTTCTTGAGTTGACACTTATCCAAAGCTTGCTTGTAGGGCATGGGTTCTAACCATTCCAATAGGAAAATTTTAGAATCCACATTTTCTCAGAATTTCAACAAACTGTTTGTTTTGATCCTAAGTAACCTACAATAGGTATGAGCAACAATAGAATTATTCTCTTCAACTCTTTGAAGCCTTTCATTCAAGTTGGGATGATAGAAGCCTCGCTAGTGGAATTAGCTTGCTTCGACACATGGTTTATCAAATTAGCTGATTTCATATGCCTTCGTCTTTGATGTAGTGTTATCCACATCCATTTGTTGCTCGTCTCGAATCTCATCGAGATCTAACTTTACTCCCACTTGGCTTTGTAGGAAGAGATTTCTTTCTATAAAGACACTATCGCGAGCAACAAACAATTTGTTTCTACGCGATTGTAGGAATAATACCTTTTAGTTTCTATGAGAAAACCCATGAAGAACTATTGTCTGATTTAGGGTCTATTATTTCATCTTTGTAAACATTTTACATTAATTTCATAACCCTTAATCCTGTTTTGAAAAGATAATTTTTAGAACATTTCCAAAACATAACTCTTATGACATCTTTTCTACTGCTTTGGTTAAGTTTTCTGTTTAGTATATTCGCAATTGTTGTTGTAAATGCATATCCTCAAAATGATATTTGTAAATCATTAAAGCTAATCTAGGATCGAACCATGGCAAGCAAAGTTTAATTCCTTCTTCATAAACATACATTTTAACTGTATTGTTTCTGGATTGTGAACTAATTCAACAATTTCCTTTTAGATGATCTTTATTTTGAGTTAAATATTTATCACAACAATCATATTGTAGTGTTAAACTATTTATCTCAAACTGATTTTATATTTCATTTTGGAATTCTTGAACATTTCAATGATTCCAAGCTTTACTTCATTAATTAATTATCTATATATTTACTTAAATCGTTAGTAAAAGCAATGAAATAGTTAAATCTCTTTGCTAATTCTTGAACTTATTGGTTCACGCACATCATATGTATGAGTTTCAAAAGGTCATTTTAGCTCCTTTACCCTTTCAACTAAAAGGCAACTTGGTCATCTTACCTTATCAAGCATGACTTCTAATTCTCAAGTGATTCATAATCATATAACAATAAGAGTCCATCCAATGTAACTTTGGATGTGCAAATGGTTTATGTGACCTAATCTTACTTTGTTATAAGCAAGTTTACTTTAATCATCTAAAATTGCTTTTGTGATCTACTTATATCAATGTCATAAAGCAAAATAACTCATATCTAGCAAAATGAAAACAATTTATTACCTTGGTCATGGGTCAACACTTGTCCAAGCCAAGTAAAAACCGAATCAGTATTCAAACTAACACTGAAAATTGTCTCATTAAAATTGGAAATTGTTCTAAAATCATGATAAATATTCAGAAATTAAAACTATGAAGCTATCTCTGCCCACTCGAACATTTCTAGTGCACCTTCAAGCTCCATTTCCATGCTAGCCACTCTTCTTTGCAGCTTCTGCACAACATTAATAATGTTAAATACTGCAACTTGGTATCACATACCTAAGTGAAAGTTAAAATGTTTATAACATAATACCTGAGGTTGATGCTCCATTCTTCTTGAGGAAGTCAAGGTATTTCTGGCAATTGCGTTTCCAATGCCCCTTCTTCTTGCAGTAAAAGCATTCACTTTCACTTGCAGCTTTGGGTTTTGGATTCGCCTTAGGCTTCTCAGGAGCCTTGGCAACTTGCTTGCCCTTGCTCTTGGCACTAGCCTTTTGCCCCTTTTTCTTGAACCCCTTTCCCTTTTGAATCATAAGAACTTCCTTCTTAGTTTCCTTAGGGATTTGCTTTTCAGCACTAACCAGCATTGCGTGCAATTGATTCATAGTCTTTGCAGTCGCAGTCATGTTAAAATTTATGATAAACTGATTAAAACTTTCTGGAAGTGAGTGGAGAATGATGTATGTTGCCATCTCATCACTGTATGGGTGCCCCAGTTTCTCCATACTTTGAATAAGGCCGATCATTTTGAAAACATGATCATGAACTGTGGCACCCTTCTCCTCCTACAATCAAGAATCTCACGATGAAGCTTGTACCTTCCAACTCCTGCTTGTTTCTTAAACAAGGCTTTGAGTTCTTGCATGATTGTGTACGCATCCTGATCCTCAAAACGCTTTTGAAGACTAGGTTCCATGGTAGCAATCATCAAGCAAGTGATAGGCACAGCTCTATCATGAGCTTCCTTGTGCCTCTTGACTTCTGGCATAGTTGCAGTTTCTGGCTGAGGTCCTGGCAATGGGGTGTCAATGACATCCTCTCTACCTTCAGATTTCAGAACGAGCCTTAACATTCTTTCCCAAGTGGAAAAGTTTTTTCCTGTCAACCTATCCTTCTCAAGGAATGGTCGAAGATTGTAAATGTTGTTGTCATTGTGATTACGGCTACCCATCTATGTCAAAATAAAGCAAAGTTTAATAATATGTTTAATTTAACATTAAAGTACCATATACGAATTAATTAGGTAACTTTAAAGCACTTTATTCAATAATTAAATGATCCCAATTGAATTTTAAGTGATTCCAAGATCCTTTATTTGTGTAATAGTTGACCACACTGAGGCCCTACCATCAAGCATTACATTTTCAAGGTGAGTAAACTCTTTACTGATTACAACTCTTGTAACTCTTGGTTGAATAATTAACCATCACATGCTTAATTATTACCCTTTGCTTTAAGGTTCTAAACGCTTTAGGTAACCTTGTTGAGCATAACCAATTAAATATGTAGAACGTGATCTACCCCAAATTACCCAAGATAACAAGTGACACTCTGCTGAGGCCGACCCATCACTCACGATCGAAGGATTGTTGAGTATCTAATTGGAAAAGCAATCTCAATATTACTGGGACCTAGATTCATTTATGTTGTGATTATATAGTGAACTCTAGCGCATCATCAATCAACATAAATAAAATCTAACATGCATAATCTACTAATGCAATAAAACATGACATAGTATGGCCCCTTAGTCCTAAGAAAACTAGAAATGAAAAACTCCCACTTGAATCATCATGGATCTTTATCCACCTTGCTCCTTTGGACCTTCACTTCATGGGCTTCTTTGGACTAACACTATTTAAATAACTAATCTATTTACTTTAAATAAAAGTTACAAAAATACTTAATGGTACGCAGACCGTATTTTAGATTACATAAATACATCACGATGCGCAGATCGTATTTTAGAATCTATGGGCCATACTAGTCTATATATACAGCAACACAATATCATACATTATAAAAGTGCCATATAATAAATCACTCAACATGCTTCTCTAAACTACAACATCAAATGTTCATAATTAAGGCAACTCATTTCCTAAAATATCTTATATTTTAATCATAATTAGATAATATCGCATATTATTCATGCCCAATCATAAAAAATCATATATTTTAATTTAGGCATGAGATAGAATCAAATCTAATTTTAATCTAGAAAGATAAATCATATTTAATCTTCCATGATTATCCTAACAAATTTAGGAGATTCTATCCTAATCATTAGCCAATCAAATAATTTTAAAATCAATTATATCCTAATCTAATTATGGGATAATCACATTATTTAAATCAATTATTATCCTTTTGGAATATGCTCAGAATATTATAATCAATCTTATCCAAAATTAACCACTTTAATTTTGGATAATTACAAATTTAACAACTTTAAATATGGATAATATCAAATATAACAACTTTTGCAATATTTGATTTTATCCTAAAACAAAATATTTTATCCAAAATAAAACCGATTTTATCCCAAAATAATTTTGTAATTATCTTGAAATATTTTTTTTTTGTTTGAAAACCAAGCACCACCACACCGGCCACCGTGGTTGGCTAGCCGAAGCTAGCCACGGTGGCTGGCTGCCAACAGCAGCCACTGCCGCAAGGGCAGCAGTGTGGCAGCAGCACTGGCAGCCGTGGCAGCAGCCGTGCAACGCTTGCACGCTGCTGCCCACAGCCACCACGGACCTCCGCCCTCCCTTCCCCTCCCTCTTGGACCGCCACCAGGTCGGCAGCCGCCGTGGCTGCGCCACCCAGCCGCGGCTGCCGGCCTTAAAACTATTTCTTTTTTTTTAATTAATAACATTTATCAAAATTAAATCAAATCAGTCCAAAAATTAAAATTAAATCAACATTCAACTTTAAAATTAGGGTTCATCATAAAATTAATCCCAATTTAATTCTAACTCTTAAAATTAAATCAATGATCATACACAAAACATTTTTATGCATAAATCAATCCGATTAAAATTATGAAGCATAAAACAATTCGAATTAAATCAAAAATCAAGCACCAAAATCATATTTTAAGCTATGAATTTTCGAAAATTTCGAAATTAGGGTTAGGGGGTTCGAAAATTTCGAACATTTTAGGGCTTAATTCGGTCCTCTTCATGGCTATTTGAGCATAATTAAATCTCATTTAATCAATTCCAAAAGTTTAATCACATTAAATATAATAATTGAACCATAATTAAATTAATTTCTCCCTCTTAATTGATTATAAAATTAACATGGACTTCAAATTAATCATATTAATATGATCAAGCGCGTTCATGCAAGAGGCTAACTGATACCACTGTAGGAGTTTATAGGTATTATGCAGCGGAAAATCATGAATCATATTCATAAAAGTACCTAATCCCAAGAACACATGCATAACACACAAGACACATAATCATACCTTTGAAGCGTGAATTCCACGTAGCAAATGATTGACAAATCAGGGAGAGAATAGAGCCCCAAGCGTTGCTCCTCTACTTAGTCCATGAGCTTCGAACGAGCCGTCCACCAATACTAGATTGGTCGAGTGATTGAGGAAAACCGCGATCACCACCTTTAATGGACTAAGCCGACCACCACGATCCACCACCACCACGAACCACCACACTGGCGCCGAGGGAGGAGAGAGCCGTGAGATAGAGAGGAGTATGAGAGGGGTTGGTCCCGTGTTTGCTAATTAGGGTTTGATCTCACTGATCAGATAATTTCATACATCTTAGCAAACCCTAGGCACCTAGTCTATTTATAATCACATTATAATTAGACTAGGGTTAGGAAGTCCAAAACCCTTCAATCCACTCCATGTGGCCGGCCATACTAGAGGATGAGGCCCATCATGGGCCTTGTCCTCTCGTGCCCGATCTAGACCCTTTGTGTGACCTTATAAGATCCGTCCAATTGGGTTTTAGGCTATTTTACTAGCCCAAAAATCGTTAATACCTCTAGCTATGATAAAACGACGACCCAAATGTCCGAACTTAATTGTCTCCATAATTTGATCCATTTATATATCTTGTAATTGCATACGACGAAGACATAAATCCTTCAGTATCATGTGCATGGTATATCCGAAAGTACATTAGATATAAATAAAAGAACATTGGGCATTTTTTGTATACAATGTTCATTTCACCCCTTCATTTTCTCTCTCTTCGATACTCTCTCTCCTCTCCCTCTAACTTCTTCTTTCATTTTATTTCTTGATTTTTATAATTATCATGTGCTTAATTCATCACTTACAAACACATTTTTACTAGATTTTACACTCTAAAATCCGAATTTTACTACCAAATTTTCGGATTTTTCATGATTTGAGAATTTTGGGTATTTTTTATTTTGGCTAAAGAACTTGCAATTGAGTGTTCTACTTGCTTGATTTCGGCTATTGATTCACTTTATAAGGGTTTTCTACTCATTTGAGGTATGGTATCTTTTTCTTTATTCATCTTTGTATACTTCATGAATATGAAACCCTAGGTTGTGCTTCAATGGTGAACTCTCTTTGCTTGTTATTTTTATCTATATTTTGTGTATTGTTATAATGTTTGTTGTCCATATGAAGCTTTATTATCATGAAATTACTTGATTGTTTGAATTTTTTGCACTGCCATTGTTGTTCATCTTCTTCTTCCATGGATTTGAGACTTTGAGTAGTGGCATTTTTCCATTATTCATATGTAATATTCTTTTTTTATAAAGATAATGTTCTTTTATTTATATATAAGACAAATTGACAAAAATAATCCCAACTTTCGTAGTTTTGCTCAAAATAATCTCAACTTTGGATTATTTTTAAATAATCTGAAGTTTGAGGGGGTATTCACTTTAATTGGTCTCAACCGATAACTTAACTTGTTAAGAGACACGTGTCATTACATAATTGATTGAAAAAAAATTTAAATGGAGAAAAAAAAACTGAAAAAAAAAGAAGAAAAACCCAGCCAATAACCCTCACGGGCTCATGACCACCCTCCCCACTCCCTAGGCCTGTCAGCAGCCCTTCAACTCTCCGGCATCCCCCACCCAAAACCACTGGAATCCCTCTCTCACCACGACCCAGCCATCAAAATCGGCCCTCCGCATCCGAAAACCACCCATTCCTTTTCCCCAACCTGGAAAAAGTCGTTATCAGCCGTCAGAGAAGTAGCCATAGGAACAACGGTGAGATGTGTAGTCGTATCATATTGTTCTCCTTGCGTTTTAATGGAGTGTTTAATCTTGGTCGTTTATAAAGTACCAGCGTCGATCTACTGTCTGGGTGGTGGTGGACTGGTGGGGTTGTCATGGGATTAGGTTGGGTGTTCTTTTTTTTTTCAGCCATTCACGTGATGACACATGTCACTTAAACCTAAAAAAAAATAAAATAAAAAATAAAATAAAAAAAATTACCTTTTTAATAGGTTAAAAGTCACTTGGGACCATTTTGAGCGAATACCCCCCAAAGTTTGGATTATTTAAAAATACTCCAAAGTTGGGATTATTTCAAGCGAACCGACGAAAGTTGGGATTATTTTGTCAATTTTTTCTTATATATATGTAATGTTCTTTTATTTATAAGGTATGTTCTTTTATTACATGTAATGTTATTTATTTTATATGTAACGTTCTTTTTTATGTACTCAATGTTCGTTTATAATGTATAATAAATTATTATAACTTTGATTTTTTTTTTTTATTTATAGATATTGTTCTTTTATTTATATGTAATGTTTTTGTTAGGAAACAAGGGTGTAATTGTGTTTGATTAATGTGGAACAAGTCAATGAAAAATAAGAATGAGAAAAAAGGCAATAAAGAAGATAAACAAAGAACACTAGGATTTACGTGGTTTGGTCAAAATAGACCTACTTCCATGAGTGGGGGATTCAAGAGCTTTTCACTATAATGGAGAAGAATAATAAAAGGAGTCCTAAATCTAATGACTCAAAAGGCATGATCTAATTGATCAACTAATAAAGAGTCCTTTTATAACACAAGAAAACCCTAATAAAACCCTAAAATTGTTCTCAAGTATACTCAAATAGCCGTCATAGAAAAGATAAAATTTTAGGAAATTATCCCTAAAATAATTAAGCTAAAATCGCACCTAAAAACGCCCAACACGTCCAGGCACAGACGTGCTCCCTTTGGGCACGGACGTGCTATGTCGAGCACTTCGTCAACCTCGTTCTAGCTTCGTCTAGTCTTCGTAAAACGGCCATAACTTTCTCGTTTCTTATCGGAATTGAGCATATGACCTATCGTTGGAAAGCTCTTGAACCAAGATATCAACTCCAACTTGAATCGCCTCAAAATCCCTTGTAGTTTGAGAGATATCTGCATTTAAAGTCAGCCCTACTAGATTTCGTGTCACAATTTAACAGTTCTTTAATATAGGTAATGTTCTTTTATTTATAGGTAATGTTCTTCCGAGTCCACCCGCCTGTACGAAATAATTATTGGTATTAAATTATTGATTTTAAATTGTGGGGTGTGTTTTCACGTGCTCTATTGGTTTTCTTTGTATTGGTACCCATTTTTTCTGACATTATTTTGGAGATTTTTTTTTTGTTTTTTGTTATTGATTGTTTGTACATGAATACATGATACACCTGTTTTCTTAAAATGTGCTTTAATTGTTTCATAACAATTGATAATATATTTTAAATTTTTACACTATTTATATACGAATTTTGACTATAGTTCTTGAGTAATATACGTAAAATAATTACGAGTAGTATCATGGAGTAAAACAGAGTAATTTGATTTGTATATTTGTCAAGTACACACCTTGGACCATAAAAGTATTTTATTTTATTTTTTTTATTTTTCTTATTTTGGTGAAGAAGTCCATAAAAGTATACCTTAAGAGAGTAAGAGATAACAAACATGTTAATTGTTGTAATTTAAGGAAATAGTTTGAGGAAGTTATTGTAAGATTTATAACAATTTGACTAACACACTTGTCAATACATATGTTTAACCATAAAAAAAAATGCAATTATAATTAAATATACCTTGTACCTAATTTTAGGGTTATTTTTATTTGTTCCATTAGTATTAGGACCGCAAGCAGATGTTGATTTGGATTTATATTAGGTACTAGCTCTTCTTTTTCTGACTTTGTTTTGCTGGATTCTTATCTAGATTTAGGTGTAATAATGTAAAGGTAAAATAAAGAACAAAAAGGATCTAGAAAGAAAAGAAGTGTTGTGAACAATATAACTATATAAGTACAATAAGAGATTCTAACAATGGAATACAAATACTACGTAATTTCAGTTGATTAGTTACATTCCATTACAAATTAAACCCAATGTTTTGTATTCATACATACAACAAACCCACAAGGCAACAAATGCTTATATCATTTCTTGAGAATGATATTCTAGCTCAATCAAGATTCCGGACTCGAAACTTAGGAATGCAGCAACCCTTAATTGGAAAGTTTTTTCTCTAATTATTGGACCCTGATGTGGCTCAGATCCAAATTAATCAGAGTTTAATAGGCATTGGATTATCATATATGTTTACATAAAATAATAAAACAAACTAATCATTCATTACTAGCCCAATAGAGAAATACAGAAACACTAATTTATGATAATATCATTGTGCAAAATGGGCTAAATTAAACAACTATAAATACCCTCGAATGAAGGAGATTGTGCTACATAATTAATCTTTAACAATTAGTCATCTCTTGGTCTTTAGGAACTTCAATTATGTTGTCAAGATACCCTTAAAGTTCTTAGAAAACTTTTGGGGTTAAAGTTCTTAGATAAATTTTAGGGTTAAAGTTCTTCAAAACCTACGCTTTAAACTCTGTCTTCAAAAGAATAGGGACGGATGAAATGCATAAAGATGTCATTAATTACTACTTGCAATCCTAACATATTTATGAAAGTTAATTGTCACTGTGGTAAGTTTTTTTTATATTGCATTATTATTTTAGTTTGTTGGTAAGTCCAACCCAAAAGGCCTCAGACTTTTAAAGGGGCATTTATATTTTACGCGCTGGCTAATTCATGAATTGAATCAATAAAATTGGTCTATAAAAAAAATAAAAAAAGTGGTAGAGTCACACTAGTTAGGCTTAAGTGATCACTTCAAATCCGAGGAGCGAAAAAGAAATGGATATTTGGTTTGCCTTATTCAATAGCTCAAAAATAGGTGAAGGGTGAAGTTTGCTTAGTGAAGCATGGTAAAGAGTCACAACAAGGAAGTTATTAAGCAAACGAAAAGCACCCACAATCCATTGGGGTTATTTTGCACTTGAAAGTGAAGAATTATAGAAAAAGGAATAAATAATAGTTTGAGGTATCTACCCTCTATATAGAGAATTGATATCTCAGCCTAATAGAGGCCTTTTAAGCTAACTTATCTCATCCATGCAAGCTAGGACTAATAGCTTGTTTGGATAGAAATTTTGGAAGGAGAGGGAGGGGAAGGAAGATGAAGGAAGGGGAGGGGTGAAGAAAACAAAATCCCTCATTTGGATAACAGAGAAAATGAAGGAAGAGAGACTGAGGGAATCTAAGCTACTTGTTCTTGAGATAATATGAATTGAAATTCTCAATTTTCCAAAATCAATAATTCACCTATCAAAATTTTAAATAATAAAATTCTGGAAATATAAATTCTTACATATAAATTGTCTTTGTCGATTTTCCAAGATGAAATTTTCAAAAAATTGATTTTTGAAAATAAAAACCAAAATTTCTGAAAATTGATTTTCGAAAATCAAAACAAAATTTTCTGGTTTTAGAAAAAGAAGAACACATTTTCGAAAAATTGATTTCTGTATATTAAAACCTTTTTTTTTTCTCCAGAAAATCGATTTTTGAAAAACCATAACTCAATTTTTTGAAACTTGATTGATGAAAATAAAAACCAAATTTCATGAAAAAATCGATTTGTAAATCAGAACCAGAAATTTGTATCTCAACATTTGAAATTTTTATACTTAAAATTCAATTTCAGAAAAAAAAATTTCTTAAGATTGAATATGGCGGTGGACATGGCGGCGGAAGATGACGAAGCTTGTGGTGGAGGCGTCAAACAGTAGATGTTGAAGGAAGCAAAGTTTTCCTTCCAAATCTTCTCTAATTTGGAAAGATTTTTTTCTTAATTGTGAAAGGAATTAATTTCCTTCCATTTCTCTTCCTCCCAATTCCCTCACCTCCCATTTTTGCTATCCAAATGGAGGAAAACTAATCTCTTCCTTTCCCTCCCCTTCCCTTCCCTCCATTACTCTCCATCCAAACAAGCTGTAAATTAACAATTACTAATAGCTGGTCTCGAGATCAGCTATACAAATATAATCCCTCACTGATGCGCGCATGACGTCGCAGGTCACATGTTGTCAAATCAAATACAGAACTCTTTTAAAAGAAAAGAAAAATATTTTTCATTTTTAAAAGCTATCATACCCATTTTCTCTCTCTACCCATCACTTTTATGTCTACCCATCATTTTCTCTCTCTATTTCCTCTCAAAACCACCATAATCTATCAAACTACAAAAGCTTAGAGATCAAAATGACTTGCATAAACATGGATATTCAAGATGAAAGAGAGCGGCATCTAAAGAATATGAAAAACGACCTCGAAAAAAACGGTAATTTTGCAATTTTCTTTGAACTAGTAGCATAATTGTTTAATTACAAGCTAGACTTTTTGTAGCAATTTTATTTGATTGATATGGAGGAATTTTGCCAAATTTCCTTGCAATTTTGGTTGATTTTATCTACATTTTCAATTTTGATTAATTAATTACATTTGACAGAATGAAAATTGTGAACATTAATATTATAAGAAAGAACATCTGATATTACAAGAATGAACATTTGATATTGCAAGAATGAACATTTTGCCAAATTGTGAACATTAAGAATGAACATATGATATTATAAGAGTGAATGTCTGATATTACAAGAATGAACATTTTTCCAAATTGTGAATATTAATATTATAAGAATGAACATCTGATAGTATGAAAATGAACATTTAATTTTGAAAGAATAAATATCCTATAGCAAAAAAATGTTCATTTTTGTTATATTAAATTGTGAACATTAATATTATAAGAATGAACATCTGATAGTATGAAAATGAACATTACTATGATAAGAATAAACGTTTGATAGTATGAAAATGAACATTTAATTTTGTAAGAAATAATATCTTATAGCAAGAAAATGTTCAATCTTGTTATATTAAATGTTCATTTTTACAATGAGGAACCAGACATGAAAATGTTCATTCTTGTTATATTAAATGTTCATTTTTACAATGAAGGACCAGCTAAAAATTTGCGCTAAACTAAAAGATGACATCTACTAGTAAGCTTATGTTAACTTGAGATATTACAGATGGTGACCCATTTTGATGTCTTGTTGGGCCTTGGGACGAAAACTCTTTAAAAGAGATCAAAATGCGCCTATGGCGCTTTTATATCGGAAGTTGAGGAGAACATAACATTCCTTATATAGGGGCTTGATACCTCAACCTAGTACAGGTCTTTTGAGTAACACTTATGTCCAACACGATTACACCATAGCAAATCCTTGCGGGGTAGGACCTAAAGATGACAATATCTATTGGGACCTAAAGATGTCATCGACGATATATATTCAAAGGGAATTCGCTATTCACTTCATCACTTGTGACGCAAGTGCGTTCTGCAAACCCGAATGATAGTGCTGGTAAGGGTGGTGGAGAGAAGAAGAAAAAGATATACATAAAATACAAGTTATTGGTAAATTATATCATATATATACTTGTAATCTAAATATTGTAAAGTAATCTGCTGATTATATCGAATCAAAAAAGATAGATGATTATAACAAATATAAAGTGAATAAACCAAATCATTTTTTTTTTCTTTTTTTGAAAGGCATGTGATGGGCTTGGTCCAGAGTAATTTTATGTGGATTGGGTCCATGCAAGTTCCCTTGTTTTAATTTGTCAATTGATAAACTTATTATAGAGTGTAATTTAAAAACCTATACAACTATCTACCCTCTCCCTTCTATCCCTTATTTCTCTCTATGTTTCCAATCTTATGCTTGTTGCCTTGTTGGAGATAAATAAGACTTATTTTGTTTTGTTTTCTATATTCGTTCACTTTAGTTTTATTCTCAATAATATATACCTTATGAGAGTGTAGTCAATTTAAATTTACTAGTATTTAACATAACCCATATGTGATCGACTATGTAGGGCTCAATTTTAATTGAATTGTTTGTGTTCAATATAGCACAAATTGATCTCTTAATGAAACTTTTATACGGGATTGAAAAAAATTACTAAAATACAATGATCACAGTTTTAATTTGTTGAATAAGATCTTTACTCTGTATTTGATTCAATTTGTTATAAATTTGATACATACATCTATACCTCTTAAATTTGATTATTCGATTTGTTGAATATGATATTTCCATACATAATTTTCTTACACCTATTTGCCTAGGTTATAATTCAACTCTACCCATAAAACATACTTCTAACATGTAGTGCTATACATACCATCCAATTTTGCCATGATCACCTCTTTTTTAGGTCGGTACTAAATAAATACTTGCATGCACAATTCTTTCTAAGGTGACACATACCCTTTCTAAATGGCTATGTGTCACAAAACATTTTCTATCATTGTTATTTCACTTCCTAGCTCTGTTATATTTCAGGATTGAACCACAAACAATTGCAAATTTAATATTAGATATGCTTCAAACTTTAACAATTCACTAGCTTAGTTATTTTCTCACTAGCCATATTTTGGCAAAACAAAAAAAAATTGCATGATATAACAATGTTCCCTACAAAGATAATTCTACAACAAATAACACTACTGTGCTTATTATTGTTAAAAATTTCCACAATCCATTGTTCTTTATCATCCCAAAAGAAAGAGGGTGATAACAATAATAATGTTGAAGCTTGTACTAGTAATTGTCCCATAATATGTCAATTCCCATGTCAAGCACCACCAAAGCCGCCACCATCGCCACCACCACCACCGCCTGAAGCCCAACCGCCACCTGGAAGTTCGGGTTCACAGGGGGTTAATTGTCCTCCGGGAAGTGTCCCATCATGTTGTGAATACCCAAATGGTCCTCCAATGAGTGAAGGGCCACCTTATGGTCAAGGAGGTCAAGGACAATATGTTCCTCCTAGTAGTCCATATACTTATGTACCGTACCATAATTTTTCTGCTTCTACTATGACCACTACTACTGAGTTGTTTGGGAAGCCTCTTTATTCTGCTATTTTCTTCATGTATTACTTTTGTTTCACTTGATTTAATTGGATAATGTTATGGGAATATATTAGTTTACTCATCATATATGCTCATATAATGAATTACTTATGTTGTTGTTTCTAGGGTTATGCACAACTATATGATCAATTGACTAGATCTTAAATTAGTAGAAGTGAAAATTAGTTGAGTTTATGTTGTGATTATTAGTTGGGGTTGTTTTTGTCAAGTGTATGAGATAGTTTTTTACACATTATTTTTCGCGAATTAATTAAAGATTGTTGAATCCTGTGTGTATCTATGACCTAAAATAAAATTGGGTGAAATTGTTGGGTGTATGAGAAGTGCCTAGCTAAAATTTCTCTATACGGCAATATCCACGTAGAAAAACTTACATGAAACCTAGATATTTGCCTAAATTGTTTGAATAGTCATAGTATTGCAATTGATTCGATATGCAATAAGGAAATTATACAAATTGAGTTGATATTTTAAGGAATTGATGTAAAAAAAAAATAATGAATGATGTTTGTGATGCACCTGATTAAATAAAAAAAGGTGGAAAGAACATTTAGATGTTCGAAAAAGAACATGCAAGTTTTTGAAAAAGAATATTTTAATTTTAATTTCCTCTCTCTAAAATATGTTCAACTAAAAAAATTCAAGATTTTATTTTCAAATTAAATTTCAAAATTCAAAATAACATATGTTAAAAAAACATAAGTTATAATGCAAAGAACATATAATTTATACCTGAAGAACACATTGATCAAACTCAAATAACATACAATAATTAACAAAAAGAAAGAAAGAAAAAAAAAAAGGAATTTGTGTGTCACTCATTACCTCAAAGAATATACGAGCCAAATTCAAAAAACATACTTTATATTATTGAAACCCAAGAAATATGTTTAATTAACATATGTAAAGAATATATGTATAAAAGAACATATTATCAAACATATATAGATATCTTTTTTGTCTAATATAAGTATGTTCTTTGTCAAACACGATATGTTGTTTATCAAACAACCGCATGTTCTTTCCGCCTTACAGGTACACCATGCACATGGTACACCCGGGGCATTATCCAATTTTCATTAAAAAAAAATTTTAAAAAAAAAAAAAGTTGAGCTAACGTTACAATAGAAAACGAGTGTACGTATCAATTTACCTAATGCCAAGCTATGGAGTAGAATGTTAATAGCACCTAGCAAGGTGAGAAAACATTTTCTACTTTTTCTTAGGTATAACCATAAACTATGATCAAATTGGAATATATAAATATTGCTAAAGTTTAAAATGTTAATATCATTATGAATTCGAGTTTTTTTTTATGGAGTATAAATTGATTCTACAATAAGGAAACTGAATTCTTTAAGAAGAGAGTTAGGCCCCGTTCTCTTCTCTTGCTGAATTGAAATTATTTTTATTGAAACAAAATTATATTTGCTGAACTTAAAGTATTTTTACTGAACTTGAATTAATTTTACAGAACTGAACTTATTTTTATTGAACTGAAATTATTTTTACAGAACTGAAATTAATTTTACTGAACTGAAATTAATTTTACTTAATATTATTTTTTTAAGGTGAAGAGAACAGGGTCTTAGAGAATGAATAAATCCCTTTGATGGTCATGCAAGTGTTTTTGCCTACAAAATCATTATAAAATAATATTTAATAATATAATATTTCTTTTCGTTTTTTTTACAATTGCAACACATTTTTAAAATGGAAATATCATAATTCTTGCAATACACTTACTATAATAAATTGGAAAGTTATTTTAGAAGAAAGTTGTATTATTTTCTTTATTTAAAGCTCATGGCCACTAAATTATTATTCTAACCTCTTATCCCATTTTTTTTAAAGTGTTTTAAATTCTACTTTTATTAAGTACCATGAAAAATGTATGTAGCAAATATTAAAAAAACGGAAGAAAGGTAGTCACGTCAGAGCTCAGCTAAGCTAAGCTAGGAGTCTAGCGTTTTATTTGTTGGGTGCATATTAAGTACAAGTACTAACCCGACATAAGAAAAGGATTAAATTAAGAGTTAACATTCATAATATAAGAATGATTAGAGTCCACTGCATGAATTCGACCATAGTATGAAGTTATTAAACCAATAATCCATTTCACAGAAAAATGAGTAGGTGGGATAGGTGATGTTAGAATTGCATGTTGCCAATTTTAATGGAAAGTGACTACTGCCTCTATATTGATTAAATTAGTATTAATCCATGATTACATTATCATTTTATGGGGATTGGCATCTTCTACTTAAGTACCTAATCTATCTATCCCTTTGAACTTCCACTTTTAAATTTTACTCTCTCCGTCCCTTATGAGCAATTTTTACAGAAATTAATAAACATAAATAAGAAGTAGTAAACTATATTGAAAAGGTAAATTTACATTGAATATGCAAAAAACTAGAGAAAGAAAATAATAAAAGTACATGAAAAAGCAAAATTTACATAGAAAAATTAAATTTACACAAATATTGTTGCAAATTGAAGAGAATTTTGATAATAAAATAATATTAATCTATATCTATACTATATTTTAAAACAAGAACTTTTGCAAGTCATACAATGTGCCACGTGGCATTTCCCCCTAATTTCCCTACTATCCATTTGTAGTTACATATTTTTTTGGAAAAATTGTTAAAAATAATCTCAACTTTTATTCGTTCGCTCAAAATAATCCCAACTTTGGATTAATTTTAAATAATCCGAACTTTAGAGGTCATTCACTCAAAATGGTCCCAAGTGACCGGTAATCTACTAAGGAGGGAATATTTTTTTTTAATTATTATATATTTTAAGTGACACGTGTCACCACCAGATTGGTTGAAATATTAAAAAAAATTAATAAAAAAATCAGCATCACCCACGCAACCCCAACAACCACCCACGATTCCGGCAGCCCTCCTACCCAACCAAACCAGGTACCTCCCCCGTCCCTGTCCTACACCGCACTCAGATCCCGTACCCCACGCTGCCGGCGACGCCGTCTCCACCTACCCTCAGCTCTATCGTCCCGAAACTACCACTGAACCACCACAAAAACCCAATCTAAATATCTCTTAAAAACCCCTTCTCCCACCGTATAAACCCCTAGACGCTACTCCCCCACCCTCGAAAACCCTTTTGGTAGGCTCCCGAGGGTCGAGAAGGGGTGGCTGGCAGTTTATATGGTGGAGGAGGATTTTTTTTTCTTACATTTTAAGGTGGGGATTGGTGGTATTAAGGTGGTGGTTTAGGGGGATGAACCGACGAATAAGGGTACATAGGGGAAAGGTGTCGCCGGCGTATGGAGGGGCATCTGGGTGCAGCGGGATGAGGAAAGAGTTGATTGGTGGTAGTGAGGGTGGTGGTAGTGGTGGTCGGTGGCTTGGGCAGTTTGTTTTTATTTTAATTTTTTTTTTTATTTATTAAGTTTTTGGTTTTTTTTAATTTTTCAACCAATCACGTGGTGACACGTGTCACCTCTTAACCTGTTATAACAGGTTGGGTGACTAGTTGGGACCATTTTGAGCGAATGACCCCTAACTTCGGATTATATAATATTAATCCAAAATTGGAATTATTTTGAACAAATGAGCAAAAGTTGGGATTATTTTTGTCAATTTTTTCTATTTTTACTTTAAAGCAAACATTTTCATTCATGCCTTTTTATCATATAGTTTTCTATTAGATAAATGTACTCTTTCAATGCCTATTATGAATAATACTCCATACTTCCATAGCCTCCAATAATAGTTACTAAAATCTTTAGTTTCTAACTCTCATCCCAAATGAAAGTCATTATTATAAATTAAAAATTCTCTCCTTCTCCCCATTTTTGCATGTCTAAAATTTTCTTTCTATTTTTCTAATTTAAATCATAAAACCTTACACCACAATTGAATCGATTTTATAATTTTGTAAGACAATTTGGCCAAATTTTGTATCGATCAGTTTCATACTTTCACCAAATATGTCACAAAAAGGTTTGTTTTCTCTATGTTTAACTCCCTCTTTTTTTATTTTTTTCAATTTGCAATTTTACAATTCTAATTTCAATTATAAATATTGTGATAAATTAAATGATTTGTATGGAGTATTGAAAATTTATGACTAAGTGATGTTATTGTTTTATAAAAATTGAATATTTGTTGGTCTTCGATTTTGTTTGGTATTTTATAATATTAATTTTGCTAGAATTTGAAATAAATCGACGAACCAAATTTTTTTTTATTTTCAGAGTAATTTTTTTTTGTTTGATGTAATTTGTATTATTTACTGTTACATATGATATAATGTATTATTTACATTACATTTATATAAATAGTATTACATTTTAATTTAGGAAAATTTGTAAATTGCAGTCATTTAAAGTTCGTATTTTGCAAAGTGCAGTCATTTAAAAAAAAAATTGCAAATTGCAACTCAAAAGTCCGTATAAATTGTAAATTGAAGCCCAATTCAACTTTTCATTGGTTTACATGTCGAAAAATCTTCGTTTAAGGTTTTAAGGGTCATTTTAGCACTTAGGGGCCCGAATTGAGTTCTGAATTAACAAAAAAATAACATAAGTGTCTCATTTTTACAGTTTCCCACAAATCGATATATTTTTGTTACGCAAAACGAGGCACTTACGTTATTTTTTTGCTAATTCCGTGCTCAATTCGGATGCTTAAGGGCTAAAGTGACCCCTAAAACCTTAATAGAAGATCTTTCGACATGTAAACCGATGAAAAAGTTAAATCAACTGCAATTTACAATTTATACGAACTTTTGGGCTGCAATTTGTAATTTTTTTTAAAATGACTGCAATTTGCAAAATACGAACTTTAAAAAGCTGCAATTTGCAAATTATCCCTTAATTTACTAAAAAAGAGCGATTTGTATTTACAAATATTTTTTTTTTAAAAAAATTTTTAATTTAAAAAAAAAAATGAAAAATTAACAAAATTAATCTTTCCCTTTCTCCATCTTCTCCATTCCACACCATCTCCATAACACCTTTTCCTCCATTGAATACTCTTTTTTTTTTTTTTTTTTAGATTACATTTCAAAATTAAACAGATAATTACAGAAGTTATCACTCTCATAATTTAATTGTTGGGTTCCCTTTGAATTATTCCAAGCTTTAATCGGATAATTGTTGGATAAATTAATTTTTGGCTACAATGGTGGTTTCGATGGCTGGGTTTGGCTACAATGGTGGTTTCGGTGGCTGGGTTTGGCTACAATGGTAGTTACGGTGGCTGGGTTTGGCTACAATGGTAGTTACGGTGGCTGGTTTTGGCTACAATGGTGGTTTCGGTGCTGGGCTTGGCTACGATGGTGGTCTCGGTGGCTGGGCTTGGCTACGATGGTGGTCTCGGTGGCTGGGCTTGGCTACGATGGTGATCTCGGTGGCTGGGCTTGGCTACAATGGTGGTTTTAGTGGCTGGGTCTGGCTCGGGTGGTGGTTTTGGTGGCTGGGTTTTGCTTGGGTGGTGGTTTTGGTGGCTGGATTTGGCTAGAATGGTGGTTTCGGTGGTTGTGGGTGGCTAAGAAAGTGGTTTCAATGGCAAAAATAAAGTTGTTGACTTGTTCTAGAGATAGTGTCAAAGTGTCAATGTGCCGATGTGGGCAGTGATTAAAGAAATAAAAAAAATGGGGTGTTTCTTTAATTTTTATTTATTATTACAAGTATTATTATCAAAAAGCACTAATCAATACTAGCTTCACATCACTCTTTTTACCTAAACAACTAGCCTTCTGACCCGTGCAATGCACGGGTTATTCATATAAAATTGTATTGAGAGATAAGTGAGGAAATATCAGTAAGTCATTATAGGGTATAATATGTAATCGGAAACATGATTAAAGAAATTAAAATTTTGGAACTTTAATCGAAAAAGAGGCTTAAATAGAAGGTGGAAGGGCTAAAATTAAAGAGAGAATAGGAAAAGGTTGAGTTAAAGGGGAGAGATGAAGTGTATATGAAAGATGAAGTATAAGTTTAATGAAAGAATTAAAAAAAAATGGTGTAATAAAAAATTAATAGTGTAAGATAACATGTGGCACTATGGTTAGAGAAGTGTAATAGAATGGATGAGAACATGTGTCTTTCTTAATTTTTTAGTTATAGTTTTTAAATACTAAGTATAGATAGGTTAACAAATGAGTGAGACTATTTTGAAAAGGGTCATCCAATAGTTGGAATTATTCTAAGTTAAACTATAGATGGGATTAAAATGAGAAGGAAGGTAATAATTGGGATTATATTTGTTAATTTTTCCTTAAAAAAAAAGTCTAAATACATATATCTAGATAAAAAGATGATTCCATGCATCGCACGAATTTAATACTAGTTATACTTGAAAAAAAAGCAAATGAGACTATTATTTTGGGACTTAAAATTGAACATAAGGGACTAATAATAAGAGACGGAAAAAATATATACAATAGCCTATCCAAATTCCAAAATAATCCATACACAAAGAGAGTACTCTGTAATAGTTTAAAGGTGTAAAAAACTAATCCGAATTAAAAATATAAAATAAAAATAAAAAAAATAAATTTTAACTTATATGAACACAGTAATTTAACAACACCCAAAATTAAAATAGACTCGATTTCACCGAATCCGACCTGCATTTAATAAAGTGGTATTTTTGGGGCAGATGTCCCGTTGCCAAATAAATAGGGGCATGCCGCATGCTTTACTCTCAAAAACTAGTGGGAAGTTTGAAAGGTGGCAATTAGCAGACAGCAAGAACGATGGTCATTCAGGGTGATTGGGTTAAGGTTTGCTTCTTAATTTATGACCTTTTTTTCTCAATTTTGCACCAATTTGTTGTTTTAATCCTTTATCTTGAGTAATTTTGGTTAATTATGAGGCAAAGTAGTTTCTAAAACTTGTAATTTGCATTATGTTAAATCCAACACATAATATAAGGCCCTTGAAAAAACTATGATCAAAGAAGTGAATAGCTCCAATTTGCAGTTTAAAGGATCATGGTTATGTAATTTGTAGCATGTGTATCAGTGTATGAGTTTGCAACTCTCTTAATTATTTCCCTAATTTCTCGATCATGCATCATTGGAGTTAAGTCATTGTGTAGAGTAAGATTCCTTTTATCATCAATACCTCCTTCCGTCGGGATTTAATAGTCACGTATATTATTTTGAATTCTGACAACTTGATGTTATGGAGTTATGGTATACGAAGTATATATTAGTGAAATCATGTATAATGATTTGTTTTTGAAAGGTTCGGACAACTTGATTAAGGTCCTGTTCTATTCACCTTATCAGTTTAGATTAGTTCAAATAAGAGTTAGCTTAGTAAGGGATAAAGTCCAATTTATGATTAAACAAAGATCAAATTAACAAATTAGGTGAATAAAATGCACTCTAAGGGCCTGTTCTTTTCAAATTATTTTCAGTTCAGTTCAGTTATAATAAGTTCAGTTCAGTTTAGTTTTTAATTTTCTTCTCTCATAAAATATTTAGTTCAGCTCAGCTCCAATAAGTTAAGTTCAGTTCAATTCAGTCAATCAGAAGAGGCCCTAATTCACTATAGAGCTGAGTATGAATTATTTGATGTAGTATGCAGCAACCATTGGTTTGACAAAAGAGATCAAATTCATTCATTATTTCTTATTGACTATACGGAATAATCACTTTTGATTCATGTAGCCGACCCCATTTATAGGATTAAGGCTTTGATTGATTGAGTTCTTATTGAAGGTTTTGTTTCATAAACACAGTCTTATTTCAAGTCAACCAGAGTCTTGATGTAGCAACATTAATATCAGGGTCTTTTCAATGAGGGGTCTAATGTCACTGACCTTTGTGAGTTTTTTAAAACAACCTTTTTGTTAGTTTTGATCCAAGTTTCATGAAAACAGGTACAAACATGCCATTATACTTCCGTACACGTATATTCTTATGTCCTACAAGAATTGTTATGTTTCCTAAAAATAGGACTGGTTTGCTCACAAGTCTTGTTTATAGGTCTAATCTGTCTTTCAGACAAGATATTTTTATGATGGTTTTGACTGTTTAGATCCTTTCAAAGTTTCAAGCTACATATATGTTTTAACCATAATTTGAAGTGACTAAAATGTTATCAGCAAATATGTTATCAATGGCTAGAAAAGCTGCAATCTTGTAGGATTTATACGATCAGTAAAGATGATAAAACATTTGCTAATATACTTGTGTGACAGGAAAGAGTTGGTCCATTGTTTGGATATCCTAAAACAAAGTTCTTAGATGTTTACGCTTACCTTGTGAAGTTATTAGTGGTATTCTTCATACAGATATTTTCTTGTAACAACTAATATGATCATTATCAGCTGTGTTCTGAGTTAAACTATAAGAGAGAATCCTGAAATTCTGATATGCTTATTAGTTATATTTATACTTGTATGCTTTTAGTTTGAACAGAATGGAACTGGGCCTGGAGCAAGGAGTTCACATGCAATAGCCATAGTAGGAAAGAAGCTCTATGCCTTTGGGGGTGAATTCATGCCACGAGTCCCCGTTGATAACAAGCTGTATGTCTTTGATCTTGAGGACCAATCATGGTCTGTCAACGAAGCCAGTGGAGAGATCCCACCGCCACGTGTTGGTGTCTCAATGGCAGCCGTAAATGACACTATCTATGTCTTCGGTGGTAGGGATGCTGAACACAAAGAGCTCAATGAATACTACTCTTTTGACACTACTACTAACAAATGGACCCTTCTTTCTAGTGGAGAAACTGGGCCAGTTCACCGAAGCTACCATTCCACAGCAACTGATGATCGTCATGTGTACATTTTTGGTGGCTGCGGTTTCACAGGCCGATTAAACGACCTTTGGGCGTATGATACCATTGATCAGAAATGGATGAACTTCCCACCTCCTGGTGAAAATTGCAAAGGAAGAGGTGGACCTGGGCTTGCAGTTGTGCAACACAAAGTTTGGGTTGTGTATGGATTCGCAGGGAAAGAGGTTGATGATGTCCACTGCTTTGATCTCATCAAGAAAGAGTGGGCCGAGGTTGAAACAACAGGCGAAAAGCCCACTGCTCGAAGTGTATTTTCAACTGCTGTAATTGGCAAGTACATATTCATATATGGTGGAGAGATTGACCCTAGTGATTTGGGTCACTTAGGTGCTGGTAAATTCTCAGGAGAAGTCTATGTTTTGGACACAGAAACACTAGTGTGGAAGAAATTGGAGGATGGCTACAATTCAGCTGATCATCCAGGCCCAAGGGGATGGTGCGCCTTTGCTGGTGGAAAGAGCAATGGAAAACCCGGGCTGTTGGTTTATGGTGGTAATTCGCCTAGCAATGACCGGCTTGGCGATATTTTCTTCTTCACCCCGCGTATAAACATTGAATAAGTGGTGAAAGTAGTTGTAACTCTTGTACATAAATTGTGCAGTCATTAGGCATGGACCGAGCATGGCCAGCCAGTCGCCTAGCTGTGACATGGTCAAGTGCATGTTTATAGTGTCACCAAATGAATAATTGTGAAGAAAATGTGGCTGTAATGTAGCATTATTTTGCTGGGCTAAAAGTCTAGAACGCCTTAGACTATCCTTAATTCTCATATGGCTATATTGTGGTGCTTTGACTACTTACTGCTTAGTTGTTACAGTTTGTATCAGTTTCTTGTCATGGTTGGGCTTTCGATCGAGTTGTATTTCTGATTTAATGAATTCCAACTGAGATTTGGCACGACTGAAAAATAATGGACAGGTTGAAGAGTCTATTTTACTTCTAGTATTTTTGCTTGTCTATTATGCAACTTTTGAAAGATAAATGTAAAGATTTATGTGTCTATTTTTGCTTTCTGAGTGTAAATGTTACATATAGGCTGCTGGGCATATATCCTAATGTCGTGTGGTGTCAATTAGTTGATATAAAATCATTACAAGATTTATCATTACATGATTTTTAATCTTGTGTTCTTGTTTACATTATTGTCACTTGTGACTCTCTTTACACCAAAGTAAACATATTCTATTATTAAACTCCATGACAAATCTATAGCTAAATATGCTTCATTCTAATACCCATCGCATCTATTATAACATAAATAATCAGCTTTACATTTAAATTTACTACTCTCACTCTCTTTAATTTCATTCAATTTTTTCTTTTCTTTTAGTTCGTTGCCCTATATGTCTAAAGTACTTTCAATAATTATATGAATGTGTTTGGTATCGAGGGGATTGTCAAAGTGTTGGATATAATATTTCCTTGTCGATTTGACAAATATACATCACATTGTCCACAACATTAAACATAGCTATTGTCATTACTAAAGAGTAATAACTTATTGACTTTTTGTCATTGCTCATAAGACTTTCGGCCACAAATCTCATCTCTTCAAAGATATAATGCATAAATTTATAGTACAATTCAATGTAAGATCTAAATTGCAATCAACTAATCCCACACCAAATTGTACAATTTAATACTTTTAATTATTAATAATTCAAAAAAGGACGTGTTGTACAATCTTCCAAAAATCAAAAACAAAAAACAAAAAGAATCATAACATTATACACCAAAAATAAAGAAGAAAGACCTTCAAGTGGACCAATTATTTAACATTACACTCAATAATTAAAAAATTCATAAACTTTCTCGTCATCTCATGTGCTAATCGTCGGTGCTCAAACCTTGCCAAATAATCATCTAGCTCACTTCCAGCTTTACAATGTCCACGTCATATATCACACCCTCAAATTTTTTTCCTTTAATTAATTTTTTTTTTTTTGTATTTTTGTATATTTTTTTTTTGTATTTTTGGAATTATTTTTACAAAGCAGCCAGCACACAATAACACAAAGTGAGCCCCAAAGCCAAAATTCCTCCACCGTTGATCAATCCAGCTGCATTATTTTTCTTCTTATGAGACGTGGAATCCGCCACATCATCATCCTCATCCGACGCAGGGCCATCGGCTGCATCCGGGCCCGGCGCTTCAGCTTCGGGTGAAGAAGCCGGCTCGGGTGTAGCCGATGGCTTAAACAACTCACGTGGCAAGAGTACTTTATCTAATTTATAAACAGCTAAAGGATCCTCGTCAACTAACGTCCCCGTTATCTTAGCCGTTACTACTTTAGTTTTTATTGTTACGGACTCGTCGTCGTTTTGAATGGTGAAATCATACTTGTTAGGTCCTTCCGTCGCTAAAGTATTCATAAGGCCGTTGCTGGACTTGAGCATGCTCATTGAGCTGTAGACTGGAACACCGTGGTACAAGAGTACCGCGGTCTTGTTTCCGGCCGTTAAGTTCTTGAATTTTGGCATGAACGCCTTCACGGCGCTGTCACTAGCACAAAATACTGTTAAGCCGCTCTCAATGTTTTCCTATAAGAAACACACAAAAGAGAAGCAACGTTAACTTTTGTACCCTTTTAATATCTACTAGTGTTACATTTACGACAATTTTGTTTTCCACACCTTATTTTAACATATTTTAAAATAATGAATTCAAATAGCATAAGCTAAAAATCAATTATTATATACAATAAGTTCAGAATAGTTTATGTGACGCAAAATAATTAATAATTAAAGTGCGCTAAGTTATTACCTGGAAGGTCTTTTGAGCGCCAGTAGAGGTGAGCAAATGAGAAAATTCTTTGCAACCCTTGGAAGATAACAAGGAAGTCAAGTTAACCTTACTGGGCTCAGGTGTAGGAGCCTCAGCTTCGGCTGAATCAAGTACTTGACTAATGTGAATAATTGATAAATTATAAGGCTTTTCTAGTACTGCCTTGACAAAAAATGAGTTCAAGTCACCCGTGTTAGCTGGTCCGAACCCAACCTTTCCTCCGTGCATATCTGTTATGTTCACATACCCTGCATCCCCATCTGCGTCCCCTGATGACTGGAACAGGGAAGCAGTCGTCGTAGTTCCTATACATTATTTATATCAATATCTTATGATCAGATTAAGTTACATAAAGTTATTGTGATGCAAATCATGCATTTTTAATACCAAGTATGAATCTTTGACTATGAAAAAATGTAGAAATAATATTACTATTAGTAATTAGGTACATACCATCAGTGATCTGGTGGAGTTTTTTGGCACCATAGTAGTCAACAAGGACATGAAGTGAGAGGACATTACGAATAACGCGAGTAGGGAAACCCTTGGAGAGGAGGGAAGACATAGCAGAGTTGTCGAGGGCAAGAACGGTGATGGTTTGGAGGTGGTTGATCTCATTGGCAAGGTGGGTTTCTGTAAGGTATTGGTTGAAGGTGGAGAACTCAGGATGTCCTTTAAGGATCTTGGTAATGTTGAACGCCGTGGTGGCGGGAACGAGGAGGACAAGGAGGAGAAGGGATACGACCGCCGCCATGGATGGCTGCATTGTGATTGTATTGAGCTAGGAGGAGATCAAGTGGTGGTGGTGGGAAAGAGTGGAGCATGTGAAGAGTGAAGAACGAGTATATAAATAGTAAGGGAGTATGGGAATAATCGTGGTGTTATAACAAGTACAGGGTGTTAATTATGATTGATTGCTATAAAATGGGGCCCAAATTTTCACTGCAAGTAGAAATAATAATCATTTTTAACTATTATTCGTTTGCTAATTAGCATGTCGCTTTTTGGTGGGTTCAATTTTTGTAACAAAATTCTTGGTGGGACCCTTTGGTTCTGGACCGACAATTGCTCACTTGTATGCAGAAGATTTCCGCGAGTAATACTTGGTCAAGTACTGATTGTACTCCGTAAATATTGCATCCATTCGTTAATTGTTGTGCGTGCTGAAAATTTTCAAAGGGTAGCCAATCTAGCCATGAGCCTATCACACGTCTTGAATCATCGTATTGTGTTGTATTGTATTTATATTAGTTATGTATCTAAGTTAAATTGGATTTTATTGTGATCAGTAATGTTAGGCCATGTTTTATCACGCCTTGTTATGCTTTCTTAGAACAAATATGATTCACAATCTAACATGCACTCTAACGTGTTGTATTTTGACTATCATGTGTTTTAATTGTGCCAGAGAATGCCCGATTACTCAAATCATCACCATCTTTACTATTTAGTACTCCCTCCATCCCTTAATTAGATTCCTACTTCTCTCTATTATGTGAGGAATAAATGTTAAAAATAAAATAGAAATCAGAACGGAGTAACTATTTTATTTCCTTTGAATCAACTTAATTCTTTTTATAGAAAGATATTTTGATCATATTATACTCCGTAACAAGTAAAATTGTCATCAATTAAGTTATTGCCAATTGTTATTATATGAATCAAGATTGATCATTATGCTCCCGTACAACTGCTTTTGAATATAAAGGGTAAATTAAATTTAGGAAGGTCCCATACAAAAACGTTTATCCTTGTATCTAACCTTAGTAACCTACCATGTATGGCCAAAGTTGATAAACATCAAAATCTATCCAAAACGGAGGAAATGACTTATAATTCAAAGCAAATGTTGTTAAGTATTTTCTTTGCATTAGACTCAAATTGTTTTCCTACACGTTCAATATTTCTTGTTGCTTACTTGATTTTATAGTTTGATGAATAAAATCAGTGATTACTTGATATTTCAATTGAAAATTTTAAGGTACAACAGCCTGTACCTTGCTTAATTAATATCCATACTACGAAGTATTGTACTACTAGATTCCTCATAGTTCAAAACTACGACCATACGAATATCTAATTACTAGCTTCAATTTATCTCCTCTAATGATTCTTCTCTGTACAAAGTTACAAACTATTACACTTCTTAAGAAGCCTTCGAATCTCTACTACTATTTAAAAGTTTGCGAAGATTTGGGAAAATAAAGTTTATTGATTTGATTACTATATCATATTCTTACTCCACATTAGTACTTCCTTAGTAAAATTTATTGTCGGCAACTCGTATAATACAGTATTTTGCATGACCATACTTAAAATGCTAGGTGCGCTAGTAGTTGGCTGGTTAATATCATGGTTATTATAATAAACGTATCTAATTTTCTATTAAATCTTGGTTGACAATAATATAAGAGTATCCTCCTGTGTATAATGACTTTAATGAGGCATCATGACCCACTTGACTACGATTAACAAACAACAATGTACAAAATACGTTTAAAAGTGTTACTTGGAAGAATAAGCTAATTAAACGAGCAACAATACACAAGTGTGTATGGAAAGATTTGTGAGCTAAGAAATCCTTAGTTGTTCATCAAAATCGCCTATAGATTCTACACGGATAAACGATTTTTGTTTATCTCGAAGATTAACTAGGGCTCCCTCTCACAATTATTGATATGAACAAAAGGGTTAAATTATACAGGTGTGTGACTGTGTGCCTGTGAAATTTAAAACCATGAATTTGCCGTAGACTTCAAAAAATTCTAAGTGATGATCTGCTGACTCCCATCCCAATCACAATTATTGATATGAAATTAACAAACTCAATTCATGTCCATCCTTTCAGCTTTCCCAATCAAACCAATATTTCAAACTTGACAGAAAAATCCTCAAGTACAGGATTTCTTCTTTCAATTTCAGCAAGTTATAACCTGAAATAATACCTACAATTAATAGAACTACAAAGTACTAACTTAACAACGTGAAGTGCCTCTTACGTCATACAGTATGGCCGCATAGGCTTGGGTCGAGACAAAGCACATGTTTAACTAACACATAAGTGCATGAGAAGTGGATGTTCCTAGGAAGTAGATTCATGTGCACTTGTTTGGTTGACAACATAACACAGAGTAAGAATTAGAGCTTCCTAGGAAGAACTCTTCCCACATATTAGAGTTCACTTACCTAATCTGTCCTAGGTGAGTGAAACTTCCCAAGGGATGTGGGAATTTCACTATGCAACTAATTTTAATGCACATTGAACTTGCTACAACCTAATACTTCATCTAACCAAACAAACACTAAATAATTTATAATCAAGTATATAATATGGGAGTAGGATAGGAGAGAAGCCCTTAGTGAACATTGTTGAGGATACAAAGACAAACTACTTATATAGTAAAAAGCTATAATGTTAATCAGTGTCACACAATAGCAAGCAAGTCAATTGCCAATGTAAGCAAGGTGCATGCCATTGTGTGACATATTAAGGGCTTGTGTCAAGTTATGTGCCCTACGTAGTTAACATTGGTGTGCCTTTTTTCTAAGGAACATTTGAGTGTACAAAAGAATTTTCGGAAGTTCAGGACTTCATGGATACCTCTAAAGGCTCTAAAATCTATTATAACTCTTGAGAATTTGATTTCCAAATATTGAACAATCTAAATGCCTTTTATATCTGTAATCTTTTAAACTTAAATTTCACGCACAGAAACACATGTTGGCCTTTGCACCTAGCCACCTACAATTCCTAAACACAATATAACGTAAACAAGTATATAGAATGGAAGATTTTAAACCCTCCCAAGACTCTTGTACACTCAAAAGACATCCAACCTTGTTAACAACACGTTTTTCTTACCAATGAGAGTCAGCAATTACGGTAGAAGCATGTACATGGGCTACCCCTATGAAGATAGTAGTATCAATGTATCATGTATAAGAAAGGAAACAAAGGTGCAGGACAAAGTAAAATCAGAAAAAATAAAAAAATTGAGATGGTTGTAAAAATAATGAAATTACAATTCAAAACACATGAGGTGAATGACATCAGAAAATCTCTACAAAATTTCAAGTAGACTATTTGTATCTACAATTACTTAACACACCGCCTATAAAAGAGCCATTTGGCAGAAAAACATCACTTTACATGGTTGTAACAAACTTTCAAAGTTAGTGCCAAGATACTTTGTTTGGTTGGGCAGAAAACATGTGAAACTGAAAATGGTTCTTTATTAGAAGAGTTAGAGAGAAAAGGAAGAACAGAAGCGGAGGGGAGGGCGGGGGATGAAAGAGAAGAGAGGGTAAAAGGGAAGAAATAGAGCAGAAAATGTAGGCATTCTATTCTACAAAAAGAAAATGTTTATTTAGTTTCCACTTTGGGGAAAACTATCTGCCCCTCTACAAAAGCAGACAGGAAAATGGGAATTCCGATTTTTTTTTTTTTTTTTTTTCACAGTCTATGTATTATCTAGAGGGGTACATTAATTTCTGATCTACAAACTAGAAGGCATCTCTTAAAGCACAATAACCTACTTTTCGCTCAATGACCATATCAAACTTTCAAATTAAAATTACAAGAATGAAAACACCCAACTCATATACATCCCCAAACATGATGAACAGATTCTTCTTTTCCCATAAATAAAACCCTTTCTCTGCTTTTTCACACCAAACTGAACTTGCAACACATAAGCTAGTCCAGAAGCACATGTATAGTGTGGCTACATATGAAGTTTAGAGGTCTAATAACCAAAGTCAAAGGTATCTTGTGGGTTTTGAAAACCAAGAAGGACAAGACAGTATACCAACATGGGAAAAAGACGTGTCATATTTACACAACAATTAGCAACATTAACTAGAGAAACATGAGAAGAGTTTTCTACAATCAAGTTCATCCCCTCTTGTCGTACTCCATATGAAAATGCCAAAAAGGCATTGAGAGGAAATTCTCTCAAAAGATTAGTAGGTACACTAATTCTTACAATGCAAGGATTTTAGAAGGCTCTAAGACACCAATGCATATAAGCAACATTTGTCAATAAGGTTCTACCATTACTAGTTCGAAAGAACAAAATTTTCCTTTTTTTTTTCATGGAAAGCTTTGTTAGAGAGGACTTTAAGTCCACTTTCTAAGTACTATTACTTTAAGATATTGTTTGTTTGAGATGTTTGATTGATGAAAGGAAAGATTTGATGTGCTAAAACAAAGATATAAAGTGGTGGTTTACCATTGGTGACAAGTAGTCTAAACAAACTCCTGCTTCCTAGAATGGTTGAGATTCAATCCACCAATAACAAATCCAGTAATCAAGATGCTATCCTTCTTTCCTGTGTACATTTCATTTGCATCAGTATCTGTGCACCTTTATTATATGTGTACCTTTGAATTGCACGATGTCAACTTTAAAGATCCTACAAAAATTAGCAAACTTACTTTCTCTTTCTTCTATCAATACCGCTGTTTCTTGTATCATTTTTTGCAACACCAGATCCAGGAGGGATTGCATATTGCATTGGAGATAGAGCTGGAGAGGGAGCAGATGTGGGAGGAATAGCAGGAGGAATGGATGATGGCGCAGCAGTTGAAGCTGGAAGTGCAGGAGCAGGTTCAGGAAGGGATCTTGGCAAAATGTGCTTCAGCCTATTGTTTCTGTAATTTTTCCAGAAATAAAACTGTTGTCTGTGTGCCACTTCCTGAAAATTTAAAGTATTTACAGATTAAGTAAAAGACACCTAAAACAAAAACATTTCTTCCATGAAATTCAGTGACAAACATTAGTGCATTAAGCTGCTGATAAAATCATCAATTACATCTGGAAAGAATTGTGTCTAAGTTGTGCAGCTATTGGTCCAATTCATACTGAAAATTTGGTAAATAGTAAAGGGGAAAAAGACCTTATCAAGAACGCTAGTGTAGCAGTTGATACTCTCACACCCTTTTTGTTTGTCCCATTTAGAATTTTCAGCTTGAAAAGATAGAAACTTTAATTAGGAGTCTATGATAAATACGAGTATAAGATAAAATATACGTAGGGCCTTTTTTATGAAAATATCAATGTGTAGATTTTAATTATCAACTTTGTACAATCTTTTACAATGCATATTTAAGATACTAATGCTTAAATATTTGTGCACTGAAAATTGTGCAAAAAGGAAAATGGGACAAACAAAATAGAACAGAGGGAGTAATAAATAAAGGTGATGACAACGAGCTTTATTGCACTTTTGATGAAAAAAATATAAAAAATCCCATACTAAAGTTCAGAATAAGTTGGTAACTCTATCCTTGATAAATTTTCACTAGCACTCCGTCATACTTCTAGAATAACAATGAATATAAATTTATGAAGAAAATCCTATAGATGAAGGCGAGGTTCCATTATCATAGACATTAGTATTTAATTCGCTTGCAAAATTACACAAATCCATCACCATTCCTACCATATTACCGCCCAACCTAAAAGATAGTAAAAGGTATTGTCGCAACCAACAACTAAATTGGCTAAGCAATAAGAATGTAATAATGATTTACAGGAATTTAGCATGGCATCTGAAATTGTCAAGCCCCTTCATCCCCAGTTCTTATGCAACTCTCCAAAGTCAAGGGAGTCAAACTAATAATGATTTGGGGCCAGATTCAAGCCGTTGAAAGTGGCACGATGCTCAAAGTCAAGTCTCCAAGAGCTTTGGTTTTCAAATCATTGATAAGAATCTTAACTTTTAAGTCCTCGGTTTGCGATTACTCACCCATTCCTCACTTAAAGAACTACACATTATAAGAACCAACTCTCTTCATACATCCATAATTGAGTGTCTCATGTGGATATAACATACATAATCAGCAAACATACAATTCAATGTTATACAGCTAACATCCTTAGATTGATTTTTAACATGCATTCAATAACATTTGTTACATGGAAAATTGCAGCATAGGTTTACATTAGCTTTAAGTTGAGTTTAGTATTTTGTAGTATATTTTGCAAGAAAATCCCCCCTCACCCCCAAAAGTTCTTCCAAAACGTAATCAGATACAATTTCTCAATATGTAGTTAATACAATTCTTCCAAATTTCATTTTATTAGAATGGACTTAGGGCATCACTTACTACTTAATTGAAACACATCTAAATCCTACTTTTGAGAAGACTACATGACTTATTCAAATTGCTATTGCGAGAATAACTTCTACATAACCCGATTCACAATCATCACAAATACATTGCTAATAGGACCGCGCGAGGGACATTATAACTAGTAAGCAAAATTAAAGTAAAGTAAACAAGCCCTTACTGTAGCGAACAGTAGACTTAGAGCCCACAGTAAGGCCTTGTTTACTTCAACTTATTTTAACTTCTTTCAGAAAAAACAAGTACATAATTGTTTTTGTAATGGTTAATATTATTATTATCAATAATAATATGATAGTATTAAAAATAAGTTCATCAGAAAAAATAAATTCCGATTAAATCAGATCAAATAAATTAAGATCACATCAAAAAAATAATAATTTCACATCAGATCAAATAAGTTCACATGAGATGAGATAAGTTTATATCAAATACTTATTATTGTTATTAATCAAAAATAGACAAAGTCATACAACTTACAAAAACATTGGTGGGAAACCAAGATATAATCTGGCCCAACTCCTCTAGTTATAACAAAGTCTATCCTAGTGAAGATATGGGCGACACCATGTACCCCAATGGCTTCAGTCTTCGAGAAATTCTAAATCCGCTTCATCAATATAACAACTTCCTTCTCTAATTCCCCAAGAGAAAAAAAGGAGAAAGGAATGAAACCATACCCAATCGTCCGACAACTAGCTTTATACTTAACCCGCTTACGATGAGTCGCATCAGTCACAACCCGCTGAGGTTCAAAGTTAGACAACCCAAACTGAGTCAAAGGAGAAGACCAAGTCAATACACACATCACGACCCCGTTCCCATGAATAAAGTAACACATTTGCATAGGGCCACGTTGTTCCCCTCGAAAGTCCATTCTCAACCTCCTTTGTTGCTTATATCTCACACCGATATCAAACATCAACAAGAGTATCATGGACAACATTATGGCAAAGTTTAATAACCATAATACCAGCACCAACACCGCATGATCACCAAAAATCGCCAGCAAAAACCTTAAAGCAAGCAGAGCACTGGACAAAGGGATACCCAACTAGTAACACAACGCATAGCGATAAGTCTTAGCATTCACGTCTATCTTAGCCCTGAAATATGGACCGCCCGAAGCCAAGTCAAGGTTTAATCTCCTTGTTATGACTTCCACAAAGCTGACGAGGAGATAAGGAAAATGTGGGTAGTTGGAGTAACATTTGTGAAATGTATATCATCCAATTGCTTTATAGGTTTTAGGGCAACGACCTTACTAGGTTTACTTAAAATGTCATACTCCAGAGTTCTATTAAATCATAGTAAAAGGCACGACCAGAATCAACAATCCTAGCATGTCGTAGATGCTTAGTCTGCAAGCCAGCACACTTCAAACGAGAAACGAAAAAAACATAATGTCGAACATCACTCGCGAAATAAACACCAAGCACTCCAAACGCAAAAGGTAAGGTGGCAAGTTACACTGCCCCGAATCATTATCAATACGCTCCAAGGGAGACCGAAAGGCCCATCAAATGAGAGCTAAGCCGCCTCAAAAACACAAGGACAAGTACGCAAAGCAAAGTAGAATTTTTAAATGCACGTACATACCATAAGTAACAACAACTCACACTTAGGATCCCTGAGCTTAACAACCTTATTTAAAAGCATTATGGTCTTGGTCATTCTCTACATCACAAGCTCACCACTAAAGATGGAGTCAAAACTGGCGGGACCATCAAACAATTTAACACCACACAGAGGCCGAGTAAACTTAGTTTTTTCACGTTGAGGTGTAGTCTAAAACAAAGCTCATCCTCCATACTCAACTCTAGAATCTTATTAATTGTTTATCATTGCTATTATTTGTTGTTATTTTTTTATTTATTATTGTTGTTATTTTTTATTTTTTTTAGTATTTGTTATTTTTTTTATGGATTTGATTATGGAAGATAGAACTCATTTCATACTACACCTCAACGTGGAAAACCTGAAGTTTTCTAGCTTGTGGGTGTCTTTCCACCTACATAGCTCGGCCTCTATGTGGCGTTTAATTGCTTTGTGGTCCTAACTCAAACTCCATTTTTAGTGGTAAACTTGATAAGATTGCTAAGCTTCATGATCTTAAGTGTCAGTTGTTGTTACTTAGGGTGTGTACGGGCATTTCAAAACTCTACTTTGCTTTGCGTAATTGTCCTTGTGTTTTTGAGATGGCTCAGCGCTCATTTCGGTCTCCCTTGGAGTGTATTGCAACTGACTCACGGGCGATTGGTAGTGCAACTTGCCACCTTACCTTTTGCGTTTGGAGTGTTTGGTGTTTATTCCGCAAGTGATGTTCGTAATTATGCTTTTCGCTTCTCATTTGCAGTCAGCTAGCTTACAGACTAGCATCTACGGCATGCTGGTATTGTTGGTTCTAGTCATGTCTTTGACTATGCGCTGAGTATATTTAATAGAACAATGGAGTCTAGCATTTAAAGTAATCCCGATGAGGTCGCTGTCCCAAAACTTATGAAGAAATTGACAGATTTATACTCCTCAAAGGTTACTACATCTGCATAATCCACATTTTCTTTATCTCCTAGTCAACTTTGTGGAAGTCACAACAAGGAGAACACAACTCGGCTTGGCTTCGGGCGGTCCCTTTTTTCGGGGATAGGATAGACAATGAATGCTAAGACTTATCACTGTATGTGGTGTTACCAGTTTGGTGTTCCTTTGTTTTTTATTTCGAAGTCGTGCTCTGCTTACTCTAGGGTTTTTGCTGGGGATATTTGTGGTCATCATGCGGTGTCTTGTGCTGGTATAATGGGTAATAAATATCGCCATGATGTTGTCCAAGATACCCTTGTTGATGTTTGCTATCGGTGTGAGATATAAGCAAGAAAGGAGGTAAACATTGCACTTTCGGCGGGGGGGGGGGGGGGGGGGAACAACGTGGCTCCAGCAAATGTGTTACTTTATTCTTGGGAACGGGGTCGTAATGTGTGTGTTGACTTAATAGGGTCTTCTCCTTTGACTCACTTTGGGTTGTCCGACTTTATTCCTCAACGGGTTGTGACTGATGCGGCTTGTTGTAAGCAAGCAAGTATGAAGATAAAGTTAATTGTTGGACGATTGGGTATGGTTTCATTCCTTTCTCCTTTTAGAGAAGAGGTTTGTTGCATTGCTAAAGAGGGTTCAGAAGTTCTTGAAGAGTTAAGACATTGGGGCACGTGCTGCCCATACCTTCACTAAGATAGGTTTTTCTATAAATAGAGGAGTGAGGCCTAGATTGCATCTCAACTTCACTATATTTTTATAAGTTATATGACATTGTCTGTAATAATAAGTATTTATTATCTTTTCTGATTTGATATGAACTTATTGTAATTTAATTTGATTATCTGAATTTTATTTTTTTTGATCAACTTATTTTATTTTCTGATCTGAACTTATTTATTATGATCTCATGTGAACTTATTTTTTCTGAAATAAGTAAAAATAAGTTGAACTACAAGTCTCAAGACATTACATTAAGTGGTTTTTCTTTTAATTTGTATTTTATGGATTTTTTTAAAAAAATATTTTCTAGATTTATATTTTTGCTGAATTATTTTTCACCGCATTCATGTCATAACCTTTTTTGGAAATTTTGATTTTGTCGTACCCGTACCCGAATTCGTACACATTTTTGTCCCCGTATCCATTTATGTGCAACTTAGCCCATTTCAACCACCATAACTACCAACCCACTTAGCACTTTAGCACCACCCACACCACACAATCCTTTTCTCATTTTCATCTCTAATTTGATCTAAACTTTACGGAGCTTCATTCATCGACACAAATCACGAGGGAAGAGTAGGTGCACAGTTGTTGTTGGCTAGGCGTGAGAATTCTGCGAGCTAGGAGTGCCGCAATTTGGGCGTTAATTGTTGTTTTGCTACTGTGTAGTTGCTTGGAGAGGTAGAGATGCGGTTGTTTTGGTGTTGCGTGGGTCGGGTGAAGGCAAAATTGAAGGATGTAGGCAATGTTGTTGGCATTGTTGATGCGTGAGATAGTGAGGGAAGAGCTGATAACATTAGTGGTCAATTAGTCATGGTGGTGAGAGGGTTGTGACTTTGTGAGGGGATGAGAGAGATTAAGAATAAAAAATAAAAATTAACCTATTAAACATGTTGTAAGTCAAAAGGCATGTTTTAAGAAAATTAATATCAACAGTGGGATCATTTCCATATTATTCAAAGGTGGGATGGTTTTGAGCAAGTCAGTGAAAGGTGGATTATTAATTTCAATGATTCCTTTATTTTTAAGGATTTTAGAATACTAAAATGAGTAAAATCAAATTATTATGGTGGTTTCTCTTTCTCTCTCTTTATAATTATTCCTTTCATATGTTGTAGGGTTAATCTTTGTCTCTCTTTCCTTCTACCCGGCCTACAGCTAGTTTAACAATGAAAAAAAAATGACAATTTTTGTAGAAGAGAAAAAACTCAAAGGAGACACTCATTTGTAGATGGAAGGAGTGTAACAGAGAAAAAGTCAAAAACTTGGAATTCTATTCACATTACTGTGATAAGCCTATTTACAGACAATTAGTCAAAATGCCATATAGATAGATCACAATCAGTAACTCACATCCTAAGCTTGTGAGGTTTTAACATCTCAACTTTCATCTCAAAACATGAGGGAGGGAAAAGCTGGGCAAAAGGGCATTCCAGCATCATCATTCGCAATAGCAATCAAATTGTGACAAAAAATTTGGAACCTATATGAAAATGAAGATGTATTCATTTAACACATGTTCTTTGCAGTTTGTACAATCTTCCAAGTACATTAGTCAGATTTCTGCTTTCTTCAACCGAGTTATAACACCATTTATGATACAGCTAGAGTCTTACTTTGAAAATTATCAGCACTTTGTTCTTTTCACCTAAATTTACCTTATCTCAAGTTTATTAAAACTGATTTGAACTAAATCATCAAATCTAAACTTAACAGAACTTTAGCACCTTATGATCAGTAATAAACTTGGCATCCCTTATCTAGAGCTTATGACCCTTATACCGAATTATTGATCCTTAACTAAACTTATTTTCTTGTAAGTTGCCCTTTTTAGGTGAACAAATATGAGCTCCATTAAATTTTCTATTGTGAATTTGTGACTACAGAGTAGAACATGTACCTAGAAGTATATAACCCACATAACAGAAATGGTAGATGGAAGCCCATAGACAAATTGACTCAAACCATGCTATTTTCCCCAATTCAATGTGTAACATTGTATTCCTCTAACCTATAAAAACAGAATAATTGATGGAACACGCAACATATAATAGGAGTGTAGGACAAAAGTCTTTGCGTTAAAAGGTAGGCAAACACTAAACAATATCAGTTCAACAAATATTCATTCCTTTATTTTCATTACCAGCATTTAAATGCATCATCAAGACAAACAAGAAAGATAACAAAACGTACCTTGCTCCCCGGATGAGCCATAGCATTGCGGAAGTTAGCATTTTGTAAAAGTTCGAGGAAGTACAAGCAGTGCGGATACCTGAATTTGACAAGGTCATGTTAGACAAGCAAGTAAGAAAACAAAGTTTCCCATTACAAAATCATCAAATTGGCAAACTATACATGTTTCAGACTTTCAGGTAATCAACCATCTAAGTGGTTAAATAATGCTTACATTATAAATTTTAAATACTCTGGGTGCTGCCAATACTGAAGGTATTTCAGATAACCAATGAAAGCTTCATCTTCAAAGTAGCGATTCTGAGCCAAATCTGCACATGTAAAAATACTTTTCAACTAATTAAACAGTTCATAGCACAACTCCAGTCTCCAGGTTTCATCTCACTAGATATAACTAACATAAGATGTGACATACAATGGATGTAAGTTGGATTTGCAAGACACTGAACAAATTCCAATTCAAGCAAAAAGCGTTGGCGCCCATCATCTGGATCCTTATAGACATCTTTTGGCCTGAAAATACGCATCCATAATGCAAAACATGGTCAGGACGAGCAAAGGCAGTAGAAAAGAGCCAAAAGGGATTTGAGTAGAAAAATAAGGTAAGAAATTTTACGAGGAAGGCGACTTAGCCTTGTCATCAGCATCATCTAAGGAAGCCATAGTTAACGACGATAACAATGCCTAATTTGGCTTGTCTGCAATCACAAAAAGGGTTCAAGTCACATAAATGTTACATAGTCAGGCCCGTCCCTGAGGCAGGACAGGAGGGAAAAGAGCTCTGATTTCATAGTTAAATCCTAACATTAAAGTGTTGTGCAATACATTAGCAACCAAATTTTAGGGATATTTGATTCAATTATCGATCTCATAATTTTAGGGATATTTGATATCATGATAACAAATACAAACAACTTACCTCAGAATGGGGGATACAAGAACTAGATTCACGCCAACTGCGCTTCAATGGAGAACGTTGAGTGCGCTTCAATGGATATCTCACTAATCTGACAGAGACCAATTCTATGGATCCCTATGACCCGTCACAGTCATTAAAGGGATAGATCCGTCTAATAAATAAAATGGCTGAATCTTTATACGATCGTCTAATTATGGGCAGCGCGCCATCGTAGGTCTTTTAAGGGTTTAGAGTTTAGAGTAAACCTGTTTTAAAAAGTACATAATATTAGTTTTTTTTTTTTTTGGAGACAGAGTATTAGCTTAAATTTACACTTCCTTTTCCCAAATATTATCTTCACACACCAAAGCTTGTATAATTTGTCTCGTAAAAAAAAAAAAAAAAAAAAAACTTGTATTAATAAGTTTTTTTTTTTTTTTTTTTTTTTTAAATTTTGAAAACGACTGAAATTACATTAACTAAACAAAGTTTACAACAAACGAAAGAAAAGTATGGTAACATAAGTCAATCACAATTTATCACGTGTTTAATGTAATTAGGATGAGTTTTCCTCAAAAAAAAAAAAAATGGGGTTAGGATGACTCTTTTGTCATGGCCATTATGGCAAACTAATAGTGTCGTGTGAAGTGTGAACTATGCAATTATATAGGTAGTGTTACCTTTGCGGTTTTAACATCAGCTGACTGTCACCTACATTTTATTATAAATGCAGTTGCAGACTAGCAAGTGTAGAATTCACTTAGTTAATTGTATGAGTTGGTTAGTGTTCTGTGTAAAACGGAAATTGTTAGTGAATAACTTTGGAAGCGACAGCTTTAACACTTTTTTTTTAAACAAAAAAAACCATCTAGATCAACCGAAGAAATTTCCAAAATGCGAGGAGAGATTACATCACTCCACACCCGTTGGCCAAACTCCCATGGTTGAAAGTGGGTCAATTTGTGTATTACATTATTACCCTTGCTTTACAACAGACCATGAAACACTAGTAAAATTAAAAGAAAAAAAAATCTAGAATATCCTTTATAATCAGATAAAATGAACTAAGGCCATACAAACGCTTCCTCATTGCCTCAATCACCACCAGATTATCACTCTTGATCTCAATGCAACTCATACCTTTGTATCTCGCAATCTTCATGTCCTAAAATACCGCTTTCACATCTGCAATCTTAGTCTCTCATTTTTCACTCCACTACACCGTAGCTCCCCAAAGCACCACCTCCTCACTATTTCTGCAGACTGCACCCAGCCCCGTCCCCACCTCCCCCAAAACACCAGCATCAACAATAATTTTAACCACATCAAATGCTGGAGGAGACCCGCCCACAAATACACTCTTTCCACCCATCAATTCCCCTTGTTATTCAACTTTCCCACCTCACGCCCCTTCGTATTAATCTTCAAAGCATAGGCAACAATTTGTTCAACATTCAGATTTTCACCCTCAATCATTCATTTTTTCCTTGCGTCCCACATGGCCCAACACATGGTAATTAAACTCACCATATCCTCCCCAAAATTACCAGAACAGTACTCCCACCAATCACCCATACTACAAAGCGAGTGAGACAAAACCATAGAATAATTGTACTTACTCCAAATTGCTTGGGCTAAACTACAATCTTGATGCATGCATGACATATTCTTCTTCTCTCTAGCAAACACCACAAGCTAGTAGCCAAGGCACAAACTAGCTACAAAAGAAATTAGCTTTAAAATCTCATATAGCCTAAAAAAGCTAATTTGCTAATTAGCTTACTATTGGAGTTGATCTAGTACTACATCGATTCCTTTAATTGGATACATTTTAACTTTACACCCTAGTGTCCCAACCAGTCCAACGAACACCCACCCAAACCTTAACTCTAACTCTCAAACCCCACTTATGTGGCGAACTCCCAACTAAAGCCTAACCCTTACTCTCAAACCACACTTATGCGGCGAACTCCCGCCTAGCCCCAACCTAGCTGATCGATCGAACCCACACAACTCCCACCCACCCTAGTCGGCACAAACCTATGACCACCCAGCCCTCCACACCAAACCCGACACCTAGTCTTTTAAAAAATTATTTATTATAATTAAAATTAAAATTAATTTTTGGTATAAGTTAATATTAAGCTATATTTTGTTTTTAATTAAGACAATTCTTATTTAAATGAGAGTTCACTATAGTATAAGTCAAATGATGACTTGTTTGACCGATCACAAGTAAAATCTAGTACTTAAATTATTTATGGAATTTAGACATCAATGTTAGACTTATTTTTTAATTTATTAAAGTTGAATTAATATTGGAAGATCACCAAAACTTCGACTTATTGTGGTTATTTTTTTCATTATTTTACTGTATTATATTAGACTTTCCTTTTACTTATCATATGTATATGCACTTATATTCTACACTAATATTTTCCATATGAAAATGACAAAAAAGGCAAAAAAAAAAAAAAAAAAAGGGAAATTCTCTTTGGTAAACTCTAAGTTTTTAATTTTCTAAGTGGTAAACATTCTTAAAATTTATTATCAATGGTAAACCTAAATTTTTGATTACCATTAATAAGTGTTATTTTAATAAAAATCCTTAACTATAGTTAATTTTTTTATTTTTTAATAATTAAAATATTATTAAAATATATTTCAAAAAAAAAAAAAAAAGAAACCTTTCCCCACCCAACTTAGTCACCAGCACAGCCTGCGTCGCCCATCCACTTCCCCCCACCAACGCCGGCGCCACCATCCACTTTCCCCCCACCAACGCCGACGCCGCCCAGATCCACCTTCGCCGGTGCGTCGGCCATGGATCCCCCACCTCCACCTCCTCTCTTTCTCTCAATCTCGATCCCCTACGGCCCACCTGCTGCTGCTCCTCTCTTTCTCTTTCACCGCCTCACTACCGACCACGGCCCCACCCCAAACCACCCCGAAAACCAGCGAACCCCCCCGTCGACCCTCTTCCCTAGTTCGCAATCCCTTAAAACCACCCCAAAACACCAAGAAATACCCAAACCCGTTTAGGGTTTCGAAACCAAACCCAAACGGGTTTCGAAACCAAACCCAAACAGGTTTCGATTTTTGGTGGTTTTGGGTGGGTTTCTGGTGGTTAAAACCCAAATTCGACCCTTTCCCACCCTCAAAAAGCTAGGCGACAAGTGCAGCAGGTGGTGGGTTGTGGGTTTGAAGGTGCTGTGATTAATTGAGGTTGATGGTGGTCGGAGATGCGAGGTCACGGAGGTGGTCGATGGTGTTAATTGGTGGTGTGTTGTGAGAAGGTGGTGCGGTGGCTTTGGTTGTGGCCGGCGCCGAGGAAAGGGGGATCGAGGCTGCCTGGTGCCGAAGGGTTTGGGCGTGGGTGGTGGCTGGTGGTTGGCTGACTGTGGTCGTGGCTGGGGGAGAGTGGTGGGTGGGTTTTTTGATTTTTTGTAATTTTTTTTTTTTGTAAATGGTTATTTTAAAAGCTAACCATGGTTAAGGAATTAATTAATTATATCATTAGTGTTACCAATGAATTTTTAAAGATAACTAGGGTTTACCATTGATAATAAATTTTAAGAATGTTTACCACTTAGAAAATTAAAAACTTAGAGTTCACCAAAGAGAATTTCCCAAAAAAAAAAAAAAAAATGGTGCGTTATCAAACCAAGAACGAATTTTTTTAGTGTGTCATTAAGTATATATTTATTGAAATATATACTTATGGATTATTGATTAGTTATTATTTATTGATGATTACTAGTTATTTATTTAAGTAAATTATAAAAATATAATATTTAATTATAAATTTTTCTAACGGATAAATCACAAAAGAAGGTCAAAAGAGAAGTGTGAATAGTGAAAATGTCCAAATAATGCAATTAAATAAAGAGAGAAAGTATTTAACAAATTATAAAATAGTTATTTATGAATTAACAAATTACATAACTATTTATGCCTAATCTGGCTTTGTCTGCAACATAAAAAGGGTTTAAGTCACATAAGCTAATGCAACATAGTAATAGCTCAATTACTCTTTAATTTCCATTACCAAATCTTGTGAATTTTCAAAATGCATGATCAGATTCACAATTTTAAAAATAATAACTAGAAAATTTATTCTAGCATAAAAAAAAGCCAATTGACATTTGATTAAAATTGAATTTGCAAATTCTGGAATTAACAATGAAATATAGAAAACAAATAAAAAAAATACAGTTAAAAACATAACACTACGATTTTCATTGTAAAAAAAAAAAAACCAAAACCCTAATTGTAAATTACTTTAAATAGATTGTAACATTTAACTAAAATTAAAATTTATTAGGAATAAAAAACAAATTATAATTTTTGCAGAATTACATAACAAACAAAATACCAGGTAATTAGTCGTTGAGCGCTGTGAGCGTGTTATTTAGGGATCACTGTTCATACCTAAATTGCTTAGCTCGTTAATCCATTAATAGAGGAAATAAACAGATTTGAATACCAAGAATTAGATAGAAATAGGAGAGAAAAGCAAGATAGTGAAAGTTAATTATTGAAAATTGGAAATCAAGTTAGACAAAGGAAGAAACATATAGCTGTTAGCTTTTGAGAAGGTTTAGGCTAAATAAAACAGAGAAAATACATTTGTATCTGTATGTATCGTGTATGCGCTCCGTACTTCGGTTTATTCTCGATGAGTAATGGGCACGATGGCACAATATAAACGGGGGCTCATTTGGTTTTAAAAAATTTGTTGAAAACCTCCTTATATACATACATACATACATACATACATACATATATACATATATACATATATATATATATATATATATATATATATATATATATATATATATATATATATATATATTTGTGACAGAAAACGTAAGTAATATAATTAAGTAGTAGCTGGGCTTAAATCAGCCATTACAGCCTTATGAATCTCATGAGGATAATCTTCCAGCCATACTCTAAGGCTACTAAAATTACCACTGATCTTAGCAAAGATATGAACAGGCCTATTTCCTTCTCTTTTCACAAAAGCAAAAGCACAAGTTTGGCAGGAGCGAACAAGCTGTAGAATATCTTTCACCACCATCCCAAAAGCCGTCGAATCAATGTTGCCTTTCTTCAAACTATGAAAAAGCTTGAGATTATCCGTCTCCAAGCACAGCCTATCAACACCCGATTCCATGACAATCTTCATAGCATGTCTCAACGCCATAGCCTCAGCCACGTCAATCGCAAATTTGCCTCCAACTTGCAGACTTGTAGCAACAACAACATCCCCTATTGCATCCCTCATCACACCCCCAAAACCCACATGGTTTGTATTAAAGATGGCTGCATCAGAATTTACCTTAATGGTACCAAGTAAGGGAGTACTCCAGTGGCTTTGCAACTTCTCAGCAGTAAAACTCACACCCACATTCTCCTTTGCTTGCTTAAACTCACCCACGATCCCAATTGCTTGTGAATTACATCCGCAATGTCCTTCTTTTTTCCTTCATAAATCCAGCCATTTCTCCTCAACCAGATTCCCCAAACCACACTCCAAAATATGCTCCGCCATGATTGATCTTTGTGAACCGCCCTGACTTCACAACACCACTTCGCAAAGCTAGCTCCAATATACTTCTCAACCTCTAATCTCAAAGGGGAAGCATACCAAATCCTCCTAGCCTCATCACAGAAAGCTAGCATATGCAAGATAGTCTCTTGCATTTCCCCACACATTGGACAGACCGGATCAACAGTCATACCCCTGCTAAGCAAAGTAACACAAGCAGCAACAGCGCCTTTGACCGCCCTCCACCCAAATTTTTTTTATCTTTGGTGGTATCTCAGCTTTCCAAATAATATTCCACTCAAAAATTAACCGGAACCAGGGATGTAGTAGCTTTTTCACGAGCCTGTTCCATAATGAGTAAATTATATGCACTCTTGACAGTAAAATTACCATCTTTTGAGAATTGCCATATTCACAAATCAGAGCTATCAAAAAGAGGTATCAGAATGTTACAAATTTCCAGCACTTCAAAAGGAGAAAACAGATTATTCAGAGTCTGCATATCCCACGTTCTCCCATTCCAGAGTTCACGCACAGTCGCTAATTCAGTCTCACTCTGATCCTGAGTGCTGATAACACGAAAATCAGGTATGTTAGGCACCCAAGGCTCTCTCCATATGTCGATTGAAGCACCATTACCCACAGTCTTCCTTAGCCCTTTCATTAGAATATCCCTCGCACCTAAAACGACTTCCAAGTGTAGCTTGAATTAGAGGTGATCTTAGCATCCATAAAAGATGATTTAGGGAAGTATTTCCCCTTTAAAACTTTCGTCATTAAAGAATCATCTTTTGTGAGAATATGCCAAGCTTGCTTCGCTAAGAGAGCTCTATTGAAATTCCTCATGTTCCGAAAACAAAAGCCTCCCTGCTTTTTCGGAATGTACAATTTATCCCAAGCTACCCAGTTCATCTTTCTCTCATCCCCTTTTTGGCTCCAAAAAAAATTCCAACACAAATTTTCAACCTCGTTTAAGATGCTCATCGGAATAGAGAAGCATTGCATTGCATAAGTGGGAATTGCTTGAGCTATGGACTTGATCAAAACCTCTCGACCCGCTTGGGATAAATATTTTTCTTTCCACCCCTTGAGTTTCTTCCAAATTCTATCTTGAATATTTTGGAAAACCTGTTTTTTAGAGCTACCAAGATAAGTTGGAAGCCCTATATATTTGTCATGTCCTTCGACAGCCTTAAAAGATAACTTCATCTGAAGAATGTTTTTCCGTTCTTGCTCTATGTTTCGGTTAAATGACACCTCAGATTTATCCATATTCAGTTTCTGACCAGAAGTTCTGACCAGAAGCGACTTCATAAGTGGAAAGAATACTAAGCACATTATCCACCTCCTCCTCATTAGCTCGTACAAATAACAGACTATCATCCGCAAAGAAAAGATGGGATATCAGACCAACATTCCGACCAATTTTGACACCATGAATGAGACGTCTATTTTCTGCATCCCTAAGTAAGGCCGACAAACCTTCCGTACACATAATAAATAGAAAAGGAGAAAGCGGATCTCCTTGTCTAAGTCCTCAACTCGGCTTAAAAGGTCTCGAAGGCTGCCCATTTACTAGTACCTCAAAAGAAGCAGTACTTACACATTGCATAATCAGTCTCACAAAAATATCTGGCAATCCCAATTTTTTCATCATATTCTCCAAAAAGCTCCACTCAACCCGATCATAAGCTTTGCTCATATCCAATTTAAGTCCCAAGTAGCCTTTCTTCCCTGTTTTCTTCTTTCTGAGATAATGGAAGCATTCATATGTAACTAAAACATTGTCCGTGATTAGTCTACTCGGGACAAAACCACTTTGCGATTCATGAATCATATAAGGAAGAACTACTTTCAATCTATTAGCAAGCACCTTGGTGACGATTTTGTAAATTACATTACACAAACTAATCGGCCTATAATAGACAGAAGATTCACAATTTTTTTTTCGGGATTAACACAATATGAGTCCGATTAATAGAACCTATGTCACCATTATTATTGAGAATATCAAGTACTTTCCCAACAATTTTTTGAGAAACCTCAATACAATTTTTTTTTTTATTATTTTATTTTTTTTAAGATTATACCTTAATTAAATTTATTTTTTTTGTGAGTTTTACCTTATGCCGGATAACCCTATTTTCCGACATGGACTACCACATCCCCACTTACAAAACCGCCTTTTCACGACATTGACCAACCTAATTACATTCCTTTCATGGCAGTCACCCCTCCCTCTTCCCCATGTTGAAAAAGAGTGTAATGCAAACGGTGCTCAATTGCTTTAGTTTGAGCCTAAGACGTAGTCAAGCCCTCATCGCCGCATCTAATGTAATACCCCGTATTTTTATACATATTTAATTTAAAATAAGTATTTTGTGAAGTATTTAAATAATTTGAAATGTTTTAGTTATGGTATTTTAATTATTTATTTTAATAAGTTTGGAAATATTTTATAAAAGGAAAGTTTATTTAATTAATTATTTTATTTAAGTTGGGGTTTAATTTAAGAAAGTTTTATTTTAGTAAAGTTTTATTATGAAAGGGATTAGGAAAGATTAAAAAGGGAAGTTTTAGGAAGAAGTGTTTCTAGAGAAGGGGTATAAATATTCAACATTTGGGGCAAATCAAACTTTGCCCAGAGTGGAGAAAACCCAAGGTAAACTTTCTCTCTCTTCTCCTTTATTTTCTTTTCTTTTTCTTTCTTTTTCCCCTTCCCCTTTCACCATGGCCGGCCGGCTCCACTACCAAGCACCACCGGCCGCCACCACAGCCACCGGCACAAGCACCAGCAGCCGCAGCGACACCGGCGGGGCGCGGCAGCAGCCCAGCCGTGCCGTGGTGGCTGCTGCTTGCGGTTTTTTTTCGAAAAAAAAAATTAATCTTTGTTTTAAATTTTGATTAAATCCTAGATCTAATTATTAAATATGGGTTTTGTGATTAATAGTATGATGTTTGATTATAAGTAGTATGTAATTTAATTTTCAGATTTTAATTCTAATTAAAAAGCCCCAATTTTGAAACCCTAGATTCATAAATTAGTAATTATTGAAGGATTATGATTTAGGATGGTTTAAACCTTTGATTTAAGTGTTTTAAAGCCTAGTTATAGGAAGTTTTCATTAATATATAATGCTGGAATTTTTGGTAGTACATTAAAATCAAGTTTCTTTAAGGAATTTTAATTACCCAATAATTGGGATTAAAGTATGATGTTTTAAATATAATTTTAGCTTATTTTAATTAAATTATGAGGGGTTTAATAATAGTATATATTGCTGAAAATTTGCGTAGAGAGGATTTTAATACTCTTCTATTATTTTAAATTATAGGAGACTTTGAAGTGAGTGATTTTTATTAGTCGTGGTGATATTAAGATTGTGTTCAAGGTACGTTCGCGTACTTAGCATATTTTTGATGATGTAGTAGCATGCTAAATGTGATTAATTGATTACAAGTAGTATCATGCTAGATTTGGAATGTAAATTGTGATTTGGTTGTTATTGGTGATTGAATTATGATGCATGATTTATTTGTGATGGATTAATGGTTGGAAAATAATAGTTTGGAATGTTGAATATAAACCACACTTTTATTTATGACATGATAGGAAGCATGTTTAATTAAAGTAAATGTTTAATTTGGATTGGAATATTAAAAGGGAATTTTATTATGGTTCATATAACTTTTATTGATGCTTTAAGCTCGAGAAAGGAGCTAAGTAAGTGTCTATGTACACGAGGAATAAATTGTATGTTGGTGCCTTAGTGCACTTAAGGTGTATTTAACACCAAGGGTTAGGATTTTTGGCGCATTAAGCGTCTAAGGTGTCTTTGACACCGAGATAGATTTAAAAAGGGTTCAACATTAAATATTTTGTGGTCACTAATTATTCAATAATTAAATTAAAGTGTTTAATTGTTTGAATAATCATGATGTTTGGTGTTGCTATGAATTGAGAGTCATCACCAAGTTTAATAAATTGTAAAGAACGTAAAGTGAAAGAGATTACGCACCAAAACTCTTGGAACGTATATACCTTGAGTATGAACATATGGGGGGAGTTATGGGGTTTTATATTTAACCATAACTTCTACTGGAGTACAGGACGCTGTACATTCCTTTTATTATTATGCGCAGGAATTCCGCCACTTACGAGTGGTTCTTTTATACTGGCACGGTTAGCTCCCGTGTTAGTACCCCTTTATTGGGGTAGGTTAGGGGGGAAACCCATTCGATGCGTAATCAAAGCTAAATAAATTATTTAGTTACTTAGTTGAAAAGTTTTGTTGAATGTTGTGTGCTTGAAAAACAGGTGCAACAAGGTAAGTTGTGTGTTGATAGGTAAATGCATGTTAGTGTGTTTAAATAAGCTTATGTACTCAGCTTTGCTGATTGTGTGTTTATGTATTTGTTGGCCTTGTCTTTACCTTGGCCCTATGATGACCCATTTTTAATGGAGAGTAGTGGAAACAAGTAGAGAGAAGCTTTTTAGGTGATGAAGCATATTCATGATGGACATGAGTGAAGAGCGAATCATGCTAGTTTTCATAAGTTTATGATGTGTTATTGCTTTATTTATATTATGATATTTCTATTGCGAGACTAACGTAAAAGTTTCAAGTTGAATTAATTTGGTTAAGGGCCTACAATGGTTCCAAGTTGTAGGTTTGACTTTATTTTTACTTTGGTTTGACTTTACTATCGTGAGTTGACTTTTAAGTTGAGTCGTTTTAAAATATTTTAAAGGCGAGTCTTCCGCTGTGTGTCTATGATAGCTGCCTTAGGCGTTTTCACGGTGGCGGTAATATCTTAGATGTTCCTATTTAAAGTTTAAACAGGGCAAAGCAGGTATTTTAAAAGAAAGGAATTTCTAGGGTGTTACATCTAAGTCCAAGATCGAAGTTTCCTGCGAGCACGGGGTTCAGCCGCGGGTTTCCCTGCGGGCTGGAAGTAGCATCGGCCCTTGGTGGCCGAGCGTGGGTTTCACCCGCGGGATTGGGCTGCGGGCGCGGGTTTTAGCGGGAAATGCAAGTCGGTTTATACGACTTGTTTTCTTTTATTTTTAATTTTCCTTCTTTATTCTTTCTCACCCTCACAACTATAAATACCTTTGAGCCTATTATTTTTCATAACATACGAAAATAAAAGAGTATTGTGAAACCCTAAACACAATAAACACAAAGACAATTCCTATATATAGAGATCTGAGCAGTTCTTAAAGTAGTTCCAACCTTTCAATCGGGGTACGGAGTTGGAAGGTAGCTGTGTTACCCTTGGGGAGCATTCGTCACTGAGAGCCTCGTACCGGTGGTGGCGATATACGCTTCTAGGGCAGCCGTAAAACGCTGTAATACCCCGTATTTTTGAAACGTATTTTCTAGTTAATTAATTAATTATTATTCTCTTAAAAAGGGTATTTTAGTAATTTATTTTACTATTTGAATTTTGAAGCCAAAATGATATTTGAATTTTGGCGCCAAAAGTGTTTTAAAACTCAATTATTATTTTGGATTTTGGATAAGATTTATTATTCATTTATTTTATTTTAAAAACCGGATTATTTATATATATTTCAGATATTTTAACTAAGCAAAAAAATTATATTTTAATTATTTTATTAGGAGGTCCGAATTTCCTAAATTTTTAGGAGGTCCGAATTTCCTTAAAATCTAGCAAATATTTTCCTAAAACTCTAAGTGGAGGTCCGAAAATGTGAGCATAGATATGTTCAATATTTTCGGCCGCCATATGCTAATTATTTTGGGTTAATTATTTTGTTAGTTTTGTATTTTAATTATCTTCTTCAAATTCCTTATTTCCTTAATTCTTATTTCCTATCTCCTAAATATTTAATCATCTTATTTTCCTACCTTATATCTTCCCTAATTATTCTCCAAGTAATCTCTTTTGCCATATTATATTTCATGATAACACACCTTCCTTAAATTAATTATTCTTAGTCACCTTAATATTAAACTTTCCATAATTTCTTTAACTCTCTTCTCCAAGTAATTTCCTTAATTATTTTTACCATAATTCTTTCTACATTCTCCTACCATAATTCTTTTATTCATGAGCCTATAAATACCCCCTCATACCTCTCATATTCTTCACACCAAAACTCAATTATCTTCTTCTCTCTTCTTCTTCTTTTCCCTAAACCTTTTCATACTTTTCTTCTCCTCTTTTTACACAAATCAGCCCGTATACCTTTGAAGCCACTTTTCGGGCACTTCAGTTTTTGGAGTATTAATGTTTCACGAAAGATTGTTCCTCTCAAAAAATCCTTGAGGTTAGGCTCAAGAATCACCCAATTCGGAGTTATATTAAAGGAGTTATGTCCTCTACAAGTTCTGCCTATTCTTACCAACGAAAATTCAATTCTCTTTAATCCTATTCCTTTATTTTCTTCATGGCTAGTTTTCTAAAATACAAATACCTATTTCAAAGCTATAATTTTATATTAAAGTATTATTTTAAAAGAGTTTTATAGTCCATGCACATTAGATTTGAGTTTATGTTGTGATAACCTTATGGTTATGTTATTTGCAAGGTATATTCGTGATTAAACTTTAAAAGTGCGAAGTGTTGATTGATATTCAGAATCCAGGTACGTTTAAGTGGCTGGATACCTTTGTAAGTGATTGGTTTGAATAACGTGTTTTGTATGATTTTATGATGATTGAATTAAATTGATTTGAATTATGATTTATGAAATAAATTATATTTGGAGGTATTGATTTTAATATTTGTTTTAATAAAAGTATTTTGAATGATTGATATTTAAATCATGTTTTGAATGGTTTGAATTACTTATCATGTTTAAATAAACGAATTGATTTTAAAAGGTTTGTTGAATTAAATAAAAGGTTTTTCAAGGAAGAGTTATTGATTTTGAAAAGTTTTTAACATGAGATTTTATTCTCAAGTATTTATTTAAAAGGTTTGATTTTGAAAGCATGTGGAATTAATTAAAAATGAGTTTGAATTATATTGGAATTATTGAATATTAAAAGGATTTATTGAATCATTGAATTGTACGATAAGTGCAAGATAATGTAAACTCAATTTATTTGCAAACATGCCTTTAAAACCAATTCCAATAATTATTCCAATTAATTCCAACACATCATTTCAAAACCAATTCCAATAATTCAATATTCAAAATAATTAATAAAATCAATTCCTTTAATAATCCAAATTCCTTTAAATCCAATTCCTCACCCAAATGTGCACACCACCTAAGCTAGTCTCCTTATATTACAAGGCTATTCTTGAGGAAAAACCGGTCATACAAAGTCCAAGGCCTTATCAAACCAAATCCGTATAGTGGGATTACCAACATGCTTGTAAAGATTTAATAATAATAGCATACTTTGCTAATCCGTATTTCTTATTTGTTTTGGTTCGCCCTGTTTACCGTAATGGTAAGCAGTGTTGACTATTTTCATGTGGAGTCATGAATGAGCATATGAGAGTCCCGAGATTTGCTTCACCTAGTTTAGGAATGTTGGTCTTGTCTTTATTTGAGTACTCATAACAATGTTACTATTTTTATAAGCATTAATAAAAGAAAGTTGAGTTTCCGCTGAAGTTTTGTTATTGAGTTAAGCATTTTGAGTAGCCTTGCGTAATCACGCGGCGGTAATACGCCCAAGTCTATCTCTACGGTATAATTATCCGTATTATACTAGTATTTCCGTAGAGGGAGATTTGGGGGTGTTTTACAAATGCATCATAGCTTATATGAAATCTAGAATGGAGTATTGTATTTTTGCCCTAATTTCTCTATTAATTTCTTGGTTACAACATCATATTCCAAACACCCTAAAACCCCCACTCCTTTCACGGCAACCTCTCAAATAGCCCCAACACCCCTTTCTTATCCCCTCCACTATCGGCGCTAACGCCTAGGCCTCCCCAACAACGCCCTTAAATCCTAAATCCAAACCCGAACCACTCTAAATCGTAACAAAGGAAAGGGAAGAGTTGGTTTTGGGGTGGCAGGAAATGAGGGTTGTTGGCTTTGAGGGTGGGGGCCGATTACGTGGGGTGGGGGCAAGGAGGGGGCGGTTTCGCGGGTGAGGCTAAAGAGGGGGTGGTTTTGTGGGTGAGGCTGAGGTAGTCAACACCTGAAAATTGGGTCAAACCTCTTTTTTTGATACAAAGGTATGACTTCGCAAAAAAAAAATTGATTAAGGTATGATCTCACAATAAATATATATATATATAAGGAGATTTCTCACAAAAAAAATGTTTTTTTAAAGAGGTTTAATATACCCTTAGCACAAAACACTTACGTATTAAATATTGCTTGATTAATTATATGATGTTTCACTTATTTAGGCCTCTCTAAAAATTAACTTCCTTCATTTTATGGGAAGTGAAATTTTTGCTCCCATAAATTTGTCAATCAAACACCACAAAAAAAGTTTCAATTCTTTATTCAAATGAATTTCAACTTCCTATGTATGTTTTTGTCAACCAAACGACCTCTAAAAATGGTGTTGGAGGATTCAAATATATAACCTATGGACACTATCTTTAGCCTTAACTACTAAGTCAAAACCTCATTGGTACGAAAATGTGTTAAGTATGTATTGGTATCAATAAAGTTTGTATCAAATACTCCCTTCGTTTCATATTAATAGTCCTATTGTGACTTTTTATAGTCAAATTTTAAAAATTTTGGCCGAAAACTCACAATAATATACATCATATACAAAAAAAAAAAAAAAAAAAAAAAAAAAAAAAAAAAAAAAAACATATATAGTCATGTGAGATATTTTTAAATTCGTCTCAATGAATAGTTTTATAATACTCCGTATCAAATTTTTGTTAATATATAGTTAAACATATTGATGGTCAAAGATACATATAAAAGATAGTACAAAATCAAAGTGAGACGATCAATTTGAAATTGAGCGAAGGAGTATGTATACGATAATTTTTTATTAATTAGTTCGTGTTGTTTTTACGTCAACTATTACACGTTGCCTTGTTGCAATGAGTTGCATACATCAAACCTTTTTTTAGTGTTATGTTTGGTTATGGGACTCCTTTTATCTCTATTTATTTCACCATGCATTGAATTTTTTAAAGGTTGAAACTTCGAAAACATTAAATCTAGTAATGTAGGATCTTGTTATTTGACAGATGATATGGGGGGTTAATTATAAATCCCATTGCTTTCACTCTTTCGTCTTGATTGCGAGGCTATCAGACCAGTTAAGTTGATTGTGGTTGCATAACCGTGTCAATTTTCTTGTACTGTACTAAGCATGTTATGTTCCAACTGATATGCGTTCACCACATTGATGACATGAGTTGCATGAGTAATTAAAGATGACTACATTAAGAATTTAGCAGAGGCAGTTTATTACAAACACTTTAAGAAATAAATTAAAGGAACATGAACATCAGATTTTATTACATTAGCAGAAGTATCCTTCGCAGGAGTACAGCAGCAACAATAACAACAACGAAAACAACAGAAACAACGAAAAACAATAAAGCAAGAACACCCAGTGAGGTTCCCATCTATAGTGGGTTCTGGGGGTTTCCTTATTAGCTTATTAATGGGAAAATATCAGCTGATTGTTCGGCAATGTAACTGCCTCAGGCTTCACTTTATTACTGAGATAGACTTCTCAAATTATACTTTCATATCTGTTTCACTGTTGAAGGGTAATGGTCCCAGTGGTTTGGTTGCTTCTAGAAGTTCCTCCAGTGGTATCTTCGGCTTTGACTGCTCCAGTGGAATGGCACGCATTCCATAATTTTCCGGGTTTGGACAGTACTCCTGAAAATGATTCAGACATTGTTAATATGACACTATCACAGGCTTTTTTTCATGGAAGTTTATTTTTGCAGAGTTGGTTACTTACTTGATCAGCATGCATTTTCTTCACAAATGTCTTGAATAAATTGAAATTCCCCCCATCGAGTAGCTGGTTGTTCAAACGAAGATATGTCAAACCATACATCTTCAGCTTTGGTGGACCGTCTCTATTCACCCCATTTGGCCTAGCATTCAGCAGCATCTGATCATATGCATTAGGATCATATCTTGGAAGCGCATTTTCACCTGCTACCTCTACATTTTCTCTCCAGCATCCACTTAAGACCTGCAATTCAATTGAGTTAACAAAAGTGTACTATGTGAGGTAAGAACTTTCACATATTACCAGTAAATTTTATTGTGGTTCATTACGAAATTATATGAAAGAAAATAATATTGTTGTGCACTTGTGCTGTATATTTGTGTTCAAAGCAACAAAATGTTTTTATTTGAAGGTTTAAACTTGTATATGTTTCAATTGAAGATCTCATTAGTCGGTTATTTACTTGCAAGTTTCTTATGGCAGACATTCGAATGCTCTGAGTATTATTTGACATTAAGCTCAAGTCCCCACCTGTTTCACAAGCTCTTGTGGGGCGCTATCAGCATAACCAGGCTGTTCAGAGTCCTTCATCTCAAGACATGTAAAATCTAAAACACCATAGTGCCTAGAAAGCATCCTTGCTATTGGTCGATAGCCATCTCTTTCATACAAGTTGTAGTACCCTGCAGTCAGCTCAGCTGCATGACTTTCCTCGTTGTACCACCAATGTATTCCAGAAACCTGTTCATAGATCATAAGTAAAAAAATCAGTAGTTATTTGCGAAAATAAATTCTTATCCATAGTTGTTCCTATGGCTCACTTTAGCTGCTATCTTGACTTTGCAGCCGCAGAATGCTTTAGTTGCTTCTTCTAGGATCTGGTCACCATGAATCAATAACTTGTTTGAGTACCAAGTCAGGAAGAATTTTCCACTTTCTGTGACGTATGTCCCATTGTTTCTGAAAAATTCTGTTGATTCTGGCCTGTCATTGTATTGTCCTGCATTCTGTGGTACATCCCACTCGGGATGGCCAGCATCAGTTGCAGCTTTTTTGAAATCTTCTTTCAGATATTTGTCATAGCACTGCAAATTAATAATTTGACATCGGGTTAACTACTGAACTAAGTGTTAATGCATGTAATAATACATAGCATGCTTACGTTATATCTGATTATTCAAAAAAGCTGAATCTGAATGTAATAAGATCACCTGAAATTCTCCAATTCCTGGGTAGTTCCATCCTTGATTTTGTGGATATGAAGGATATCGTAGCTCTCCAGCTGGGCCAAGACCTACTTCAATGTCAACTATTGTGCCAGCATCTAGGAAATCTGACATATTTTCTCTGAAACTCTTCATGTAATCACTGTATGTCTGTCAATTTATTATATAACAAGAAATTAGTTCCCTTTCTTGTTTCAATTTTAGGAATGTGCAAATGTTTTCTTAGTTTTTTGATATTTTGAAAACACTTACCTGAATGGGAGTGCGCCCTCCAAGGATAGGTTCGTTATCAATGCCAAGAGTAAGGTACTCTTTGTTCCTGGTACCGCGTCTGTTAGTATAGAAGATATCAGGGTTTGAATCTCCATCTTGAAGTACCCATTGCGGAAGTGGGATGTAAACACCGTCACCTACATTACCACCACACTGGTGAAATGACATTATTGCTTGTACTTTCAGGCCGCAATCCTTAATGGCCTGAAATAAGCTCCTGTAAGCCTTCCAGTCATACTGCTTAGGTCCTTTTGCTTCTATTATTCCCCACCAGACATCGACCATGACTCCATCGACTTCTGCTTCCTTCAGCTTGTATAGCTGTCTCTTGATGTCGTCCTGGTTCTGAAAGTTGTTATCTGTCGTAACTACTCCCAACTGTTGCCACAAACAGGTAAATAAATTAGTCATTGCTGCTGCTTTGTTGTGTGACTTAAATAAGGAATTGCCTTTGCTAATTATGAAAGCTTACTGGTAACATTGCATAGACGGGCACATAGTTCAACAGCATGTTTGCCATATCGTTGTCTTTAGCTGAGACCTGAAGCAACATAGTGAATTATTTGTCTAAAAAGGGAGTGAAGAGCATGCATATCTAGTTAAAAGGTTAAGTAATGAAGTATTATTGTAATTTGAATTCATCTAAATAGGTAAGGAAATCCCAACTCTCGAGTTGAAAATAATACAAAAGAAGAAAACAGTACGATTTTAAACCTGTAAGATTCTAAACTATTTAAAGCTCATGATCTGATCAGCATTAAATAGCAATGAAACATAACATACTCATAATTATCAAAGAAAAAAAGTTAAAAACTCTTACAAATCTCCAAATCTTGATTAGTACTAGAAACTATTGAATGGGTTTAAATCTTGTTTTGCCTGTGTTTCTTTCATTGCAAATCATGCTATTTATACTCATTGTATCTGAAGTTGTTAGAAACAGCCAACATTGTTATGGGGCAATTGTCAAAATTGAGAAACTAACACATGCTTTCTCTTTGTCACTGGATACTTGATTATGGCCACCTCTTGCTGTGTGCTGTCATCAACTGCGCGCTTTTTATGATCACTAGATCGGCGGCGATAACAAATTATCCATCCAATTCACAGATTGTTACAAATTGGTCCTGCTGATCGAATGCACATTCTTCTTCTGCAGAGTATCGCAGAGATGATATTTCCTCACTATGGGTCTATGGTATTTTTTAAATTAAAAAACGGAGATGTCTTGCTCCATCAACTTCTGATAAGAAAGATTAAAGAGTTGTTTAAAAAGTGTTACAATGCTAGCTTAAAAACTCAAGAGCTTCTAATGAATAATCTTCTTGTCTAATGTATATATTGAATGACGAATGAAACTATTAGGAAGGTGATCAATGCACAATTTCACATTCAAATTCTACATGCAGATATATGATATGCAATATGAACTACTATGTATGTTCAATGGACCTAGTACAGTAGTACCCGACTACCCGTAATGCACACTAGTACCATGGTACTGGTACATGTCCAAGTGAAGATGAGGGTCTGTCACACGTATTTGAAATGAAACGACGAGTCCAAGTAACATAATGTCCAACTGGAAACTACATGCAAAATTGATGGGCTGCTAGACTCTAACTCCATCTCATCCATATTTCTTGCTAGATTGAAATCAAAATTTTCAGAATGTATTATAATCACTGGAATATTACTGAATGTATTAAGTCCTTTCTTTTCATTATTTTATTATTGATTAGAGTACTAATATAGTAATATTGTGGCCAAATTATCTGCAGTATATGATAACTTTCTGATTTTCCTTCTAACATCAGTTCTAAAGTTGGGCCATAATGTAGTTTATTTTCTTGCAAACGAAAATACTTTTTGCCAGCCTCTTTTTCTGTTGAAGTAACAGAAACCGTTATCATTTGTGAGGATATATGGATAAGTTTTTACACTAGAGTTGGGTTTGTAAATTGTGGATATACTTGTAGGCCAGGCTTTTATCATTTTCTCTTAGAATTTTACTTCAGAAAATGACCCGATTTAAGCCAAACCGACTATATTTCCATAGGTTTATTTTATATTGTACACTTTTTTATCATATGCATATAGCATTAGGCGATCATTCATGCATCATAAAAATTGTAGCTAGCTATTATAACTATTTTATCTCAACCTTCTAAACTTGAGGAACTAATCATATTCATCAATATATAGTCTATATATTTAAGGCAAGGCTTGCAAAGTAGCTAATCCGCGTTATTTTAGTCATTATTACGTACAATATAATCATTTAAGAGCTTTTAAATATTACTTATAGGATCTTAAAATTTAGACACAAGTTTTTGCAACAATTCTATATGTACTTAGGAGACAGGAGTATGTACATATTTGCTCATTCTTCATTTGAGGTTTTTGAATGAGTAAAAACTGAGTAACATATACTCTCATCTTTACGTGTACGCGGGTGCATATACAAAAATTTTTCATAGTTTTTATAAAAGTACATATGAGTCCTTTCTTTCATTTTAATAACAATTTTTGTTATTGTTGTTAATGTTGTCATATCTCCATTAATTTAACTTACAGCTCGTCTTGTGTGTGGCAAGTCATATCGTGTGGCCACTAATAAAATAATATAGTAATCTCTATAACACTGACTAAGTAACCCCTATAATACTGACAAAATAACCCCTTTAACACTGACCAAATAACCCCTTTAAAATTAACGAAGTAACCCCTATAATGATTAGCCACATATAAGAATTTGTGTTTAACTTATGCTACAGTATTACACATGAATGCAAACTAGGATCACGTTACAAACTAAAGTTAAGTTATTCAATTAATAATAACTTCAATTCAACCAATATTAGTGGCGGAGCCACTATAGGGGCCTGTTTTCATTGACTGAACTTAGCTGAACTGAACTGAAGTTATTAGAGCTGAACTGAAAATAATCTAATGAGAACAGAGCCTAGGTCCTGGCGTGCCCTACCAATTTTTTTTTTCCTCTCTTTTTTTTTTTTTCCTTAATGTCATTTTTTTTTCTTTGCTTAATGTCCTTATTTTTGAACGATTTGCCCATTTGGTGTTAAAAAATAAATAAATTACTAAAATAGTGTTCTCTTAAAAATATTTCTCAAAATAGTGTCCATGTAGGTTCGGAAATTACAAGGCTAGGAATTAAAAATTAATGGCTAATACAATCCAAATATATATATATATATATATATATATATATATATATATATATATATATATATATATATATATATATATATACACACACACCATCAAATTCTTTATTTTTAATGCTTACGGTATCTTGACCAGAGTATGGATTATGAATATAAAGTAATATAAATGTTTTTAAATTTCTAGCATTTTTGTTATGGATATAACCTTGTCAAAAAACGTATATGTAACATGATAAATAATGCACTATTTAGTCGGATTTAAATTATCAAAGAGCACTCAATCACCATTCTTGAAACCAACTGCTAGTTCTACAATGCAATACCAATTTGGAGATGGTATTATTTTATTACAAAATAACTCAAAACATGTCATACTAGCTAAATAAAAAACTCAATTTAATCTGTTAAAAAGTAGACATACAACATTGTTAGTAAGAAAAGTAATTCCGTTTGAACTACTATATATACATATAAGAAATAAAATTATCTTAAAAAATTAGCTAACCTTGATGAACAAGTTTTTTTTATTGTGTCCCTTTTGTCAACAAACACTACATGTCACCTTTGCTGGATTACCTTCATCCATCTCATTTTGTAATCTTTGGGAAGGAGGTCGTCCGGGACTATGCTTAAGACTAGCATCGGCAACAACTTTTGGTCAATTATAATGTGTCCAATAGTCTTTGTCAAGGATAGGGTGAAAAGTTGCTCTATATGTTCCCATATATGAGTATAATCGGACGATACTCACGAATAATTTTTCATAATTAGGTTAAATTTTACCAATTTACATTGTTTCGTTAAAGTTTAATCTAATTGTTGTGTAAGCCCACAGAAATTTCAGAATTTTAATTAGAAAAGAAGGAAAACATACCTGATTATAGTGATGCCAAAGATTGACTATGCTTCCTTCCCGATCGCATGTACCATCAACGTCTATAACAATAGTGAAGTAAAACCTAAGAGAACTAGTTTTGCCTGTCAAAGAAAAAAAGAGAACTAGTTTTGAGATTCTAATTTTTAATTTAGATTTTAAAACGAAGCAATATTAACTCCTAGCTTTGTAATTTCCAAACCTACTTGAACACTACTTTGAGAAATATTTTTAAGTGAACACTATTTTAATAATTTATTTATTTATTAACACCAACTAGCTATTGGACCCGTTCTACGCACGGGTTATGCTTAAATTATAAATTTATTTGAAACTTTACAAATTATCTTGTCACCAAAAAATAAAAAAAAACCCCTTTACAAATTATTTGAATGAATTTATTTTATCGTCTTTTGACATATTATAATATTTTATGAATTAGTGGTAATAGACTAATAGTTGTAGAAAAAATGGCTTAAAATCGTAAAATCATATCTCTATCGCATGATATATTAATCAACAATTTGTATAAAAAACTACTTTGTAAATACCAAACACTTAATATAATTTTACAATTTTTACATCAAATGTGAAGGCATGATATTCTTCTTTAGTCTTTACCAATATATGTCTCTTATATTGCGCTTAATATCTTCAAAATTAAAGCCCCATGACACGCAAAAAATGTCATCCTATGGAATTTCCATAGTATTCTTGCCACCTCAATATTTTCCTTTTCAATCATCATCCTCATTGTTGTAGAAATTTCACATAGAATTTTGAGAGACGTTTCTCTAATTTTTTAGTTTTTGAAACTTAATGAGTGTGAAAAAATCTTTATTGAAAATTTGTATTTATATAAGAAGAGGGGGAAGATAAGGGGTCAAATTAAAGAAATGAATTATGAATGTAAATAAATTGAATTGATAGATGGAATAATGAGAAGAGGAGAAGGTTTAGGAAATTTAATTTGTTATTGAATTAAAATAAAGATTACAAAATATAAAAGTTATTGAGAAATAAAGGGGGAGATGAAGAGAGAATTTCTTTGAAAACATAAGAAGGGGGAGATGAAGAGAGAAAGGTGAGAAAGAATGATGACATGTGTCAATTTTGGTTTGTGTTTTTAAATACTAAGTATAGATTTGACAAATCGTTCGTAATTTATTTATTTTTTTAACACTATTTTAATAATTTAAGTTTTTTTTTTTTTTTTTTGGACTTAATGTCCTATTGCATAACGTAGATGTGTCTTGATGTTTTTTAGAAAAAAAAAATTAATTAAGACCAAGATAAAAAGTATTCTAGTAGTATTGTGCCCTACCATTATTAAAATCCTGGCTCTGTCACCGACTAATATCAAGTGAATTGAGCAAAAACTGAAAATTATAAATAAAACTACCCATGGTTCGTTTAGCATAAGACATGAACCAACTAAACAATCTAAACTTCATCAACTTTTGAATAATCAAGATATTGTCCTCTTCAATGTCCCATTCATTCAATATCAAAATTGAAAAAAATGACAACTATACTCATTTTTCTATTAAGGATTGCTGACAATAATAAATACTGTAATTTAGATGTCCTTCCCAAAAGCTAATTTTAAATTATTCGATTAAATTTCAGAACATTATCCATGGTTTTTATTCTTTAATACTTTTTAACTTACAAAAATATTATTAATACTTTCAAACTTTTGTCATCTAGCTTTTTTTTTTTTTTTTGAATATGGACCTAAACTGCCACCAATATTCAAATACCATTATCCTCTGTACAATGTTCAAAGTACATTTTAAGTTTGACATTATTTGTAAAACATACTTAAGTTAATCTTATGCAAAATACATAAAAAGTACATTTAATTGACTATTTAACATGAAGACACATTTAACTATTTAAGTAATTTATAACAAAATACAAAGTACAGCCTAATCATAGAAATACTACACATTAAGTTTAACAAAAACTGTACAAAGTGAATCTTGTGCACATTTATAACTGGTGCACACGAGTTGTGTAACATTTCAAGTTTTCAACAGATTAATAAATACAATAGTCACTTCAACTAATAACAATACGGAGTATTACTTGGTAATATAGCATGAGGAATCCTCATAAAAATACACATTCCTCCAATCTCTCTCTTTCACTCTCTTCATTCCCATGTTAGATCTCTCTATCCTCCTTTCACAAACCTTTTTCCTAAAGTTACATACTTTAGCCAATAATAATCATATTATTAATAATTATTTATCTAATAATTAGGATTAATTATTAACTAAGAATTACACAATATTAAATTACTCCCTCCCACTTTACCTAACACATCAAAAGGCATCTAAAAGAATAAAGAAAAAAAAAAAAAAGTTAAAAGAAAAAACCCGCCACTTTAACCCCCCTTAAATTAATTACTCCACTAATTTGTATACTTTTCTCCACCCACAACCACCACCACCACCACCTATCTTATTTTAACAGCGGTGGATGTCACTCCACCGCTGCTACCCGAACCACCCGTAGAACCCGACATTCCTACCATTTGATGGTGATGATACGAACCCGACCCGTACATTTGACCTTGATGATGATGCCCCATCGTCATCATCCCACCGTACATCCCACCTCCACCACCAGAACCACCACTATTCCCACCGGAACCACCCCTATACCCGCCGGAACCACCGCCACCACCGCCGCCGGAACCCGAATTTCCACCGGAAGATCCATCTTTCTCACCGGGTCTTCCGCCGGAAACCGTGGTTTTCTCCCCCTCCAACTCCCTATACTTATGAAGATAAACCTTCAATGGCTCAACATACTCCTCAAATCCAAGCGTCGTCATCGCCCACAAAAGATCGTCGCCATTAATCGTCTTCCTCTTCTCTCTCTGACACTTATCGGAAGCTTCGCCGGTGATGAAGCTGATGAACTCCGACACACACTCTTGAACGGTTTCTTTAGCGTCTTTGGAGATTTTAGCGTTTGCCGGCAACGCTTTCTTCATGATTCTGCTGACGTTAGCGATGGGAAGAAAACGGTCTTGTTCACGAGCGGAGAGTTCGCGGTTACCGCCGCCGCCGGATTCGTTGTCGGAATCCGCCATCGGAAAACGCTGAGTGGGTTGGGAGGAGAGAGAGTGGGAGAAGGAGGAGAGAGAAAAAAGAAATAAGAGGGAGAAAGGAAGTGCAGGGGATCCGTTGGATTGGTGGAGTAATAATGCATCAAAAGCGACCACGTGGATGAATGTGAGCCGTTTGTTAGATGATAAGGAAGAGGAAAGCGTGGATAAAGGATAAGGCGTTGGATTGTGACGTGGGGTATACTGCTCTTGATGGTACAGATTTGACAACCGTACTTTTTTTTTTTTTTTTTTTTTTTTTTTTTTTTTTTTTTAAGAAAATTAGTATTAAACCCCTGCAATGCACGGCTGTTCATTTTGTATTGTAATTTTCTATATAAAAAAAAACATTAATAAAATAATATGGGTCAGGATTTCAACATTATACATAGTGGGTTCATATATACTTATATATTTTTTAATATATAAACATTATTATCAAATGTTATAGTAATAGGAAATATTATAACAATAGTGTTGGATTAACATTTATAAAGTATAATACACTAAGAAGTCTGACAAATTTAAATAATACGTCATCTATAATAGTTACAATTTAAAAATTATTGTACACTTTATACAGACTTATACTCCACCCTCCATAGTACAAATACATATAAGGGCTATAAATTTTTTTTTTCCTAATTTATTGTTTTGCAATAGACCTTTTTTTTTTTTTTTCCTTGAGTCAAGATTAGTAGGCCATTTGTTAAAGATTTTTTGCAATATACCTAAAATAGAAGAAACATGTTTATTACCTAAAGAGAATTTAGAGCTTGTCCTAATGGAGTTTCGTTATGCATAGAGAAATGCAGACAAGGGGTAAGAGTATAATTACACGTATATGCATATTCTGAATTAAGAGTAGGACCATTGGGTGATTAATACTACCATTGAACATTTAGTGGTACAACATATGTATGTATTGGTACTATATATGCATTCAGTGGTACTAAAACATTCTCAACAAACTTTAAGAATATACCAACTGTAAGAAGAAAAATTAAAAATAAGAAAACCTGAAAAATAGTTTAAATCGAAAATACTAAGCGGGCATTAGTTCGTCAACCAACTTGCAACTATTGGAATTCCCTGAAATTAAATGAACAAATAATTAAAAATTGAATACAACATTAAAAGAAACATAATGAACTTAATTAATGGAAGTGTTGTTCTATTGAATTTGTGTTTTAATAATTTTTTATGAAAAAAAAATATTCTTGAATAGGCATGATTAGGGGATTGGGATGTGTAAGGAGGGTGTGTCCATCGTAGGGGATCTTTCTCCTTAAATGTCCATGTCCCTTTAAAAGCCTAGGACTTTACACTTGTTAGGGTGTATTAAGATTTGAAATCCTGACTGTTTGGGGGACCTTGAATTAGAGTTGATCCTATCATCACGCTTTTTTATAAGAAACAAGTAAGGAGTTGCCAATAAGTTTTAGGAAAACTCATAAACCTCGTTCATGCCTTTCTCCCAAATAGAGTTCAAGGGATATTTAGCACGAATTGTAAGTTTACCCATGCCCAAATTGGTCTACGTGTACCAGAGATAAGTTCGGGAGCAAGGGTACTAAAATAACGTTTCTTTTAGGGAAGAATCACTATTCTAGCCCTAATGCGGCCTCTAATAGCTCTTCCTTTTTCACAATTTCATCACCAAACAATACATACAACGTGACGCCTAAAAACTAAGTTAGTTGATTTTATTTACACGCGTCAATTATGTAGGAATTACATTGCAAAAGTCGTTATCTTTATTTAATCAATATTTGTAAAAAGAACAAAAATAAACAAGATTCGCCTTGGCTTAAGTGATCAATCAACAATAAAATTATTCAATTCTATTCTTTGTTTAACACAAGATACTATGTGGAATTAATTAATTAAAAGTTCGTTTAAAGAGATCAAACAACACTAATTAATTAATTAAAAGTTATTTAAACAACAAAATAAAGGTGATTGATCTAAGTGCTCGGGAATTTACCACTTTTCCTTGCTAGATCTTTGTTTAGAACACTTATGGACTCCTTGTTCGGGAACCTCCACCGTAGTAACAAGTATTGAGGGGGTGAGTGTTTAGGACAAGAGGGTTTGATAGTACACAAGTTCACAAAGTTTCCGCCGGAGTTTTAGGTTAATTTCTGTCTATTGAAGCCACGTGTTAAGCCTCTACTTATAGGGAATGAATACGTTTAGGGTTTTGAGCATTCTGCCGTAGCAGGTGTCGCGCGCATCTGAATGAGTTGCGCGCGACATCCCAGCGCAAGTGATTTAGATGCGCTGCTTTAGGCATTGCAACTGAACGTCTTGCGCGCGACATTATGGTAAGATTCGATTTTATATTTTTATGAAATTCTGAATCTTCCGCAAGCGCATCACTAGCAGTTGCGCTGGATGTCACGTGCAACTGATTAAGTTGCGTGCATCAGACCAGCGCGACTCATTAAGATGCATGCGGATTTCTCTGCGGCAACATTGATTTTTAACCTAAGCGCCTCTAAATCCATCATAATTAGGTTTTTACCTCGGGCTTAAGCCTAATTATGATCGGGCTTAGTTATTTTGGACCTTAATTCATTTTGTTTTGGGTTAGGCTAGTCATTTTGCATTCTCGTGATTTAATCAGTTGTCTATAAGCATTTTTCAGGTTGATCCAACACAAAGATGGTTTTATTTATTGTCATAGTACTTCCTGTCGGGACAGGAGGCCAAAAGTAGGTGTCTACAGGATGAAAAAGATGTTTGATTGAATTTATGTCGTAATTTTTTTTTAATGATTAAAATTATTTTGTTGAATAAGCATGATTAGGTGGTTGAGAATTTGAGATATGGAAGAGATGTATTGATTTCTCTTTAGATGCCAAGATGAAACAAAACAATTTCTAAAAAAAGTAATTCAAAAAAAAAAAAAAAATTCTAATTAAATAAACCCAAAAGTAGAGATATTACAGACTCCTATCTCAGATTAAATGCAATTAACCAATTTGTCATTGGATTTCAATTTCTCTCTAATATAGTTTAATCTGTCCTATTGAATAGTTTTAACTCTGTGAAAGACTTTGCCTTGAAGCCAAACACCACAATTTTAATACTCCCTCCGTCTCTTTATTAAAGTCCCCTTTCTAACATTTATTACTCACATACATAGTATTAAAGAGAAATAGACTCTAATAAAGAGACAGAGTGAGTACCAATTTCACTCCCCCAATACAATGACAAAAAATCAATCAAACTCGATGAAAACAAAACTGAAATCAAACATACGGGTCAAGAACTTCGAGATACTTCTGCTTCCTAATCTCAAAGAATATCTTCATTGAATATATGTTGTCATCCACTTTGGTAAACCAAGACTCTTGCTCAAGCCTACCCCTAATCACCAAATTAAATTAAATTACAAATTAAATGATACAACATAAAACCAGCAAATGAAATTAACATAAAATCATCAAAAATTATTCAATCATTCTCATAAAAAACCCTCACATCACAAAAATTCAAAAAGTGACCACCAACGGCTCCCCATTTTTTTTTATTTTTACCAAAAAAATTAAAATTACCTTCCTTCGGATAAATTCTCCGCATGTAATTTAAAAAAAATAAGAAATTGAAAAATAAAATAAAAAAACATATTTTTTTTTATTATTACAGAGCAAAAATGAAATTAGGACAGAGAAAAATTAAAATAATTTAAAATAATAAAAATACCTGTGAACGGACTCCTTGAATTTCTCTTCTTCAAGGAATTGGAGTATAAGAAACAACAATTCCCGGCTTAACGACAGCATTTTATCTCCGAAATAATCCAGAAATTCAGATCAAATTAACAGATCAAATTCCTTTAAAAACCCCCAAATTCAGATCAGAACCAGAGGAATAAAAATCTAAAGAGAGAAAATTATCCTCAAAACATGAATGAATAAAAAGAAAGGTAATAAAAAAAGACAAAAGATAACTACATAAATTACAAAGCAATAAACAAAAAAAAAGTATGGATATAAACGGAGTATTTAGGTTGAAGGAGACTTCGTCATTGCTCCTCTGCCCAAAAGTAAATTACAGAACAAAACCAAACAAAATAAAGTTGCAGAGTAATCCTACCTGTATATAACACATATCAAACTACAAATCAAAGTGAAAAAAAAAGATCCAATAAACACCACTCTAAATCGATCATTCTAATCGAAAATATTTTTGTCAAAAAAAAAATGCAAAATTGCTGCGGACGAATACCCCATCAAAATCATCCGTTATTGGCATTAAGAAATCTAGGTTTCACTTTTTTCAAACAGTGGATTATAAATTTATTATGAAATTGAGATAAACATGCTTACCCCAACCGTAAGTTGCTCACCTGGATTTGTGAAACTGCAGTTGTTACCATTCCTGTAACCTGAACAACAACAAAAATGAAACTACACTTGAATTTTACACTTGCATTTGCATTTGAGTTTTTTTATCAACAAAACTACACAAGTAAAATTATAATTTATGTGGAATTTTGATTAGATTTGTGTAAGTTGATTAGGTGTTGAATTGGTTTGAATTTGATGAAAAATGAAAATCCCAACATGGTTAAGGAGTGAGAAAAGGGAAGGGAAAAAAAATAGAGTTTTGAATCAATGAAATGTGTAAGAATTACTGTTTGTATATAAATTATGAAAGGAGCTTTTGAACACAAATGAATTGAAGTGTTGTTTGGGACAAAATTGAAGTGTTGTTTGGGAAAAACTGAACAAAAGGATGTAAAACAGAGGATTGGGGTGGAAGAGGTGTGTGTCTTCTTTTTTTTTTCCCAATAAATAATAAAATTATTTTAAGACAGGAAAAATAGGAGGACAAGTGTCCCTCTAACTTCCTGTTTTAAAATAATAGTATTGATATATTAAACAGAATAAAAATGGAAAAAAAATGTGCCCGTATGACTTTAGCTGACTTTTCCCTCAAATTTATGAAATTATGAAGGAAAAATTGTCAAAAATAATACAAACTTTGAACGATCTGCCAAAAACAAGTCAAACTTTTAATTATTTCTAAATAATACAAACTTTAGAGGGAATCTGCTTTAAACGGGTCATTTTATCTACAATCTAAATGACCGGTAATTTTTTTTTTTAATAAATTCATTTAACAATGAAATTTGATGAAAAATTAATTAACATTTAAACCATAATTAATTGATAATTAGGAAAAAAAAAACCACTCAACCTCCCCATCAACATCAAATCCTCCTCCTCACCACTAGCAGCTTCCCTTCTCTACTTCCACCCCCGGCGGCGCCAGCCCTGCCTTCGCCAACCCAGCCAACCCGCCCTGTTGTCTCCCTCGCCCTCCCCTAAACCACCCACCATCACAGAACCCCCCTCCTTGAAATCCCTTTCCTTCCCGACGAAAACCTACGAAACCCCCTTCTTACCTGCGAAAACCCACAAAAACCCATAATTGCTTTTTCTCCCACTCTCGAAAACCCTAGCCGGTAGGATTTCATGGGTGGGCGAATGGGCAATTGGGGGTTTCGTGGGTTTTCGTAGGAAGGGAGGGGGATTTCGTGGGTTTTTGTGGTGGGTGGGAGTTAGGGAAGGGAGTGGGAGAGGTGGGGAGGCTGGAAATGGAGTCGCCGCCGTGGGGAGGGGATTGAGGCGCCGGTAGGGTGTCGCCGGAGGGATGGCACCGGAGAAGGTGGATGGGCAGCAGGGAAAGGAATGGGTGGCTGAAGGGGAGGGGGTATTTTTTTAAAAAATAATAATAATAAAATTTAAATCTTTTAAAAAAACATTAAATAAAAAAATAAAAAATTTAAATTAAATTTTCAAACCAATTAAATAATGACACGTGTCCAATTAAACCAATTAATCAAGTCACTAACCGGTCATAACTTGTTTAAAGCGGATACCTCTCAAAGTTTGTATTATTTTTGACAATTTTTTCAATTATAAACCATAAAAAAAAATAAAAAAAAGAAAGAGAGATGAGTTTATGTGGGGTAGATATAAACTTCTAATGAGAAGTTGTCATGTCAATGCTTGCCAAAAAAAAAGAGGGAAAATTTGGGGGGGGGGGGATTAATTGAGTTTGGGCTCCTAAATGCAAGCAGCTGCAGAAGTTTTACTAAGGCCCAAACATGCATTTAATGCATTCTTATCCCACCAACTTCTTTACAATTAAAAAAACAACAACCTTTAATGCATAACAAATTACTAATCCCATCAACCGTTATTATTTGCAAACTATAATATAGGTTCTGAATACTATTTAACAATATAATGTTACTAAATTAATTTCAAACCTATATCTGTTTTAACCTTTTTTTGTTATTCATGTAATACTTAGGCTCTGTTTGGTGGTAACGTTTGAGGTAGCGGTTAGCGTATTGACCAGCCAAAACACTACTAGAAAAAAATTGAGAGTGTTTGGCAAGGTAGCGGTTAGCGATAAAGGTAGCGCTTAAGTAGCTTTTTTTCAAACGTTAAAAATAGTAGCGTTTAGAAGTAGCGGGTAGCGTTTGACAAATTTTTATTACTTTTTAACCACTGTTTATATGAATTTTGATATATTTTAATATTGCAACCGCTACTTTTTCCAAACACTCATACTGTCAACCGTTACTTTGACAGCTAACCTCTACCCACTACTAATTGACCGCTACTCGCTACTTTAACAGCTACCCGCTACTCGACTGCTAAAAGCTACCCGCTACCGCTACTTTTGCCAAACGGGACCTTAAATATAATAGCAATAGACAAGTTTTCATTGTTGTATTATATTTGTAACCAAGATTATGGGAAATTCACCATGTTAACAAATCGATAGTTTTAATAATAATTGTACTATAAATCGTTGTTATTTGCAAACTATAATAGAGGTTGAGAATACTATTGCAATAAATAGTGTTACTAATTAAATTGCAAACCTATAGTAATTTGAACCTATTTTAATTGTTACTCAAATATTTGATTTTTTTAATTTCAAATTTAATTATCATAAAATGGACTTTGAACGTTTGATGGAGTAATTATTCAAATACTCAATTTTTGCTACAACCACCCAATAGAAATTAAATTGGAGGAATTAAATAAATTAGTAAAGGGTTAAAATCAAATAGTGGGGGGTTAATATAAATAACGTTTGGAATACATAAAGTAGTTATCGGTTACTAATAAATATAGCGTTATGTGAAACAAAAGTTTCAAATAACATATTTATACTTCCTCTATTACATATTTGTTGTGACTTTGGAATTTTTAATTTCTCATCAATAATACCTCAAAGTTACAACTAATCTACGTTTTATTATCCTTTTATCATACAAGAAGATCTATAACTAATCTATGTTTTATTATCCTTTTGTCATCAACTTATAAGGAGATTGGTAACTATATTCAATAAACCATTGATCCAATATTGTTTGCAATACTAATATGATTGATTATTAAAATGATTAACGATTATTAATATTGGAATATACAAATACTAACACTCGATACATTGTTTAAGCAAATAGTTAGGTTATGCAAAAATAATCATTTACAAAATATAATAGTGAAGACTTAAAATAAAATGGTGAAGGGTTATAATAAAATAAATTTGGATGACAAATAATAGTTATCGGTTACTAAAAAATATGTAATTTTGTGAAAATGGATTTAAAAATGCAAAAGAAGTAAAAGTTTTAAAACATATTAATAATAACACTTAAAATTTTCAAAACTTTCTTTACATCTTGTAAAAGACATTTTCAACTAGCACTACTAGTTATGTTTTCATTATATTGCTTAATCTTCACCGTGTTAACATCTTGATACCATATATTTTTGTATAGTATACACCGCCATTATTTAAAAACTATAATTTAGGTTTTGAATACTAATTAAATAATTTTTGTTACTGTAATATGTTTAACCTACTATTTAAATAACCATTGTTACTAAATAAATTAGAAACTTAATTACAATCGTTATAACCCGTTTTATTTTTAAGATATCGTACTTTTTTCTTTGTTTTAATTCCAATTTTAATTATCAATTTATTGACTCGAAACGTTTCATGGATAGGAAAACTTGATGTTTGGTGCTAAAAATGAATATTAATTTCTTATTAATATGTCATCGTCATAATTCAAGGAGTTTAATCCATTGTGAATAATCCAATTAAAATATGTTATTAGTCAATAATCTAACTTGAAGAAATTTTATACTTTGATGTTTAAATCTGGAAAAATTGTTCTTAAAAAATCTAAGAAAATTGTTCTTGAAAAATCTGGAAAAATTGAAGAATATTGGAAATAATGAATTTCAACTAATATATTATAGTATGATTCGATTGAACAACTACATGGTGGAGGTGAAAGTATAACATTATTTGTCTTCAAACTAATTTAATAATTTGAAAAATCAATACAATGAAGTTAATATATATAAATAATAAAAAAAATCTCTCTTTTTTTTTCAGTTTTGAACACAACATTCATACAAATAAAAAAAATTCAAATATTAGATCTGTAACACAAAGATAAATAACAAATAATTAAAAATAAAATTGTATATTCATATGAATTTCTTAAAAAGAAAATAAATTTTCAAGAAAAAGATGAAGAACAATTTTTTTTTACAGAAAATCTACAAGAACATGAAGAACATAAAAAGAGAGAGAAGAGATCAAAAATCGAATTGCTTAAAATCGAAATTCGAAGCTCGAAATTTTTTTTTAGCCAAAAATAATAAGCGGAGAATTAGTCGTGAAACATGATAACATTATATAAAAAAAATTAAATGATAGAAAATATCTGGAAAAAGAATAAACTAAAGAACATGAAAAACAAGGACATTAGAAGAGAGAGAAGAGAGAAAAATTGGACCCAAAAAAATCAGCCAAATAAAAATGAGAGGAGAGAGAATGGATTGGTTGGGGGAATTGGGTGCATTATTTATTTCTAGAAAATACAAATTAGATTTCAAATTTGGTTTGAATTTTAAATGAAATGTTAAAATATAATATTTTTGGTCCCTAAAGAAAACACCTATCAAACAATGCCATACATGGCCCACATAAACCAAGTTTATGTGTAGCTTTTACCTCAAAAAAATTATCAATATACGTAGTACATTTAAATTGTAGGATTTAAAAAAAGAATTAAATGGAACCTCCCCCTTCTTTTTTTGTCTAATTCGAGGGGGAAGGAAGGTCCCGTTGAGTTCTTATACTTGTAGGACAATTGTCTTACAAATTTGATGTAAAAATATTTTATTTTATTTTTGAGTTTGCCTAACCCGGTTCACCGGAGCTTAGCTTCAATTACATCCGAATCCAACCCGAGTTGCACACCTTGGTTTAAGGTAAATGAGTCTCTCAAAAAGAGTTTTCTGCATTCGGTGAGACTCGAACTCGAGACGTCCATGCGACATCAAGTTGCTTACCATTTGAGCCAACTCTTGTTTATTTTTCTGCGAATTTGAGAACTATTCGTATATTACACCCGAAAAGACAATAGAAATTGGTAATTCAAATTTGATGTTATGTTAGCGTGACAGATGATGCTCAATTTAACTTGAGGATTTGAAACTCGCACCTCAATATAGATGCAATCTAACTAAATATTCTATAAATTATACTCTATAGTATGTACTATGAGCAAGGGGTTTTAGGAGATGTTATGAATGTGGCCTTACTGACATTACCGTGACTACGTAGAATTATTTATTTATGTCTCGCAAATAATATCCTTTGTTACATTAAAAAGAAATGGATTTAATATAGCAAGATTAGCCCTAAGTCTTAAGACTTAGAATGACATCATCATTTTTAAAGTTTTTGGTTTTAAGATAAGACTTTGGTTTTTTTTTTTTTTTTTTTAAATTTTTAATTTTTTTTATGCATTTAAGAAGTTGAATCTTATAAAAATTTGAAGTGGAGTCTTAAAAAAAAAAAAAAAATTCTCCATACATTGAGAACCAAGTGCAGGCTGGTCTCCTTCCAAATTATTATACCAATTGTGAACAATACTCTGAGAACCATCGAAGACATCGAAATAGAAGAAGACACCATCAATTGCAACATGATTTGGTGAACATTTGTGGAGTCATTTTGGGTTGTGATATTTGAATTCAGATCAATTTTACATTAGTCAATTTTATTTTACATTTACAACTATTTTAGTGCAATATGTGTAATTTTTAATTCTCATACATTTTTAAATTATTTAATTTCATGTAGTTCCATTATAATTGATTTTTCTACCTGATCTATTTTGCTAATATTTTTCATCTATGACATCTAAATTGGATTAGAAATTTGTAACACTAATCTGAATATTCATATTAAAAATATATATGTATTTAAAAAATAATCTATTGAAATATATATGTTAAAAGGAAAAAAAAATTATAAATATTTTATAGAAATCTAAAATAAGTCTAAGGAATGAAGAGATAAATCTAATTGAGTCTTAAGGAGTCTTAACATAATTAAAAATTAAAAAAAATAATTAAATTTAATATAAAATCTGATGTGGCAATGAATTAAAATCTTAAGACCAGGCAGGGCTAATCTTGCTGAGCATTGAACTTTTCAATGTGACCTTATATATAATACATGCATAACCATTTAATACAATTATCAAAGATTTCCTAAATCCATGTTTTCTTTTTAGGTGATTGGAATAATTTTTTTATATGATTTTGTATTTATTACCGCTATTGTAACTACAGAATTAAATTTATTGATTAAAACTTATTTTCGTTTATTGCAAATTTGCAATTGATTGTTATAGAGTACTAAATATCATGTTTTATGGTTTCATAAAATAAAAAAGGAAAAAAAAAATCAAATCTTCCTTCCTTCCTTTACCTTATTAAAAGTTTAACAACACACTTATGAATAGTATTATGCCAACTATATCCCTAAAAAATAAGTTTAGTGGCCCATGTCACACTTGGTCTCGAGGGAATACTGTTGATACTTGGACAAGTGCTAGATTGGACCGTTCCTTATGCAATAGTGAATGGAGTTTACGGTTTGCAAATGCGGAGTTAAAAAATCTTCCTGCATTACAGTCGGATCACTGCCCTTGTGTTGATCTCTCCTAATGGTTTTGCTCCAATAGCATCGATTAATAGGCCATTTAAATTTCAGGCGGCATGGCTAACACATGAGAAATTTCGTGAGTTTATTGAGAGTAAGTGGGACAGACAAGCTCCTTTGGTTCCTCTACTTGAAAAACTTGCACAGGATCTTCAAGACTGGAATAAAAATATTTTCCATAATATTTTCAAAAGAAAGAGAAACCTCAAGGCCCGAATTGAAGGGATGTAAAAGTGCTTAGCACAACAAACATTTCGTGACTTAATTAAATTGGAGGCAAAGTTGCGTCATGAGCTTGATGATGCGCTTGAGCAAGAAGAAATTTTGTGGTATCAAAAGTCAAGAGTTGACTGGATTCGAGATGGAGAAAGGAATACTTCCTTCTTTCTTCTGAGCACTATAATTAGACGATGGCGTAATAAAATTACAGCAATCAAAGAATCGGGTGATGGAGATTGGATTTATGAGAAGGACAAAGTGCAAGACACCATTATGAACTACTTCAAAAATTTATTCACCGATGAAGAGGAGCAAACGAATGTTGACATCCCCTTTGGTATCTTTCCAGATTTCACAGATAGAGATTATGATGCTTTGTCTCGACCTTTTGCTAAGTGTGAAGTAGAAAGAGCAGTGAACGAGATGGGTGCCCTTAAAGCACCCGGACCAGATGGCTATCAAGCACTTTTCTACCAAAAACACTGGGATATGGTAGCAGATAATGTCTACAAGGTGGTTCTTGATGTCCTAGCTGGTAAAGGCATACCTGATCGGTTGAATGAAACCTTTATTGTTCTTATTCCCAAATTGGATACTCCAGAGCTTGCCTCTCATTTTCGACCAATAAGCCTCTGTAATGTAGCCTATAAAATTATAACTAAGGCTATAGTCAACAGAGTCAAACCCATGATGCCACATCTTACCTCATATTCCCAGACGAGTTTTGTCCCCGGGAGACAAATTACTGACAATATAGTCATAGTGCAAGAAGTAATTCATACAATGAAGAACAAGCAAGGCAACAAGGGAATGATGGCGATTAAAATTGACTTCGAGAAAGCTTATGATAGATTGAGGTGGGATTTTATTCGAGATACACTTCTTGAATGTCGGTTTCCTTGTCTTCTTGTTGAGGTTATAATGGAATGTATTACCACAACCTCAATGCGTGTCCTCTGGAACGGTGAACCTACCCAATCTTTTAATTGGGGAGAGGTATACGGCAAGGAGATCCCCTCTCCCCATATATTTTTGTGCTATGTAAGGAGCGGCTAAATCATATCATTGAAGAATCACTTATTGGCGACAATTGGAAGCCAATTTATGCGAGTAGACATGGACCAAAGCTCTCAAATCTTTGCTTTACTGACGATATTATTTTATTTACGGAAGCTAATGTAGACCAAGCCATGAACATTAAGAGTTGCCTTGATAGATTTTGTAGTGCCTCGGATAGAAAGTCAGCTTCCCAAAATCGAGAGTATACTTCTCGAAAAACATGAAGGATGATATTGTGCAAAACATTAGTGAAGCTCTGAATATTGAAATTACAGAGGATTTGGGTACCTACCTTGGTATGCCAACCTTCACCAACAGAGTAACGAGAAGCACTTTTGCTTATCTTTATGAAAAAATGGATAGAAAGTTGGCTGGGTGGAAAACTAAGCACCTATTTCTTGCTGGTAGAATAACGTTAGAAAAATCCACCCTTAACACTATGAGTTCCTACGCTATGCAGACTGCGAAGCTCCCAAGAACCGTTTGTGATGACTTAGATAAAAAAAACTCGGAGGTTCATATGGGGAGGGACCGAAGAACATAGAAAAATCCATTTATTGTAGTGGGACTACCTACAGCTTCCCAAGGAACAAGGTGGGATTGACATCCGAAGTACAAGGCACACAAATGATGCTTTTCTGGCAAAATTAGGATGGCGTATGATGTTAGAACCCAATGCTCTTTGGTCAAGGGTACTTTGGGCTAAGTATTGTAAAGGACAATGTGACTAAAACATGTTCGAAGGAAAGGCAAGCATGTCAAATGTGTGGAAAGGGATTTCTGAAGCTGCAAAGTTCATACATCAAGGTGCTCGAATTGCTGTAAATGTTGGGAGCTCCACCCTTTTTTGGGATCATCAATGGGTTACTTTTACCCCTTTGCGTGACCAAGCCATTGTAGCAATACCTGAGAGTATAAATGGAGCTAAGGTTGAAGAGTCGTGGGACCAAAATGAAGGGTGGAAGTGGGACTTGTTTGTGGACTTACTCCCTGCAACCACCCTTAAATTAAATGATGCCTATGTGTTAAAAGCTAACCCGGATGTAGGTGATTTGGTGTATTGGGAAGGTAGTTCGAATGGCAAGTTCACCATCAAATCTATCGATAAGATCATTCATAGAGATCAACCTGAATTAAAAGATGGCAGCTGGGAGCTGGTTTGGAAACTAAGAGTCCAGCAAAGAGTACGAGTTTTCTTGTGGCTTGTACTTCATGACAGGATTTTAACAAATGCTAATAGGGTAAAGCGTACCATTGCATCTGACCCTTGGTGCAAAACTTGTGGCTAGGAGGAGACCATTCTTCATGTCTTGTGTGACTGCAGGGCAGCAAGGGATGTTTGGAGGCAGGTAGGGGGTCCAGCAACCACGAGCAACTTTAAGCAAGGGTCTCTCAAGCAGTGGGTTGTGCGCAATATAAAGGTACAAGTTCGAAATGATCTTTCCCCTGAAATTTGGCCTACATATTTTGCTATTGTTGTGTGGTGGATATGGAAGTGGAGGAATAGTGTTGTCTTTGGCAACACTAATGATATTTTTATAGAAGTTGGCAAGTTTTTCTTGGCAAGATTTGAAGAAACCTAGAGAGTACTTGGTGAGGATACAAGTACTGCTACACTGAGTCTGAATGCAAGAAAGGAAGTATACAAAAAGTGGAAGGCTCCTTGATATGTCTATATTGTATAGTGATTTATCCTTGTCCCTTGGTCTTAATTAGTAGTGTTTTTGGCTCTTTAGAGCCACTTTTATTACTAATTTGTGTTTTCTAGTGTCTTCGTAGTTTTGGTTGAGTTTTGTAGGAAATTGCACACTTGGAGCATTAACCCGGATTTATTGGAGTAATTACGAGCATTGGAAGACCACGACTATCTTTCGTAGCCCAAGGTCGGTTGGAGTCATCAAACCGGTGATTAAGGGCTCGATATAGGAGAAGCCGAGGCATTGGACCGAGTTTTAAAGCCCCAAAGAGGAAATCCGGATTGGGCTAAAGAATTAGGAGCCCGATTAAGAGTCCAAGTAGCCTCGTCCGTCCGGATAGGAACTCGCCCAAAGGCGCGCCCGGCCGGGCGGAGCGGAAGAAGGAATGGGGAGCTCTTCGCCCGAGCTTCCGCTCGTCTGGGTGCGAGAGAAGCTTCGTGGAACAAAAAGGCGAGCCCGCCCGGGCGGTGCTTCGCCCGACCGGGCGCGTGTCTTGGAGGAGTGTTTTCGACAATTTTTTTACTTAGTTTCTAATTAGGATTTTTAGGAGTTTTGTATAAATACATTTTAGTAGCTTTTGATTCATTTACCTCTCTTTCATTAGTTTAATCTTCTCTTAAGCTTAAACTTTTCTCTTGTTTTCTCTCTCTACAACTTTGTTCCTTAATTCAACTCATTATTTCCGTTAACTTTGGTAACGATTTCTTCTCTATTATTTTTAGTAATTTAATTTCTTTAATTCATCATGTCTTGTTTATTTGCTTTGATTAGTTTAGGTTTAATTATGTGTGAGTGTAGGGAATATTTCAAGCATCCCACACTTGAGCCCCACTGTGATCATACACTTAAGGATGGTGGCGTCCAAAGGGAAGGAAGCTAGAGCAAAAGAGAGTCGCCAACAAGTTTTAGGAACTTGAAAATCGTTCACAGGGTGAAGGTTACACCCCTTCACGATCCATGAGATCGCTAACTCCATAGTGGTCTGGAACCATGACTGGATATTCAGGGATGAAGGTACAAATCCAACCTAAAAGAGATTGAACCTGCCCTAATAATAGGCCTCTACTTTATTCTTCTCACATTCATGTGCGCTTTCTGACTAACATACAATCAATATATTAATCCTAAACCTGTTTAATCTATGTTGGTTGAATATTAATGCACAAACAAATCTATTATTGGCGATCACTTGAATTATAATCATATTAGCCTAAGCAAGATTATTAATTATCTTATTAAACGCGATTATAAATACAAATTCCCTTTAATCCTGCAAGAGAGGGCGTGATCAAGCAATAACAATAATATATCAAGCAACATAATAACAATCACCATCATCATAATAATCTCAATCTCATCAAAGCATAATAATAATAGCAAGATCCTAGGCATGATACTAACTAGATTAATAACAATTCCTAGAATGTCACTAAACATTAAAGATCAAAGCTTTGTCCTAACATGATATTAGAAATAGGAAGCAACCTAAACATGATACTAGAAACATATATGATATTAGAAATCTTAGTTAATACCCTAAACATGATACTAGGAATCAAAAAGACCTCCTAACATGATGCTAGGAATTAAAATAATTTATAAGAAAATAGTCCGAAAACGATAGAAAAGAAATCAGAATCTGGATTGGAATAAAACTGCTCCCTGTCGCGAGCGACAGAGTCTGTCTCCATGCGACAGGAATCACGCATGGCGACAAGCTCTGTCGTTTGTGCTTTTCTTAATATAATTAAGCAATTAAAACTCCGTTTTAATCAATTTCAAATCAGATTTTATCAAAATAAAACACTTATTTTATTTCAAACCAAATTAATCAATTATCAAAGATATTAATTATTAATCCTAATGCTATTAGAACTCAAAATAACCTTATAGACTATTCTTAGAAGACTATAATTAACCCTAATAATTTTAGGAATAATAACTAATGGGCCCTCCACTAGATCATTGGGTTATAAAACCATTTCAAACCCAAATTAGTATTTGAACCATAACTTCCTCATTATTCATCGGAATTGGGCTTATAATATATCGTTGGAAAGCTTTTTACGAGCCCGACCCAACTACACTATTATTGGACCCTTTTCACAGACCAAACTAAATTAGACTGGCTATTTTCATAAAATAGAGAAGTTTATTCAAAAACAGAAAGAAAGATTTTTATTAAAAACTAACACATCACAGGGCTTTTCACACTTCACCTTTGTTCGATAATCAAATGACGTGAAAATATTCATCACTGGGTTTAGTTTTGGGGAGACACATTTGGGTGTCTACAATGAGTAGTTTTCTTTCTAGAGTTTGTGGGGATCCATAAATAATATGAAGGGGTAATTTATTATTGTTGATTATCAATGCTTGATTAATTTCCTATTGATTGATTTAATGCTATGCAACTAGATTAGGCTTGGTTTAATTGTATGAGTTATGCAATATTGATTCGAGATTCGAGAGATGAGAATTGATGTTTAGGCTTAGTTTCAATAGGCAGACTAATTTATAAATGGTTAAGTCGAGATTCGAGAGATGAGATTTGATACCGGTAGATTAACTCTGTGATTGTAATATGTAGAGAAAGCCCTTTATGATCTAGTTAATTGATGCATTGATGATTGATTATTATGTTTTACCCTGGAATATTATTTATTGGTGAACCTATACCCTAGGCTTTTATTCATTGATTTCTCCCTACTTTTATCTCCCTTAGTTTATTTCATCATATCTATAATTTAGTTACTCTATAATTTAGATTATATTAATTAATTAGGAATAGGAAGACTTGTTTTCCTGTGGATCGACCCTTCTTTCCTATCTGCATAGTTAGAGGAACTTAGAAATTATTTTTTGACTAGGTGTAGTGATACGACTTTATCCTGTCAAAATTTTGGCGCTGTTGCCAGGGAAACGGTTTTATTTTTATTTCTTATTGTTTTTATAGTCTAAATTATTTTCTCCCGTATTAGAGAACATAAGTTCTTTGAGACAATTCTCTCATATTTGTTTGTTCAGTTTAGTGTTTATGCACAGGGGTTCTAGATCAGGTTACATTCCATTCGATCCTGAAATCGAACGATCTTTTCATAGACAGAAGAACCTTTACAGACAGGTACGAGACACTTCTGAAGGTAATCTACCTTTGGAACCCCCATCGAATTCTAGCGATTTGGAAGTTTCTATAGAATCAGAATCGGAGATGGCGAATCCACCTCCACAGCCACCTCGCAAGCTCAGCGATTATTCGCAGCCATCACTGACAGATTTTCCACATCTCACTCCTACTCCAGCTCTTGATGGAGTGCAATTCGAGATTAAGCCCCAGTTTATCACGATGATAGAAAGGAAGCAATTCAGTGGAGCTAAGGGTGAAGACCCTAATCTTCACATTACAGATTTCTGTTAATATTGCAATACCATTAGGCAAGCTGGGGTCACGCAGGACCAAATCAGGGAGATTCTTTTTCCCTTTTCTTTATGTGAAAAAGCTAAATTGTGGTTTAATGGTTTGAATAGAATCGCACTTGGTATTACTAACAGGGAAACTCTTGCTTTAACTTTTTATAATAAATACTATCCTGCAGAAAGAACAGCTTTACTAAGGAGTGCAATTCAAAACTTTGCCCAAGAGCCAGTTGAAACTCTATATGAGGCTTGGGAAAGGTTTAAGCATCTGCAGAGAGAATACCCCCACCATAATTTAGCACAATGGTAGTTGATTTACGCTTTTTACAATGGGCTTGGAAACACATCTAGAACAATTCTAGATTCTACACCTAGTGGGAGGTTTATGAATCTTAATGTTGAAAATGCAGGTCAAGTTATCGAAGATATGGCAATTCATAACTCCCAATATGGGAATCCTAGAGGGTTTGCTAACAAAGAAAACATAATGTTGATTTCGTATCCTTTTTACAGGCTCAGTTATCATCTATTTGCCAAAATCTAGATAATCTTTACTGCTATTCCTAACTCTATAGCTAATGTTTCTGCTGTCAATAATACTAATGAAGATTTTTGTGAAAATTGTGGAATTGTAGGACATTGGGAGCAAGATTGTAGAAGTTCCATGGAGCAAGTTAATGCCTTCCAAACCTATAGGCAAAATAACCCATACTCCAACACTTACAATCCTGGCCTCAGGAACCATCCATATCTTTCCTACCGGAGTACCAATGTACAAAATCCTTCACCTCCACATCAAACACAACAACAACCACCACCACAACAAAAATATTACCACCCTAACTCTGGCCAGAAAACCCAATCACAACCCTCCTCATCTTCTGACCTTGCTTTGTCAAAAATTAGAGCGATGCTATCAAGTATGCAAAAGCACATGGAGAGTAGGGATAGATATACAAATTGATTCGATTATAGCTCATAATAAAATTATGGACAATCAAATTGCGCAGATTTCATCTACCTTACAAACCTGTCAGTAGGGAGCTCTCCTATCGCAACCAATCCACCCTACGGATCATGCTAATGTAATTACTCTAAGGAGTGGTTCACACTATGATGGGCCTCCTATGCCCAAGGATGATGAACCTATTGCTAATCCTGATTCCCTTGTACCAAATGCTAATATTACTAACCCTGTAGGGCTATAAGAGAAAACTAATCCTTCTAATATTTCTTTACAGGGTAAATCTCAGGACAAGGGTGGAGATGTGCAGAGTCCAGTTATCAAACTTCCATTCCCAAATAGACATTTAAAGAGTAAGTTTGATAAGCAATTTGGTAAGTTTTTGGAGGTTGTGAAAAATTTACAGGTAACAGTTTCTTTCACTAATTTAATCACTCAGGTTCCTGCACATGCTTAATTTATGAAAGATATCTTGACTAGGAAAAGGGCCTTTGATGAGGTAGAAACTGTAGCTTTTACAGAGGAATGTAGTGCTTTATTGTAAAATAAATCCCCTCCTAAATTAAATGATTCTGGTAGTTTTTCTATCCCTTGTCATATTGGTAATGTCTTTATAGATAAAGCATTATGTGATTTGGGTGCTAGCGTTAGTGTTATGCCATCGTCTGTGTGTTCTAAACTTAATATGGGTGATTTTAAAGTTACTAAAATTACTTTATAGATGTCAGGCCGTTCTGTTAAATACCCCTTAGGTATTTTAGAGGATGTTCCTGTCAGAGTTGGTAAATTTTTTATTCTTGTGGATTTTGATGTTTTAGACATGGCTGAGGATACACAAATTCCCATTATATTAGGTAGGGCTTTTCTTCACACTGTAGGAGCCATAATTGATGTAAAAAATGGAAAACTAACCCTTTCTGTTGGAGATGATAATATCACTTTTAATTTAGGGAAGGTTTTGAAAGGACCTATGTTAGAGGAAAACTGTTGTTTAATTGATGTGATTGATATAATGGATGATATTTGTGAAGAAAACTTACCACATGTACTTGCAAGAGATCCCTTGGAGGAAATTTTTTGTGGCGAATTAAATGCAGATAATGCGAGTATTTGGAGTACAGAGATGGACGCCATAGAAAAAGCTCTTGCAATTAAAGAACTCGATCCTATAGAGAGCAAGAAGGTAGTGAAATTAGTTCAGGAATCAAAACCTGCAGAGGTCAAGAAACCTGAACTAAAACCTCTCCCTTCTCAATTAAAATATGTTTTTCTTGATGAGCAGGAACTATACCCTGTGATCATTAGTACTGCACTTGATGACCCACAAACTTCCCAACTTCTAGAGGTTCTTCGAACCCACAAAAGGGCAATAGGGTACAGTATTGATGATCTCAACGGTATTAGTCCTGATTTTTGTATGCACAGGATACATCTAGAGTACAATTACAAGCCATGTATTCAACCCCGGAGGAGGTTGAATCCTAATATGCAAGAAGTAGTTAAGAAAGAGGTGATGAAATTACTTGATGTAGGTATTATCTATCCTATTTCTGACTCAAAGTGGGTAAGTCCTGTTCTGGTGGTTCCTAAAAAGGGTGGGATGACTGTGATTAAAAATGATAAAAATGAATTGATTCCCACTAGAACTATTACAGGATGGCTTATGTGCATTGATTATTGTTGCCGCTAAAAAGGACCACTTCCTCCTCCCTTTTATTGATCAAATGCTTGAGAGGTTAGCTAACCATAAATTCTTTTGTTATTTGGATGGGTATTCGGGATTTTTCCAAATTCCAATTCACCCTGAAGATCAAGAAAAGACTACATTTACATGTCCTTATGGTACTTTTGCATATCGTAGAATGCCTTTTGGTTTATGTAATGCCCCTGGTACCTTTCAACATTGCATGATGAGTATTTTTTCTGATTTCATAAAGTCTATCATGGAAGTATTTATGGATGATTTTAGTGTGTATGGGTCTTCATTTGATGCATGCCTTGTAAATCTCGCTAAAATTTTGAAAAGATGTGAAGAATGCAACTTGGTTTTAAATTGGGAGAAGTGTCACTTTATGGTGACAGAGGGAGTAGTCCTTGGTCATATTGTATCTGATAAGGGTATACAGGTAGATAAGGCTAAGATTTCTGTGATTGAGCAATTGCCTCCTCCAGTTAATGTTAAGGGGGTTAATAATTTCTTAGATCATGCGGGGTTTTATCATCGCTTTATCAAAGATTTTTCTAAAATTGCTAAACCACTAACTCAACTTTTACTCAAGGATGCCCCATTTGATTTTACTAATGAGTGTCTTGAGGCTTTTCACAGGCTTAAGCAGGCATTGATATCGGCACCCATCATATGTGCACCCGATTGGAATCTTCCTTTCGAGATTATGTGTGATGCAAGTGATTTTGCATTAGGAGCCGTGCTAGGACAAAGAAAGAACAAAGTTTTGTTTGCTATTTGTTATGCAAGTAAAACTTTGGATGAATCCCAAGTCAACTACGCCACTACGGAGAAGGAGTTTCTTGATGTGATTTATGCTTTAGAAAAATTTAGATCATATCTAATTGGCTCTAAAGTTATTGTTTTTACTGACCATGCTGCTTTAAAGTAATTAATAGCTAAGGTGGAATCAAAGCCTAGGCTTCTCCGTTGGGTTTCTTGCTCCAAGACTTTGATGTGGAGATTAAGGATAAGAAAGGTGCAGAGAACGTTGTGGCAGACCACTTGTCACGTATCAGGTGTGATGAGGGTAAGGATTGTCTTCCTATAGATGATTCTTTTACTGATGACCACTTGTATGCAGTTGCAGAGCAACACCCTTGGTATGCAGATTATGCAAATTATTTGGTGGGTGATACTCTACCTCCTGACTTGTCCTACCAACAGAAAAAGAAGTTCCTTTATGATGTTAAACATTATTTTGGGATGATCCTTTTTTGTTTCGTGAGTGTGCAGATGGATTATTTCGCAGTTGTGTTCCCGAAAGGGAAGTTCACGGTATTCTCACTAGTTGCCACAACTCACCTTATGGAGGACATCATGGTCCCACCAAAACGGTGGCCCACATTAATGAGTCAGGTTTTAATGGCCCACTATGTTTAAGGATGCTAACACTTTTGTGCAGGCTTGTGACTCTTGTCAAAGTACTGGCACATCTCGCGGTGGCATGAGATGCCTCAAACTGGAATATTAGAAGTTGAAATTTTTGATGTATGGGGTGTTGATTACATGGGACCGTTCCCTTCTTCAAGAGGGAATCGTTATATTCTTGTCGCCGTTGATTATGTATCTAAGTGGGTTGAAGCCATTGCCACTCCTACCAATGATGCCAAGGTGGTCCAAAGCTTTTTAAGAAAACCATCTTTCTAAGATTTGGAGTGCCTAGAGCTATAATCAGTGATGGAGGATCTCACTTTCATGAGCGGAAGTTAGACACCCTCCTCAAAAAGTATGGTGTATACCATAGGACAGGTTTAGCCTACCATCCCCAAACGAGTGGCCAAGTTAAAGTTTTCAACCATGAGATCAAGGCCATTCTAGAGAAAGTGGTAGCAAAGTCAAGGAAAGATTGGAGTGATAAGTTGGATGACACTCTTTGGGCGTACAGAACTGCATTTAAGACTCCGATTGGTACTATTCCCTATAGACTTGTGTATGGTAAAGCATGTCACCTCCCGGTGGAATTGGAATACAAGGCATATTGGGATATTAAGGAGCTCAATTTGGACGGTAAGCTAGCGGGAGAAAAGAGGCTACTTCAACTTAATCAACTAGATGAGTTTAGGTTGACGGCCTATGATAGTGCACGTGTCTACAAGGAGAAGACCAAGAGATGGCACGACAAGATGATCCTTCTGAGAGAAATCAAAGAGGGTCGGGTCCTTTCACTGTTAAAATGGCAAATAAGTTTGGTTCTGTGGATTTAATCGATGAACATGGTAGTGAGTTCAACGTAAATGGCCAAAGACTTAAAATATACCATGAATGGGTACGATTGGTGCGGTTGAATTACTTCACCTAATCGATTCTAGTTCATCTTGAGAGACATGTGTTAAGAGGGTCGTGCGGGACCTAGATAAACCAGCGCTTTATGGGAGGTAACCTGTATTTTCTTTTTTTTTTTAGTTTAGTTTTCTTTCTTTCTTTTTCTAGTGTGAGGAGAGATGAGGGAATTTAATGAGTTTTATGAGTTTTTGTACAGGTTTGGAGGAAAAGAGTTAGCCAAATTTGGAGAAAAGAAAAGGAAAAAAATCGGACTCTAGTGCTGTAGCGCACCCGACCGGGTGTGAGAAGAGAGTTCTAAAAAGGAAGAAAATCGCCCGACCGGGCGCGAGAGCAAGGTGGAAAATTCAACAATTTTCGCCCAACTGGGCGCGAGACTTGACGAGTACGGACCAAATTGCTCGCCTGACCTGGCGAGGCTCCGCCCGACCGGGCACCAGAAATGGAATTTTTAAAAGGGGTGGCTCGCCCGATCGGACGAGCTGGCGCCCGACCGGGCGCGAGAGGATCAAAAATTTGGAAATTTAGATCGCCCGACCGGGCGCGTCTCACCCGGCTCCCCCTTTCTTCTTCTTTCTTCTTCCTTCTTCCTTCTTCCTTCTTCTTTCTTTCCTCTTTATTTTTCTTTCCTTCATTCTTTCTCTCTCTAAAACCTTAAAACCTCTACCTTCTCTCTAAGATCTCCTCTCCAATTCTTACCCAAATCCAAAATTTTTTACATATTCTTTCTGCTCTCTTTATCCTCTACATTTCTACACCAATTTTACCCAATTTCAAATAAAATTTTTACAAACCCATATTAGAAAATAGCGTCAAATAGGCCAAAAACACAAGGGGGGGGGGGGCGTGGTTCAAACTCAAACCAAGGCTATGACCCAGAATTGCAACTTCCTCAGTGGCCGAGCATCCGAATAACAACGGAAACCCAACGGGAACGGCTCATCAAGCTCTATGAGTGTGAGGTAATACCTTCTCAATGGTAACACCGCCCTACTCTTGAGGCTTTAGGATTGTATGATCATGTTAGGAGATTCATGAATGACATATGAATGAGAAAATTCGTTGACATGCATTATCCTACCTTTCGTGAATTAACATGCGAATTTCTATCCTCTTTGGATGTTGTTAATAGTAAAAATGGTCCTAATTTGTATTTTAGGTTGAATAATAGAAATATTAGTTTAACTTATATCGAATTTTGTAAATTGTTTGATTTGGAATCTGAACACCCCCACTATTGGCATGAACAATATAAAATGGAAGATATCTATCGTGTTCTAACTTATTTGCCGGCCCCTAACTCCCAACATGCTAGTGTCCAGCCTATTCACCACTCCGTCCCTAAAATCTGGCAAAGATTTTCGGGCGCATGTTTTTTTAGGTCGGTATGAGCCCCATAATGCCCAAACCAACGAACTAGCAATCATAGGACACTATGTGTTTGAGTACGGTAAATTGAACATAGGTAGATACATTATCCACCACTTGGCTAGACATGCCACCGCTAGTACTACCACTAGGACCCCTATCCGATTAGGATGCCTTATAACTAGAATAGCGGTTAAGAAAGCCGGGTTCAGTAAAGCTAGGATTCAGGGTTTCACAAAATGTGGGGGGGGGGGGGGGACACTTATTTTACCAGTAGACATCTTCATAGTTTGGATTGGATAGAGTTGGATTGCCAACAAATTCCCCATTGGTGTGTTAGGGCAGGATCGGAGCCTCCTTTGCGTATCTTTCCCCTCCCTAACCCCGATTTGACCGCTTTTCCTCCTAGGCAGGAGTCTTACACCTATGATGCTTTAGTTGCCCATGCCCAGGGGCGAGTACCACCACCCCAGCCTGAGCCCATGGTGGTGCCATCACCACCTCATATGCTTCCACCTCCCCCTAGGAAAGATTCCGAGACCGTTTGGGATTTACAGAGCATAGGACAGGCCCTAGGCCGTATTGAGGGGTCTTATGGGGAGATTAAACAGATGGTTGGTTCTATAAACCAACGGTTGGGCTACATTGAGAGAAACCAAGGTAGGGCTTTATACCCCATGTTTGATGATTATGCTCGTCGGGGTGCTATTCCCGACAATGTTCTCTACCCCGACTGGCTTCAGGCACCACCTCAGGGATACGTCGATCCCACCTCCCATGACATTTACACAGACTATTCGGCCTTTCATGGATATGGTCAAGACATTCCTTTTGGGGGCCTCCAGGGAGGACTTATAACCCTAACTATTTTGGTGGTAGTTCATCTGGTGGTGCAGGTGGTAGCGGCGGATGATTTGGATTCATGGATGATGATGCTGAGGATTAGATTAGCCATGCTGGGCTAGTTCCCGAGCCAATGAGGACATTGTCTGATCTTGGCTTGGGGGAGATTTTTGGATGTTGGTATCTTTCTTCTTCTCTCTCTCTTATTTTTGGTGTGTTTTAGTATAGTTTTATTGCTTTCTAGTATAGTTTTTATTGCTTAGAAAAAATGAAAAAATACAAAAAAATTGAAAAAAAAACCAAAAATACGTTCCAATGAATTGTAAATCATGCTTCCCTATGCCCCATACTTAAAAATTGTTTTGATTCTTGGTATATCATGATGAACATTGTGGATAGGTTAGCCATGATTTGATATTTGGTTGCTTGAATGCCCTAACATGCGTCAATTTTGCCCAATTGCTTGTGAATATAGTGCTTGACTAGTTGATTTGGTTAGAAATTGTGTGTTAGTTCCTGGTAAGTCAATGAATTTGAGTATTGGTTTGCAACTTTGAGTAATGTTTGTATGGCTTAATATTATGCACATTGAGGAGAACAAAGGCACATTACAAGCCGATTTTGCCCCATTGGTTACTAGTCCCAAGCTTGGCTTGGGGGAGCTATTAGTGAGTGAGGTGAGGGAGTTTGTGGTGTGCTTATTGTTTGCACAATTTGGGTGGTTATGAGAAGTTGTTTTGTTCTTGATTGTATTTTGTTTTTGATGGTTTTGAAAGTTGAATTTCTTGAAAAAAATAAAGCATGATAGTAAAAATAAAAAGAAGTTCAAAGAAAAAAAAAAGTGAAAAAATAAGGAACTTCAAAAGAAAAAAAAGAAAAGAGAAAAAAAAAGAGCAAAAAGAAAAAATTGTTGAGTGTTCAAATGTTCTAAAAGAGGGTTGATCAAAAGAAAAAATGAGTTTCAATGAAAAAAAATCAAGTCTAAAAGTTAAAGTTTGTTTATTCACTCAAATTCTACATTGTTATATTTTTATGAGTGAAATTGTAAGTGTTGGGAATTATTGTTATGATTGAAGTTATATTTGGTGAATTTTTGGTGAGTATGTTTGATCCGTTCCATTTATGTCACCTTTAGGCTATGTTTTCTTTATATTTCTATGCTCCTTTGTAGTCATTTATGTCGTGTTTTTAGAGAATAATGTTCGATTCACGTGTTTTTGTGTTAGTTTAGAGAAATGCATGCTTTTAATGGTTTTCTTATCATTTTATTCATTTCTCGGCTATTTCTCTTGCTTCTCCGTTTCTTTGTCTTGTTTTGTAGGTACGTCGCGGGCTATATGCATGGGAATTGAAAATAGCACCCACTAGGATCAATATGCACTTTTCGGAATTGAATTTGAGTTTGAAACAAAGGAAAACGAAGGATTGCAAAGTATCAAATAGGACCTTTGTGCATTGTTTTAGTCATATCTCAAGTTCTACAGATCGGATTAGGGTGATTCAAGTTGGGTTGGAAACTAGACTTGAAGAGCTTTCCAATGATAGGTCGAACGCCTTCATACGATTCATAGATCGGAAGTTACAGCCTTCTGAAGTTGGCCCAAGAAAACTGCCGCGGGCGCGGGCTACAGTACCCGCGGGCGCGGGGTTGCTGCTGCTCCAAAACTGTCGTATTTGGGCAGTAAGCACCCGCGGTTGTCCCGAGGGCTCCCCGAGGGCGCGGGCGCGGGCTTGGGCCGCGGGCGCGGCTATCGGGGTGTCCGTTCCCCTCCGCGGGCGCGGCCGATTTCTCCGCGGGCGCGGGTTTCCGGGTCTTTTACGATTTTTAAGCTTCTTTTCTCCTTTTGTTTATATAGTTTTTGGTTTCCTTTATTCTTCATTCATGTAATTCTTTAGTTTTAGAATAGTTTTCTCTCTCTTAGGTTGAGAGCTTCACTCTCTAGATTAGGCTAGTTTAGGAGTAGTTTTAGAGAGAGAAAGTGAAGAATTTCAATGGTGATTGAGAGATTGAAGATGCAAGTGTGACAATTGTGTTGGAGATCTTCTTAATTATCAATGAGCATTTCTAAACTCTATCTCATTCAATTGCTTTGTTTAATTTGATGTTTGTTTGGTTTGATTTTGATATTTGATGTTTGATTAGAGTAATTGTTCTTGATATTTTGTTGATTCTTGTTCTCTATAGTAAATAGTAGTTTTGATCATGTTTCTTGAGTAGTTTACTTGCTAGGGTTTGGGTAAACATGTGTGATTGATGGATTGAGATTGATTTGGGAATTTGAGTAGTTCTTGTGTTGTGATTAAATTGATTCATAGAGGTTTGCATGTTGCATAAGTTTGATTGGAGTAGCTAACCATGATTGCTAGCATTGATTGCATGATTGAATTGATTGATATCGATTTGATCATAACTAGTTAAGTATTTGATTATGTTTCTTCATATTGTTTAGCACTAGAGAAATCTATGTTAGAGAGTGTGAGGATGATTAGTTGAATGCCCCTAATTGCTCCTACTATTTGTCTTTGCATTGCTTGGATTGCTTGACTCCCTAATTAGCTTGGTTATCATGAATGCATGTTGATCCCCACTCCCTAGTGTTTCATTTGTTTGCTTCTTGATTTAGGAAGTAGAATAGTGTCACCTTTCACCTTAGACTTCGACCTAGCTTAGGCGTTAATTAGAAATACTTGAACATAACCGTTCCTAGTGGTTCGACCCTTGACTTACCTCTATACTTGTATTTAGAAAGTTGAGTGATTATAAATTTGTTTGACCGTAGGGGGGATTAGTTCAACAACCTAGTTTTCCCCACGTCAATGTTGGAGTTGTTTGGTCATTATTTATTTTTGACCTTGGGTTTTATTAGGATTTGGCTCCCTTAAGCATGGCTTTACTCTCACATTTTCCCAAATTTATCCTACCTTTTACCTTAGCCTTACATTACAAGCTTTAAAGACCTTCCGACCTTTGTGCATAGAGTTGTGTGAATGTGAAATTAGTTGTTTATCAATGCGAAGAATGATTTGATGTATTTTGAGTCGACTAGGTTGAGTGCTTGTCTTTTTAAACACATGAGAGTGTGAGTTGGGAGGGCATTGTTCACATATAAAGGGGTTGGGATGGAGGAGCGATCGAGTACATCTTTTACTCGCCACATAAATGAGAGTTGAGTGTGTGAGCACTAGTCTTGAATTCTATATGCTCTTGTGGTTTGCTCTGCTTGACAATTGTTAGGGAGGATGAGTGATTAGATGGATGAGATTGGTTGATGTTGAAGCATGTTTGGTAGATTTGCTTTGAATTAGTTGTTCTTGATTTTGATTATTTGGGGTGAGGCATGTTTTATTTATTCATTGATGATCTATTTGCTTAGGGACAAGCAAAGGTTTGGCTTGGGGGAGTTTGATATGTCTATATTGTATAGTGATTTATCCCTGTCCCTTGGTCTTCATTAGTAGTGTTTATGGCTCTTTAGAGCCACTTTTATTACTAATTTGTGTTTTCTAGTGTCTTCGTAGTTTTGGATGAGTTTTGTAGGAAATTGCACACTTGGAGCATTTTCCCGGATTTATTAGAGTAATTACGAGCATTGGAAGACCACGACCACCTTTCGTAGCCCAAGGTCGGTTGGAGTCATCAAAACGGTGATTAAGGGCTTGATATAGGAGAAGCCGAGGCATTGGACCGAGTTTTAAAGCCCCAAAGAGGAAATCCGGATTGGGCTAAAGAATTAGGAGCCCGATCAAGAGTCCAAGTAGCCTCGCCCGTCCGGATAGGAGCTCGCTCGAAGGCGCGCCCGGCCGGGCGGGGCGGAAGAAGGAATGGGCAGCTCTTCGCCCTAACTCGCGCCCGGCCGGGTACGAGAGAAGCTTCGTGAAACAAAAAGGCGGGCCCGGCCAGGCGGTGCTTCGCCAGACCGGGCGCATGTCTTGGAGGAGTGTTTCCGACGATTTTTTTACTTAGTTTCTAATTCGGATTTTTAGGAGTTTTGTATAAATACATTTTAGTAGCTTTTGATACATTTACCTCTCTTTCATTAGTTTAATCTTCTCTTAAGCTTAAACTTTTCTCTTGTTTTCTCTCTCTCTACAACTTTGTTCCTTAATTCAACTAATTATTTCGGTTAACTTTGGTAACGATTTCTTCTCTATTATTTTCAGTAATTAATTTCTTTAATTCATCATGTATTGTTTATTTGCTTTGATTAGTTTAGATTTAATTATGTGTGAGTAGTTTTCTTTCTAGGGTTTGTGGGGATCCATAAATAATATGAAGGGGTAATTTATTATTGTTGATTATCAATGCTTGATTAATTTCCTATTGATTGACTTAATGCCATGCAATTAGATTAGGCCTGGTTTAATTGTATGAGTTATGCACTATTGATTCGATATTCGAGAGATGAGAATTGATGTTTAGGCTTAGTTTCAATAAGCAGACTAATTTATAAATGGTTAAGTAGAGATTTGAGAGATGAGATTTGATACCGGTAAATTAACTCTGTGACTATAATACGTAGCGAAAGACCTTTATAATCTGGTTACTTGATGCATTGATGATTGATTATTATGTTTTACCCTGGAATATTATTTATTGGTGAACCTATACCCTAGGCTTTTATTTATTGATTTCTCCCTACTTTTATATCTCCCTTAGTTTATTTCATCATATCTATAATTTAGATTATATTAATTAATTAGGAATAGGAGGACTTGTTTCCCTGTGGATCGACCCTTCTTCCCTATCTGCATAGTTAGAGGAACTTAGGAATTATTTTTTGACTAGGTGATACGGCTTTCTCCTGTCACTCCTCCTTATGGTTGGTTAGCTCTTAACACAGATGGAGTGGCAAAAGGCGCACCTGGGTCAGTTGGTGGTGGAGGTATCCTCCGTGACTGCACAGGGAAAATGAGATATGCTTTCTCAATGAACTTGGGTGCTTGCACGGCATTCATGGCAGAGCTTCGAGCTATGGAGTATGGGATAGAATTAGAAGATCGTATGGGAGTTGTGATGTTACAAGTGCAGCTAGATAATCAAGCAGTGGTATTGGCTATGAATAACACTGTAATACCCCGTATTTTTATACGTATTTTCCTAATTAATTAATTAATTATTATTTTCTAAAAAGGGTATTTTAGTAATTTAACTTACTATTTAAATCTTGGAGCCAAAACGATATTTGAATTTTGGCGCCAAAAGTATTTTAAAAAAAAATTATTATTTTGGATAAGATTTATTATCCATTTATCCTATTTTAAAAACCGGATTATTTATATGTTTTGGATATTTTAATTAAGGCAAAAGCTATATTTTATTATTATTTTAATAAGTTCGAAAATCCCATTTATTTGGCTAATAAATTTCGGATTTTCCTAAGAGAAAATCTGATTTTATTAGTTAAATTATTTGGTGAATATTTGGTATTTTATTATTTAATTATTTATTACAATAAATATTATTTACACAATTATTTTAATTCCTTAAAACTAGCAAAATAATTTCCTAAAGTACTAAATAGGAGGGCCGGAAATATGAGCTTAGGAAAGCTCAAAAATTTCGGCCATCCCATGTACATTTTGGGAAAAATATTTTGGTAATTTGTATTTTTAATTATCTCCTTAAAATCTCCTATTTTCCTTAATTCTAATTCTCCATCTTTTTAATATCCAATCATTATATTTCCTTTCCATTCATTCTTCTTAATTATTCCCCAAGTAATTCCAATTTCCTTAATATTTTTCATGACATACATACCTTCCATATTCAATTATACACAATCTCTTCAATATTAAAACTTTCCTTAAATCTTTACTCACTTCTCCAAGTAATCCCTTAAACCCTACTTACCATAATTCTTCCCAAATTCTCTTACCATAATTCTTGCATGAGCTAGCCTATAAATACCCCTCCATACCTCTCACATTCTTCACACCAATTCTCTTATTTTCTTCTCCTCTTTTTACACAAATCATCCCATTTATCTTTGAAGCCAATTTTCGGGCACTTCTGGTCAGTTTTTGGGGTATTTCTGTTTCACAGAACATTGTTCCTCTCGAAAAATCCTTGAGGTTAGGCTCAAGAATCACCCAATTCGGAGTTATATCGAAGGAGTTATAGCCTCTACAAGTTCTGCCTATTCTTTCCAACGAAAATCCAATTCTTCACTTTTCCTTGGTTTCTTATCTTTTCTTCTTCTCTTCTCTTATTCAACTATTATTATTATTATTATGGGGGATTTATAAAAAATTATTATGAGTAGTTTAAATTATATAAAATTAGATTTTTAATGATGTTTATGAAAATAATTTAAAAGGTTCATGTACATATAGTTGGGGGTTTTTTTTTTAATTTCATTGTTGTGATTATTTGTTAACCTTATATTAATTAAGGTTATATTTATTTGTAGGGTGTTTTTGATCAAGCTACTTGAGGGTTCTTTTGAAGTGTTCTTTTTGGCTAAGCGAGGATCAAGGTACGTTAGGTGGCTAGATACCTTGAAAGTGATTGGTTTGAATAAGCATGTTTGAATGATTTTGATGATTGAATTAAAATATGGTTTATGAAATAAAAGTATGTTTAAAAGATTGGTTTTAATAATTAAATTGGAGTATTGATTTTTTTATATTATGTTTTGATTAATTAATTTATTATTCATGTTTAAAAAGGATTGGTTTTGAAAGCTTGTTGGATTTATAAAAAAAAAAGGAGTTTGAATTATTATTATTATTAAAGGTTGGAATTATTGGATTTGAAGAGGATTTATTTAATCATTGAATTAAATTTATTATTTATGCTATATAAGCATGTTAGTAATCCCACTATGCGGATTTGGTATTTTGATAAGGCCTTGGACTTTGTATGACCGGGTCTTTCCTCAAGAATAGCCTTGTAACATAAGGAGACTAGCTTGGGGGGTGTGCACACTTGGGATAGGAATTGGTTTAATTGGTTTTAAAATAATTGGAATTGGTTTTATTGATTATTGGGATTTGAATATTGAGAATTGGTTTTGAATTATGAGTTTGGAATTACTGGATTAATTATTGGAACTGATTTCAAAAGCATGTTTGCAAATAAATTGAGTTTAATTATCTTGCACTTACCGTACTTAGCATATTTTGCTAACCCGTATTCCTTATTTGTTTTGGTTCGCCCTGTTTACCGTAATGGTAAGCAGTGTTATTTCAGGTGGAGTGAATAAATTGATGCATTGGAGTCCCGGGATTTGGTTTCACTAAGTTAGGAATCGTGGTCTTTGTATCTATTTTTGAGTACTCATAACATTGGTTTCTATTCATAGTTATTATTAATAAAGGAGAGTTTGAAGTTTCCGCTGCAAAGTATTATTTTGTTAGTAAGTTGAGTAGCCTTGCGTAATCACGCGGCGGTAATACGCCTAAATCTATCTCTACGGTATAATTATACGTATTATACTAGTATTTCCGTAGAGGGAGATTTGGGGGTGTTACAAACACTTATGCTACTAACGAAGGGGAAGGTGTTCACATCATCAGACGTTGCAAGAAGCTGCTAGAAGACCCTAAATGGAGAGTTGAAGTCCATCATATAGACAGAGAAGCGAATCGAGCTGCAGATTGGCTTGCCAATCAAGGTGTTTCCCAAAACAACAAAATAGAGTTGATTCAATTCCCTCCTATAGCTTTAGGACGTATTTTACATGATGATATAGTAAGGGTGGCTTTGCCACGTTTAGTTCCGCCTTAGTCTTTTTTTACGTTTGTTTTTATTTCCCGGGGCTTGGCCTCTCGTTTGCATAAAAAAAACAAAAAAATATATCCCTAAAAATGTCGATCTACATATATACTCTCATTTTTATGCATGCGAATCATTTGTTTGACCTTTTTTTTTCCTTTTTTTTTTCTTAACCACATGCACGTAGTAGCCTTTTGGAATTTTTTATTTTTTTTTTATTTTTTTTTTATTTTTTTTTTTATACTTGTTCGTACCTAGTACCTTTTAAAAAGTTTGAGATAATTTTTATACACAATGTTTGAATAATTAGATCCTTGTTAGTGGACTCTTACTCTTTTATTCAACACTTAGAAAATAGTGTGCGGATAATTCTACCCCTAAAATTTTGTTTTTATATTTTCCCTTGTTAATGTTACCAACAACTAAATTTGTGACATACAATCAAATTTAAAAAGATTCTCGGACATAGTTAACTATTCGCGACCCTAGTAAGGTGAAAATTACAAAACTTAACTATCTTAGGGGGCAAAAAATTTGAATAATGTGAACGTAATTAATTTTATATACTTTGCCAGCTTTTCTCTTTTTTTTTTCCTTTTTTTTTTTTGGGCAAGTCTTTGTCAGTTTATCTTATTTGTCTTTGGTTGATTACTAAAAAAAATACAACATGGTCCATGAATAACATAGGTCACTTTTCATTTGGCGTTTTTTTTTTCTCTTATTTGCCAAAAATGTCCTACATTTTCAACTTTTCGTATTTTTGTTCTCCTTTCTTTTTAAACTTAACTAGCTTTTCTATGCACGCGATGCGTATGTCAAACAATATTTAAAAAATTAACATCATTAGTTTTATACAACTACCTAAATAGCTAAACTTAATGAGTTACAAAAAGTCCAATTGAATTAAAATATCAAAAAGACCATTTTTTTAAATGTAAAAATTATAAACAATTTTGTTTGCGAAAAAACATATGATGAATTAGGTGACAAACATAGCATGGTTTACATAAAGGCTACGGTATCGTGGACTCGTGGTTGATGGAGGGGATGCCGGGATGGTTGATGGAGTTTCTTGATGACCATGGAAGTGTTTTTCCCATGAACATAAAAAAATAACTATAGTTAATTAAAAGATGGAGTTTCTCGATGATCATGGAGTTTCTCGAAAAAGCATATGCTTGTAGCGTATGTGTATTTATGGGTGATTTACAAAACTTTGTCATTTTGAAACTTTATTACACTTTTGCATTAGAATGAAATAAACTTAATTACTAAAGTACCTTCCTTGTAGGATCAAATACAATTATTTGATTTTTTTTTTTTTAAAAAAAAATGCAGTGCCAAATCGCTACTAAAGAGCTTGTTTGACATTATTTACTAATTTTCTGATTTTTTGAAAACAAAAACAAAAACCTAGAGAAAATGGTATTTTTGCTTTTCAGTTGTCACTTTTAAAAACTAGCATGATTTTAAATAGTTTGACCAACTCTAGATTCAGTATACGACATATATCATATGATTTTTGAAACTAAAAAATAGAATGCCACAGCGATACCAAACGAAATAGCGGTTTTACCTCTCAAGATAGTGGATACATCTACTAAACTCACTAAAATTAGTATAATGTATTTACTAAGTATAATTGCTTTGTAGGATAGTGATTTTCTCTAACTAAAATGAAAAATATAAAATAAATTTATTCCTATTCTATGTGGACAGCAGATTTGTAAATAAGTATTAATACATAGCCAACGGTAAATAAGTTTTAAACGAACCATACTTATGTAAATCGTTATTTTTTATACCCATCAAATTAGTGTGAGTGAAACAAATGGATATATAGCAAGGTTTTACAGGATTTGATTAGGTAAAGTAGGTTAGGCTCGTGCTATGCATGATTTATCAAAATGAAAAATTTAGCAATTTCGCATAAGAAGAGAAGATCAAACAACTCTACTACAATTGATATTTCCCTTGTGATGAATAATTGGAATAAAATATTAATCGAATAAATTACAACAAAATAGAAATAGATTTGGAAAGCAGATGGAAAAAAAAAAATTAGATCCGAATAATTGAATAGATTTAAGCTATAATAGAGGTAAAATTTCGGTGCAGCAAACAATATGATTCAATACTCGAATTATTATTATTATTATTATTATTATTATTATTATTATCATTATTATCATTATTATTATTATTTTATTATTTTTATTTTTATTTTATTATTATTATTATTATTATTATTATTATTATTATTATTATATCTCAAAAACAAAAGTCATACAACCTACAATAAATTAGTGGGAAGCCGAAAAACAATCTGGGCCCCCACTCCTCTAGCTATCGCAAAGCCTACCCTAGTGAATATATGAGCTGTAGCACGAGCACCAATGTCTTGCGTCGTCGAGAACCTCTGAATCCACTTCAGGAACGCAACAACCTCCTTCTCTAATTCCCCAAGCGAGGAAAAGGAGAAGGGAATGAAACCATATCCAATCGCCAGACAACGAGCTTCATACTTAACCCGCTTCCGATGAGCCGCATCAGCCATAACTCGTCCCGGAACAAAATCAGATAGCCCTGTCTGTGTCAAAGGAGAAGACCCTGTGAAGTCGACACATACATCACGACCACGATCCCATGAATAACGTAACACATCGGCAGGTCTAAGGGCCCCGTCATTCCCTCCAGACAATCCTATGTCAACCTCCTTTCTTGCTGAAATCCCAGATCTGTAGCAAATATCAACAAAAGTATCTCGAACAACATTGTGCCGATGTTTAATACCTACAATACCAACACATGACACCGCATGGTCGCCGAATACATCCCCCGTAAAAACCCGAGAGCAAGCAGAGCACGGTGTCGAGACAGAGAACAATGGAACACCCATCCGATAACACAGCACACATCGGTATGTCTTAGCGTTCATCGTTTGACCCAATCCAGAAATAGGGACCGCCTGAAGCCAAGCAGAGGTGTGATCACCCTGCTGCGACTTCCACAATGTCGACTGTCGAGGAGACAAAGAAAAGGTGGATTCTGCAGAAGCGGTAACCTTTGTGAAATATATATCTGCCAATTTCTTCACGAGTTTCGGGGCAGCGACCTCACAAGGATTACCTAAAATGTCAGACTCAAACGTTGCAGTAAACAGACTCAACGCATCCTCAAAGGCCTAACCAAGACCAACAATACTAGTATGACGCAGAAGCTGCGTTTGCAACCCAGTAGACTGCAACCGAGAAGCAAGAAAAGCATAATGACGAACATCACCTGCGGAATAAACACCAAGCCCTCCAAACGCAAATGGTAAGGTGGCAAGTCGCCACTGCCAATCACCAAACCCGGGCCTCGAAGAAGTAACAATACGCTCCAAGGAAAATCGAAGAGCCTCGTCGAAAATGCGCTGAGCCGCCTCGAAAGCACCTGGAGGACAAGTACGCAAGGCAAAGTAGAGCTTAGAAACTCTAGTACATGCCCTAAGTAACAACAGCTCACACTGAGGATCATACAGCATAACAACCTTATCCATAAGCGCAATGGTCTTGGTCACCCTCTACATCACAAGCTCGCCACTAAACCTGAAATCAGAACTAACGGGACCACCAAGCAGCTTAACACCATGCAATGGTCGAGCAATAGAAGGGGGAAAACCACCCACAAGCTTGCTTCAAGGGTCTTATGTAGGCCAGAAAACTTCAGATTTTTCCACATTGAGATGCAACCCAAAACGAGGTCCTTCCTCCAAAATCAACTGTAAAACCTTCCCTACCACTAAAGTGTCTCCAATAATAGTGTCGTCATCCAAATACCACGCTTGAAGACATACCTCAAAAGCATATCTAATTTTGCACACAAGAGGTTGTAAAACAAAAGAAAAAAGAAGAGGACCAAGGGGATCACCCTGCTGCACCCCCTGAGATGACCATAAGGTGTGGTCCCCATAATACAATCTGGCTGGATTAGAGTAGCAGAATTCAACCCACCGCGAAATACCCGGACATCGACGACGGACTTCACGTAACATGACCGCACGATCAACTAGATTGAAGGCATTTCGAAAATCCACCAACAACATAGAAAGACCAACGTCAGAACCACGATCCTCAATCAACCGATTCACAGCATGAAGAATAGCCTCACCCCGTGAAGAAACCCCAACGCCAAATTGAAAACCATCAAAGTATCTGCCCAAAGACTGGCCAACCATAACAGCACCGATCTTCGAAACCAAACGACGCCAAACGATACCAACAGCTATAGGACGTATACCACCAACGGGCTTAATAAGTGGTGTGAGAGGAGCACTAGCAATATACTCTCCTAGTTCCATAGGACATCTGCTAGCAAGAAAGATATTAACCACCCCGGAAATAGAGGCAACCATCTCATCTGAGACAGCCACAGCAGCACCACTCAAGTAATCCATAAGGTGTTGAGCACGTAAACCGTCCCTACCACATGAAGTACCACACGGAAAACTCTTAATCTGATCCAAAACAACAGCAGAAGTAACAACGAGATGAAGTTGATCAACAGGTATATCAGTAGGCAAGGATGGAGCTGGAAAAGAAGGGTGTTTTGATTGTAAAACTGTAAGAGTGGCCTCGTTATACGGAGCAACCACCAAAGAAGAAAGAACCCGGACTGCAGATGTGTAATGGCCATCACAAATCTTCCTATGACATTGCTTGATATTACGCTCATCCAAATCAAGGTCCTCATCATCAACCACCGACAAAGTAGGAGAATCCTCTGCCAAAATTTCCCTTACAAGCTGCTCACAACCACCTGGTGAACTCCAAGAGCATATAGCACGAGAAATACTCTCCTCTTGATGTCGACGCTTTACGGAAGACCTAGACTCACGACTACTCCGAGGGCGAAAGGCTTTAAGGGTGCAAAGAGGTAACACCAATAACGAGACCCAACTAGAAATGTCATCAGACTTAGAGATCACTTTATCAAGAGCACCTTTCAAAACCCGAGAAAACCCCAAACGACAATTGGGAGGGATAGACTTCACAGTGCGAAACCCCTTTGAGAACAAACAATTAAGGAGAGCCACATCAAAACCACAGAACTGATCTCGCGCAAAACCATTCACATGTCCAATATGAGCCGGAGAAGAGGGAGCTTGTGGCTTGGAGAAATTATAAAGCACAAAACGAACAATACCATCTCCTTCATCAGGAGGTGACACATCCTCACCCCTACCATGATGACACTTAGAACGAACCGTGTGCGTTTTGAAGCAAACTCCACAAAACCAAATCCCCATACGCCTAAAAGTAACCTCTGACTCAGTATAAACAGCCAAGTTAGAAGTAAGAGAATGTCGGGTTATATCTCGCGCACCGATACAACAATGACGATCACTATTATTATTATTATTATTATTATTATTATTATTATTATTATTATTATTATTATTATTATTATACTCCAAATTTAAAGAGAAATTCAATGTATTGTATTAGTCCATAATTTATAGTAAAAGAGTCAATATTTAACCTCAAAAAAAAGGGAAAAAAAAATAAAGGAAGTCAGGCGGGAAAAAAAGAAGGAAAAGTTGACACGTGTATAGCTTAGGAGGAAAGACGATGTCAGCGATTGTTACATTAGTATTAGTTATAGATTATTGGGTGGATTAGCACCGTGCGTTGCATGGTGGTGATAAGTAAATTTTTTTTCATATTTTTATATCTTTTGTTGATAACTTTTTAAAATAACTTGCTCATTTATTTTTTTAAATAAAAAGTTTGCTATATATATATATATATATATATATATATATATATATATATATATATATATATATATATATATATATATATATATATATATATATATATATATAAAACATGTGCATAGTCATTTTTAAATTGTTATTATCTAATACTACATCATAATATTTACTATGTTATTGAAAATATGCAAAAATGATGGTTAGACAAAATATATTTAATGTTGTATTATCTATTGAGCTTAAACGTTTAGAATATAAGCTAAATGAATGAAGTACTCATATAATCAGCAATCAATATCCATATATATTACATATTACTTCATATGTAAATAAAAGGAAAGGAAAGGGAAAAAAATAAAAGGAAAGGAAAAAAAAAATAATTAAAATAAAAGGAAGTAGAATGGAAGAGAAAGTCAAGTTTCATACCTACTAAACCCCCGTTCACTTCACCTTATTTTTGCTGAACTGAAATTATTTTTATTGCACTAAATTTAATTTTGCTGAACTTAAATTATTGTTACCGAACTGAAATTAATCATACTGAACTAAAATTAATTATATTGAAGTGAAATTATTTTTGCTGAAGTGAAATTATTTTTATCGAATTTCTATCAAATTTCTTCTTTAAACTTATTGATTTTTACTGAACTAAAATTAATTTTACAGAATTGAACTCATTGTTACTGAACAAAAATTATTTTTATTGAACTGAACTGAAATTTGTTTCAGAAATATGATAGAAAATCAGTAAAAATAATTTCATTTCAGCAAAAATAATTTCAATTCAGTAAGATTAAATTTAGTTCAGTAAAAATAATTTAAGTTTAGCAAAAATAATTCCAATTCAGAAAAAATAATTTCAGTTTAGTTCCGCAAAAATAAGGTGAAGTGAACGGGGCCTTAGTATAAGTTTATAGATTTCCAAACAAAAATACCTAATCTAAGTAATTATGGAAAAATCTAATATAATATGCTGATTTCCAATTAGAACTAGCAAAATATGACTCAAGCAACTCGAAAATATTATACTCTGTATAATGAATAACAAATTTGTCAAACTTATTAAAATCATAATTAAAAAACGGACCACAAAAAAGTGGAAACACTGCCTTTTTCTTGCTTTTTGTTTGGTTTTTTATTTTCAAATTTACTAAAAACTGAAAACAAAAAATGATGCAAACAAGCCCTATACTTAGATTTTAGGATTCGTAACTTGAAGATAACCAAACCTAAAAAAACCAAAAACTAAACCAGAATCGAAACCGACCCTTTCAATGACCAAATTAATCAATCAGTATTGTTATTTATCACTTTCGTCAACATTATGGAGACAAGGGTACAGAAGTACAAAGCGGATCATTGAATTTGGAATTCCTACCATTTAGGTACATGATTTATTTCATCAAAATATTTTTCATCTTGCCGTCCTTTTCATAGAAGTGTGCATTCATTTAAATTCTACAATTTTCAAAGGATTTGTTGCATAGTTTAAGAAAGAAAAAGTAACCCTTTTTGATAAGAATTTCAAAATGTACTTTGATTGAAAAAATTGTCTCCTTTCGGCATTTGACTTGACTTCAATCGAAAACGTCGGCTATTTTATGAATGAATGCCACTTTTGGATCGATTTGAATAAGATTAATTCCTCACGGTTATGATTTTATGAAGAATGCCACTTATAGCTTGACTTGGTTTGAATAAGATTAATTCACGTACATTTATATTTTTATTGAAATTAAATTATTTATACTAATTACTGAATTAAAGTTGTTTTGAATGATTCTCCATAATATTTATTTTTTGACATTATTGATATTTTTGTTTATCTGAAGTTATTTTTATAAAATTAAAATTATTTTTTATTGTATTTTTTAGGTGAAGTAAATGGGGCATACTCTACGCACAAATTTTGTATAATTACTTTTTACTTTGGTGACTAGGAAAGCAAGCAAATGATGTTCTTACCAACAAATTTTTTACTTGGTATGATAAATTTTCCATTTGAAAAATTTGCGAGAAAGGTCCTTTTAAGTGGTCAACCTTGTGAAAAAAGCCCTTTCATAAAAAAAGGTGGCATGAAAGGTCCTTATATCCCATTTGGGTTATGGGGAGGGACCGTTGACCAAACTCCGATGTTGACTAGAATTTTTCCGGCCAAATAAAGTCGTGACCACTTTAGTTACTTTTTTTTTTCCTTTTCTCCTCTTTTTCCCTCGATTTCACCCTTTTCCCCCTTATGAAACCATAATTTCAAACCCAAAGTAATCACAAATCTTAAAATGAATTAAATCATATCCCCTTAAATTGATATACAGAGTAGTTTAAAAAAAAAGGGTTACTACGAAAATCTTTCTTGCACAAAAGCTAATCCTAAAACAGTATAATATGTCCAAAAAAACATTGAAGAAAAAAGTACACTGTACAAAATCTACCTTGAAAAAAAACTCAATACAAAATCTACTTCCACTAGTTGAAAGCTACTCCTATAGTCCTATCCTATTCATATATCAGTATATCTTACAAATCAACTAATATGGTCAACACTTATTTTGTAATCGTATTATCCTACTCAATAGAAAATTCTGGATCCATCACTGCATACTAAGGTATTACCTGATGTCTACATAAAAAAGTTGATCAAACAAGCAGCAAATAAATCTTAACGTGCACAATTATATTGATTATAGAAATATTGAAAATTAAATTTGAGAGTATGGTAATGAAGACAATAAGCAGTAAATAACTCTTTTTTTTTCATAACTCAACTTTATTTCTTTCTTAAACTTTGAAGTTCCCCGGAAATGCAGGGGTGTACCAATATACATATATACGAAGTAGTTTTTAAAATGAAGTTTTTTTTTTTTTTTTTTTTTTTTGTAAGTCTTTAATTCGATAGGAAGGTAGGTATGGTATTGCTTTTCTGGCTTTTCGAGTTTGTTAAACAATGTCGTTCTTCAATCATGAAGATGCTGATTGAATAAAGGATCAGCAGCCAGGACCTAGTTTGCTTGATTCTTTTACATAAAGATGAAGTTATATAAATCACAAAAAGCTTTAACTTTGTCAACATAAAGTAAACTTTTGCTAATAGCATGGCTGCTTACAAAAAGTATGGTTTTTGCAAGAAAATCATTAGCATCAGTCATCTGCCCTATCATCTAATTAGTCAGCTAATTAAGAATTTAAGACGTACTCTTAATATAGCCGAAAGCAGATAGTAATTTAATGTAAAGATCTCCACCTAATTGCTTTATATGCAAATGAATTTGTGAGCCCTACTATTAGAATATGCCCAATTTCATTTATCAACCATATATATTACATTGATTAAGTTCATTTTAATGTTGTACACTAATTTATGCAATATGTTCACTAATTTATCTTAAAATTCTGTACTTTGGCCTACAAAGATAGTTTGGCCCAATTCTATAGGCCCGCCCACTTATCTTTTTTTTTTTTTTTTTTTTTTTTTTTTTTTTTTTTTTTTCTCTCCTAACTGACATGAATGTATACTCGATTTTGTCGAAATAATCTAACATGTTAGGTGCCTAACATGCCATGAACTGACAAGTGAAATACTAACCCGATCAAAGGCATATTCATGACTTTGCTTTTGCTCATGTAGTCTTGTTAATTAGTTGATGACTTCATACCCTCTTATTTTTTCTGAAGCTGTATTGTCAATGACATGGTAAATTATGCAAAGACATATATCATGAACTTGTCTCATAATAAATAATCTTCGTCAACTTGCCATGATTATATTTTAGAATGTACATAAATTTGTGAGTTGACTTAATTAGCTACTGAGCTATCCTGGTAGGTGTACTACTAGTGACTAATTTAGCTCCAACTATCATCTAAAGATATCTAATGAAATTATTTGTGCCTCATTCTATGCCAAAAGTAATTAAATAATGATTAAGTAAATAAATTGATTATGTTGATGCAATAATTTCTCTCTTATGAGTTTTATCCAATTGTTCTAAACAAAATTTTCATGATCCCAACTATATTCATCATGGCCAAGATCTTGTTCAAATTAAACGAATTACATATTGATTTAAGATCTAATTACCCTGATCTTCTTAAGTTTAATGCGAGCAGGCGGTAAACAAAATTAGCCTTTTTTTTGTTTTTGTTTTAAGTGTTTAGAGAGCCACAAGGGCGGGTGATGAGAATCGATTCCAGAATCTTCTGAAATCGGGAAGGAAGCTCTAACCATTTGAACTATCCCTAACTCTCAAATCCGCCTTATTATCATTACATTGTTCTCATGTGTGATGCGTGACATTTACAATTTAACCTTAACATTGTTGGAATATACTTGTGATATGTGGATTCATAGAAGTAAGTTAAACTAATCCCTGGAATTCGCAACAGGAATCTGTCAGCGAAATCAACGGCGAAATCAAACAAAAGATCTGACATATGAATCAAATAACAATATGTATTTCAAAGATCAAGAATTAGAGTATGCAATATAAAACAGAAATGGCTGTCAGAGTTTAAATTACTTTAATCACAGTAAGATTTAGCAAAAAGAAATATACTTTGTGCTTCAAATGGCATCCGAGGTGAATGCGAAACAAGCACAGAAGTTTAACGATGTAACACAAACATGCCTCCAATCTTAATACGCTATACCCCCAACAACGGGAGGAAAAATCCGTGATCGGATAAAAAATAAGGGCTAATGAACAAGTACTAGTTAATTAATTCCCAAGCAACCGCGCGATTGGGAGTAAAATTTGTGTATGAATTTTTTATGATTATGCTTGAATTTCAAACCTTGAACACTTGATGGATCCCATGCAGAGATCGATTTCGATGAAGTTTTCTTCGTTCATTTCGTTTAGCATCTCCATCCAATTTTGCTGTCTGAAATGTGATTTAATTGAGCAGTCTGATGACCATTTCTGATGCTGAAATCCATACCATGATGGCTCTTGTGATCTCTTTGAGTCGACATAGTGGCCTGTTGGAAGCGCGATTTCAATTAGACTCTCTTCGTCTGAGATTGACCCGTCTGAATAGTTTGTGCTGTGACTCAGATTTTCTCTGAACATAGAATCGTTTTCTGAATCCTCACTTGAAGTTGTGTGATCAACACTTTCACTGTCAGACAGCAGTATTTCTGGTGACCTGTGGTTTTCATTCTGCTGTCTTTTGTGCTTTGACACTTCCTCTTCTTCAAATCTAGCAACATTTTCCTGTATTGTTTCATGACTTTTACTCTCAGCTTCTTCTTCTTCCTCTTCTTGCAATGACTCATTCAACGGGCTATCTGTCTGTTGATGACTTGATTCGGAAACAACCTCAGTGGAACGCGTACATGACTGTTCTCTTCGTGTTGATTTCTGCTCGTATGACTTTAACCGACAAAGAATTACAGGACATAGAATAAGAGCTGACGATGTAAGGAAGATAGTAAGAAACCCGAACCCTAGAGATTGAGAACAGACAAATAAACATCCAAGGGCAGCAAGCCAAGGAAGTGGATTTCTGACTAAACATGAACAACTTCCCATTTCTTCTTCTTTGAATAGAACTACGCAATTTGTTTAACAAGGGAATCACTCTATTGGATTGATGTAGTTTTGGATCTAAAAATATGATAAACAAACTGATGTCTGGCTACGACGAAACAACGAAATGTTTAGTCCAAGAACAAGCAACAATACAACCAAAAACACTCGAGTTTAAGCTCTTTGGGAGTTGGATAGTTTCTTCAATGATATCAAGTGGTTTTCCTATTTGATCCTAAGAACTGATTGCTAAAGATAGAAATATGTTCGACACGAAAATGAACATTATATCCGAAAAGAGAAAATCAAAATCAGTATCATATATGAAGAGAGAAAAAGAGACCCTTTGAACTCACTATCAGAAAGTACTTAAAGAATAAACTACGCTATAAATTCAGAGTAAATAACAGAGGATTCTCTCTTGAAAAACCCATAAACTGGTTTTTTAGGTACCTAGTTTTTATAGCATTTAAAAGAGATATAACTTTGAAGTAAGAGAAACCATGTGAAGTCTTCTGAGCTTACCACATGGCACTTTTCCCTCCAACTTGCATTTTAAATCAACTCTTGACACACCAAAATTAGTAGTTTAGTACTATTACTAATTATATAAACTAAGCTACTTTCTGTTTTTCTCAGAAATTTCCCTACTTCAAACTTCTGCTGTCAACACCGAAACCATCCCCTTTGATCTTCTTTTGCTTGATTAACAATGTTTCTCTGGCTCTTTGGAAGTCCGAGGGAACGGTTCGAGCTCTCGGATGATCTATTGAGCGTTTACACTCAACTATAGAGGCACAGAACAAATGTAAAAATATGACTAGTTTTATTAGCTTGATTAGTGTTGCTTTGTTTACTAAATGGATCTTGTTAAGCTAAATTCGGATCGCGGTAATCTGTAGAGAAGATCAAGAGGGACCAGGAAGGGTGATTTGTTGCAAGATTAGGCCATGCTTGCTTGTATATTTAGTCCTATAATGATGGCTTTTAAGCATGCTTTAGCATTTGGACCATCAATTTGTCTGCGGGAAAGTTAACCCCGCTATCTATTGTCTCATACTCAAATCATACTAAAGTGGGGTTATTTAAATTGCTCGTGTAGTCTGTAACTGTTACGATTTTTCTTGGAGTAAATCTTTTTTTAGAGGGAAGAGTAAATCTTGTTCATTGTACATTTGTACATTTGTTGTATTATTATATACTCCATAGAAGATAATTAAAGAAAAGTATATAGAGATTTTGTCCAACATTGAAATTCTTTTACTACTTCCCAAAATGGTATAGGGAAAAGTCATATGTGATACATCACAATCTTTTACTTCCTCTGTTTTTTCAATTTGCATCGTAGACAAATGACATAGCCAATAAAGATGAGAGATGGATGATTTACATATTTCCACACATAATAAACTTTAGATATTTTTTTGTAAAATTTATCAAGACTAAGCAAACATTTACGTCATTAGCTCAAAATAAGCCAACCTTTTGATTAACCAAAAATAAGTTGACTTTTAATACATATTTTCTTTAAATAGGTCAAATGACCTAAAACCTACCAAACAAGTTACTTTTATGAAAATAATTTATTTAATTTTTAGTTTTTAAAAAGCCCATCCCCCAAAATCTATGTTACTCCTAGAATACCTTGCACGGTACTCCAACTTAATAAAATTTGTGTTATTTTTGATGTAAACTTCTTATTATTTTAATTTATATACATGTTATTTTGAAATAAGTACATGTTATTTTATTCTTTTATACTGCTTTTTTTATACATGTTGAAGTTAATAAGTAAATAACATACTGTTTTAGCAAAATTACACATGATTTAAACGAAATAACATAAAGTTTAGGTAAAATAACTCAATCATGATTGCTATGGAGTACATGATCCAGGAGTATATAATCCTTGCCACCACACGCACCTCCTTCACCCCAACCTCCGTCGCACAAACCTTCCCCACATTCTCTTTCTTTCTCTCCCCTCCCACCATCATCCCTCATATCCTTCACTTCTTGGTCATTTCGACGCCAGCTGACCCCTTTCTTTGCATCCTGTCTTATTTATGCCCTTTGTTGGGCGAAAACCCATCTGTATGCCGCTAGACCCACCTCAAATCCCCACCATAACCCCCTAAATATCACGCAAAACCAGTGCCTGACCTTCGAAACCCACTCTTGACCACCGAAAACCCAACCCACACCCCGAATCAACCAACTTAAAAAGCTAGATAGAAAGAGGCGGTTGTGGGAGGGGGAGAGAGAGAAAGGGGCCGATGGTGGGTGAAGGGATATCGGCAGCGGCCGGCGAGGGGTGGGGGTTGTTCTACTGTGAGGGGATGGGTATTCCGTATTTTGAAAAAAATTTATTATAAAAAAGTTAATTAAACAATTGATTTTGATTAAAATTTTAAAATGTATGAACCAATAACATTAGAACACGTGGCATATTTAACCTAAGCAACCAGTTATCTCCAAGGCTAACAAGTCATGACTCATTTCGGGAAGATATCTTATAAAGATCAGCCTATTTTCGATTAATATAAAAATTGACTTATTTTGAACTAACCGAACAAAGGTTGACTTATTTTTGACAAATTTTCATATATATATATATTTGTTTTGTTGCTCACGAGGGGCTAGGCCCCTGAAAAAAGAAAAACATAAAACAAATTACGGTGGGACATTCCGAGGGAAGTCACGCCAACTCTATCATCATGTAAGATACGACCCAAATCTAAGGTCGGGAACTGAATCAACTCCACTTTGTTGTTATGAAGCTGAGAACTTTAGATATGCAAAGTAAGAAAAAGTGGAAAGCTGGTCACCACTTATTTTGAGGATAAGATCATAAGATAGTAGTTTTGCACGTAAAACCTTAATAACAATAGAGGTTATGCACCTATTACACCAAGAGAAAATAGTCCATCTATCCTAAAATAATTGACATGTTTGACTTTTTTTACACTACATATACTAACTTTTACCATATCTATAGTAACATATTTTTAAAAAAATTAAAATTATTAGCATGTAATATATTGTTCTAATGCCTAATTCAGCTAAAGAGCTAACTTGAATTTCAGTCACATTTAGGCTTTGTTCTCTTTATCTTTCAATAAAAATAATTTGTGTTTTCCTACCTTTTAAAAAGTATGACTAAACTCTTAATAGTGTTGAGACGATTATACCCCTAAAAATGTTTATTTACAAACTTACACCTTTTAAAAGTATGACTATACTTTTATGAATAGTGTTGAGATGATTATGTCCCTAAAATATTTATTTACATAACTGCTCTCATTAATGCTAATTATTTTTTTAACTCTTAAAAATAGTGTGTGGACATTTATACTTTTTTAATATTTGTTTACATGTTTTGCCTCATTAGCGCTACTAACAACTAATTAAGGTTGTAACATAAGGCGGCCAAACAAAGAAATTCGTTTACTAGCTAGTTATGACGCTCGTATTGCGCGCGTTGGCCGTCCTAATAGTAAAAAAATAACTTAGAGGGATTATACACAATACACTATTAAGATTTTTGAGAGATTAGGTGAAAACTTAAGCCTCTATTTAATTATATACTTCTTTTTTTCTCTTTGCAATTTTCTTAATTAAAGCTTGTCAATGTATACCCTATTTCAATCACTAATATCTTAAATTACCAATATATAAAACTTCTAGGATATGACATACAGTCTGTCTTGCGTGTGGTTGGCCACTCCGTATGGCCACTTATAAAAGATCAAAGTAACCTCTATAACATTGATCAAGTAAACTTGTAATACTGAGCGAGTAACCCCTCTAACACTCACCAAATAACTCCTATTATTACTAACGAAGTAACCCCTATGATGACTAGTCACACCATGTGGTCAACCACATATAAAAATTTATGTAACATTATGAGATTATCATGAATTAAGATAACTTTAACAAAATTAAAATTTCACATAACTATAATTTCCCCAAAACTATTATAGCATAAGAGAAAGACCAAAGTGTTACAGATATTTTTTTTTTTTAAAAAAAAAGTATATGTTTATTCTTTGCATAAGATAAATCTAATGTTTCATCCCATTCAGAACCCAATTGGGCCACCAAACGACCTATTATTTGGATGTTCATGAAGAATTACTACTACGTTTTTTTTTTTTTTTTTTTTAATTATTTTTCTATAGGGGAGTATGGTTCAGTGTTGTCAACGGATGGGCATCCTTAAGCTTTTGGTGATCATATATTGTGGTATCAGATTTGAGGTTGGGTTGAGTTGAGTTGTGGTTTGGACCAGTATTATGGCAACTCACATGACAATTCACATATGTGAGTGAGTGATGAGCCCAAAAATAAACTTACATATGAGTGAAAGTATTGCCTCACATTAAAAGATTGTAAATGTAAGAGTACTATTGAGATGTGTATCTCACATTAAAAAAAAAAAAAAAACAAATGTCCACTTGGCTAAGTTGCTACTCTCCTCATTGTCATATGCTTTGGACCTCCTTGGACTTATAAAGTGGACATTCGTAGCAGGTGTGCCTCAAGCTCGTTTATCATATTCCATATGATTCAATGGGTACGGAGACAATAAGTGAGATTAATTCTCCTCCCCCCACCCTCAACCCCCCAAGTTTATTTTCATAAAATAAAATTCATTTCAAAATGGATTTCTCTAAACCAAATTAAAAACAACCTTTAGATATTTTTCATAATCCTTTGATGCATGTGCTTGCTTTTAAGCTCAATAACTAATAAGAGCTTGAATTGTTTTTATTTATTTATTTTTTTCGAATTGCAAAGTGCATTTTAATGATGTTCAAACTTTGTATTAATCAGTGCAAGTTGGTGGATTTGCTTGGTAAATTCATAAATTAGTTTTGGATACAACCCCAAACCCTTTTTTCTAAAAAGGGTATGTATTGTACATAATGAGGAAAGCATGATCACTTTTGATCATGCAACTTGCCAAGATTATTATGCCAGTTTGATCTAAAACACTATGGATCATTCCTAAATTAAGTAAGTTACTGTCAAACATCAAAATTATTTACTTGTATATGCTATATGAAAAACTTAGAGCTAATTATTCATTAAGGCATATAACTCATGCTAGTTTCTTATGTTACAAGAGACTTTCCTTCCAAAATTAAATTTTAAATTATGAACATAATTAATTGGCTTGTAGTTAACAAGCTTTAGGAGAAATATATATGTAGTATAAGACTTTAGCTTCGGTTATAAATTTTTGAATCAACATGAAAAGTCTATAAGTTTCTGAATCATCTTGAAAATTCTATGACAACAAAAATCATGTTATATGTACTCCGTGAGTACTTCGATAACTTCATTGTAATGTCTTTAAACTAATCTAATGAAGTTCTAGCAACATGGAGATATATATGTAATAAATCGTTATAAAGTGTTAATTATGTATTCCAATTAATAAACATACGAAGTATTTAATAACTTCAAAGTTATATACCATATTGCACATGTTTAGCATAATTTTGAACACCCAAGATGTCAACAATCAAAAGCGTTTAAAAGGCCAATATAATTGTTCATCAACAAACAAGCTATTTTGAATGTGAAAAACTTCAAGGTATGTAAATTAGTCATATGTATAGCTAGCTACTGCGGCTTGGGTTGTACCAAGTAGCCCTAGCAACACGATGGCACAGTATGAGTCCAAGGCTTAACCCGGTTTAAACCTTTACAACTTATTGCCAACCTTATTATAAGGTGGATCTATTATCGCTTACAAAATGGATTTATAAAAAGAACCGGAGGTTGCTAGGTTTCATACCAAATCAAGTACAGTAGTAAAGGTCTTCCTACAAGAAACAAGTGAGGATCCCATAGCTAACATTGATGAAAACTATGGCAAGACAAATGCAGCCACTTGTCGACTGTCTACAAGGAGCAAATGGTAGCTAAGGTACATGCCGAAAGAGATGCAGCCACTTGTCGAATGTCGACTAGATAAGAACGCTAGCTGTAACAATGAAGCAATGCCACATGGAAATCCAGCAATTTAGAGACCTCTTTAGTGTTTGCCCTGAGTTCTAGCTACAAAACGTAGCTTGTGCAAATAAACAAAAGGATTTTGGCCTTTAAGTTTGGATTTTTTTCGTTGAAAGTTGCCAACTTTGGTAGATGTAATTAGATCAAGTGTGACCATTATTAATATTATGCTAATGTTTTTGGGGAGAGTAATTAGGCTAAGGAATGTCTTAGGGTGTGATTTCCTATTTATTTACTAGGTTGGGGACCATGCCTCTTTTTTGATGAATGTTTCATTGTAATTTGTTGCCTATTAGGACTTGTGACTTTTGATAAAGAGTGGTAAGTTTTCCATTTTTAAAATTCATTATATTACATTTTAAAATATACTCCTCATTTTCATATTTATGTTCCGTGATACTTGTTTTGTTTCCTTATACTTGCAGGCTTGCAGCACAGTTTAATGACACACATTTTGAGAAAGAAATAATAATGTAAACAGACAAACTAATCAAAATAATTTATACACATAGCTTTCTTATCCTAGTGTTAAAATTATTCATTTTAATTATCTTCTTTAATCACATCCTAAAATTGTGTACTATCAAACTATGTTGAAAGTAAAATAAAGCGTTTTACAATGCAACTACTTCTCTATATAAAGTGATTTTATAAAGTATAGTTAGAGAGGTGTAAATTTATGCTACTACTCATTATTTGCATTATATACCCTCATTAACTAGAAGTACAAAATAAATATTAAATCTTTCATTACAATTGACACAGTTTAACTTTATACATTATTATCATATTAACTTTGATCATAACTTTTACTCATATATGCTCAAATATATATAACGAAATACTTTGTATAATGCAAAATGTAGTTAAGGTATTTTGTTAAGCATAAAACTTAATTTTGAAAGAATTTAAAAAGTGGAGGGAACATGAGGATTAAATTGTACGTACTTTGTACCTAATCCCCTCAAAGTTTGGTAATTGGCGCTACACATTTTGTCTTTTGCGACGATCTGATGCTGCTTTTGAAGGTTGGACTGCTTCGCTAATCACTATAGTTTTTAGTAATTTTGTTTTTTTAATGGATAGTTTTCGAGGTTACTTTTACGATTTCGCATTTTCTTGTACTACTGTTACCGTTTAAAACAACAATTTAAAAATGTTAATCGTAAGAAATGCAATTTAATCCAAATTTCATGGAATTTGTCGTATTCGACCAAAGTGGCCGGTTGGTACAATATGATTAAGATACTAGGTTAGATCCCGTGCCATGCACGGTGATCTATAGTTATAAACTAATTTAGCTCTGTGCGATGCACAACATAGGCCTTGTTTGGTAATTGGCTTTTAGTTGGCTTTTTGGTTGGCTTTTGGCTTTTGGCTTTTTCTTTTGGTCAAACAGCCAAAATACTTGTTTGGTAAATGGCTTTTCAGCTAGGTGAAAAAGCCGGCTTTTCCGCCAAAAACAAAAAGCTAGTGTTACTAGCTTTTTGGTTTTGGCTTTTGGCTTTTCATTAAACAAATTACTTTTTATCCTTAATTATTAATTAATAATTAATAATTAATTAGTAATTAATAATTAATAATTAATAATTAGTAATTAGTAATTAGTAATTAATAATTAATAATTAATAATTAATAATTAATAATTAATAATTAATAATTAATAATTAATAATTAATAATTAATAATTAATAATTAATAATTAATAATTAATAATTAATAATTAATAATTAATAATTAATAATTAATAATTAATAATTAATAATTAATAATTAATAATTAATAATTAATAATTAATAATTAATAATTAATAATTAATAATTAATAATTAATAATTAATAATTAATAATTAATAATTAATAATTAATAATTAATAATTAATAATTAATAATTAATAATTAATAATTAATAATTAATAATTAATAATTAATAATTAATAATTAATAATTAATAATTAATAATTAATAATTAATAATTAATAATTAATAATTAATAATTAATAATTAATAATTAATAATTAATAATTAATAATTAATAATTAATAATTAATAATTAATAATTAATAATTAATAATTAATAATTAATAATTAATAATTAATAATTAATAATTAATAATTAATAATTAATAATTATTAATTAATAATAAATAATAAATAATTAATAATTAATAATAAATAATTAATAATTATTAATTATTAATAATAATTATCAATCAATAATTAGTAATTAATAATTATCAACCAATAATTAGTAATTAATAATTGGTAATTAATTAATAATTAATTATTAATTTGTAATTAGTAATTGATAATTGATAATTGATAATTAATAATCAGTAATTAATAATTAATAATTATTAATCTATAATTAATAATTAATAATCAGTAATTAATAATTAATTATTAATAATTAATAATTAGTAATTAGTAATTAATAATAAGTAATTAGTAATTAATAATTAGTAATTAATAATTTATAAATAGTAATTAATAATCAATAATCAATAGTTAATAATTTATAATTAGTAATTCATAATCAATACTTATTAATTAATAATTTATAATCAGTAATTAGTAATAAAAAATTAGTAATTAATAATTTATAATTAGTAATTAATAATCTATTATTAGTAATTAATAATTAATAATTATTAATTAATAATTAGTAAATTAGTAGTTATAAGTACTTAAAAATTAATAGTTAGTACTCCGTAATTAGTAATTATTAGTACTTAATTATTAATAACTAGTAATTAACAATTGTTAGTAATATGTAATTAATATTAAGTGCTTAATAATTAGTAATTAGTACTTAATAACTAGTAGTTTATAATTAATAATAAGTAATTATAAATTAGTAGTTAATATTTTGTATTAGTAATTAATAATTAATAATACTGATAATAAATGTATAAGAATACATAATAATGCCCTTTAAGGTTGTTTTGCATAGTTACAGCCAATATCTAAAAGCTGATTTTACCAAACATGTTTACATACAATAAATAGTCAAACAACCACTACAAACAGCCAATACTAACAGCCAGTCAAACAAGCCAAGTTAAACAGTCAGCAGCCAACAGCCAACAGCCAATTGCCAAACAAGGCCATAAAAAATTTCAAACCATTAATTGCAATGGTATTTAGATCTAAATAATTTTGAATAAGTAAAAATTTAACCAAATTATGCAATACATAGTACTCTTAAATCGGGAGTAATTATATTTGGAAGTCAGATAATTTTTTTTTTTTTATAAATCCATAATAATGTAAAAAAAAATATAGAAAATAACATCCTTCGTAATATAATATTTGTCTTCAAAAAAAGTATACTTCGTGTATATTTTAATAATATAAGGTAAAAAATAAGAAGGTTTAAAAAAAAGTAAAAATTAAAATTAAAATATGATGTCAGCAATTGATTTAGGCGGGAAATTTTTTTACCACAACTTGACATCTGTACAATTTAAATAGGAGATGATGTCAGCGGTTGTTACTTTAGTTATATTTATAGATTAATTTGGAAAGCATAGCAAATTTAACCTAATTTAGTTGATAAGGTTGTAACTTGTAATTACATGGGAATGATATATTTTCATTAAGATTGGATATATAATGTAAATGCATCCCCTCCATACTCAAGTATATATATTAAGTTATTTAGTAAAGTGGGTGAATAATAGCTGAGAAATAAGATTAAGGGCTTGTTAGCATTTAATGAGCCGAAATAAGCTGAATTGATTTGATTGGAGCTGAACTGAACTGAATAGAGCTGAAATGAATATTTTATGAGAGAAGGAAAATAGGAGCTGAACTGACCTGAACTGAACTAAACTGAACTGAACTGAAATTAAGCTGAAGTGAACAGGTCCTGCAGACCCGTTCTGATTTACTGAAAACAATTGAATCGAATTGAACTGAACTGCACTGCACTGATTGGGGCTGAATTAAACTGAAATGAATTGTTTATTAGAGAAGAAAATTAGAAACTGAACTGAAAGTAAGCTGAACAGAACAAGTCCTAAATTGATAAAAGATGCGAAATACTCCCTCGATTTTTTTTATTTGCATCACTTGACAATGCACAAAGTTTTAGGATAGTAATAAAATATTGTGAGTGGATGAATAAAATATTATGGTAAAAGTAAGATGGGGACCATGAAAGAGAAAGTATGTGAGAGAAAATAGATATTTTTATTATTTAAGTGGGGACCATAGAAGAGAGAGAAATGATAAAATAATTTGAGTGGAGTTTAAAGTAAGAGAGAGAATTGATAAAATATAGTATAAAGTTACCAAATATAGAAGTGATGCATTAAAAAAAAAGACCCATAAAAGAAAAGTGATGCAAATAAAAAAAAAATTGAGGGAGTACTTTTTAAGTAAATTGACTCACACGAGATATAAGTGTATGGGGAGGTACTGAATATAGGCCGATAATGTGTGAAAGGCCGGTATCTTAAGCGGGTTTGGTTTCTCAGCAACTCTCAGACATAGCGGCATTTATGCAAAAGGCAGATATATTGGCTTGTCAGCGATCGGCACGTGTCATCAGCAACTTGACACTTGGCGCAAGATAGTTTGCATGCCATGCAGCCACCTGTCACTTGATCGGGCTATTAATAATCAGGTTTTACCTCATAATTAAGGTAGCATTTATTACTCTCTCTCTATTTCTCTCTCTATTCTCTCTCTCTCTCTCTTCTTATCTTCTTCAAACACTTTCTGACTTTGTCATCGGAATGGTTATCCCCGGATCCACCCCGGGGTTAGCTAATCTCTGTTCTTTGTGTAGGTTCTCGTCTGGCCGATAGAAGCATAACGGGTTGCATACTCGGGCTTTGGATCTTGGAATTGGGTTGTTGGATCCTAGCAGGAACAATAAGATGCATTGAAAGCATTAGGAGTCAATATCACATGAGTTAAGTGGATGAGCCAAAATTTTTTGTTGACTTTATAAAAAGAATTAAGGGGCGATTATTTGTGTGTAGAAAGCTCGGATTTGATATTTACACATAGGAAAAGTCATGTATGTACAAGGATGACATCCAAAAACTCTAGGTACTTATATTTAAGCCAGCTCCCAGTGCTAGTTACACAAAATCTGGTAGTAGATGCATGGCTGCCTGCCAAATTGGTATTACTAATAGGAGACAGAGTGGTTTTGAGCATGTGCAAGGTGGTCGGTTGCACAGGAATCTCTAAGTGAATTTACTTCAAAAGGGTCTCAATTTTTTAAATTTACTTATACAAAGTAAGAGAAAACTTATTAATTAATAATCTATTCTTCAGTCTTATCATAAAATTTATAATTTAGTAAAATATTTTTTCTTATAGAAATGATTTTAAGGCCCAATTTAACAAACTTGTACCGGGCTATTTTCAGTGTTAGTATTTGTAACCCCGTCTCTGATAGGAGGTTTAATCAATCCATTGTTGCATCCGGTATTTGGCTCAGTGCATTGGTGCACACTCTTTAGGCAGACTATATAAAAATTCAAAAGCGGAAAAAACCCATATTTCACACTTGGCCTTATGGCTAATGGCTCCGTGAACTCGAGCTTTAACACTACAAAACTGAACAAGCATCAAAGTGGAGCATTCGAGACACGCATATAACAGATTATACAGCACAATACGAAAGGGGTGTGTAAGTATAGCATCCAACAGTATGTCATTGTATGTGTATATATATAGAAGCTCCAAGTGCTAGTTACACAAAATCTCATCTGCTGATAGATATAGATGCCTGCTGCCAACCTGGTATACAATATATAGTTTTGAACAATATGATACAGTATTTATTTTTATCTAATTGGGAGTTTTTATCCATCCATTAGCAAATGCAATGGCTAGAATGATAAAAGGAGTGGACATGCCGAATATGAAAAAATAAGGAAGAGGAGTTGCCATTGGATTTTCGCCTTCTCTTTCTCCTGCCGTTTGCCAATACCTACAATTGTTTTTAACACATGTATTTTTGTTAGCTTGCTTGATCATAATATGATGATATAAATGTCAAGGGTAGGTGCTATGAAGTACATATAGTATTGTGCCAATGCAATGTTATATGGATTTACAAGGTTTTCAATCATGTCCAATTGCATTGGTGCATATATACTTCATGTATAGAAGTTTTTCAATCTGGCTCACATGTCCAAGTGCATTGGTGCATACTTTGTACGTTATATATCTCACCGACCATTGTCCAACATGATAAACATTCATTCACACACGACACAACCCTTAATTATATATTTATATATATCTTCTCACCACGCAGAGTGCGTTTCATTCATGGTTTGTAGAGTACATACCCCTTTCATCCCATAATGTTTTTCCCATTTCTATTTTTATATGGTTAAAGTCGTTAAACTTAGAAATTTTTGTTCAATAATGCTCATTGATATACACAACAAAAATATGCTCATGTGAGATATTGTTAGATTTGTCTTAAAGACCGTGTAAATAGAAAAGGAAATAGCAGAAGGAGGGAGTATTTCTTTTTGGATTGAGCCGATGGACCATTAATATAATTGATCAATAGTTTGTATAGTACTGTATTTTCTATCTTTGCATACGTCTAGTTTCCTTGTTTAGCTTTAATCTCAGATTTATAGCTTAATAAACAAAAACTTTGTAGCATATGAGTGTTCTTTGCTTACATATGCCACCGTTTTTTTTTTTTTTTTGACAAGTACATATGCTACTTAAAGGACCTGAAATTGAATGTTATTCTAATGATTATTTGAATGTAAAAATCTGATATCACAAAGTAAACTAGCTACTTAACATCTTTAGCAAAGCATTGAAAAGAAGTTGTGAATGATTACATTACACCAATACAAATATATTCAGGCCATAATTTCCCATTTCTACTTCCTTTTGATCTTTAATGCTTTTCTAGTTTATCAATTGACTAAAGGCTTACAGCTGCTTTCTTTTCACAATTAAATCATTATATTTCCTTCTATCTTTTCATATATATGCTTGTACATATTTGTGGGAAACTCATCCTTCTTGATTTGGTCTAATAATTAAACATTCAAGTATTCAACTCTTGTTAGTCATTGGGTACGTACGTCTCTACAAGTAAGGATTTACCTCTTCATTAGTTAAGTTTTTACCGCCTTTTCTTGGATGTTTATATGATAGTCAACCTTAAAATGACAATCTTTTCTTTTTCAAATTCTCTATACAAATTACATATAGGATACTATTATATCGATTAGGTAGTTAGACAACTCTGTGATACAGGACGCTATATCGATTGTACATAGAGTCTAGTCAATTAGGCAGTTCCGTGATACAATTAAGTGATAAAGTCCGAGAATATCTCAATTGCAAATCTTTAACCAATCATATATCAATTTGTACATGTTTAGCCCCATGTAATAGTAGATTAGAAGACTGCACAATATATTTGAGTGACTCACCAAATGTTACATCCATCTTATTGTTCCAACAACTCATAATTCTCTGTGCAACATATTTTATGCAAAATTACTCATATGATACGGAGTAAAACTCGATATTCTTTAAGTAATGACATACGAGTAATGTTTAAGACGAACCCAAAACATTAATCATACTTGTATTATTTTAGCAAACATTTCTTTTTTTCCAAAAATTTAAACACGTAAATAAGTGACGAATAATTCTGGACGGAAGGAGTAATATATAATTGTAATTAGAAAAGTGACTCACTGTTCTGGTTCTTGCTCTTTGGTGATAAATTTCCTCTTCCCACCCTTCTTTGGTTCTGCTTCTGCATCATCTCCACCTAACAACACAAATTTCCCATTTCTTAGATTATGTTAAATTAATAAAACAGATGTATTATATATAAAGTGGGAAAAGTAAACATGAGATAATTAAAAGTACCTAATTTCGCATTAATTCTGAAATATGAATTGCTGCTAGTTCTTGGAAGATAATGAAGATGGGGAGCTGAAGTTGAGGGTAATTTCGGTAAGAGATGAATTTTGGTAGTGATATAAGAGGAAGACAAAGTAATTTTAGCTGCCATTTTATGTTAAGTTGCAGAAAGTGTTTCAAGTTATAATTTGAAGGACCATCAATCTGAAATAAAAAAAGATGGGAGTACTAGTTAATGTATGGATATGGTGGGAATCGTATATGATATGTCTGCCTTTCGCCTTGCAAACAATCTTATCTTGCCTATTAATTGCGAAATGACCTTCTTGCCACTAACATTTTGGAAATCTTACGTTTGTGTGTTATGTTCGTTGGTTTGACTAACAGTTTGTATTAGACTATTAGTTAATTTACACTGCTACACTTTTTCCACTAGTACATAATTAACCTTAAGTAACACCCTAAAAGTGTTATACAAAGTGGTAAAAGTGTTATTATAGACAATAGGTAACATTTTATTGGGTGATACATCTGCCCATGTTACCAAAGGTCTTATGTAACACTTTGGGTAACATTAGGTAACACTTTTAAAAGTGTTATTATAAACCCTTTTATGTATCACTTTTAACATTATTAGTATCATTTCTAAAGTGTTACTATTTATTTTTTATGTAACACTTACTTATCTTTAGTAACATTTTTCAATCATATAGTATCACTTTATCCGACATTATGTATCACTTTTTCGAACTAATGTAACACTTTGTTGATTATTAGGTAACATTTTTCAATCATGTTTTGACATATAGTAGCACTTTATTCGACATTATGTATCACTTTTTACAAAGTATTGTAACATTTTATAGATTAATAGGTAACATTTATTATTATTATTATTATTATTATTATTATTATTTATTATTTATTATTATTATTATTTTTTAAAAAATACAAGAAAACATAAATTATATGTACAACAACTATATGAATACGTAATCAACACATAATAGAAAATAATTTGGATTGAAATAACTTCATATTTCTCACAAAAAAAATCCATAAACACCAATTTAAATGTTTGGCCAAACAATATAATAATCCAAACACAAAGAATATTAAGTTCGATCTCTAGCTTGGAAAAAGTAAGGAAAAACAAAAAACTTCCAATTTCAAAAAAGACAACAATAACAATAAAAAAAAACAATAATAATAACAGCGTATAGCAGTAGCTACACAGCTAGCTAGCAGAACGGCAAATGTCATCAGCAGTCTTTAGCAGCAACTAGCAGTAGACAGTAGTAGAAGCTTCCAGCAATAGCAGACATGAATTGGCAGCAACCAGCAGTAGTAGACATGAGTTGGCAATCGAATGAGCAAGATTCAGCAGCAAAACAACAGCAAAACAGCTGAAAACAGCAATAGAGACAGCAGTAGCAGCAAAATAGCTCGAAACAGCAGCAAAACAGCTCGAAATAGCAGCCAAAACAGCGCGAAACAGCTCAAAACTGCTGAAAACAGCAACAGAGACCAAAACAGCAGCAAAACAGCTCAAAACAGCAGCAAAACAGCTCGAAACAGCAGCGAAACAGCTCAAAACAGCAGCAAAACAGCTGAAAACAGCAGCAAAACAGCAACAGAGACAACAGTAGCAGCAAAACAGCAGCAAAATAGCTCGAAACAGCAGCAAAACAGATCAAAATAGCAGCAAAATAGCGGTAACAGTAGCAAAAAAGCAGTAAAAGAAAGTTCTTGTTGATCATCAATTGCTATCCCAATTCTTCATCTTCATCCGTTTGATCCTATGTGTGAAAGCATCATGTATAAAAAAACTAGAACAAAAATTAAATAATTCAAATATAAGAGTTTGTGCTATTTAAAAGATTACACATTAACTTACCTCATTTCGTTGTTGCTCATTAGAGTGTACAATGGGAATATGATCTGTAAGTTCTGGATTGGATGACACATTTTCAAGTGATCGAGTCAAAGTATCCAACACTTTAGGATCACTTTGCTTGAGCATCTTCATTAATTCTGCTACAGTTTCTTTCACAATTTGGTCTTTATAGGGCTTTAAGAACTCATCGGGAATTATTGGATTGTTGCTCTTTCCCCTTAGTGAACATATCCCTGGTTGCTTTTTTGGTTTATTCATTACTTCATAGTATGCAACATCTCCATCAATTTCACTTTGAATTTGTACCTCCTCCATCTTGTCCTATAATGGGAATCTAACAATCAAACAACTAATTTGAGACAAATAATCATATTCAAAAAAATATGCAAACAACAGGACTTACAATGTTACTTTGGGTGGGCTCATAAGATGTTTTGTATTTCTTATCTGCTTTCCTTTTACGACTTTCTTTGTACATGAGTGCCAAGGATGGTGGCTTTTTTTTCAACATCTAGTTGTTGCTGGAATAAAAAAAAAAAAACACATCCAAATAAGAATTGAATGAATATTGTTTACATGATCCTAGTGAGAAAGATATAGAAGGAAAAATGGTATAAAAATATACCAATTTATGCTGTTTCCTCGCTAAAGTCATAGGACCCATGGTGTGCCTATCTTTTTGATCTATACTTATTTCCCTTTTCTTCTGGCTGTCTTCCTGCATGCATGCATAGCACACGGTTCATAGTTTAACACATTTCAATTTGAGAAAGAAATAAACAATTGTAATATAAATGGAAACAAATAACATAACTCTACCTGGACTGGTTCCAAATTCCAAAATTCTAGCAACTCTTTGAAATGTGCTTCTGGAATTGTATTAGGTGGATTTGCCAACCTATCACCATCATTGTCGTACGGAGTAAAGTGTGTTGCCTTTACACTACAATTATATATACGCCACAGCCTTCCCACGGATGTCAAAACACAATCTTTACCTTTTTCCGAGATTATGTATTTCTTCTGTATTAAGTAAAATATTAAACAAATTAGGAAGCAATAAATTACGTCAGCCACTTGACATATAATAGCACATAAACTAATCAAATCACACCATTTAAAAAAAAAGGTGCATACCTTCACGTAACTCCAAATTTGTTCCTTGTCCGGAACATAATGCCAACTAATCTTGTTCAACGGTGCTAGAGAAGAATTACGAGCTAAAGTCCCTAAGAATCTTGTAAATGTATTCACAGTCTTATCATCGGGACCAATAGGCTTTCCCATTTCATTAAGAACAATAGGCTTACGCTCCTCTAATGTCCATTCATGGACATCTTTACACATAGTTGGTCCTCTAGTTCGCTTACTTTTTGGAGGTGCTACATGAATATTAACTCGACAAAGTCATTAAAATCATATATTGCTCTTAACATATCTATCTTAAAATATTTAGAACGGAATGATAGTGATCATTACCTATTTGTTCACTTTCTTGCTCTTGATTCATTAGTGGTACATCTTGCATTATTCCTAGCTCCTCAGGGGTAAGAGTACTCAAATCCTCACTAAAAGCATCTTCTTCATCATCATATTGTTCTAAAATGCGTTCATTTGAACCCATATGATTCTCATAATCTTCCTGTAAGTCATGTCCAAATCTTTGTGGTTGTGAAAAACTTTGTGCTTGTGAACTCCCTAAATGCCAATCTGAACTAGCCATGTTAACAGGCTGTGAACTAGTCATGTTAACAGGTCGTAGTTGTCTTCGTAGTAATAAATCACTTTGTTTTGCTCTCCTCTCTTTTTCACGTAACTGTGTTTCCATTTGCCTATAAGTACTGAGTGAACCAGGGGCAACCACTGTCTTACTCTGCCCTACCTTAGTTTGGATACCATTCCCAATCCCAACCTCTTTCTCTTGCTGATTATGGATTCCTGATTTTTTCTGTGCAGTAGACTTGGCCAATTGGATTTTTCTTTGTGTTGAATCTCTCCCTTGTAATCCTTGATCAGAGTGTTGTCTCTCGGTGTCTTGAAGATGCATCTTAATTTGATTAGCCATTGGTACTGAAGAGACACATGCCGTGTCCTTAGTGTTTGTGGTTATCTTCCCTCTCAATGCCACAACCTGAAATTAAGTATTCACGAGAATCATTAAACAAGTATTACATGATTTTTGAACAGTTATGATTCACAAAATTAAGTTGTCAAAAAAAAAATTTACCACCTTCTTTGAACGAGATCTCAAGTTTACAGCATTTTTCCTTATCTCATTTTCATCCTCTTCACTTGAGTGGTTCAGTTCACCCTCTTCATCAGGTGTATACTCGTCAATATCTTTAGTCACCTTCTTCCTTTTTTTCGTTTGTTTCGATCCCTTCATTGACTGTTTCATTTCATAAGCCATGGATGTAACCCCTAAATCCTTCATCCTGATTCTATTTTGTTCTATAGTTTTTTGTCTAAGTTTCTCATATTCTGCCATCTAATTATTTCTTCCTACAAAGAACACACAAGGCAGTCAGTTAGAAATTCCACCAGAACAAAAACTCAGCAGTCAGCACAAGTGACACAAAATTCAGAATTCTCTATTATATTTATATAGTAACCTGATAGTCTGATAAGTAATCCAAAAACCAACTAAAAAAAAAGGTCCAAGTAAGCAAAACTTAGTTTATATTATGCAAGGTATATACACTAGTTGAGATATTACCAGAGAGTTGATTATTTGACAGGTTGGGGTGATGGGAATTGAACCTCCAACCTCTTAGTTGAGAGGGTGGGATCTCTAATTTTCTACCATCCAGTTCCCACTTGATTCTCATACCTTACTGCTTCTTTGAATGCAGGAAATGCAATCACATATATACTTCGTATTAAGCATGAAACAATGTTATGCAGTTATTGTGTACGAGTAAGAAGTTTAAAACCATTAATAGACACAATCCATGGCTTTGTGTAATTTCACAACATAATAAGAACAATTTCTTTTTGGAATTGGTCAAAGCCCTCAAAGGTTGTTATATACATACCTAGATAAAGCTATCTGAATATATACCCAGCAACTTGTCTAGCAAATGAAGAGACATGGGTACAAACTGTAAGACAACCAGCATATCGAAACTAAAACACAGGCTTTGCACAACAATAACAAGAAGCCACAGGGGCAAGCTAAGAATTATGACATACTTATAAACATAAAATCAGCAACTTCAAAACTCTGAACCAGCAGTCATGAAGACAACAACATGAGCTGAAATCTGCAGAAAAAAGTCAAGACAGTAGAAAAGGAGCTAGAAGTCACTAATCTGAACTCAGGAGATTGGGGTCTAAAACACAAATCTTACAGAGTATTTGATACACAGAAGTGCACACTGAAGCCAGCAATAACTCTGAATTCAGCTCTGGATTTCAGTTCTGAATTCAGCTCTGGATTTCAGTTCTGAATTCAGCTCTGGATTCCAGTTCTGAATTCAGCTCTGGATTTCAGTTCTGAATTCAGCTCTGGATTTCAGTTCTGAATTCAGCGCTGGATTTCAGTATACTCAAAGGTACCAAAATTCCCAAGCACCTAAGCACAGAAAAGCACCTAAAAGCACCTGAGCACCAAATTGCAGTAAAACTCTGATTGGCTAATAGTCTAAGTCATATATTGATCTTGCTAATACTCAGATCAGACTGTTAGCAAGATTAATTTACCTCACACGCTAGCTTTATAAATCTTGCAAAAAGTGTGACGCAAATTAATCTTCCTAGAACTAAAGTCTGATCATTTATAATCATGCAGTGCAAAGATTAAAGTTCATTGAAATTATGTAAATAATAGAAAGTACCTTAGTGAAGCCCACACAACTAACCTGCTGCCCGAGCACCAAGATACCACACAGCTCAAAACTGCCAAATGTAAATACTGTCACTATAGTATCAAACCTCAAATAAATTTAATAATTTATATAAAGGTTAGAGTAAATTCTGTAGCACAACACTAAATTTAACAACTTATAAATTTCATAAGAAAACAAGTTCAAACAGAAAAATAGAACACTTCAATAATAGTTTGTCAAATCTAAATAATAAGTTCAAACGAAGGATAATTATTATAAAAAAAATAATCTAAACATGTCACTTTGATGGTTCCATCCAATCCCAATCAGTTTCATCTTTATCGGAACTTTCTTCGTGATTATGATCCCTCCTTTCATGGTCAATGGGCACCTCAACTCTGTCATAAGGAGCCCAAACGAACATTACGTGTCTCACTAGAAAATTCTGGGTACTTTTGGTCAAACTCTTTCCATGCCTCACCATCAGCGGGATGCCGCAATAACTCATCTTTCTTTCTTTCTTCATCGTGCCACCTCATTAGCTCTGCTGTTTCTGAACACATGTACAACCTTTGAAGCCTTGGTTTAAGAGGGAAATGCCAAAGAACTTTTTCAGGGACTTGATGCACTTTCTTAGGTGGTTGATTGCTAATATCTTCTTGAGATTCAGTCTGTGTTTCTTTCCACCTTGGAGCATGACAAACATAGAAAGACGTGGCAACTTCATGCTCCTTCCAATATAGCATACAATCATTATGACATGCATCAATCTTGTCATAATGAAGACCCAGATCTTTTATCAATTTCTTTGCCTCATTAAAAGAGTTAGGCAAATTGGATGCATACGGTAACACTTCTCGAAAAAGCTCCAAAAACTCTGAAATTGCTATATTAGTTAACCCATGAGTACACTTCAAAAGGTAAAAACGAATAATAAATGATAGCTTTGAAAATTTTTTGCACCCAGGATATAACTCTTGTTTACCATCTTCAACTAACTTATAAAACTTCTTAGCCTCATCATTCGGCTCATCTCCAACACCTTCACACCTTTCTGCCACATCTCTATGAACATCATATATCAGACGTTCAATATCATCATGCATGTCTTCAACATCCCTCTTAGTATTTGATGTTGATGACATGCCCTTTTCATAACAATGCCATCCTTCGCCAGGCTCAATCCCATTTGCAATCAAATGATTGAACACTGTCTCTCTACGATGCCAAAAGCGATGATAGCACGCCTTACAAGGGCAAGTAATTTGATCTCCAATTGCTCGTGAAGAGAACTCTTTATCTAAATAATCCTCTACACCTTTCTCATACTCATGACTAGATTGTAAGAAGTTGGTCCAACTACTCATTTTGTCTCCTTTATCAAAATTTAAACACAACGAATTTAAAGATTTAAAATATTGGCATATAATTTTAACATTTATAAAAGGAATGACAATATATTTAATCAAGGACCAAGGCAAGCCCTTTCAAGCTTTAAGTATTGAATAAGGAAAGAAAATCTAAAACTGACTGAATCAAATGAAACTATAGCTAAACTAATTTTATTAATCCTTATTCTAAACTAGCTGTTATAATGACTGAAAAACTAGCTACTAACATAATTACTATCAGAATTCCGGGGTAATAACCCCAAGCTAATAATCATTCGATTGCAAGTCACATCACAACAAGCCAAGCATATATACATGCATACATATAAAATGAAAATCATGTTGCAAGCCACATGACTATTGAGAACATTGACTTAAAAAAAAAAAAAAAAAATCTACACAGGTATGTCTCAATATTTCTGTTCAAATTCCAATCTGTCAAAGTTCTGACAACTTCAGTTTAATATATGGTGGGAAGGACTAATCAGAGGTGTCATTACCGTGGCCTTATCCTACAAAGCATAAATATTCATTTTGTGATTTGTAGAAAAATCTGCAACACTGAACCTTTTTTTTTAAAATGAAATTATATTACTCCAGTTTTCAGGTTTTGTAGAGGTATAAATTGAGAGATCATTGATGATCAGTTGTAATCTCATTGTTGTTCTGTTTAGTACTCTGGTTAGTTTTCTGCATACCCTCTTCATTTCTATATATTTTTTGTGCGTGTGTTACACCAGAATTTTACCCAGCATTGAATTGCATAGCCTAAATAATATTCGCCCTTACAATCTTTCTATATAACGCAGATAAATACACACACCAGTTTGGAAGCGGAAAAGGATGCAGAACACTGTACTTATAATCAAAACTTGTGAATTTCAAGCATCATAAATGTTTAGTGCTTATATTGGTATAAAAGATAGTGTACAACGTTTTTTCAATGGCAAAAACAAACTATGAACAGATAGTGCAATATTATAATTCTAAGAATTAAAGATATTTAACCTTCCCTAATACATTATTTTGATATTGATAGGTGAATGATTGAACCAAGTGAGGAATTAATAAAGTCATGAAGGCTAATAGCATCAAATTTTAAGGCTCGCACCGGGCTGCCCCGGGTTAACACACCAAACACAGATTCTATCAACATTTTAAACAAAACAACATCTAATGATTCTAATGAATTTGAAAATATGTTCAGCTTCATGACATTGCATAACATCAACATAATTACCATAATTAATCGAATGCTACAAAAGCACACACAATTGATCACAAACCCATAGAAAGAAGACTATTTTGTCTGATCAAAGTTTCACATAATCAACTAGTAACTCAGAATATAAGATTAATTCTTTTTTTTTTTTGACAGGAAGCAGTAGCAATTTATTAAATCAGACTTATAATGTCCTGTAGTATAGCATCATATACACACGCGGGTACCTCTTCCATCCAAACTCTAACAAAACATTCTTCCTCCACTACTATATGCGCACACATTTTGCAATTTTACACTAATGAATTTGCATGTAATCTCTCTACAAACTTAAATTAAAATTCAATTACAAAACATAAAAATAAATAAAAAAAACTTGATTCCGATAGATTCTTGAAAATTAATAAATAATTAATTCATAGATTCTTGAAAATTAATAAATAAATAACTAAAAAAATTAAAACAACTACCATAAATCAGAGATTACCTGCAATTGGAAGCACGAAAATAAGGCTTGATTTCGATTATACCCAAGATCGTCACAGTTCGCTGCTACTAAAGGAGGAAATTCAAGGACGAAAATTGCGATCGTCACAGTTCGTTGCTGCTGAAGGAGGAAATTCAAGGACGAGTGAGTGTTTTTTTACTTCTTTGGCGGTTTCAAGCATTATTTTACCCCAAAATTTTACAAAATTTTTTATTTCACTTTGGCGGCAATAATAACCCAGAAGTAAAATTTTACCCCAAAATATTGTAAAATAAACTCAATGCTAGGAACGTAAGTAAAATAATGCTTTTTGCGGTTTCAAAATAGGAACGTAAGTAGAAAAATTTTGCTGTTTCAAAATAGGAACGTAAGTAGAATTCAAAATAATGCTAGGAACGTAAGTGTTACTAGGAATGTAATTATTTTACCCCAAATTTTTACGTTCCTAGTAACACTTTTTTTTTTTTTTTTGAAAAATCCTAGTAACACTTATTGTATCACTTTTTTAATTGAATTTTTTATTTTTTCAAAAATAAAAAGGTAACACCTTTTAATGTTACTATAAAATGTTACCTATTTTAAAAGTGTTACTTTGTAATGATACCTATATTAAAAATGTTACAGTGAGTGATACATTAGAAAAAAATGTTACCACAGTGTTACTTATGAATATATTAAATTTGCAATTTAAAAAGTGTTACCAAACGGTGATACATAAAGTCAATTATGTACTAGTGTTCGTAAAATAATTTTTAGGGTTTTTTTAGAAAATAACACAACAAAAATTACACAAATTTTATTATAACAACACAAAATTTAATCATAACACCACTAAAAAAACCCAAAAATTGGATTTCACCACCACTTAATTTTACCATCCAAAAAAACTGTTAGTGAGCCTCCACGTTGTACACATGTCAATTATTATTGGATTATAAAAAAAAAACTTAAATTCCTAACCTAGCCACCACCGGCGTCGATTCCCACCGCCGTCACCCCAACCCAGGTGACCACACCCTTAACGACGAAATTAGCCAGCCGACCGCTAGTAAACCCCTCCCCTAACACCGGCATCGCCCGATATCCCTTCCCCTAACACCAACACTGCCCAAAACCCTCTCCCCTAACACCAGCAACCCCCAACCTCCTCCCCTAACACCGAAAACCCTCTAAACCTCTTCATATAACGCTGGCAGCCCATGAAACCTACTCCCCTGTCACCGATATACCCAGAAATCTAGGTTTAATTCTAGCTTTACGGAGGGCTATGGTGGTGGTAAGGCTGGTGGGGCGATGGGGTTCATCGAGAAATAGGAGTTCTGGCGATTGGCTTGGCTTAGTGACATAGGGGGAAGCCGGTGGTGGGTTGTAGGGCTGGTGGTGGTGGTAGTGGTGGTGGCTGGATAAGGTTTTATGATTTATTTTATTTATTTTTTATTTTTTTAAAACCAATATATTTGTGACACGTGTCTGTTATGGGCTCCACTAAAGTATTGGATTCCATCTAAGAAACCGTTAATAGGTGGTAAAATCCAATTTTTGCATTCTTTTGTGGTGTTATAATAATTTTTATTTTTATTTTTTTTTATATATATATATATATTTTTTTTTTTTTTGTTTTGTGGTGTTATAATCCATTTTATGACTTTTTTGTGGTGTTATTTTACAAAAAATTCTAATTTTTATATGTGGCTGGCCTCACCGTGTGGCCGAGGTTACTTATTCAAGGGTTACTCGGTTGGGCAGGGGATTACTCGGTCAGTTAAGGGTTACTCTCACACAGAAAACCGCTAACTAATTGAGTAAATTTAGAATAAGTAACCCCTGGCCGAATGAGTAGCCCTAAATAAGTAACCCTAGCGAAAACATGTTAACTGACTAAGTAACTCTAAAATAAGTAACCTTTGACCGATTGAGTACCTCTCAAATAAGTAACCCATGAATAAGTAACCGCTATTAGTAAATCTTGAATAAACAACCCCTATAAGTAACCCTGACCGCACGGTGTGGCCAGCCACACAGAAAAAACATCACATTAAACTATTGTACTCTCTCCATGCTTTAATATGTGTTACGCTTATCAAATATAACCGTATTTAAACAAGTGTTACACTTTCCTTTTGTCAAAAAAGTTACGTTTTAATTTATATCTTTCTTCTTTTGTAGTCCCCTCCAAACCCAGGCCACTTATACTTTTTTTTTATTATTATTATTATTTCTTTCTTCTCACATTTATTACTTTTCAATAAACTATTAATCCCATTATCTTTTTTTTTTAATATTTAATAATACTCCAACTACCTCATTTACTTCTTATTTTATTTAAGTCAATAGATATCCTAGCATCAAGTATCTTCCACTCAGGTATGAAAGTGCTTGCCTGGCTGCACACATAACTTTGTTAGGACATATCCATACTTGCACAAGGCATGAGCGACACTTTCTTAGGCATGAACGTTAGACACATACATGCCACACAGGGTATGAATGGACGTGCCTCGCTGGGTGTCTCGATGAGATGGCTAGGTATCAAGTATCTTCCGCTCATGCATGAATGTACTTGCTTGGCTACGCACATCACTTTGTTGGGATACACCATGCTTGCACGAGGCATGGACATCACTCGCTTAGGCACAAACGTTCCCTACCTAGCATAAACGTTCCTAGCTTGGCTATGAGAAGCATAGACGTGCCTAGCAGGGATTTAGCTTCCGACTTTTAATTTTTTCTTGTTTTTTTTACAAGGTTGTGCTATGAGAAGCATAGACGTGCCTAGCTAGGATTTAGCTCCATATGACTTAAGCTTCCATAAATAAGCTTTGTGAAGATTCTTGAGCCTTGGCTTAGTTGCGTGACCTTAAAAAATCTCCGAAATAGCCTCGTTGACCCCAAAATGATACATCAAAAGCAACAAAACTACCCATAAAGCATCACATGATCACAACAAAGCCAAAATTAGCTAAAATAAGATAGGAACAAATAAACTATACTTGAAAACTACCTAAATGACTCTAAAAACACGTAAAATACACGACTTATTAGAGACAATGGCACCTTTAAACCTATTTAAAAACCAGGAGATTGTGCAATAAATTCGGCCTTGTGGCCTCCTAGGCCTCAACCTAAGTAGCTCAAGTTAACATGTTTAGGATTGACTCAAAGATTTCTTCTTCTAATTAATGAAGAATAATAGTCAAAATCAAGAAACGAGAGAATTGATCCTATTTACATTTTGGAACATATGGATCGCAAGAAATGAGATCATCTTTAAGAACTCTACTCCTTCGCTAAGTAGGCTCTTGTGTTTGTTGGAAAAAAAAATCTATAAAGAGACTTAAAGCTATGCAGTCAAATAAGGAAACCCTAGGTTATAATAAGAATAAAATGAAGAAATAGTCCACATTAAAGCTTATAGGTCAAGATCATACATAGGGATGTGGAAACAGATGGAGCCTAGAAGAATAAACCAAAAGAACTGGATGCAACAAGCATAGAATGAGTCATCTATTCCTAGGGAGGAAATATAGAGCAAGGGAATAGTTTATGAAAAATGCGCCATACAACGCAAAATGTTAGCTATTTAGAAGGGGTTACAGTAAGGAGCATATTGAAAACATAGACAAGGCCCATATTGTGTATTAGGTTTGACTTGTTATATTCTCATTGTATAGTAGGGCTCCGTAGTTTTGTAGCCTATATAAGGCATGTAATAAACTTAAGTGTGACATAGAGAAGTACAGACAATCAAATATTTCCTCTTATTTTAACAAGGTATTAGAGCCTAGGGTTTAAGATCCTTTTTTTTTTCTTCCGCAAGATCAATTATAATTTTTTTTTCCACAATAGCCGTCATCATCGAATCAATTTTTATTTTATTTTTGGGTTTGCTTGGTCGCTGCCCTACATCCACCAATTTCCAAATTTGTTTTGTGGGTGTATACGTGGCTTCGTCTTTATACTCCACTAAAGCACTTGTTTTCAATTGGATTCCATTATTCACTTTCTCTTTTTGCCATGGATGGAAGTGAAAACAACACCAAAAAACCACAATTGATTCATGGCGCGTCATCATTCTACTATTTGCATCCATCGGAAAATTCAGGTATGTCTCTCATAGTTAACTGGCGAAAATTACGATGTATGGTCAACGACAATTATCAATGCTTTAGAGGGTAGAAACAAAGCAGGTTTATTAATGGTGATTTTGGTAAAGCTGAGGATGACAAATCACCTGAATTTGCAACTTGGAAAGCTAATAATTCTACAATTTGCTCTTAGTTATTTAATTATGTTGCAGAGTCCATACAGCCTAGTGTCGTGTCTCGTAAAATTGCAATTGAAATGTGGGTTGATTTGAATGAACGATACTCTACTGTAAATGGACCTAGAATTAACGTATTGAAATCACAATATCATCTTCTTTGCCAAAAAGGCATGAATATTGTGTCTTATTACAATAAGTTTAAGGAATTGTGGGATTTGATTTATGATTCTGAGGATGTCACTTATGGGTGTACTTGTGCTGCTGCTTTGAAGCTTCGTGCTTGGGCTGAAACAGAAAAGATTCATGATTTTGTGATGGGTTTTGATGATGAACAATATGGTCCTCTTTGTACTCAAATACTGAGCATGGATCCTTTTCCAACGCTCAACAAGGCTTTCTCTTTGGCTACTCAAGAAGAGAGACACAAAGATATCATTTGAGGCCAAGATGACAAAACCGACATAATGAGCTTTGCCGTGCAGGCGGCTACCCATACTCCATCAAAACAGTCTAGTCCCTCTGCAACCACGCCTATAGTGTGCACTCATTGTGGTAGGCAGGGACATATGGTTCAGTATTGCTATCAACTTCATGGCTATCCATCTAATTCTCGTGGTCATGGTAGGGGTTGTGGGTCAGGCCATTGTAGGTGAGGAGGACAAGCTAGTCGTGGGCTAGGTTCTTCATCATACGTTGTGGCTCATAACGCTATGTCATTAACCCCTTATGGAGGTGACACCAACAACAGTAACTCCCCAACAGCAGCAACAGTTACATCCCTTTCAGGGCTCAATGCAGTTCCTCTTGACCCTTCTTGACACATCTTCAACCTTTGATAAATTAAATGGTAAGGTTGATGTTATAGGTGATTGGTCACTTGATAGTGGAGCTTCCCACCAAATGATGAGCAATTTGGATTTAATGTTTGATTGTGTTGACTTACCACCATTACCTGTTAGTTTGCCGGATGGGATTCAAACCTTTGCTCTTAAAAGAGGAAGTGTTCAATTAATGCCAGAACTGATCATACAAAATGTTATATATGTTCCCAATCTCAAATGCAATTTGATTTCTATTGGTCAATTAATTCTTGATATATCTTGTTTTGTGACATTTACTGAACATTTGTGTATTATCCAGGACCACACTACGAGGATGGCTATTGGTTTGGGGGAACTTAGGAATAGGGTGTATGTGTTTCAACCTGTGAGTTAGAAGGTTAGCTCGCATCTCAGCACATTGGATGATACTTTTCTCCTGCATCAGCGTCTTGGTCATCCTTCTAGCCAAGTTTTATCATTTATTTTTAGTTCTAGTCGTAATAGCAAAGTTACAAAGGCCTTGGATTGTGATTTATGTTTTAAGGCCAAACAAACTCGTTCTGTATTTCCTTTAAGTGATAATAAAGCTGAGAATTTATTTGATATTGTGCATTGCGATTTATGGGGTCTTTATACAAAGTCTACTATATCTGGAGCACATTAATTTCTTACTTTGGTTGATGATTTCTCACGAGCAGTGTGGGTATATTTAATAAAGGAGAAAACTGAGGTATCCTCATGCAATGCTTTAGGAAATTTTTTGCCATGGTAAAAACCCAATTTGGCAGGATTGTTAAGATTGTCCGTTCAGACAACGGTACTGAGTTTACATGTATGCTACCATTTTTTGGTGAACAGGAAATATTGTTTCAATCGTCGTGTGTTGGAACACCACAACAATAGAGTAGAGCGAAAACACCGTCACATTTTAAAGGTTGCTCGTGCCCTGTGATTTCAAGCATCATTTCCCATACGTTTTTAGGGTGAATCAGTTCATGCTATAGTCAGCTTGATTAATCGGACTCCAACAAAAAATCTTAGAAGGTAAAACTCCATACAATATTCTATTTAGTTCTCCTCCTCTTTATAATATGCTCTGTGTTTTTGGATGCCTTTGTTATGTTCATGACAAACCTTGTCAAAAGGATAAATTTTCCTCCAGAAGTCGATAGTGTGTATTCCTTGGATACCCATTTGGCAAGAAAAGGTGGAAAGTAAAGGACTTAGATACTAATGAGGTGTTTGTTTCAAGTGATGCTTGCTTTCAGGAGGATGTGTTTCCATTTACCCCAGTCATTGATGCTTCATTTGTTGCTCCTTCATCACTTCCAACTACTAAGATGTGTGACTGGGAGTTTTAGGTAGAATATGTTGCTCCTAATGCCCACATTCCACACTCAAAACCTGTTGTAAGGGGGAGCAATGACCAAGCCACTGCCCAGCAGCCTTTGATACCCAATTCTGGTACAAGTGCTCCTGCACAACAACTTAACTCTTTCCAATCAGTTCTTACTCCGATTTTAGTGGTGCGAGAAGATTCTGATAATGCTACTCAACAAAGTACCTCTTCATCGAGTGTCGCCTCTCCATTGTCTCATAAACCTACTGGTCACCCACAGCGTGAACGTCGTCCACCATTCTGGATGACTGATTATATATGTCACACGGCTCGTCTTTCACACCCCATCTCCTCTAAAACCATGCCAATGTCTTCCTCAAATATGTGGTATCCCATTGCAAACTATGTCACATATAAGAATTTATTAACTGACTATAAAATTTTGTTGCTGTTGTTTCTTCTAATGTTGAGCCTAGGTCATATAAAGAGGCTGCACGAGAAGCACGTTGGTGTGGTGCTATGAGACAGGAAATAGATGCTTTGGAGAGGAATGACACTTGGGAAATTTGTGACTTACCTGCAAGAAAAATTCCAATTGGCTGTAAATGGGTCTACAAGACCAAATATCACTCAGATGGAACAATAGAGCGAGATAAAGCTCGACTTGTAGTTCTAAGAAACCTACAAAGGGAAGGAGGGGGATTTCACGGATACCTTTGCACCTGTTGCTAAAATGGTGAGCGTTTGTACTTTTCTTGCTGTTGCTATTGCTAAGAATTGGAAGATACATCAACTCGACGTGAATAATGCATTCTTACACGGGGACTTACATGAGGAGGTTTACATGAAGTTGCCTCCGGGGTTCTCATCCTCTTCTCCCAGCAAAGTATGTCGTCTCAAAAAGTCTTTATATGGGTTGCGACAATCTCCTCGAAATTGGTTTGCCAAACTCCAAACTGCTGTTCGTCAGTATGGTTTTCAACAATCCCATGCTGATAATACTCTTTTCACCCTTCTAAAAAGGGATGATTGTATCTCAGTGCTAGTTTATGTTGATGATATCCTGGTAGCAAGTTACAATCCCACATTTTGTGCTTCTTTCAAAAAAATACTTGGATAAGTGTTTTCAGTTGAAGGATTTGGGTCCGTTGAAATATTTAGGTATTAAGTTTACTCGGTCTGCTGAAGGATTGTTCTTATATCAAAGGAAGTACACTATGGATATTCTCTATGAGACAGGTCTTCTTGGAGTATAACATGTAAGTACTCCGCTTCCTCAAAATCACAAGCTTGCAACTTCAACTAGCCTTTTCTTCTCTGACCCATCTTTATATTGGCGTCTAATCTATCTTACCTTGACTCGTCCGGACATCTCATACCCGGTTCACATTCTTTCCCAGTTTATGTAAGAACCACGTCAAGATATTAGAAGATGATGATTGTTTCATTTTTTTCCTATTTGAGAGAGAGAGAACTTTTAGCTTTGGTGTACATATATATCCCCTAACGAAAAAGACAATTATCGTTTCCAAACTATTCAATTTACAACCAAAATATATTGTTTCCAAGATAGCTTTATATTATAGTTAAGTTAATATTTCTTTTTTAAAAAATAATTATTTAGTTAATATATTTTACCAATTCAAAAAAAAAAAAATTATATATTTGTGAAGTTAACCGTTTAAATTTTTATTAACCGCCTTACCTTTTTATATTTTAACTTGTATAAGATTTACTATTATTTTAATAAAAGTGATCTCTCCCTAATCTAAATGCCTTATTCTTTATTCTATATATAAAAAAACATGAAATCTTTATATTTGTGTGTCTTCATACACCATATGACTACTTGTAAATGAACAAAGTAATCTCTATAACACTGATCGAGTAACCCTTTAATACTAACGGAGTAAGCCATAAAACACTGACAAAATAACCCTTATAACAAGTAACGAAGTAACCCCCATGATAACTGGCCACACCTTGTGGCCAAGCACATAGAATTATTTTACAGTTTTTAGGGTAAGAAATAAGTTTGTTAATCTTTATTTAAATCAAAGGACAAAAAAATATATCCTTAAAATGGAGTTTTGATTATTTATTTACCAGAAAATGACACATATCATTCTTAGTATATATGAAGTATATGCTAATGCGCTTTATTAGTATATAGCTATAGGTAGAGAGATCATTAGTGTTATGTTAATATAAATTATAATTATTAGAGAATAAGGAAACGAAAAAAAAAATAAAAAATAAAAAAAATATGGCAAGTCAAAATCACAATTGAAGCAACACTGTAATTGCTTAATTGGAAAATGATATTGCTAATATTATGTAAATATATATTTTTATTAAGATACTTAATCTTGCATCATAAGTCATAACAAATGAGTAAAAATAATTTTAAAAAAATGTTATTACCCAAATTTTTTTTCATAAATATTTTTATGTAAAGTATATATTAGCTAACAAAAGCATTACGTAAGATATAAGGATTTTTTAATAGGTAAGATATTATATGAAAATATTAAGTTTTCCTTACAAATTACAACGGTATTGCCTTAAAAGTTACAGTTTTATTTATAGATTTAAAAAAAAAAAAAAGGATACACCAAAAGATGACATGTGTTATTGCTGGTGTGTCTTTTAGAATATAGTTATTGATTGATTGATGATGTATGATCATACAGTGAAAACTAAAAACATCATATAAAATTCTATAATATGGGCTACTAAAATTTTAAAAAGGGGTATTGTTTTTGAGTGACCCCAAGTTTATCAAATTGATAAACTTCAAACGTTTATCAAACGGCAGAGTAGTAAATAAGTTGCATGGGCTTTTCACACAATCTGTTTTTATATTATTTCTTCTCCTACTACACTGATAGAGTGAAGAACCCATGTTAATGCCACGCCAAGTTAACGATGGCGTTAACTTCTACCTAGCTTCTTCCTTCAACAACAATGGAGGAAGGTTGTTGCCCACATAAATCAATAAGAAACAAAATCAGTTCCCCACAAAAATCGATCAATAAGAAACAAAATCAGTTGCCCAAAAAAGTCAGTAAGCCATTTTTATCACCACATTTTCCTCCATATATCTATCTCCTCCATTACAATTACATAAGAACCACCATTTCTACAACCATATTTCCGGCGGCGAAAACGAAAGCCCTATGATAAAAGGGAGAGAAATAAATGGTATGGTAAACTCGTCCTCTTTCATCTTCCATTGAAGTAGCTCGTGAGGGGTTTGAAGTTTTTATTTTTGGGGAAGGAGATGAAGATGCAGAAGTAGGGAAGAAGATAAAGTAATGCTCACTAACTGTGAACTTTGACTAACGGCGAGACTACTAAATGTTACTTGAGTTTCACTGACAAAAATAATTGACAAAATTGTCCCTATTATTTATGATTAAATAGTCCAATATATCCTTTGATAAACAAATCATGTTTATCATATTGATAAACTTAAATTTGTTCATTGTTTTTATCAAAGGCATATTGCAAGAAATTGTATGCGTAAGTGCTCCAACTTCCAAGTGTGTATTTCAAGACAAAAAAAAGTAGGTTGACTCCTATAACGCCTCCAAAAGGCCCATAAGAGCATGGGAAATAACATCCTCATCCTCATCCTCTAATATACTCTATCTTTTATTTTTGTTTTAACACCTCATTTTCTCTTTCATATACCCCACTTTCCACTAACTTCATCCTTTTAACTATTTTTCATCCTCTATTTCCCCCACATCAATTAAGGATCCTCTTTCTCATCCTCCTCTTCTCTCTCCTACTTTTTACAAATATCCCATTATATATTTTGTCAACAAACATTTGTTACATTAATTTTTTTACTGAAATACTAAACTCAATTTTAACAAATTGAAAATAAAAATAACAGTAAGACGTTAATTAGAATTAATAACATTAAGGCGTTAATTAAAAAATACATCGAAATTTCTAATATTAAATAACCAAGTTAATTCGATAAAGAAACATTAAAATGCAAATAACATAAACTTTAAAGAAAGAAATTTCTTAAACGTAGATTATGAAATGGATCCTTGATATTATCTCCATATATGTTCCACCAAGTCGTTCTTCAAGCGCATATGCATTTGTTTATTCCGAAGGTCTTCCCTCCTTGCCATAAAATGATTCAAATTACGCTCTGTGAACTGCCCACGAGTAACAAGAAATGGTCCCTTAGCATTTCCAATTGATGAACCGGCTACATTTTCCGGTTGTTCCGCAGCGAAGTCATCACTTGGGTCCCCATAGTTTTGATATGATTCTCGTTCATCTTCTACAATCATGTTGTGCATGATAATACATGCCATCATAATTATCCATAGTATTTCAGGGGTCCACGCCAATGCGGGATTACAAATTATAGCAACCTTGCTTGTAGTACCCCAAAAGCATGTTCAACATCCTTTCTAACACTCTCTTGCCTCTTACTAAATAAATTTTGCTTAGTTGTTTGAGGAGCTGTGATATATACTGCCAGTTAGGTAATACCCTTGAGTGTAGGTATTCCCATTCACAACATAACTAATTTGTGGTGATCGACCATTTAACAAATCATCGAAAACAGGTGAACGCTGGAGTACATTGATATCATTATTTGATCCTGGTGTCCCGAAAAAGGCATGCCTAATCCATGTATCCCAAGAAGCAACTGCTTCTAAAATTACAGTTGCAGTTCGGGATCTTCCTTGATACATGTCTTTCCATCCAACTGGACAATTTTTCCACTGCCAATGCATACAGTCGATGCTCCCAAGCATGCCTGGGAAACCACGACGCTCCCCTTCATGAAGAAGATGTTGGATATCTTTGACAGTTGGTTTTCTTAAATACTGCTCTGAGAAGCAAGCAATGACCCCTTCAACAAAATGTGTAACACATTCTCTTGCCGTACTAGCTCCCAACTTCAAATACTCGTCAACATGATCAGCTGAAGTGTTGTATGCTAGCATCCGTATTGCTGCAGTGCATTTTTGTAGGGGAGAGGCACCAAGTCTTCCAGTTGCATCTGGCCTTTGTTTAAAGAAATCATCGGCTTCGGTTAAGGTATCAACAATGCGAATAAAAACATGTTTTCACATGCGAAATATCCTTCGAAACTTTTCATCATCATACAATGGCGTGTTACTAAAGTAATCCGATATTAAACGGTCGTGAGCTCCTTCACGATCTCTTAGAAGAAATGTTCTGGTTTTCTTTGAGTCGGATCCCCTAGTAACACATTGTTTAGTGGCAAAGGCAGCAACAACTCTTGTTGCATCCTCTACCACCTCCATGGTTTTGTTCTCTTCGATGAAATCTAATAACATCCAGTCATAGATTTCATCACTAGAATTAGAGGAGCCACAATCAAAGTTCATTTCTTAAAGCAAAAATTTTAAAGATATTGAAATATTGTGTAGAATTTTGAATTGGATGACTAAAAAACTTAATACTATTTTAGTAAAACAAGGGATATTCATAAATCTTTTGATGGTGTTATGTATGTCAATTTATCCTGAAATTATACAATATATAAAATGAGTGATAGGATAAAGAAAATCAGAATGATAAGTTAATATTTTGTGTAAATCCTTAAAAGATAAGGTAAGTGGATTGTGAGGATAACACTGTACTGTAGGATGTAAGAAAAGTAGATTGTGTTGATAAAATTTTCAATAAATTTACTAAAGATTTGATTGAAATTTATCAATGCATGTTTGAAATTATAAGACATGTCAATGCTTGTTATGACAACACAACACAGAAAAAGTATGTCCTTTTTTGTTTTTTACATGTTACAATACAAGACAATAATATATTAAAACCGGATAATAATTAACATTATAATAAAACATGACAATCAATAACATTGCATGGCAATATATTTAACAATAATAAAACATGACAATAATAAAAAAAAATGACAATAATAAAGCATGACAGTCATTAACAATACCTGACAATACAATTAAACATGACAATAATAAAACATGACAATCATTAACTATTAATACTAATAGTATCGTCCCTTAAATTCATCCCTTAGCTTCTTGTACACCTTTTCGTCTTCACTGTCGCGATTAGGGTTAGAGGCTAATATGCTGTAAATCCTTAACTTTGCCTCCTCTTTCTTCTGCCTTTTTCTTTCATCACTTCGCTCCCTAATTAGATCATACATTCTTTCTCCTTGATCATACCTTCTCTCACTAATTTCATCTAGAGTATATATGTCAAAGTGTCAAAGTCGATGGCCAAGGAGTCGGTTGGAGCAACTATTTTCCCTTTCTTTTTCGCCTTCTTAGCTCCATTGGGTCGACTCTCTGAGGACTCACCCCCAACGTACTCAGGCTCCCCTCACTTAGAACTTCCTTGACTACAAGTTGGTAGCACCATGGTTCCAGCACCCCACTTTTGCTTCTTTCTCATTTGCTTCCAACAATGCATCAACATGAATCGTTGACCATGTAACTTTTCATAACTTTCATGAGCCGCACCCTCAACATCTTCCTCAGTCGCCCCACTGGGTTTTCCACGTTGACATTCAGAGTAGCGCATTACCCATTTCCCAACAGTTCCATTGATTGTATCCCACCTTACTTGCAAAGCTTTCCTCGTCCTTTGTTTGATGTCGTCCTTGGGATTTTCTAAGCGTGTCTGCCCATACAATGCAGCAATGTTATTCCACAAATGGATTTTTGTTTGAGCTGTCCCATCACCAACATCTCCTCCGGCATTGATATAACCCAACACCAACTCTTCATCTTCTTTAATGGTCCAGTTCTCCCTCTTTCGCGGCTCGCACCATGCTTGTGATGACGTTGTTGCCTTCTTCGATTGCCTTTTTGGCTGGTTCGCATTTGAACCAACATTAATTTGTTCCGAAAACAAATCAACAGTAAGATCCTCAATCCCTTCAAGATGTTGAGCTCCCCTAGATTCGGATGTTGGAGTAGCGTTGCTACTACCATACCTGCCTGGAGAGCTTTCCATTTGTTGGCTAATGTGTTGGGACATTGGAAATACCAGATTTGAATTTTGTGGAAGGGAAGTTTGATTATTTTGGCTCAATTGGGTAGATAGATATTGTAAGTAAGAATGAACTTGGGGATTACTTAGAATATTCGGATCAATTTCAAAGGGGATATTATGTAGACCATATTGAAAATTTGGGTTGGTACCATAATTTGGATTGTTGTTATCCATAATTACTCCAATTATTGTAAGAATGGATAAAAATTAAAATTTAGTAATACAAAGGTAATGTTTAAATTTTGAATGATATTAAGGGAGATGAGGAAAATATGTAGGAGTGGCTTAAATTATGACAAAATTATACTCTATTTATACACAAAAATATTTGACAAAGGTTGGTAACTTTTTTTTTTTAAAAATAAAAATAGCCGTTAATATATAACTGTTACAAAATTTAACGTTACAATTGCATGAACACATTCAACAAAAAAAAAAAAAAAAAAAAAAAAAAAAAAAAAAAAAGCATTGTCAAGTGTCCAATTATAATTGGTGCATGTTGATGTTTTTTTTTTTTAAAAAAAAATCCCTTGTCTCTCCTCACGTGTCACCCACCACACAATTCCACCCAAAAGTTGGCTCTTGAGCCAATGCATCTTCAACCTCCATCTATAGAGGATCCACCTTCATCCTCTTTAATTGAGGATCCTTATAAAAGCTTCCACAACAATCCTCATCCTCTAACTTCACAAAGAACATAATAAGGATGAGGATTGTAGTTCCCATTGTGGGTGCTCTAAAAACCACGACACTATACCTTTTTTCCACAGGTGTCATAGTGTTTATCAGAATTTCAAGTATCAAGGTTTGACATTTAACTATTATCACACGTATATACTACTTTATTAATGTAATAGGTCAAAAAAATTATAGGGTGTCAAGAGCTTGAATGAATATCCTTCCAATACTTAAAGATATACTTCCTCCGTTTTTTTATTATTGCACCATAGGGGTTGGGTACAAATATTTTGGTAGTGGAAAAAGTAAGAGAGAGAAAGGTAAAAATACAAAATTGTCCATGTGACATATTGATAAACTAAAAAGTAAGTGTGAAAAAGCAAGGGTATGTTGTGTATTTGTAGTGTGAACACAAATAATTTTTTTCCTAAAGAGGAAATGGTGTAATATTTGTGAAACTTCCTGAAAAGACAAGTGGTGCAATAATAAAAGAACGGAGGAAGTATATGTATTTATAATGTTATGAGGAGTTGTGTGGAATTCTCCTCTAATTTAAAAAGTTAAAATATTCTAAGAGTAGAAATTATGAAGATTCTAGATTAGGGGCCTAAGAATCCTATAACTAAGCCATGAGGCTCCTATAAATAAGCCATGAGGCTCATTTGTAAAAACCAAAGTTGAATTGTGCTCTCTAATATCTTTAATTTCTATAAAACAATTGTGCTCTCTATGAACCTTCTTCCCACAAACTCAACCTTCTTTTCCAAGCATTGTTTCTCTTCACTAGCTCCTTTAGTTAGGGTTCACCGATTCTCAAATAGCTTATACCAAGGGTCCAATCGTGATAATTTGACTCATAAGATTTGACCAATAAATCAAATGAAAATGAAAATTTAAAACATTATTATATTATCTTTTTATTTCTATCATGCGTTTAGAACTAAAAACTATTCTAGGGAGCTATGTAGATTTCATGAATAGAGAATCTGTTGTAGATGATTGAATCCACATCAATTTTTTGTTACATTTTTATAATACAATTTAATTACTTGACTTGTTTACATAAAATATATGATAGTTTCTTGAAAATTAAGTATTTGGTTTAAGTCTTTAAGTACTAGTTAGTTTGAATCTAACTGATATAATTATACAAATAGTAATAGTCATTCCAGACTCGTATCGATGAAATTTGACAAATTTCTCCAACTTACATTTTGAAAGACAAACTTTTAAATAGAGTGAATTTTGAAAAGGGTTTGCAATATATTTCTATTACTCGTCAATGTAATTATAAAGCATAGCAATACCCCCAATCATATTTAATAATACAACATTTAATATAAGAAACTCAATAGTCAAGATGAGCCCATATAACGTTAATTCATGAGAATGCAGTTTATGTACAAAATAAATTTTTTTGAAATTGGAAAAAGAAAAAAAAGAACAGTGGTTGACGAGATTTTGAAACGAAATAGTGAAATAAAATAAATAAAAGGCGGATTTTGATTGAAAAAATTTAAACGCAAGGTTGATTATGGGGTTTGCAAGCAAGCAAATTCAAAAGAGACTTTGAACATATGATATAAACATGATTAATGCTTATAAATTTAATTATAAAAAATCAGCCTATTTGGTAAATTTGATATGTATGTTTTGACCATATAATTAAAATTAAAAAAACATAATAACAACCCTAAATTATAATTTCAGAAGACACTAATAAAAGGGGTGTTTTTTATTTTAACATTCTTCGATGAATTATACTAACTTTTTTAATTTGTATATTTTGAAATTTGTTTATTTTATTTTTTTGTTAAATTTTTTTCATTAAGAGAATAACTAACGTTAAATCTAAATAAATTGAGTGCATATAAGGATACATAAGTTTTTTTTTTTTTTAAAAGAAATCAAAATATTACACTTTTTTTTTTTTTTTTTACTAATTACAAATTGTTAAATAGACCTGGTTTACATTAATTCATTGTGAAACATTATTATTATTTGGGACACTATGGTCACTATATTAATTGAAAAAAGTCGTTATGCTAAAATAAAGGTCATTATGTTAAATTAAAAGTTATTGCGTTAGTAGAAAGATCATAAGAGGTTAATTTATTTATTTATGTTTATTTATTTATGTTTATTTTTTTTTTTAATGAATGTGTTTATACTATTCAATATTAATAATAAAGGTCACTATGTTAATTTTTTATTTATTTTTTTTAATTTTTTGACAAGCACTATGTTAAAATTAAGGTCACTATATTTGACATAGCATCGGTTGAAATATATGAAATATATGTACTAATATTAAAGGTTACACGAGTTTAAATACAGGTCATTATGCTAAAATTAGGGTCACCATGTTCAATACAACATTATTTGTGAGCGTATAGGTCCACACAAGTTTTTCCCTTTAATAATTCTAACACTTTCCTATAATGAAAATGTCACAATACTTGCAACTCACTATACTTGAAAAATTATTTTTGGAGAAAGTTGTACTATATATATCCCTTATTTAAAGCTTATAAGCCGCTAGATTATACTCCTAGCAACCTTTCATCCCATTTTAAAGTGTATTAAGTTGTTTGAACCCCATTTTTCTTAGATACAATAAAAAAAGTGTAGGTTGCAAATACTCCCTCCGTTTTAAAATAATTGTTCCATTTCTCCATGCGTGGAGTTTTAAAAGAAATTGGAGAAAGTAATAAAATATGGAGGTAGTGGGTAGGTGAAAGAATAAAAAATTATGAAAAGCAAAAGTAGTGGAGAGAATTGGAGGAGAGAGAATATAAAATTAATAAAATATGATTCATGGTGGGTCCACTAGGTGAGAGAAGTTAATAATATTGTAAAAACTTCCAAATAAGGAAATAGAGCAAGTATTTAAAGCGGTCGGAAAAGGAAAGTGGAGCAAGTATTTAAAAACAGAGGGAGTATATCCTTAACATATTTGTTTACCTATATGTCTATATTGATATGCATGATGTTAATTGATTTTTGCTTGTGTGATTTGATGATGTTTGGACAACCATTCCTCAAAAATATTTATTTACTTATTTGCCCTCATTATTGTTGTTTTTAAGAATAGTGTGTGGTTATTTATACCACTAAAAATATTTGTTTACATATTTTAATTAAGAGCTTATGGACATGGATATGTTATGACGAGCATTAGCTACCCTAGTCTCGTGTAACACAAATTCTTATATATGGCTAGTCACATGGTGTGGCCACTTTACATAATGACATAGTATAAGACAGTTAATTAAGTAATAAAGGTTTGATGATACGCAAATAGGGTTATCTTTATGTATATAGGTTACTTAAATAAGAAAAAGTGGTTATTCTTTTAAATATGTGAAATTATTCCTTCATTTTTTAAAACAAAAGAATAGGGGTTACTCGAATGAGCAAATGGAATTATTAATTTCTAACTTACTTGATTTTACTCATATAATTAATTTAGGTTACTTTTAGAGACAACATGGGGTTACTCTCATGAAAAAAATGAAGTTACTCATACATTTAAATGAAGATTACTCTTAATGTCACCACATCGTGTGGTTAGCCACATACAAGACTTACCTTTTTTTTTTTTTTTTTTTTTTTTTTTGAGAATCAGACTTTCCCCATAAATAAACATAACGATAAGAATTTATCTAAACTAGATAATACTAACTAATTAGTCGAAAGAAAACAAATTGCCTAATTATATAAGCTATGCGTAACTTTTGGATTAATATCATTCAATCTCATGGATATTGAATAAAAATTAAAAAAATTTAATTTTGATGCCTTTGATCCTAATCATTTACAATGTCTATGTTTATAAATTTAATTAAGGATTTTTTGTAAATTACCACCCTAAAATGTAACATGTATTGAAATAACCACCCATTTTTGTTGAAATTAAAAATAACCACCCATATTTTACAAAACTGTAGGTTTTACCACCCGACCTATATTCCGGCCAGTTTTCCGAGCATGTGCCCACAATTTCATTATGAAGAACCCTAATTTTCAATTCAAGTCAAATTGAATGAATCAAACAACGATTGCATCATTAAATTCCTAATAAAACACATTCCAAACAACAAATATCGTATAACTTGAATTCTACTTCATTAAACATTGCAAAATAACTAAAAATAAAAATAAAAATTAGGTGCGTTCTTCAATTACCTTGCTGTACAAATTGGTGTAAAAAAATTTAAGTGCGTTCTTCAAAGGATTCGCTTGTTAATTTGCAAAACTTGGAGTAAAAATTGGTAGAATTTATGGAAAAAATTTAAGAATTTTAAGTTTGAGAGTAGTTTGTGAAACAAGGGAGGAAATAAATCAAGAAACAACTTTTATAAAAATAAAAAAACAGTCGTTATGTGGGGCCCATGCTCGGAAAATTGGTCGGAGTATAGGTCTGGTGGTAAAACCTACATGTTTTGTAAAATATGGGTGGTTATTTTTAATTTTAAAAATAAAATGGGTGGTTATTTCAATACATGGCTCCATCCGTTTCATAATATTAGTCCCATATGGAATCAATCACATAAAATAAGAAAAGAAATATATTTGGAATCTAACATTAAAGTGCAACATAATTCATAATTAGTTTACCTTATTTAACTTTTTAAATTTTTTATTAGGAAAGCACAAGTTATAATTGCATAATTTAAGGTAAAGATTTCCTTACTTAGAGTAATGTCATTAATCCACAACTTAATAATTTCAAAAAAAATCAAGTTATAAATAAAATATATTCAATATGGGTATATCTTTTTGAAACGCCCAAAATAGTATATGGGTCTAACGTTATGAAACGGAGGGAGTACATTTTGGGTGGTAATTTACAAAAAAATCCTTTAAGTAATCAATTTATTTATTTATTCTGTAATTTTTAATAATACTCCGTAAACAATTAAGATAATCAAAGTAATTTTTCTTCATTACAAACAGCCAAAGACAAGTCTTTCTCTGCCGCAAGTCTTTACTTCAAAGTCTTCTCTTAGTCATTTTCTCTTTCTGAAAAGTCCATCATCAATCTTCTGCCAACCCCTTCAACTCTTTAATCTCCCAAATTCATCAAATTTTACCCTTTAAACTTCCAAGTTCAGATCTTTCACCTTCTTTACCCCATCACAATTTCTCCAATTTAATTCCTCTCCTAGTATTAAATCGAATTTAGGGTTTTTTGGTTGCTGATTTCTCACTTGGAATTGCTGATTTTATCTGATGTAGAAACAGTTCATTGAATTTCACAGTAAAGGGGTTTTTTGGAGGATTCAACTTCAGTAAGATTACAACAAATGAGGTTACAATTTCTTCTCTTTCTTGGTTCTTTTCCTATTAATTGTTGTTCTAGTTAAATTTGCTGATTTTGGATATAATGTCTGTTTCGGCCGCCATGATTCCGAACAAAAAACCTCCTGTTAGAGTTAGTAGTTTTGGGCGATTTGTGCTGATTTCAGTCATTGCTACATCGTTGGTTTTATTGTTTGTTTCACTAATTAGAACTAATTCTGCAATTGGGTATGATGAGAGTGTACATGAAAATCTGAAATCGAGTTCTGTTCGAAAACACCGGGACATTAACTTGCCAAAACAGAATACATTGTCGAAATCGTTGGAAGAACGGAATAATTTGCCTCCCCGGAATTTGGATTTGTATCCAAGTTTGCCTAAGGATCATGTTGTGATTGTTTTGTATGTTCATAATAGACCACAGTATCTCAAAGTGGTTGTTGATAGCTTGTCGCGAGTAGAGGGGATTAATGAGACTCTACTTATAGTTAGTCATGATGGGTATTTTGAAGAGATGAATAAGATTGTGGAAGGTGTTAAATTCTGTCAAGTTAAGCAGATTTTTGCGCCGTATTCTCCTCATATCTTTCGTGATAGTTTCCCTGGTGTTTCGCCTTTAGACTGTAGGGATAAGGATGATGCTAGTGAAAAGAAGTGTGCTGGAAACCCTGATCAGTATGGGAACCATAGGTCCCCGAAGATTGTCTCTTTGAAGCATCATTGGTGGTGGATGATGAACACGGTGTGGGATGGATTGAAGGAGACTAAGGATCACTTAGGTCATATACTTTTCATTGAAGAAGATCACTATATATTTCCCAATGCATATAGGAATCTGCAGCTTCTTATAAAGCTGAAACCTAAGAAGTGTTCGAGTTGTTATGCTGTTAATTTGGCTCCCTGGGATGTGAAAAGTAGAGGAGAAGGTATTGCATCATTGGTTGCTGAGAGAATGGGGAATGTTGGGTACTCTTTTAATTGGACAGTCTGGAAGAAAATCCACAACAAGGCTGAAGAATTTTGTTTTTTTGATGAGTACAATTGGGACATAACAATGTGGTCTCAGGTTTATCCCTCATTTGGGAGTCCTGTATATACATTACGAGGACCTAGAAGTAGTGCTGTTCACTTTGGGAAATGTGGGTTACATCAAGGCCAAGGGGATAAAGATGCATGCTTAGACGATGGTTCTGTAAACATTGAAGTACAGAATGATGACAGAGTCGTGAACATTAGCCCACACTGGGACGTGTTTTTTTATGACCATCAAGCAGGGTATAAAGCTGGATTCAAAGGTTGGGGAGGATGGGGAGATGCAAGAGACCATAAACTATGTCTGGATTTTGCCTCCATGTATCATCAATGACTTGCAAGTTTATTCATTCCTACCTTTGAGGCCTGAGCTGCTTTGCTGATTAGAGTCATTAGACGCGATGGTCTAAGTCAAGCATCCTCATCTGTGACATTGTAAGAGTATCTATTGTGTTCTTATACGGAGTGTTCTTTTTGGGTAGATTTGGATTTTGCATCCTACATTTTTGGTGCTCTTTGATTTTAAAATGCCTTGTATACTTTATCACTAACAAATATTCAGGTAATTAGAGAGATGCTATTGTATTTAGATTTATTATTTTTAGTAAAAATCATCTTGAGTACATTTTCAGCTATTGCCTTCTCTCATGCGCTCATCACCTTTATTAGGGCTATTATGCCACAGCATACTGCAGTCTGCATAATAGCCTCAGTTCATGCTGATAGAGCAAAACTCTGGTGGCTTATTTTTTTTGACAACATCTATCTCCAGTGAACCATGTTTCCTAAACCAAGTTTGGGGCATTATCATTCTTACCACACTTTGTCTTGGAACTTTTATCTACCGATGTGTGGAGCTTGCAGAATAACCAACCAACACCCCCCCCCCCCCAACTCACACACACACACACACTATAAATGACTGCTCCTTCACAAAACACGTTGAAAACATGTATACCATAGTAGTTGTATATGGGCAGAAAGTGCAGAATTAATAAGAATTTCTATGAAATCTCACCTGCTTAGTCTGATGTGTACATCAAGAATAAACCAGATGGATTTGGTGCTTGCTATATGAATATAGATTTCTGTTCTGAAAAAAATTGGTGGAAAGGTTATAAGATCATAAATTTAGACTTTGGAGTCTTAACAAGTGCCCTACACCACTTCATAGTTCATCCCATGTCGCTTAAGTAACTTCCTTGGACACATAACTGGTTGGTAAGTTTGCATCTTGTGTGTTCTTTGCATTGTGCTGCAATGGCAGGTAAACATGTAGCCTTCTATTGCGACATCAGCTTAGTACTGAACACGGTGTAAATTGCATATAAGCTCAACTGTGCTGCTTCATCTTGGCTTTGTAAAATTCAAGTAACTGCTCAACTTCTCGAGCTTAGGAACAGCCGAACAGGTCTCATATCCTTTCTTGCAATGACAAAAAAGAGTAACAATGGTGCTACTGAAAGAAGAGGGACTATTAAGCTTTACTGCAAGTACTTTTCCTCCTTACAACTCTCCTTTTTTTCTGAGAGTTGTAACTCTGTGCCTTAGGAGGCACTGATGCAAAGCTCTCTGTATCAAGCCACACTGTCCTTGAAAATTCACCTAGCTGTGAATTCAAAATCCTGTGAAATAATTAATGTAAATTATGCCTTCTTACAGAGTCACTTCAAGGGGGGAAAACAACTTGTTATATGAGCATGTATTTTGATATACTCAATTCATATTAATGGGAGGGAGAGGGGAGGAGGAAGTGCTGGTAAAATGAACCTGAAAGCTGCAGTGAAAAACAGGGAAACTCCAATCACATTGAAATGGTTGAATAGCAGTTTATCCATCCCGCATATCATCTGATACCTCCAATTTGTGTAGAGGCCGAGGAAAGCTCCATATCCGAGTGCATTTGTATTTGCAGATGGTATTGGCACAGACAGCCTACTTGTATGAGTCACATATAAGAAACTCTGTACGAAACAAATAAAAGACAAAGACGAAGTGCAAAAATTAACCTTCTCTCTTTTCCTTGAGTACGGAGATGTAACAAGGTGCTTTGAAGTGCCCCTGCTGTAAATCCCGCTAAACTAAATTGTACAGCCTTGCATAAGAAAGACAGAACTCTCTTCTGCAAATCAAATTCTCTATAACGATAACTTGCTTGGAAAACATTGTTTGGGAGCTTCTGCAGTCTATTCTGTAGATCAGAGCTGAAGGTATTGACATATGAGCAGCAAGGAGCGAGTGACCAAACAATTACTAAATTGCATGCTGCTACTGTGAGTACATTTATAAGTGCTAAATCCCATTCCTCCTTCATTCTGTTACAAACAAAAACAAAAACTTTAGGGCAGTTGTTTGATGATTGACAAAGTAAACAATGAGATTGTTACATCAGAGGGAATGGAACTTTGGGAAGAGTCAATCACTATTGTTTCTAAAAGCAGTGAGACATTAAGCTCATACCTTCCCTTCCGGTTTTTCAGTTCTGACCGAACAGAACAAGCAATAGTGACAAACTGCTCAAACAGAAGCTTATGCAAAAATGAAGGGTCTGCCATTATCCTGTTGCAGCATATCGAGGATTTAAGGTCATATATTATGCTCAGTTCATTCCATCAACACTCATTGTATGAAAGAGATGTCAGTAAATCATATAATATGGTCATATAATCTGCATTACAAATTCAAGTGATTTATTGGCAGCATTATTTATCTGCTATTATGGCACTAGATGCGTAGAAGCTGAAGTTATGATTGCAAATACACCGATCACAGATGTTAAGTTTTAGTTTATACGGAGTACCTCCCAAGGAATTCCCTTGACATATCCTTATGAAGCCTTCGATGTAGTGCTCTGGTGAAGGATGGCCTCGCCTCATTCATTAGGTATTTCACCAATTGAGCTGAACTTATTGCACCCTGAATTCAATGAAGATCCAAGTTTATAGACCGAAGATTGATCATAAATCGAAAATGCTGTAAACAATAGCTTTTGTACCAGTTCACATGCTTGACGAATTCGTGCTGGCAAATCAAGCAATGTCTTCTGCCACTCACTCAATACCGCATCAATGAAAACTCTATCAAACAGCTGAAAGTTCACAAGAAAAAACTCTTAATTGGCTGTTAGCTCGTTCTTATACAATCTATACTATTGTTTGCATACCTCTGGCAGAGATATCCTGCAACTGAACAGTCCTTCGTCGTCTCCTTCCTCATCGTCGTCAAAATCCTCAAAGTACTCATCTTCATCACCAGACCCTCCACCACCCTTATCGCCACCACCCACATTGCCTTTACCAATGTTATCCCCGTTGTTGTGATCAAAATCCCCAACTGTAGACTTCAAAAGCCACATTAATCAGTCAATTGTATCAGTATAAACCACCATGTCAACATAAACATATTACCTCATCATACAAACACATTTTTTTAAGCTTAACTCTAATAGTACAACTACAAAACAGGGGAGGCAAGTGCTAGCCTGATTAGTATGATTTAGACATGAACCACATGACATATATAATAGTTTTACGTGCATCAAATTAAAAATGGTTCGTATAAATACATACACCCGTCTACATCATTGCCCTTAAACGAAGCTTTCAATAATGACTAACACCATGTAAATATAAACATATTTCTTCATCACACAATTACATTTAATTAAGCTTAACTCTGATAAATACAACACAAAACAGGGGAGGCAAGTGCTAGCTTAGTTGGTATGCTACACTACGTATGATTTAGACATGAAAACGTGACGATTATAATAGTTTACGTGTATCAAATAATTAAATACACCCATCTACATCATTGCCCTAAACGAAGCTTTCAATAATGACTAACACCAATAAATAGTAAATAGTTTACTAAATGCCACAAACCCTAACAAAGAGACACATTGAAAATCCAAGAAACACTAACCTCAAGAACAGGTTTGCTAGTCTTGACATCCAACTCAGGTTTAGGCCTCTCTAAAATGACCGAAGGCGACGAACCATACGATCCCATAACAATGGTGGGATTTTGTAACGATAAGCATGGATCATCCAACGTCAAAGCCGATATGGCAGACATTCGTAAACTCCTCGAGGACGATACAAGGACGGGTTTTGGTGGGAAAGATCTAGGATGATCGATGACAATGGCATTCTTGATTTTGTTGAAGTTATTATTAGTGTTTAGGAAGGTCACTTTGTTAGGGAAGGTGATTGTTTGGAGATGGTTGCGACTTTTGTTGAGCGTAGTGTTGTATGAGATGGAGGAACAAGGTTTAAGGGCTTGAATTGAGGCCATTGTTGTCGAATTTTGAGGAAGGTTTTTGGTTTTGGAACGAATTCAAATGTTTTATTAAGACTTTTGATGTGTTAGTTTTGACAGATTTTAGAGGTGTTTTGGCAATTTAATTGGTAACAAGAACAATTTTGATTGTTTCGTGGGAACATATTTCATACATGTTTCTCGTAGATGCAGCTAGACTATTTGATGGCGTGGTTGTATATATGAACTTATGTGGCCGTATTAATTTTTGGATTTTCTCGGAAATTAAGTCATGGATACAAGCAATATGCATATGAAGAATCGACGGCATATAAAAGAACTTAGTTACAATTAACAAACATGAAGTATGTTACATCTCATGTGATTAGAGCTTCCCTTCCGATTCTAGAGAATCTAATTCATATAATTACAAAGAGATTTAAGTCCAATAAATACATGTCAATAGAATCAAATAAAAACATTCTTTTAGCAGATCGAGCTATGATCAGGGTGGTGAAATAAAAGAACTTAATTACAATTAACGAACATGAGATTTGTTATATTTTATGTGGTTTTATATCATTGATGCTGAAATAAACTCTTTACTAAGGCGAAAACTAAAATCTGACCATATGACAAATTGTCACTTTTTTTTTAATAATAAAAATTGATTTATAAATAAAATGTCATATGAAATTTACTAAAAGGTTTAAATCTAATAAATATGACAATTGAATCAAATAAAAACATTATTCCAATAGAGTTACAATTGTTGTTGCAAATCGTATATTTTTCATACCCTATTTCATATCATATCGCTGTGAATTATAGAGTTCTTTGACGATGGAGTCTATCAATCTGTTGTAGTCATGAAGAAAATGATTATAAAAAAATGAAAAAAATTTTTGTTTGACAAATTGCCACTTAGTTGAAGAAAATAATAGTACTGTAATGTTAAAAGATTAAAAAAAAAGTATTTATATATAAGGTCAAAATTAGTCTTTTAATGATCTACAATAAAGATTGGAAATCTTATAATGTTAGATAGCCACAAGAAAATACAGAGTATTATGTTGTAGAAATATACTTTATAGTTATGAAATTTCAATTTACTTTGTATGAGACATGTCACATGTGCACAAGAGTTACACTTAAGATTTGTCCTCCATCTCCTTAATTATGAAAAAAAAAATTCTACAAATACTATAAAGGTTGATGCTATGCGTTAAAATTTCTTAAGTAAACTTCAAAATCTAATAGAATGAACCTATTGTCTACAAAAGTTAATTGGCAAATACCTTGAGAAAGTCTACCATCAAAGAAGTAAACTCTAGTGTGGTCATGTGGTGTTAATTGTTGTAGGATTATTCAAATTAAAGGTCTGTTTACATATACTGAAGTGAGCTCGAGCTGAACTGAACTGATTAAAGCTGAACTAAACTAAACTGCAGCGAACTGAACTGAGTTGAAATGAATATTTTATAAGAGAAAGAAATTAAAAGATGAGTTGAACTGAATTGATTGGAACTGAGCTGAACTGAACTGATTGGAGCTGAAATTAAGCCGAAGTGAACAGACCCTAAATTTGGCCAATTTGATTAGATTAGGATTATAGTCTAGTGATTTTCTTTTAAGTATGAGGTGAAACCTTACAAATCAATTTTAGGCATACCTATGAATTGCTTTGTGCTCCGATTAAGATTAGTTGTGAATACAAATGAATTGAAGGGTAACTATCTGATCACTAAGTGCCTGCGAAATCAACAAATGGTTTATCATTTTTATGGCTCAAACTCGAGTCTGTGTCTAGGATCCAAAAATAATCATCATAGTTATCCAAAGTTTTCATGGGAGAAATCAGAAAATTCATTTGAGGAATGATAAGAGAATGAGAATAACAAAGAAACATTAAAATCAGTTGAATATGATTCTTCAAATTTGAGTCTTTTTTACCAGTGTTGGCTGACCAATAACCACAAATGTGGGGCCAAAAATTGAAGATGAACCTAACAATCAGTCAGCTTTCTTTCTTTCCCTCGTAAGAGAGTTGCTTCGAGGCATCTCTCAACTTCTTTGGTGGACCCAATTTTTTTGTATACTTCTATTAACCTTTAACAAAAATTCATGATTCTCACTCCACTTTATTATTTGGGTTTTGTGTTCTTACCATCAAAGCCTTGCTTTTTAAATGATTCTCTTCTATCCAGTTTTTTCTTAATTTCAAGCTCTTCTGTATAATTACATGGTATGTTCATTTTCTTTCAGCTTTATGAATTTGAATTTTGATTTGAATTCAATTTGCAATTTTATGCCTAATTTTATAGTCCCTTTTGTTATGGTGATTATTATGCTGTGAATTTGCTTATACTCCATGATTTTGCTTGAGCAATTTTACTGAATTTGCTGCACTGAAATAAGTAATTAGAATGTAGAAATGAGAATTGGGTGAGAAATTTGGATAGTTTGTGTGTGTCTTAAGGCTAAATTGAATTGGGTTTTACTCAAATTTGAATTGTTCTTTTTGATAATTGAAGGATTATTAATTGAAATGGAATTGTTCAGTTGATTTTGGAAGGAAGAATTGAAATAGATTTAATTCAAAATGTAATCTTTGTCTGTTCATTTGGTAATTGGATGCTAATTTGAAATGGGTTTAACTCAAATTTGATTTTTTTTCTTCTTTTGAGTACTGATGGATTATTTATTGAGATGGGTTTTATAGAACTTGCATTTAATAATTGAAGGAGTAAATGAAATGGGTTTTGTTCAGATTAGTTTTTTTGTTTGTTCATTTGTTATTTGAAGGCTAACTTAAATGGGTTTTCCTCACATTTGAATTTTTTTCGTTCATTTGGAAGAATAATTGGGGTTCTTTTCTTGAATTCCATTATTGTATTTTTGTTGATTTTGGGCAGTAAGGAACTAATTAAGTAACTATACTCTGATTGTGTAGGTTGAGTTAATTGAATAAGCTTGTAGAAGAAAGAAGAGTTGCAGTGAAAGATGTCTTCGAGGTCAACTCAGAGGACAAGTAAGATGTCTTCAAGGTCAACTCAGAGGACAAGTTCTAGGGGTAGTTCGGCTCGTTCGAGGCATGATGCTCGGGTAATGGCTCAAACCCCCATTGATGCAAAGCTTGCTTTGGATTTTGATGAGTCGAATCGCCACTTTGATTATTCATCTTCAGTTGATGTCAATTTGTCAAATTCTACTAGCAATATCTCTCCTTCAACAGTGTCATCCTACCTTCAAAAGATCCAAAGAGGGAGTCTTGTCCAGTCTTTCGGGTGTCTGATTGCCATTGATGAGCAGGACTTCCATATCCTTGCGTACAGTAAAAATGCCCCTGAGGTGTTGGAGTTAAATCCAACTGCTGCCCCCAGCTTCCAACAACGTGAGGTTCTAAATCTTGGAACCGATGTAAGAACACTTTTTAAAGAATCAAGTGCTTCTTCACTGCAAAAAGCTGTACGTCTTTCTGAGGTTAATCTTCTCAATCCCTTGCTTGTTCATTGTAAAAACTCGCATAAGCCTTTTTATGCCATTCTGCATAGAATTGATGTGGGGTTGGTCATAGACTTGGAGCCAGTAATTGCTGATGATACAGATGTAACAACTGCAGGAGCTTTAAAGTCTTATAAGCTTGCAGCTAAAGGGATTTCAAGATTGCGATCATTGCCCAGCCAAAATATTCAACTTTTCTGTGATGTTTTAGTTAATGAAGTGAAGGAATTAACGGGTTATGATCGGGTAATGGTGTATAAATTTCATGACGATGAGCATGGGGAAGTGATTGCTGAGTATTGTAGGCCTGAATTGGAACCTTATCTTGGTTTGCATTATCCGGCAACAGATATACCTCAAGCTTCGAGATTTTTGTTTTTGAGAAACAAGGTGAGGATGATATGTGATTGTCTTGCTTCTCCCGTGAAGGTGATTCAAGATGAAAAATTGACTCAACCACTGAGTCTTGGTGGATCAACTTTAAGAGCGCCCCATGGTTGTCATGCACAATATATGGCAAATATGGGTACCATTGCATCCCTTGTAATGGCTGTGACAATTAATGAGGATGATGATGAGGTTAATGATGGACAGAGAGGAAGAAAGCTATGGGGCTTGGTTGTGTGTCATCACACAAGATCCAGATTTGTTTCATTTCCTCGAAGATCTGCATGTGAGCTTTTAGTTCAGGTCTTTGGCATACAAATAAACAAGGAAGTTGGTTTGGCTGCTCAAATGAGGGAAAAACACATATTGAAAATTCAAACTGTGCTTTGTGATATGCTCATGAGAGACTCCCCTGTAGCCATTGTTACCCAATCACCTAATGTAATGGACCTGATTAAGTGCGATGGAGCTGCACTCATCTTTAAGAGCAAAGTATGGGTCCTTGGTATCACTCCAACTGAGGAACAGCTTAGAGATATAGCTCAGTGGCTTGTTGATCACCATGGCCCCACTAAAGGATTCAGTACTGATAGCCTAAAGGAAGCTGGTTACCCTAATGCTTCACAACTTGGGGATGCAGTCTGTGGGATGGTTGCAGTTAGGATAACTTTACAAGATATCCTGTTTTGGTTTAGGTCCCATACAGTGAAAGAAATAAAATGGGGTGGTGCAAAACATGACCCTGTGGACACCGATGATAGAAGAAAGATGCATCCAAGATCATCATTTAATGCCTTCTTAGAGGTAGTCAAGTGGAGAAGTCTACCTTGGGAAGACATGGAAATGGATGCTATCCATTCATTACAGCTCATATTACGAAGATTATTGAAGGATAGTGCTACAATTACAGATGATTCAAAAACCACTACAAACAATTCAAAAATGATTGTGAATGTGCCTGGAGTTGATAATTCACTAGTGAATCAACTCCAAACTGTGACTGGTGAAATGATTCGTCTCATTGAAACAGCTGCTGTTCCAATTTTCTCTGTGGACGCGTCTGGTGTCATTAATGGATGGAATGTCAGAATGGCAGAATTAACTGGTTTGCTTATAGAGAAAGCAGTTGGCTTACCTTTAGTTGATGTTGTTGCTGATGAAACAGTTGGAACAATTAAAAATGTCCTCTCCTTGGCTGTACAAGGTAGTCAGTCTATACTCTGATTTGTGTTCCCTTCTTCCAGCTAAGCATCTTTTTATAAAAGATGGATGGTATCATTTTTCAATTATTCATCACACGGCTACTCATATGCATAACAATTAAAATTTTCATACTTTATTTATTTTCTCTAGGCTGAACATGATAGTGTATTTTTTATATCTGGAAAATTTAAATGTTTAATGTAGCTGCAAGTTACCTCGCGGTTGTTGATTTTTATATTGATGTTGATTTGATAAAAGTAAAATGGAATTTACACCCAACATCACGTGATAGGAATATTCTGCCCTCCCCCCCCACAAAAAAAAAAAAAAAAATTTCTTCTTTTTCAGGAGAAAATGAAAGGTATGTGAAAATCCTGACAAAGTGATCATAGTATACACGTGTGCTTTGAGTAAGATCGTGGGAGATCATATGTGTTCGTATTTATTAATTAACTTTGCTCTATATCCTTACTAATATTTTTCTATGCTGATCTCCATGAAAATTTGAATTGGCAGGCATAGAAGAGAAAGATGTTGAAGTAAGATTAAGAACCTTTGGTTCCCTGGAAAAGGATAACCCTGTGATTTCAGTAAATGCATGTTGTAGTCGGGATGTGGATGAAAATGTTACAGGAATTTGCTTTATCGGGCAAGATGTTACTTTACAGAAAGTCATTATGGAAAAATATACTCAACTGCAGGGTGATTATACTGGAATTGTGAGGAACCCTAATCATCTTATTCCTCCAATATTTATGATGGATGAGCAAGGTCTATGCTTGGAGTGGAATGATGCAATGGAAAAACTATCTGGTTTTGGGAAAGAGGAAGCCATTGGTCGGATGCTTCTTGGGGAGGTGTTCACTACTGAAAGTAACGGTTGCCAGGTCAAAGATCATGACACCTTAACCAAGCTCAGGATACTACTAAATAAAATAATTGGAGGTGAGGATGCAGATAAAGTGTGTTTTATGTTCTTGGATCGGCATGGTAAATGTGTTGATACATTGCTCTCTGCAAGTCCACGAACTGATGCTGAAGGAAAGGTCACTGGAGTTTTGTGTTTTCTCCATTTACCAAGTCCAGAACTTCAATATACCGTGCATTTGCAGAAGATTTCAAAAAAGGCTGCTGAGAATACCCTAAATAAGTTAGCATATTTCCGAGAGCAAATCAGAAATCCAATACAAGGGATGCTATTTACACGCAATTTGGTGGAATCATCTGAGTTGAATGGGGGGCAAAAGCAGTTGATGGTGACAAGGGCATTGTGTGAAGATCAGTTAATGAAGATAGCTGAGGACACTGATATCCCAAGTATCGAGGAAGGGTAAGATAATAACTTTAGAATTTGGAGTCTTTCCTTTTCATTATCTTCCTTTTTCTGCTTCCTTCATTTGAAAATTCAAGGTGGTTGTCTGAGCTAAAATTATCACTTCTCTGTCAACTTAAAATTGTTTATTCTTTTTTGAATTTTCTATCAATATCTTATACTACAAATTGAGTTTTGATTGTTGCTTGCAGTTACATGGAAACCATAACTGCTAAATTCAATCTCGGGGATGCTCTTGAGGCTGTCATGAGTCAGGTAATGCCCTTTAGCCAGGAAAGCCAGGTGCAGCTCATGCGTAATTCACCTTCTGGTCTATCTTCTATGTATCTGGATGGAGACAATTTGAGGCTACAGCAAGTCCTTTCAGATTTTTTGGCGGTTGCTATCCGTTTTACCCCTGCATGCAGTGGATCCTCTGTTATGTTCATGGTAAATCCTAAAAGGGAATCTCTAGGAAAAAAGATGCAACTTCTTCGTGTTGAATTTAGGTAATTACCTGATGGAAGTTTGATGTTATGATCAATTAAACCTAAAATAAGAAGAAAACACACTACAAATGCTACTGTCATCCATTACTGATAAAATTATGAATACTGACGAGTCTTTTTCCTTGCAGGATTATACATCCATCCCCAGGGGTCCCAGAAGATCTGATCCAAGAGATGTTCCACCGAAACACAGGCATGTCAAGAGAAGGACTGAGCTTGTACATTAGCCACAAGCTTGTTAGAATCATGAATGGCACTCTGCAATATCTTAGGGGGGAAGGTCACTCATCTTTCATCATTCACCTGGAATTTCCGCTCATCCAAGATATTGGCCACAAGTGAAATTACTTTTAACTTCTTAAGCAAAGAAGCTGTCAAAACTTGGAAGAAATCTTATTCCAAGAAGGCAGTTCAAGAACTGATCTCTGTAGCCTAGCACCAGTTTTCAGACATTGTTTGCAGGTGGGGCTTTCACACCTTTCAGTGTTCCATTTTGTGGTTCAAGCCTTCATGTACATTCTGAACTTGTGGTTTTATTGGAAGCTGTAGGCTGTAGCTGAAGGGGATATTTTAGGACTTTGAAAATGGTGGATATTCGTCAGAATAATGACTTCCAAATGAATTCGGTAAGGAGGCGATATGTACCCTATGAGCTGCTATGTGCAGTTTAATTTCGATGTTTCTCTACAGGATGAAGCTGAGTAAAATAAAACAGATTTGTATATATGCTGATCTGTCACTTCTGTTCTGTTGTAATTTGTGAAGTAGCTAAATCAGGTAGGTGGGTTTGTGCAAAAGAGGGCTCCAGGGTACGCTCTTCTAGGAGATAGTCTTCAGATTGTAGTTCGATAACAGTAGCTGTAGCTAGAATATGAGGAAGTCTGATGAATAGAGGACAGAATACCTCAAGGTTCATAGAAGAGTCAGTCTGTATATGCAACAACCATCTAATTGACATTAATCCACTGCTTGACATGTGTGTGTATGACTATGCTTAAACTTTCTAACTATGTCCGTCTCTCAATTGTTTTCCGGAAAGTCTTCTTTATAGAATCAATGGCCAAAGTAATTCCATCTCTCCAAAACAACTGCAACAGTGCAACATTAAAGAGAAAGGACTGGAATGGAATCAATGGATTTTCTGTTTTACACAGTTCTTCTGGCATTTTCATCGATTGTCATATGTAAGTCTACTGCTATTCCTTTATGCTTCTTTTTTTCTTTGTTGCATTTTTATCTGTGAAATCGAGTATATAAAACCATTGAAAATGGATCGCATGATAAAGATTCACGTCTGATGTACTGTAAATGCCCTGCTTTATGGATATTGTGAGAAAGTAGCTTTTCTTTTGCTTTATGTTTGTGATAAAAGAATCAGTTTGTATACTGCTTTCTGTAGTTTTTTCTCAGGGCCATATATTTCATTAAAGGTTGCACAGATGCGAAAAGCAGGTCCCCTACATTCTGACTTGCAAAGCCAGATTATGAGCTTCCTGGGTATGTTTCGTACTGTAATAGATCCATCTTACAATGTCATCGAAGATATTATATCATATCAGCGTATTGGTATTGACCCTCTAGAGTTATGACTTGCAAGATTGTAACAAGTGAAGTTTGTCATGTATACCTCATCCTGATTCCAAATAACTACTTACTTTGTTTGACAACAGTAGTCTCATGTACTGGTTTTTGATGTCTGAAAAAATCTGGTGCATCCGTGCATGTGCAATGCCCCGAGTAACTTTGTAAAATATGATTAAATTTCTGAATAAGTTAACAGAATTGTTAGCTAGGAAGTAGCTTGTCCTGTGAATAGCACAGCTCTGATTATGTCATTTGTTTTAAGGAACGTGAATGGATAGTTAGCTACGAAGTTTAACGCAGGCATTCTGCATTTCTTTTTCTCAGGTTGAAAAGAAGTGTGAATTGCATTATAAATTGTCAGAATTATTGTTTGTTTTGGCTTTTGGATACTGTGAGAAAGTGGCTTTACTTTTTTATTTTTTTTTATTTTTTATGAAAGTGATGAGAAAATCACTTTGAATGCTTTTTGTAGTTTATCTCAGGGCCATATATTTTGCTTCGTACTCCTTGTTAAAAGTAATGGTGATGCTAGAAGAGAATGTCCCTTTAATAATTCAGGCTTGCAAAGCCAAATAAAGAGATTCATGGATACTATTCTTACTGTATTTAATTTGTTAAGATGTTGAGAACCAAAGTGAAATTTATAGCAACTTTGTTATAGCACATACATCAAACTCGACTTTATTTATTATCAGACTACACCAATATATCTCATACACAATATATACATTACAGATCATATCCCCTAGAGGAAATACAAATAGATGGATGACTTGCCAAAGTGTGGCACTAAATAAACTTCAAACGAAAAGCATAATAATTAACTATAACACGCTCACAACATAGATACTAGATACATTTACAATTGTCTAAGATTGATTCTAACTCGAACTTTTTAACCCTCAAGAGGATTCATAACTTGTCCAGTGAATAACACAGCTCCGGTTATGTCATCTCTAATAACGAACATAAATGGATAGTTAGCTACGAAATTTATCATGGGCATTCTGCAACACTTAAATAGAGCTCTAGAAGCAGCAGCAGATTCAGTCCCTTCCTCATCGATCTCAATAAAGGATTTCTGGAAAATGTCTGAAACATAAAGTTTCTGAGCCATGGCCGATGATGAGTCTGTCATTTCAGTAAGGCCACCCTCCTTAAAGGGCAATTCAACTCTCAACCCCTTTAAAACATTTGAAGCCTCAAATCCGAATGAAACTTGAATTTAGGAATCTTAAATTCAACTGCTTGAACTTTTTGAGCTAATAGTGGAAGAAGCTTGTGTAGAAAACCAGGTTCCGAGTTTAGTTTCTGCATCAAGGCGGGAAGCCCATCTTTCTCATCTGGAAGGAAGAGATACATAGAAAATTGGCGCTTATCTTCTTCTCCTTGTTCATAAGGAAGACGAAGAACTTTAAAACCAATGAAAGCTTTGATGAACTGATCATACTTGGTGGTCATAAAAGGAACCTTAATTGAGTTGCCATTCAAAAGATAAAAATCATCTTCCTTTGTTTGCGATGCATCAAACTTCTCCTTCCACGCCCCCTTGAAGTAAATTGCGTTTGCAAAGATGAGCTTTGTGTTGCAATCAATGGAGTTAGGAGGTAACAAATCGCTTATAAGGCCATTAGTCTTGTCCTTAGCCCATGAATTCACATCTAAGGCCACTTCGTTGTCCTGCATATATATATGTATAAACGTCCTATGTTTACTCGATTAAGTTGCTGTCAAAAATTAGTGATCGAGTACTGAGTAGCAAGTTCTTTTGTTATTCAAACTTAATCGAATTAAAAATAAACTTGTAGCTTAAAATCATAGTAGGTCACAATCACAAGTTCACAACACTATGATGGACATTAATGAATAAAAATTTGATGAACATTAAACTCAACTTTAAAACAAACAAAAATAAATAAAACAAAACTTTGGTGAAGTGGTAGAAGTGTACATACTTTGTTGCAAAAATCAACTTGATTAGAAGTAGCTTTGTAAACATGATCAAGTAGTTGTTTGAAAGTGGGGTTAAGAGGAAGAGTTTGATCAACCCAAACACCATTAGCATAGCTCAACTTAGGCCCACCGGTGGCGCTGCCATCAGCAAAGACGAGTGATACAAGCTCTGCACAAAGTTTGTTGAGTTCATCAGAGGAATTAGCCTTAAGAAACGAGAGAAGTTGGTCACGAGTTGTGCCGGATGATCCGGCAGCGATCACACTAAGTATGACATGAAGTGAGAGTGGTGAGATAACCAAGTTCTTGTCCTTATTCGCCTCCGTTGACGACACATGGCCGGTGAGAGTCAGCGAGACGTCTGCTAGGTTGGTGAATGATGATTGTTGAAGGTCCATCGCTAAGAAAACTTAGTTATGAATAAACATACAATGGATAAACAAGATGTACGTTCAATTAGTAAGTTTACTTTTGATAATATGGACAAGATTTGGTCTGATTGAGTAACTTTATAGGAGAACTTTGCTTTTAATGAAAGAGTTCAACGTGCAACACACCTTTAAATAGATCCAAAACTATATGTAACTAGATGAACCCCGTGCGATGCACGATTTGTTTGAATTTTTTAAAATAATTTTTTTTTATATATATATTGGCTAGTTTATATATTGTTTGAATTTTTTGTTTGAATTGTTTGAATTTTTATATATTGGCTAGTTTAGGCTAGTGTGAGAATAACCTTATCAAATGTATGAGACTTAAAGTCTAGGTTTGTGGTAAGATGATGTTGCCTATCTTAAAGGAATTTGAACCTCGAAAGGTAGTATTTGATCCCACATTGTCCCCAAAAGTGAGGTTTTAATATTTTTCAAGCCTACTACATTTTGAACGAGTGGCAAGAATCCTCTTTGATTTAATACCTAAATCGAGAACTTGAGTCTCAACTCCCAAGATCGCGGCCTAAACTACTCTTAATGTTGATGAAGGTTGTTATGTATTGTTTATTCACGAAAAGTTAAGACATATCATTTTTGTTCCCTTAGATCAATCTTTAGTCTATTGTAATTAGTAGTTTGGGATGTAAATGTCCATAAAAAAAAAGGAAAAAAAAAATGGAAATGACGAAAAGAAAAGAAAAAAAAAGAAAAAAAAAAGAGAAAGAAAGAAAGAAAAGAAGTGATGAATAGCCACCACCCTAGTAATTAAACAAGCTTGGGGGTGCATTTTTGTTTCGAGTTTATTCATAGTATGCAATTTGGGTCAAAGTTAGAAACCTCTTTAGGTTTGTTCTCAGTGATATACATCTTAGCTTGACTTTAATTGCAAAACACTTCTATTTTTCTCTATGCCTTAACTTTGTGCCGTAATCCTTGAGTTTTGTAATGTTAGTAGAGTAATAGAAGCCATTGTCGGTTGAGGGAGATGATTCACAAGCATATGGAGAGGGTACTTTTTCATTGAGATGTCGAGTGTTTTAAAACCTGCTTTATTTATGTTTTTCCGGTTCTTTCGAGGAGTCACGAGACGCTACTATTAGGGGGGATTTGAACTTTGTGATGGGGACGCGGTAAGATGTGTTGAATATAGGCCGACTTGAGTATTTTCGGGAAGGTTAGCTAGGCCTTGGCTAGTCATGACCGTGGTTGATCTTAGGCATATACCTCATGCTCGAGTTTTATTGCTTAAGGATTCTTGTATCTATGCATGTGCTTTTCTTTGAGCAAATTGATCTTTTGGTTTGTTTTTAGGCAATGTGAATTGCTTGAGGACAAGCATTTAGCTAGCTTGGGGGAATTTGATAAGTGGTTTATTTGACCACTTATTGTGGTGACTTTAACCCGGTTTTATTATCCTTTCCCATCTTTCTAACCCGTTTTGTATATAAAAGTTGTGTCTCGGCCTTTCCCCTCTTTGTTTGTGTTTGTCCATATTTTGCAGGTATTATGACTTAATTTGATAAGCAATCAAAGCGTGGAATGATGTTCAAGGCATAAGAACTAAGAAAGGAGAGCCCGCTCCTGGTGGAGCGGGCGTGCGCCTCTCCAGGAGCGGGCGCTCCATTGAAATAAGGACATTCTGACCAAGACCCCCCTCCTGTGAGGAGCGGGTGTACTCCATAGTTGGAGCCACCTGTCACGTGCTGACTATTTCCCCAAGTCTTTAGCACGCGTCCTATTAGAATTACCCCCACAATTCCAGTCAAGGATCCCCAAAGTACCTTAGCTAGGCTAAGTACGATGCTTGAAGTTAAGTGAGTAAGTTAGAGAATGGATAAGTAAGCAAGCAAGAGAGAGCTTAGAAAGATTGCTTAAAGGATGCTTTGTATTGCTTGAGAGAGTTTACAAAATGTCTGGATAATATACAAATGAGGGGGAGGCAGCCTATTTATATTGCTCCCCATGCCTAGAGAGTTTTAGTCTAGAAAGTTCTTAACCTCCTCAAAGGGAGGGTTCTAGAACAAGGTTACTCTAGAGAGTTCTACACAACTCTACTCTACTCCTCTCTATGTACATGTTTTCGGAGAGAACTAGACTACTCTAGTTTACAAAGAATGTATATGATTGCCCTAGAAGATTCTAGAGGCTTCCGGAAGGCTCACGAACCTTGTAGCGCAATCTAGAACAATGTGGGACCTATCTCCAAAATCTGACTGGACCATCATCTTCATTGGGTCCAAAAACGGTGGGCATCCAAGTTTCAGCCTGTTTGGGCTTCATTTGGGCCCTCAAACGGCCCATTATTGTGTTATTGTCACTTGAGTGTTCACTAGGATTCTTAGCAGGTTGCTAAATAAAGCTCTTTAGGGGAGTGGTGCTTCCTAGCACCCATGGGAAACTCCCTTTGCCCGATCTGTTGCCTAGTGCCCAAGTGACGTTGCTTGCTGCCTTTGTGGGTGTGGGACTTGAGTTGTGACATGCTCCCCCACCCAAGTCTTGACGACCCCGTCAAGGCCGTCCCTCGAACTCCGCGATCTTGTCCTTGAATTGCCACAAGTCTTCCTCTTTTTCCCATGATGCCTCACTATCAGGAAGACCCTTCCAACGGACAAGATACTCATTATAGCTTGGTACGCCCCTTCTTCGTATGACCCTTTTTGCCTCGATCACCTCGATGTCTCGATCAAAAAAAGTCACGACCGCCGTGGGTGCTCGTTGTGACTTGCCCCTGGTTGGATCCTCGTTGTCACCATGGTAGGGCTTGAGTAGGCTAACATGAAACACCAAGTGTGTCTTGAGCTTGGGCGGTAACTCAAGCTTATAGCTAACCTTCCCGACCTTCCTTATGACCGGGAATGGACCCTCGTACTTCCGCACAAGGCCTTTGTGCACCTTGCGGAAGACCTTGAACTGTTGGGGTAGCAATTTCACCATGACCAAGTCACCAACTTGGAACTCAAGGGGTCTTCTATGCTTGTCGGCCCATTTCTTCATCTTCTTTGCCGCCTTGTCCAAGTAGGCCCTCGAGATATCGAGCTACTCATGCCACCCTTTAGCTAGTCTATATGCAGCGGGGCTACCTCCCGTGTAGCCTGATGCAACCCCTTGTGGAGTCAAGGGTTGTTGGCCCATGACTAACTCAAATGGACTCTTTCCGGTTGCCTCGGAACGCTGCAAATTGAAAGAGAATTGGGCAACATCCATCAACTTGGCCCAATCTCGCTGATTGGCACTAACAAAGTGCCTTAGATAGAGCTCTAGCAAGGCATTCACCCTCTTCGTTTGCCCATCGGTTTGTGGGTGAAAGCTTGTAGAGAAGTGTAACCCAGACCCAAGGAGTTTGAATAACTCCGTCCAAAACTTTGCCGTGAACCTTGGATCTCGGTCACTGATTATGCTCTTTGGCAAGCCCCAATATTTGACGACATGCTTAAAGAAGAGCTTGGCGGCTTGCTCGACTGTACAATCCTTTGGTGCCGGTATGAATGTCCCATATTTAGAGAAGCGGTCTACTACCACCATGATAGACCCGCATCCCTCGGACTTGGGCAGAGTTGAGATGAAATCCATAGAGACGCTCTCCCAAGGATGCTCCGGAATAGGCAATGGTTCAAGTAACCCTGCCGGCACCCGTTGCTCAATCTTGTCTTGTTGGCACACAAGACACGTCTTCACGTAGGCCTCCACATTGTCCCGCATGTGAGGCTAATAATAAGTGTCGTCCAAGAGTGCCAAAGTTCGTTGAATACCTGGGTGCCCAGCCCACATTGAATCATGGCACTCTTTCAGAATGTCCCGCCTAAGATTATCCCACTTAGGCACAAACACCCGACGCCCGGTGGTGTAGAGGATCCCACCCTCTACCCAGAGTTTCCGAGTCTTCCCCTCTTTGGCCAACTCCATTAATCTTCTGGCCATGGGGTCATGGGGAAGACCATCCTTGATCCGATCAAGGATGGAGCTTGTGATGCTGCTAATAGCAGCATGCATGGCCTTCCGGCTTAGAGCATCGGCGACGAAATTAACCTTGCCTGGCTTGTATTCCATGACATAGTCATAGTCCGCCAAGAAATCTTGCCAACGAGCTTGCTTGGGACTGATCTTCTTCTGATTTTGGTAGTAGCTTGTAGCAACGTTGTCGGTATAGATGATGAACCGACTCCCAAGCAAGTAGTGCCTCTAAATGCGCAAGCAATGAATGATAGCCGTCATTTCCTTTTCATGCACAGGATACCTTTTCTCGTTATCACTTAGCTTGCGCGACTCGTAGGCGAACGAATGCCCTTCTTGCTTAAGGATTCTTATATCTATGCATGTGCTTTTCTTTGAGCAAATTGATCTTTTGGTTTGTTTTTAGGCAATGTGAATTGCTTGAGGACAAGCATTTAGCTAGCTTGGGGGAATTTGATAAGTGGTTTATTTGACCACTTATTGTGGTGACTTTAACCCGGTTTTATTATCCTTTCCCATCTTTCTAACCCGTTTTGTATATAAAAGTTGTGTCTCGGCCTTTCCCCTCTTTGTTTGTGTTTGTCCATATTTTGCAGGTATTATGACTTAATTTGATAAGCAATCAAAGCGTGGAATGATGTTCAAGGCATAAGAACTAAGAAAGGAGAGCCCGCTCCTGGTGGAGCGGGCGTGCGCCTCTCCAGGAGCGGGCGCTCCATTGAAATAAGGACATTCTGACCAAGACCCCCCTCCTGTGAGGAGCGGGTGTACTCCATAGTTGGAGCCACCTGTCACGTGCTGACTATTTCCCCAAGTCTTTAGCACGCGTCCTATTAGAATTACCCCCACAATTCCAGTCAAGGATCCCCAAAGTACCTTAGCTAGGCTAAGTACGATGCTTGAAGTTAAGTGAGTAAGTTAGAGAATGGATAAGTAAGCAAGCAAGAGAGAGCTTAGAAAGATTGCTTAAAGGATGCTTTGTATTGCTTGAGAGAGTTTACAAAATGTCTGGATAATATACAAACGAGGGGGAGGCAGCCTATTTATATTGCTCCCCATGCCTAGAGAGTTTTAGTCTAGACAGTTCTTAACCTCCTCAAAGGGAGGGTTCTAGAACAAGGTTACTCTAGAGAGTTCTACACAACTCTACTCTACTCCTCTCTATGTACATGTTTCCGGAGAGAACTAGACTACTCTAGTTTACAAAGAATGTATATGATTGCCCTAGAAGATTCTAGAGGCTTCCGGAAGGCTCACGAACCTTGTAGCGCAATCTAGAACAATGTGGGACCCATCTCCAAAATCTGACTGGACCATCATCTTCATTGGGTCCAAAAACGGTGGGCCTCCAAGTTTTAGCCTGTTTGGGCTTCATTTGGGCCCTCAAACGGCCCATTATTGTGTTATTGTCACTTGAGTGTTCACTAGGATTCTTAGCAGGTTGCTAAATAAAGCTCTTTAGGGGAGTGGTGCTTCCTAGCACCCATGGGAAACTCCCTTGGCCCGATCTGTTGCCTAGTGCCCAAGTGACGTTGCTTGCTGCCTTTGTGGGTGTGGGACTTGAGTTGTGACATGCTCCCCCACCCAAGTCTTGACGACCCCGTCAAGGCCGTCCCTCGAACTCCGCGATCTTGTCCTTGAATTGCCACAAGTCTTCCTCTTTTCCCATGATGCCTCACTATCAGAAAGACCCTTCCAACGGACAAGATACTCATTATAGCTTGGTACGCCCCTTCTTCGTATGACCCTTTTTGCCTCGATCACCTCGATGTCTCGATCAAAAAAAGTCACGACCGCCGTGGGTGCTCGTTGTGACTTGCCCCTGGTTGGATCCTCGTTGTCACCATGGTAGGGCTTGAGTAGGCTAACATGAAACACCAAGTGTATCTTGAGCTTGGGCGGTAACTCAAGCTTATAGCTAACCTTCCCGACCTTCCTTATGACCGGGAATGGACCCTCGTACTTCCGCACAAGGCCTTTGTGCACCTTGCGGAAGACCTTGAACTGTTGGGGTAGCAATTTCACCATGACTAAGTCACCAACTTGGAACTCAAGGGGTCTTCTATGCTTGTCGGCCCATTTCTTCATCTTCTTTGCCGCCTTGTCCAAGTAGGCCCTCGAGATATCGAGCTACTCATGCCACCCTTTAGCTAGTCTATATGCAACGGGGCTACCTCCCGTGTAGCCTGATGCAACCCCTTGTGGAGTCAAGGGTTGTTGGCCCATGACTAACTCAAATGGACTCTTTCCGGTTGCCTCGGAACGCTGCAAATTGAAAGAGAATTGGGCAACATCCATCAACTTGGCCCAATCTCGCTGATTGGCACTAACAAAGTGCCTTAGATAGAGCTCTAGCAAGGCATTCACCCTCTTCGTTTGCCCATCGGTTTGTGGGTGAAAGCTTGTAGAGAAGTGCAACCCAGACCCAAGGAGTTTGAATAGCTCCGTCCAAAACTTTGCCGTGAACCTTGGATCTCGGTCACTGATTATGCTCTTTGGCAAGCCCCAATATTTGACGACATGCTTAAAGAAGAGCTTGGCGGCTTGCTCGACTGTACAATCCTTTGGTGCCGGTATGAATGTCCCATATTTAGAGAAGCGGTCTACTACCACCATGATAGACCCGCATCCCTCGGACTTGGGCAGAGTTGAGATGAAATCCATAGAGACGCTCTCCCAAGGATCCTCCGGAATAGGCAATGGTTCAAGTAACCCAGCCGGCACCCGTTGCTCAAACTTGTCTTGTTGGCACACAAGACACGTCTTCACGTAGGCCTCCACATTGTCCCGCATGTGAGGCTAATAATAAGTGTCGTCCAAGAGTGCCAAAGTTCGTTGAATACCTGGGTGCCCAGCCCACATTGAATCATGGCACTCTTTCAGAATGTCCCGCCTAAGATTATCCCACTTAGGCACAAACACCCGACGCCCGGTGGTGTAGAGGATCCCACCCTCTACCCAGAGTTTCCGAGTCTTCCCCTCTTTGGCCAACTCCATTAATCTTCTGGCCATGGGGTCATGGGGAAGACCATCCTTGATCTGATCAAGGATGGAGCTTGTGATGCTGCTAATAGCAGCAAGCATGGCCTTCCGGCTTAGAGCATCGGCGACGAAATTAACCTTGCCTGGCTTGTATTCCATGACATAGTCATAGTCCGCCAAGAAATCTTGCCAACGAGCTTGCTTGGGACTGATCTTCTTCTGATTTTGGTAGTAGCTTGTAGCAACGTTGTCGGTATAGATGATGAACCGACTCCCAAGCAAGTAGTGCCTCTAAATGCGCAAGCAATGAATGATAGCCGTCATTTCCTTTTCATGCACAGGATACCTTTTCTCGTTATCACTTAGCTTGCGCGACTCGTAGGCGAACGGATGCCCTTCTTACTTAAGGATTCTTGTATCTATGCATGTGCTTTTCTTTGAGCAAATTGATCTTTTGGTTTGTTTTTAGGCAATGTGAATTGCTTGAGGACAAGCATTTAGCTAGCTTGGGGGAATTTGATAAGTGGTTTATTTGACCACTTATTGTGGTGACTTTAACCCGGTTTTATTATCCTTTCCCATCTTTCTAACCCGTTTTGTATATAAAAGTTGTGTCTCGGCCTTTCCCCTCTTTGTTTGTGTTTGTCCATATTTTGCAGGTATTATGACTTAATTTGATAAGCAATCAAAGCGTGGAATGATGTTCAAGGCATAAGAACTAAGAAAGGAGAGCCCGCTCCTGGTGGAGCGGGCGTGCGCCTCTCCAGGAGCGGGCGCTCCATTGAAATAAGGACATTCTGACCAAGACCCCCCTCCTGTGAGGAGCGGGTGTACTCCATAGTTGGAGCCACCTGTCACGTGCTGACTATTTCCCCAAGTCTTTAGCACGCGTCCTATTAGAATTACCCCCACAATTCCAGTCAAGGATCCCCAAAGTACCTTAGCTAGGCTAAGTACGATGCTTGAAGTTAAGTGAGTAAGTTAGAGAATGGATAAGTAAGCAAGCAAGAGAGAGCTTAGAAAGATTGCTTAAAGGATGCTTTGTATTGCTTGAGAGAGTTTACAAAATGTTTGGATAATATACAAACGAGGGGGAGGCAACCTATTTATATTGCTCTCCATGCCTAGAGAGTTTTAGTCTAGAAAGTTCTTAACCTCCTCAAAGGGAGGGTTCTAGAACAATGTTACTCTAGAGAGTTCTACACAACTCTACTCTACTCCTCTCTATGTACATGTTTCTGGAGAGAACTAGACTACTCTAGTTTACAAAGAATGTATATGATTGCCCTAGAAGATTCTAGAGGCTTCCGGAAGGCTCACGAACCTTGTAGCGCAATCTAGAACAATGTGGGACCCATCTCCAAAATCTGACTGGACCATCATCTTCATTGGGTCCAAAAACGGTGGGCCTCCAAGTTTTAGCCTGTTTAGGCTTCATTTGGGCCCTCAAACGGCCCATTATTGTGTTATTGTCACTTGAGTGTTCACTAGGATTCTTAGCAGGTTTCTAAATAAAGCTCTTTAGGGGAGTGGTGCTTCCTAGCACCCATGGGCAACTCCCTTGGCCCGATCTGTTGCCTAGTGCCCAAGTGACGTTGCATGCTGCCTTTGTGGGTGTGGGACTTGAGTTGTAATTCGTCTTATTTTGAGGGATTAACCTATGTAATTCGGGGAGTATAAATACTTCCCCTTTAGTTTATTTAGGGGTCAGACAACAGTAGCATGGTTTTTAGTAGTTCCTCTTAATTTGAAACATTCCACTTTGGTAATCTAGTTTAGTTTTCATCAAATCAATCACTGTAATAGTGTGTTTCAAGGATTATTCTCAATATTTGGCACTTTATATTCAACATTTGAAGCTTCAATTTGTAATTTCTTCCACCTTCATCTAGTTAGTTTCTGATTTTATTTTGTATTTACATGTCACTTGAATCTCTTTAATTCTTGATAATTTGTTGTTGGATGATAATTTATTCATTAGTAAATCACTTTTCCCCAATTATTGAAGTAGTTAGAACCCTACCCTTTGCATGTCACCTAAGATGAGTTGTGAGTAGTCTTCTTTGCTAGGCTAGGGGTTCGGTGAAGCTTAATCTTTTGGTTAGTTATGTAAATTTTGGAGGAGTATTGATGTTTGAATTGTAATTAAATTGATTGTATGAGATTTCTTGTTAGTTCTTCATGATAGGATTAGCTACCCTTGATTTAGGAGCTTGATAGCATGGTATGCTTAGTTTGACATGGGAATGTGAATTGAGTATGTCATTACTTATTGCAATTTCATTACGTATCTTCTATTGCTTAACTAATGAGGAATCTAAGTTTAGTAGTGTGAGTTGTTTCCTAATTGCATGAGGTTGATCTTACATATAGTCTTTGCTATCTCTTGTCTATTTTACTCCCTATTTGCCTAATTGCCACGGTTGAGTGAATCCCACTCCCTAGTGTCTTTAATCCATTGAATTAGAAATATAGTTTGTTTGTCTACTTGACGAATTCCAAATCTCACTAAAGACTTCGAATTAGCTTAAGTTTTAAGATCCTTAGCAACCATATTGTTATTTCAGATGATATACTACAAGAGGGGGGGTGAATTGTAGTAAGTTCCTAACACCTAATTTTCGCGGAATATAAAACAGTTATAGTTAGGAACTTAAAGAGTACAAAGCAGATTTTACGAGGAAACCTTCCAGGGCCCAATTGGAAGTAAAACCTCGACCCTCCAAGGGATTTCAAGCCAAACCAATCCACTATAATAGGCCAAACACTCCTAGTTACAACCTATTACAAACAGACCTTTCTCACAAGTTCCTACCCGGAAACTTGCTACTCGATAGGACCCTATCCTACCCAACCTAAGTCCCTCACTTAGATTCACTCGTACTCCCTGCGTACTACTCACTCAGCCTTTCACTAGAAGCTCACTCAGCTTCACCCTAGAAGCTCACACTTTGCAATATCTCAATTACAATAACGAGAATCCTCACGAACTCTCACACCCCAATACATAAAACACTCAGACCCTTTTTCCCATTACAAGATCTCATTGAATAATTCTAAATACATATATATGAATAAAGAGATTAAACTAATATGTTGGACACTCGAGATCTGTCTGGAACTCACTAGACGTACTGTAACCAAAACCTGATAGGAACTTTGACCAGGAGGACTGACTTAGCTTCGTAGTGAAGGATAAAACCATTAAGCACGACCACTACACTTCATCAGCCCCAACTTTGAATGAATACATATGAGCATATTTATAGTACACCCAATTCATTCTTTTCATCAAAGATAAGTTTTCTCAAAAGATATGTTTAAAAGATATTTCCCAAAAATAAGTTTTCGAAAAATATATATTTTTGTTAAGCATATATTTTGTCAATATTAATAAGATATACTTACCATAAAATCATATTTTATTTCAAACTTATATTTTCCAAATATTAGCTTATCTTTTCCAAAAGATATACTTTCCATAAAATCATATTTCATTCAAAACTTCTTTTTGCTGAAAATACTTTCCGAAAATAACTTATCTATTTCCAAAAGGGATTTATTAGAAAATAAATATCTTTATTCTGTAAAACCAAATCCCTAAAAGATATGCATGTATTAGGTAAATATATATGTCATTAAAACCGACCTTTAACGACGTGCAGACTTAAGTTCCTATTCGGTTCTGAAACTCTCAAAGTCTCGGAGTGCCTAACAAGTCAGTAACTCTAATTTCATTGACTGTTTGGAGTTCACCTTGGTTTTATAGACTTGTTCCAGACTGACTTTTATGTCCAACATACTTACATGAATCCTAGAGCAGTATACTTCAATTTCTCTGTCTTCATGCTGTTTCTCTGAAACTCTTGTTCTGGAATCTTGTAGTCTTGATGTATTCTAGATCTCGGGGTAATGTTCCACTTCTGGAACTGCAGGCCAAGTTCCTAGCTTGAGCTTGCTGTCATCTTCGCAGTCCAAGCTCCTCTAGAACTTGCTGTCATCTTCGCAGTCCAAGCTCCTCTAGTACTTGCTGTCATCTTTGCAGTCCAAGCTCCTCTAGAACTTGTTGTCATCTTCGTAGTCCAAGCTTCACTCTTTAGCTTGTTGTCATGCTTATATTAGGAAGCTCTTTGTGTGTACCTGTTAGGGAACATGCTCCGGCTCTCGTGGGAAAGCTTGCCGAAGGTTCCTTCCGCATCTCGTTGGAGAATATCTTCAGGTTCCTTCGTGGTTTGGTTCTCGTGTGAGAACCTGCTTTAGGTTCATTCATTCCCTCTTGTTCCTCCTAAAGTTTTCTATGTTCCAACCCATTGACTTCACCTAAGTCAGTTCCTATCTTCACATACACACTTAAGAGAAACATTAGATTGAAGTTTGTTTGTCATAAACAAACTTCAAGTGAGAGAACTGATTAAACTTAAAGCTTATGTAAATACTCCTACACATATACGACTCATGTATGCATAGTGTACTTACCTCATGAAGGTAACATATGCAAACACCTAGTTACATAGTTACCTTCATGGTTCTATAGCCATCATCATGCTTATCAACCATGACACTCATCATTGTTCTTGTTTCTCTATTGCTTATCATATATTGCTCAGGTTCCTTATATATATATACTTGGCATTGCTCAGGTTTCTTGTATCATGTTCCAAGCATAACTTGTTCTTTCTACGCACAACTTAACAAACACGTTAGATAGATAATCATCATTAGTTTACAATCATCAAAACCTAATTACTCAACAATTTACCCCTTTTTGATGATGACAAACTAATGATGCTTATCACACATTATTAGATCAATTGTTGTACATCTATTCCCCCTTAGCTTTTCAAGGAAATAACATTAGAATAAGTTAGGAACATACACAGGAACTTCATATAGTTAGGAACTTAGCAATACATATCATTTATCAATATATATATATACTTTCAATGATCATGATGTAAGAACTTTAGACTTAACTGCTGCATACCATAAGCATCATACATATTCTTCCCCCTTTTGTTATTATCAAAAAGGGTATTATTCCACACGTTTGTTTTCCGTAAATTACACAAACGTAAAGTCATATGTCACACCTACCACCATGTAATAAGTAAATATATAATGGTTAAACACTTGTTGCTCCTAAAAGCCTCAAGGTACTCACTTTTCAAACACGGATACCATTTCCACACTAATTTCCAACTCACAATCCAAAGACCCAACTTTAAAACCCTTAATTGAACTTGACAAATAAGAAGTTAAAAATCAAGTACAGATTAGAGCTAAAAAGTTAGAGATGGATTGCATAAATAGGCAAATGAAAGCACAAGCTCAAAGGATATATAAAGAAGCATATGGAACAAAATAAGTAGAGGGAACATGAAGTGGAATTTGTGCTCTCCGTTTAGACCTTTTGAGATGAGGTTCGCCACATTGTTCTTCACCTCAAACTCTTGAACCTCCTGCTAAACACATATTCATCTTGCTAATTGATAATCGAGTTCCCTTACTACAACCACCAACTTCTTTGAGGAACACTCTACTTACTGGAAGTTAAATAGATTTCAGATTCATCATAGTCAGGTTCCTTCATCGTTTCTTACTGTTCCTTTACTAGCTCACCAAGCATACGAGTACATGACATCAACATAGTCAATATTCTTCACATTTAGATATCTAGGAAATTAAATATTTGATCACCTTTTTTTTTTTTTTTTTTCAAAGGGTGTCATTATACAAATTTTGCATGCTTTCCTAGAATAACACATTTGAAATAAATGAAGATAATACTTACTCATACACTTAAGTTCCACTTGGTTCCTACCTTATTCCCCCTGAGTCCCTTACCATTCTTCTTCTTTTTTAAGTGCTTACTTCTACTTTTTCTACAACTTCCCCCTCAACATGTGATTACCATTCTTCACGTTTCTATGAACCATAAATATATGATGAATGAACTTAGAGCACATGGAAATTAAGAATAAGAAGTAAAATTGTATGAACAGAAAGAGGAAATTGAATTGGGTGAATAAGAATCTTCGAATTTCTTAATATGAGACAGTTAAAGTATAAGCAACACGGACACACAACTTAGAGTTGTACGATAATGTTGCTTTCGAAGATATATGGTGTGGATGCTTGAAAGTTGGCAAAAAGATAGGTTAGTTCCCTTTGAAATTCAAACAAGTTAGTTACAAACGGTTTGGGAACTTACCTGTCTTGTTCCATCAAAGTTTCTTCCATTGTTCCTTCGGCAACTTAGGAACTTCGTGTTTGACAGCATCCATAGTTTTATTATGAGACCTCTAATACTCTTAGGCAAGTGATTATGTCTTTTACAACACAAGAACTAAGTGTGACATATTAACAATAAGCGCACATTCTTTACTTTAAGTTTAACATGCATAGGAACCCCAACTTGACATAACTTAAGGGAAAAATACTTTATACTCATGTTATGTTTCATCAAGTCTTGTTCCATTAAGCAATATACAAGAATGTGACAAGTCAAGACAGAACCATAAGAGAATCAATTCACAAATTCACATATTACATTCATACCAAAAATATATCAATTCAATTCATCTAATACCGACATGTGAAAAGGAACTTATATCTTATGTAGTCTTTTACCAGTAAAAATATAACTTTAACGCATTGGTTGAATGTGATGGCTTACCTGAGAGTTCTTAAAGTGGTTGTTCTGTTCCTTGATGATCACGAATCTAATATGAACTTCCACTTCTAACTCAAGTTCCATTGTCAGTGGTTAATGCTTACAAATACATTTTCTCATCAAAGAATTAGCAAAAACCAATGCACAATGGCTCGTTAGTTGTACCAGAAATACAAGCAATGTAAATAAGTACAACTAATAACTATTCCATCTTGAAAACAAAAAATTGACAATTTTAAAGCTCAATTTTCAAGAAGGAACTTGGATAGCATTCTATTCTAGAGTATGTTCCACATAGACGTCTATATAAAAATTTATATCAAGACACACAAGACATCCATGTGGTACAACTCTAATCCCATATAAACAGCAAGAACAAATAATATTCAATTACCTTCAAGTTTAGCTACACGAGCAACAAGTTCCTTAAAAACAATACATACCTTTGTATTGGTTGTTTCCTTTAAGAACCAACCTGGCCTTGCTCTATTCACGTGCCTTACTCAACAAGATTTTCCCAGAATACCCTTTTTAATCTCCGACCCTTTTTAGGTGTTCTAGAATAGGTTCAGGATGTAACAAACACCTTCTTCCTTTTAAGCTCATTGAGTTCCTGTTGCACATCTAACCTTCAAGCTACATCCTCAAATGCTTCAATGTCATGAGGCTCTGCCTTGGTTACATATGCATGAAAGACACTGTAGTTCCATAGTTTGTTGAGATTTTGCTGGTTGGAACAAATATTGTCTCAGTTTTGAAACTTCGTCAGATGTTGCTTTCTTGTATTGAGTTCATTGAACTTTGTTGCATGAGTTGGAACTTAGCATCTAAAAGTTCCTCAATGTATGTAGCTATCCCTTGCTGTTATTCTTAGTGACATATTTCTTTACTAGGTACTCAGGTTGTTCTACAAAAACTTGCGAGTTCACCTTTTATCTTCAACCTATTTGCTGGGTACAAACATGTTAGTCTCAAAATATGTTCACTTATTGCACATTAAACAAGATAGAGAGTAAACTCTTTATGTTTTACTATTCTAGGCGTTTATGGGTAAATCGCCTTGGTACTTCTATCATCAAACATCCCTAAGTGGAACATAGGGTGTCTTGTTAATCAAAGATCAATTGTTTCAGTGTTGATGACGTAGCAAGAGACATTGAAATCTATGCCAAAGAACCTGCAAAGACCATTAGCATATAAATATGTTTTCTTCGTGTCTTCCATGATTCAAAGTTGGAAACTTGTTGTCAATCCTGTGTTCTTGCAACAAACATCAAACATGACTGGAACTAGGTTCCATTGTTAGATCTATAACTTCATAAATGATGAACACTTAATGATAACACGATATTTTACATGATTTATATGTGATATTTGGTCATATTTTATTGTGTTTTCTTCATTTTCCTAATCTTTTAGAGTTATTACTCTTCCTATTTCGATATTGCTCTTCTCGGTTTGTTTGTTTTTGTTTTTATAGGAGCAGGGCTCGATTTGCGTGGAATTCAACTTGGACGCGGGATATCCTTCATATGGAGCATTTCTAGCATCCAAGAAGCTTCAAGGAAGCCTAGTCCGCAGCTTGATTGCGGTTTTCTATGGCTTACCGCAGCTTGCCTGCGGCGAACTTCACAAAGGAGCAATAAACTCATGTTTGGTAGCCTACTCTGTAGCTTCACTGCGGCTCGCGGCCTTGTACCGCAGCCTAGCTGCGACCTCTTGATTAAGTGGCGAAATGAGCCTTATTTTTGGGATTTTAGGAGTCCTAATCCTAAGTAAAGACTACTACTATTTTCCTAGCATATAAATAGGTTTTAGATAGTATTTTATTAATCACTTTTTACATTATTTTTTAGAGCTGTTTGGTACTACGTTCTTCTACAATACTTTCTAGGGTTGTGCTTTGAAGATTGAAGATTTCATATTAAATTTCAAGTATTGATTTCTTTTCCTTATTCTCTTTAATTTCTATTGCTTTTATGTTTTCTTTAATTAATTGTCTTGTTATTTCTATTATCATGTGTGAGTAGTTTCATAATCTAGGGTTAAGTTGAACCCTAATATGGATTGATGTGTCAATTAATTCCCAATTCTCAATTGAATTAATTTATAATTCCTCTTTGTTAGGGTTGTTTTTATTATCAATGATTAACTAGAAATAGTATTATTGAATGTAATTAGGTTTACAACGAAAGTTGATTCTTAATTGATTTTAGAACCCTAATTAAAAGTAAGAACTTTTATGCATGAAAATAGCTAATTGTTCTTGCTAGGACTTATAGGATGCCGTTCTTAATGTCTTTAATATGTATGATTCCATGAAAATAGGTATGATTGCATGTTAGGGAAGCTATTAGTTGATCGAAAGAAACTCTTCGTATTGTTTTAGGGAGCATTTGTCTTGTGGAATATTTATTGATTTAATTGAGGGAAAGGGATTGTTCTATTGCATTGATTCATATTAGTGAGAATACTAAATCTTAGATGTCTTTAGTTCTTGATTAATTCATTATTATAATTTTTGCTACTCGATAGTTCGTAGTTGTTCTAGTATAGATTTCTCGATATTGATTGGTTACTTGCTTAGTATTAATTTGAGTCTGTTTAATAAGTTAGTCCTTAGTCTCTTGGGATTCGACCCCTACTTGCTCAACTACATAGTAGAGTTAGTTTGGTTATTTTTGTTAGGTACGCGACACGCCTATCACTTAGCCACATATCCTGTTATAGAAAAGATTTTCAACATATAGTTCATCATCTTTTCTACTAAGAAAAGTAGTTAAGTGCCCATTTTCATTCAAAACTTATAAACAAGATATCTCTTTCAATTAATCTCTAAATATCACATGGTAAACAAATCCATATATATCACTAAGATCTAATGGATTAGTGTGGCTTACCATCTCCCTAATGTTGAAAGAGAATATAACATGTTTTGATTCTCATCCTTCTTGGCCTTAACCTGTTTGGAACTTACATATACATATGCCTATTATCGAGTTCCTACTAGGTTTATCAAGCACGAAAAGATTAACATGTTTCAAGTTTGAAGCACAGAAGAATTTCATCTTCAATAAAACCTAGAAATGTCAGGTTGTTGTTAGGAACCAACTTGAAATCCACAAATGTTGTGTTCCTTATTTGGTTCCCTTTAATTTTGACATTTCCACTTTTTATTGATGATGCCGACTTAAATCCATAAAACATCTGGAGTTACAAACATTTGAAAACCAGAATGTGCATTAAAAACTCGACAAGAAAAATATTCACAATAAGATAGGAACTTGACTTACTAACTTCCTGTTATGTAGCAATTTTTCCTTTTGTGTTAGTCTTATAAGTCAAAGTTCTTCCATTGTAGGTTTATAGCAGGAGATACCTTGATTTGGCTATCATCATCTCTTTGGAACCTCGCTGTCGAGATACTACAAGTTCCCTTCTACTGTAAACCTTCAATTCTCCATGTTCCTTTTGACATAAGGTTGGAACATGTCCTTCTGGTCCTTTAGACCATTGTTTCTTGGGTAGAGGAACGTGTTGATTTAATCTCAAATTCTTCAACACCTTGTCAATGTCCCTCATATTATCATTCAAAAGATATAACCTGAAAAATCAAAAACCCAAGAGAATTCTTTTGTGCTTTCAATAGGTTAGTAGGTTAGTCAAAAGAGATAGATACAACCTAAGCATAAAAAGTATTTAAGCATAGAGTTCCTGTAAGAAATACTCCCTTTTGGATGTTGTTCCATAAACGAAATTATTAATCTCTAACATGTAGTCAAAGATAATCATCTTATTTCATCATCCTTCATAAGGGTCTGCTATAGGAATTTATGCTTTGTTCCAAGAAACTTTGAACAATAGGAACTTGACTGGAACTTGAACAAGAAGTTGAAGAGGAACTTGCACGTTAACTCCTATAGCACCTTGATATAGAAGCTTTAATATTCCTGTTTCCCTAAGTCATTTTATCATTCCAAGTTCACCAAGTTCCAACTAATTTGAGCACCGAGTTCCTAATGGAACAAACTTTTATGCATCGATTTATCTTGAACAAACCTAAAAAACAATCATTAATAACCAGCACAAAACTAGAAGAGAAGTTAGTTTGTCATGATATACGTTATAAGCTTCAAAACAACTTCTCTTTTACATCCATTCACAAATACCACCTTGGAAATATGAAATTGAAGTTCAATAGGAATTTGTGAAGGATTAATACATACCAAAAGCAAATGACTAATATCTACATAGAGATGTATAGGTGACTTACACACTCTTCCATATTATCGCTTCACCTATTACAAACCTCTTATAAAAGCTCTCTAGTGAGAGGAACTTGCACATAATTCCTTACGTATAAACAATCAAAGTATCATCGTTATTAATAGGTTGTCTCCACTCACATAGCCTGCAAAATCAGTCACCTTTTGGCTTTGGTTACCCAATATATATTGGGTACCTTCTTGTTAGTAATAGTTGTCAATAATCCATAATTAAACCAACTACGGCTAAACAACCTATCTTTACTAACAATAAACATCATGTGTCTACATAATAAATATTCCAGAGTAATAAAGACACATGATAAGGTCATTCTTTGGCAAATATTCAAAATATATGTTCATTACCTTGCCCTAAGAATTAAGTTTCCATTCAGAGGTAATCCAGGTTCCAATAGACCAAATATGCATAATTCTACACAATATGTTCCTTGAATTATTTCTAGTAAACTGATTCTTTAAAAATAAATCAATTTGTAAATCTAAAAAATACTTTTCACACTATAAATAAGATTTGAGGTTACACAAAAATGATTCAAAAACTTTCAAAACAAAATCCAACATTTAACTATAAATATTGCAAGGAACTTGTACACATAATAACATGCATATAACCAAGAATTCAAAGACGGGACACTTACCTCAAAGATGTTCATCTTTGAATCACTTCTTCTTCACAAGCACACTTTGGTCTTCACGTGGTATTGGGAACGTTCTAGGGTTGAGTTTCATTCGCTGCATTCCTTGTAGATATCCATCCTAGCTCGGAACTTGCTCCTCGGGGTTGCCCGGTTTATCTAGAGCACTAGCTCTGATACCAACTGTTATTTCAGATGATATACTACAAGAGGGGGGGTGAATTGTAGTAAGTTTCTAACACCTAATTTTCGCGGAATATAAAACAGTTATAGTTAGGAACTTAAAGAGTGCAAAGCAGATTTTACGAGGAAACCTTCCAGGGACCAAATGGAAGTAAAACCTCGACCCTCTAAGGGATTTCAAACCAAACCAATCCACTATAATAGGCCAAACACTCCTAGTTACAACCTATTACAAACATACCTTTCTCACAAGTTCATACCTTGAAACATGCTACTCGATAGGACCCTATCCTACCCAACCTAAGCTCCTCACTTAGATTCACTCGTACTCCTTGAGTACTACTCACTCGGCCTCTCACTAGAAGCTCACTCGGCTTCACCCTAGAAGCTCACACTTTGCAATATCTCAATTACAATAACGAGAATCCTCACGAACTCTCACACCCCAATACATAAAACACTCAGACCCTTTTTCCCATTACAAGATCTCATTGAATAATTCTAAATACATATATATGAATAAAGAGATTAAACTAATATGTTGGACACTCGAGATCTGTCTGGAACTCACTAGACGTATTGTAACCAAAACCTGATAGGAACTTTGACCAGGAGGACTGACTTAGCTTCGTAGTGAAGGATAAAACCATTAAGCACGACCACTACACTTCATCAGCCCCAACTTTGAATGAATACATATGAGCATATTTATAGTACACCCAAATCATTCTTTCATAAAAGATAAGTTTTCTCAAAAGATATGTTTAAAAGATATTTCCCAAAAATAAGTTTTCGAAAAATATATCTTTTTGTTAAGCATATATTTTGTCAATATTAATAAGATATACTTACCATAAAATCATATTTTATTTCAAACTTATATTTTCCAAATATTAGCTTATCTTTTCCAAAAGATATACTTTCCATAAAATCATATTTCATTCAAAACTTCTTTTTGCTGAAAATACTTTCCGAAAATAACTTATCTTTTTCCAAAAGGGATTTATTAGAAAATAAATATCTTTATTCTGTAAAACCAAATCCCTAAAAGATATGCATGTATTAGGTAAATATATATGTCATTAAAACCGACCTTTAACGACGTGCAGACTTAAGTTCCTATTCGGTTCTGAAACTCTCAAAGTCTCGGAGTGCCTAACAAGTCAGTAACTCTAATTTCATTGACTGTTTGGAGTTCACCTTGGTTTTATAGACTTGTTCCAGACTGACTTTTATGTCCAACATACTTACATGAATCCTAGAGCAGTATACTTCAATTTCTCTGTCTTCATGCTGTTTCTCTGAAACTCTTGTTCTGGAATCTTGTAGTCTTGATGTATTCTAGATCCGGGGTAACGTTCCACTTCTGGAACCGCATGCCAAGTTCCTAACTGGAACTTGCTGTCATCTTCGCAGTCCAAGCTCCTCTAGAACTTGCTGTCATCTTCGCAGTCCAAGCTTCACTCTTTAGCTTGCTGTCATGCTTCTGTTAGGAAGCTCTTTGTGTGTACCTGTTAGGGAACACTTCATGTACCTGTTAGGGAACATGCTCCGGCTCTCGTGGGAAAGCATGTCGAAGGTTCCTTCCGCATCTCGTTGCAGAATATCTTCAGATTCCTTCGTGGTTTGGTTCTCGTGTGAGAACCTGCTTTAGGTTCATTCATTCTCTCTTGTTCCTCCTGAAGTTTTCTATGTTCCAACCCATTGATTTCACCTAAGTCAGTTCCTGTCTTCACATAAACACTTAAGAGAAACATTAGATTGAAGTTTGTTTGTCATAAACAAACTTCAAGTGAGAGAACTGATTAAACTTAAAGCTTATGTAAATACTCCTTCACATATACGACTCATGTATGCATAGTGTACTTACCTCATGAAGCTAACATATGCAAACACCTATTTACATAGTTACCTTCATGGTTCTATAGCCATCATCATGCTTATCAACCATGACACTCATCATTGTTCTTGTTTATCTATTGCTTATCATATATTGCTTAGGTTCCTTATATATATACTTGACATTGCTCAGGTTCCTTGTATCCTGTTCCAAGCATAACTTGTTCTTTTTACGCACAACTTAACAAACACGTTAGATAGATTATCATCATTAGTTTACAATCATCAAAACCTAATTACTCAACACATATATTGTTTCTTGTGGACCGAACTCTTATTTATCATTGTGCTTGGTTTGTAGGATTTTTGTTTATAAATGTGTTTGATTGAGTGTGGAATGTGCGACCGTTCTAACGCCTATCAATACGTACATGGTCGATCTTGTGGCTACTGTCTTTGTCTTTCAAGGAAAGGGCAAGGAGCCAATGATGCGCAGGGAGGATACCAAGTGGGAACGTCCAGCTAGAGGATCGGTCAAGCTCAATGTAGATGGGGCATGGAAATAGGAGAGCAAGGCTGGAGCAGGAGCTGTGATTAGAACCAGTGATGGCAGCTGGCTTAGAGGTTTTTTATGGAAGATTCAAGCAAGATACCCTGCGGAAGCTGAACTCCTAGCTATTAAGTGGGGGATGGTCTTAGCAATAACGAGAAATACAAGAAGGTAACAGTCGAAACGGACGCTCGATCTTTGAAGAATACTCTGGAGGAGCTGGATACCTGTGGGACTCATGAGTTAGCTGCCATCCTCAATGACATTGATGAGCTTCTCAAAGGGCCCTGTAAATTCGAATTCAATTACGTGCATCGGGAAGCAAATGAAGTGGCTCGTCACTAATCAAAATTGGCAATGGAGATGGAGGAGGACATCATCAAGCATGACAATGTATCTGGCTGTGCGAGGGAGGCCTTTGATGATGATTTATTGGACAACAACATATAATCTCCATGTGGAGTGGTCTGTTTTAGAAGATGATAGCTTAGATTATCTTTGCATTTTGGATTGTATCAGTTTCATGCTTAGACTTAACTTTGTTATGTTTGGTTTGTTGTTAGGAGTTGCATATTTTGCTCCTCCCAGACTCTTTGCGGATGATTAATTAGTAATATTTTTCTTCTTAAAAAAAACATTAGTGGTGAAGAAGCGGGGAAATACTAGTTGATCAGCCTGATTGACAAAGAATGTACATCAGGGGGTATTTTGGTAAAATTTATTTAAAAGGTTGGGGTAAATATGTAACATCAGGGAGACGTAAAAATTTACTAGAAATTGTTGACTAACGTCTTCCTTAGTCAAAGCATTAAAATACCGTAACACCGTTTACATCACTTTCCCAATTTGAAAAACCCTTATTTTTCTTTTCGACTGAACATAATCTTCTCTGACAAAAAAAAAAAAAAAAAAAACGCTTGTTGTTGTTTATTCCTGGACGAACTATGATGTCGTTTCATGCAATTGGGACCTTCTCACTAGTGGAAAATTTCTCATTCGTAACAGGCTATTTGTAACGGGCAAAGCTTTGCCCGTTACAATTAAGATATTCGTAACGGGCAAAATAGTGTCCGTTACAAATACTTACTTATTCGTAACGGGCAAAGTAGTGTCCGTTACGAATACTTAGTTATTCGTAACGGGCAAAGTAGTGTCTGTTACGAATACGTACCTTTGCCCGTTACGAATACTAAATTACACGTAAATGACCAAACTTAGCCTAACTTATGAGAGGAGAGCCCAATACTTGGCTTTTTAGGGTTTCACTCCCTCTCTCTCTCATCAGTCCCTCACTCAGCTCCCTCCTCTCCGTCATTCACCTCTCTCTCTCCTCTCATCTCCTCTTTCTCTCCTCTCCTCTCTCTCTCTGTCATTCACCTCTCTCTCCTCTCTCCTCTCCTCTTTCTCCTTCATTCTGTTGGTTGTTGTTTTGGTGGTTTACTTGAGCAGCGATTTCGTTTCATACAAGAGCCCACTGCACATCAGACCGCGTTTTTCGATCACTTCAAACCGCCATTTTCACCGCCGTCTAGCCGCTGTCTCGATCTCTCTCTCTGTTTTCCCCTTTTTCTGTAAGTCTTTCTCTCTCTTCAATCTCCCTTCAAATCGTTTTGATTGATTGTTTTTTCTTGGGTTTTGGTTGATCTCTTGATTACATTGTTGTTTGATTAATGCAGAGGTTATTTTATGTGCATTGTTGAGCGATTTAGGGATTTGGGTGTTTGTGATTTTGAGTTGATTGATTCGATTTTGATTTGGGGGTGAAAATTAGGGAAAACCCAAAACGATGTCGTCGAGTTTTCGGGGTAATTTTGATTTGGGTGTTGGTTGTTGTTTTCGGGGTAATTTCTCGATTTTCTGATGATTTTTGTGTTTTTCGAGTTTTTGTTGTTGGTTTTATGGTGAAATCAGCTTATTTTTTTTAAATTTTGATTTTTTTTTTTATAAATCAGCTTATTTTATGTAATTCAATTATTTTTTAAATTTTGATTTTTTTTTTGACAGGCTGATTCAATTATGATTCAATGATCTTGTGAATTTTGATATTATTTTTTTTTCAATTATGTTAATTTTGGTTTGTTGAAATTATTGAATGTAGGTGGAGCATATAATATCTACACAAGGGAGCTTAAGACTCAACGTCTCAGACCACAAATGTCGGGATAAAATTTGTTTTTATTACAATTATGATTTGTTTTTGCTCTTTTATTAGTCTTAGTCTTAAGAAACTTGAGACATTATATGAGCAAGTTGATGTATTTTGCAGTGATAATAATATATTTTGCTTATAGTAGTATTAGATGTGTATTATACTTTTGTAATAAAAAAATTATTTGTGTATTATACTTTTGTAATAAAAAAATAATCAGTGTATTATACTTGTGTAAAAAAAAAAAATTATCTCATTATTTGATAAAATGATCCAGCATGTGCTAGCACGTGCTGGATTTTTTTTTAATTGCATCAAACACTATTCGTAACAGGCAGATATAATGCCCGTTACGAATAACCTGTTATTCGTAACGGGCAAAATAAATGCCCGTTACGAATAACGGGTTAATCGTAACGGGCACCTGAAACGCCCGTTACGAATAACCCCTTATTCGTAACAGGCACTTTAAACGCCCGTTACGAATAAGTAGTTATTCGTAACGGACGGTGCCCGTTACGAATAATAATGGCCATCCGTAATGGCTGTATACGTAACGGACGCTGCCCGTTACAGATGGGCCCTTTTTGCCCGTTACGGATGGCCTTTTTTCCACTAGTGTCTCCGACCAAATTAGTCAAGAAGATGTAATACCTGGCGAATTTAATTCATACCAACTATTATACGTGCGAAGAATTCATCACAAATCACTGTAAGTTAATTGTTGCTTCTTCTGCATTACTGCGATTATGTTTAAATACAAATGGAATTTGACGAATTGATCTTCTGAATGCGGCCATATTCCATTTGATTGGCATAATTGGTTTGAAATTATGGTTTTACTGTACTTGTAAAGCATGCATTGATGTTTTACTTGTTGAAAAGCGTTTCTTTGATTGTGGTTTTCAATTATAAAGTTGGCATAGCTGACTATTGCTTTACAATTGCATGATTACACTCCAAAGTGTTTCCAATTGATTGATTATTGTTAAGTAAAATGTTGATAAAGTTTGTGAGTATTATTATATCTAAATGTATGATATCAAATTATTAATGCCTGCCTTGGTTATATTGGTCTGATGTTTGGGTTTGATGTTAACGTTTGGGTTTGATGTTAACGACATTAATTGCCACGTTAAATGGCCCACACTAACGGCAGAAAGCCGTCCGTCACGAAAAACAGTACAAAGGAATACAAAAATAATATCAAGTACGCTGTGTGGCCCACAAATACTCCTGATTTACAAAATTTTGTAAATCAGGCTGATTGCCTGGGTCTGGCTCTGAAGAAGCTAGCATTAATAATAGCAATTACAAACATATATACAATATATGAGTCAGTTAAGTATGGATAATGGTTATGCACGCACAAATGTACATTACAAATATAGTTATATATGTAATATCTGGGATTGACATAAATAGGTACTTCATTAAATTAATATCGGCCAAAGTGACACTACTCAAACCAAAGCATGAAATGTTATTGCTATTCACATGCTTATGGCATAGATAGATAGGTTTATCAATCTAGGATTGATTCACACTCAAACTCGAACTTTTCAATTTTCAAGAGGGTTTACAACTTGTCCAGTGAATAGCACAGCTCCAGTCATGTTTTCTCTTATAAGAAACATGAATGGATGATCAGCCACGAAGTCTAATGTTTCATATCTTCTTAAGCACTGTTGTTTTACTTTAGCAAAAGTAGCAGCAACAGCTTCAGTACCTTCCTCATTGATTTCAATGAAAGATTTTTGTTTAATGCTTGAAACATATAATATTTGAGCTTCAGGTGAGTCTGTCAATTCGGCGAAGCCACCCGCCCTAAAGGGCAATTCTAGTCCTAAGCCCTTGAGAATCTTAGAAGCTTCAAATCCAAATGAAATCTTGAACCTGGGAAGCCTAAAACTATACACTTTAACCTTTCTGAATGGAAGGTGTTCATTTAGAAAACCAGGTTGAGAGCTTACTTTATGTACCAAAGCTGGAAGCCCATCTTTTGCATCTGGAAGGAAGAAATACATGGAAAATCGGCGCTCGTCTTCTCCTTGTTTATAAGGTAGGCCAAGGACTTTGAAACCGGCGAAAGCTCTGATGTATTGCTTCTTTTTGGTGGTCATAAAAGGCACCTTAACTGAGCTACCATTAAGAAGGTAAAAGTCATCTTCCTTTGTTAGTAGTGCATCAAATTTCTTATACCATGCACCCTTAAAGTAAATTGCGTTTGCCAAGATAAGTCTGGTTTCGTCATCAAAAGAATCAGGAGACACCAACTCTTTAATAAGACCATTAGTTTGCATCTCAGCCCAAGAATTTACATCAGCGGCCACTTCAGTTGCCTACAAAGATAGAATAGATCAACTTGTGAGCGCATTAGGCCACTTTCAAAAAGTAGTTAGCCTCAAGTGCATATACATTATTGTAAATTAGGTGTATATACAAAACTTTTTGTATTGCTTAATCTCATCAAAATCCGTACATACCTAATGTAAAAAGAAGACAGCCGATTCTAATTCAAAACTATAGCAATTGATAAGTACAGTAAACATTGAAAAAAATTAAAAAAGGAAAGAAGACATACTTTGTTGATAAAATCAACTTGATTAGAATCAGCTTTGTAGAGATGATCAGCAACTTGTTTGAAAGTATGCTTGAGAGGAAGTGTTTGATCCACCCAAACTCCATTGGCATAGCTCAGCTTGGGCCCACCAATGGTGCTGCCGTCGGCAAAGACGAGTGAAACAAGCTCCGAACAAAGCTTGTTGAGATGATCGGTGGAATTGGACTTGAGAAACGATAGAAGCTGATCACGAGTCGAGCTGGATGAACCGGCAGTGATCAAACTAAGTACTACATGGAGTGAGAGAGGTGACATGACCATGTTTTTGTTCTTCGCCTCATTGGACGACAACACACTTCCGGTGAGAGTCAATGAGACGTCCGTTTGGTTGGAGATTGATTGCTGAAAGTACATCGATCCCTTTGACATGGACTCTACAAACAAACAAGATGGAAGAGAGTATGAATGAATAGTGGAAGATCAGACTCTTTCTATATTCTGTTTTATCCTTGTTATTGAAAAAAAAAAAAATGGAAGAGTGGAAGACTCTTTATATACATGCTACTTGGTTAATTATTACGTACAACTTTAAAATATTATTCGTGAGACATAAAAATTTCAAAATTGCACATATTGATTATCGGAGGTAGTATTGTATTTCTTCCATTTTGGCTTTTGAATAGTGTTTTGGGTCTAAAAAGCATGAAATTCACTATTCAACAAAATGAAACTCAAATCAAGTGAAATTCACATGAAATTATGTTGAGATAGAATTAGTTTCGTATTGAAAAAGCTAGAATATTGAGTGAATATATTCGATTGCATAGAATATTTAGAGAATATATGAATATATTTTATTTATTTAGGAAATATATCAAGTGCCTTTATATTTATTACTAGTTTGGTGCCTCGTGCGATGTCCGGGGTTGATTATTAAATTTTAAGATAAACTGTTTATCAATGTTTCAAGTTTTACCATATATCATTAATACAAAATTAGTTAGAAATTGATGTTATTTTGTGACGATTTAAATTATATATAGTAGACATGTAATGACTAATAATAATATTGGTGAAAACATTTGATTTAAAAAATTATTAACAAAAAATAGCATAGTAATCTTGAAATAGTAGAAATTTCTAAAAATTAGCAAAAAAAAAAAACTGTTATAAGTACGTTGGGTTGAACCGAACTCGAAACATTGGGCTTGTGTGAACATTTCTTGACCCGTGAGCTAAAGTGACTGAACCCGTGACCCGATCCAAATGACAGTTTTACATAAAGTAATTAAATCATTTTAGATTGTAAAATATTTTATTTCAATCGATTAAGATATATTATAAATGAATGTTGTACATTTTGAATTGAATTACTTCCTTTGATCCCAAAAAAAAAAAATGATATAAAAATAAATTTATATGATAAATTATTTAATTGTTGTTAACGTGGCGCGATATTTGGTAAAAAATTAAAATGTCAAGTGTCATCATATTAGCTAAACTTATAATTTATTTTGTACTTATAAAATATAGGTATTTTATCGGAAATAAAACTCTAGGATCAATAATTTTATCCTATAAATCTATCATAATTTTATTGAAAATAAAACTCTAACCTAACTTTTTTTATCCTATTAAAAAATACAACTTTTTTATTCATAAATAATTATATCCAGATAAATCCAAAGTGTTATACTAATATTTAATTATTGTCTACGTGGCACGACACTTGAGGAATAGTTGAAACGCTAAATGTCTATATATTAGTTATATTATATGATTGATGATAATGAAGAGCGTAAGATTGAAAATTATTTCATAATATTTTGTCATGGTATCGCAAAAGTGAGATTAAACACAGACAGCCGAGATGATTAAGAGTGATGATCAAGTGCCGCCACCACCAATGGATCTCGAGTATTATCTCGGGTCGAGCAATCACCAGGATGTAGTCATTACTCCAGGAAATAGAGAAGATCGGACCAAATTATAATGAATGCGCTAAAGAAATTTGACATTCAATGAATTTACAAATTTTTAAGTTCAATAATAATTAGATCCGTTTAAGAAATATTTAAATCAACTAAAAATTAAAAGTTCACAACCTTATGTGATGTGATTGTTATATTGAAATTTAATTAATTTATTTATTTATTTTAAGACGTGGCGAATATTATTAAATTAAATCAAGATGGACACGCCAATAAAAGATGAGTACAATTAATGGCATCAAAATCATGACTCATCTTAAAATAAAATATCATCTAATAACATGGAATCAGGTGCAATTCATGCTACTTTGCATCACTTACAACTTTATGAGCGGTAATAATATAATTTTTATTTTACTAATATGATTATTAATCCATTAGTAGCAAATTCGAATGCATAGGTATTTTTCTCACATATATATAGTGTATATTTTTATAATATATACAAGTATTTCGTTTTCTTACAAAATCAATATATCCTATATCAAAATAACCCAAATCAAAAGATATATACACATGGATCTTATATATAACACCTTGTTTCAATAATATGTTTTAAAATTTGGCATACAAATAAATAGTTTTTCTTTAACTTCAATAAATAACAACCTGGGCATTACACGGGACATAAACTTAATGTTTAAGAAATTGAAACTTAATCAACCCTATACAAAATACTACCTTCATTTTTATTTTGTTGACATCTTTCTTTTATCACGTTTTTCAATGCATTATTTTAACTATTAATATATCTAATTCTTATAATATATATCTAATTCTTATAATATATATTATATATTTAAAGGCATTCCAAATAAAGTATATTTGCTAGTAGTGTGCTACGTAGCGCTCTCCTCCAAATGTTTTCTAATTCATGCATGTCAAATGTCCTCGTCAATTTATAATAGTTACCCACGAGATTCGAACGCATGTTATCTCCAATTGTAAAAGTAAGTATCTCACCATATATCAAGCTATGTCATACTTTATTTTATTTTTTGAATGCGAAAAATTAATATGTAGTGAATGATAATACGAATAACAAATTTAATTATGAAACTAGAGTCATAAATTAAAACGTATTTTAATGCAATCTCATTTAATGACCCGATGCACTATTCCAGCCCAAATACTAGTTGTAAAATTATAAAAAGTGATTATTAATAAAATATACATTGAGACGGTTCAAATAATATCCTACTTGACTATTTTTTATCATAACCACAAATCGAAAAAATTAGTCAAATTATAATTTGTAAATAATGAAAAAGTCAAACGGTTTCAATTTTAAAAAAAAAAAAAGTACTCGTACAACTTATGTATATAAATATACATAGTAGTTTTTTTTCTCTTTTGTTTTTTTGGATAGTTCCGCTTTATTTGGTTATCTATGTATTTTTTCATGAGATTTTGGTGTTCATATGTTGTAAATGAAAAGCAGATCCCAACTTTCATTGATCGATACTCCCTCCGTTTCAAAATAATTGCAATACTTTTCTTTTATAATTGTTTCATAATAATTGCAACACTTTCTACTTTGGTAAGGATCTACTACTATTTTATTATTTCTCTCTCCCACTTACCCCACTTATATAAATATTTTATTATTTCTCTCTCTAATTAACTCCACTTTTAGTACTTGTCTTTTTACTCACTATATTAATATTAGGGTCATTATGTTTAACATAATGTCCTACTTCATATTCACAATAATATTAAACGTCAAACAAGTTAAAGGTTATTATGTTAAACTTAGTGTCACTATATATGTTCAAAATACAGTCAGTTGTGCGCATATGAATCTCAGGTCCACATAAGTTGTTTTCCAAACCCAAATATATACTTTAATTCAGTACGTTACTCATACATATAAATAGATATACTTTTATAAAAGAAAATTTGTAAGAAAGGGCTTGTTTAAGTGGTCAACTTGTGAGAAAGGTAGTTAAATATAAAAAGGTGGTAAAAAAGTATGAGAGATAGTTGTTGAGAATTTTTATTTACTATCTCCGTTGCATAATATTTGCAACTTTGAAAGGCGCACAGAATTCTAGGCAAAATTTGATTGTGAGTGTAAAATAGAGAAAGAAAATTATGGATGCATGTGATGAAGAGGGAGATGGAGAGAAATGACAACCTAAAAATGAAAGAAAACATTTGTTGCAAATAATGTGTAGCATCCATTTTGGCAAAAATTGCATATAATATGAAACGAAGGTTGTATTTATTTTTTATCATTGTAGGGATAAAATTTCCTCACCATATTTCCTTAGGAGGAAAATACGGATTTTAGAGAGAGAATGAAGAAACCTTTTTTTCTAACGTGAATGGATAGTTAGTTACAAAGTTTAACACAGGCATTCTGCATTTATTTTTGGAAAAATTGTCAAAAATAATCCCAACTTTGCTCCATCCACTCAAAATAATCCCAACTTTCGATTATTTTTTAATAATCCCAACTTTATACTCTATCCGCCCAAATTAGTCCTAACCGGTAATCCAACTTGCTATTACAAGTTACCCCCCACGTGTCATTCTATAATTGGCTAAAAAAATTAAACAAAATTTAAAAAAAAATAAAAATAAAAAACAAAAAAAAACAAAACCACCAACAACCTTCAACCCAAGCACCCAGCCACCCCCACTGCCACACAAGCCCAGCCCAACCCCCTGCCACCACCCAGACACCCTCACCTTCCCCGGGCGCCGACGCCGCCCCGACTACCCTCCCCTTTCCCCTTAAACCATCATTCCCATACCCTCTAATTTCAGAAACCGTTTGGGATCGGAGGCGGTTTAGCTCGATTGTCGAGAGGGTGTTTCTTGGGGTGAAAGGACAATGACTGAAGGTGGTGTAACATCCCTAAATCTCCCTCTACAGAAATACCAGTATAATACGTATAATTATACCGTAGAGATAGACTTGGGCGTATTACCGCCGCGTGATTATGCAAGGCTACTCAAATACTTAACTCAATAACATAACTTGCAGCGGAAAACTCAACTTTCTTTTATTAATAATTATAAAAATAGTAACATTGTTATGAGTATTCAAAATAAAGACGAGACCAACATTCCTAAACTAGGTGAAGCAAATCCCGGGACTCCCATATCCTCATTCATGACTCCACCTGAAAATAGTCAACACTGCTTACCATTACGGTAAATAGGGCGAACCAAAACAACTAAGAAATACGGATTAGCAAATTATGCTATGTACGATAAGTGCAAGATAATGTAAACTCAATTTATTTGCAAACATGCTTTAAAAATCAATTCAAATAATTAATCCAATAAATTGCAAACTCATTATTCCAAAACTGATTCCAATGATTTAATATTCAAAATAATGGTTAATAAAACCAATTCCTTTATTAAGAACCAATTTCTTTTAATCGAATTCCACTACTAGAAAAAGGCTTGTTTTCGACGGAATTATGCTGACGGATCGGTTTTTCCGTCGCAAAATTTAAATTTAACGATGGAAGTAAATGTGTCGGTGAAATCCGTCGGAAAAGCTAATTTCCGGCGGAATTTATTTCGGTCGGAAAATTTCCTTTCCGACGGAATATTCCGTCGTAAAATTATTTCCAACGGAATATTCCGTCGGAAAGGAAATTTTCCGACTGAAATAAATTCCGTCGGAAAATTTCGTATCATAAAAGAGGGAAAACAGCTACTGTCTTTCACGAAAGAAAGAGAAAAAAGGGGGAAGAGAGAGAACGAAAGAAAAGGAGATAGAGAAAGAAAGAGAAAGAGGAAGATCCTCAGCCGCCACCACCGGAGCCCACCATCACCAGCCGGTCTGCTGCAACCACCTTCGTACTCCCTCCCGTGGTTCTCCACCGCCAGTGAGTTTTTTTTTTAATTTAAAAACGCCGGTAACCACCACTAACCACCGCACGCTGTGAATAGCCACCATAGGCTTATAGCAGGCGCCGGTCACAATTGTCTCCCGTCGGCGCCTTTCCAAAAAGCCAGGCAGTCGCCTGTTAGGTTTTTTTTTTATTTTTTATTTTCTGTTATTTTTTTTTTGTTTGTTTAAACCCTGACCACCACCACCCCTTTTTGTACAGGTTCCTCCAAACTCGTTCCTTGCTCCGACCAGAACCACCACCACCACCTTCATCCTCCCACCGTTCTGCCGCCGGTAAGTGTTCCTTTATTTTATTCTTTTTTTTTTTGAATAAAAATTGACATTTTACACCCTAAATTAGATTTAATTTTTATTATTTGTAGGATTTGTACATTTACTTGCTTTGAATCTCAATAAAAAGTGCAGATCTAGAGGTTAGTGACATTATAATTTCTAAAATTCTTAATTTAGTTTATACTTGGCATGTTAGTGACTTAGATATATGTTAGTTTATTCAGGTTTTTATTTTATGTTTGTTTAGTTTGGTTTACTTTATTAAAATAATGGTTGATATGTTAGTTTAGTTTGGTTTATTATAATAATGTAAGACATGACATGTTAATTTAGTTTGGTTTAGTATAATAATGTATGACATGATATGTTAGTTTAGGTTGATATTTTATTATAATAATGTACGGCATGATATTTTAGTTTACATTGGTTTAGTTTATTATAATAATGTATGTTAGTTTAATTTAATTTATTATAATTTAATAATGTATGTTAGTTTTGTTTAGTTTAATATAATGTATGTTAGTTAATTTAGTAAAATATATTTGTTTTATATAATGTTTAATGTAATGATTAATAATTGTTTATATCAATTTAATTATGAATACTAATTGTTTATATATGATTGTTTATATCAATTTAATTATGATTATGATATATTTGGTTAAATGAGTGTTCTTTACTTTATAATGGTTGTGTTATTTGCTTGGCATATTTTTAAATGAGCGTGTTATAATAATGGATGTGTTATAATGGATGTGTTATAATAATGGATGTGTTCTTTACTTTATATATTTTTAAATGAATCATTTGCATAATATTTGCCTAGATACCCGTTCAAGGCATACTCATTAGGAGTATGTCTTGAATAGTCCCCGGTTGGGACTGTCCTTGTACGTTTATTCTCACTTAGGTGGTGAATGTATGCCTTGTTATTGATTCTAGGGAATATCCTAACTTGTCATTTCTCTACAATGTTCTCTAGGTACATATGAAGGGTTATCTAATAGCCTACATCGTGTACTTGGAGAACGTAAGGGAAATGCTGCCGGATTTTCCATAAAATGTCCAAGGATGGGTTAGGTTGGAGTGATAAGGACCTTTGGACATCATTTACAATCTTATTTGTATTTTCATAACATTTTGATGGATAATGAATTTTCAATACGCATTGTGACTAATGTGATTATACATATTCGTGAGTTGTGTAGAAGTTGTAATCATGAAACGAACAGAACGTAGCTGGTTGTATGAAAGGAAGGTTGGGCATTCTATTAATCTGGAATTTGTGAAAGGGGTAGATGAACTCCTTAAATATGTGGAAGATCATCCCGAGAGCAGCAACCCGAATAAAGTTAGGTGTCCATGTTCTAAATGTAAGAACAAACGACTTTGGGATGCGGAAACGGTTAAAATTCATTTGTATCGCAAGGGTTTTGTACCTAATTACTATGAGTGGATGTGTCATGGGGAAGGGTTTCCAAGAGTTCCTGAACCACAGTCAAATGAATATCGTGAAATGGTTTTCGATGCTTTTGGTCATAATGAAGATCAAGGGCATTCAGAAGAGGCAGAGGAGGAGCCTAATGCACAAGCTAAGCATTTCCTGGATTTGTTAAAGGCTTCCGAACAACCATTATACGAAGGGAGTTCATTGTCTGTGTTAGAGATGGTTGCCAGAATTACTAGTCTTAAGTGCGAGTATAATTTGCCCTACAGATGTGTTGATGGGTTTGCTTCTTTGGTCAATGAGGCGATTCCTAACAACAATCATATGGACGACACATTCTATGAGGTGAAGAAGATTGTGAAGGGGTTGGAGTTGCCTTATGAAAAGATGCATGCCTGCCCGAAAGGATGTATGCTATTTTGGAAGGATGATGTTCAGCTATCTACATGTAGGGTGTGTGGTAGAGACCGATACAAGAAGACTTCTAAAGGTAGCTTAGTGACTTTGAATGTTTTAATTTATTTTCCGATCACACAGAGATTGCAAAGGCTCTATACAACCACGAACATTTCGGAGGAAATGACATGGCATTCGAAAAATCCTCGAGTTCAAGGCACAATGGCGCACCCTAGTGATAGTGAAGCTTGGAAACACCTCGACAGTTGCTTTCCAGAATTTTCCAATGAGCCTCGTGATGTTCGACTTGGCTTGTGTACAATGGTTTTGCTCCTCATGGTAAGTTTGGGGGACAATATTCTTGTTGGCCTGTCATTTTGACCCCTTATAACTTGCCTCCCTCAATGTGTATGAAAAGACAATTCATGTTCCTTTCGTTGCTCGTTCCTGGTCCTAAGAACCCTAAGGGCAACTTAGATGTGTATATGCAACCGTTGGTAGAAACGATTTTCAATCTTCGAGCAACCATCCTTTGGACCGTTAGTGACTTCCCGGCTTACGGTATGTTGTTTGGTTGGACCACAGCGGGTAAGAAGGCTTGTCCTTATTGTATGGATAAAAGCAAAGCATTTTGGCTTGAACACAGTGGCAAAGTTTCTTGGTTTGATTGCTATCGCCAATTCCTTCCAATAGATCACCCTTTTCGAAATAATAAAACTGCATTTTGTAAAAACAAAGTCGAAAAAGGTTCACTGCCACATATCATGTCAGGTGAGGAATTCTGGGAATGTGTGAGACACCTTTCAAAGGCAACTGATGGGCCGAAGGCATTGAAACACCTCAAAAAAGCAAAAAAAGGGTGGTTTAAGCAAAGCTCGTTGTTGGAGATTCTTTATTGGAAACATCTGCTCATCCGTCACAACTTGGATGTCATGCACATTGAAAAGAACTTCTTTGATCAGTTAATTCACACCATAATGGATGTGAAAAAGCATACATGTGACACACCATCGGCTCGAAATGACATTGCCAAATATTGTAAACGGCCACAACTTCATCTGCAGGAGGACGATAGAGGAAAAGAGTTCATGCCAAAAGCCCCATTATCTCTTGACAAGGCTCAGAGAAAAGTGTTGTATGACTAGGTTAAACAGTTGCGTTTTCCTGATGGATATGCCTCCGATTTGTGCAGATGCGTAGATTTAAAAGCCTGTAAGCTTCATGGAATGAAAAGCCACGACTGTCACGTGTTCATGGAGAGGTTGTTGCCCACTGCTTTGAGGGAATTGCTCCCTATCCATATTTGGAATGCGGTTACAGAGATCAGTCAATTCTTCCGCGATTTGTGTTGTTACACAATCACAGTCAGTGACATGGAGCAATTGGAGAAAAACATAGCTGAAATCCTTTGCAAGATTGAGAAGGTTTTCCCTCCTGCATTCTTCAACTCCATGGAGCATTTACCTATTCATTTTCCATATGAGGGCAAGTTATGTGGTCCTATTCAATATAGATGGATGTATCCCTTCGAAAGGTAAATCAAAGAACCTTTCACTTCCTTTTTCATACAAACCCTTCATAGTCATGACCTATTTACACATTTATTTATATAAATTTAATTGCAGATTCCTTAATCACTTGAAACGTAAAATTGGGAACAAGGCTCGAGTTGAAGGTTCCATATGCAATGCTTATCTCACCGAAGAGATAGCAAACTTTTGCTCAAATTACTTTCAGGCGTCAGTTGACACAAAAACTCGGGATCTCGGTCGAAATGTGAATGTAGACGTGGAATCCACATTGGACAACGCTGACTTACCAGAGTTGTTCTCGGTGGATAGCAGTCGTATCTCAACTGAGGGTAAAACTCGGTATTTAGATGAAAAGGAACTTGAGTGTGCTCATTTGTTTGTTTTACAAAATTGCGGCATTCTTAGTGAATACGAAAGGTATACGTGTTAAGGACTGAATTGAATTCATAGTTCTGAAGAATTAAAATGGTTGAAATACTAATTTCTCTTGTGTCATTGACCTAATAGGAAGTTTGAGGACTACGTTCTTAGTACCCGACCTTTTTTGCGTAGAGAATAAGTTATGGAGAAATGTGACGCCGAATTCTCTAATTGGTTTCATCACAAGGTGATAAAAACGTCCTAGCTGTTCTTTAAATATGAATTTTAGATCTTGCAATTCACTTTAATTTATTCTTGAATTGTGACGTAAATAGGTTGTTAAAGAGAAACCAAATTCGAATGTCCTGCAAGCATTGTGCATACGCCCTTTCAAGCATGTTCGAACTTGGAGGCAGATTTTTGTAGGTGAATTTAATTTCCATACACATTCCCATGGAAAACACAAGTCTACAATGAATTATGGTGTGTGTGTGTCTAGTGAGGACGGTTGACAGTACTTTGGCATTCTAGACGACATAATTGAACTTGTCTACACTGGTCCGAAAAAAAAGTATAAGACTATTTTGTTTAAGTGTAGTTGGATGGATTGTGGTAGGGGTATGAACATACATGAAAAATTACAAGCTTGTCGAAGTGAATCATACTAAGAAATACCCCAAGTATGATCCCTTTGTATTATCTTATCAAGTGATCCAAGTGTACCTATGCATCCTACCCTAGCCTAAAACGGGATCGAGTTCAATGGTGGGCTGTGTTTAAAACACAAGTAAGGTCAGTGGTTGATGCTCCAGTAGACCTAGAGATTTTGCAGGCACCGTCCCCACAAGTACATGCAACGCTTTTTCCACCGAGTGACATTCCTGACTATGATCTAGTTGAGGATGATGATGATGGCTTAATAATCTCAAGCGATGGAGATGATGAATCTAGCGTCGACTCTAGTGATAGTGACGAGGATGATGACATCGATGTGTTTTTAGATGATAGTAGATGATACCAGTAGTGATAGTAGTGATGAAAGTAACGACTAGGAGAATGTGCTTGTTATTATAAAACGAATAGGAGAATTTGCTTGTAGTTGTAAAATCAGCGGTCTGAATTTGGTTGTTATTGTAAAATCAATAAAAAGAGTTTTTCGTTTAATTGTTAATTTTGTTACATCGCATTATACTTGTAATTTTAGTAATGTTAATAATATCATGTCATGTTACTAACATCTATTTCAGGTAGTAATGGAGGGAGGGAAAGAAGGAGAAACGTCGAAGAAAAAAAAAGGGAAAGGAGAAAACATGAGTTTTGATATATGACGATGACGAGGAAATGGATGACGTGGAAGATTTGGGTGACAATGAGGATCCACAAACACAGATGCAGATACAACATCATGGGTAACAACTTCAGGGGCAACAAGCCTCACAGTCTTCTGAGTTGGTGGTATTAGACCCTGCTACGCAATGGTATGTATGTAGTTGTGATTTCTTGGACATTAATTCAATATTTCCTATCATTGAACTATGTATTACTCTAACATGTTCTACTTATTTACTTTTTGTTGATAATCCACGTTTAAATAGGTTTGATGATAATCCAGTGATAAAGGCCGTCTCCGGTACCCTAACAGGCTACTATCGAAAGCCTTGGAGGAATTACGGAGAGGTTGATGCTTCAACGAAAGAGCATTAGTGGAACTTGTTTTGCGTATGACATTTTCTACTTTTTTACATGTATTACTAAATGTATTGATGGAGTTGTGGTTAATAACTTTAAATGTTTGTCATTTGCAGAAACAATGCACATGGGCACCTGAGTTAAACGACCATGTGAAGAAAACCTTCGAATCCAAGTTCGCATATCGCCTAAAAGACATGTTCCACACAGTCATACACAAGATGCAAGGTGTCAAGCCACACTGACTGAATGAGAATATCCACAAGCAGATGATGGACATTGTTGCCAATGATGAGACGTACAAGAAGCGGTCTGAACAAAACAAGAAGAACAGGAGAGGGGGATCGATGGACAATGTGGTTGAACCAACCCACTATCAGGGTTCAATTTCATCTGTACAACATGCAAAAAGGATGGTGAGTTTGTTTTTTAGGCAAGTGAAATAGACATCAATTGTGTATTATAGTGAAATGACAAGTCTAATTTGTTTTGGTGCATGCACATTCAAAGGTGGCGAAAAACAAAGGCCAGTTACCAACTGCGCATGAGCTTTTCATGAAGACACAATTAAAGGAGGTCCCTGGAAAGGACCGGTGCCTGCCAATGCCAGAGCCAAGAACATCGTGGTAATAACTTTAATATAATTTAGTATCTAAGCTTATTATTTTGGCTTTACTTGGTTTTATTTTGATGAAATGACCCCAAAAACTTAGAAAGTAGCTTCTTTTATGTGATTTCAAGTCATAATCACTTGTAACTATGTAATTGTGAGATGGTTTGGGAAAGAATAAGTTCATAAGTTAAGAAATGAAGAAAATAGGCATATTAGAAGCCATTTTGACTTTATTTGGCTTTAATTTGATGATATGACCCCAAAAATTTAGAAAGTAGCTTCTTTTATATCATTTCAAGTCATGATCACTTATAACTATGTAACTGTGAGATGGTTTGAGAAAGAATGAGTTCATAAGTTAAGAAATGAAGAAAACAGGCATATTAGAAGCCATTTAGGCTTTATTTAGCTTTATTTTGATGATATGACCCCAAAAACTTAGAAAGTAGCTTCTTTTATGTCATTTAAAGTCGTAATCACTTATAACTATGTAATTGTGAGATGGTTTGAGAAAGAATGAGTTCATAAGTTAGGAAATGAAGAAAATAGGCATATTAGAAGCCATTTTGCCTTTATTTGGCTTTATTTTGATGATATGACCCTAAAAACTTAGAAAGTAGCTTCTTTTATGTCATTTCAAGTCATAATCACTTATAACTATGTAATTGTAAGATAGTTTGAAAAAGAATGAGTTCATAAGTTAAGAAATGAAGAAAATAGGCATATTAGAAGCCATTTTAGCTTTATTTAGCTTTATTTTGATAATATGACCCCAAAAACTTAGAAAGTAGCTTCTTTTATGTCATTTAGAGTCATAACCACTTATAGCTATATAATTGAGAGATGGTTTGAGAAAGAATGAGTTCATAAGTTAAGAAATGAAGAAAATAGGCATATTAAAAGCCATTTGGCTTTATTTTGATGATATGACCCAAAAAACTTAGAAAGTAGCTTCTTTTATGTCATTTCAAGTCATAATCACTTATAGCTATGTAATTGTGAGATGTTTTGAGAAAGAATGAGTTCATAAGTTAAGAAATGAAGAAAATAGGCATATTAGAAGCCATTTTGGCTTTATTTGACTTTATTTTGATGATATGACCCCATAAACTTAGAAAGTAGCTTCTTTTATGTCATTTAAAGTCATAATCACTTATAACTGTGTAATTGTGAGATAGTTTGAGAAAGAATGAGTTCATAAGTTAGGAAATGAAGAAAATAAGCATATTAGAAGCCATTTTGCCTTTATTTGGCTTTATTTTGATGATATGACCCCAAAAACTTAGAAAGTAGCTTCTTTTATGTCATTTCAAGTCATAACCACTTATAACTATGTAATTGTGAGATGGTTTGAGAAACAATGAGTTCATAAATCAAGAAATGAAGAAAATAGGCATATTAGAAGCCATTTTGGCTTTATTTGGCTTTATTTTGATGATATGACCCCAAAAACTTAGAAAGTAGCTTCTTTTATGTCATTTAAAGTCATAATCACTTATAACTATGTAATTGTGAGATGGTTTGAGAAAGAATGAGTTCATAAGTTAGGAAATGAAGAAAATAGGCATATTAGAAGCCATTTTGGCTTTACTTGGCTTTATTTTGATGATATGACCCCCAAAAACTTAGAAAGTAGCTTCTTTTATGTCATTTCAAGTCATAATCACTTATAACTATGTAATTGTGAGATGGTTTGAGAAAGAATGAGTTCATAAGTTAAGAAATAAAGAAAATAGGCATATTAGAAGCCATTTTAGCTTTATTTGGCTTTATTGTGATGATATGACCCCATAAACTTAGAAAGTAGCTTCTTTTTATGTCATTTCAAGTCATAACCACTTATAACTATGTAATTGTGAGATGGTTTGAGAAAGAATGAGTTCACAAGTAATTAAATGAAGAAAATAGGCAAAATAAAAGCCATTTTGGCTTTATTTGGCTCTATTATGATGATATGACCCCAAAAACTTAGAAAGTAGCTTCTTTTATGTCATTTCAAGTCATAACCACTTATATGTTTATTTGTTTTAATTGTAACTTATGTTGTTGGTAATTTTTTTAAACTATATATGATTGTATAATGTATTTCTCGTAGGAGACCTACCAGAAGAAGGTTGAAGAAGCTATCACTCAAGGGATTAAAAAGAGTCTGAACGACTTGTATTGGGAGACTGTGGGTGGTCGCAACAAGAAGGGTCGGGTGAGGGGACTTGGCCAAAGTGCAGAGTTGTACTATGGCAACAGGATGGGTCGAGTTTCTAGGTCTTCATAGCAATACACACCGTCCGTTGTTTCTCAAATGCAGGATCAGATGGAGCATAGGTTGCAGGCTCTTGGCAGTGAAATCTAGAGTGAACTCCGGAGTGAAATTCGGAGTGAAATGGAAGTTGAGATGCAAACCCGAATTCAACCTAAAGTGGCCGAAATGGAGAGGAAATCCGGGGAGAGGTGGAATGAGTTCATGAGTCGATTCGCCCGCAACGACACATGTTCCACCTTTCAGCCTCAGCATCGAGACCCCAGGGACGACCCGGGTAGTGGAGGAGCAGGTCAGGGTACCCCGACAATTGTTTAGCGTTGCTTTGGTTTATGTAGTATAGACATGTACTTAATTTGAATTATGTAGCGTTTGATTATGTTACCGCTTTTGTAGAACTGACTATATATTATGTAGCTTTTGATTATGTTCTACTTCAGCATAGCTTTTGTGGAAATATATTTATTAATATTTCCGTAGTTCGATTATTATTTTAATTATCACAGGTATTAGGTGCAGGAATATAGGTTTTAAATGATGCTAATTTTTTTTTAAAAAAATCAGAATTTGTTGAAATGGACTATTTTTTCCGACGAAAATTTCAAGCTTAAAATCCGTCAGAAAAAGAGATTTGCGACGAAAAAACAGGGAGAAAATTCCTTCGCAGATCCATAATATTGCGACGGATTTTAATTCCGTCGTAAGTTTACAACACAAAATTCCGTCGTAAACGTGAAACGGATTTGAATTCCGCCGCAAAATAATTTGTCTGCGATGGAAATATTCGGTCGGAAATAAGTTTATAACCACCGATTTTTCCGTCGTTAAGGTAGTTTCAACGACGGATTTTTTCGTCGTAAAACTGCGACGGATTATGAACTAAAGTCAAAATAATTTCCGACAGAAAAAAAATTCATCGGAAAATCCGTCGGAATACCCCTTACCGACGGAATTTTCCTCGAAAATTCTGCTTTTTCCTACCAACGGTTTTCCGACAGACCTTAACGACGGAATTCCGTCGTTAAGGTGATTTGCGACGGAATTTCAAGTTTCAGCGACGGAAAAATTCGGTCAGAAAACGGCCTTTTTCTTGTTGTGTTCATCACCCAAGTGTGCACACCCCCCAAGGTTGTCTCCTTATATTACAAGGCTATTCTTGAGGAAAGACCCGGTCATACAAAGTCCAATACCTTATCAATAAACCAAATCCGTATAGTAGGATTACCAACATGCTTATAAAACATTAATAATAATAATTCAATGGTTCAATAAATCCTTTTAATGTCCAATAAATTCCAATATAATTCAAACTCCTTTTTAATAATTTCACATGCTTTCAAAATCAAAACCTTTTAAATAGATACTTGAGAATAAAATCTCATATTAATAACTTTTCAAAATCAATAACTCTTCCTTGAAAAACCTTTTAAAATCAATTCCTTTATTTAAACACGATAAGTAATTCAAACCATTAAAAACATGATTTAAAAATCAATCATTCAAAATACTTTTATTAAAACAAATTAAATATTAAAATCAATACCTCCAAACATAATTCAAATCAATTTAATTCAATCACCAATAAAAAAAACATGTTATTCAAACTAATCACTTTCAAAGGTATCTAGCCACCTAAACGTACCTTGATCCTTGCTAGAAAAACCACACAAAAAGAACCTCAACAACCTTGATTCCGAATATCAATCAACACTTTGCACTTTCAAAGTTCAATCACGAATACACCTTGCAAATGACATAACCATAAGGTTATCACAACATAAACTCAAATCTAATGTGCATGGACTATAAAACTCTTTAAAAATAATAACTTTAATATAAAATTATAGCTTTGAAATAGGTATTTGTATTTTAGAAAACTAACCATGAAGAAGATAAAGGAATAAGATTAAAGAGAATTGAATTTTCGTTGGAAAGAATAGGCAGAACTTGCAGAGGTCATAACTCCTTCAATATAACTCCGAATTGGGTGATTCTTGTTCCTAACCTCAAGGATTTTTTGAGATGAACAATCTTTTGTGAAACATCCATACCCCAAAAACTGACTAGAAGTGCCCGAAAACTGGTTTCAAACATAAACGAGATGATTTGTGTAAAAAGAGGAGAAGAAAAGTACGAAAAAGTTTAGGGAAAAGAAGAAGAAGAGAGAAGAAGAGAATTGGGTTTTTGGTGTGAAGAATATGAGAGGTATGAAGAGGTATTTATAGGCTCATGAATGAGAGAATTATGGTAGGAGAATGTAGGAAGAATTATGGTAAAAAGAATTAAGGAATTACTTGAAGAAGTGAATAAGGAAATATGAAAACTTTTGATATTAAGGTGATTAAGAATAATAGAATTTAGGAAAGTGTGTTTGTCATGAAAATAATATGACAAAAGAGATTACTTGGGGAATAATCAAGGATGAAATAAGGTAGGAAAATAAGATGATCAAATCTTTGTGAGATGGAAAATAGGAATTAAGGAAATAAGGAATTTGAGGAAGATAATTAAAATACAAAACTAACAAAATAATTTACCCAAATTTAGCATATGGTGGCCGAAAATATTGAGCATATCTACGCTCATATTTTCTGACCTCCACTTATAGTTTTAGGGAAATATTTGCTAGATTTTAAGGATAAAAAATGATTGTGTAAATAATATATTTTGTATAAAAAAATTAATTAGGAAAATACCAATTATTCACTATTTAATTTCACTAAGAAAATCAGATTTTCTTTACCAAGGAAATCTGAAAATTCCTAGTTAATTATTCAAGAAATTCGGCTCTTTTAATTAAATAATAAAATATAATTTTGTTTAATTAAAATATACGAAATATATATATATAAATAATCCGGTTTTTAAATAAAATAAATGGATAATAAATCTTATCCAAAATCCAAAATATTTATTGAGTTTTAAAATACATTTGGCGCCAAAATTCAATTTTCATTTTGGCTCCAAAATTCAAATAGTAATAAATTACTAAAATACCCTTTTTAAGAGAATACTAATTAATTAAAAATACGTTTCAAAAATACGGGGTATTACAAGTGGAGATGACTTGAAGAGAGAGATTGAGGGATTAAACGATTGTCGAGATGTTGTTGCTCTTTGTGACGAATTTCGATGCGAACTTCGAGCGGTTGACACATCTCTTTAATGACGGATGGTGGTTTAATTTAAGGGGAAGGGAGAGGGCTGATGACCGGTAGAGGGATAGGGGCGGGGTTGACTGTTAATAGTTGAATTTGGCTCTGGTAAGGGGATGATGTAGCGCCGGCCGGAGAGGAGGGCCTTGGAAGGTGCTGGGGGTTGATGGTGGTTTTTTTTCTTTTATTATTATTAATTAATTAGTTAATAATATTAATATTAATAATATTTTTTTTAACCAAATACGTGGTAACACGTGTAAGTTAAACCTTAAAGAAAAAAATCTTACCTATTTAACAAGTCACCAGTAACTTGGGACTGTTTTGGACGGATACACTATAAAGTTGGGATTATTAAAAAATAATTAAAAGTTGGGATTATTTTGAACAGACGGAGCAAAGTTGAGATTATTTCCGTCAATTTTTTTCTTTATTTTTCCAGTGTTAAAGAAGTGTGAATGGCATTATAAATTGTCAAAATTACTGTTTGTTTTTGCTTGGATACTGTGAGTAAATGGCTTTATTTTTGTTTTATAAAAGTGACGACTTTGAATGCTTTTTGTAGTTTATCATCTCAGGACCTTTTTTTTTTTGGATTAAAGTTTCATCACATGTAAAGTAATGATGATGCTTGATTGCTTGAATAATTGAATGGATACAATTTGTACCGCACCAAGTTAATAGTGCGGAATAAGGCCCCGAGTTCATCTTATTTTTGCTGAAGTGAATCAATTGAACTTTATTATTTTTGCTAAATTTAAATTATTTTTAATAAGTTAAAATTATTTTTGTTGAATTTAAATAATATTTTACTGATTTTATATTATATTTCTTCTTTATAGTTACTAAATTTAATAAAACTGAACTTATTTTTACTGAACAAAAATTATTTATACTGAAGTGAAATTATTTTTTTTTAATATTATTTTTTTAAGGTAAAGTGAACAGGAACTTATATGTTCTTATAAAATAAGGTGTTTGGTTAGCATAATTTTGGGATAAGGTACGACTCGGATGGGATATAAAAGTCCAACGAGTGGTGGGGAATAGATAGTAGATACAAGTATGTCTCATAGGCCTCATGCAGTCATGCCATATGTTCTTTAGGTATCAAATAAAAGAAAATTGTTCATTTTCGGACAAAATCAAACACATTATATTAAGTATGTTGTTTAAGTACGGGCACTAATGGGTTGGTGTGTTTGTACTTTGTAGCGGTTGCATTATTACATACGTTTATTGGTTAAGATGTTAAAATTGAAAATGTAGCGACTTTGTAAGGCCCCATTCATTTCACCTTATTTTTACTGAACTGAAATTAATTTTATTGAAATAAAATTATTTTTGTTAAACTTAAATTATATTTACTGAATTGAAATTAATTTTACTAAACTGAAATCATTTTTACTAATTATAATTATATTCTTCTTTAAGGTTACTAATTTTTACTAAACTGAAATTAATTTTACTTAACTAAATTTATTTTTCCAGAATTGAAATTATTTTCACCGAATAATATTTTTTAAGGTGAAATGAATAGGGCCTAATAGCGCATACATCAAACTCGAGTTTATTTATTATCATACAACACCAATATCTCATAGACAATAAAAATAACTATTCATAGCCCCTAGAGAAGATACAAATAGATGGATAACTTGCCAAAGTGTGGCACCTAACAAACTTCTAATGAAAGCATAGAAATTAACTATAACACACTCACAACCATATTGTTACTAGATACATATTGTCTAAGATTGATTCAAACTCGAAATTTTTAACTCTCAAGAGGATTCATGACTTGTCCGGTAAATAACACAGCTCCGGTCATATCATCTCTTATAAGGAACATGAATGGATGGTTAGCTATGAATTTCAACCTGGTAATTCTGTCACACTCCAAACGTTTAGCGGCTTTAGAAGCAGCAGCAGCTTTAGTACCTTTCTCGTTGATCTCAATAAAGGATTTCTGGAAAATGTCTGAAACATAAAGTTTTCGAGCTATGGCTGATGATGAGTCTGTCATTTCAGTAAGACCACCCGCCTTAAAAGGCAATTCAACTCCTAATCCCTTTAAAACATTGGAAGCTTCAAATCCAAATGAAAACTTGAACTTAGGAATCTTAAATTTAGCTGTTGGAATTTTTTTAACTAATAATGGAAGGTGATTATGTAGAAAATCAGGTTCCGAGCTGAGTTTTTGCATCAAGGCGGGAAGCCCATCTTTTTCATCTGGAAGGAGAAGATACATAGAAAATTGGCGCTTATCTTGTCCTTGTTTATAAGGAAGACGAAGAATTTTAAAACCGATGAAAACTTTGATGAATTGATCATACTCGGTGGTCATAAAAGGAACCTTAGTCGAGGTGCCATTCAAAAGATAAAAATCATCTTCTTTTGTTTGCGATGCATCAAACTTCCTCTTCCATGCTGCCTTGAAGTAAATTGCGTTTGCAAAGATGAGCTTGGTGTCTTCATCAACGGAGTTAGGAGCCAACAAATCGCTTATAAGGCCATTAGTTTTGGTCTTCGCCCATGAATTCACATCTAAGACCACTTCGTCGGCCTACATATATGTATAGACATCATATGATTAGGTTGCTGTCAAAATTTAGTGAGTAGCAAGTCGTAGTGTTATTCTAACTAATTTATCGTTTCAAAAATAAAATTATAGCTTAAAATCATAGTATAAGTGAATAAATAACACTATGTATGTCTTCCATCAGATTCTCTCTACTATTCTAATCATATGAGTCCTCTATTTTTTCTAAGGTTGCAATAAAAATTTACATAGAAATTTGATGGAGAATATTAGTCAAATGGAACATAAAAAAAGTACATTAAAACAAACAAAAAAAATAAAACAAACTTTGGTAAGTGGTAGAAGTAGACATACTTTGTTGCAAAAATCAACTTGATTGGAAGTAGCTTTGTAAACATGATCAAGTAGTTGTTTGAAAGTGGGGTTAAGAGGAAGTGTTTGATCAACCCAAACACCATTAGCATAGCTCAAGTTAGGCCCACCGGTGGCGCTGCCATCAGCAAGGACGAGTGATACAAGCTCTGCACAAAGTTTGTTAAGTTCATCAGAGGAATTAGCCTTGAGAAACGTAAGAAGTTGGTCACGAGTTGAGCCGGATGATCCGGCAGCGATCACACAAAGTATGACATGAAGTGAGAGTGGTGAGATAACCAATTTCTTGTTCTTATTCTCCTCGGTTAACGACACACGGCTGGTGAGAGTCAGTGAGACGTCTGCTAGGTTGGTGAATGATTGGTGAAGGTCCATTCCTAAGAACACTTAGCTTAGTTATATGGGATAAATATATAAACAATAAGAAGTAAGAAGTTTACTTTTGATAATATGGATGAGATGAGATTTGGTCTAATTGAGTAACTTTATAGGAGGATTTTGCTTTAATGAAAGAGTTCAACTGTGCAACACACCTTCAAAGAGTTCCAAAACATCTATACGGAGTATGTAATTTTCTAGGTTTTTAAAATTATCTTTCCTTTTTTTTTTTTCATTTGTAATCCTCTAATAAAGAAAGTTACTACCTTTGTCGTAAATAATTGGGGTACTTTACTTTTTTTTATCAACGTTGACCACCTTTAATCCTTTATTGCTATACATAAAATAATAAGAATTGGAGGTGGTATAGTGTTATACACAAAATAATGAAATAATAATAATATTTTTTAAAAGAACTAATCGAAGTCTTGAGCACCTAAATAAGCATTCGAACAATTATTCAAAATACAAGTAATGTGTAGAGATCCAAGCCAACCAATCGAGCAGTACATTAATTCTGCTTCGAATCTAGTTTCGAACCCTAAATTGAATATGATGGCACAATTAATCGGCAATAGATTAAGAAAAAAAATCTTTTAATACGAAAGATTCAAACATAGCACATTAGAAAGCAACATAAATTAAAGTAATTAATTTCTTTTTTGTATGTGTTTTTTTTTTTCTAAAAACAATATATATATATATATATATATATATATATATATATATATATATATATATATATATATATATATATATTTTCCCTTTCTAAATACCTTATTACAATACAATCCGTACTGATCCGTGGTTAAATACTCCATACTCCGTAATGTTACACTCTTCCATATTAATGGTTCATGGAGGCGGATGTACCATGCGCATGGTACATCCGTTCCCAAAAAAGGCGGAAAGAACATTGTATAGAGATGTAAAGAACATTTAGTTAAAGTGAAAAGAACATGTTATAGAATTGTAAAGATTAAAGAAATGAACATAACACTATCTTATAAAGAACATTAGATCATCTTCAACCTTTGTCACATTATTCTCAAATTCAACATTTATCCAGATTCATCAAATTTAAAAAAGAAAAATAAACAATGAATTTTATGATCACAAAATATTCTAATACAAATCTAAAGTAACACAATTAAAGAAAAATAAATTCAAGACTTCATTCAAAATTACCTTCAATCTTTGATTAACAAATCCACATATTCACCTTCATGAAAAATCACTCCATTAACAAACAATGATCAAAAGCACCACGAAACTCGATCTAAATGCACATCCATTGTCTTCTATTAGAAGAATTTCTTTTTCTCTATAAATTTTCTAATTCTCTCTCTAAGATTTTTATTCCTCTCTCTAAAATATTCAAACAAGTGAAATTAAACATGAAGAAATATATAAATTTCTATTGAGATTGGGAAATAATTACTAAAACTCTTCAATTATGGAACAAATAATTCATTTAAAGATTGAAAAGCTAGATGTTCTTTAAAAAATACTACTCTGTATTATGTTTTTTTTTTTTTTTTTTTTTTTTTTTTTTTTTTTTGAATACAAATAATATTCATTACATTATATATCATGTTCTTTATTAATATTACGGATGTTCTTTAAATATATACAAAGAACATAAAAGTAGATTTTTTTTTACAAAATAGTTATATGTTCTTTACAAAACAAATACATGTTCATTACAAAACAACCATATGTGATGTTCTTTATTAAATAATAATATGTTCTTTACAAAACAGCTATATGTTCTTTACTGAACAACTATATGTTCATTCCGCCTCTTTTTAAGGAAATCCGGATGCACCATGCACCATGCTTGGTGCATCCGCCTCCATGATTAAAAATTTCAATATTAATAAACCATTTATTCAAGCTTTGAAGGACACGGTCGCAGGTAGAGTGTGAAGTTGGGGAGGCCCATTTTCAATTGTGTGAAGTTGGCGACAGAGTTGTGGATTAATCCCACATTCCCAACTTGTATTCAAAAATTAATACAGTATAAAACTTGTGGGTTTTTCCAAAAAAAATAAAAATAAAAAAATTAAATACTCCACAAATACACTGAAATATAAACGGCGACCCACTAAAATAACAATATTTTTTTTTTTTTTTCAGGAAACCCACTAAAATAACATAACGGCTACATTTATCCCCTGTTTTATGTGTCCTTCCCCTATTTCACCGCATAAATCCTCTGCTTCCTCTTCTTCTTCAACAAAAACTATCCTCTTCTTCTTCAACAAAAACTAAAAGCTTTTTTTATTATTTTTAATAAAGGTGATGTGATTTGATCATCAAATTCTTCCCCGATTATTCACACAAATATTAATAGATATTTAAGTTTCAATTCTTTCATTTTCTGATATTGTTTTTCCTTTTTTCACTTAATAGTTAATATGTTAAACAATTCTGAAAATCTTGCATCCTTTTTTTTTTTTTTTTTTTTTTTTTTTTTTTTTTTTTTTAATAAAAACCTAAATAAGGTTATTCATATTATTCTTAAATTGTTTACTTAAATTTCTCTTCCTTTTTCCCCTGATTCTGTCTATTTTTTCCTCCATCATCATTTTCCGGCTCCTAAATGGCCATCCATGCTCCATCCAAATAAACCTCGTAAAGTTCTAGAAAAATCCAACGCAAAAATGGTTTCAATTCATTGCCTTAACCGCCGCCGGAGAAGCAGATTTCACGATGTTTGCGCAAGTCGTTGAATTTCAATACTTTTGAGTTGATTTATACGATTTGAGGTTTTTTGAGCAATTGGGATAGAAGCGTAAGAAACAATGGTTGTCGTTCTCAATTCAGAGAAACTAGATGAAACCCGTGCGATGCACAGGTTATTTGAATTTTTTAAAATAATTATATATATATTTGTGCTAAAATTTGTTATATATTTTGATAAAATTCCTAATATCAAAAGATAATATTTTATATTTAATTAATTTAAATTAAGAAATCTCATTCGTCAATTTTACTTACGTGTCATTTAAATTATTTAATTCTAAAAGAAATTAATAATCTCGTATTAATTGGCTACCACTAAAATTTATTATCCTACGTGGCGCGATGAAAAAATTAAATACTACTTGGCTCTCTAAAAACTCGGGAAAAAACTCCCCTTTATATATATATTAGATTAGATTGTATTCGAGAAGAAATTGGTAATTTCACAAGGGCAAACCGCCTAAACCCTATCCCCAAACCCTAAACCCTAAACCCTAAGCCTTAAAGTCTAATGCTAACCCTAAACCCAAACCCAAACCCTAACCCGACCCTTAACCCTAAACCCTAACCCTAACCCTAACCCTAAACCCAAAACCCAAAACCTTATACCCTATCTTAAACCCTAATCCGAAACCCTAAACCCTAAACCCTAAACCTTAACCCTAAACCCTATAATTATGAAGTCAATTAAATTTGTATAAAACATTTTACGGTCAAAGTATGCCAACAAAATAGGGGGCAAATGGGGTATAAAAGTACATTACACGGGTAGTATTTAACATAAATCTTCATTCTTAAATAAAATCCTATAATTATTAAGTTTCTTACATTTAAAAAAAATTAACAATGATAAATTACTTTTGACATCAATATAAATATACTCAATATTCAAGATTTTTTTAAAAACAAATTAAAGTTATTTTGTTTTAATAAAACATATGTTTTTTTTATTTATTTTTTGCAAATTATTGTTAAATTAACATTGTAACACAAAATTAGGTTAAGTAAAACCATGCATTGCATGGCAATTAAGCTAGTTACACATTAATATACAATCAAACTCACTACAAATTAAAAATTATAAAACAATTAAAGTTACCATAAAAAGTGTTAAAATAACCCTTAAATTGACCATCTTATAATAAAACAAACGTAACTCTGCCATATACACAAGACTTACATGTATAAATTTAATATACTTATACTTGTATTACCTTCAATTTTTTTTGGTACTACACTTGTATAACTTTATATTTTGTTCAATCTAGTTCTACATTATTCTATTTTGGCAAAAACCTTTTGCTATATTGATCACTTAACCCACATATATACTCTATTTCATTATGTTACTCATACAAATATATTATATAGATGTTACTTTTATAAATTAATGTGGCCACGCAGGCACAAGACTCAGATCACCGTTCCATGGTTAGTCCTCAAATTTCACTAAGTTACATTCTTTCATCTGTTCTCATTCCTATACCAATTGGCTGTTGGTGTGATGGTGATTGGAACTACACTTGGTAGGGAGGACTCATGTTCGATCCCCCGTAACAACAATCGTGAGGGGACTGGATCCTAACCACTCAAAACTGATCCTCGAATACGGATTAGCCCAAAAGAGTGAACTGGGTGGAACAAAAAAAAAAAAAAAAAAAAAAAAAAAAAAAACTATTCTCATTCCTATTATTCATCATTTTTGAAAAGATAGTAAAAATACTGAGAGTAATATCTTATGTGGCAATAGTGAATAAATGTCACATATAAGAATTTTGTTGTTGTTGTTGTTTAACAAGAAAAGAAGAGATGTGATGTGGAGGATTGAAATGGCCATAGGGGTTTTGGGTGATTACCAGAAGGCTATTGAGAGTGGCAGTGTGACTGGATCGGATCGAAGAAAGCTGAGCTCCCTAGACCCTAGCAGATGGTTTCCTCCTCCCATGACCCATGAAATGCTTAAAGCTCAATACTGATGTAGCTTTCGGAAAAGATGGAAACATTGACTTTATGGGCGATTCTGGGAGACGGGGAAAGTGATGTTCTTCTGGCTATATATATATATATGTGTCAATGTGTGATAGATGGAGAGGCAATAGCTAATAATGGTGAAGAATCATTAACAGCAATTACAAACATACAAACAATGGTTTATATATGAGTCAGTTAGGTATTGATAATGGTCAATCGGTCATGGACGCACAATATAATACAAATATTGTTATGTAATTGTCTGGGAGCGATTGAAATAGATATATAATTAAAGTATTGCGACCAAATATACTAATAATCAAAACAAAGCATGAAATGTTATTGTTATATGCTTGCAGCATAGATAGCAATACAAGAAAAACCATTTATTGCAACGACTCAAGTCGTCGCGAAAAGCTAATTGTCGTCGTTGCGGGTACACGTAGCGAAAGGTTTATAAATATTTGGGATTATTATTGATTCACACTCAAACTAAAACTCAAACTCGAATTTTTAACTCTCAAGAGGATTCACAACTTGTCCAGAAAATAGCACGACTCCAGTCACGTTTTCTTTTATAAGAAATATGAATGGATGATCAGCCACAAAATCCAATGTTTCATATCTTTTTAAGCACAGTAGTCTCAATTTACCAGCCGTAGCAGCAGCAGCTTCAGTACCTTCCTCATTGATTTCAATAAAAGATTTTTGGTTAATGCTCGAAACATATAATTTTTGAGCTTGAGATGAGTCTGTCAATTCGGTGAGGCCACCCGTCATAAAGGGCAGTTTTAGTCCTAAGCCCTTGAGAATCTCAGAAGCTTCAAATCCAAACGAAATCTTGAACTTAGGAAGCTTAAAATCACCCACAATAACTTTTCCAAATGGAAGGTGTTCATTTAGGAAACGAGGTTGAGAGTTTATTTTATGTATCAAGGCTGGAAGCCTATCTTTCGCGTCTGGAAGGAAAAAATACATCGAAAATCGACGCTCATCTTCTCCTTGTTTATAAGGTAGGCCTAGGACTTTAAAACCATCGAAAGCTCTGATGTATTGCTTCTTTTTGGTGGTCATAAAAGGCACCTTAACTGAGCTACCATTAAGAAGATAAAAGCCATCTTCCTTTGTTAGCAATGCATCAAATTTCTTATACTATGCACCCTTAAAGTAAATTGCGTTTGTCAAGATAAGTCTGGTTTGATTATCAACAGAATCAGGAGACAACAACTCTTTAATAAGGCCACTAGTTTGCTTCTCAGCCCAAGAATTCACATTCGCAACCACTTCAATTGCCTACAATAATTGAGTGAATATATATATAGATCAGATGTAACCAATGTACACAGACTGCACACATTAAATTAGGTTGCTATCAAAAAAGTAGTAAGCCTCGAAATAGCTAGTTTATAATACTAATAAAATGATTTTTTTTTTTTTTTTTTTTTTTTTGTGTGTGTAACATGGTACCTCATACTTTTCAAATTTCAAGTCAATAATTGAACTTGGGAAATCGGTCAATGAATTAGGGTGAATGAATTTTCGGAAACTACTACCCCGTATGAATGTTAATAATGTTAATAGTTTGCTAAATTAGATGAAATTGTTTGATTTACAATAAAATTAGATGTACAAAAAAAATTGGGTAATCTTATCAATATTCCCAGAACACCGTGTACATTACATATACACTCTCTCCGGAATAATAATAAGTCAACGGCAATCGTAGAAAATAAATTCGAAAAATCCAATTCAAAACTATAGCATGCAATTGATAAACACCAAAATAAAAAAAAAAATAAAAAATAAAAAAAGAAAACGGATTATAAGGAAAGAAAGACATACTTTGTTGACAAAATCAACTTGATTAGAATCAGCTTTGTAAAGATGATCAGCAACTTGTTTGAATGTATGCTTAAGAGGAAGTGTTTGATCCACCCAAACTCCATTGGCATAGCTCAGCTTGGGCCCACCAATGGCGCTGCCGTCGGCGAAGACTAGTGAAACGAGCTCCGAACAAAGCTTGTTGAGATGATCGGGGGAATCGGACTTGAGAAACGATAGAAGCTGATCACGAGTCGAGCCAGATGAACCGGCAGCGATCAAACTCAGTACGACATGGATTGAGATAGGTGACATTACCATGTTTTTGTTCTTCGCCTCATTGGAAGACAACAAACTTCCGGTGAGAGTCAATGAGACGTCCGTGAGGTCGGAGATTGATCGCTGAAGGTCCATTGATCCCGTAGGTATGGAAGAGACTACCAATGGGTATGGGTTAGTCTCACGATCTTTTCTTTTTTTTTTTTTTTTTTTTTTTAATTTTTAAAGTAGTCTCTGTTGGAAATAAAGTTTAAGTTTGCAAAAGTGAAATTAGAAGAAAGCAAATTAAGAATGATTGCATTAAACAAAGCTGTTTACAAGGCCTTAAAAAGTACATTAAATAACTAACCAGTAACCACTACCTAAAAAATAGGAACATGAGAGCATAGCCAGCCGTTAATCATTTAGGGTGGTTATTAGGTGAGAGAGTGTAAAAATATTATAAACAATTGTAGAGAGAGAAAAAGAAGGAGAGATAAAACAATAACCTGGTTAAAGTTTTAGCCAGGTTATTGTAACATGGTTATTGAATAAATATTCACCCACTTTTGTAAGATTCTCCACTTATTGAATAAAATTTATGGACAACCATTGGGATACATTGGTTATAAAAGTGGTTATATATGAAGTGAAAGATAGAGAAATGAATATAATAGATGATAACCACAATGATTGTGGTTAACCATTGTGTATACTCTGAGATGCATTATTGTGAGTAGTGAACCCACTAACTCCAAATACCCCTCAACTAAATAAAACATGCTTTTGACTAATAGAAAACAAAGTGACCCACTAACACCATATATTAGAAAAAAAGGAACATAAAGTCTTATATGTGGCTAGTCACATGGTGTGACCATGTTACATAATCACATACAAGACAATTAATTAAGCAATAAGGGGTTACGGTGATGAGCAAATGGGGTTACTTTAACGCGTATGTAGGTTTACTTAAATGAGAAATAAGGGTTACTCTCTTAAATAAGTAGAATTATTCTTTTATTTTTTTAACTAAAGAATAGGGTTACTTAAATGAACAAATGGAGTTACTTATTTCTAAATTACTTGAATTAACTCGTATAATGTATTTGGGTTACTTTTATGGACAACATGAGGTTACTCTTATGAAAAATTGAGGCTACTCATATATATAAATGAAGATTATTCTTATAATTTAAACTAATGTGGTCACACCGTGTGGCTAGCCAGTAGCCACATACAAGACTTGCCCAAATAAGAAATAAATAACTAACAAATATTTGTAGCATTATCAACAGTCTCACGATCTATTTAAACGGCAAATTTAAGTTTATCTCTTTGATTGCTCTACCACGTACATCAAGACCCTTCGCTGGTATTTCACATGTATTAATTTCACATGACATGGTTGGGTAGCCACACTGGTATTTCACTTCGCTTGTTAATAACCCAGCGGTCCACCGTGGTATTTTTTATGCATTAGTAGTAGTAGGGGTGTAGTGCTTATGAGACAAGACAACTCGCGAACTACTCGAGTTTGACTCGGTCAAAACTCGACTTGAGTGAGCTCGACTCGAACTCGAGATCGACTCGAAATGTTAACGAATAGAATTGATCATTACTCGACTCGAAAGCTCGTAAGAAGCTCGAATTCCTTCATATAATATTAGATTTACAAAATTTAAATTATTTTGATTAAAAAAAAACTTTTATTTAGATTAATAATTAATAAATTAACATTATTTATGTACTCTTATCATCATATATATTTTTTCAGATGGAAAAAAAAAATGGGTTTTTCACCATATACCCTTGAGTTTTTTGTTTATTCACCATATACCCATGAACAATTTAAATTCATCATATACCCTTGAATTTTCACAAAAATACACCATATACCCTTGATGACTAATGATTGTTAACTTTGTCAATCATTAGGAGTAATTATGACTCAAAACCACCCTAAATACATTCCTTTACCTCCGAAATCACTTACATTTACTTTTCCCACCCCCAAAACCACCTCAAATTTTTTTTTCTCATCCTCAAATCAATCATACATATATGATTATGTAGATTTGGAGTGGTTTCAGGGATTGGACAAAGGAGAGGAGTGGTTTTGGGGATAGAGGGAGAGATCTAAGGTGGTTTTGAAGCATAATTAATCAAATCTCACTCATCTTTTTGTCATAAGGGGTATATGGTGAATTTTTATAACAACTAAGGAGTAAATTGTGAATTTGAAAATTTTTATGGGTATATGGTGAATAAACAAAAAAAAAAAAACTCAGGGTTATATGGTGAAAAAACCGAGGAAAAAAAGAAAAAGAGAATGAAGAGATGTTACACTAAGGGTGTGTTCTCATTTACTGAACTGAACTGAACTAAACTAAAATGAGCTGAACTGTATTGAACTGAACAAAACTGAGCTGAATCGAATTGTTTATGAGAGAAGGAAATTGGGAACTGAACTAAACTAAATTGAACTAAACTGAACTAGAATTAAATTAAGTTTAAGAGAACAGGTCCTAAATAGGAGTTTACTAAGACAAATCAAATTACGAGATCAACTCGATCGAATTTGGTCAAAGCTCGACTCGGTCAAAACTCGACTCAATAAAGCTTGACTCGATATGTTAACGAGTGGAGTCAAGCTACCCCAAACTCAAACTTGACTTGCATCCTAAGCACCCCTGATTAGTACTAATGCTGTTATTTCCATACCTTTAGTGTCATAACATGGTTGGGTAGCCACGCTGGCCATGTCCACGCAGGCAAATGTAATCGGAGTAGTAATGAATTTTTTTCCTTTAGGAAAATTTATTCAAAAGGACCACTTCTCTTTTGTTCAGAAGGACCAATTAAGGAAAAGGTTGTTTAAAAGGACCACAAAAGACAATTTGGGTTGTTGAGGAGGACCAAGGCCAATTTTTTACGTCAGACTCCAGCGTTAACCGTCAAGTCCCAAGCACGTGTGTAACACCCCGTCCTTTTAGAATTGTAAGCGTTAGAGGAATTACGCCTGAACGGGAGGCTACTTAACTTTGATTGGCAAAGTCAAGCTTAACCTAGGTCTAAATTTCAAGTTTAAGTCATTCAAACATCCAAATTAAGTTATTTTAACCGAAGCGCAAACTAAGTGATTAAAAATAAATAAACAAATGAACATAAACATAGACAAATAAACCAATTACTTTCAAAAGCCAAGGGCAGAACAACCCTTATCGGCCAAGCTAAAATCAAACTAAAACCAATTTCAATGTACTTAAACAATCAACTAAAAACAAAGGCATACAAGCCCAAAAGTTGGGTTCTAAACTCTCAAACCCTAACCTATTGTCGCAATGATCAAATAAACATATAGAACCTGCAAATTATAACAATGGTCCACAATCAGTGGGGAGCAACGAGCAGTTCTCCCTCAAATCAAAAATTGAAGATTTTAGACTTAAATTAATAGAAAGAAACCACAACCACAAACAACTTGAAAACCCAAATAAATCACTTAAAACCATCAAACCACACAAACTATGAAATATTTCATAATCAACTTTAAAATGGAAAATCGATATTTAAACACTTGACTTCAATCATAATTTATATAAACTTCAAAATAAGTAATAATTTTTATATTATAAGTATTTCAAACTCAAAACCTTCAAAATAATAGAACTAGCATGGACGGAACACTAGTGGCCTCGCAATCCATTTCCTAAGGTTTGTCAAGACGAACCCCGGTCATCTTGCAGAGACCGTGTCTAAGATTGGCCAACTCCTGATTATGGGTAGATGTCTATAAGGTCTTACACACCCCCGGACGACAAAAATTAACCCAGGTTGAGCTACCTAAGACTCGCAATCCAGGTAGTTAGTATGTTCATTAACTAGCAAGAAGCAACTCGGTCATGCACGTGACGGTCAAAGTCGTAGTCCGGCGTTGACTTGCCTGAAAATTAACCTTGGTCCCCTTCAACAACCCAAACTGTCTTTTTTGGTCCTTTAAACAAAATTTTCTTTAAAAGGTCTTTCTGAACAAAAGAGATCACTGAAGTGGTCCTTTTGAACAAATTTTTCTTTCCGTTATGTTTACAGTTTTGTTCGTTTTCGTAGACCGTCAACTAACAACATACGGGTACGATCATTAATTATAGACTTTTTATCTTAGGGTTCTTTATTGTTCTCCACCAAATTAAAAAGAGCAATCCTCTAATTCCACTCAGAATTGATCGAATTCAGGGTATCATTTCAAAGTCACTCATTTCTATTGTGCGACCTTATATTTTTAATCTCAAAGATTATGTGAAAGCTTCCTTATTTGTTCGGCCCAATTTTTAACTGTACCACTTTTAGAGTTCTTCATTAGTTTCCCCAATTTGATTTCAGATTCTCTTATACTCAAATAAAATTAGACATCGAGGTATTATGGGTATATTGATAATGATATGATTTGCTATTTAACCATTACCGTCGTCTTCACAATATTTTTTTCTTGAGTCTACCCTTTGGTTTACTCCATTATGTCTTTAACTTTTTATGGCTTTATTTCAGGTTAAATAGTTGAAAATTAGTAAATTGATTTCAAATAATTACTTTGTCAAAAAGATTTCAAATAATCAGAACAATGGTTGTAGATGAAACCTGGCTGAAAATCGCAACCGAAAAAAACTATTGCGGTGTCGGTAAGAAGTTTTTCTGACTTCTTGACGGTTAAGATCTTACTCTTCCGAAAAAGACAACACTGTATTAGACTGTCCAAAGGGACATATTGCAGTGTATGCAAAACATTTTAAGTTTGGCCTATGCTTTCCACTTCACCATTTTATCGAAAAAATCTTTAAGGCCTGAAATATATAGGTTGCACAATTGACACTGACAGCGATTCACAACATTGTGATTCTGGTGTGGGTAATGATATTTATGGATTTTCCATTAACTCTAAATCTGATCCGTAAGCTCCACTTGTTAAAAAAGGACAGTCAATCACTAGGCTGGTTACTAACAGACTTGTTTACAGCTGTGAAAAAATCTTTCTACAACTGTCTCCTTTAACTGACTTGTTTGCTTTCAGTCAATCACTAGACTCTTTATCTTTTCTGGTACCCTGGTCAAGTACAGGAGATGACGAGATCAGGGTACCAGAAAAGATAACGAGCATATCCATCTGTAGGCCACCCGCAACTGAAATCGAGAAGGCGTCATCTGTCAACAAGGAAACCCCAAGCATTACTACCGGCCGATCCGGTTCTAGCAGTCGGAATGTCTTCGTCCTTGCCCTGATGATGATTTCATTGAAATTCCCCATGTGAAAATTCCTCAAGAGGTTGCTGATGAACTCTTGGACTTTCCTGTCGGCACCGCTGGTGAACCTTGGCATCCCAAGATTAATATGAAAAGGGGTGAATCTGCTGCTGCTGACGACCCAGCTTCTGGGGGCAGTCTTGGATGGAGGATGCTGAAGGACTTAGCTACTCTGGCCAATAGGCCTGTTAATCGGCTTGCTGCTCCCTGCGGTCAATTGATGAACGACTTACTTAGAGTATGTGTCTATTACATATATATTTTCATCATTATCGGCTTGTTTTTGTTGTGTCTATTACATATGTTTTTTTTTTATTATTTTTTTTTAAACTTTATCCTTGACTTAACGTCATATTTTTCCTTTGCACAGTCCGTCAGCTCAGCTGTTGAAGTCGTTCATATGTATAAGTACTATCAAAGATATTCGGACAAGGTCTAGAGCATTGTGAAAAAAGCCGATGAGGAGCGCAAGGCTGCCAAAGCTGAGGTTGAGGGATACAAGGACAAGATAAAGCTACTTGAGAGCAAGTTAGCTGATCATGAGGTGCTAAAAAAGAACCTAGTGGATCAGGACCCGCTAAAGGTTCGAATAGCCGAGCTAGAAAAGGACTTGTTAGCTGAGAAGACGGAGAAAGAGAAGGCAGAAAAGGATCTTGAGCTGGCCCGTCTAGAGAGGCCTACTGCCAAGCGTCAAGCCATCAACCAATTTCTGAAATCCGATTTATTTAGGGATAAGTTGGTTGACCGCTATACCGGCGGATGGGTTGCGGCACACCGATGTGTGTGTAAGGCAGAGGAGTGGGAAGAAGAGAAATGGCAATCTTTAGAGGATGCTTACGACAACAATCAGCATCTTTCCCCCACAAGCTATGAAGATGTGTATTTTTCCGATCCTCCCAGTATTGACGCACTGAAGAATGTTGATCCACGCAGTCTACCAGATGAGGAGTTTGATGACGCCATTTTCTCTACCCCTCCCCATAGTGATGAACTGGAAAAGGAGGCTAAGGGCCTGTTCACATTTACTTAATTTCAGTTCAGTTCAGTTCAGCTCCAATCAGTTCAGTTCAGTTTAGTTTAGTTCAATTCAACTCAAGTTCAGTTCAGTTCAGCTCAGCTGTAATCAGTTTAGTTCAGTTCAACGACAATAATAATAATAATAATAATAATAATAATAATAATAATAATAATAATAATAATAATAATAATAATATTCGTCGTTTAAATGGTTATATTTTTTTAACAGTTGAACTCATTTATAAAATGAGAGTACTACACAATAGTTACTAGCTTTCATAATCGGTTAGTTCTTCATCTTCTTCTTCTCCATTAAGTTGCTCCATTACCTCGACATTCCTCTGAATTGACTCCCATATCTCATCAGTTATTTGCTCTTGTACACTATCCATAGCTGCTTTTCTGTCATCATCGTACATAGTATGATCTTCTGTTGGTCCCACGACTTCAACTTGTTGCGTGAATATAATCCCTAGTTCATGTAAACGAACAAAATTGTGTAGAGTACAACAAGCAATGATTATTTCCAACTGATAGCAAAAGTCCATTTGCGGCATCGAATAAGGTTGTAGAACCTTCCACCTATTTTTTAGAACCACAAAAATTCTCTCAATTACATTTCGACAAGAAGAGTGTAAGTAATTGAATTGCTCAAACTTTCCTTGTGGAGGACCTGTTCTCTTGAAATCAGGCAAATGGTACCTCAACTCAGGTCCTCCATGTGGACTCAAGTACCCGAATGTATTAGGATATGCTGAATCGACCACATAGTATTTTCATGTACAACAATCATAATGTTAGTTAACCAAAGTAATGGATTGTCCTATCTTATTCATTGCAATGTAACTTAGTTTGTACTAGGCGATGGATGAGGGAATCCCATTCTTACATCTCCTAAACTTCGCCTCCAAACAGTTGAATCATGTGCACTGCCTTCGTAACCTACATTGATGTGAGTAAACAACATGTTATGTGAACACACAGCCGTCACATTCCATGATTTTCCCCCTTTTCAATCTCTAAAGGCCTTGCTTACAGCATCTGCAACAACTGCATGTATAAGGGTACCATCTATGGCACCAACACAATCCTACGAACAAAAGTATATGGTCATTACATGGACATTATACATGTAGGTAAATTTAATGTGAATAAGTACCTTAAAGGCCAATATTTGTTGTTATTTTGAATTTTAGGAGGTGTTTCATTCAAACTTTGATATGGTCGAATTATTTGAGTTGACAATGTCAGCAATGCCTTTAATACTTCGTGGAAATACTTTGAAATAGTAGCTATACCGTGTTGAAATCTTTCAGCAGCATCACGAACGGAAGCAGGTTTGGCAAGCATGTACAAACATATCCCAAGTTACTCCTCAATGCTTATAGGTTTACCATTACCATCTGTCAACAATTGTTGTGCTCTAAGGACATTATCAAGACTTATAAATATTTCTCTACTTAGCCGAAGTTGTTCTTCGCACAAATTATGATGGCCTGTCAGCATCCTATGAATCCATTGATTTCCCGTTTCCCCACCAACATGCAAAGGTATCTATTCAACTTGGGACAACAATCTCCTTAGCTCATGCAAAGCTATACGTGTCAAACTTTCTTCCACCAAGTCATCATCCATTCTACATAACAACCAAAACATTTATTGCAAATTGCTTTAGACTAGCTTAAAAAAACCGAGGGATTTAAAATAAATAAGTTGATACATAATAGTAACAAACGTTAATATAAACACATATAACAGAAATAATTTAGACGAAATCATCCGATCTTATTACAATAACATAAGTTTTAATTGAAATCCATAATGAAAATTTGATCATAAACATGAAACTAACCATGAAGTCACACAATTTCAACTTAAAATACTAGTTGTCATACAATCCTTCCACAAGTAATGAAGTAAATGAAGTGTTTAGCTTATACACATCATCTTCAAGTTTACAATGCTTCCTCAAGAAATGAAGTCTCCCAACATCAGAACGCAAAGAGGTAAAAAGATCGATGGCACCGGGAGTACTACGAAAGCTATCAAAAATATCCACAACAAAGGCTTCCCCATACTTTGCAATAATCCCCATGGACTCCAAGATATTGAGAACTTCATCAAAAGGGTTTTTGGGTTTAGAGGATCGCTTTAATTGATCAAGACATGCATCAATATCCTCTTCCCTAGACCTTTTACTAGATATCTTAGAGGGTTGGTTGTCAAGGCTTTTACACTTTTTTGTTTCTCTAGGGACAATACAAGTCTGGATGTCATTGTTGCGGGTTTCAATATCAAGAACATTATCAGAGTCACAAGATGTTTCATCTTCAACACTTACTACTACCTTCGGTTTCATCCCAAGTGACGCCAGTGTAAAAGATCTATCACCCTTTGCATAAACACTACACAAAATCTTATCCCATTCATCCTTATTCTCTAATGGAGTCTTAAGAAACGCTTTTGCTATCGCTCTATATCGCTAAAAAAGGATAACGTTTTAAGGAAATATATTAGTTGAAGGAAAAAATATATGTCTATAATATACAAATTAAATCATCTGAATAGTTAACAAATACCTTAACAAAGGCTTGCCATTTTTCAGATTCAACATCAACTTCAGGGCAACCACTGATCCATCCAATACCAGTCCAGTTCTTTAATTCATTCCAAGCTTTGTGTTTATTTTTCATATTCGTGAACCAATTCATAATAGAAAGGGGTGTAAAGTTCTTTCTAGTTCGGGTGTTTAAAATTCTAGCAACAATATCCCAATCAGTTTTCCCACTAGCTGGGGAGACATGGTCCTGCAGGATTCCGAAAAGTATGGTCACAACATTCGAAGTGAAAGATGCCCGTTGGGTACTTATTGCAAACAAGATATGGCTAGACAACATCCAAAGTGAAAGAATAGATATTAAAGCACAACCTGCGTGACAACGCTTCTAAAATAAGTAACTAGCAATAAAACTAGCAGAGAACATTCAAAATTTTTTCTTTATTCCATTAATATTCAAGAACAAATAAAACAAAATAATATTAAATTGAATTTCCACATTCTTCTCTTGTTACTGGAGTGTCACTATTAGTAAGAACTACTTGTCTATGTTATGTCATTCACCGGCCATCCAAACCCATAAATTATGGCACAAACTAATCCTACTTTATTAATGTCTGTAGACATCCAAATGTGTCTCCCCAAAACCAAACCCAATGATGAATACTTTTCATGTCATTGATTGTCGAACGAGGTGAAAGTGTGGAAAGTCTAGTAATGTGGATGTTTTAATTAAAATATCTCTCTTTCTGTTTTTAAAAACATTTCTTTTTCTCACTCTATTTATGAAAATAGCCAGTGCAATTTAGTTTGGTCCATGATAAGGGTCCAATAATGGTGTAGTTGGATTGGGCTCAAAAAGAGCTTTCCAACGATATATTATAAACCCAATTCCGATGAATAATGAGGAAGTTATGGCTTAAATTAAATTGGGCTCGAAATGATTTTTTATATGCGGCCCAATGATCTAGAGGAGGGCCTATTAATTATTATTCCTAAAGTTATTAGGATTGATTTTAATCTTCTAGAATATTTTGAAGGTTCTTTTAAATTCTAATAGTATTAGGATTGATAATTATATTTTAAGGAGTTTTATTTGGAATAAAATAAGTGTTTTATGATAAACCTGATTTTAATTTGATAAACACGGAATTTGCTGCTTAATCATATTAAGAAGAGGATTCTGTACAAAAGCGCGTTTTATCTTTTAATTAGCGTCAAACGACAAAGTCTGTCGCCTGTAGCTAACATCTGTCGCCTGACGCTGATCTTGTTGCCTGGCGCTGATGTCTGTCGCCTGACCTGATTCGTTTCCGGACTATTTTTCTATAAATAGGGTCCTAGACCTCCGTTTTCCATCATCAATACTCATCAACAATCATCTTTTTTTCTCTCTCTAAAAGCTAGAAGCTCTCTCTCTATTCTTTTTCTAAACCTTCCCTCTTACAAAATTCCATATTCACAAGTTCTAGACACACCTAGCCAAGTTCGAAGTTGCCTTCGCCCTAGACGTGAAAGGTTTAATATTTCTGAGGATTTGGTCCCAAATCCTATTTCAATTATTTAATTTAATTGTTTATTACTTTCCTTGAAGTTACTAACGCATGTATTTTGTTATTAGAAAGAGATACGAGGTATCGAATTAAGTAATTGCTTTAATTGTTGTTATTTTGATATAGAAATCATGCTTTGATTATTTTGATTCCTAGTATCATGTTAGGATGGTTTATTGCTTCCTAGTGTCATGTTTAAGATTAACTAATATTTATGAATATTATTATACTTCCTATTATTTCCTAATATCATGTTAGTATCATGTTAGGGATAAAACTTTGATTTTTATTGCTTAGTGACATGCTAGGGTTTGTTATTAATCTTGTTAGTATCATGCCTAGGATCTTGCTATTATTATTATGCTTTATTGAGAATGTTATTATTATTGATGATTGTTGTTGTTATTATTGTTGCTTGATATTGTTGTTATTGCTTGATCACGCCCTCTCTTGCATGTTTAAAGGGAATTTTTACTTGTAATCAGGCTTAACAAGATAATTAATAATCTTGTTTAGGCTAATATGATTATAATTCAAGTGATCGCCAATAATAGGTTTGTTTGTGAATTACATTCAACCAACATAGATAAACAGGTTTAGGGTTAACCTAATGATTGTATGTTTGTCAGAAAGCGCACATGAATACGAGAAGAATAAAGTAGAGCCCTATTTAGGGCAGGTTTAATCTCTTTTAGGTTGGATTTGTACCTTCATCCCCGAACTTCCAGTCATGGTTCCAGACCTATTGGAGTTAACGAACTCCTGGATCGCTAAGGGGTGTAACCTTCACCCTATGAACGGTTTACAAGTTCCTAACACTTGTTGGCGACTCTTTTACTCTAGCTTCATTCCCTTTGGACGCCACCATGCTTAAGTGTATGATCACAGTGGGGCTCAAGTGTGGGATGCTTGAAATATTCCCTACATTTTTTTGGCGACTCCACTGGGGAGGATTTCTATTTTAATTCCTAAAATTTATTTTTGCAATAATTTAGAATGAGTGGATGAGACTCCAAAAGTTCTAAGTATTTCATGTGTGTAATTTTGATTAACATTGTGGCATATGCATAAAAAGGTCCGCATTGGAACGACCATCCGAATGCGTCAAAAACATAGGATTTTTACACTTGGGAAATTAGGGAAATATCTTTCACAACTAAAATCGAAATAATGCTACGAAAAAACTGGAAAATTCAAGAACATAAAGCTGCCGAGGCATGTAGGAATTAGCGCTGAGAAAACAACGTCATCGCCGAGAGATGGCTATGTCACCTGGCGACACTACTTTTCGTCTGGCGACAGAGGCATCGTCTAGCGACAAACGCTATTTTCTCGCGCTGAATTCTTCCAATACTGAGCCAGAAATCTACCTTCTTGTTTCGACTAGTTTTTAGTACTGTTTGCTCGGTTTTACTTCCTGATTGAGTTTTTCCCTTTTTTCTGAAACCCATATGTGTTCTACATATGGCCATAACCCTCTGGGGATTCACGCTCCATCTACCCAATCGAACACTCCTGGCAACGAAGAGTACATCCGAGTTTGTTGAATTCACCAAACCGTGGAAGCGGGTTTAAGTCGCGGGGTCCTATCCACTCGCGCCAACCCTTCCAAAGGTAAGGCTTCCGCGCGGTGCATCCGGACTCATAACCATGGACCATTTTTGACTAACCCATATCCCGAACTTTAGAGAACTAGAGCCATGGTAAGGTTGCAAACTCATTGCATCATATTGTGACTATTTGATTACTTGTGCATTATTTGTTTGTGCATAACCTATATGTGTTTACACTAACCATTTGTTTGACTTGTGAATGAGTTTAAATGAAATAATTATTGACTAAAGGACTTTGCTAAATTAATTAATTAATTAATAAATGATTAAAGTCTAAATAAATTAATCAAACTTGACTTAGTACGACTTTAGGCTTGTCCCTTTAGAGTAAAAATACTGGAAACAGTCCAAGACCAATGTTCCAGCAATGACGCAAAGGTTTGGACTGTAGCGCCACGCGCTAGTGATTAGCGCCAGGCAACAATGTGGTCGTCTGGCGCTGGTCCTTAGCGTTTGGCGACAGTCCTGTCGTCCGGCGACATTCCATGTTTTTGCTCGAGTCTTCACGACGAGTCTAATTAATCAGTTTGCTTAATCGGTTTAATCAGTTTATTACTGACAGTAATCATGTTTTTAATTAAGTCTAGGCACATAGTCCCATGGTCTCATACAAGAGTCAAAGCATGTCACTCACACTCACTATTAAAGCACACACCCAATATACATGCCACACCTTGACCATGTCTAGAGAGTCTTGTAGGCGCGTGTTTTTTCCGTTATTTTTTTAGGGGGGTAAGTCGGATATTAAATCCTCCAATTAAACCATACTTGTTTGAACGCTTACTTGATCCTCAAAAATACATCTTATTTTTTGCTTTTTTATTTTTAAAACCAATAAAGTCAAAGTCAATTTGAGTCAAGTCATTAAAACAAATAAATGGTTTAATGTACAGCGCTTGGTCAAGAAAGAAAGGGTGGTTAATCAAGGACAACACCTTTGTTCAAATACTACTTCTTGACAAACTAGTTAGTTGGAAAAGAAAAGCTAAGAAGATAATGGCGTCTCGGGAAGAAGTTAACGAACTTAGGAAGGACGTGGCAAACTTAACTGAATTGATAAAAACCATGGCTCTTCAAATCAATGATCCTGTGAAGCAACAACAAATGGAGCTCATGCAAGAAAGCTTGGGCAAACTCTCCAATGACTATAGATTCCAGGGCATTAGCTCACAAGGGGTTCCAGTGGACAAGGAGCTTCTTCCGCAGAAGTTCAATGCCAATGACATCCCTAGGTTCAAGGCAACAGAAAATCCTTATTTCCACCTAAGGGCTTTTGAAACAATAATGAATATCAAGGGGATTGATAGGAAAGTTTATCATTCATTATTTTCTCTATCTCTTGAAACCGTTTGTCAACAATGGTTCTTTTCCCTTGACAAAGAGAAAACCTCTACTTGGGATGCTATTGTAAACGCTTTTATTGATAGATATAAATGTTATATTCAAGTTGAAACTGATCATAGGGAACTTGAGATACTTAAGCAAAAAGAGAATGAAGGTTTTACTTCTTTCTTTAATAAGTGGAGGGAAACCTCTGCTAAGATGATTGAAGTGCCTACTGAAAAAGAGTCTGTGAGGTTATTCATAAAAAATCTCCAGGAAAAATATTCCAAACATCTCAAGTACCAAGGCAACTTGAATACTTTCAAGGTCGTTTATGACATTGGAATTAATATTGAAGATGACCTTACAAAGCAAAAAGCTGCTAACACTAACTCCAACAGTGGCTGGAAAGGAAAGAAGAACGACAATCCTTCTTCTTCCAAAACCACCCACTCAAATAATGTTAGCACCTTTAATCTGAATGAAGTCCTCACTATAAAAAATCAAGGACAAAAGAAACCATTTAGGAAAAACTTTACTTCTATTGGTATGAGTTATGACATCGCATTTGACCGTTTTCATGCAAAAGGTCTTATAACTCCTATTGGACCATTTGGGGATCCACCAGTCGAAAGGAGAACGGCTAATTGGAATCCCAATGCACACTACAAATATCATCAAGGTAGGGGCCATCTTATTGAGGATTGCTGGAAGCTAAAGGAAGCTATCCAAGACTTGATTGATAGCAATAAGCTTCCAGTGCCTCTTGCAAGCAAGAAGCCAAGTATCAACAATGCACCAGTTTCTGACTCCTTGGCTATTTCCGATGAGGAAAGTTGTGTTGATCCTCATCTTTAATCAAACCAGTCGAAGAAACTCATGCCCTTGAAGAAGAAGAGGAAATCTTTTTCGATGCCATAAGTGATTGGTCCCCAATTCAGCAACCGGCCACTAAAGAAGATGTGTTGATCTTCATATATATAATGGAGAAAACAATAGGCATGTGTAGAGAAGTTGTTGAACGCACAAAGCAAGAATAAAGTAAACATGTCAATGAAGAGGTGACACCTATAAAGACTCCTAAGAGGAAGTCATTTTTTCTCCAAGTGGTCGAAACACCCAAAAGGAGCAATAAGTCCTACACTCCAATTGGGACCACATATGCAAATATGTTCAAAATGCTCTCCGAGAGTGGCAAGATCAAACCTCTCGAATCGAGACCATTTGAATCACTAAAGAGGACAGACAGATTCTACTGTCCATATCATCAATAAGGGGGACACACTATAGAACATTGTTTTAAATTCAAAGATTTAATTCAAAAACTGATTGATAATAAAGAGTTAGTCCAAATTCCTTAAGAGAAAAATGCTGCCATTAATGGAGTTTGGGACAGTGATGATGAGGACGTCTACCTCAAGGATATTGAAGAAACCCCACTCTCCACAATATATCCCGTGGACGATATTTGGGATGAAGAAGATTCACCCATAGATGTTCTCAAAAGATATGGGAGAATGCAACCTCCCATTACCGCACAACAACCTATTCCTACTACTCAGCAAGTTCCTATACCCATCATAGAAGACAACGATGTTGTCAAGCAACTGAAAAAGACTAAGGTCGAAATGAATGTATGGAAACTTTTAGCCACATCCCATCAACACAGGATGGCAGTGATGAATGCTTTAGATAAGATAGGAATAGATTCTGAAACCACTCCTGAGAGTTGGCTAACTTTCTTACAAGTGATCTTCCCAGTCCTATCAACTTGATCACCTTTTCTGACAAGGATCTACCTCCAGAGGGTGACAAACACAACAAAGCATTAAATCTCACAGTAGTCTACAAGAGAATGAATGTCCCAATGACTCTTGTAGATAATGGATCAACAATTAATGTCTGTCCACTCCGAACTGCGAGAATGTTGAGAATAAGGGATGAAGATTTGTCTCCATCTACACAGGGAATAAGAGCCTATGACAACACTCGCCGCCAAGCTCTTGGAACCATCACCATGAATGTAACGGCAGGAGTCATCGAACATGCAACTACTTTTCAAGTGGTAGACATTAAAGCATCCTTCAACTTATTATTGGGACGCCCTTGGCTTCATGACCTAAAGGCCGTCCCGTCATCCCTTCATCAACAAGTGAAAGCTATAGTTGGAGGGATCCCTATTACAATCGATGCTTCACCAATGAGAATTAAAGCCATCGAGAATCCGATCATAAGTGTGGAGCACGATGAAGATAACGAAGATTTATGGGGCTTTAACGAAGAGGTCTCCTTAATCGAGGAAGATGAAAGGACCCCTCTTCATTATGACCTCCACTCCAATATGACAGTAAATGCTATCCTCAGAAAACAAGGACACTTTCCTGGAATGACTCTTGGAAAGAAGAAAGGATAGTAAAACAAATGGGACTACCTGGCCTCCCTAAATTAGACACTTTTGGAATTGGTTTTGAACCGACTCTAGAAGACCTTAAGCGAGCCCGGGAAAAAGCAAATGCACGTAGGAACGCTCGTACCCGAAAGAAAGCAATCCCAATGGATCATTATCCTCCCACCCTAAATGGACAATTCATGAGAGAAGGAGAGGATTATCCATGCTATGAGTTTCCTGAACCCTTTGTCAAAAATGGGATAAGACAACCCGGATTCGAAATCTTCTTGGATTGTAACATTCTGGATGATATCCCAACTCCTATCCATAAGGAGAAAGCACCTCTATGCTTTGACTTTAATGTCATGGGACTTCTCTTTGGGCATGAGAAGAATGAGCCAACATACATTGAAGATGACTCCTTGCTCATTCAAACGGTACTACAAAGTGATAACTTTGATCCTTCTAAGCTTATCACTCCAGCAGAAGGGCTAGTTCAAGGATGGAGAAAGACCGTGAAGGTGACTACTCCAAGTGGAAGAAAAATCGCCATAACAACAAGACAAGGACCAATGTTCGAAGAATCGTCTGAATCAGAGTCCGACTCAGAGTCTTCCCCTATTGAGTTTTGTAAGTCTCTAGCTATAGCACCTTCCCCCAATTCTTCTGTTTTAGTACCCTCTCCTAGAATATTCAGTAGTAAAGCCCCAACGGACATATCTTTATTTGATATAATGGTTTCCGAGTTCAATAATATCTCTTCATTTTCTTACTCCTCGTGTCACTCTTCAACCCAAGATGACGAGCATTGCTCAACTAACAATGAAAATGACAAAGAAATAATTAAAGCAACTGCAACACTTGAAAATAGAACACTGGTAATTGAAGATACTGAAGCGGTTGATATCTCAAAAGATCCAACCATTAAAAGAGAAGTTAAAATCGATTTAATTAATCTACTAAAAGAGTTTATCGATGTATTCGCTTGGTCATATGAAGATATGCTAGGAATAAATAGAGAAATAGCTCAACACACGATACCATTAATTCCAGGAATGAAACCTGTAAAACAAAAGTTACGTCGAATGAAACCCGACGTAGCTCTTAAAATAAAAGAAGAAGTATAGAAACAGAAAACTGCAAGTTTTATCAGGGTATCCAAATACCCTGAATGGATCGCAAATGTGGTCCCAGTTCCAAAAAAGGATGGAAGGGTAAGAATGTGTGTCGACTATCGAGATCTAAATAAAGCAAGTCCAAAGGACGACTTCCCTTTACCACACATTGATATTCTAGTAGATAATACAATAAATCACGCACTTCTCTCGTTTATGGACGGATACGCAGGGTATAACCAGATCCTCATGGCAGAAGAAGTGTAGACACCCAAATGTGTCTCCCCAAAACCAAACCCAGTGATGAATACCTTTTGCGTCGAATGATTATCGAATAAGGTGAAAGTGTGAAAGGTTAAGTGTTGCGGTTGGTTTTTATTAAAATTCTTTCTTTCTGTTTTCGAAAACAACTCTATTTTATGAAAACAGCCAATCCAGTTAGTTTGGTCCACGACAAGGGTCCAATAATAGTGTAGTTGGATGGGGCTTGCAAAGAGTTTTCCAACGATATATTATAAGTCCAATTCCGATGAATAATGAGGAAGTTATGGCCAAAATACTAAAGTGGGCCCGGTTTGATCTTTATATGCGGCCCAATGATCTAGAGGAGGGCCCAATGTTAATTATTATTCCTAAAGTTATTAGAATTGATTATAGTCTTCTAGAATTCTCTAGAGGGTTCTCTTTAATCCTAATAGAATTAGAATTAATAATTATATTTTGATAAAGTTTTATTTGGAATAAAATATTATTTTATGAAAGATACGATTTCAGTTTTCATACGGACTTTACAAATCAATTTTGATTCATATGTGGACTCCGTGTTGAAAGCGCGTAGAAGTCCAGGCTGTCGCCACGCGACAGGCCTGTCGCCACGCGACAAGCCTTGTCGCCACGCGACAGACCCTGTCACCTGGCGACAAGGTCGGTTTTGCAGCGACAGCGTGGAGTTTTATTCCTTATCAAATTCTACCTATTTCCGGACTGTTTTCTTATAAATAGGGTCCTAAACCTCCGTTTTTATTCATCAACAATCTACAATCAACAATCATCTTTCAATCTCTAAATCTAGAAGCTTTTCTTTTCTCTCTATTCTTTTTCTAAACATTCCCTCAAACACAATTCCTCATACATTAGCACTAGACACACCTAGCCGAGTTCGAAGTTGCCTTCGCCCTAGACGTGAAAGGTTATAATTTCTGAGGGTTTGATCCCTAATCTCTATTTTAATTATTTAATTTGATTGTTTGATTTTTTTTTTTAAGTTAATAACGCGTGTATTTTGTTATTAGAAAGAGGTACGAGACATCAAAGTATGTAATCTTATTGCTCTATTCTTGTAGAAAGCATGTCTAAATTTGTTTAACTCCTAGTATCATGTTAGGATTTTATTATTGCTTTCTAGTATCATGTTTAGGGTGCCTTTTACTCTTTTCTAATATCATGTTAGTATCATGTTAGGAATAAAGCTTTGATCTTTAATGCTTAGTGACATGCTAGGGTTTGTTATTAATCTTGTTAGTATCATGCCTAGGATCTTGCTATTGTTATGCTTTAGCTTTAACATGATTATGATTGTTATTATGATTATGATGATTATTATGTTGCTTGATATTGCTTATTATTGTTATTGCTTGATCACGCCCTCTCTTGCAGGTTTAAAGGGAATTTGTACTTGTAATCACGCTTAATATGATAATTAATAATCTTGTTTAGGGCTAATATGATTATAATTCAAGTGATCGCCAATAATAGTTTTGTTTGTGCATTAAATTCAACCAACATAGATAAACAGGTTTAGGGTTAATCTTTTGATTGCATGTTAGTCAGAAAGCGCACATGAATACGAGAAGAATGAAGTAGAGGCCTATTTTTAGGGCAGGTTCAATCTCTTTTAGGTTGGATTTGTACCTTCATCCCCGAACCCTATTTGGTTCAAGACCTTTTGGAGTTGATGATCTCATGGATCGTTAAGGGGTGTAATCTTCACTTGTGAACGGTTTACAAGTTCCTAAAACTTGTTGGCGACTCTTTTTGCTCTAGCTTCCTTCCCTTTGGACGCCACCATACTTAAGTGTATGATCACAGTGGGGTTCAAGTTTGGGGTAATGCTTGAAAAATTCCCTACAAGAAGACATGGAGAAGACGACATTCATAACACCTTGGGGCACTTACTGTTACACGGTGATGCCATTCGGGTTGAAAAATGCAGGTGCCACTTACCAACGAGCAGCGACCGCCTTACTCCATGACATGATGCACAAGGAAGTTGAAGTCTATGTAGACGACATGATTGTAAAATCAAAGGATTGCCCAGGACATTTGGTAGCCTAAAGGAAATTCTTTGAAAGCCTAAGAAAATACAACATGAGGCCGAACCCATCTAAGTGTGTTTTTTGAGTCACCTTAGGAAAAATCTTGGGATACGTCATTAGCTCTAGAGGAATAGAGATAGACCCAACCAAGATCAAGGCAATCATGTCAATGCCACCGCCCAAAACCGAAAAACAAATTCGAGGATTCATTTGCCGGTTGCAATACATAAGTAGGTTCATATCCAAATTAACAACGATATGTGAACCAATATTCAAGACTCTCAAGAAGAATGTGCCAGTGATATGGGACGACGAGTGCCAAAAAGCCTTTGAAAAGATCAAAGCTTATCTCGCCAATTCTCTGTATTAGCACCAGCACTCCCAGGAATCCCTCTTAGGTTGTACTTAACAGTCACCAAGGAGACAATGGGGGCTATGCTCGCACAAGAAGTAGAAGGAAAAGCGAATGCCATCTACTATCTGAGTAAAAAGATGCTCGAGTATGAAATACGCTATACACCACTTGAGAAATTGTGCCTCTCATTAGTGTGGGCCACAACCAAGTTAAGACATTACATTCTCATTCACACAGTCTTCGTAGTATCTCGGATGGATCCATTTAAGTATCTTTTCGAGAAATCTACACTAAATGGGAGAATATCAAGATGGATAGTCAATTTAGCCCAATTTGATGTAAGATTCATGCCTCAAAAGGCTATTAAAGGATTTGTGGTCTCAGACTTCTTAGCAGACTTCCCAATAGAAGATACGACACCAATACATGAGAATGACTTTCCAGACGAAGACTTGATGGTCACAGAAGATGATACCTGGACTCTATACTTCGACAGAGCCTCAAACCAAAAAGGATGTGGCGTAGGGGTATTATTAGTATCACCTAAAGAAGAACATATTCCAATCTCCATAAAGCTAGATTTCGACGTTACCAACAACGTTACCAACAATGCGTGGTAGGCCTCGAAACAGCATTGGCATTGGGAGTAAAGAAACTTCGAATATTCAGAGATTCTTCATTGATCATCAACCAAATTTCCAAAAGATGGAAGGTAAGGAGTGAAAGCTTGGCCCCTTACCAAACATACTTGGAAACTCTCACGAACCAACTAGAGAAGGTAGAGTACACATATCTACCTAGAGAAGAAAATCAATTTGCCGATGCCTTGGCAAGACTAGCCTTAATGGTTAGGATTCCTACGGAAATCGAGAAAATGCCTTTAACGATAGAAAAAAGGCATAAACCGACTTATATTCAAGCTATAGAGGATGATGAAGTGATCCAAGAAGAACAAGAAGAAGAACTTTAGTATACAAACATCCTCAACTACATCACAAAAGGAGAATATCCCCTCCATGTTGACAAAAGAGCAAAACGAGCCTTAAGACTTTTGGCTTCCCAATATGTGCTCATAAACGACGAATTACACAAAAGGGTACCTAAAGGTCGAGCTCTGCTATGTATAGGCAAAAAGGAACCCCAAAGGGCTATGAGAATAGTCCATGAAGGAGTATGTGGAACACACGTAAATGGCAAAATGCTAGTCCAAAAGATAATGTGTGAAGGGTATTATTGGACTACCATGAATAGGGACTGTCATCAATATGTCAAAAGATGCCCTAAATGCCAAATATACGCTAATTTACAACATGTTCCTCCATCTCTTCTCTACACCTATACATCACCATGGCCATTCTCAACATGGGGAATAGATATCATTGGAAAAATTACTCCTCTGGGAACAGGAGGTCACGAATACATCTTAGTAGAAATTGACTACTTCACTAAATGGGTCGAAGAAGCATCATACGTAAAGCTCACTGCAAAGCATGTAGCACTCTTTATCGAAAAAAACATTATTTGTCGATACGGAGTCCCACATGAAATGATGAGTGATAATGGAACTCACTTTAAAGAAGAATGTGAAGAATTGCTACAAAAGTATGGCATTCAACATCATCATTCCTCCCCATACAGACCTCAAGCAAATGGCGCAGTTGAGGCAGCTAATAAAAATTTAAAGACTATCACTGAGAAGATGACAGAAAACTACAAGGATTGGCCTGACAAACTCCACTTTGCTCTTTGGGGTTACGCACGTCAATTCGCTCATCAACAGGAAATATGCCATTTTCCTTAGTCTATGGAATGGATGCCGTACAACCTGTAGAGCTAGAAATACCTTCCTTACGCATTGCGTTGGAAAGTAAACTCGATGAAGTTGAATGGACTAGAGCAAGATATGAGGAGCTAATTCTACTCGATGAAAAGGGACTAGAAGCTCTACATCATGCTCAATGCTATCAAACTCGTATGGCTAGACACTTCAACAAGAAAGTCAAGACAAGAAACATCAAAGTAGGAGACTTGGTGTTAAAAGCATTAAGGAAAAATGTTTTGGATCTAAGAGGTAAATTTAGGCCTAATTGGTCTGTACCATATATTGTCAAAACTATCTTATCAGGAGGTGCTGCAAAACTAACTGATATGGATGGCAATGAATTCTCGAACATGACAAATCTTGACCAACTTAAGAAGTACTACCCATAATCACTTGAATAGGATAACTCAAGAGAGCTACGTTTGGCCTGATTCCTTAGGAAAGGATACGTAGGCAACCCTTATGGGGTGCGACCACTTTAATTTTTTACAAATTTCGCATCCCAGCATTGACAAGTCAACTCAGTACGATCGGCGCGGAAAATTTAAGACCAATGCATCCCAGAAAACATCTGTCGTCTGACGACAGACATCAGCGTCGAACGACAACTATAGCGTATGGCGACAGAATGTAGCGCCAGGCGACAAGAAGTAGCGTCTGACGACAGATTTAAAACTGCGACGCCATTTTTTTTGCGATAATCTGGGCAAAGTTCGGTGTATTTCGGAAATTTTGACTTCCGTACTCGAATAATTTTCAGAAAATTATTAAAGCGTTTTCATTGCTTTAATAGAATTTAATGTAAATGTGAATTAATTTAAAGAGCTAAAAATTGCATTAATAAGATAAAGTAAAGATTACATTATTAATGGAATTTAACTAAAGCTTAAAATTAATTCAACTTGAAAATTAAAAATGTCTAATAAATTGAAAGTAAAGCAATGCTCTAATATGTCTTCTCTTTTCTAGCCCTCTTCCAATTCTTGTCAGCATTTTCTTCATCATCCATCACTTTTGCTAGCAAGCATCCCTTAGAGGATCTGCATTCAATCTTGGTGACGATAGTTTCCCCTTTAGCCATCACTCCATGTTTCTTTTCTACCCACACTTTCTTTTCTGCAGAGTCAGCTTTTCTTTTATCCTTTCTCTTAGCAGTATTTTTCTTCTTAGGCATAACAGGAGTCTTGAATTCAACCTTTTCACCTAGGTGTTCATTAACAAGAGCTTTCTTGTCTCCAAGACGATTCTTCACATTGGTCTTATTTTAAACTTTGTTCTAGTCCTTTTTAGATGTACCACATATCCATTGCTTCACATCTTTAGACAAAGAAGGAGGAACCTTTTGGGTAACAACTTCCCATAAAGGCCTAGCACTCCAATAATTATCAAACCTCTCCATGTCTTGTGAAACAGGAAATTCATAAGGGCGACGAAGATCACTAGAAGGAATGGTTTGAGCAAGGCCATACTGTCTTTTTACCCTGTAGGGGTAATAAAAGGTCAACTTTGACAAGCTAGGAAGACGGCAAAAGGGTTGTTTGTTGACACCAACCATCTTCTCAATTTTCCACCAAGGAATAACTCACTTGATGGCAAAATCACAAGAGGCAAATATTTTGCTCTACTCCCGATGGCCCATCTTTATGGAAAAGCGTTTCTTTCGCCTTACAAAGCAATTTGGCGTATACTTGTCAATATTATCAGGAGGACTAATTAATTCTAGCCTCTCCATTATCCACATCTGCAAAAATTCAATGCAAATAATTAGTATTACTGTACAAAAATATATATTTTTGATTTCTGTAATTAAAAATATTGTTTTTCTACCTGTAATATAATTGGAGAACCTCGAAGAGGTGCTTTTGGATTTTTCTTTTAATTCATCTAAAATAAGCATAGTTTCTCCAATGATTAAAGACATTGGATTCCTCCCTGATTCAATTTGTTCCATGACAGATACTAAAATTGCTTGACCCTCACGAATATTACCACTAGTGAGGATATATTGGCTAAACATGCAAAAGAGGAAAGCTCTCCTCCTATAAACATGAAAAGATTTGGAATGTGGTCTATCAAAATAATGGCGTGCAAATTCTTTCAGATTAACTACATTCCCCTCTACGATATTTGTTAGATCCCTGTCCTTAAGATTAAATAAACGCTTAAAGTCTTTATAATAATATTCACTCACATTAGGAATTACCGCAAGATCGAAAGAAGGGAAGCCTAGAATGGCACCAAATTCTTCTGGTAAAGGACTAATTTCATCATAGCCCAGTCTAAAACAGTGGGTGTCTGGATCCCAATATTCTAAGGCGGTATGAATAAAATCTATATCTATGTCTACCTCCTTAATACCATAAATACCTCCCAAGTGAAAAAAGTCAAGTTTTTTTCTCTCCTTAGCAGTCAAAGACTGACACCACTCACGAGTAAAATCACTAAAACTCTTAGACATGATTCCTTCATGAGAATTAAAACTGTAAATTTTTTATCTGTTCGAAAAATACAAAATCGGCAGATTTGGGGGCTATTTATGCACAAAACTGGTACAATTCGAATCCCGAAAGGATTCGGAGAAAAGGGATCAGCGCCAAGCGACAGGTGCAGTGCCTGACGACAAGTCCTGTCGCCTGGCGACAAAGATCAGCGCCTGGCGACAGAAAGCCGGCACGATGCCAGCTTGACGCGCTATGCAACCATTTCTTTTTCGATTATGACTCGATTTTGTACATTGACTTTATGGTTTTTTTTGACCTCTTTTCTCAAGGCCTTATCCAACATTATCTCAAACTTTCTTTTTCGATTAATTTGAGCTTAAGTAATTTTAGGCTTATTTTAGTCAAAATTTATTTTTCATTTTTTTTTCTTTTGGGGGAGAAAGTCGGATATCCTCCATTGATAATAAAAGTGAAGGAAATTTTTGCGCAAAATTGTCAAAGTTAGTCACATTTTTCACACACTCACATGCACATAAAACGGAAAAATAAAAATGCAGAGATAAAATAAGCATAAACACATAAAAGTTTATATATTCAACGCATTTAACATAGAATCATATAATGCAAGCTAGCAAAGTCCTACAAAATCAAATAAAAATAAATACAGGTACAGCTACGGTGCCAGAGGACGCAAATGGGGAAGGAACTCCCAAAGCGTCAAAGGACAATGTGGATCGCGGGGTATGCTCCTCACTAGCTCCAGGCTCACCCTGACGCTGAATCACTAACAACTGAGGCTGCTGTGGCTGCTTCGACGACGAGCCAACCTCGTACGTCCCACCACCCCCTATAGGAGCCGAGGTCACGCCTCCTTGGCTTGTCGGCCTAAAATGTGCACCCTCAGACGAAGAGCCCGAACCCTCTGATCTCTCGGTAGGAGCTGTCTCCGACTGGCCACCCTGGCCACCAAAAGAAGTACGACGATGTCTCAAGCCAAACCCGGATCTCTCTATACTAGCCTCGAGCCTCGTCCGAGTATGTGGCGGAGGGATAGGCTGCCCCTGCAAAAATAAATCAAGTTAGATGCAAAAATAAACAAATAAAACATGTGATAAGGATAAGAGAAATACCTCTGTAGCAGTGTCGTCACGACGACAGGAGGCTCGGTCCCTCAATCTCATCAGCTGGTAGCGAAAGGCATCCATAACCCTCGCCATCCTCGTTACCACCTCGCTAGTAAACTATTAAGAAAACAAGTTAGTAACAATCAAAGATATATAAGTAAACAATGAACAAGTGACTCACCCAAGTCTGATGCCGAGGTATCGACTGCTCAATGAAACGATGTTCTGGAGGAGCCAGTGGAATCATCTCCTCAACCGGGCCATACATCCCTTGATAGGTGATGGATACCGGTGGAGGAACGAACTCTGCACGCGTATCTTGGAAAAACAAATCCAAATTATTAATATCTACTTGGGGGCTATCTAAAGGATAAACAAAGGAAACAAGGAATACTTCTCCTTCCTCTGGCTAAACAGGTGGTGGATCCAGAAGTGGCAACAATGTCTCTACATAACACTACTCCGCTCGAGCGTGAGTCCGCCACAGCGTACCCGCTGATGACCTACTTGCCAAAGTCTTCAATCTAGTATGGTCAAACATGTGCCGAGGAGGACGAGCAGGAACGACAAAAGCCTCTGAGGAGTGCTGAATAGCCACTCTCTCACCTAAGTACACTACCGCATCATACGTCCCCTGGAAGTACTGACGCTGAGCAGTGTACTGCGCAGTAAGCGCAGGAATGTCCAAATCGGCCCACAGCCGAAACTCTACAGCCGACTCCTACAAAATGCATATTCATGAGATAAAATCCTACAAAAAGGTACTAAGAGACAAGTATTTAAGGAACATACCGAGAGGATCAACTCTCGAACACGAGCAGTAGTAGCCTGGTCATTGAGACGACCTCCCCAACAGGCATAATAGGGAGCTCGCGAGGCGAAGGTCTCGCCGGCGCAAGAAACGGAAAATACTCATAGATCCAAATCTACAAGGATAAAGAAGCGTCAATAAACACTAACGCAAATCTAAAGCTAACTTTAGTAAAGGAAATAAAGTATACCTCTACGAGTCTCCAAAAGCTGGAAATCACGATATCTCCCTCGAAGGAACTATGACGACTGGAAAGTCGCAATCCGACTAGGAAGCTGGCCCAATCATACGACACGACCATGTGAAGGTCGCGAAGAGCAGGCAGGTAGTAGAGTAAGACTCGACTACCTCTGTCTAGAAAAAAAGGTCCCTGACAGCAAAATAAGAGCAAAGATGCGCACCCGCTGCTCTAGAGTGGTCCCACCATCCTGAAAAGTCGCCACGAGCGTGGACCGGCGGATACATAGAGAGCTGAGATGCGTCGGCTCAGCCTCGCTACAAGCCCGAACAGTGATAGGGCCCAACAACTCCAATACCACTGGAGAAAAGACTAAGATCTCGCTATCAAATGGAAGCATGACCGGACGAAACTCCAACCCTATAATGAGACTGAAGTCGGTAAGAGTAACAGTCATCTCACCCCAGGGGAAATGGAAAGTGTTGGTGGTGTCCCAGAAGAACTCCAGCAAAGCTCGAACCATGTAACGGCTCGACCCGAAAGAATACAGAGCCCGAGTAGCTTGGAGCAGAGGAGTCAAGCCACAAGACTCCCACAATCTACGCAAACCGTCGTGGTCGCGAAAGTAAGTATCGTACAAGGAACCGATAGCATCGTTGCCAGAACCATGGCTACGAACTCTCCCACTATGAATCCCACGCCGAACGCGCTCCGAGATATGGAACTCTGGCGCAAAGTACAGAGTGCGCTCGTCCCACTCTGGGAACTCCCCCAGAGAAGAAGAGCTCCCTACGCCGGCATCAACGGGATCGTCCTCCCGATGAGCCTCTCTAGAACGAGAGCCAAAGCCGCATCGTCTAGTCATACTATATTATGCAAAGCAGCAGTAAATTAAGGGTTCTATAGTATCTAAGGTTCGCCTAACCGCATGATACTATGTTCGCCAAAACAGAGTACGTACTACTAAACTAGAGCACAATTCCAATACATGCATAAATAGCATTTTTTCAGCGATCAAACAATTTCTTGCAATACTATGACAAATATTGTGACAAATTGGACAAGAATGGCTAGCAAAAATACGAAGAACAAGCCGCATTGTTCTCACGAACTCAAGAGGCTCAACAATGGCAATTCGCTCATTTCTTCACCAAATTGAGTCAAACAAGTTTTAAAATGCTCCCAAGGCAATATATAAACATAATCAAGCAATTTCATGGCATAAGATTCGACAAACAAAGAAAATTAAGCAATATAAGTTTTGAATTTCTCAAAAATTCGTGAACAAAGCATGCAAAATTCAGTAAAACCGAAGTAAGTTTGAAGAAAACTTACATGGATCGGAAAACTAGATGAAATAAGCTTTGATTTGCAACAAATTTGAGCAAATTTGTTTGAGAAACGAAGGAGAACGAGCAAGTTGAACTTTCGAGCGAAATCGCGAGAAAACAGCAACAGCAACGACAAAATGAAGAAGAAAGGGGTTTTATTCAAAAAACCCAACATCAGTGCCAGATGACAAGTTTTTCTCCATGCGCTAATGCCTATCGCCTGGCAACAGAGCTGAATCCTGGCGACAAAGCGTATCAGCGTGCGCTGGTGCGGCGACAGGATGCATGGCCCCCATAAATGATTATGCGAACTTTATACAGCAATTTCTGGTTCCTTGGTACGCCAGTTAGCCCCTATAAGAAATTTAACATGATTTATTAGTCGACTCGATTACAATCACAGTAAGTGATCGACCTGACAACTGATCGTCTCACTTAGCTTAAAGCGCCTAAGTATTGGCTTATCGCAAGCACCGAAGTAATGGTTTACAAATAAGCACAAGTGCCGAGGTACTGGCTCATTCACAAAATGCGCCGAGGTACTGGCACTGCAGCAAAATCAACATCTATAAAGCAAAGCACTGAGGATCAACAAGCGGTGGTCTTCGATAACTTTCCTTGGAAGGTTATCATCATAAAACTGAAGATGGCTACAAGCAGCGGTCTTCGACGATGTCCCGAAGCAGAGAGGAGATTGTCTACAGCGGCGAGGTACAGCTGTGGCGAGGTATGGCCACAACTAAAGATAGCTACAAGCAGCGGTCTTCGACGATGTCCCGAAGTAGAGAGGAGATTGTCTATAGCGGCGAGGCGAAGCCGTGGCGAGGTACTGCCACAACACTGAAGATGGCGAGGCACAGTCACCTTCGACGATGTTCTCGAGGCACTGTGGAGGATTGTCACAAACAAATGAAGATAGCGAGGCATTGTTACCTTCATATGGCGTTCACGAGGACTTGATTTGTTTCCGGACTATTTTTCTATAAATAGGGCCTAGACCTCCGTTTTCCATCATCAATACTCATCAACAATCATCTTTTTTTTTCTCTCTAAAAGCTAGAAGCTCTCTCTCTATTCTTCTTCTAAACCTTCGCTCTTACAAAATTCCACATTCACAAGTTCTAGACACACCTAGCCAAGTTCGAAGTTGCCTTCGCCCTAGACGTGAAAGGTTTAATATTTCTGAGGGTTTGGTCCCAAATCCTATTTCAATTATTTAATTTAATTGTTTATTACTTTCCTTGAAGTTACTAACGCGTGTATTTTGTTATTAGAAAGAGATACGAGGCATCGAAGTAAGTAATTGCTTTAATTATTGTTATTTTGATATAGAAGTCATGCTTTGATTATTTTAATTCCTAGTATCATGTTAGGATGCTTTATTGCTTCATAGTGTCATGTTTAGGATTAACTAATATTTATGAATATTATTATACTTCCTATTCTTTCCTAATATCATGTTAGTATCATGTTAGGGATAAAACTTTGATCTTTATTGCTTAGTGACATGCTAGGGTTTGTTATTAATCTTGTTAGTATCATGCCTAGGATATTGCTATTATTATTATTGTTATTGCTTGATCACGCCCTCTCTTGCATGTTTAAAGGGAATTTGTACTTGTAATTAGGCTTAACAAGATAATTAATAATCTTGTTTAGGCTAATATGATTATAATTCAAGTGATCGCCAATAATAGGTTTGTTTGTGAATTACATTCAACCAACATAGATAAACAGGTTTAGGGTTAACCTAATGATTGTATGTTTGTCAGAAAGCGCACATGAATCCGAGAAGAATAAAGTAGAGCCCTATTTAGGGCAGGTTTAATCTCTTTTAGGTTGGATTTGTACCTTCATCCCCGAACTTCCAGTCATGGTTGCAGACCTATTAGAGTTAACGATCTCCTGGATCGTGAAGGGGTGTAACCTTCACCCTGTGAACGGTTTACAAGTTCCTAAAACTTGTAGGCGACTCTTTTACTCTAGCTTCCTTCCCTTTGGACGCCACCATGCTTAAGTGTATGATCACAGTGCGGCTCAAGTGTGGGATGCTTGAAATATTAAAGAAAGAGCAACTAGTAGCAAGGAGAAGGATGTCCCTCACAATCCGACCAAAACCAGAAACTTCCTTCTTTTGCCTCTTCAAGTAATGAAACAATTTGCTATTATCAGTTTCAATAATCACGTTTCGGAGGCCTGCATCAGTGTCATTTTCATTATAACATTCTTCTCTTGTTTAATTATGGCACAATTTTCTAATTTTATTTTCAATACTACTTAGCAAGTTCATTCTTCTCTTGTTATCCCATTCTTAGCAGGTTCACCGACCATCCAAACCCATAAGATGTTACTAGAGTGTCACATAGATTATCAATATATATACTATTTAGCAGGTTCATAAATCAATTAAACACAACACATGCAAATAAAATTAGGGAAAAAAACAGAGAACATTATTTTTTGAGTTAATAAAAAATCTGCTAAATATATACAATTATTATGATAAAATTCAATAAATTTCACACGAAAGATGACTACTTTGATCACAATATATAGCTAACCAGAATAATTATACAACAAATTTGGGAAAAAGTGAATAAAAAATTTGGGGAAATTATCATAAAATAAGAACAAGATTTTAATTAAATTAAAAAAAAAGAAGAATTACCTGGATGAAGGATGAATTATTGCTGCTCAACAACTTAAGGAAGAATATGGCAGCAGTAGTAGGAGATGGACTTTGGTGGTAATTTTCCTATTTCCCTCATTCTTCCCTCCTTATATATATAGATGAGGAAGCTAATAAAAAAATTTGGTTTTGGAGATTTTGTTTGGAGTTTGGACCGGGAGTTTTGAAAGATTTGCGAAATAAAATATTAAAAGCGCGCTTCAATTTTTTTCCCCCATATGCGCACCATTATATAATAAAATATTGAAAGATTACTTTTTATTTATATATATATATATATATATATATATATATATATATATATATATATATTTAAAATACAATATTACAAAATTTAATATTTTAAAATACAGAATTATTTTTATTTTTTAACACTTTTATATTTTTCCATAATCCACTATATATATTATTATTAATTTTCATAGATGTTTTTATATATTTTTATGTATTTTTATTTTTTTTATATATATATTAATCCATAGTTATTTTTCCATATTTCATTTCAGTTCAGTTTAATTCAGCTCCAATCAGTTCAGTTCAGTTCAGCTCTATTTAGTTCAGTTCAGTTTAGCTCCAATCAGTTCAGTTCAGTTTAGCTCCATTCAGTTCAGTTCAATTCAGTTCAGCTCAGTTCAGTAAATGTGAACAGGCCCTAAAGCAAAGAAAGATTAAAGTGTTGGGAAGCCATCACCAATCTCATCATGTGGATCTTCTCTGTCATGCACTCATCATGCAAATGGATGAAAAATTTATTTTTGCTTTCGACTACTATACAATGTCCGTTTTTAGCCGGTCCGATCCTTGTTCATTTTGGGTGATGGCTGTCGGTTTGTTGAAACTTCTGTTTAACTTTGACTTATTATCATATATTACCTGCATTCCTATAACTTATATTGCACTGTTCATTTTTACAAGTTTCTAATTTGTTTATATTCCGATAACTCATGATCTGTAGTTCCAGAATCTTGTTTTAACTTTATTTCTTCATCTTGCTTTTCGTATCACCACCACTATTCCCCCTAGTTTTACAAGTAACCATTATGAATGTTTAATTTGTAAAACTGATGTTGTTTACCTGTAGTAACAACTTAAATTAGTTTATTTTCATCTGTACAATTGGTACCGTATTTGCAGGTTTTCAAGGCCGATATTATAAATTAAGGTTGTACAGTAACACTTGCGACCTTTTTCAGGCCGATATTATAATTGTAACTTTTATCAGGCCGAGCAAAGATATTATACTTGCAACCTTTATCAGGTCGAGCAGAGATAGTGGATCAGACCATCAGTTCAACTCGCCTTTAGGTGCATTTGTTATCCAACCTCAGCTCCCTCCTCACTTGAATGGGTGAGACAGCTAGCTAGGCTGATCGCACGTTCATATCGAAAGTGGGTGGGGGGGTTCCATATTCAGTTAATGGGCCGCTGACTACTTTTATTAACGGCTTCCAAATAAAAAGCAATGTTACAAAATGTATGACCCAATGTCATTCCGAGAGTAAATATATAAAACTAAAATAGTATAAAAAACACTTAAACATAGTACTTCTTAAGAACACTTGCATTCCAGACATTTTTTAACGGAACCCCCTCCAAATTCATAAGTCGATAAGATAGTTTCGTATATCTGGTACAGTCCTTCCCAGTTGGCGGTGAATTTTCCATCTGCATTCCCCTTGCCCGTTGCTGCCGTTCTTCGCAAAACCAAATCTCCATCTTCAAGGGGTCGGTAGCTGACGCGTTTATTATATGCATGGATCATTCTATTCTTGTACGCGGTAGACTTAATTGCAGCTTTTAGCCTTATTTCCGGCGGAAAATACAGCTGTTGCCTTAGTAAGAGGTCATTCTGATTTTCGCAGTAATGTTGGATACGGAATTTAGGAAGGCCAACTTCGGCAGGAATAACTGCCTCTGTACCAAAATCGAGGTTAAAGGTGATTCCTCGTTGTCTCTTTTGTTATCGTCCTATTGGCCCACAATATTTCAGGTCGGCCCACAATCCTTCCGCGTCCTCAATTTTCTTTTTCAAGGCACTAAGGATCTGTTTATTAGCGGCTTCTGCTTGACCATTTGACTGTGGGTGACACACGGCTACGTAGGCAAATATTACCTTATATATGCCGAGGAAATTTTTAACTAGGCTACAATCGAACTGAGAATCGTGATCAAAGACCATGGCTATTGGGAATCCAAATCGAGTAAATATGTTATTCCAGATGAATTTCTAACTTCACTTGCTGTAATCTTTGCTACCGGCTCAGCTTCTGTCCACTTTGTAAAATAGTCTATTCCCACTATTAAGAACTTACAACTCCCAGTGGCCGATGTGAAAGGACCGACAATATCCATTCCCCATCGCACAAAAGGGATTAGATTAAGAATAGGCGTCAAGTCGTTTGGCGGCTGATTTATTGCCGGCCCAAACTTCTGGAATTTATCACACTTTTTAGCATAAGCAAGTGTATCTCAGTTCATTGTCGGCCAATAACATCCTCTTTTCATTGCCTCCAGGGACATTGATTGGCCACCAGCGTGATTTCCACAGTCACATTCGTGAATTTCTTCGACTAGCCTAGCAGACTCGTATGTCATGATACATCGGCACAAGGGTAATGAGAAACCTCTTTTATATAGCATCCCGCGAAACATAATGAACCAAATGCTATCTTTCTTGACTTTTTGCGCTTTATTTTTGTCGGCATGAAGGACATTGTGTATTTTATAGGCCAGTATGTCATCGTACCATTCTCGGCCTCTTTCTATACAGTTAACTTCCTTGTGAATTTCCTCATCAGTACTCCTATGACTTAGGATCTCGACCATAATTGTACGTTCCAGGTCGTTGAAGCTTGAACTCGCTAACTTTGCCAGTGCATATTCCTGTGCATTCTGAGCACGTGGGATTAAATTGTTTACAAAGTGATCTAGCATGGTCGTTTTGCTCTTCATTTTACTAAGTAAGCTATCATCGCCGGTTCCCGAGCTTTGTAATCGCCGTTGAATCGACTAGCTACCAGCTGCGAATATGTTGACAACTAAACTCGTTTAGCCTCTGCCGCTAGACATAACTGGACCCCTGCCAATGTTGCTTCATATTTGGCCTCGTTGTTAGAGGCCTTGAATTTGAATTTTATTGCATACTCAAATATATCTCCCTGCGGAGACGTTATGATAATTCCAGCCCCTGATCCAGTTGAGGCTGCGGAGCCGTCAACGGATACCTTCTAGGTTCCAATGTCATCCTCGTCTTCAGTGTTGGATGCCTCAACAATGAAATCGGACAAGGCTTGAGCCTTTATCGACACTCTCGGTTTATAAATTAAAGCATATTCCGACAACTCTATTGCCTATTTAAGTAAACGGCCAGAGGTTTCCATTTTCTGAAGAGATTTCTCTAACGGCTGATTTGTCAAAATTTTGACTGTATGTGCATCAGAGTATGGTCTTAACTTCTGTGCCGCCATCACAACGGCGTATGTGATTTTTTCTACTAACGGATACCACCGTTCCGCAGCGTTCAATACATGACTCACAAAATATTTTGGAATTTGCACTTTCTTCCGCTCTACCAACAATACCGCCGCTACTGTCTTTGGAGAGGCTGAGATGTATAGCTGTAGCGTTTCTCCTTTTTCCGGGCGGGCTATCATTGGCAACGAACGGAGGTGGCTCTTAACCTCCTCTAGCGCTTTTGATTGCTCTTTGCCCCAGGCGAAAGTTTTACTCTGACGAAGGATTATGAAGAACTGTAAGGCTTTATCAGCGGATTTACTGATAAACCTTGTTAATGCCGCCATGAGGCCAGTTAGTTTTTGTATGTCTTTCATCAATTTTGGTTGTGGTAAGCTGAGAATGGCTTCAATCTTATCGAGATTTGCATCTATTCCCCTTTCACTAACCATAAAACCCAAAAACTTTCCTGGCCTAACGCCAAAGACGCATTTCTAAGGATTCAATTTCATTCGGTACTGTCGAAGAGTATCAAAGGTTTCTTTCAAATTTGCGATATGATCTGCGGCCAATCGGCTTTTTATAATGGATTCATCTACATTTACTTCCATGTTTCTCCCCTTCTGATCTGCAAATACCTTGTCAACCAACTTCTGATATGTTGCTCCCGCATTTCGTAACCCAAACGATATCGCTTTATAACAGTAAACGCCAGCGTCCGTTATGAATTTCACTTTATTTCTATCGGGCTCATATAAGCTGACTTTATGGTATCCTGAAAAAGCATCCATGAAACTTAGTAAAGCATGGCCGGAAGTGGAGTCTACCATCTGGTCTATCCTCGGCAATGGATAGCAGTCTTTAGGGCAGGCCTTATATAAGTCCGTGAAGTCGATGCATATCTTCCATTTCCCTGAAGGATTTTTCACCATGACCACATTAGCTAACCACTCAGGATATGTACAGGGCTTTATAAACCCTGCTTCTAGTAGCTTGTTAACTTCAGCTTGTATGGCTTCAATTTTCTCCGTCGAGAAATTCCTTTTTTTCTGCCTTATCCACATTTAACTTGTGTACAATTACGTCAGGGTGAATTCCCGGTATTTCATCGGCCAAAAAGGCAAACACATATGCGTTTTCTCGTAGAAGCTCGATTAAATGACATCGCATGTCGGTGTCCATGTTAGATCCAAGTCTCACCGTCTTGTTTGGGACTCCAGGTTGTAACTCTATCTCAGTGGTTTCCCCTCCCGGCAACGGTCATGGAACCGTCATGGGTCTTGTTTCAAAATTCTCCATAGCTAGATCATGGGTTGCAGAATTCCTTTCTCTTTTCAAACTAGAGTTATCCAGTCCCGGTTGTCGATTTGGTTACTTTAATGCCATCATATAGCATTCTCTGGCCATGGTTTGGCTGAACGCGTTCTGGTTTGCCCTTGTTTGAGACATATATCATATTTAAGTGATATGTTGAAACCAAGACTTGTACATCATGAATCATGGGTCGGCCGATAATTGCATTATAAGCTAAGCGTACGTCAACCACTAGGAACTCTGTCATGACGTCCCTAGCTGCAATTTCCCCTCCAATTCGCACCTGCAAGGTGATACTGCCTTTAGGCCTGACTGTGGAACTATTAAAACCGATAACTGGGTACAGTATTTGTGTCAAGTACTATCTTCCTATCATCATGGCGTCAAACGCCTTGGAGAATAATATGTTGGCGGAACTTCCTCCGTCCACTAATACTCGCTTGATGTCGCACCTGTTAACTGTCAATATCAATACCAATGGGTCGTCATGAGGAAAGACGATCCCCTTGATATCCGCTTCGGAGAAAGACACAACAGGAACTTTGGAAGGCCGAGGACGATATTCAAGTCCCAGGTTTCCTAGTGCGTTTACCAAATGCCTATGCTCCGACAAGCTTTTCTTAGCCTCGCTAACGACCCTCCGTGTACCGGACCGCCAGTGATGACATATATAGTTATTTTGCGATTGGGGGGCGCATGGCCCTGTCGGTAGGTGTTGTCCTGCATGGACAAGTCACCTTGCTATCGGTACTCCGATTGTCTCCTCTGTAGGGGTTGTTGTCGGCTTGGCCTCGCCTGAGCCCAATATTGAGATAAGTGTCATTTCCTAATGAGGTCTTCAATATTTTCTTTTAGCTGAATGCACTCTTCAATGTAGTGACCAACATCCTTATGGAACATGCAATATTTTTTTATATCCCGGCCTTTAGTTTTCATAGACATTGGTCGATTCCAGTCTTCCCTGTGTTGATTAATCGAGTATATTGCCGCTCTAGGCGTGTTCAGCTGTGTATAATTGCTGAACTGGCTTAAACCTTTACCGGGCCTATTCACCCTTTGCTGATTCTGCTGATGTGACCTATTTATCCCTCCGGTATGAATGTTAGGCACTGCGCTATCATTCCTCGCCGAGATGGTTCTGCCGATGCTACTTGGCTACTAGTCTTCAAGAGCTCCTCGCTCTTTATGTACTCATGCGCCTTGCTGAACGCTGTACCCAAGTTCAAGAAGGATTTTCGCGCCATGTATCTCTCGAAGTCACTGTCGCCCAACCCATTCATGAGGGCCATTACGGCTATTTCTTGCTGTAACCTAGGTATGGTGTTGGCCTCATTGTTGAAACGCTTAATCAAGTCTCTAAGCCACTCATCCTTTCTTTTCTTGACAGCCATAAGCTCCCCTGAGATTCCCTGTCTTGTACTGTTACTTATGTACTTGCCTGTAAACAACTCCACCAAGGTTTCAAAGCAATCAATAGAACCTGGCTCTAGGTTAGAAAACCAATATGAGGCGGCTCCCATTAGCGTCGTCGAGAAGACTTTACACCACACAGCGTCTGTGTTAGTGTAAAGTAACATGTGGCTTTCAAAGGCTGCCACATACCTTTTGGGATCCCCTTTGCCGTCATATGTGCATGATGGCATTTTGATTTTTTTTATCTGTTAATCAAGGATTTCCTGGGTGAATGGGGATATCCTCAGCCTAACCACAGTTTTGGCTGCATGTCTTGACGGCCAACTACTGGCCTCTTGTCGGTTGACGTCCCGGCGGTATTACCATCTCTTAAGGTTGCAGCTGAGATTGCAGTTGAGGTTGCGGGCTTCCTAGTTGAATTGGCTTTCCAGGTTGACAAACATGGGCGCCGATGGCGTACATGCCTTTCTGGCCCTGCCGACCGTGGTTTCGGCAACCTCCTTCCTTTTCCGAGATATTACTCGCATCACCTTGGTCGTTAACTCCAACTCCTCTAGAGTGAACTCATCCAGAGGGTCTGGGGTTGGTGCTCGATTTCGCTTGGGTGTTATCGACATGTTCGCAGGGTCATTCTGGATGAGATAAGTTTCAACTTCAACCACGATCTCAGGTATACTGTTTATAGTTTTGCTCGCAACAACATTAAGAATGCCGATATCGTAATTGCGATTTTTGGTTGTTGTCATTGGTGTTGCAGTTTCATTGTTTCCTTCCATGACCGTTGGAGGTCTTTTGGATGATAAAAGTTATTACTTCCCCTCAATCTAGCGCCAATTGTTCCGAGTGAGCTCCGATACCGTAAGTCCTGGGGTTGGTAAAGGTTTACCGTCCGATTAAGCACCTGCACAGTCAGCACAAATTAGCTAACCCGAGGGATTATCTGGGGATAACCGCTCCGATGCTAAAATTAGTAATCTGACGAAAAGAATGAATAAAAGAGTAAGAGAGTGTTTCTAGAGAGAGAGAGAGAGAGATTGTACCTTGACAATGAAAATATGCTTGGGTATTTTTAGGAAGGTAACCAAGCTTGTGCCACCTATCAGCATGGTGGCAAACCGACCTTGTAGGTAGCAGGTTCCTACGTGGCCGGAAGCAGCTCTCGATGTGGCCAAGATAATGACCGTTATGGACGTTAAGCTGATATGCTAAAGCATAAATGATTAGGAACGTAATGTACAGTAACGACTAATTACTAACGGTGTCGGTACTATCCCATACACTACCACTTAAGCATAAATTTAAATTGAAGATATTAATTTATGACATTTCTTAATGTATAGTCTTTGCTTAGAAGTTTTTAATGTATTTCTTGAAGAAGCCCCTATTGCTGTAATGAACGTTGTAATTGCTGACATTTCTTAACTGTATTGCTGGTAGCATGCTGTCAAAAAAAAAAAAGGTTTATGCCTTAAGATATACAGTAGCCCTTAGAAAGGCAATAACTATTTTTTTTATTATTATTTAAGGGAATTAATGGTGAAAAAACATCAACATCAATTACAAACATACAGACAATGGTTTATATATGCGTCGGTTAGGTATGGATAATGGTCATGCAAAGCACAATACAAATATAGGGCCTGTTCACATTTACTGAAATGAGCTGAACTGAACTAATTGGAGCTGAACTGAACTGAACTGAACTTAATAAAGCTGAAATGAATATTTTATGAGAGAAGGAAATTAGGAGCTAAACTGAACTGAACTTATTGGAGCTGAACTGAAATTAAGCTAAAGTGAACATGTAACACCCCCAATTTACTAACTAATAATAAACAATAAAAAAAGGAAAAATAGACAACCTTTAAATAAAATTGCGGAAGCATACACCTAAATCGGAGGTATTACTGCCACACTCGACAACTTGTCAAATCCTAAGGCTTAGAAAATCTCTATAATTACAACTCAATAAACTAGGTGAGCTATTTATACAACTTTACAAACTCGTTATACCATACTAATCGAAACACTTGAGCTCCTTTAGCTACGATCACTTAGTTAACCTACTTATACAAACTTGACTGCTAACCATTAAGGACAAATTCTAAAATAAATCGTCGCAGGGCCACCATAAGAAAAAGACATGGCTGCAAACACAAGTAGCACAACATAACAACACACACACGTCGGCAAAAAGCTGAGTAATCACCACTTATCAAATATACAATGAAGTAATATAATATTTAATAATATAATTAGCTCACTGACTATGTAGTTCGAAACTACATTCACCAAAATATCAAACTAAATACGACACTCCATATAACTAACCTCGATAAAATCCCACCTTTAAAATAATAATATGATACTCTGCTTAATTAACTCATCTAACAAATAAGTGTGCCACGTTATTTGTTTTATACCTAGCCTTGGACATGAGTAATTCGAACAAAAAACCAACAAGTATAAAAGCTTGAATATTCTCAATAACCAGAAAACGCGTTGACCCAGACCACATACGGGCCAATTCCCACTAGAGGGGACCATTGAAGAATAAATAATAAATATTGTACCTTATTCTTAACTCATGATTATCATTCTCTTACCAACATGCCAAGGACTGAGGTATATAACGCCGAGCCTCAAACCAAGAACAAAATAATCATTCTCAACCTTTTGATCTCATACTCGATCAAATAATCATTCACAACTAATAATAATAACTCAAAAATGGCATAGATTCCCAAATAACATAACAATTCGATTCATAAAATATCTCAACTTTGTAGGACAAACATATTAATTCCCAATCATAATTAATTCTCAACCCAAGATTATATTAGTAACCCTAAAACCTCAATAATAATACTCCCTAGAGCAACAACAATAAAAACCTAACATAATAACACAATCAAACAATAAGACAATTAAATTATATAATATAACACACTAATCAGTAATCACATATATATACATCTTGATCATACAAATAATGAATCATAAAATTACATATAATAATATAGAGTAAGATTAATACAAACAATTTAATCAAACAAATTCCAAGAAAAAAAATTGTGTGATTACCTTTCGAGGAATCGCACATGTTATACACTACATGGGACGAACTAGGTGGAAAACTTTGCAATTCACGGGATTAACCCCACAAACAATTCTGTGCAGCTTCTCTCGTGATGCAATTAACATATAGATCAATTAATATGATGGTGGAGATTAGAATAAAACAAAAACATTAAAGAAGAATCAAAGTTTTGGTTTTGGTTAACAAATACCACGCACAAGAAAGGAAAACGGCTACTCCCTTTTTTTTCTTTCTAAAATACAATAACTTTATTAGGATTTAAGGTCATTTATATTTCGTAAACAAGATTTCTACTAGACATAAAATAGAAATTAAAAATTGCTTTGTTTATTTTTTCTATAAAATATATTATATAAAATCGTAAAATATCCGGGTATTACAGAACAGGCCCATAGTAATTTTATACAGCGATTGAAAAGAAGAACTATAAAACAAAATAAAAAGTAAAGAAAATTAGCACAGTGCAACAAAAATTTTTAGTTGGTGGTAAAATAAAAATTTTGAAAAGTTTGGTGGTAAAAAACAATTTCGTATTTTTTCATGCTGGTAAAAGTACAAAAAAAACCTTAAATTAATGCTGCCAAATATACTAATCAAAACAAAGCATGAAATGTTATTGTTATAGCCTTGTGGCATAGATAGGTTTATAAGTGTTAGGGATTATTATTGATTCACACTCAAATAAACTCAAACGACTCAAACTCAAACTTTTCAACTCTCCACAGGATTCACAACATGTCCACAGAATAGCACGGCTCCAGTCAGATTTTCTATTATAAGAAATGTGAATGGATGATGATCAACCACAAAGTCCAATGTTTCATATCTTCTTAAGCACATTAGTCTCAATTTACCAGCCGTACCAGCAACAGCTTCAATACCTTCCGCATTGATTTCAATAAAAGATTTCTAGTTAATGCTCAAAACATATAATTTTTGAGCTTAACGTGAGTCTGTTAATTCGGTGAAGCCACCCTCCATAAAGGGTAGTTCTAGTCCTAAGCCCTTGAGAATCTCAAAAGCTTCAATTCAAATCCAAACAAAATCTTGAACTTTGGAAGCTTAAAATCACCCACATTAACTTTTCCGAATGGAAGGTGTTCATCTAGGAAACCAGGTTGAGAGCCGCTTACTTTCTGTACCAAGGCTGGAAGCCCATATTTCCCATCTAGAAGGAAGAAATACACAGAAAATCGACGCTCATCTTCTCATTTATAAGGTAGGCCTAGTACTTTAAAACCGTCGAAAGCTCTGATGTATTGTGTAGACACCCAAATGTGTCTCCCCAAAACCAAACCCAGTGATGAATACCTTTCTTTCTGTTTTTGAAAATATTTCTTCTTACACTCTATTTATAAAAGTAGTCAGTCCAATTGAGTTTGGTCCATGATAAGGGTCCAATAATAGTGTAGTTGGATTGGGCTCGAAAAGAGCTTTCCAACGATACATTATAAGCCCAATTCCGATGAATAATGAGGAAGTTATGGATTAAATTAGATTTGGCCCGAAATGAATTTTATATATGGCCCAATGATCTAGAGGAGGGCCTATTAATTATTATTTCTAAAGTTATTAGGATTGATTTTAATCTTCTAGATATGTTCTTTTAAATTCTAATAGCATTAGGATTGATAATTATATTTTAAAAGAGTTTTATCTGGAATGAAATAAGTGTTTTATGATAAGCCTTATTTTAATTTGATAAACACGGAATTTGCTGCTTAATCATATTAAGAAGAGGATTCCGCGTACAAAGCGCGTTTTATTTTTTAATTAGCGCCAAACGACAGAGTCTGTCGCCTGGCGCTAACGTCTGTCGCCTAGCGCTAATCCTGTCGCCTGGCGCTGATGTATGTCACCTAGCAACAGATGCCAGTTTTATTCCGTATAGAACTTGAAGTATTTTCTATCATTTTTGGACTATTTTTCTATAAATAGGGGTCGTATCTCCCCGTTTTCACTCATCAACAATTATTCAACAATCATCTCTTTCTTTCTCTCTAAAAGCTAGAAGCTTCTCCCTCTACTCTTTTTCTAAACCTTCCCTCTTACAAAATTCCACATACACAAGTTCATGACACACCTGGCCAAGTTCGAAGTTGCCTTCGCCCTAGACGTGAAAGGTTTATAAATTCTGAGGGTTTGGTCCCAAATCTCTATTTCCATTATTTAATTTAATTGTTTGTTTATTATCTTACTTGAAATTACTAACAAGTGTATTTAATTATTAGAAAGAGATACGAGGCATCCAAGTAAGTAATTTAGTTGTTATTCTTTTGATAGAGAATTCATGCTTTGATTATTTTGATTCCTAGTATCATGTTAGGATGTCTTTATTGCTTCCTAGTATCATGTTTAGGGTAATAATTAAGATTTCTAAATGTCAAGTATGATGCTTCCTATTTCTTCTATCATGTTAGTATCATGTAAGGGATAAAGCTTTGATCTTTATTATTTAGTGACATGCTAGGATTTGTTATTAATCTTGTTAGTATCATGTCTAGGATCTTGCTAATATTATTATTGTTTGAGATTGAGATTATTATTATTTTGAAGATGATTATTATTATGTTGCTTGATATATTGTTATTGTTATTACTTGATCACACCTTTTATGCAGGATTAAAGAGAATTTGTTCTTGTAATCACGCTTAATAAGATAATTAATAATCTTGTTTAGGCTACCATGGTTATAATTCAAGTGATCGCCAATATTAGTTTTTCTTGTGCATTAATTTTCAACCAACATAGATTAAACAGGTTTAGGGTTAATCTATTGATTGTATGTTAGTCAGAAAGCGCACATGAATACGAGAAGAATAAAGTAGAGGCCTATTTAGGGCAGGTTCAATCTCTTTTAGGTTGGATTTGTACCTTCATCCCCGAACATCCAGTCATGGTTCCAGACCTATGGAGTTAGCAATCTCATGGATCGTGAAGGGGTGTAACCTTCACCCTGTGAACGGTTTACAAGTTCCTAAAACTTGTTGGCGACTCTTTTACTCTAGCTTCCTTCCCTTTGGACGCCACCATTCTTAAGTGTATGATCACATTGGGGCTCAAGTGTGGGATACTTTAAATATTCCCTATAGTTTTTTGGCAACTCCGTTGGGGAAGGATTTCTATTTTAATTCCTGAAATTTATTTTGGCAATAATTTAGAAAGAGTGGAGACTCCAAAAGTTCTAAGTATTTCATGTGCGTAATTTTGATTAACATTATTGGCATAAGCATAAAAACGTCCGCATTGGAAAAACCATCCGTAATGAGTCAAAAACATAGGATTTTTACACGTAGGAAATTAGGGAAATATCTTTCACAACTAAAGTCGAAATAACACTGCGAAAAACTGGAAAATTCAAGAACAGAAAGCAGCCGAGGCATGTAGGAATTAGCGTTGAGAAAACAGTGCCATCGCCAAGTGGTGGCTCTGTCGCCTGGCGACAGTAATTGTCGTCTGGCGACAGGCACTGTTGTCTCGCGCTGAACACTTCCAATACCGAGCCAGAAATCTACTTTCTTGTTTCGACTAGTTTCTAGTACTGTTTACTCGGTATTACTTCCTGATTGAGTTTTTCCCTTTTTTTTTCTGAAACCCATATGTGTTCTACATATGGCCATAACCTTCTGGGGGTTCACGCTCCATCTACCCAACCGAACGCTCCTGGCAACGAAGGGTACATCCGAGTTTGTTGAATTCACAAAACCGTGGAAGCGAGTTTAACTCGCGGGGTCCCATCTACTCGCGCCAACCCTTCCAAAGGTAAGGTGTAACACCCCAAAAATTCTCTCTTTAAACCCGGGAGTAACCTGAACAATATTCAAGAGAATTACTAGCGTACTACCGCCACGTGTTCAAATGTTAAGGCTATATCAGAATTTAGCAGCGGAAAACTAAATCAGTTATAAATAAGTTTCAAAACCAATAACCAAAACTAAGTTAAGTTTTACAACTTGGAACCATTAAGGCCCTTATTCAAAACTCAAACCAATAGAAGTAGTATAAAAGTGAAATTAAATTTAAATAACTTCCAAAAATAAACAGCAATAAAAATAAGAAAAGCAACCAACACTCCACACAAGATCCCACCACCTAGCTACGGATGCTACATGTGTAAGAACCTGTGGTTAATCTGCTCCCCAATATTACAAGTGTAAAAATTGGATCATCACAGGGTCATTGAAAGGCGAGGGCCGTGACCAAAGAAAGACACACACAAAAGCACGCAATCAGCAAAGGCTTATATACAGGCTGAATTTGGCCACGAGAGGGTGGTGCTCACTACCTAAGGTAGTGAGTCTTTCTTAAAACGTTGTTTCCACATGAAAAACACTACTTTTTTTTATCAAAATCGGATGAGTTCAGAACCTAATCGGGATTAAAACGGGATTAATATTAACGAACGGAAATCTAAAAATTAAAACACGAATTTACGTGTTCAAAATAATCTGGAATTAAGTTAATCTAATCATTAGTTATAATCACCAAAATTTCAAAACATCATTACTATAAAAGCCCTAAATCAATTGTTCATAAAAACCCTAAAATCATGATTTTCAATAATTAAAAACCCTAGGTTATAAAATTTACAAAATCTAAAAATTATGACATTTATAAAATCTGAAATTATAAAGTTTAATCATCAAAATACAATTTGATACTAATTAAATTAATTTCAAACAATAAAATCAAAACCACAAATTAATAAAATAAAGGAGAAAGAAAATAAGACTAACCTTTTTGTGTGGGAAATTTTTGGGGATTCATGGTGTATTTATAGAGTAGGGAGTGTAGGGTTAAATTTGGGCTTATAAAAATGTGGGCTTAAGTTATGGGATAGGGCTTAAGTTATGGGTTTTGGAATAGGTTATTCCAATAAGAGTATGTAGGAATAATTTACATTGCCCAATAATTAATAAACGTTTGGTCCAAAATATATTTTACTTTTATAAAACCTTATACTTAAAATACTTTAACCCTTTAAAATATTTAATTAAAATACTTGAGCCCTTAACAATACATTTTATTAATACTTAAATACTTTATAAAAATGACATAAAAATACGGGGTATTACAGTCTACCCCCCTTAAAAGAAGTTTCGTCCTCGAAACTTAGGTACGAAAACTTTAAAAGCTCGTTTAAAGACAAATAAATACTTAAAATCCCAAAAACTTTTCTTAATACTTTTAGTTGCTGTACTTTTGTGATACTTCCTTTCTACCTCATCTATTCATTCACACACAAACTAGTGTGTAAAGTAACCAACTTACTAACCAAGTTACACAAAATAATGTGTAAGATAACAACTTTACTAATAAACTTACATAAAATAATGTGTAAACTATTAGACTATCTAACAAACTCACACTAGCATTAGTGTAAGAATCAACTTTGGTAATACCATCTTAGTGTGTAAAATAATCAAACTTATCAACTAAATCAGTGTAAAACTGACGAAAAAGCACTTTAAAATGCCAAAATTAAGGAAAAAGCGCGTAATTTTATCGCACTCTACCCCTCTTAAAGAAAACGAGTTACGCCCTCGTAACTCCACTTAACTCAACTTTAGAATTATGTTGATCTTTTCTCATTCCATCCTTGGTAAGGTCATAGTACTTCTCTGTATGCATTCCTTGTTGCGAACAAAAATTTATTAATTCCTTACTCATTATACCAAAAATAATCAATTTCCATCTATACTATATTTTACGAATCCTCTAGTAAAAGTATGAAGCACTTTGATAATCGAAACTTTGATTTTGTCTAGCTTTTTCATGATCAAATTGGCTGAACTCAATAGATCCCTTTGCAACTCATACCTTTAGTTAATGCTCTTTCACAATGACTTATGAAAATTATCTTATACTTTACCAAGGTCCGATAATATGCCAAGTTATTCTTTTATTCCAACCTCAAAATGTTGCTATACCAATGATGGCTTGTATGGTGACTTTGTTACATCCTTTCTGAAATTGAATACACATGTTTTCTACATAAATTCCCCTGTCAAATATTATTTCGTCATTATACCATTGGGTGGATATTGTAGTCGTCCTCAATGTATCACCAAAGTTCTCCTGTATACCTTCCATTTCTTGAAAGAAACTAGGAATGTATATCCGACATGATATTCTCAGGAACTCCATGTAGTCTCACAACGAATTTGATGTAAGCCTTCGCAAGTTGCTCCATCTTCCAAGTCTCCTTCATCGGTTTTTAAACATCGCGGACTTAGACAATCTATCCACCACAATCCGAATAATTCAATCACTCTAAACCCTCAATACACCTTTATCAAATCATTTTTTTTCCCAATTAATCCATAATCTTTCTTCTAGCATCCCTTGAATAAATCTCGTGACCCCTAAATAATCTCAACTTCAATCACTTCATGACCAATCTTTACTTAAATCATATCAACATATCCCAATCAAATTCGTAAATCTTGTCATAAATTCTTCTCATTTATGGCATTTTCATATTCATAGTTCAATATTCTCAATACTTTTAAGTATATTATTTCTTCATGGTTTAAACTTCCTTAACTTTCAAGAGTTACTTAAGCCACCCTCCCGCTTCTTCTTATTTCCAAAATATTTCTTTAAAGCTTCTTTAGTCATATTGTTGACCTTTTGCCTACCTTCTTTCTTGCTTTGATCCCTTTTCTTCATCGTTGGTCTCACCTTTCTTTCAGCGAATACATGAACTAATCACTCTTTATACAAATCAATCCAACTCCCAAAAACTTTATGTCTTGACAATTACCATTGGAACTCATCATTCACCATCCTTCATCTCGTTCAGCAACACCACTTCCTTGAAAACTTCAAGATCTTAACGATTTGGAGTACTTCTTGAAAGCAAGCAATCTTTTCATTTCCACTTAATTAAACCTCACTATTTTTTTCTTTCTATCTGCATGTAAAACTGGTAAAACTTATTTCGGGTTTGTTATCTCAAACGTTTCCAAATAAGATCGGATGTATTCACAACTTGTTCGTTCCCACTGACATGGTAAAAAAAATTCAAATCTTTCCAGTACTTACTGTACAAACTTTTATTCACTCTCATCAAATTCTCAAGACACAAATTGTTTTTAAACGACTTGTATAACTCTTTAACTCAACCGTCAAAACTTCGGGAATTGATCTTCCTTTGATATATATATAGTTTTCACCTCTTAACACCATCTTGTTACACCTTTTTCCCACTATGGGATCGTTGGTGGTTATATAACCCTTGGCAACCTGTCAAGCTTGCCTTACTACCTTGTTCAAATAATTCCATTACTGGAATTGTTTCCTGTCACCACACTTTCTTGATGATAAAACTGGTTGCTATATAGGTTGGGTTGAAACACTTAGCTTCCTCTTATTCTAATCAACTAACACCAACCACTAAACTCAATCAAGAAACAATTATCATTTAATTCGAACTAAGGTTTGAGGTAAAAAATTTTTTTTTTTTATGTCCTCATTCCCAATAATTCGAATACATAAAATCTTGATTGATAAACAACCAAAGTTCATATAGTTAAAAAAACAATCAAAAATAATAAAAAAAATCTCCATTAACTGCTACTCACAAAGGGAAGAAAGAAATGAGTAGCACTTGGAAAACAATAGAAATCATAAGGTTGTTGAACAACTCTAAAAGATTAGGTGAATAAATTCAAGAATTTTCTCCAAAATGATAGCATTGCTACACATAATGACTCCTTGAAGTAAAATAATTATCCTCATATCCCAAGTGAAAGAATAAATACTCATAACTCCTAAATAACATATGTCAATATTCTCAAGGTTGAACATGTGACAATGTATTTAAGGTCCAACATAACAAGAGTCCTCAATATTCCAACAAGATCATGACTTCTCAAAACTCCAATCATATATTAAAATATATACGCTCAATTCTCCATCCCAAATTAAATAACTTTAATCATAAGAAATGATAAGTCACTAAGCTTAAAATGTCAAACTTCAATTGATCCGTATTGAGTATCCCTCAGCTCATATAATAACTTTCATCATTACTCATCTCTAATCAATTCCTATGCTCACCTCTCTTGGGCTCTTGTTCAATTTCGATTCCAATTCAAACTCGTGCTCAAAGACAAAACATATTCCTCAAAATAGATAATATCCCAAATGACTTCATCTTTAAGCTCTTTAACCATGTGCATTAAAATCAATTTCCTTATCTTTATGACTTGGTGTCTTCATGCACAAGTGAACAAAACTCAAAAACTCATTCTTAATAACTAGACTAGGTATCTCAACAACAAATTATCCCAAAAAAAAAAAAAACAATACTCACACTCATGTGATGACGTGCATCCAAGATTTCTTCGAAAAAAAACATCTCAAATAAGACCATTGAAGCAAACCATCCTAACATAAGCAATTGAACTCTCAAAATCCTTAACATTCCTCAAGATTATGATCATAGAAACTCACAGGGTATAGGTTTAGGAATCCTACAAGAAAATGGAATTAACTACCAATATAGTACAGTAAACCCTATAGTACAGTTCTTGCAGAAAATTAAGTTCGGTGTTCAATCAAACAATCTTAATAGCTCACATATAATGATTCACATATTACATGCTGTCATTAATAAACATTTAGTCATACAACATGCTTGAACACCTCTTAAAAAAATATGCACATAGGAAAGAAATTAAATTCTAGCCTATATGCCCTGTCTTCTCCTACCCAAGCTCACCAACATGCTTATAAAATCTTTTAACACATATTTCTTACCTCAATCCTTGCTTTCCTGCAACATGAACAAACTAAAAATAATTTTGACTCCTCTTTTTTAAAATAAGATTTGAAAATAAGCTTCGAAAAAGATTGAAAAAAAAAAATTCGGCTTTCTTAATAAAAAAAAATCGGACATCCTTAATAAATAAATAAAAAATTTCGGAAGTTCTTCATTAAAAAAAAATTCTGCACCTTTTTCTTTATAAAAAAAAATGGTCATTCCTAAAATAAAAACAAAAATAAAATTTAAATAAATTTACTTTAACACCGCTTAATTAAATAAGCATTTGGCCAAGTTTTAAAACAAAACACTTTAAAACACGTTTTTGTCTTTAGTGGTAATAAAAATTTCAACCAAAGCTCCCAGATACCACTTTGTAACACCCCAATAATTCTCTCTTTAAAACCGGGAGTAACCTGAACAATATTCAAGAGAATTACTGGCGTACTACCGCCACGTGTTCAAAAGTTAAGGCTATATCAGAATTTAGCAGCGGAAAACTAAATCAGTTATAAATAAGTTTCAAAACCAATAACCAAAACCAAGTTAAGTTTTACAACTTGGAACCATTAAGGCCCTTATTCAAAACTCAAACCAATAGAAGTAGTATAAAAGTGAAATTAAGTTTAAATAACTTCCAAAAATAAACAACAATAAAAATAAGAAAAGCAACCAACACTCCACTCAAGATCCCACCACCTAGCTACGGATGCTACATGTGTAAGAACCTGTGGTTAATCTGCTCCCCAATATTACAAGTGTAAAAATTGGATCGTCACAGGGTCATTGAAAGGCGAGGGCCGTGACCAAAGAAAGACACACACAAAAGCACGCAATCAGCAAAGCTGAGTACATACAAGCTGTGAAATGAAATAAGAAATCCCTAACGTGCTACTAATAATCAAACATCATACATCATTAAATTATAGACTCAACACACGACTCATCTAACAATTTTATTAAGACTTCACTAGTTGGTAGTGGCTAACTCATTTATTTATTCAATGGATTAAGCAATAGATAAGGTTGTCCAACCCATACTCCATTTGGAACATCAATAAAAGAAAAACCCCATGCCTCCTTTCGGAAACATCAATAAACATCCAACGACCACGGGCGCGACTCCGTGACCGTAGTTAGTATGAGATCTCACCTAACTCCTAGTTTTAGAAAAATAATATTTGAAAGAGGAGACTCGTAGATCAGACGGCCTCGATAAAAGTACACGGCTAATACCCCATGTACCCCAACCCCTGATTGTCATTACTCCAGATGTGCACCATTCCAGAGTTTTATTGCTCATCCATCTTACACTTTACGTGATTTACAGGTTTAGACTTGGTGATGACTCATATACATTTCAATACAAACATCCCAAACAATTCAATCAAACATGGCAAATTCTCAATTTAGATTCTTGATTTATTAGTGATAAACAACATTTATTAATTATTCCATTACTACCTCGGTGTATAAACACCTTGAGTGCATAAGGCACCCCAAAACCTTACCTCATCTTACAAGACTTGAATCTCTCCTTTACTCATCCTGTTTACATAATCATGAATGAGTAATAATTTGATCTTTACACCAATCACATACCTTTGCCTTTAAGCGCACCTTGCATAATTAAAACACACATAATACTTGCATTATAAACTAGTGCACATCATTTGAAATTCACAATGTATAACCAGACAATTTAACCCAGTCAATCCTATTCATGATACTAAGTTCTCGATCCGTCCTTAAACATGCACCTACAAGCAAGGTTTCGTAACTTGTACGTACCTTGAGTAAACAATTCGATTGGCCACTTTAAAACTAGAAATCACCTTCAATAAACTCCTCTCCTAAACCAAACAATAACATCTCAATCAATACCCAATCAATCAAATTTACAGCAATACTAACTTACTTTAAAACATTCAAAATCCAAATCAAACAACACTTTAAAACCTTCCCTTTAGTTAAAATTAAAGGCTTATATATAGTTCTTTAAATTTTCTTCATAAAAACCTTAAAATATACTCTTATACATGAAATTACAGCAAGTTTAAGTTTAATAAAAATCTGAAAATTATTTAAAAACCCCTAATAATCTCCCTTTTTAATGGGTGATTAAACCCTCTTTATAAAACATCAAAAGTAGTACTTAGAAACTATTTCTAGCACTTTAGATTAAATAAAAAACCCTTCAAAACTTTATCAACACATCACTTTAATACTCAATTAAAAGTCTCCTAGGAAATAATCACTTCCTAAAAAAAACAACAATTAATATTACTAACCCACGTAATTTCCAACAATATAATATGATGAAAAACCTCTTAAAACTTCAATAAAAACATATTTATACTTAATTAACTTTAAACATAATTAATTTTATTAATCAAACTCAAGGATAATATTTTAAGCATAAAAAAAAACTTCGTTAAAAATAAAAAACTGCCTGAAAATCATATTTAGAGGCTGAATTTGGCCACGAGAGGGTGGTGCTCACTACCTAAGGTAGTGAGTCTTTCTTAAAACGTTGTTTCCACATGAAAAACACTACTTTTTTTTTATCAAAATCGGATGAGTTCAGAACCTAATCGGGATTAAAACGGGATTAATATTAACGAACGGAAATCTAAAAATTAAAACACGAATTTACGTGTTCAAAATAATCTGGAATTAAGTTAATCTAATCATTAGTTATAATTACCAAAATTTCAAAACATCATTACTATAAAAGCCCTAAATCAATTGTTCATAAAAACCCTAAAATCATGATTTTCAATAATTAAAAACCCTAGGTTATAAAATTTACAAAATCTGAAAATTATGACATTTATAAAATCTGAAATTATAAAGTTTAATCATCAAAATACAATTTGATACTAATTAAATTAATTTCAAACAATAAAATCAAAACCACAAATTAATAAAATAAAGGAGAAAGAAAATAAGACTAACCTTTTTGTGTGGGAAATTTTTGGGGATTCATGGTGTATTTATAGAGTAGGGAGTGTAGGGTTAAATTTGGGCTTATAAAAATGTGGGCTTAAGTTATGGGATAGGGCTTAAGTTATGGGTTTTGGAATGGGTTATTCCAATAAGAGTATGTAGGAATAATTTACATTGCCCAATAATTAATAAACGTTTGGTCCAAAATATATTTTACTTTTATAAAACCTTATACTTAAAATACTTTAACCCTTTAAAATATTTAATTAAAATACTTGAGCCCTTAACAATACATTTTATTAATACTTAAATACTTTATAAAAAGTACATAAAAATACGGGGTATTACATAAGGCTTCCGCGTTCTGCATCCGGACTCATAACCATGGACCCTCTTTGACTAACCCATATCCTAAACTTTATAGAAATAGAGGCATGGTTAGGTTGCAAACTCATTGCATCATATTGTGACTATTTGACTATTTGTGCATAACCTATATGTGTTTCGACTAACCGTTTGTTTGAATTGTGAATGAGTTTAAATGAATTAATTAATCACTAAAGGACTTTGCTAAATTAATTAATTAATTAATAAATGATTAAAGTCTAAATAAATTGATCAAACTTGACTTAGTACGACTTTAGGTTTGTCCCTTTAGAGTAAAATACTGGAAACAGTCTCAGACCAATGTTCCAGCAATGGCGCAGAGGTTTGGACTGCAGCGCCACGCGCTAGTGATTAGCGCCAGGCGACAATGTTGTCGTCTGGCGCTGGTCCTTAGCGTTGGCGACAGTCCTGTCGCTCCGGTGACAGTCCATGTTTTTGCTCAAGTCCTCCCGACGAGTCTAACTAATCAGTTTGCTTAATCGGTTTAATCAGTTTATTAACGACAGTAGTCATATTTTTACATAAGTCTAGGCACATAATCCCATGGTCATGACACGAGTCAAACATGTCACCTACACTCACTAGTCTTAGCACACACTTTGTGAATATGTCACCATGACCATGTCTTAGGTTCATGCATGAGTCGGTTTTTCCGTCATTTGAGTTGAAGGTACATTCTATTCCTAATTCTTTCATACCTCTCCATCTACATTGTCTTTCCATTCTCCACATGCTTTCTCCATATCATAGCCTTCATTCTTCCTACCTCCTTCCATCTACTGCATGTTAAATAGAGTTTAAGTCAAATAATTAACAAATAAAAGTATCCATAACTTCCCTTTTCACACCACTTGGTCAAGGAGAGTAGGGAGATTTATCAAGGACAACACCTTTGTTCAAGTGCTACTTTTTGATAAACCAATTAGTCGGAAAAGAAAAGCTAAGAAGATAATGGCGTCTCAGGAAGAAGTCAACGAACTTAGGAAGGACGTGGCCAACTTAACTGAATTGATGAAGGCTATGGCTCTTCAAATCAATAACCCTATGAAGCAACAACAAATGGAGCTCATGCAAGAAAGCTTAAGCAAAATCTCTAATGACTATAGATTCCAGGGCATTAGCTCACAAAGGGTCTCAGTGGACAAGGAGCTTCTTCCGCAAAAGTTCAATGCCAATGACATCCCTAAGTTCAAGCCAACAGATGATCCTTATTTTCACTTAAGGGATTTTGAAACCATAATGAATATTAAAGGGATTGATAGGAAAGTCTTTCATTCTTTGTTTTCTTTATCTCTTGAAATAGTTTGTCAATAATGGTTCTTTTCCCTTGACAAAGAAAAAACCTCTACTTGGGATGCTATTGTAAACGCTTTCATTGATAGATATAGATGTAATATTCAATTTGAAACTGACCATAGACAACTTGAGATGCTAAAGCAAAAATAAAATGAAGGGTTTACCTCCTTCTTCAACAAGTGGAAGGAAACTTCCGCTTATATGATTGAAGTCCCTACTGAAAAGGAGTCCGTAAGAATGTTCATTAAGAACCTTCAAGACAAGTATTCGAAGCATTTGAAATATCAACATAATTTGAATACTTTCAAGGCCGTCTATGACATAGGTATTGAAATTGAAGATGACCTTGCGAAACAAAAAGTTACTAACAATAGCAACAACAGTGGCTGGAAAGGAAAGAAGAACAACAATCCTTCTTCTTCCGAAAACACCCACTCTAGCAACAACGTTAGTACCTTTGATCTCAATGAAGTCTTAGCCATGGATAGTCAGAGACCTAAGAAACAGCTAAGGAAATAATTCACCCCCATTGAGATGAACTACGATACCGCTTTCGATCGACTCCATGACAAAGGACTCATCGCTCCTATTGGACCTCTTCAAGATCCAGCATCTGAAAATAGATCACCCAACTGGAATGCTGACGCTCATTGCAAGTACCATCAAGGTAGGGGACATACTACTGAGAGTTGTTGGAAGCTAAAAGAGGCCATCCAACATTTGATCGATAATAACAAGCTTCCCTACCTCCATCTGGCAAGAAGAGCGAGTAATGATAAGGCACAAGACAAGAGGCGAGCTTCAACGACAAGATTTCGTGACCTCTTTTTTCTATTTCTTTTATTCATCCTTTCCCCAATAAGTCTAGCATAGGCACCTTTTATTTTCCATTAGATTTATTTTGTAGGATCTTTCTGTTCCCTTTAATAAAATGAGCGTTTATTTTCTTGCATATGATTATCGCATTGCATAAATAAATAAATAAAATAAAATAAATCCATGTCGAACTAAGCACAAGGTATACTTATGATTAGAGGCACCCCTTGTAGCCATATCATATTACCTTTCACCCTTCAAATATACAATCCTTTCTTGATAAACCACTTTGAACCTCGTCTAACAATAGACCTTTCTTTCTTCGACCCACATCTACCTAACCGTGGGATGGGATGGTGTGCAATTTATGAAATTTTCAAAGAATAAAAGCTTGAGTGATTTTTAAAAAATTTCAAAAAATTAAAATGAGCAAAAATAATAAAAGTGTGCAAAAGGGCAAGTGTTCCAATGTCTTTGATATGAATATATCCTTAATAAGAACACGTCTCAGATTGCATCTCTTATCGAGTGCTAGGTACCATGCCTGAGAAACATGAATGCCAAGTGAGTGATAGACCGCATGATCGGGATTGCCCGCACTTATCAAAAAGAAAATGCAAAAGCAAAAAAAAAAAGAGAGAGAGCAAAATATAAACAAAAGAGAGTTCAAAAGTGAAAATGCAAGATTGCACACCTTGGGCGCTTATCTAGGGTCTTTGAGCCTTTATCACCTTTCTTCTCTAACCTTTAGCCTAACCACGTTACAACCCTTCAAAAACCTATTTGAGGTATACACACACTTGTGCGAGGTTCGGCTAGAGCTACATTCGGCCTGATTCCTAACGGATACGTAGGCAACCTCACATTGAGGTGCGGCCGTAATAAAAATGCATTCACATTCATATTTACATTCATACATGATCATATCAAGAGATCTCTGATACTCATCCCTATCTATTTAGAGCTAGACTTGGGGGCTTGATCCCTACATTATTATCTTACCTAGCCTAAGAGTCACCATCATTTGACTCTTCTTGAAATAATATTTTTTCATACACTTAGCCTTTGCAGCCTAGCTTTAGTGTCACTTTCACACACATCACAGATATATGACCAAATAATCCTTCCCTTAGGAGCCTTTTGTCATGAAATTTTAACACAACGTTTGAAGCATGCCTTGTCATATCAAAATCACTCATCGTTGTAGTCATCATCGCATCACAAAGTATGAAGTGCTTAGCCTCCATGCCTAAGTTACCTAAATACTTGCGTCAACAATTGAGATAGCCTAGGATGAACTAATCCTTTGCACTATGAGATACAACATTAATACATACATTCGACTAAGCTCATTCAACATGCACCACCAACACTTCGATTCTTTTTTTACGTCTTTCTTTTTTGGGAGAAAGTCGGTACCCTCCACAAAAATGAAGGAAAATTTTTTCTTTTCTGAATTTTGAGTCAAGCACATCACAATATAATGAACACACGAGTCATGCACAGTGAGTCATGTCATGTCGTATCACATCGAGTTGAGTCTAACACACGTGTCAATCACCTTGAGTTAACCTCAAGTCAAAGCAATCATAATGTCAACCACAACAAACCTTAGGTCAACCCTAAGAAAAACATAAGCAAAGTCTTGCAGTCCAAAACATATATACAGGTGATTTTTACGGTGATTTTTACAAAGATCTAAGACAGAAAACGCAAATTTTCAAAGACATGCAAAGCTATCACTTCCAAGGCTAGGAGATGAGAAAATTTGAACAAGATGGCTCAAGGCATGGTGGTCTTTGACGACATTCCCTAGGATGCGAAAGTCGTCACCCTATTTGAGAAGATAGCTCAAGGCGAAGCAATCTTGGATGGTGCTCCCCAAGATGTGGAGGTTGTCAAATAAAACAACTTTGATTCAACAAAAATTGATTATGTCCTAAGGCACGGACGGCTCGCACGGCAAGTTTCTCAAGACGGAGAAAAATTGTCGATTGATGCACACTTCCCGAGGCGTAGAAATTGGCGATCGCATCCCAAGGCGTGGGTACTTAGCGGAATTTCACTCAAGAGCTACTCAAGGCGTAGGAGCTCACGACAGGATTCTCAAGGCATGGAAACTGTTACACTATAAGTCTTCCAAAGGCGAGTAAAATCATCATTCGGAAGACTGCTCAAGACGAAGGAGTCTACGACATGTTACCCGAGGCGAGGAAATTTGTCATTGTTCATTTATGAGTTGGTCGAGGCGCAGAATCTCATGATAAAAATCCCCAAGGCGTGGAAGACCGTTATTCAGTGAATCACTCAAGACATGGTGGTTTGCTGTAGAATTCCCAAGGCGTGGAAGATTGTCGTTCAATGGATCGCTCGAGGCGTAGTGGTTCACGATGGAATTCCCAAGACGAGGAAGGACGTCACAGCAGTAAAATTGAAGATGGCTACAAGCGGAGTTATCTTCGATGGTGTTCCTTAAGATGTGGAAGACTATCATAGAGAAAATTAAAGGCAGCTACAAGCGGAGCAGTCTTCAGGCGATATCCCCTAGCTTGAGGAAGATCGTTAAACAAAAATCGGTTACTCTAGAGATGTGTGCTCGACGGTGCAAGATACGCGTTTATTTACTCTTTTATCTGTTTAACTAATGCTAGTTTGCAGGTATCGGCGTTACAAGAATGATTTAGGATCGCAGAACGTTCTGAATCATTCTCTGTCCCTATCGCTACTTTGACTTTTGTTTTCGAAACTTACGTTTCTCCAAACTCAGTCAAAGTGGGGGCTTCTGTAAACACCCAAATGTGTCTCCCCAAAACAAAACCCAGTGATGAATACCTTTCACATTATTTGATTATCGAACAAAGTGAAAGTGTGAACGGTCTAGTGATGTGGATGTTTTTATTAAAATATCTTTCTTTCTGCTTTTGAAAATATTTCTTCTTACACTCTATTTATAAAAGTATTCAGTCCAATTTAGTTTGGTCCATGATAAGGGTCCAACAATAGTGTAGTTGGATTGGGCTCGAAAAGATCTTTCCAACGATACATTATAAGCCTAATTCCGATGAATAATGAGAAAGTTATGGATTAAATTAGATTTGGCCCGAAATGAATTTTATATGTGGCCCAATGATCTAGAGGAGGGCCTATTAATTATTATTCCTAAAGTTATTAGGATTGATTTTAATCTTCTAGATATGTTCTTTTAAATTCTAATAGCATTAGGATTGATAATTATATTTTAAAAGAGTTTTATTTGGAATAAAATAAGTGTTTTATGATAAATTTGATCTTGAAACTGTTTAACGCGGATTCTAATTACTTAATTATATTGGGAAAAGGATTCCGTACAAAGCGCGTTTTATCTTTTAGTTAGCGCCAAACGATAGATTTTTTCACCAGACGACAAAGTCTGTCGTGTGGCGCTAATGTCTGTCGCCGACAGCTAATGTCTGTCACCTGGCGCTAATCTTGTTGCCTGGCGCTGATGTTTGTCGCCTGGCGACATATGCCAGTTTTATTCCGTATAGAACTTGAAGTATTTTCTATCATTTTCGGACTATTTTTCTATAAACAGGGGTCGTATCTCCCCGTTTGCACTCAACAATTATTCAACAATCATCTCTTTCTTTCTCTCTAAAAGCTAGAAGCTTCTCCCTCTACTCTTTTTCTAAACCTTCCCTCTTACAAAATTCCACATACATAAGTTCTTGACACACCTGGCCAAGTTCGAAGTTGCCTTCGCCCTAGATGTGAAAGGTTTATAATTTCTGAGGGTTTGGTCCCAAATCTCTATTTTAATTATTTAATTTAATTTGTTTGTTTATTATCTTCCTTGAAGTTACTAACGTGTGTATTTTGTTATTAGAAAGAGATACGAGGCCTCCAAGTAAGTAATTTAGTTGTTATTCTTTTGATAGAGAATTCATGCTTTGATTATTTTGATTCTTAGTATCATGTTAGGATGTCTTTATTGCTTCCTAGTATCATGTTTAGGGTAATAACTAAGATTGCTAATATCATGTATGTTTCTATGGGATGCTTCCTATTTCTTCTATCATGTTAGTATTATGTTAGGGATAAAGCTTTGATCTTTATTATTTAGTGATATGTTAGGATTTGTTATTAATCTTGTTAGTATCATGCCTAGGATCTTGCTAATATTATTATTGCTTTGTGATTGAGATTATTATTATTTTGAAGATGATTATTATTATGTTACTTGATATATTGTTATTGTTATTGCTTGATCACGCCTTTTATGCAGGATTAAAGGGAATTTGTACTTGTAATCACGCTTAATAAGATAATTAATAATCTTGTTTAGGCTAACATGGTTATAATTCAAGTGATCGCCAATAATAGTTTTTCTTGTGCATAATATTCAACCAACATAGATTAAACAGGTTTAGGATTAATCTATTGATTATATGTTAGTCAGAAAGCGCACATGAATACGAGAAGAATAAAGTAGAGGCCTATTTAGGGCAGGTTCAATCTTTTTTAGGTTGGATTTGTACCTTCATCCCCGAACATCCAGTAATGGTTCCAGACCTATGGAGTTAGCGATCTCATGAATCGTGAAGGGGTGTAACCTTCACCCTGTGAACGGTTTACAAGTTCCTAAAACATGTTGGCGACTTTTTTACTCTAGCTTCCTTCCCTTTAAACGCCACCATTCTTAAGTGTATGATCACAGTGGGGCTCAAGTGTGGGATGCTTGAAATATTCCCTACACATTGCTTCTTTTTGGTGGTCATAAAAGGCACCTTAACTAAGCTACCATTAAGAAGGTAAAAGTCATCTTCCTTTGTTAGCAATGCATCAAATTTCTTATATCATGCACCCTTAAATTAAATGGCGTTTACCAAGATAAGTCTAGTTTGGTTATCAACGGAATCAGGAGACAACAACCCTTTAATAAGGCCACTAGTTTGCTTCTCAGCCCAGGAATTTGAAAGATTTATGTCTTCGTCATGTGCAATTACTAGATATATAAATGGATCAAATTATGGAGATAATTAAGTTCGTATGTTTGGGTCGTCGTTATATCATAGCTAGAGGTACTAACGATCTTTGGGCTAGTAAAATAGGCCAAAGCCCAATTGAACGGATCCTATAAGGTCACACAAAGGGCTTAGATCGAGCACGAGAGGACGAGGCCCATGATGGGCCTCATCCCCTAGTATGGCCGGCTACATGGAGTAGTATGGAGGCTATTGGGCCTCGTGACTTAGTCTAATTATAATATGATTATAAATAGACTAAGTTCCTAGGGTTTTCAGTCATGAATTGAGTGATCAGTTTGATCAAACCCTAATTAGCAAACACGAGACAAAACCCCTCTCATACTCCTCTTTCTCTCTCACGGCTCTCTCCTCCTCCCTTGCACCGGCTTTGGTGGTTCGTGGTGGTCGGTTAGTCCATTAAAGGTGGTGATCGTGGTTTTCCCTTTCACTCGACCAATCTAGTATTGGTGGACGGCTCGTTCGAAGCTCGTGGACTAAGTAGAGGGGCAACGCTTGGGCTCTATTCTCTCCCTGATTTGCTAGTTAAATAGCTTCGTAGAATTCACACTTCAAAGGTATGATTATGTGTCTTGTGTGTTATGCATGCGATCTTGGGATTAGGTGCTTTATGAATATGATTCATGATTTTCCGCTTTATAGTACCTATAAACTCCTACATTGGTATCAGTTAGGCTCTTTAATGAACACGCTTGATGATAATAATACGTTAATTTAAAGTCCATGTTAATTTTATAATCAATTAAGAGGGAGAAATTAATTTAATTATGGTTCAATTATTATTTTAATGTGATTAAACTTTTGGAATTGATTGAATATGATTTAATTATGCTCAAAATAGCCATGAAGAGGACCAATTAAGCCCTAAAGCATTCAAAATTTCGAACACCCTAACCCTAGTTTTCGGATTTTCGAAAATTCATAGCCTAAAATATGATTTTGGTTCTTGATTTTTGATTTAATTCGAATTGTTTTATGTTTCATAATTTTAATCGGATTGATTTTACATAAAAATGTTTTGTGTATGATCATCGATCTAATTTTAAGAGTTAGAATTAAAGTGGGATTAATTTTATGATACACCCTAATTTTAATATTGAATGATGATTTAATTTTAAAATTTGGACTGATTTAATTTAATTTTAATAAAAGTTATTTTGATTAAATTAAAAAACCAAAAAAAACAATTTAAGGCTGGTAGCCGTGGCTGGGTGGCGCAGCCACGGCAGCTGCCGACCTGCTGGCAGTCCAAGAGGGAGGGGAAGGGAGGGCGACGGTCCAAGGTGGCTGGCAGCAGCTGTGCAAGCATTGCACGCTGCTGCCGTGTCTGCCACTACTACTGCTCGCTGCTGTCCTTTGCGGCAGTGGCTGCTGTTAGCAGCTAGCCACCGTGGCTAGCTTCGGCTAGCCAACCTCGGTGGCCGGCGAGGTGGCAGACAGTTTTCAAAAAAAAAATTTATTATTTTATTTTAAAATATTTCAAGATTAATATGATTTATTTTGGGATAAAATAAGATATTTTGAAAATATGATCTTTTATTTTGGATAAAAATCTTTTGTTTAGGATAAAATAAAATCTTACAAAAGTTGTTAAATTTGATATTATCCATATTTAAAGTTGTTAAATTGGTAATTATCCATAATTAAAGTGGTTAATTTTCGATAAGATTGATTAGGATATTCTGAGCATATTCCAAAAGGATAATAATTAATTTAAATAATATGATTATCCCATAATTAGATTAGGATATAATTGATTTTAAATTTATTTGATTGGCAAATAATTAGGATAGAATCTCCTAAGTTTGTTAGGATAATCATGGAAGATTAAATATGATTTATCTTTCTAGATTAACATATGATTTGATACTATCTCATGCCTAAATTAAAATATATGATATTTTATGAATGGTCATGAATAATATACGATATTATCTAATTATGATTGAAAATATGAGATATTTTAGGAAATGCGTTGCCTTAATTATGAACATTCGATGTTGTAGTTTAGACAAGCATGTTGAGTGATTTATTATATGGCACTTTTATAATATATGATATTATGTTGCTATATATAGACTAGTATGACCCATAGATTCTAAATACGATCTGCGCATCGTGATGTATTTTTGTAATCTAAATACGGTCGGCGTGCCGTTAAGTATTTTTGTAACTTTTTATTTAACATAAATAGATTAGTTATTTAAATACTGTTAGTCCAAAGAAACCCATGAAGTGAAGGCCCAAAGGAGCAAGGTGGATGGAGATCCATGATGATTCAAGTGGGAGCTTTTCATTTCTAGTTTTCTTAGGACTAAGGGACCATACTATGTCATGTTTCATTGCATTAGTAGATTATGCATGTTAGATTTTATTTATGTTGATTGATGATGCACTAGAGTTCACTAAATAATCACAACATAATAAATCTAGGTCCCAGTAATATTGAGTTTGATTTTCCAATTAAAAACCCAATAAACCTTTGATCTTTATGATAGGTCATGCCAAAGCTGGGTGTCATTTTATATCTTGGGAGACTTGGGGTAAATCAAGTTTTACAATTTTGATTGGTTGTGCTCAACAAGGTTACTTAAAGAGTTTAGAACCTTGAAGCAAAGGGTAATAATTAAACATGTGATGATTAATTGTTCAACCAAGAGTTACAAGAGTTGTAATCAGTAAAGAGTTTACTCACCTTGAAATTGCAATGGTTGATGGTAGGGCCAAAGTCCGGTCAATTATTGCACGAATAAAGGGTCTTGGAATCACTTAAAATTCAATTGGGATCATTTAATTATTGAATAAAGTGCTTTTAAAGTTACCAAAATTAATTCGTTTATGGTACTTTAATTGTTAAATTAAACATAATTATTAAAATTTTCCTTATTTTGACATAGATGGGTAGCCGTAACAATGACAACAATATTTACAATCTTCGACCATTCCTAGAGAAGGATAGGTTGACAGGAGAAAACTTTTCCAATTGGGAAAGAATGCTGAGACTTGTTCTAAAATCTGAAGGTAGAGAGGATATCATTGACACCCCATTGCCAAGACCTTTGCCAGAAAATGCAACTTCGGCAGAGATCAAGAAGCACAAGGAAACTCATGACAGAGCTGTGCCTATCACTTGCCTAATGATTGCTACTATGGAGCCTGGTCTTCAAAAGCGTTTTGAGGATCAGGATGCGTACACAATCATGAAAGAACTCAAAGCCTTGTTTAAGAAACAAGCAAGAGTTGAAAGGTACGAGCTCCATCGTGAAATTCTGGACTGTAAGATGGAGAAGGGTACCACAGTTTATGGTCATGTTTTTAAAATGATTGGCCTTATTCAAAATATGGAGAAACTAGGGCATCCATACAGTGATGAGATGGCTACAGACATCATTCTCCATTCACTTCCAGAAACTTTCAACCAATTTATCATGAACTTTAACATGTCTAATGCTACAAAGACCATGAATGAGTTGCATGTTATGTTGGTTAGTGTTGAGAAGCTAATCCCTAAGGAACATAATAAAGAGGTTCTTATGGTTCAAAAGGGAAAGGGGTTCAAAAGAAGGGGCAAAAGGCTAAGGGCAAGGGCAAGTCAGTTGCTAAAGCTCCTGAAAAGCCTAAAGCGACTCTAAAACCCAAGGCTGCAAGTGAAAGTGAATGCTTTTACTGCAAGAAGAAAGGGCATTGGAAGCGTAACTTCCAAAAATACCTTGATTTCCTCAAGAAGAATGGAGCATCAACCTCAGGTGTTATGTTATAAACATTTTAACTTTCACTTAGGTATGTGATACCAAGTTGCAGGGTTTAACATTATTAATGTTGGATAGGAACTGCAAACAAGTGAAGCTAGCATGGGAAATGGAGCTAAAAGGTCCACTAGAAGTGTTCGAGTGACCAAGAAAGCTTCATAGTTTTAAATCTGAATTTTTATGATGATTTAGACAATTTCTAGTTTTGATGAGACAATATTTCGGTTTTCTTGTTGAATACTGATTTGGGTTTTACTTGGCATGGACAAGTGTTGATCCATGACCAAGGTAATAAATTGTTTTCATTTATGCTAGATATGAGTTATTATGTTTATGACATTGATAAAAGTAGATCACAAAAGCAAAATTAGATGATTTAAAGCAAACTTACTTATAACAAAGTAAGATTAGGTCACATAACCAATTTGCACATCCAAAGTAACAATTGGATGGACTCTTACTCTTATTTGGTTATGAATCACTTGTGAATTAAAAGTCATGCTTGATAAGGTAAGATGACCAAGTAAACTTTTAGTTGAAAGGGTGAAGGAGCTAATGACCTTTTGGAACTCATACATATGATGTGTGTGGACAATAAGTTCAATAATTAGCAAGAGATTTAACTATTTCATTGCTTTTACTAACGATTTAAGTAACTATATCGATAATTACTTAATGAAGTAAAGCTTGGAATCATTGAAAAGTTCAAGAATTTCAAAATGAAATGTGAAATCAATTTGAGATAAACAATTTAACACCACAATATGATTGTTGTGATAAATATTTAACTCAAAATCAATTATCATCTAAGGGAATTGTTGAATTAATTCACAATCCAGGAACACTACAATTAAAATGTGTGTTTAAAGAAGGAATCAAACTTTGCTTGCCATAGTTCGATCCTAGATTAGCTTTAATGACTTACAAATATCATTTTGAGGACATACATTAGAACAACAATTGAGAATACACTAAACTGAAACTAAACCAAAGCAATTGAAGAGACGTCATAAAAGTTATGATTTGGAAATGTTCCAAAAGTTGTCTTTTCTAAACAAGATTAAGGGTTATGGAATCATTGTAAAATGTTTACAAAGATGACATAATACACCCTAAATCAAAATGTTTGAAAACTAAGAGGTATTATTCCTACAATCGCGTAGATAACAAAATGTTTGTTGCTCGCGATAGTGTCTTTATAGAAAGAAATCTCTTCCTACAAAGCCAAGTGCGAGTAAAATTAGATCTCGATGAGATTCGAGACGAGCAACATATGGATGTGGATAACACTACATTAGAGACAAGGGCGTATGAAATCAGCTAATTTGATAAATCATATGTCGAAGCAAGCTAATTCAACTAGCGTGGCTTCTATCGTCCCACTAGAATGAAAGGCTTCAAAGAGTTGAAGAGAATAATTCTATTGTTGCTCATACCTATTATAGGTCGCTTGAAATCAAAACAAAACAGTTTGTTGAAATTCTGAGAAAAGGTGGATTCTAAAATTTTCTTATTGGAAAGGTTAGAACCCATACCCTACAAGCAAGCTTTGGATAAGTGCCAACTCAGGAAGTGGCTTAAAGCCATGAAATCCAGAATGAACTCCATGTCTGTAAAGATGTGTTAGTCCATGGTAGTCTTACAAATAGGATCAAACCTATTAGATGCGTAAGCCTGTCTGGATTCTTCTAGTGATTACTGAAATTTTCGATTACGAAATTTAGCATTGGATATCAAAATCACCTTCTTGAAATGTTCTTGATGGAGGATATGTATATGATACAACATAAAAATTTCGAAATCCAGAAACCCTCAAAAGTTTTGCAAGCTTCAGAAATTCATTTAATGGATTGAAGTAAGCATCATGGAGTTGGAACATTCGTTTCGATTAGGCAATCAAACAGTTTGATTTCCTCAAAGAGCGAAAAGGAATCTTGTACAGACAAGAAGTTTAGTGAGAGAAATTGGTCTTCTTAATCTTGTATGTAGATGTCATACAATTCATATGAAATGACATATCAATGCTTGAATAAGTCAAGTAGTGGTTAAAGAGTTATTTCTATATGATAGACTTAGGAGATGTTAAATACATATTGGGAATCAAGATCCACAAAGTGAACCTTGGAGAATGATTGGACAATATCGAGAAACTTATGCTGATAAGGTTATTGACAAGTTCATGAAGCAAGACTCTAAGAGAGGATGTTTTCCCATGTTTCATGGTATTACGCTCAGTAAAACTCAATGCTTTCAAAAGCTAGTAGAGTTGAGTTGTATGGATAGTGTACCTCATGCTTTTGCAAAAGGGTCCATTATATGTGCCATGATATGTACAAAGCAAGATGTTACATATGAATTGTGCATGTGTAACAGGTTTCAAGTATATTCAGAATAAGCATATTGAAAGTTGCCAAGAGCAAATCCTTGAGTACTTGAGAAGCACTAAAGGAATGTTTCTAGTTTATGGTGTTAAGAGTGAACAAATTGTCAAAAGATTATACGGTTGCAAGTTTTCTAAACAGGCAAGATGACTTTAGATGTTGATCTAGATACATCTTGTGTCTGAATGGAGAAGTACAGTAAGCTTGAAAAGTTCAAAGTGGAATGTTGGTTCATACTCAATGTCAGAATATGTGTATTTAGCTACAGTATGAGTAGTTAAGGAGGAAGTTTGGATCAAATCGTCTTATGACTAAGAGGACACCTTTGCCAAAAACAAAGGAGCTAGGGTCAGATCACAAATCCAAACAAATAAATATGAGATATCACCTCATTTATGAGATCAATGACAAGCGGGATGTCGTGATCTGTAAAGTTTTATTATGAGTGAGAAAACACTAAACCCCTTCCATAGACTAAGATATGAGAGTCAAATTAAAGACTTGGATTGAAGCAAGTTATGTAATTTAAGTTGTATATGTTTTGAGAAAACATATTACATAAGAAATGCATCAATTTGCAGAATTATTTTTAAAATAGAAATTTCATTTCTCTTATTTAATTATGGTTTTGAAAATTAAATAAAATGTCCAAAATAATTATGAATTGATGGGCTCATCAGGATGATGACCCAGTGAATGAAACCCCACAGGTGAACAAAATTCATATATTATTTAAGTTCCTAGTTCGAAATCATTAAAGTGGACATAAATGATTTCAATAAATGGACTAGCATGTAAGATTGATTGGATAGCGCAGTTTCATGGGCTATAGGGGCATGGTGATGCTCGGTCAATCACTTGGATATGCATGAATGATGCATGATCGAACTATTGACCTACTTTGAAGTTCAAGTATAGAGCTTCCGGATATATTAGTGGATTCCTTTGACATGAGTGGAACATTGATTTCATTCAATGATTGATTTAACTGTGTTACATTCAAACGTCTGCCCGTAACTGGAGATTATAAAGGATGTTTCCTGGTTACTTCAAAAGTTGAGTGGGAGCCTTGTTGCTACAAGATTGAATTGAGTCTACCTATTAATTTAAGGAATGTGTCATGCCCGCTTGAAGAGGGAGAATTCAGAAAATACGTGGCCGCGTTCAAATGCATTACTTAGTAATCATTTGGTTTTGTAATTTGAACTCAGATTTCAAGAAACGATTTGTAAATTAATATGATCTCGACATGTGATGCAATCATATTATTAAATAGACATACATTGACTTAAGGAATTTGAATATTGTACACTTATCTCAGACAAGTGGGAGATTGAAGGATTTATGTCTTCATCATGTGCAATTACTAGATATATAAATGGATCAAATTATGGAGATAATTATGTTCGTACATTTGGGTCATCGTTATATCATAGCTAGAGGTACTAACGATCTTTGGGCTAGTAAAATAGGCCAAAGCCCAATTGGACGGATCCTATAAGGTCACACAAAGGGCTTAGATCGAGCACGAGAGGACGAGGCCCATGATGGGCCTCATCCCGTAGTATGGCCGGCTACATGGAGTAGTATGGAGGCTATTGGGCCTCGTGACTTAGTCTAATTATAATATGATTATAAATAGACTAAGTGCCTAGGGTTTTCAGTCATGAATTGAGTGATCAGTTTGATCAAACCCTAATTAGCAAACACGAGACAAAACCCCTTTCATACTCCTCTCTCTCACGACTCTCTCCTCCTCCCTTGCGCCGGTTTTGGTAGTTCGTGGTGGTGGTGGTTCGTGGTGGTCCGTTAGTCCATTAAAGGAGGTGATCGCAGTTTTCCCTTTCACTCGACCAATCTAGTATTGGTAGACGGCTCGTTCGAAGCTCGTGGACTAAGTAGAGGAGCAACGCTTGGGGCTCTATTCTCTCCCTGATTTGCCTGTCAAATAGCTTCGTGGAATTCACGCTTCAAAGGTATGATTATGTGTCTTGTGTGTTATGCATGCGATCTTGGGATTAGCTACTTTATGAATATGATTCATGATTTTCCGCTTTATAGTACCTATAAACTCCTACAGAATTCACATCCGCAACCACGTCAATTGCCTACAATAATTGAATATATAGATTTAACCAGTATGCACATTAAAGGAGAGGTTAGCTTATTCTCGTGTAGTTCTTATATTCTTTTTTATTACATTATTATATCTCGTTTACCACCAGATCTTGAGAGATTTGTGGAAAAGGACCTTTTAAGTGGTCAAATTTTTATAAAAGGACCTTTTAAGTGAAAAGTTGTGAAATAGGACCTTTTAAGTTGTATTATGTTTTTAGGGGGGATACTTGGATGAGTTTTCTTGATGGTCATGAAGCTCCGGTGTTGACTTTTACTTGTTCGTCACGTGAGTTTTTTAAAAAAAAATTATTTTTTTCCCTTAAATTTCCCTTCTTTCTCAGACTACCCCATTCATTTTTCCCTCTTTCTCTTTCTGAAATTTGGGGGAAAAATAAATTTTTTTTAAAACTCACGTGAAAAGTCAACGTCGGAGCTCCGGCATTGACCACCAAGAAAAATCACCCAAGTACCCCTAAAAACATAATACAACTTAAAAGTCTTTTTTCACAACTTTTCACTTAAAAGGTCCTTTTACAAAAATCGACCACTTAAAAGGTCCTTTTTCACAAATTTCTCTTATATCTTTAATAATTATTGAGTTATACTAAGGTCTTGTTCACTTCATCCAATTTTTGTTAAACTATTGAAATTATAATTGCCGATCTTAAATTATTTAATGAACTAAAATTATTTTTACTAAAATAAAATTATTTTCATAATTCTCTATTATAATTCTTGTTTAAAGTTACTGAATTATATTGAACTGAAATTATTTTTATTGAATTTAAATTATTTTTTCTAATTCTCTATTATAATTCTTCTTTAAAGTTATTAATTATAACTCAACCAAAATTATTTTTGCTAAACTAAAGCGAACAACACCTATAATTGTTAAAAATTCATAATGTGTAGTAGATTCCCGCATGACTATATATTTTTATTTCAAAAAAAAAAAAAAAAAAAAAAAAAAAAAAAAAAAACTGATACTTTTCAAATTTCAAGTCAATAATTGACCTTGGGAAATTGGTCAATGAATTGGGGTGAATGACTTTTCGGAAGTGACTACTACTCCGTATGAATCTGAATAGTTAGCTAAATTAGATAAAAGTTACACTGAAATTGTTGGATTTACAAAAAAATTAGATGTAGAAAAAAAATTGGGTAATCTTATCAATATTCCCAAAACACCATGTACATTACATATACACTCTCCATAATAATAAAAAGTTAACGGCAATCGTAGAAAATAAATTCGAAAAATCCATACAGTAAGAAGAAGACTGACGAATCCAATTCAAACTATAGCATGCAATTGATAAGTACAGTAACCACAATATATATATATATATATATATATATATATATATATATATATATATATATATATATATATATATATATATATATATATATATATATATATATATATATATATATATATATATATATATATATATATATATATATATATATATATATATATAAAATAAATAAAATAAAATATAGAGTAAAAGGAAAGAAAGACATGTTTTCAACTCAAACTCAAACGACTTAAAACTCAAACATTTCAACTCTCAAGAGGATTCACGACCTAGAATAGCACGACTCCAGTAATGTTTTCTCTGATAAGAAATATGAATGGATGATCAGCCACAAAGTCCAATGTTTCATATATTCTTAAGCACACTGGTCTCACTTTACAAGCAGTAGCAGCAGCAGCTTCACTACCTTCCTCATTGATTTCAATAAAATATTTTTGGTTAATGCTTGAAAAATATAACATTTGAGCTTTAGATGAGTCTGTGGATTCAGTAAGGCCACTGCCTTAAAGGGCAATTCTACTCCTAAGCCCTTGAGAATCTCTGAAGCTTCAAATCCAAACGAAATCTTGAACTTAGGAAGCTTAAAAGTTCCCACTTTAACTTTTCTAAATGGAAATAGAAGGTGTTCATTTAGGAAACCAGGTTGAGAGCTTACTTTATGTACCAAGGCTGGAAGCCCATCTTTCGCATCTGGAAGGAAGAAATATATATTCATACTAATAAAATGTTTTTTTTTAACATGGTACATCATGATATATATTCATATCAAGATCTAAGCACAACTTAGCTTATTCTCTTGTAGTTTTTATATTCTTTTTTTATTTCATTACATCACGTTTGCCACCACATAAATGCATTCATTATTATATCTTTAATACTTAGACCTTGTTCACTTTATCTTAAGAAAATAATATTAAGTAAAATAATTTCATTTAAGTAAAAATAAGTTCAGTTCAGTAAAATTAATTTCAGTTCAGTAAAAATAATTTCAGTTCAATAAAAATAAGTTTTGTTTAGTAAAATTCAGTTTTCTTATAGAATAATTATAATAGAAAATCAGTTAAAACAATTTCAGTTCAGCAATTATAATTTCAGTTCAGTAAAATTAATTTAAGTTCAGTAAAAATAATTTAAGTTCAGCAAATATAATTTTGTTTTAATAAAAATAATTTCAGTTCAGCAAAAATAAGGTGAAGTGAACGGGGCATTATTGAGTTTTACTAAGGTCTTGTTCGCTTCATCCTATTTTTGTTGAATTGAAATTATAATTGATGATCTTAAATTATTTTTATTGAACTAAAATTAGTTTCCTAAATTCTCCATTATAAGGCCCCGTTCAATATACCTTATTTTTGTTGAACTGAAATTATTTTTGCTGAAATGAAAGTATATATTTTTGCTGAAATGAAAGTATATATTTTTACTGATTTTTTATTATATTTCTTCTTTAAAGTTATTGAATTTTATTGTAATGAAATAATTTTTACTGAAATGAAATTATTTTTACTCAATACTATTTTTTTTTTAAGGAGAAGTGAACAGGGCCTAATTCTTGTTTAAAGTTACTGAATTATATTAAACTAAAATTATTTTTACTGATCCTCTATTATAATTATTCTTTAAAGTTATTGACTTTTACTTCACCAAACTTATTTTTACAGTACTAAATTAGAGTGAACAACGCCTAAGTAATTGTTAAAAATTCAAAGTATTTACTCCCTCCGTCCCCAAAACTTCGACCCTTTTGCGTTAATTTCGCAGTTATTAAGAAAGTTAAATAAAAAAAATAAAAACATATTGGAAAGATAAATTTACATCGGGTTTGTAAAAAACTAGAGAGATAAAATGTTAAAAATACATGAAAAAAACAAAATTTTATATGGAAAACTAATTTTGCACAAATATTGTTGTAAATTGGTGGGTATTTTAATACAAATGGGTCGATCATTTTGGGACTAAAATTAGGCCAAAAGGGTCGAACGTTTGGGAACGGAAGGAGTAATAGATTCTGCATGACTATAATTTTATTTCAAAAAAAAAAATTGTACTTTTCAAATTTCAAGTCAATAATTGAACTTGGGAAATCGGTCAATGAATCGGGGTGAATGACTTTTCGGAAATGACTACTACAGTACTACGTATGAATGTTAATAATGTTAATAGTTTGCTAAATTAGATGAAATTGTTTGATTTACGATAAAATTAGATGTACAAAAAAAATTGGGTAATCTTATCAATATTCCCAGAACACCATGTACATTGTACATTACATATATACACTGAACACTCTCTCCGAAATAATAAAAAAAGTCAACGGCAATCGTAGAGCTTAGAATCATGAGAAAGTATTGCCCACTACCAGGTAGGGACTAAGAAAGTCCATGCCAACATTGAAAAAAAAAATTTCGCTAAGTGTTGGAAAAACGTCATTTTCTATTTTAATACTGTTATTTTAAGTTTGAGCCTGTTAAAATAAAATTCAATACTGTTATATGTTTCTTCAATATTGTTTTCGAGGTGTTATTTTGCTCTTTCAGTAGTACTTATATATTAAAAGGTTAAGTATTTGTGTTAAAAATTAAGTATTATATTTGTATACTGTTATTATATAAGTGAAATCTGTTATTAAGGAAGAAAATACAGTTATTATAAATTAAAAACTGTTAAGCTGCGTGATTTGGTATCAGAGCCATACGGTTAAAAGATAAATTAAGTTGTTAAATTAATAATTAGGTAAAACTGGAGAATACTAGACCTTCTACTGAGTGTAAGAAACCTGATTTTAAGCATTATTATCATATTCCTAAAAATACTAGTAATTTTGGCCCAGTCCTTAATTATATAGTAGATCAAATTGGTGAATTAAGATCGAAAGTTGATAACATACATGCTCGTTGTATTAATATCGAAATAAGATATCAATAACCACAACCGATATTAATAAAAAAAAAAAGTAAGCGATCTAAAAGAACAAGTTAAACAAGTTCAACTTGCTTTAACAAACGAAGTTAGACATCAATTTGGAAAAGCGATCTAAAATGAACCCTCATCTTCAGAAGAAAACACTTAATGAATTACAAGCCCTATTCGATAAAGAAGAAGACCCTAATAAGCTTAACGAAATCTTGAACTTAATTTCTAAACAAGGGATTGCTTCTGATAATGAAATAGAGGAAAATAATTACATTACTTTAGAGGAAGATTTATATCAACAAATGGGATTAATGAAATCAACAAATGGGATTAATGAAGTTAAATGATCTAGACTTTCTACCCATAGAAGTTCTTCGACAAAAGATTGAAAATAAACTAGGAAAAAGAGTAATGGATAATAATGATGTTGGAGAGGAAATTATTAATGAAAACATTAACGTAAACAATGTTATCCAAAGACCTAGGTATCAAGGAGAAGGAAGTTGCACACGACCAAGATACATACCAGGGAAGACTACCCGGTTTAGTGTCAAGGTTATGCCTAATCATATACCTAAACAAGAAGAAGTGACTCTTGAACCTATAAGTCAAACCGGTTATAAACTTAAGCTAGACGGTGTAAGAGATAGACAAGATGTTTTAGATCAGTGGAAGAAGAGTATGAGTAGTGTACTTAAATTAAACACTGATTGGACTTCAGAAAATTTCTTAAACTATATCGAACACAGTCTTTATGGCTGTGTAGAAGACTAGTACGATGGAATAGAGGAAGAAGTCAAAACTACATTAAGAGCTAGTGAACCACCTACTAGAATGTTCAGGCAGTTATGTCAATACATTGAGTTAGAATTCATTGGTCCTAGAACTGACCCTAATGAAAAACGAATGGAATATCAAAGGAAGTTAAGTAATTTGTCAATCTGTAATATGGAATATGTTGATAATTACATTATGGAATTTGAAACATATTATTATAATATTGGTGAAAATGATACAAATCCTGGAATGTTCTATGACAAAATAACCAGTCCCCTTAACGAAGAAATTAGTGAAAAATATCAAGAATGGAGAGAGAAATTATTAGCTAGGGATGCCCTAGGTAATAGAATTGCTTTTCTAAGAAAATGGATTGAAAAGAAATGTATAGAGGTTGCAGGAACTCAACAAATGAAGAGACAATTTCTCACTTGTTGGGATTTCCCAAACAACTATGGATGTGCAAGAAAAAACTATAATAAAAGAAGGAATTATAAGAAAAATAAATTTGACTGATCAAGAGGTTAAACTTTTAAGAAAAAGTATTATAAACATAAATATAGAAAACCAAGTAGGTTTTTCAGAATGGCAACATATTGTCTTGAGAAAAAGAAGGCATGTAAGTGTTGGTCTTGTGGAGAATTAGGACATTATGCTAATGAATGTAAGAAAGCTAATCATAAACTAATGGAAGCCTTAGGAAGTTGGGATTACATAGATACCAGAAGACGAGGCTTTAGAATTGGCTTTAAGCAATAATAAAGGAATAGTAGAAATCATTGAAGAGGAAAATGAATATAATGAAGAACCTGAAGTTAGTGATGAGTTTGAAGATGAAAATTATGAAGAAATAAATAATATGATGGAAGGAGAAGAGTTAGAAATTCAGAGTCATATGACAATGAGGAAGATAAAAGCAAAATGACGATAGGTCAACTAAAAAGAGCCGAGTATTCATTTAAAGGTAATGACCTAGATCAAGTAAACAAAGAAAGTTGGAATTTTCCCCAGATTACTAAGGATAAAATATTTAAAACTTCTTTCTTTAAAACTAGAACTAAATATGTATGCGAAGAAATGGAATGAAGCATAGTAATCGAAGACTGTGAACAAAAAGCAGCCGAAATTAATATCATAAACTGGAAAAGTATTAAAAAAAACATAAAGAAAAAGGAAATTATAGCTATATTTGTATTGGTGCAGTACAAGTATACATAACTCCTTTACAAGATTTTGGCAAGGATGTTAAATGCTTGAGTTTTATCTGTGATATTAGACATAAAGAATTTTATGATCAAATAATCAATGGTATCACATTTAATTTAAGTCAAGGAATGGTAAGCTATATATGTGAACCTAGATATTATGTGAGCTTAGAGGATTCCTTTGCATCAAAATTTTTAGCTATCAAGCTATTAACAGAAGGAGTGAAAATGCATAAAGGAACACGACCCATACAATTAAGATGGAAGGTGGTTTATAAGTTGGTAAACACTATAGACTCATCTTTTAAGAAATAAATAGTCGATGCTTAAAAATATGAGCAAAGAGGAGGTCCTAAGAAGAAAATTACACCTATAAAAGTAAATCCTAATGAAATTAAAATTGAAAAAACTTGGGAGGAATTCTTTATGAACCCTGCAGTTAGTTATAGATCAAGTAAGATGCTAATTGATGAATCAGGATTACTTCATATTGGAATGAATACAAAACCTAAAATACAGAGAAATCTGAGTCTTAGAACACCAAGTCTAAGTAGACAAAATTCAACAATAATAAGAATGAAAAAACAAGGTGATGAAAAGACAGAAGAGGATGAAGAAGAAATATTAGTTCTACTAAAGAAACTAAATGAAAAATATGAAAGTAAAAAAGCCTTAAAACAACCGGCAAGGCATAGCATTGATATGGGGTCATGTTCTACTTTAGAGTTAAATGAAGATCCAAATAATCCTATTAGAAAGGTAATTGGATATAAAACCAAAACTGTGAGTGAACCAGTATATGAAGATGAAGTTAATATGCAAATGGAAGCTTATAATGAAATATCTATTACTAATCCTAATAGCATTTATATTCCAATTGATATATGCATTGAGGATTATAATAAATATAAATTATGTGCATATATTGATAATGGTTGTTCTACATGTTTTGGAAAGAGAACTTTATTTCCAGAATTTTTGTGGAAAAAGGCTAAAAATCCTATGCAAGTCAGAATTGCTAATAATAGTGTCATGATGCATACTGAAATAATTGAATTATTACCAATAGAAATTGGAGGAGTTCAATGTGTTATTCCTATTTTATGGGTAACTGATCAACCTAGTCATGATATGATAATAGGAAATAATTTTCAAAGATTATACTCTCCATGCACTCAAACTATTGATAAAATAATCTTTACTATTAATGGTCATTCTGTTCCTATACAGAAAATCACAAAGGCTTATACTCATCAGACTATGGAATTTACGAGCAGCCAGCGTGGTGATAGGGTTACTCCTACACAACGAGAGGTTGCACTTAGAATTGCTGAGTGTGATTCATCATTAATAGATCAGATAAATAAGCAGCAAGAAAAGTTATGTGAAAAATTATATTCAACAAATCCCTTAGAACATTGGAAAAAGGATAAGGCATTTGCTAAGATAACTCTAACAAATCCGAATAAGATTATTAGAGTAAGACAAATGGTCTATACCTACCAAGATATTCAGGAGTTTGATGAACAAATAAAAGAATTGCTTAATAAAAAGTTGATTAGGAATAGCAAAAGTCCTCATAATAGTCCAGCATTCATGGTAAGAAATCATGCAGAAGAAAAAAGAGGTAAAGCTAGAATGGTCATTAATTATAAACAGCTAAATGACAATACTGTTTTTTATGGCTATTACATTCCTAATAAAACTGTTTTATTTAATAGAATACAAGGAGCCACATGGTTTTCTAAAATGGATTGTAAAAGTGGATACTGGCAAATTAAAATGGAAGAAGAAAGCATTCCTTTAACTGCATTTAGTGCCCCTCAAGGGCATTATGAATGGCTAGGTATGCCTTTTGGATTAAAAAATGCTCCACAAATATTTCAGAGAAGAATGGATAATATTTTTAGAGAACTTAATCATTGTTGTTTGGTCTATATAGATGATATCCTAATATTCTCAAAAGATTTAGAACAACATAAGAATGATCTTAAAGCAGTAACTCAAAAATGTGCAGAGCATAGCATAATCCTTGGAAAAGATAAATGTGTTTATGCTAAACAAGAAATTGAGTTTCTTGGATTAGAAATTAAAGCATGATAAATAATACTGCAAAAACATATTTTAGAAAAGATTGAAAAATTTGAAGATAAAATTGAAGATAGAAAACAACTAGAAAGATTTCTAGGATGTTTAACCTATGCTTCTGATTTCATAGAAAATCTTGCTCTATTAAGAAAACCATTACAGAAAAAACTCAAGAAAGAAATAACTTGGACCTGGAAGGAAAGTGATTCCAAAATTGTTCAAAATTTAAAAGCTATGTGTAAAGATCTTCCTGTACTAACACTATCTACTAGTGAAGATGATTTAATCCTTGAAACAGATGCTAGTAATGAGCATTGGAGTGATGTGTTAAAAATTAAAGAAGGAGAAAGACTTTGCAGATATAGCAGTGGAAGTTTTAATAAAGCTAAGTTAAATTATCCCACAATGCAAAAGGAAATCCTTGCAGTCATTAGAGGGATCGAGAAGTTCTTAATCTTCTTAGCCCCTAAACAGTTCTTAATAAGAACAGATTGCAAAGCCATACTCGGTTTTGTTAAAAAGAATTTGTCTAATATGCAAGCGCAACGGAGACTTCTGCGTTGACAATTATGGCTTAACCAATTCTCTTTTACTGTTGAACATATACAGGCATCAAAGAATTCTTTAGCCGATAGTCTAACCAGAGAATTGGCTAATGACGAAGAAGCACAAGACATCAGAAAAACCTCCTGCCCATCAACTAGAAAAGATGGAGGCAGAGAGAAAAACTCTTATTGAAGAAACTGATAAAGCAATGGAGCGGGTTTCACCCTCCACTTGGGCCTTGATGGAGGCCATGATTGTTTCATCAAAAAGAAGATCTCGAGATGGTTTAATTAAAAGTTGTCATGTAGTAGTTCGAAGGTTCCTAATGTACGAAGTAATGGTCATTATCTTGAGGCTCGTTCCTGATATTCAGGATATAATACTAAATAAAATAAAAGATAATAATTTTAGGTTTTGGTATGATCTAGTTGTATCAAGGTCATACAAGATGTATGATGTCTATGATCTATGGGAAAGTAGAATAATATTCAACACCAATTCCAGAGTGGGTACTGTGTCAATTCATCCACATTCACAAGAATGGAGGGCACCTTATGTAGCGGAGCACTACAGAGCTTGGGATTATGGGATGGTTCATAATATTGTACCATTTCCTGATAATAATACTACGTTCCTTGAGAAGCTCACAAAATTCCAGAAGTATGTTTTTAGAAGAATTTATGAAGCAACAAGATATAAAGGAAGAGTTGAACAAGTCCAAGTGCAAAGTGCAAACATAAAAATGGTTGAAGGAAAAATTAACTCTTCACATTTCCTGATCATGTTTGAAGACGTTCATCGCAAACTCAAATATCTAATTTGTATCCAGCAGAGACGAGTAAAAGATCCTACAGAAGCAAGAGCTCATGGATTTTTCTATATTGCTCAGTATCTTAACCAGTTCATAGCCTTAAAAGAAGAACCACCAATCATAATACATGTGGGAAATACTTGTATAGTAGCACCAGAATGGTTAAGAAATTATTTAGAAGAAGGAGTATTACATGGTGAATCAGTGTATGATTATCTCGAACAAGTTGAAGATGGGAGATATTTATCCTTAGAAGGAAAAGAGCACTTATTGGAGATCTTTGTCACATGGGATGAATCCAATGCTGCTAAATGTGTGATGGATCTAGGTATAGAAGAAGACGACCCAATGTATGTCCATTATGAAGAGATTAAGGACAACAAAGGTAGTCTACAAGATATGATGGAGTCCTGAGCCCACACCAGCAGTTATGTATTCTACTTTTACTGTTGTAGCACGTTTTATTTGTTTTAAAGAATCTTTAGAAAAGGAGTGAACGATATTCACTTGCTAAGTCAGGGTTTTCTGTAAGCCATAGAAAGTGTCGGTGACCTTTGTGAGCCTTCCCCTATATAAAGGGCATTAGGCAAAGAAGTGAAGGCAAAGTTGGAAGAATTAGCTAGAGAATTGCTCTGAAAGCATTAGAGAGTCCTCTAGAGAAAAATACTCACCTTAAGAGACAGATTGGTTCTCCATCTCTCTTAAAGTAGAGAAAACTCTAGTTCAGCTTATGTCTGTTTAAGCTTTCAATTTGTGTGTTTGTTGTAATATATGAGTGTTGTAATCTTTTCAAATTAAATAAAAGTTTCTTTCAAGAAGGAAACGTTATCCCCTTGAACCTTATATATCAAATGAGTTATCTTTCTGTTTAAAAAGTTCCATCATAAACACAGTAAGGATTGTCTAATTAGAGATTACGGTCTAAGGTAGGAAACGAATTAGATCTGTGCTGAGCCTGATCTAAGGAAGACAGGGTTAGGGTTAGCTACCTTGGTAAAGCCGGAAGCTCAGAACGTCGGAGGTTCCATTGTCAACTAAGTTCAGGTATTGGTCAAAACTCTCTAGTTAAATAACTATTATTGCGAAGCATGGTGGGCTTTTAAACAGTTAAAATAATTTATTTTGATGTATAAGTAGTAGAGTTCTGATAACTAGTATCGTTAAAAGTCATTTAAGTACTTATCAGATCGAATTATAGTAAAAATCAATGTATTATTTAAAATTGTTATTTTAGATTAAGGTACTGTTATTAATTTATCAAATACTGTTATTAAGTCATTAAGTATTGTTATTTATCCTAAATTAAAATAAAAATAAAAAATAAAAAATAAATCTGACGTCACTTGGTATTGGGCGGGGTAGCCTATACCGGGTAGCGGTCCATCATTCCCCTAGAATCATAGCAATTGATAAGTACATTAAACATAAAAAATATATTACGGAGTAAAAGGAAATAAAGACATACTTTGTTGAAAAAATCAACTTGATTAGAATCATCTTTGTAAAGATGATCTGTTGAGCCCATGAGAAAACCCACATGTGAGTGGTGTGTTGTCCCACATTGATTGAGTTTATAAGTGAGAGTTTATATTGGGATGTGTATCCCACATTGAAGAAATAAGAAAGTTGTGTCCACTTTATAAGGCTAAGGGGCTACTCCCCTCATTGCCATATGGTTTTGAGGTGGAACCTCATGGTCATGAAAAGTGGACAGTTGTGACGGGTGTGGTCCAGGCCCGTTTATCATGATCAGCAACTTGTTTGAATGTAGGCTTAAGAGGAAGTGTTTGATCCGCCCAAACTCCATTGGCATAGCTCAGCTTCGGCCCACCAATGGCGATACCGTTGGTGAAGATGAGTGAAACGAGCTCCGAACAAAGCTTGTTGAGATGATCGGGGGAATCGGACTTGAGAAACGACAGAAGCTGATCACGAGTCGAGCCGGATGAACCAGCAGTAATCAAACTCAATTCGACTTGGAGTGAGATAGGTGACATTACCATGTTTTTGTTCTTTGCTTCATTTGAAGACAACACCTTTCCAATTAGAATCAATGAGACGTCTGTTTGATTGGAGATTGATTGCTGAAGGTCCATCGATCCCTTTGGTATGGAAGAGACCAATCGGTGATGCGTGGGCTAGCTTTGAGAAGAAGGAAAGAGGAGAGAGAATAAAGAGGAGGGTTGCCGTTGTGGTGTAGGATTAAAAAAAATTGTGGCTGGTTACACTGTGTGGCCAACCACATAGGAAAAGTTTGTGTATTACTACAACTTAAGTCCTAAAAATATATCTGTTAAATAATATCTTAACCTGTATTATTCTTAATTTATAATTTTGTTATAAATGTAGATATGGAAACTGTATCTCAACACATATATTTTCCAATATTGTATATATCACATATTTCTATGGAAGTATTGAAGACTCTTTCTATACATAACTTTTTTTTTTCAATATGCTTAATAAAAAAAAATAAAAGAAGACTTGTATTTAACTAAACTATTGGAGTTGTGTCTCTGTGGAGTTTTAATAGAGAACTCTATATAATGTTGTGCTTCAAAAAGAATATACTCCCTCCGTCCCCGAAATAACAACCCTTTTGGGTTGATTTCGCGGGTATTAAGAAAATTAAATAAAAAGAAGTAAATGTAAACAATTAGTATTATGTGCACCATGGTGCACCTAGAAATAGGTACACCACGTCTATACTTTTGAACATTTAATAAAATAAAAAAAAAATTGAACATTTTACAAAAAATGAACATTTTGTAAAAAAAATAATGAACACGTCACAAAAACTAAACATAAACATGCAATTTTTATGTTCATATTTTATAAAAAAAAATGTTCATTTTGTATACACTAAATGTTCAGTTTATATTACAAAACTATTGAATTATTACGAGTCAGACAAACTTGTTTCAAAATTTGTCTGACTCATAATAATTCAAAATTTGTGATTGTCCGGATTTTTTTACTAAATGTTCGAAATTCGTTATTGTTCATATTTTTTTTACTAAATGTTCAAAAGTATAGGCGTGGTGCATTGCGATTATTCAGATTTTTTTTACTAAATGTTCAAAATTTGCGATGTTCAGATGTTTATACTACATGTTCAAAATTTGCAATTGTTCAGATTTTTTTACTAAATGTTCAAAAGTATAGGCGTGGTGCATCTATTTTTAGGGGCAAAAGATACACATACAACCATTGTATGTGATCCTCACATACAATATGACATGGCAACCTTTAATTAGTTGGTGAAATGAGTCCCAAAATCCACTATATTTGAAATTTTATTTGAATTTCTTATAAATTTCAGATTTAATCTAACCTTTGAATTTCAAATTTTGTGTCATTTCCAATGTAAATTTTATTTCTTAAAAAAATAAAATAATATAAAGTTTTTGTTCATGTTTCATCTTCCACCTTTGAAATTCTCCATGAAAGCTGAATGTTTAGCTTTAATTTTTTTTTTCTTGAATTGTATTTTTCGTCTTTTTTTCTAGACATTGAATAATTCATTTTTCATCAACCTGCCATCTCCTTTGTCACTCCCTCGGCAGACCCTCTAATTTCACCAGAAATCCATCTTTCTCGTCTTTTTAACCATCTTGACAATTCTCATCTGCCACTAATTCATTAATAGGCAAGCAAGATGAATATTCCTTTACTTGAAGGTAATCTTGAACACCAACCTCAATTTGGAACAAATTTACTAAATTCCTAATATTTAAAAATAAAAAAAATAAAAAAAATAAAAAAATAAAAAAATCTGAACTGCTAAATATAAAAAAAAAAAATAAAAATTAAAAAAATGAGTGCTAGAATTTGATCTTATGGCTCGTCAAAAAAAAAAAAAAAAAAAAAAAAATTTTGATTTGATGGATAAAAAAAATTATACAGTATAAATAAACATGAAAACCTTCAATTTTGAGGAAAGAAAAAGGACAAATGACTTTATAAACATGAAACCCCCAAATATATGGAACACTTTAATTTGCAATTTTTTTAGTAACACAAATAGTTAAATGTGGTAAGCAAATATTTTAACTGGGATTGCAAAATAGTTTGGTAATTGCAAAATAATATATCATGATTACAAAAAATAGCTTCTTTTTTTTTTTTTTTTGACAAGACAAAAAATAACTTAGGACCCGTTTTGATTGACTGAAGTGAGTTGAACTGAACTAAACTTATTGGAGCTTAACTGAACTGAATTGCATTGAACTGAATATTTTATGAGAGAAGGAAATTAAGATAAGAAATGAACTGAACTGAACTTATTGGAGCTGAACTGAACTGAAAATAAGCTGAAGATAACAGACCCTTAATTAAGTTTGGTTATTTTACTAAAATAAAATGAACAACTTGATGAGTAATGAAATGCTACATAATTTTAACATTTTTACACCTATGAAAGTATGAATAAGATCACATAATGTCAATATAATTGATGTGTTTGCGTGTACTAAAACACTAGTGAGGTTGTAATTATTTTATTGTGGAAAAATTAATTAAATGATTAATAACAACTATTGGATAAAAAAAAACCTTAATAGCCTTGACTACAAGGGGTTTCACTCGGCCTCAACCTTATGAGAAGTGGACGCACCACGATAGCAACGTTATTTGATTAAAACACAAAACTAATTTTATTCTTTGACAAAGAAGATATTTAAAGGCAACAATCCTTTGCCAATTAGGAAAATAAAAAATAAAAATCCTAAAAACTAATCCTATTTTAAAATATTATCTTGATCTTATACTAGGAAAATAAAATCCTAACAACCCTAAAATAAGATAATTTATCAAAATAAACTCATAATCCTACTAATCACGCGTAACTTTTGGATTGACGTTACTCAATCTCGCGATTAATAAGACTCAACAAAAATAAATCAACTAAAAATATTTTGATACTAAACAAACTATATTATATTGATGCTATCCAATACGCATCATAATCAAATATAATTTAATTAGTTTACAAAGTATTAAAATTGCTTCTACACGTTTCCATTAGATGTCTTAGATTAGTATAGATTTTGTTAGGAACGCCTTTTAATTTGGGAAAGCATGATAAAATCACGTTGGATAAGCATTTAAAATATTACTAATCTATACTAATAGGCAAAATCATGTTGGATAAGCATTTAAAATATTACTTAAAATGGTATTAATTTGGGAAAGCATGACAAAATCACGGGTTGATCGGTGCAATTAATGTTAATTTTAATTTAATCTTTCTACTTTTAGCTAGCTAACTTTTGCCTATTAGTATAAATTAGTATAGGTGATGTGGCGTAAGTGAAAGGGTGTACGTGACACATAAATTAGGAACGCCTTTTAATAAATTAGTATAGATTAGTATAGATTTTAATATAAACCGGTGACAGAAGAATACATTAGTAACCCTAAATATATGTTAGAGTGAAATAAAAAAAAATAATTAAAACCACTTTTCTAGTAACATGATTATGATTAATTAAAAAAAAATCGTTAACACATGAGATATATTTAACATTAATAGGTTGTTACACCTGTAAATGATAATAATGGTGTGCAACACGTATTTATTATGTTTTGCAAAAAAGTAATCATATTTCATCTTTAGAATTGGCAAATTAATGTTGATCATTATAATTTAAGACCTCTAATTCGTTTATATATTGTTATTGTTGTTTGAATTCATTTTATGGCGAGAGACATATTGAAGCATTTATTTAAAACGTACTCTCGATTGTTATTTCATGTAGCTAACAAATAAAAATTAGTTACTAACTTATTTATTTAAATAATATTTTGGTACTTGAAAAGTATAATTTGTATTTTAAGATTGTTTTTGCGTTAATATATAGCTTCGATCATCTTCTCCCATTATAAGTTCTTCGTGGGCGTTAATTGCTATAGTCATCTTTTTAACTTCATAATAATTTTTTTTTTAATTGTAATATGGCTGGAATTTGTAGCCTAGCTAAACAAATGAATAGCACTCATATTTGTCACGGCCGAAAAACTAATTAAGGATGATATTTTCTTATGGTCTTTATTATCTATATTGGGAAACACATAATAATAAAAAAAATAAAAATGAAAAGAGTTAAGCATACATTAAGGACCTGAACTTTTGAGTTTTTCACCCTTAAGGACCTCATATTTTTGTTTTCACCTCTAAGGACCTAAGGTTAGCATTTCGGGCACTTAACTCACCATTAACCAAAGGTTGACTGTCACCATAAGTTACATTTTTTTTTTCGAAAGAACCATATGTTACTTGAGTTCACTAAATTATCAGAATTTAACCTACATTAACAAAAACCATATTCAGTGTAAAAATACTCCGTAATTGTTAACAAAATTACATTATTGTTTTCACTTTTTATTTCCCAAAAAATTCTTACCCTGCTTTTGCAAATAATCATCAACAAAATTAGCCAAAATTATAATCATCTTCTTCGACCTTCCTAACTATGCACCCCTGATTTCCTAAAGGGAAAAAAAAAAAAGAAAGATCGATGAAATGTGAATAAGAAGAAGTTGTTGTGAGAAGATTAAGTTGCAGATTGATCAACTACATCAATTAATTTAAAGTTTTATGTCAAAATAAAAAAAATAAATAAAAAAAAGTTAAGGAATTTGATATGTACCTAACTTATGTTAATTGAAAATTAAGCCAGTCTTGCAGTTGTTCTAAATACCAATATGATTAAATTTTGGAGGAAGATAAGTTTTCGTCAGTCTTGCATTTTGGGGGTAAGTATAATTAAATTTTGTTTTCTCCAAAAAAAAAATTTAAGTCAATTGTCATTTATATAAATTTTATAATAATAAAGTATTAAATTTTAACTAAAAGGGACCCAATAATTTAACTAGTGTGGTTAAGTTTCACCGGTAAAGTGTCAATAGGTCCTTAACGGTGAAAATAAAAATAAGAGGTACTTAACAGTGAAAAAAGTAAAAGTTAAGGTCCTTTGTATATGCTTAACTCAAATAAAAAAGCATTGGGTTTCCAAAAAAAAAAAAATAACAAAAGTATTTAATGCTGAAAGTTTGGCACTAAACTACCCGCCTAGAGTGTAGTATGGGTGAAATATTTCCCCCCTAATTTTCCCTCTTATTTTTTTGGTCTATGATGATGTGGCAAGTTTTAATTGGTGTTGTATGTGGAGCCCATATACAACAATTGTATGTGTATCAACTCTCATTTTTAGGTGCACCTTGAATCCTTGATGCATCTTAAAATTTGCACTAAAAGTATATTGAAAAGATAAGTTTACATGGAGTTTGTAAAAAAGTAAAGAGAGAAAGTATTAAAAGTACATAAAAAAAACAAAATTTTAAATGGGGAATCTAATTTTGCACAAATATTGTTGTAAATTGATGGGTATTTTAATGCAAATGGGTCAATCATTTTAGGACTAAAATTAGACTAAAAAGGTCGAACTTTTGGGAACCGAGGGATTACTTCCTAATTCTCACATGTCCCACATACATGTCTGGAAAGATTGCATTGTATAGTAATTTTCATTATGGCTTCTTAAATTAAGCTATCTCCTTGATTAATGCTCAATAAGGCAATTGTTTTTGGCTTATTTAGGTGATTTAATTCAATACTATCTCATTTTGGTCTAATTCGTGACCATATTTGTTGTATCTAGTTCAATCTCATCTCTAGATAAATCATCCTCCTTCCTCCTTAAAACACATAGAAATACAGACAAAATTCTTTTTTCACAAAAATGATTATTAACTACCTGTTGTAATTTGTTATTATTATGGATGTCCATTATGACTTGTAACTCCTGCATCTTTATAACTTCCATTATAACCCCTTTGTAACCCTCTTATATTATGACTACTTTACAACAATTTGTAACTCCTACTTAAATAGACCATCATTGTCTTATGGGTTATCATATATGCTCATGTATAAATATGGCATAGCTTAATGAAATGGAGGGTACAACACATTGCATTACCATCTATATCTTTCTATAGACTATTTTCTATTCTCTTTATTTATTTTATAACACGTTATCAACACCAAAGCTCTATAACATAGATTAAAGTTTTAATAATATATAAATATTTTCATAATGTGTCTAGTAATAGAAGGTGAGGCGATGTGTGTAGATCCACTCGATTCACTGACGAGTACTTATTCGAATATGATGATTATCTATTTGCCACAATAGATAACAAAGGGTCTGTTCACATTTACTTAATTTCAGTTTAGTTCAGCTCCAATCAGTTCAGTTCAGTTTAGTTCAGTTCAGCTCCTAATTTCCCTCTCTCATAAAATATCCAGTTCAGTTCAGTTGAGCTCCAATCAGTTCAATTCAGCTCAATTCAGTAAATGTGAACAGACCCAAACTCAAAATTAGAGAATGTCAACTCCAAATTGCTATTTGTATTGTTAATATATGTTTAATTGAAATCATACTTCAAAAGGTACGCATTTACCTAGATTGTCATGGTAAAATTTGCAATAAGAATTAGGAAAATTTGCTAGAAGAGACATATATGTTCTCTATTTTGTCTGGAATGACCTTATATGTTTAAAGTGATTTAAAAGCACCTTATAAGTTTATTTTGTCTTATAAACTTATATAAGGTCCTTTTAAACTATTTTAATCATATAAGATATTTCCAAACAAAATAGTGAACATATATGTCACTTCCACACAAATTTTCCTAAGAATTAATTGGTTAATGATTGGTATTAGTATTCTTTTTTATATTTGTGTTGATATGCATGCGATATCTATATTTCGTATTTGTAAGTGATCATGAATTTGTGATAAATTGACAATTTGTAGTTCTTATGTTAATTATTGTGATCATAGCATAAATTTATATTATATTTTAGCAATTGCTCCGATCCGTAGCATAAATTCCTCTTCGGTACTAATTCCTAGTTTGAGATTTTGAGTTGATGCATAAATTTTATGATATATAATGAGTAATTGAATCAAACCAAAAGGGTTTGTTAAACCACATCAGCTTATAATTTGGTATTTGAGGGTATGTATATGAATTACTAGTGCAAGATTAATTGTGTCTCCGATCCGTACTATTTCTAGTCATTCCTTCGTAGGAGTTTTCTTTGTACTACTGTATTATAACTCTAGTAAATATAGATAGATGATATACAAAATGAGGAATAACTACTTCCCTACCACTGTAATTAAACTTATGCTTCTGTTACATGTTTCGGACATGTGCCAAGTAATACTATTATCTTAGCTTATTTAATTCCTTTTATAAGGCACAATATTTTACATATATGCTTCGTAGGCTCTAATTGTGAGACAAGACATCAAAATAGCCTTAAGATATAGCACTTAGAAAGACAATAGCTAATAATGGTGAAGAATCATTAACTGCAATTACAAATATACAAACAAATATAATGGTTTATATATGAGTCAGTTAGGTATTGATAATGGTCATGCACGCACAATATAATACAAATATTGTTATGTAATTGTCTGGAAACGATTGAAATAAATACATAATTATATTAAAGTATTGCTGCCAAATATACTAATCAAAACAAAGCATGAAATGTTATTGTTATATGCTTGTAGCATAGATAGCACTACAAGAAAAACCATTTATCCCTTCAAAAAAGGGAAAAAAAAGACAATTTATTGCAACGACTTGAAAGCTAATTGTCTTTGCGGGTACACGTGTAGCGAAAGGTTTATAAATATTTGGGATTATTACTGGTTCACACTCAAATTAAAACTCAAACTTGGACTTTTTACTCTCAAGAGGATTCACAACATATCGAGAGAATAGCACGGCTCCAGTCATGTTTTCTCTAATAAGAAACATGAATGGATGATTGGCCACAAAGTCCAATGTTTCATATATTCTTAAGCACGTTAGTCTTACTTGACCAACAGTAGCAGCAGCAGCTTCAGTGCCTTCCTCATTGATTTCAATAAAAGATTTCTGGTTAATGCTCGAAACATATAATTTTTGAGCTTGAGGTGAGTCTGTCAATTCGGTGAGGCCACCCTCCATAAAGGGAAGTTCTAGTCCTAAGCCCTTGAGGATCTTAGAAACTTCAAATCCAAACGAAATCTTGAACTTAGGAAGCTTAAAATCACCCACATTAACTTTTTCGAATGAAAGGTGTTCATTTAGGAAACCAGGTTGAGAGCTTACTTTATGTACCAAGGCTGGAAGCCCATCTTTTGAATCCGGAAGGAAGAAATACATGGAAAATCGACGCTTATCTTCTCCGTGTTTATAAGGTAGGCATAGGACTTTAAAATCGTCAAAAGCTGTGATATATTGCTTCTTTTTGGTGGTCATAAAAGGCACCTTAACTGAGCTACCATTAATAAGGTAAAAGTCATCTTCCTTTGTTAGTAATGCATTAAATTTCTTATACCATGCACCCTTAAAGTAAATTGCGTTTGCCAAGATAAGTCTTGTTTGGTTATCAACGGAATCAGGCGACAACAACTCTTTAATAAGGCCACTAGTTTGCTTCTCGGCCCAGGAATTCACATCTGCAACCACTTCAATTGCCTACAATGATTGAATATATAGATGTAACCAGTGTGCACATTAAATTAGGTTTCCATCAAAAAAGTAGTTAGGTATCGTTCACTTCACCTTATTTTTGCTGAACTGAAATTATTTTTACTGAACTAAAATTATTTTTTCTGATTTTCTATTATATTTCTTCTTTGTGTTTACTGATTTTTACTGAACTGAAATTACTTATACTGAACTGAAATTATTTTTGCTACACTAAAATTATTTTAACTGAACTGAAATTAATTTTATCTAACCAAAATTAGTTTTACTAGATATTATTTTTTTAAGGTTAAGTGAACAAGGTTGTCTTATATTTCTTCTTTGAAATTAATTATTTTTACCGAACTGAAATTAATTTTACTAAACTGAACTTATTTTTGCTGAACTGAACTTATTTTTACTGAATTGAAATTATTTTTACTTAATATTTTTTTTAAGGTGAAGTGAACAGAGCCTTAGTCTCGAAATAGCTAGTATATCATAATGATAAAATGTTGTTTTTTTTTTTAACATGGTACATCATCATATATAACCATATCAAGATCTAAGTAGTAAAGGAGAGGTTAGCTTATTCTCATGTAGTTCCTATATTCTTTTTTATTTCATTATTATATCACGTTTACCACTACATAAAGTCAATCATTATTATATCTATACTAAGGTCATGTACTGTTCGCTTCATCCTATTTTTATTGATTATTGAAATTATAATTGCTGATCTAAAATTATTTTTATTGAACTAAAATTATTTTCATAATTCTCTATTATAATTCTTGTTTATAGTTACTAAATTATATTGAACTAAAATTATTTTTACTAAATTAAAATTATTTTTACTGATTCTCTATTATAATTTTTCTTTAAAGTTGTTAATTTTAACTCAACCAAAATTATTTTTACTGATTCTCTATTATAATTTTTCTTTAAACTTATTAATTTTAACTCAACCAAAATTATTTTTACTAAACTAATTAAAGTGAACAAACGCCTAAGTAATTATGGCTTCAAAAAAAAAAAAAAAAAACGCCTAAGTAATTGTTAAAAATTCATAATGTGTAGTAGATTCCCGCAATTCCGCATGACTATATATTTTTATTTCAAAAAATAAATAAAGCCTCATACTTTGTAAATTTCACATCAATAATTGAACTTGGGAAATCGGTCAATGAATTGGGGTGAATGACTTTTCAGAAATGATTACTCTGTATGAATGTTAATAATGTTAGTTAGCTAAATTAGATGAAATTGTTTGATTTACAATAAAATTAGGTGTATAAAAAAAAATGAGTAATCTTATCAATATTCCGGAATAATAAAAAGTCAACGGCAATCGTAGAAAATAAATTCGAAAAATCCATACAGTAAGAAGAAGACTGACGAATCCAATTCAAAACTATAGCATGCAATTGATAAGTAAAGCAAACACAAAAAAAAAAAAAACAAAAAAAAAAAAGGAAAGAAAGACATACTTTGTTGACAAAATCAACTTGATTAGAATCAGCTTTGTAAAGATGATCAGCAACTTGTTTGAATGTATGCTTAAGAGGAAGTGTTTGATCCACCCAAACTCCATTGGCATAGCTCAGCTTGGGCCCACCAATGGCGCTGCCGTCGGCGAAGACTAGTGAAACGAGCTCCGAACAAAGCTTGTTGAGATGATCGGGGGAATCGGACTTGAGAAACGATAGAAGCTGATCACGAGTCGAGCCAGATGAACCGGCAGCGATCAAACTCAGTACGACATGGATTGAGATAGGTGACATTACCATGTTTTTGTTCTTCGCCTCATTGGAAGACAACAAACTTCCGGTGAGAGTCAATGAGATGTCCGTGAGGTCGGAGATTGATTGCTGAAGGTCCATTGATCCCGTAGGTATGGAAGAGAAAGACGAGAAACCAATGGGTATGGGTCACGGTCTATTTTTTTTGTAAAAAAAGTAGAATCACGATCTATTTAAACGGCAAATTCAAGTTTATCTCTTTGATTGCTCTATCATGTACATCAAGGCCTAACGGGCCAGCGTGGTATTTCACATGCATTAATAGTAGGGGTGCTTATGAAATGAGACAACTCATAAGCTACTCGAGTTTAACTCGGTTAAAACTCGACTTGAATGAGCTTGACTCAACTCGAGATTGACACGAAATGTTAACGAGTCGAGTCGAGTTGATCATTACTTGACTCGAAAGCTCGTATGAAACTCGAATTCTTTTATATAATATTATATTTATAAAAAGGTAAATTTGGTATAAACCACATTTTTTGTGCAACTTTTTTGAAAAAACCACCTTTTAAGTTTTTTTTTTTTAACTAAACCACCTTTTAAGTACCTAAATTTTTTATTGCACCACCCCTATTTCAAATCTAACATATTGTATCTCAACCATCCACTTCCAAATCATCAACCATAGCAAATCTTTCCCTTCCATCTCAACCATCCACTTCAATTACCTCAGTTTAGGTTTTGAGAATAAACAAATACTACAATTTAATTTTTGTAGCAAAATTAAGTTTGGTTTTTTAGAGCTTTACTCAATTTAGTCATGCATATATATAAAGGGGAGGGTCAAATGTTTTTGGAGGTGAAAAAAATACATGATTTAGGAGCGAAAGTCACAAGTTGTGAGGCCCTTTGACGTTTTAGTTAATTTTTTCGTCATAATTTGAAATAGGGGTGGTGCAATTAAAAATTTAGATACTTAAAAGGTGGTTTAATTAAAAAAAAAAACATAAAAGGTGGTTTTTTCAAAAAAGTTGAACATAAAAGGTGGTTTTTACCAATTTTACCTTATAAAAATAAAAATATTTTGATAAAAAAACTTATATTTAGATTAATAAATAAATAAACATTATTTATGTACTCTTATCATCATACATATACTTTTCAAATGACAAAATTAAAGAGAATGAAGAGATGATATACTAAATAGGGAGTATACTAAGACAAATCAAGTTGCGAGATCAACTCAGTCAAATTTTGTTAAAGCTCAGCTCGGTTAAAACTCGGTCAAAACTCAACTCAATAAAACTTGACTCGATATGTTAACGAGTCGAGTCGAGCTATCAAAACTCGAACTCAACTCGCATCATAAGCACCCCTGAGGCCTTGATTAGTAGTAATGTTGATATTTCCATACTTTTAGCTTGATTACATGCTTGGGTAGCCACGCTGGGCATGTCCGCACAGGCAAATGTGTTTTTGGTGCTCACAAGGGATTAGGCTCCATAAAACTAAAATAAACATAAAACGTGGCAACGCCACCCAACAACATCATTATGTAAGATACGACCCAAAATTAGTGGGTGGACTTGAACCAACTCTATTCGGTTGTTCTGAGTAACTTCTTGGTTGGCTAGCCAATCCGCAGCTCTATTTTCTTCTCTATAAATATGAATTACTTCAACCTCCCAGTTCGGGTTTACCATCATCTTCTTGCTATGTAAAATGTGGTGTGCACACTTGCTCAGTGGTGGAGCCAGCATGGGACAAGGGGGGACAATTCCCCCCCCCCCCCCACTTTCCCAAAAATAAATCAGGTCAAATACATAATTCACTACTAAAAAAACATGTTTTTGCGACCGCCACAAACGGTCGCAAATATGTGGAAAAACGGTCGCAAACAGAAATTGCGACCGTCAACGGTCGCAAGACGCCGGTCGTTATTTTAATGGTCGCAAAAAAACAAATTTGCGACAATATGGCGGTCGCAATTATTTTTGCGACCGTTTTTTGTATTTTCAACGACAGGTATCTGACGGTCACAAATTTCTGAAATTGCGACAGGTGTTTGACGGTCGCAATTGTAGGTATTTGCGACAGGTTTAAGACGGTCGCAATTGTAGGTATTTGCGACAGGTGTAAGACGGTCGCAATTGTAGGTATTTGCGACAGGTGTATGACGGTCGCAATTGTAAGTATTTGCGACAGGTGTATGACGGTCGCAATTGTAGGTATTTGCGACAGGTGTATGACGGTCGCAATTTGAGGCATTTGCGACATGTGTGTAACGGTCGCAATTCTAGAAATTTGCGACAGGACCTAACCGTCGCAAATATGGGGAAGCTGTATAACCTGTTTTTAATACCATCAAAAATTATAATTTTATTACCATTTGATTTTACGTTGCCATCCTAACCTGAACCTATAACCTGTTTTTATATTTCATAAATTTAAAAATAATTAAATTAAAACGCATAATTCATACTAATAAGTCCAACTTTGAACAATATTTACAATAACAATGCTCAAGTTAATAATAATAGTAATTAGTTAGTAATAGTTTTATAAGGTAAACTAAAAACTAAGTTAGGCCTATATGAATTAGTAATGGCCTATGTTCTTTCAAAAATAGATAAGGCCAATATGCACAATATAATACTAAGTTAAGGACTATGTTCCCCCCAAAAAAAATCTAAGGCCTATATCCCCAAAAAAAAGCTAAGGCCTATATCCCCAAAAAAAAGCTAAGGCCTATATGAACAATACTAAACTAAGAGCTATATGAACAAATAAACCACCCTAGTTTCTTCTTTTTCAAGCTTGCGAATGCTTCAGGTCCATCTGTTGCCTTACCCAATTGTTGAACTTGTTGCCATAGCTCGTCGCCGGACATTATGTGTGGCGGTGTCCCCTTTTCAACCTTATTCTTACAAAAAGCAATTTTGTTGTTTCGAAAAGGATGTTCGGGAGGAAGAAATTGGCGGTGACAATCAAACCATGACATTTTACCACCATGTTCAAGCCAAAAAGCTTTTGATTTGTCCAAGCAATATGGACAAGCTTTTTTACCGGCTGTTGCCCATCCAGAAAGCATACCATAGGCTGGGAAATCACTTATAGTCCACAAGATTGCTGCACGCAAATTGAAGTTTTTCCTTTGTGAAATGTCATAAGTTGTTGCACCAACGTCCCACAGTTGTTTCAATTCTTCAATTAACGGTTGCATATACACATCCAAGTTCCCCTTCGGATTTTTAGGACCAGGAACGAGCAAAGAAAGGAACATAAATGGTTTTTTCATGCACATCGATGGAGGCAAGTTATAAGGGGTCAGAATGACGGGCCAACATGAGTACTGTCCCCCAAACTTGCCATTAGGAGCAAACCCATCAGTACACATACCAAGTCTCACATTTCTAGGTTCAGATGCAAAATCGGGGAAGGATCTATCCAAGTGATTCCAATCTTCACTATCACTAGGATGCGCCATTGTGCCTTGGACTCTCGGATTTTTGGAATGCCAGGTCATTTCCTCCGCAACGTTCTTTGTTGCAAACAACCGTTGTAGCCTTGGAGTGATGGGAAAATAGATGAGTTCTTTTATGGGAACCAATGACCCCTTTGAAGTCCTCTTGTATCTGTCCCTATCGCACACTCTACACTTATCCAACTCAGCATCAGCTTTCCAAAATAACATACAACCCTTTGGGCATGCGTGAATCTTCTCATGCGGAAGCTTAAGTCCGTTAAGAATCTTCTTTGTATCGTAGAATGTTTTTCCCATCTTATTATTGTTGGGAATCGCTTCATTTAGTAATGATGCAAACCCATCAACACACCTATGGGGCAAATTGTATTCCGATTTCAAAGATACAATTCGAGATGCCATTTCTAGCACAGACATGGAGCTACCTTCGTACAGTGGTTGCTCGGCAGCCATTAAAAGCTCTTGAAATGCTTTTGCTTGAGCATTTGGCTCTTCATCTGAACCACTAGTACTATCGTCACCCGATGGTTCATGATTACTCCCAAGAGCATCGAGAACCATCTCACGGTACGTATTTGGTTGCTCTACACTTGATGTAGGAAACCCTTCACCATGAGAAACCCAGTCATAGTAATCAGGTATAAACCCCTTTTTGAACAAATGGAGTTTTACTGTGTTTGCATCATGAAGACGTCTATTCTTACATAACAGACAAGGGCATCTTACTTCATCTACGCCCGGGCTCTCAGGATGAGCTTCACAGAACCGTATGAATTGTTCAACACCATCCACAAACTCTTGCCTAAGTTTACGGGTATTACGGCCATCGTATCTATCATACATCCACCAACGCTCTTTCCTTTTCATGGTTACAAAATCTACAACACTATGAAAAACAAATCACATTAATCATACACACTGAACTTGTATTCATTACAATAATGGCATAAGATACAATTAGAATAGAAATGATATCCAAAGGTCCTTATCATGACTTGAACGGGAAAGTTGATGTTATAAATATTATTCTTTATTAAGAGATTTAACCATATATATGTCGATTTCACAAGCTTTCAACTTTTTACTCATCAAAATTATCACAAACTTCTCATATAAACATATATATTTTTAAAATAATTAATAATAAAAAAAAAGCCATAGAAATTAATAATAGATTTGTCCCCACTTCACATTTCTCCATTTTAATCAAGGATTATCATCATGTAAATAATTTCGATAAGCTAAAACAATTCTATAAAAATCCTTTTTTTAAACGGAAACAAAAATTAGCTAACACATGAGTTCATACCAACAAATAGTCCTACATTGGACATATAGAAAAATAAAATGTCTATTCCAATCAAAATACATCCAAATATACTTAAATTTTTTACCCACTACATACATTTATATGTGAAAATGCAGGAAACTAATTTAAATGGCCAATGTACTTTAGAGTTTTACATGTGAAAATGTAGAAAACCATCCACCAATTTTAAATGGAGAAAACTAATTTAAATGCTGAAAACTAATTTAAATGGCCAATGTAATTTTACATGTGAAAATGCACAAAACCATCCACTAAATTCAGAGTTTTGGCATAAATTAACTAAATTTCAAAAAAAAAAAAAAAAAAAAAAAAAAAATCAGCCACTTACCTGAGTATAATGGACGGAAAACGGAGGAGGCTAGGATAGAAGAGGAAACCGGCGACGATAGGCCTGCGAAGGAGTTGATTTGTGACCCAAATTTAGGGTTTTTGCCCAAATCAACTAAATTAAAAAAAAAGTAACCAAATTGCATGAATTACCTGGAGTACGGTGGACAGCTAACGGAGGAGGCTAAGAGGGAAGAGGACACCGGCGACGGTAGGCCTGCGAAGGAGAAGTTTTTTACCCAAATTTTAGGGTTTTCCCTCAAATAAACTGAAATTCAATAAAAAAAAAATTAACATCGACTTACCTGAGTACCGCCGTCGGAAAACAAAGGAGGGAAGAGCAGGAGGGGAATCCGGCGACGGTGGGCCTGCGTGGTGTTGATTTGCGACCCTAAGTTAGGGTTTTCGCACAAAATAACGACCTTAATAAAATTAAAAGAAAAAAACAAAATTAAAATGACATACCTGTGTAGCGTCGACGGCCGGAGTCAGGTCATCGGTGGGAACAACGAAGGAGCAGCGACCGCTTCTTTTCGCTGTTCGTGGTTCACCCTCTTCCCCCTTCTTCTCTTTCTTATTTCCCTTTCCCCTTGTTTAACAAAAGCAAAATCGATTTTGTTTTAATTTGTTTTAAAAACTGTTACGACCGGTTGTAATTATTTTTTTTTAAAAAAAATAAAGTCATATAATTGTAACGACCGTTATAACGGTCGCAATAATAAAACAAAACGGTCGCAATTAATAAAAATTACGACAGGCTATAAAACGGTCGTAATTAATTTAAATTGCGACCGTTTTTACGACGGTCGCAATGAAACAGTCGCAATATTCCCGAATTTTAGTAGTGATTGTGTGATATATTTAATCATACAAAATAAGATGGAGCAGTGGTGGGTGTAGTAGCGAGCTTTTATGCACGGGGTTTAGAGATCTAACCTTGGTGCGTGCAGTTAACAATCATCTTTTTTTTTTTCTTACTATAAGATATTATATCTTCCATTTTTTCAATAACAAGTACTGCATATATTACCTAAATAATTATTGTAATAGTAATTTTGCTTGAACAGAGTCCATTAAGGATGTAATAGGTAATAGTAATTTATGAAAATTGCATTTAATTGCATACATTATACATAGTATATTGCGAAGTATATAATGTTCGAATTATACAGAGTATATAATGTTCAAATTTTTTATAAAATTTCGAGGCCCATAAGCAAATACTTCTAGAGCAGTTCATCAGTGTTGAGGGCATGCCATCCAACTGGAGGAGCTTTCCACTTGATATAAGCCTCCCTTCGAGCTATTGGCAGCTGTGAGGATGCAACTCTATCATCCCCCAACACTCTCAAAACTCCCTCAAAGCGATCCAAAAAGAATTGTTTCATATCAATAGGCATATCTTTCGTGCGATCAAAAGTCACCACATTCCTCCTTCTCCATATCCACTATACCACAATCGCAAAGTAGGTAGGCCATATTTCTGGTGACATGTCATTTCTAGCTTGCACCTTGATGTTTCTAATTACCCACTGCTTTAAAGTACCTGCTCGAAAATCTCTTGCAAACGCTAGGCCACCAAACTACCTCCAAACTTCACGAGCTGCCTTGGAGTCACTGATGAGTCTATTTTATATATATATTTTTATTCCCCGTCCCATGGTCATATTTGTGCTTATTTGAGCTCTGCAGAGCTATTTTTATTACTAATATACGTTTTCTAGTGTTTTTGTAGTGTTGGTATTATTTTGTCGGAATTTGAAGAATTATGACAATTCCCGAGCTTATTGAAGCACTACAAAGATATTGGAGATGGATCGTATTTTATGACCAAATATTTTAAGCCCAAGACCGAATTAAAGGAATTTTGTTCGGTGATTAAGAGCTCGATTAAGTAAAGAGGTGCAAAGTTTCAATGTTATATTATTATCATGGACCAATCAAGTATTGGGCACCAAGTATGAAGGAAAGAAGAAATGGGCCCTAAGCAAAAGAAGCCACAAGGCCCAGCTCGTAGCTCCAGCTGACCGGGCCCGATCGGGCGAGGCCAGGCCCGGTCGGGCGGACACCTTCAGTAATTTTGGGCCTACACAATTGGGCCGCTCAGTTGGTTTTGCTGATGATTGATGATTGTGTCGGTTTAGGAGGTAGTTTTAGTGGGTTTAGGAGTAGTAGTTTGACTTTCTATCAAACTCACTTTCCTATTACTCCATTAGATATAATTCATATAAAAGGAGTAGTAGTACGTAGGTTAGGGGGATTAGCCTTAGATTAGGTAGTTTTAGTTTTCTTTTTTTTCCTTTTAGTTTAGTTTTAGTTTTCTTTTCTCTTTCTCTCTCTAAGTTCTTCTTACTCTCTTTCTCTCTCTCTTTTAATTAAACTTTAGATTTTCCTCTCTCTTGTTTTTCTCTTTAAACTCTTGGTTTATGCAATTTTATATTTCCTTGTTTTGGTACTATCTCTTCTCTCCTTTATTACTTATTTTCTTTGCTTTGATCCTTATCATGTCTCCTTTTATTGCTTTGTTTAGTTTAGATTTAATTATGTGTGAGTAGTTTTCTTTCTAGGGTTTATGGGGATCCATAAATAATATGAAGGGGTAATTTATTGTTGTTGATTATCAATGCTTAATTAATTTCCTATTGATTGATTTAATGCTATGCAACTATATTTGCGCAGATCTTTTATGTATGAGTTTAGCAATATTGATTTGAGATTCGAGAGATGAGAATTGATATTTAGGCTTAGTTTCAATAGGCAGGTTAATTTATAAATGGTTAAGTCGAGATTCGAGAGATGAGATTTAACACCGGTAGATTAATTCTGTGATTGTAATACGTAGCGAAAGCCCTTTATGATCTGATTAATTGATGCATTGATGATTGATTATTATGTTTTACCCTCGAATGTTATTTATTGGTGAACCTATGCCCTATGCCCTAGGCCTTTATTCCTTGATTTTCTCTACCCTTAATCTTAGTAGTTTAGTTTCCCTTTTATTATATTATTTTGTTACTTAATAATTTAGATTGCTTAGATTAATTAGAAATAGAAAGACTCGTTTCCCTGTGGATTCGACCCTACTTCCCTATCTGCATTAGTTAGAGGATTTAGGAATTACTTTTGATTGGGTGATACGATTAAAGCCTGTCAGTCACGCAGCACATGAATTACACTCTCTTAAACCTCATTATATAACTTACAACAAGGATTATCTGTAAGTTTCTCTTAAACCTGTTAACACTACTACACATTATTCTTTCATGCATAACCAGCCACAAAAACACACGAACACGTTGTTGGACTCTTAATCTCCAAATTAAATCCCATGCTCCATCCTCTACACCATCCTCATCTCTTCTAATAATTTGGAAGGCAGATCTGATAGTAAATTTGCCTTTAGGACCATGTCTCAAGTAAATAAAATCACCTCTTTCAGGATTCTTTTGAAGGGAGTGAGTTTCGATTTCTTTTAACTTTTCTCGAGGTAGCAGATCAGCGAACAAATCCCATCTCCACCCCACTTCTTCTTCCCACATTTCTTGATCGAACTTTGGCTCCTTCAATGTCAAGAGGTATGGTTGCTATTGCACACTCTCTTAAGATCAAATCTCCAGCCCATCTATGATCCCAAAAAAGAGTGTTAGCTCCATCACTCACTACAGTTCTAACCTCTTGAGAAATAACATGTGCAGTCTTAGTGATCCCTTTCCAAACATTGGACATGTTTGATTTAGGCTCAAACATATCTACATCACACCTTCCCTTGCAATATTTGCTTCGAAGCACTCTAGACCAAAGGGCATTAGGCTCCGTGAGCATTCTCCATCCTAGCTTTGTGGGGAAAGCCATATTTGCTTATCTAGAAGAGCGAATACGCAAATTAAACCACCAAATTCTCGTGGAAGTTAATTTTTTTCCCAAGAAAGGAGGTGAATTCCCTCCTCTCTTCATCACCACCACAAATAAAACTTCTCGTTCTTTTGTCAATATCATCATATATGGTTCTCAAAATTCTCACTGTTTTCATAGCATACGAAGCCATAGTTGTGACAGTTGATTTTGCTAGAGTAATATGCCCGGCAAAAGAAAGGTACTTTGATTTCCAGCCAGATAATCTTCTATCAATTTTTTCACACAGATACCCGAAGGTATTTCTTGTTACCCTTTAGTGAGAGTTGTCATTCCCAAATAAGTGTCAAATTCATGTGTTTCTTCAATGGCTAGAGAGGAAGAAATATCCACTTTTTTCTGATTATCCATGTTTCGGGAAAAATACACTCTGGACTTTGAGAAGCTGATTTTCTGACCAGACGCTGCACAAAAATGAGCAAGGCACCTATTCATATTTTCTGCTTTGTCCCAAGAAGCCTCCACAAATAGTATTATGTCATCCGCGAAGGCTAAATTTGACAATTTCGGCCCATATTTACTCGCTCTTATCGGCTTCCATTGCTCAAGAATAACAGACTCCTCAATGATTTGTTTTAATCGCTCCATACACAAGGCAAAAATATAAGGGGAAAGTGGGTCCCCTCGACGGATGCACGCTTAGGTACGGTGCAAAACATTGTGTGGGTTCAATGTTCCATAGAACTTTCATTGTTAGGGTTGTGATACATTCCATAATAACATCCACTCGAAGAATAAGGAAGCGAATCTCCATAAGAGTGTCCCAAATAAAATCCCAACGAAGTCGGTCATAGGCTTTCTCAAAATCAATTTTAATTGCCTGCTTGAAACCCTTTAAGCCTTGTTTATTCTTCATCGTGTGGATAACTTCTTGCACAATCACAATATTATCCATAATTTTCCTTCCCGGGAAAAAACTTGTTTGCTGGCAACACTAGTGGAAAAATTGTCATTTGTAACGGGCTATTTATAACAGGCAAGGCTATGCCCGTTATGTTAAACATATTCATAACGGTCAAAATAACAGTCCATTACAAATATATAATATTTGTAACGGACTAAATATTGCCCGTTACGAATACTATATTATTTGTAACGGGCAAAATACCGCCCGTTACGAATACTATATTATTTATAACGGACATCATTGGCCCGTTACGAATACTTGGTCCAGCTGATGAGAGGAGCCCATTAGTTATTAGGGCTTCACACTTTACTTCTCCTCATCAGCCATCAAACTTCCTTCTCTTTCCTCTCTCCTCTCTCATTTCATTCAATCTCTCTCTCCTCTCTTCTCCTTACGACCTCACTCAATGTACTCAATCTCCTCCATTTTTTTTTTGTTTTGAACAACCCAGCTGCTTCCCCACCGGCCCTTCTCAAAATCATCTTCTTCTCCAACTCTCCCCCATTAAACTCTTAGTTTCCCCTCTTTCTCTGTCCTCCGAATCGCATCAATGGCATGCGGAGGACCCAATTCAGAATGTCGGATGTACGAATCTCACCACCCAGAAGTGGATATGGCGGTGAGATTGATGAAATTGATGGAGCGGAAATGATTTTTGACTATTGTGTTAGAGATTGATGGAGCGGAAATGAATTCAAGCTGTTTTCTTCATTTTTGCGCGATTATGTTAGAGATTCGAAACAAAGAGAAGAATTTCTTATCTTTTTCTCTAAGGTATGATATATTTAATCATCTATTTGGTTTTTAATCTTTTCAGCTAAGTTTTTATAATGAATTTTGTTGGATCTTGAAGATATGATGGTTTTTGAGGACTGGATTAATGTTTATTGAGATAATAAAGACGGTAAAAATGACGTTTTTCAAGTTTTGCTTTAATGGTGGTACAATTTGATTTTTATAAGTGTTAGCTTTATTGATTTCAGGTGTTTGTTACAGGTATTTCTTTGTTCAAAAGGCGTGCCACTAGTGCCAAGGAGAACTGAAGAAGGTTTGGAGGTAGATGCGTAAGTAAGTTTAATTTTCTACTTTTTATCGATTCTCTTATCAATTTATATTTCTAGGTCTTTTTATGAACTTGCAAATTTTCAAGTTTCTGGGCTAAATTATATTTTTGTGCTACAACTGAATCTTTTAGATAGTTTGGATTTGTTGATTGATTATGTTATTGTGAGATTTATGTTGATGAAATGAGAATTAAGTAGAATGCTGAATTACTTTGACTTAGGTAGTAGTTAAAACTTGTTTTGATTGAAATTAAAGCTTATCAATACGATAACATGATGGGCGAGATATACTGCCATTTTGGGGTATGTATATGTCATGCTGAAGCACATACATGTATTATTGAAATATAATCAAATCTGACTTTATGTGTTAGTTATACCTTTGAAAATAATACTCTCCATCCAAGAATAATGATATATGTCTAAGAATAGTATCTCTTAAATAGTTTTTTACTCTACCTATAACTTGAACCTGTCGCATATTTTCTAAACAAGTTTCTGCTGAGCATCATTTTTGCTATATGACTGATGGTCAACATGTAAGCATATTAGTTCCAGTTAGATTGCTTTTGTATAATGTTCATGTTATCCATATGCTAGCAGATTGAACACTGAGTCTTTTCAGTAACTCGGTGGCCTTTTCTTTAGGTTTTTTATTAGCTGTTTTTATATTCAATTTCACGAAATAGTGATGGTAAAGTAGAAATATGTATGGATTTTAATTAGTTTTTGTCAATAATTTTAGTCTTGTAAGGTTCTATTGGTTTTAATCCAATATCCTAAGCTCATTATGTAACACCCCCAAATCTCTCTCTACGGAAATACTAGAATAATACGTATAATTATACCGTAGAGATAGACTTAGGCGTATTACCGCCGCGTGATTACGCAAGGCTACTCACACTCACTAAATAAATCAATACTTTGCAGCGGAAACTTCAAAACTCTTCTTAATTAATAATAACTATAAATAGAAACCAATGTCATGAGTACTCAATTTAAATACAAGACCAAAACTCCTAATTTAGATGAAACCAAATCCCGGGACTCCAATGCATTAATTTATTCACTCCACCTGAAATAACACTGCTTACCATTACGGTAAACAGGGTGAACCAAAACAAATAAGAAATACGGGTTAGCAAAATATGCTAAGTACGGTAAGTGTAAGATAATTAAACTCAATTTATTTGCAAACATGCTTTTGAAATCAATTCCAATAGTTAATCCAATAATTCCAAACTCATGATTCAAAACCGATTCTTAATATTCCAATATCAATAATCAATAAAACCAATACCAATTATTTTAAAATCAATTCCTCATATTAAAAACCAATTCCTCAATAATAAACCAATAAAACCAATTAAAACAATTCCTCTTCCAAGTGTGCACACCCCCCAAACTAGTCTCCTTATGTTACAAGGCTATTCTTGAGGAAAGACCCGGTCATACAAAGTCCAAGGCCTTATCAATAAACCAAATCCGCATAGTGGGATTACTAACATGCTTATAAAGCATTAATAATAAATTTAATTCAATGATTCAATAAATCCTCTTTTAAATCCAATAATTCCAATTAATTCAAACTCCTTTATTAAATTCAACATGCTTTCAATATCAAACCTTTTTAAAACATGAATAATAATTTTGATCATTCAAAGCATGATATAAAATCAATACTCCAATTAATTTATCAAAACCAATTTACTTAAACATACTTTTATTTCATCATCGTAATTCAATTCAATTTAATTCAATCATCACAAGAAATCATTCAAACATGCTTATTCAAACCAATCTTTTTCAAGGTATCTAACCACCTAACGTACCTTGATCCTCGCTTAGCAAAAACACACAAAAGGAACCTCAAGATTCTTGATCGAACACACCCTACAAATAAATATAACCTTAATCAATATAAGGTTAACAAATAATCACAATAATTAATTTAAAAACCCCCCAACTATATGTACATGAACCTTTTAAATTAATTTTCATAAACATCATTAAAAATCTAATTTTATATAATTAAAACTACTCATAATAATTTTTATAAATCCCCCATAAAATAATAATAATAATTGAATAAGAGAAGAGAAGAAGAAAAGATAAGAAACCAAGGAAAAGAGAAGAATTGGATTTTCGTTGGAAAGAATAGGCAGAACTTGCAGAGGCTATAACTCCTTCGATATAACTTCAATTGGGTGATTCTTGAGACTAACCTCAAGGATTTTTTGAGAGGAACAATCTTCTGTGAAACAGAAATACCCCAAAAACTGACCAGAAGTGCCCGAAAATTGGCTTCAAAGATAAACGGGATGATTTGTGTAAAAAGAGGAGAAGAAAAGAAGAGAATTAGTGTGAGGTTTGATCATGAATTAAAGGGGTATTTATAGGCTAGTGTGTGTATGAATTATGGTAGGAAAATGTAGGAAGAATTATGGTAAGTAGGGTTTAAGGGATTACTTGGAGAAGTGAGTAAAGATTTAAGGAAAGTTTTGATATTAAAGAGATTGTGTATAATTGAATATGGAAGGTATGTATGTCATGAAAAATATTAAGGAAATTGGAATTACTTGGGGAATAATTAAGAAGAATGAATGGCAAGAAAATATGATGATTGGATATTAAAAAGATGGAGAATTGGAATTAAGGAAAATAAGAGATTTTGGGAGATAATTAAAAATATAATTTTACCAATTAAATTCCCCTAAAATATTTCATGAGGGCCGAAAATATGGAACTTACCATAGCTCTAATTTTCGGATTCCTCTAGCTATATTTAGGAATATTTTGCTCGATTTTTTTTAAGGAATAAAATAATTGTATAAATAATATAGAATAATAATTAAATAATTAATTAATTAATTACAAATTATTTACCAATAAATAACCAAGAAAAATCAGATTTTCCATACATGGAAAATCCGAAAATCCTAGCTAGTTATTAGGTAATTTTGGCCATAATAATTAATTAATTAAAAAAATTTATTTTGCTTTAACTAAAATATCCGAAATATGTAAATAATCCGGTTTTTAAAATAGGATAAATGGATAATAAATCTTATCCAAAATAATGATTAGTTTTCAAAATACTTTTGGCGCCAAATTTCAAATATTATTTTGGCTCCAAATAATAAATTTACTAAAATACCCTTTTTAGAAAATAATAATTAATTAGGAAAAATACGTATAAAAATACGGGGTATTACACATTATTAATAATGGCTTATTGATTGCTGAAAATTTCAATGTTTATTTCAGACAGACTTGAAGTATATAATGGTTCGAATAAAATTGTTTTTCAATTGGGTTGACTTGATTTTTATTCCCCCCCCCCCCCCCCCCTTCAAGTCTCTTGTATGGTCTTAATTAGTTTTCTACATGTTGTACTCCTAATTAACCTGTTATGCTTATTTTAGTTTCAAATTTCTGTATTGGTGAGAATGATCTTTTTGTAGGACTTGTCTTAGCTCACATTTTAGCCCACTGTTGTGTATTAATATTAGTTTAGAGGATCATGCGTCTCTGAACACATAGCTTAAGTTCATTAAATGATTTTTTTATATGAAAACACATGAAAAAAGTTGGACAATTAGTTGGTAAACTACTAGTAGACAGACTGAATAAGTAATTTGCATGATAAGTGATTTTCTCAGCTTTGAACTTTCAGGAGGGCCAGGTGGTTGTTGCTTACCACAAAAGATAGTGGACGATCTGTATAACACAAAGCTGTTACCTACAGGTTTGTTCCTATTTGTCTATGTGATATTGGTATATGATTAGTAGATTTTAAAAATCCATTAAAATTTACAATTAGGATGTACAGCAAAATATTGACTTTTTGATCCATTATATGGCTGTACTCTAACCTAATTAACACTCATGAAGTCATGAATATTGACATGTTCTTTCCTATCATGATATTTTCTGTCTAACTGTTATATTTCACTTGTGGTAACTGTGTAACCCTTACTTGATTTTCCCTTGGTTGTAAAGTGATAACTAACTTGATTTTCCTTTATCTTTCTCCTCACTGGCCTTGAATATTGTACTATAGGCTAGTTTTTCTAAGCAAATCAGTACACTTTGTGCCATATTTCCTATTTAACTCGTATTTTCATTTGATATTCTTCATCCACTTTTATAGTTTGACCTTTTTTTTTCAAGTCCGTTTGGACAGAAATCATGAATCGTTGCTAAAAAGGGTGGAAGATATGGCTGTACAAAATTTGTTAAGCAAGCTTCATCAAGAGAGCATAAAATTCTATAGATCTTTTAAGTTCTTAGTCTACTATGGAATAGAAACTTGTTTAAATTTTCATGTTGTATTACAAAGTATTATTTATGCAGTAGCTTTTGACTCATGCTAGCGAATTGTTGTAAAGTCAATTTGGACATTTGTGAAAGTTGTATTATTGATTTTATAATTAATTAAATTTTACATCCATTATTATTAAATATTGATTATAGTTATTAAAGATTTGGCATCATACAGGTTGGCAGACTAGCAGGTATCACCTGCTGCATTTTTTTTTTTTTAATTTGGCTTCAATTGTATTTTTTAACGGGCAGTCAAACTGTCCGTTACGAATAACGGGTTATTTGTAATGGACAGTCAAACTGTCCGTTACGAATAACAGGTTATTTGTAACGGGCAGCGCCCATTACAAATAACTTAGCCTATCCGTAACGGCCGCATACGTAACGCCCGCTGCCCGTTACGAATGGGCTATTTTTGCCCGTTACGGATAGCTATTTTTCCACTAGTCAAGAGGTGAGATGAGGCATCATAGGTTAGATTCGATTCACAATAGCTTTTGTAATGAGTTTGTATGCTACATTACATAAGCTAATTGAATTGGGCGGAATTGGGAAGCTAGCTCCGGATTATCAATCTTTGGAATTAGACAAATAAAGGTATCACTGAGGTTTGGAGGGAGACCTTTACCAGCTAGAACATCAAGAGCAAGTTTATACACGTTCTGAACAACCAAGTCCCAATGCTTTTGGAAGAAAAGCGCTTGGAAGCCGTCTAGACCCGGGGCTTTCAACGCCCCCATCTCCTTAACAACTTTTTCAATTTCACATTTCATGAAGGGGCGAGTCAACATCTCTCAATCTTTTCCTGTGATTTCCTGAAAAATGTCCCTCGGTAGGTCTTCATGTTCCTGGGCTTCTTCCTCGGAAAACTGATTTTTAAAGTATTGCAGAATGTTGTTCTGCACATCATCTTTCTTTGTGATCCAATCACCCGTTGGACTGTCCTTAATGGCCGAAATCTTATTCCTCCACCTTCAAGCTATAGTACTAAGGTGAAAGTAAGTTGTAATCTTATCTCCATCTCTAATCCATTCGACACAAGATTTTTGGTACCAAAGAAGCTCCTCTTGAGCCAAGACTTCATCCAATTCAAGTCTCAACTTTGACTCTAATTTAATTAAGTCCCTCGCCTTTTGTTGAGCCAATGCACGCTCAGCACCCCTAATTCTAGCAAGAAGGGTTCACTTCTTTTTAAAAATATTATGGAACACATTTGAGTTCGAATCTTGGAGATCCCCTGCAATTTTATTAAGATGAGGAACAAGTGGCGAATCCTTGCACCATTTACTCTCGACAAAACCTCTAAAATTCTCATGGAGCATCTAAGCAGCCTGGAATTTGAAGGGTTTGTTAATAGCATTCAATGGAGCAAAGCCATTTGGAGCTATAAGGATTGGGCAGTGATCAGACTATATCGCAGGGAGATGTTTGACAAAAGCATTCAAGAAACTCAAACTCCAATCACCATTGCAAGGGCACGATCAAGACACGCACTATTCCAAGTTTCAACACTTGTACCAGGAGACCAAGTGTGCGAGGCACCACTGAACTCAATCTCAAGCAAACCCATGTCCTCAACCCACTCATTAAACCGGGCCGCTCGTCTTGAAGTTTCAGGGCATGAAGAACTTCTTTCCCAAGTGAACCGAGTGTCATTAAAATTCCCATCTAATAACCAAGGAATTTGATGTGTGGTTGCAAAATCTTTTAGCTCTCTCCATAACTCTTGCCTTTTGGAAGGGTTGGGGCTCGCATAAAAGGCTAAAAATACCAAGGATCAAACCCATTCCTTCTAATATTCATGGTAATACACTGCCCATTTTTGTGAATTGGTTCCACCGTGACTAACTCTAGTTTCCAATATATCCATATCCCCCCACTAAAACCATGGGCATCAACATGAGTATGGCCATTATAACCTATAGCCGTGGCTATATGATCAGCTCTTTCACCCCCATATGAGTTTCGACCAAAGCTATAACATTAGGTCTATTTATTCTTATAATTTCTTATAAAGCATAAAAAAAATCTCTACTTCCAACACCTTGCACATTCCATATCATGCATGAAATAGGCAAGTAATGTGGCGCTAAGTTTGGTAATATATCTTCCATAGACACAAGAATATAAGATAAAGAACTTATATAAGCTTCACAAAGGATTATAAGAACTCGACTTACTTCAACAGGCACCATTAGAGTCACCACTAGTTTCGGTGGCTCTGGCAGTGGTTCTATTCACGTCTCCATCCTTACTTCCATCATATGCGTCCAGTGGTCTGCTATGATAAAATAAGGTATCTCCATCAGTTGCCCTACACACACTATCTTGTCTGGGGGAATTTGAAGTGAAATCACCTCCACTGGAAACAGGGCCATTGTTATCACCTTCTAGTAATTCCTCTTCAATAGCTTCCTCACTCACAATATCAATTGGCTTCTGTATTTGCTTTTCTGTTATACTAGTAGCTCCACAAATAAGGTTTTCTTTACCTAATATTGGTTGATCTTTTGAGTTTTGAGTGGTTGGTTTTGGAATTGTTACATTGGCTATTTGCTTCAAAGAGCTTGCAATTGGGGAAATTTTCTTTTGATAGATTTTTAGGCCGGCCAAATTACCATATTTCTTTTGGTAATTATGTTTTATTCCTTGTCAATTATTTCCAAGATGGAAATTGGGTGCTTTCGAATTTTAATTTTTTGAGAGTCATCCCAAAGGTTAACTAAAGCTAATTGGATAGATTTGTTAAGAGAATCTTCAGTATTTATCCTTGCCATATCATTAGTGTGAAAATCTTCTAAATGAATATCCTCTTGTTGAGTTTCTTCCTGATTATTCTCCACTGAAAGTACATCAAATCTTGAGATTGAATCTTGTGATTTTCCCTGTTTTGAGCTTGGTTTTGACCTCCAAGCTCAAAACCAAGCCCGAAAATCGGATTACATTTTCTCACCGATTTCTTCACCAACATCCATGACCCAAAGTCATGTTGCTCTTCTGGTTTTGGTGGGTGCCGAGGAGTAGGTTCAACTTCATCATTCGATTGCTTGTTAACGCTGTCCACAACCATGTCTTCATGGCATGAGAAGAAGCACATTGATCTTCCACATGTCCCAATTTCCCACATTTGTAACATATAAATTTAATTCATTCATATATTGTATTCTCCAAATCTTACCCTTCAACCAAAACTTATATTATAAAGGCTTAAATAAATCAATCTCCACACTTAATCTAGTAAACTGGCCTCGTTTAGCATAAGCAGCTAATCTATAAACTCAAGTCACCTTTCCTATCTTAGCACCAATCTTTTTCAAAAATTCTTTATCAAAATATTCCACCGAGATATTTGGTATTCGAACCCAAGCTCTTAGCACCTTGAGAGAAGCTTCCTCTGGTATGAAATTAGGAGTCCACTTGCGGATTGTGAGATACTTATCATCAATCAACCATGGCCCTTGAGTTAACACATAGTTGTAGTCCTCTTGATTGTTAAATCTTGCAATGAAGTATTTGCGGCCAATATTAGTGAGGGACATTTCACCTTTCAATTGCCATTTTCTTTTAAGCCTTTTCATGAGTCCCATGTACCTTAGGCTACCATCGAACATACTGAATATCAAGGTATTCCTCCGCGGTTTCCTAATAGCCTTCTTCTCCTCCTTAGTCAGGAGGATAACAAGACATCTATCACATCCTCAAGATAGTCTGGTGCCATATCGTCATCTGGGACATCATCATCTTCCTTTCCAAACGAGTAATTCTCATTACCCACTGCAGCAATTTGAGTATCCCTCATAAGGTCTATGAATGATTTTGGTGCTTGTTTTTCATGAGCACCACCACCACCACCACCACCACCATTTGGTGGTATAGTCAAAGAGTTGTTATCCCCTTTCTCATCAGAAGGGTTTACCTTACTGTCTAGATCCGTAGATGAATCCCCACTATTAGCATTCTGATAAAAAATCACACGCGTTATTTTTCTTTTCGGTTTTTTATTCGATCTAGCAACTTGGTCGATTTTCCAGTGGATTGGATGGTTGCAGTTGCTGCTCCGTTCAAGAGAATTTTTCGAGCGAATTTTTCAGCAAATGTAATAAGTAGTAATGAATTTTTTTTCGTTATGTTTATGGTTTTCTCCGTGGTCGTAGACCGTCAACTAACAACATTAAGAGACCCCAAGCAAAGACTATACATTAAGAAATGACATACATTAATATCTTCAATTTAGGTTTATGCTTGAGTGGTAGAGCCAGAAATGGCAAACCGAGAGGATAAATAGACTTTTTGACAAAAATATTAGAAAAAATTAATATTTAAACATAAATAGTTAAACTTTTACAACTTAAAAACTCTAAAATGATGTGTAAAAATATACTAATAAAAGCTAAACTATAAAATAAAAAATAAAAAATACTAATAAAAAGCTATACTCTGAAATAATAAGTAAAAAACTACTAATAAAAAGTTGTACTCCAAATTAAAGTAAAAAAAAAATAATACAGTAATTCCTTGAATACATACAAGCTCATCCTACTCACTGCACCAAGAAGAAACTGTTGATTATTTTAGCTAACTTGCTAGATTAAAATGTATACTCACTCTGTAATAATTCAAAATTAAATAGGGGGCTGAAAATGAGGTGTCAGGGAACCGATCCTCGTCTAAGGATGATGCAAGCTTTACAAGTAGGCCGTTAAACACTACACCGCTTGACTTGTTATTATAAAAATTAATATATGTAATAATATACTCTCTCCATCCCATTTTTAAATAGTATGTATATACCATTATATCCTTACTTTTTTAATTTTATTAATTATATTTTTTAATTTACCCTTGAATTTTGCACATGCCTTGTATTTTTTTTCCATTTTTTCTCACTAACTTTTGTCTATATTGTATTTTTCACTTTTTTTACTCCTATTTCTTAAATACCGTGAAAAAACACAAACAACAACTATATTATGGGACGGAGGGAGTATTTCAATGATTTTTTTAAGGGGGAGGACATATGTCCCCCATGTCCCACGTTAAATTTTACTTTGTTTATTACTCGTATTAGCTAGTAAATTGGGGATGTTATAATTTCTCTCAATTTTTCACTACGACTATTCATTCACAATAATGCATATATATATATACCATTTACAAAATAACATCCTTATATCTATAGAAAACAAAGCAAATCAAATTGTTCACATGCTCCCAAGAATCAATTTACAAGCGATTGTAAAATGATTCCGTTGACTCCCCACTTCCCGGCCATAACTCTATCATAATACATTCTCCAACTTTACAAAATAATTCCTCCAATAATATTGCAATCACAATAATATCACATTGCCTTAATAGAAAACTATAGGAGAAATAATCTACGTACTCAAAGGAATTTACTCGTAATTTCTAATAATTAAGATAATCATAGAGAGTCAATTAGAGAAAGAATAAGTCTTGTGTACAACGAGTGTACATTAATTTTATTGTAAAACGGTGTAATTTTAAATTTTTTATGGTAACTTAAACCACTTGAGTGGTAACTTTTAATTTATCGTTGGTTTGAATTTTATTTTAATGTGTAATTTCTCATAAATACGTGATTACATATTATAAAGACTAATTTAAGTATTTTTAACGTAACTTTAACCCGTTTTACAATTAATTAACGTACACCCGCCTTTTTGGAGAATTGTGTTAAAGAAAAGGCAATTCCTTACAAAAAATCATAAGAAGAATAAATAAGATATGGTAGTCATTTATTTTTATTGACTAATTTGAACCGTTGATATAGTTTACTTTGTATTTTATTTTTTAAAAAAAAATTTAACAAAATAAATTTAAAAATTATCACATCCTTATCAGTTTTCTTTTTTTTTTTTTTTAATTCCTTTTATTCTCTTCAATATTTCTTGTTTGTTTCCTTTGTTTTGGAATGGATACATATTGCAAAAATTTCAACCAACTCTATTTCAATTTCTGATCTATTGCCATAGCTTATTGCAAAAAATTCAAGCAACTCGATCTATTTGATCACAGCAATTACAAACATACAAACAATGGTTTATATATGCGTCAGTTAGGTATGGAAAATGGTCATGCTAGAATAAAAAGTCAAAAAGAAAAGAAAAGGCGATTGAAATAAATACATAATTAAATTAATGCTCCCCAAATATACTAATAAATCAAACCAAAGCATGAAATGTTATTGTTATATAAATGTTTGGGATTATTATTGATTCACACCACTCAAACTCAAACTCAAACTTTTTAACTCTCAAAGAGGATTCACAACATGTCCAGTGAATAGCACGCCTCTAGTTTTGTTTTCTCTTAAAAGAAACAAGAATGGATGATCAGCTACGAAATCCATTAATGTTTCATGTTCTCTATAACACAGTGACATTACTGTACAAGCAATGGCAGCAGCAGCTTCGGTACCTTCCTCATTGATTTCAATAAAAGATTTCTGGTTAATGCTCGAAACATATAACATTTGAGCTTCCGGTGAGTCTGTGAATTCAGTAAGGCCACCTGCCTTAAAGGGCAATTCTACTCCTAAGCCCTTGAGAATCTCAGAAGCTTCAAATCCAAACGAAATCTTGAACTTAGGAAGCCTAAATTTACCCACTTTAACTTCTTTGAATGGAAGGTGTTCATTTAAGAAATAAGGTCGAGAGCTTAGTTTATGTTCCAAGGCTGGAAGCCCATCCTTTGCATCTGGAAGGAAGAAATACATGGAAAATTGGCGCTTGTATGCTCCTTGTTTATAAGGTAGGCCTAGGACTTTGAAATCGTCGAATTCTCTGATATATTGATTCTTTTTGGTAGTCATAAAAGGCACCTTAATTGAGCTACATACCATTAAGAAGATAAAAGTCATCTTTCTTTGTTAGTAATGGATCAAACTTCTTATTCCATGCCCCCTTGAAGTAAATTGCGTTTGCCAAGATAAGTCTGGTTTCGCTATCAACCGAATTAGGAGACAACAACTCTTTAATAAGGCCATTAGTTTGCTTCTTAGCCCAAGAATTCACTTCTGCAGCCACTTTAGTTGCCTACAAAGACAGTAGTTAAGTAGTTGTTAATAAGTATTTAGCCTCGAACTAGCATATCATACTAAAACTGTTTAAGTTGTAATTAAATTGGTACATCGTGATGATCATAACAAGATCTAACAAGGATTAGAGAGGTTTAATCTCATGCACTTCTTCTATTTTTAATTATTTCTTTTATCATCTTTGCCACTACATAAATTCAATCATTATTATCTAACAATTATTAAGTTATATACCAAGTAATTCTTAAAATTGATTGTAAGAAATACATTCCACCTGACTATTTTTTTTTCAAATTTATCACAAACTCATTTTTTTTCAACTCAATAACTGATTTCGTTTTATTAAAAGTACAACATAGTTCATGGGTTGGCCCATTTTCATCCGTGGGAAATCAGTCAACGAAAGGGTGAACGATTTACGGAAATTATTAGAAGTTTAGAACCCTATATATTGTTCACTAAAATTATATGGAGTATTATAAACTAATGTACACAAAAAAAAATTTGTAGAGGTAAATACGAAAATTCCAAACATAAAATTATAGCAATAGATACGTACCGTAAACATAAAATTAAAAGAAATGAAGGAAAAAGACATACTTTGTTGACAAAATCAACTTGATTAGAATCAGCTTTGTAGAGATGATCAGCAACTTGTTTGAATGTAGGCTTAAGAGGAAGTGTTTGATCCACCCAAACTCCATTAGCGTAACTCAGCTTCGGCCCACCCGTGGCGCTGCCGTCGGCGAAGACGAGTGAAACGAGCTCCGAACAAAGCTTGTTGAGATGATCGGAGGAATCGGACTTGAGAAACGACAGAAGCTGATCACGAGTTGAGCCGGACGAACCGGCAGCGATCAAACTAAGTAAGACATGGATTGAGAGAGGTGACATGACCATGTTTTTGTTCTTCGCCTCATTGGACGACAACACGCTTCCGGTGAGAGTCAATGAGACGTCGTCATATCGATGGTGGATGACAAATTTAGGGTAAAGAGTTTAATAATATAGCTTTATTATTATTATTACTAGATGAAGCCCGTGCGATGCACGGTTTGTTTGATTTTTTTTTATTTTTTTTTGAGCTAAAATTTGTTGTATATTTAGATAAAATTTCTAATATTAAAAGATAATATTTCATATTTAATTAATTTAAACTTAAAAATCTCATTCGCTAATTTTGCTTACATGGCATTTGAATTATTTAATTCTAAAAGAAATTAATAATCTCTTATTTAATTGGCTACTACTAAGATTTATAATCCTACATGGCGCGCTGAGAAAATTAGATCTTACGTGGCTCTCTAAAATCTCGGGAAAAAATTCCCCTTTATATATATATATTAGATTATTCATAGAGAGATTGAGTATTTATACAAAATGTAGGATAACACAAGCTTGGAAACAATCTTTGTAAAATATATACTATTATAACTATAAATGCTAAACATATACGGAGTATTCATTAAATAATATGATAACATAAATAATCTTATATATATTATTTTTCTAATAATATATGTAATAGTATGAAAATATAACAAACATATATTTTTTGATATTGATTATATCTCATATTCTAATCGTGGAAGACTCTTTCTATATTTTTAATATTCTAACCTTGGAAGACTCTTTCTATATTTTTATTCACAACATATGCTTACAAAAAGTGTTCAACAAGTATATAGTAAGATTTTACAACGTGTTTGTAAAAAATGGAGGGAGTATGGAGTAGTAATGTCCTTGATAACTTCAACTTTTGAAAGATACAAGTATATAATACTCCGTAAGATTTACAACGCGTTTGTCAAAAACAGACTAAAATAGACATATATAAAAAATAAATGTTATGATATGAAATGTGTGATAACTTTTTTTATTTTTTTTAATAAATACGTGGGTTGGAGCTTTGATTGGATTGGAGTTTGTGGAGATATGAAAATTCAAAACTTGAAACTAAACTCAAATTGAATTCAGAATGAGTCAAATATAAACCGAAAATCAAACTTTTACCCTAATTTTAAATTATACTTTAATTAGCACTTCAAGAACTGGAAACACATAGTTAATAGTTAATAGGACCTATGTGGATCAAGAACTAGCCAACATGAAGCAAACCGGCTATACAAAGTCACAACCTACAACCATCTTTGTGAATCGTAAAACCCGTGATAACCGGTATTAAACTTTGGCGCCATATATAAAGTATGAACGAATTGAACACCAAGTAAACTGTAAATGTCTCTCCGAGTGCTCCAACGGAGTTTCATCACTTGGTGCTCCTTTCGCTTCTCTACGTTAGCAGCCACCACTTCTTCGCATCCTAGAAGCCGTTGCGCCGCCATTGTCGACCACCATGATACTTTTCTTCCTTTCTCCTCCTCTTACCCTCCTCTGCAACACACTTGTAGCTCTGAAATTCGAGACTTTTTCGTGTACCGGTACCAGCATTCTTGTTCTTCAATTGAAGCTAATCAGCTTCATCTTGGAATTTACAAACATGGGTTTGAAGCAGATTTGTTTCTTGTTAATACCCTTATTAATGTTTATGTTAGATTTGGTGATCTTGTTTCTGCACGTAAGGTGTTTGATGAAATGCCTGAGAGAAATTTGGTTAGTTGGGCTTGCTTGATTTCGGGTTATGGTCAAAATGGTATGCTGGTTGCAGCATGTGCTACTTATAGGGACATGGTTTCTGCGGGTTATGCCCCTAATAGTTATGCATTTGGTAGTGTCTTGCGCGCTTGCCAAGATTTGGGGCCTGATTATTTGAAATTTGGTTTGCAAATTCATGGTATGATATCGAAGATGAGTTATGCTCATGATGTGCTTGTTGGTAATGTGTTGCTTTCGATGTATGGAAGCTGTTGCTTGGGGTCGGGGGATAGTGCTAGGAGAGTGTTTGATGAAATAGGTGGGAAGATTTCAGTATCATGGAACTCTATTATTTCAGTGTATTCTAAACGAGGAGACGCGATCAGTGCTTTTGAGATGTTTGCAAGGATGCAACATGAAGGCTCAGGGTTCAATTTTAAGCCTAATGCTTATACATTGAGTAGCTTAATTGCTGTTGCATCTTCCTCTTCACTATTTGGCTCAAGCTTACTACAGCAAATAGCCTCGCGAGTGCAAAAATCTGGATTTCTGGATGATTTGTATGTAGGAAGTGCTTTAGTCAGTGGATTGGCCAAGTTTGGTTTAATTGATGATTCATGGAAGATTTTTGAGTGTATGAGTACTAGAAATGCAGTCACTATGAATGGCTTAATGGTTGGGTTAGTAAATCAAAAGCGAGGAGAACAAGCTGTTGATGTTTTCAAACGGATGAAACATTTGGTTGAAGTCAATCCGGACTCTTATGTGGTCCTATTAAGTGCTTTTGCTGAATTTGATGAACTGGAAGAAGGGAGAAGAAAGGGTAAAGAAAGGGTAAAGAACTCCATGCTTATGCAATCAGAAGTGGCCTAAGGGATGCTAAAGTTGCAGTTGCCAATGCCCTTATTAATATGTATGCAAGATGTGGGGCTACAGATAGTGCTTGTGCAGTTTTTGAACAAATGGGTGAGAGAGACTTAATTTCATGGAACTCATTGATAGCTGGTCTTGATCAAAACAAACTGTTTGAAGATGCTGTTACTACTTTCTGCCGTATGAGGAGATCTGGAATTAGGCCCACTAATTTTGCATTGATAAGTTGTTTGAGTTCATGTGCTAGCTTGGGTTGGCTGAGGCAAGGGGCGCAAGTACATACAGAAGCACTTAGATTAGGACTTGACTCTGATGTCTCAGTTTCCAATGCACTACTTTCTATGTATGCAGATACTAGAAGTTTCAAAGAATGCCAGAAACTGTTTACTTTGATGCCAGAGCATGATCAAGTTTCTTGGAATTCTATTATTGGTGCATTGGCTGACTCAGAAACATATGCATCGGAATCTGTGAAGTATATCCTGGAGATGATGCGATCGGGCTGGAGGCTTAATGGGGTGACCTTAGTGAATATACTTTCGGCAGTTTCTTCTGATTCTCTTTCTCTTTCTAAATTAGGCCCGCAGGTTCATGCATTGGCATTCAATTATGGCTTTGCAAATAACATTACAGTTGAAAATGCGCTCATCTCTTGTTATGGGAGATGCGGCAGAATGGAAGATTGTGAATCAATCTTTTCAAGAATGGCTCAGAAGGATGAGGTTAGTTGGAACACCATGATATCTGGTTGCGTACATAATGAGTATTTATCCAAGGCTGTTGATCTCGTTTGGCTCATGATGCAGAGTGGTCAGAAGTTAGACCACTTCACCTTTGCAACTGTTCTTAGTGCATGTGCCTCAGTTGCTACTTTGGAGCGTGGGATGGAAGTCCATGCTTGTCAAATCAGGGCTCATCTGGAATCTGATGTTGTGGTGGGAAGTGCAATTGTTGACATGTATGCAAAATGTGGAAGGATAGACTATGCTACAAGATTTTTTGATCTGATGCCAGTGAAGAATATATTTACCTGGAATACCATGATTTCGGGGTATGCAAGGCATGGGTTTGCCAACAAAGCTTTAGAGATTTTTGAACAAATGAAGGAAGAAGGTCAACCTCCAAATCATGTCACATTTGTTGGAGTCCTATCAGCTTGTAGTCATGGTGGATTAGTTGAAAAAGGTTTCAAGTATTTTGAGTCTATGAGCAGCGACTACGGATTAGAACCTCAAATGGAGCACTTTTCATGTATGATTGACCTCCTTGGGCGATCAGGTAAATTGGATAAAGTTGAAAATTTCATCGACAGAATGCCTATGAAGCCAAACAATCTTATTTGGAGAACAGTTCTGGGGTCTTGCAGTCGGACCAGCGGTCGCAACAGTGAATTAGGTAAGCGAGCTGCAGAGATGCTTTTGCAGCTGCAGCCCGAAAATGGCGCAAATTATGTACTTCTTGGTAACATGTATGCTGCAGGATCAAATTGGGAAAACTTGGCCATTACCCGGTCTGCAATGAGTTTAGCAGCAGCAAAGAAGCAAGCTGGGTGCAGTTGGGTCACTATGAAGGATGGCGTCCATGTGTTTGTTGCAGGAGACAAATCACACCCAGAGAAAGATGCAATATATGAAAAACTTGGAGAACTGCTGAGAAAGATGAGGGAGGCTGGTTATGTACCACAGACAAGCTTTGCTTTGTATGATCTTGAACCAGAGAGCAAGGAAGAACTCCTGAGTTATCACAGTGAGAAACTGGCCATTGCCTTTGTCCTTACTCGCACATCAAATTCCACCATCAGGATAATGAAAAATCTGCGAGTTTGTGGTGATCGTCACTCAGCTTTTCGATACATATCAAAAATTGTTGGTCGCCAAATTGTGCTGCGAGACTCTAACAGATTCCATCATTTTACTGATGGTGAGTGTTCATGTGGGGATTATTGGTGATATTTATGTCCACAGAATATGAAATCTTTCAGGCCTTTCAAGTTTACAAACATGAGATGGAACCATGGAAGTGGAAATGATACTGCTGTGACTAATCTTTTAATACTTCATGTGTTTTGAGCACAGAACACTAATATGATGAGTTGTGGGTGAAGCAGAATAATCTTGCAATCTTGTTTTGTGGACTGCAGTTGAATTATGCTGGTAAATCAGAAGTCTACACAAACAGTGGCAAAAGCAGCCCTATTCAATGGATATACTTTGTTTGCTAACCCTTTTTCAAACCTTTAAGGTAAGCAACCACCCTCTCTTCTCCTCTTCATGTACGCAGCTTGCCTGCTCCATCCTGAATAAGCAAACAGGAGTGAGAGATTGCTCTATTGAGTAATGGGAAGCAGCCTTAAAGGGCAAGCCCTTATGGTTGCGAGCCCGAGAAGTGCTTTTTTTGGGACTTTGAAAAAGTTTTGGGGAATGAAACAGGCCCTATCAATACAGGGTCTAGCAGAACAGGCCGAGCTCCAGCTTTGCTTGCACTCTTCTGTAGCACTTGCCGGAAACCTTAGCCGGGCAACTATGCTTAAGAAATGGATATGCTGCTTTGCCATGGTTTGATTTTATACTGTTAATGAAGCATGGAAATGATTTAGCAACCAAAAACAACTTGCCAAATATAAAGCAATGCTCAAACTTCTCAACAGTGAAAATCGGGTTCAGCAGCAGGAAGAACCTACTTGCAAATGGACTGTATTACTCCTTGAGCTCAACAGGAGAGGGTGCCCGTTATGTCCATTGCTAGGTTATGGGACTGGAGTCTCACATCATTCATATGGGGGACTGATATATGGCTAATATAAAATTATGGCGTCTCCTCCAACCTTGGGGCCTTTGGGTATGGTTTCCCTGTTTCTTGGAGCAATATGTGAGAAAAAAAGGAATACTTTGCAAGGGTTAGGAGCAAGAGCTTTCTAAAACCATCTCTGGATTTGCAAGTGTCAGGAAACTCTTTCTTGTCAATCAAGCTCAAATTTAAGAAATTGTTTCTATTTAAACTAGCAGGTAAGCTGTAAGAATTTTACTTTAAATGTTCTTTCTTCATCTTTAGTGCAACCAACAGGCAACAGGAAAAAAATATTTCCATAGAAATTGCTTCTGTTCTATAAATTTACTCTTTATTGCCATTTACTTATCATGCATCTTTTACATGGACAGATTGACCAGGTAAAGTTTTATATAGCTTGTTCAGGCTTTATTAGCTCCATTTGTTATCCATTCAGGTTAGTGGCCTTAGGTACTGTTCTCCTCAACTTATAGAAATCTACTTGTATATCTATTAATAAGCAGTTTTATCGTCATTTTAAAGTTCCTGGTATATACTTCCAACTTTTTTTATAAAAAAAAAAGGCACTGTAAATGGATTGTTTTTCCAATTAGTTTGCAAGACAGACACACACACACATTGATATTTCATTTTAGATAGCCATTGCTTGTCTGAACATAAACATTACGTCTTATCATTATCAATTAGACTTTGCAGCAATAATTTACCCTGTAAAATATTGCCTTCCAAATATCGTGCAATATCCTGGATCTCAAATTTGTTATGTACAAGCCATTGAACTCACATCGGACATCACTTAGGAATTGAGAGTTTTTTATAAAGCTCGGATGCAACGCAGAACACAAAACTAAGTGACTGGTACCATTATCTATAAAGCTGTTCACTTGAATTTTTAAATAATTGGCAGGGTTTTTTCGCTTCTGACCTTAAATCATAGCATTATCTATTCTGTACAAGGTGTCTGACAACTTGGATCATGGGTGTTTGAATTGGAATATAAAACATGAAAATATATTAAATGTTATTGTTTGGACACATTTTCAAATTACGTGTATTTAAGATGTTGATTATTAACAATATCTTATAAATCAGTAACTGATTTCGTTCCGGCATTGTTTTATACTATTACTAGTGAAACTAACATATGCAAACATTATATATGTTAGTTTTGCTTGTAATAGTATGTAATATCTTATTGCTCTTGGGCACGATTGTCTTTTGCCTTTAAGTCTTCAGTTCATGTAGAGAGTTCATGAACCACGGATTAAACATAAAATAATATAATATCAGGGCTCTCTGGAAAGAAAGCTACTACGGAGAACATAAAAACACTTGCTGTATGTAGGAAATAATGTGATATGTCTAGCAAGGATTATAGTTTTTCCTAGTAAAACTAAAAGATTTGCTAAGATGAGAAGATATGTAACTTCTTGAAGTCTATTCTCTCTTCTCTGTTACTTTTATTAGTTTTTCATTACTATTTGAAGAATAATAATTTGTTGCTTTTTTGTGAATTTAACCGCTAAAAGGGTTTTAACAGAGTAAGTATCTTGTTACACTCGTAAATGTGGTCACTTTTATTCAACTCTTGAAAAGCAGTTTCTGTCATTCATTTGCAAAGACTACAAAACGAATGTTGGCTAATATGTCTTCAGAGAGTTCAGACTACTTACAAATTTCTGTGAAACTGATGAATGCTCTCTTATTTTCTCTTCCCTTAGTTTTTTTTTTTTTGGGTGGGGGCAGGGGGGTGGTAAAGATGATTAGATTCTAATTCTTTAATAAATTGATATTTCCATCAAATGTATGTGTATCTCTTATGATGCAGGGAGTAGAGGTTTGCGAATAAGTCACATGCTACCTTTAAATTGTCGATGAAAGCAACATTCTTCTTTTTCAATTTAAAGTTGTTGGTGCCAGATTCTCTCAAATATGCAGACAGAACAAGATCAGGCCTCCCAAACAGCAAAAACAGATAATACCTGTCCTTGTGTCATGTATTCATCGTATTATTTTAAATTTTTAAGTAGTCCAGTTGTTTATGTTTACGAGAGCAACGTTGCCGGCTGTGCCAGCTATGAGCCATACAACAGCAAAAGGTAAAACAAAGCTAATGGACTTCCTTTTGTAAGCCATCTAATCAATCAGGTGATCGTAATGTCTCCCTTAAGGCTGTTATGCTAAGTGGTTGCAAAAACCAGTATATTCATTCTTTAAAGTTGAAGCTGACTAATTCCAAGATCATTTTGCCTGACTTCACATTTCCCAGGATGAGGTCAGTCTGAATAGAAAGCTCATTGACAGTGGTTTTGTATAGTAGAGATTCTTTGGAACAATACCTTATGTTAGAGAAAAAAGGCTTTTCTGAAATAGCTCAAGGCATATAGATCGGAGCAAGAGAGAATTTCGACAGAAAAAAGGCCCTGGTGACATGGCTTCAGATTGGGGAGTTGGGGACAAGTTCTAATTGAGGCGTTCTTAATGTTTATAGCTTTAATGTTTGTAGCTGGCATTATTCATGAGCTTTCTTCCTTATGTGTTTGAAAACTGGTCTTAGATGATGATGGTCAATTGATCATCTACCAAAGGGACCTGAGTGAACCTGATATCTTATCGGCAAGCAATAATATACCATTTACAGAATGTCATTCTGATACTTCCAACACCCTTTTCAAAGGAGATTTGTATATCACCGACCAAATCTGGGACCTTGATGTTTAAACGAGTGTGTACTTGGAAGATTGGAACTATGTTCATGGTATAACAAGCACCTATGTTTGTGGTTCAGGGTGCACTACCTATTCTTCGAATTTTGTTTGATGATCTACTGTGAAAATTACATATTTCTTTAACAGGCCTGCTGATGTTTCTGCATATGTTAGTAGGTGTATTTTTGCTTGATATACCAGCCACAATCGGTCTTGATTACTCTAGCAGGCGCGTAGCAGCTACGATAACAGATATAATCATAGTGCTGAAAATTTAAAGAGAGCTACTAGCCTATACCATATAGTTTTCTGTCTCATTCTATATTTTACTAAAATCAATTTTTTTTTAAAAAAAAAAAATTATGTGTTTTTAACATATTTTGAGAATTGTGAAAAGTTAAATAGGGCAAATAGATAGGAGTAAATAACATATTATACATATTAATGCACAACTTTGATCATTAATATCTTTAATTGTGTAATAGTTTCATTTATAATTATTTGATATTATAAAAACATACAATAATAAATAATCCAACAAAAATCTACATAATTCGATAACATTTTTTATATACAATATAATATATACTACGGAGTAGTATTAGTAAGTAAAATATGAGTAGTAAATAAAATCAAATACTCGTATGTAGTGTAAGGTCAAAATGATACTCGTATAGTAAATGAAGTATTTCAGATACAGATGGAATAGTTTTACTTGTTCTTAAGTAAGGGTTTATCCAATTATCCCAAATGGGAAATTTTATTCAATCTTCAAGTTAATTTGGTACTTTCCATATAAATAGACAATTTTTTTACTAGCAATGTAGCATTCAGAAAAAGTAGTTAAATTCAATATTAAAAGACTTGCAAAATATAAACTGCAACATCTTCATCTTTGCAGTATCAATGCAGTGCACTGGAGAGTAAAGAGAGAGAGAAAGAAAGGGGTTTTCGAGGGTTTTATATTTCTCTCTTCTCCTTTTCAAAGGTATGTCAATCTAATTTCCCCTACTTCGGTTTTTTTATTTTTTATTTTTTATTTTGTTGATTTCTTGTTTAGAATTTTATTTCGCAATTCCAACTTTCTAATTGTTAATCATACCAAATGATTTGCGTCAACTACGTGAAATCTGATTGATTATACGCACTGTAAAATTATTTTCCTGCAATTTTTTTAGGGGATTGGTAATAAAGTCTCATTCTTTTCATGATATTCATAATTGAAGCTGCATAGTTAACATACCTACTTATTCTGATTTTGATTAAGTAAAACTTCTTTGATTAAGTGGGCATTTGATCTTTGTAATTGGGTTTGATTTTTCTGATTAACATCTTCTTGCTCTGGTGGATTTTTAGTATTTATTAGGCATGTTTGTATTCTTAATTGTTGAATAAAGTGGAAACCTTCAAAGTTTTTTTTTTTTTTTTTTTTTTTTGGTGGTGGTGGGGTTGAGGGGGGAGGTATCTGTGTGTGGGGAAGAGGGAGATGTTAAGATTAGGTCGTTTTCGATAAAGTCCGAAGGGCCACGAAAAGAGTCGCTTGATCAGGCTTGGTTATCAGTGTTTTGTAAAAATGAAGTAAATTTTTAGAAATTATCTAGAAAATTATACTTCTGACTTGTAATTTCTGCAATTGTGATTTGAACTAGTATAGTTTTGTTAGCTACTTGATTAAGATACATTTTGTTAGAAAATTCTCTTTACTTATGTTCTCAATATTTCATCTCATGATTTTGAGCTGGATTTAAATGCAAGGCATTCAGGTGTTTGGTATTTGATGATAATCTTATTTAGGCTTTAAATGTAACATTCAGTGAAAAAGCTATTTTAAGCAGGATGGAGTTTTGCTATCACAGGAAATTGTTTTGGAATTTGTATAGCTTAGATGGATTTAGTACTTGTGTCGTGTCGTGTAATCATATTGGTTTTGAAGAAAGGCTTTCCAGAAGTTTATTTATCTGTCCTTGTTGTAGAATTCAACCTTTTTATGAGTTATAATTTTAAGGGAAGTTCTCTATTGTGACCCTGTAGTATACCACTTTTTTTTAAAATGACCCTAACTTATGCAACATTCTTCAAAATGAGCCTAAACTTCGAAAAAGTAAAAAGTAAAAAAAAAAAAAAAAATGAAAAGGTAAGGTGATAGTTCATAAATCTGTTACTTTGTACGGTAATAGCTAATCGCTAATTAAATGAACCCATTCATTTCTTCTTTTACAAAGACAACCAACATTTTACTGTCATTGACATCATTCCTTTTAACAAAATCTAACCTTTCCTTTGAAAAATAATACAAGCAATAAATTATAAATCCTTTCATTCACAATCCATACTATATTGAAATTAAGTAGTGACCACCTATTAAACATCAATGTTATTATAATTAAGTTCATCCGAAAAAATAGTTGCACACTATACATTGAAAGTCGACTCAATGCTAATCCCATGCAACAATTGCAGTAGAATGTTTTGGGATTTAATAGTAACAAGCTATGAGACACACGCACATTGCGTGTGCATTATAAGAAATTTATATGGGTCGATTTTCCCTTTTTTTCATAAAATATTATCTACCTTATTCTAATTAAAAAATCTTTCAAAAAAAAAATAATTCTAAATAAAAAAATATTAGTGTGTTTAAAAATTGATGAGATCATGGAGAGTGTTAGAGATATGACAAAATATATCTAACTTAACATAAATATATATCCTAATAGAGGCAATAGAAGAATATGACTTCCCTTAAAAAAAAAAAAAAAGGATAGTACTGTAGTTTTTTCTTAAAAAAAAAAAAGAAAATAGGTAGCTTTTAATTTTTTTAATAAAGGATGGCAGTTTATATATATATATATATATATATATATTGATGGTAGTTACTCCCTCCATCCCCTTTTGATAGTCATTTATACCATTTTTGGTGACCCAAGATGTTAGTCACATTTGCTTTTTTCAAGTACCATTAATATTATTTTTTTTACCAAAATTCTCTCCCATTTGCAAAAATATTTGTGTAAATTTAACTTTTCCATGTAAATTTTACTTTCCCACATACTTTAATTACTTTCTCTCGCTACTTTTTTGCATACCCAATGTAAATTTACCTTTTCAATGTACTTTTGCTACTTCTTATTTATGTTTATTAATTCTCGTGATTTTCTACCAAAAGTGACTATCAAAAGGGGACGGAGGGAGTATTTTTTTTTTAAAAATGAAGGTAGTTTTTGTTTTTTATTTTTATAAAGAAAATAAAAAAATGAGAGGGGCACCCAAAACCCCTTTCACTTTATATATTACTATAGACTATAGATATTTAAAAAAAAGTCAGTTTACATTCATTCTCAAAAAGTATAGCTTTGTTCAAAGACAAAGAGTGATATCTAGTGTGTGGAAGTTTCTTCAATAGGTGCATACTTCAACTTTCATTACATTTACACTTTGTTTGGATAAAGAAAGGGGAAGGAAAAGAAGGGGAGGGAGGAGAAGAGGAGGGAAGGGAAGAATTGTGAGTTTTCCTTCCAAATCTCTCCATTGTTGGAGGGATCAGTTTCCTACAATTTAATCCCTCCATTTCTCTCCCCTCCAATTCCCTTCCTCCCTCATTGTTATCCAAATGAAAGATACCTCATCTCTTCATTTCCCTTCCCTTCCTTTCCCTCCATTTCCTTCAATTCAAACACACCATTAGAGCATTTGATGGTCACAACTCTTGTTCCTTCTTTTCTTCTCCTTTTTCTCTTCTCCTATTTCTTGGAGATTTACCGATTGTTCTTCTAACAGGCAGAGGCAAAATTTCGGAACATCCATTTCCGGCCTATGGTTTGGGTCAGTCATAGGGAGTATGTTCATGTCATAAAATGCTTTATAAGTTGCACTTGAGTAAATCTGAGAACTATATAATAAGGGTCCTCCCTGTTGTGATGTATAATCATTATTCCATGCTTGCAAGCGAAACCTGAAATCTGAAATCTTCCACATAAACAACCGAGAACACAACATGAATTTCTTTCTACTTGAGATATGCCAAGATGTTCGTGCATGGCATTTATTGTTTGATTTGTTTCTATTGCTGTTAGATCAGAATTTCAGGTTTCTTAGCGCCTAGAATTTTGTTGCCATGGCCCATGGTTTATAGATGTTGCTACCTAAAATATGTAATGACAACATTTCCATGCCCTGAAAAATTGTTTCTGCCTTGCTACCTGAGATACATGACAATATAGCTTCCCTTCACAACATATAAGAACTACAGGGAGATAATTTAACCATTTTGGTTTTGTTTATTATATTCCACAAGTCAAGTATCAAGGACCTTTGACACTATTGAAAATGGACAAACCACACATTGATTTGTCGAGTTGGTTGAAGTCTTGATGTAATTTAATGTCCAGTAGCTATTGAATTCTGACATGTAAGCTTTTGCCGATTCTGTCATAAATCCTGAAGTTCTTCTCATGCCACTTAATTTAGGAGCATGGGAGCTTTTCGCATCTTGATGATGGATTTGAGCCTGAAAGGCTTAGGTACTACGGTAGATCAAGAAGCCCTTATATCAACAAACCTTGTGTTAATGTGGTATTTGGAACGTCAATATTGATTTTTTTACATATTTGCTAGGGAGTCTGTGATGGACTCAGACAACCACTCTACTAACAACAGTAAGAAATAGATAGAAACAGAGCAAATGAGGGAGAAAGCTTCAATCTTGATTATATTTAACAATGGCAGAAAAAAGTTTCACACAACAGTAGGTTTAGCCTACAACTCACAACAGTGGGTTTAGCCCACAACACTCAGAGATAACTCTTACAAAATGCCTGTTCTAAAACTTTCCCCCCCTTTCATTTATATACACAAGTTCCCAGACTGATTTGGTGGCTGATGATTGCAATTTGTCTTCAAGTGTGATTTGTCTTGTTGTGCTCTTCCTTGCTGATGTTCACATGTGTATTCTCCCCTTCATGGGCCAAGTTTCCTATTTGGCTTCACCTCTTGCGTAGGTGAATCTCACAGGTTGCTTGGCTTGGTCCATTGCACATACTTGCTCTGATTTTTGAATATTGGTTAGAGGGTATTACAGTTCGTTGTAGCATTTGCATAATTGGCTAAACCCTTTAAATTAAGGTTGGATGAGCATGCAAATTAGCTGTGTTTTTTAGAGAATGCACCTCTTTTGGGGGTCTTTGGATAAGAGAAATTGGTTAAAGAATAAAGGTTCTTCTTCATGTAGGTTTTTTTTAAGCGCTTGAGGACCACTCCATCTTTCCTTTATTTTCCACTCTCTGGTTAACTTAATAAAGTCAAATCCTAAAGGTAAGTATGGCATTGATGTGGACTACATGTAGGATAGGATGAGCATTGAAGATTACATTTATAAACAGAAACCACTTATGTGCTTGACCCTTAATCTTGTGTCTTTTTAGTGTGGAATTTTGGAGCCAGATGTTCATGCATTGTGGAATAGCTCTGTTTTATGTGGAAGTGGTTTAAGTTATATACAGTTTTGGAGATTAGATAGGTTTTCTTATAGAGACTTTTTTGGAGCATTTGCAGGTTAACTATGTTTTTGGTGCGCATAAGAGATTAGAAATCAGCTGGCGTGGCTATCCCTGAGTGACGTGGATGGAAAAATGGGACTGAAATAAAGTAAGCAAATTTTCTCATTGGGAAGTTTTGGTGGGGTAGTTTTATTTTTCTTGCTTCTTACAGTGTTGTTCTATGCTTGTATTTCCAGGTTAAATTTTAATAGATATTTTTAATGTGATAGGCATGCATTATCATTTTGTTGGGCTTTTAAGTTCACTCTTGATCCTTTCTAGATGTATGTTCTTTGTAGTGCAAAAATATTACTTTTTATCTAAATAATATGTTATAGATCTTGTTTAATCCCTTAATTAAGGAAGGAAAGTAAATGATTTGAATTTGAGAAAGAAATGGTGAAGCTTGTACAGTTCAAAACACAGTTAATAAATCCTGATTGTTGTAAGTCTCTAAAGTGGCCCGTTTTAATTTATCTCACCTGTGTTGAAATGCATTTTTCTTCTGTTTGTCAACCTACTAAGACCACCAAACAAGCTTGGGCTACTAGGTCTTCTGGATATATCCAAGATGTTTTGCACCAAATAAATCAGCTTAGTTTTTTTTTACTTGTAATCTCTCAACATGTCAATTATGAGTGGATTTCTTATGCTGGTGGGAATGAAAATTTGGAAATATTTCTTATTGTACCTGTAGATTAGCAATGAAACCAGCAAATAATATTTGGATTCAAAAGGAGCAATGCCCCTGTGGAGATTGGAAGTGTTTTATCAAATATGAAGGAGAGGAACAAGGTCAAGCTTGTCAACCAACAAAAAATGGGACATCATTTTCATCTTCTTCTGAAGTTATCTTTGCACCTTATGTGGGTCAGATTTTTAAAAGTGATGACGAAGCTTTTGAGTTCTACAGTAACTTTGCTCGGAGGAATGGGTTTTCAATCAGGAAAGCACGATCTACTGAAAGCCATACTCTTGGTGTTTACAGAAGGGATTTTGTTTGTTATCGTTCCGGATTCAATCAACCTAGGAAAAAGGTTAATGTAGAGCATCCCAGAGATCGCAAATCTGTACGTTGTGGATGTGATGCAAAATTATACTTGACTAAGGAAATCGTGAATTATGTTACTCAGTGGTATGTTTCTCAATTCAGTAATGTACATAACCATGAATTGCTAGAAGATGATCAAGTGCGTTTACTCCCTGCATACCGCAAAATACAAGAAGCTGATCAAGAACGGATTATTTTACTCTCCAAAGCTGGGTTTCCTGTTAATAGGATAATCAAGATCTTGGAACTGGAAAAGGGTGTTCAACCTGGGCAACTGCCTTTCATAGAGAAAGACATTAGAAACTTTCTCCGTACTTGCAAGAAAACCGTTCAAGAAAATGATGCTCTTCTTACTGAGAAAAGGGTAACTGATATGATGGAGCTGCTTGAAGCTTGCAAGGCCATGGCAGAAAGGGATGGGGATTTTATCTTTGATTTTTTAACCGATGCAAATGGCAAGGTTGAAAACATAGCATGGTCGTATGGCGACTCTGTTCGTGCCTTTAACCTTTTTGGTGATGCTGTTCAATTCGACATTACTTATCAATCCATCACTTACGGGATGCTTCTGGGTTTATTGTCTGGTATAGATAATCATGGCAAGCCAATTGTCTTTGCCTGTGCTCTTGTCCAGGAAGAAAATCCCCATGCAATTGTGTGGGCCTTACAGGTTAACTTTATCTCTCTTTCTTTATACTTATAAACTTTTTTTTTCCTGTCATTAAAGCTTTATTTCTTCGAACAGACAGTTGTGCGATTCATGCGAGGAAGACCGCAGACAATAGTGACTGATCTTGAGCCAGGGTTAAGAGACTCCATAGTAAGCGAAATGCCTAATACAAAACATGTTATATCTTTGTGGTACATTATGTCTAAGCTGAGTAGTTGGTTCTCTTTGCCTCTTGGACTGAAATATTCGGAGTTTAAGTCCGAGTTTGAAATGTTGTGCTATGTGGAAAGTACAGAGGATTTTGGACATCTCTGGAGTCATTTGATCACAAAATTTGGACTTGGGTCGGATAAACACATCTCTCTTTTATGGTCATGTCGAGCATGCTGGGCTTTTTCATTTATTAAGGATTGCTTTGTCGCCCGAATCACAACAGCTGAATACATGAGATCTGTTGATAGTTTCCTGAAAGGCGTCTTGAATGAGCAAACATGCTTGCAAGTCTTCTTTGAGCAGGTATTCTTGTTATGATGCATGATGACATCTAATTGTTTATTGCTTATATCTGTAAGCTTTAGCATTCTTGTTTTGCAGGTTGGACTTGCTGCAAAGTTGGGTTATGGAGCCAAGGAGGATTTACCTTTTTTACATCTCAAGACGCGCATGCCTGTTGAGGAACATGCACAAGGCATCCTTACGCCATATGCCTTTAGTGTGTATCAGCATGAACTCGTGTTGTCTGTGCAATATGCAATCATAGAAATGGCCAAAGGATCTTATGTCGCGCGCCATTATAAGAAAATTGAAGAAGAGTATCTTCTATTATGGATTCAGGAAGGTGAGCAAATCCACTGCTCGTGTAAGGGATTTGAACAATCAGGAGTCCTGTGCAGGCATGCTCTTCGACTATTTGTTACTAAGAACTATTTTCAACTTCCATACCATTATTTTCCTATTAGGTGGAGATGGGAAAATTCTTTTTTACCTATGGATCAGGAAAGTTCTCGACTGGTCAAAGAAGAGTATTATCGTGCCTTACATTCTCTTACAGATACTCTTCTGACTGAGTCCTTGGTTTCTAAGGAGCGGTTTAACTATGCTCATAAGGAACTCACAGCACTCCTTGATCATGTTAAAAATATGCCTGTTGATGAAGTTCCAGAAATATTAACTAACAATTTTAGTGAATCTTGAATTTTCTCAACATGCCTAATTGTAGTGGATCAGCTGTCTACAATAGCAATTGCTGAGTCCAGCCATGGTTTACAAGACATTAGATGATTACAAAAATAAGTCAATGTAGACTACTCTGCAAATTAAATTGTGGTTGGTTACTGATTCAAGTAAATAGAATTATCAGAGATGGAGCTATGGTGTTGTGTTGTCATCCATGACTTTTGTGATGGTGTAATGTGAATTCTTATTAAAAAAAAAAAAAAAAAAAAAAAAAAAAAAAAAAAAAAATTTGCTGTTTCTGTACAATCCATGCTATGTTACTGTTTCTTAATCTTTGAAAAATGAGTATATGTAGTTGTAGATCTTGTATTAGCTAGTAGATACATCATATATGCATGGTTCACTCTCATTGTAATTGAAATTGGTGGTTAATAATGTACTTGTACATCGTGGAATCTCTTTGCTACAAGAAGCTAATGAATTAGTCTTTGTCAAAAATGATTCAGAATTAAGTCTTCTGTTTGTCTATTTTTTTTCTATTTCAGAACCTTTCTGATGTTGTTACAGAATAATAGAATATGCATCAAATAGGGTGGTTCAGGTCAATCAATTCAGTTTTTGGGGTTTGAACTTTGAAGTGTATTTTGTATTCAATCAGTTTTTAGTGGGGAATTCATATCTGCAATTTATATTAAGGGGACTTGTGTTGGGTGGGGATTTTAGGTTATGTGCAATTCTATGTTTTTTTAAGGCGCTAGGATAAGCATGTGTTGGTCAAATTTCAACTCTCTTTTGGTAAAAAAATTGTCCATGGGCTCTCAAGAATTCTAGTTAGTTATAGTCAGGTTTGGGTCTGGTCAGGTTTCAGACTGGTCAAATTTTGACAGGTCCGGCAGAAGTCTATGTTCTTCGCTCCTTGCAGACTGATCAGTATTCAAAATTGCAGGTGAGTTTACTGCTCTTGTTGCATGTTCTTTTTACATCTTAAACTCATTATAGAAAATGAAATTAAGAGAGTTTTTTGCTGGGAAAGTGGTAACCTTTGAAGCTATAACCCTTAATTTAAGTGATCAAATCACCACTAATTTTGTATTGCAGAATTTTGATTGCTGTAAGTTTCTCTTTTGCAGCAAGGCCAGTAACAAAACCACGATCATGAGCAAGGGACTTTGTTTCTGATGTTCTACACCTTTACCTCTATGTTGTATGGGCCAGTGAAAGTTTATTATAAATTTGGGATTAATGAATAAAGACACATGGCAGTAACACTAATGATGTGCCGTATCATCTGCAGAGATTGTGAAACGGTGGAGATTAATCATTAATCACATTCAATTCTGTTAACATCAACCTCAAATTAGCAGTGCAGGCAGTTAACCTCTAAAGTGTAGTTATTGTATTTTGGCTCCCAAAAATTTTCATATCATGAGTATCGTCTTTGTTTGTGAGCATTTTCAGGTCTGACATTCATCTAGTTGATGTAAACACATTGATTTACTGTCCAACATATGTCCATCTTATGACACGTAGTTCAGTTTTTACATAATTGGGATACATGAGATTTCGTTGTGGCTAACCCAACTGGTATATGATGTTTGTTTGCTTCTATCAGGTTGCTATGGAAACCTTCCTTGAACAGATTTGTCAAGTTTATATTAGTAGCATGACTGGCTGAGGACCCCGAACTTCAAGAATTTAGCTCGGTGTTTCTACTTGTCAAATGGAAATTTGAAGGTAATGCAAGGAATCAACTGTCTTAATATCATTGCGCTGTTTGTGCCCTTCTAGTTTTTTTAGTTTTGCTATAATCAATAGAGTGATAATTGTTGTTACTTGAAATATGGGATGAGAGGTCAAGAGTAAGCAAGAAGATTAAATATAGTATCAGATCTAATTAAATTATTCACATAGTATCAGATCAGCAGTACTGACTACTGGGGATTTCTTTTTCATAGAAGAAACATGACAACTCTGCTTCAACTCTTTTGGCTGCTGCCTTCCGCATCTGTTGGTGTTATGTCAGTTTGGTACCTTCTTGGGACATCGGATGCCTACGAATTGCTTTGATGTAGCAGCTGACATACATTCTGACAGAATCTGAACTGTTCAGCTACTCACTTAAAAGAATGGGAAAAATATTACAGCCAGGGAAAGTTAACCCGATCCGGTCAGAAAATAGTTGGGTCGACGTGTTAATTCAATGGATTAGGCTAATGTTTACATTTTCAGCTACTTCCTGTGAAGGAAAACACACTCTGTCCGTTACAAACAGAGTTAACTTATTTTGTTGATCTTAACTTATATTTTCTAGTAACTTATATTTGCTAAAACACGTATATTTGTCAAAATTTATTAATATAAATTGACGTTATATTAATACATCTTAATAGTATTAATTTGATACTATATTGTTAATATTTTCACAAGATCGGCTGAAGATTGCAACTTCAAAGTAGGATTAATTTAGAGTTATCCAAAGTAGAATCTCTTAATCTTGATTTCATTGTACTGTGTTAACTTCAATCGACCAATACTTTGGTTCTCTGCGAATTTGTCATGATTGACAATTTTGTACTCGGTAATGAATAACCGGTTGTACTTTGTGTATGATAATTTAAGGTTGTATTTGCCTATGTGCTTATACCTTGTGAGCAGATGGACAATAAAATTGGTTTTGCTGTACCTTATTCAAAGTACATACATCCAATTGTACGATAAATATACTCTAAATATCTCTTATATCCCTAGTTGCAAATTGCTTGGTAATAATTATGCATATACGAAAACAAAATGAACATAGAAAATGTGATCTAATAGATAAAGAATATTATTGGCTCAACTAAATACAAAGTATATAGTTGATAAAATTAAGGTTGTGTTCTATTCACCTGAATTTCACTTATCTTAACTTATCGATTACTAAAAAGTCAACATTTTTTTTTTTAAACACAATAAAAAAGATTCATTTATAAATTTGACCTAAAAAGTGAAAAATGAAAGCTTATATGAGTACGAATGGAGCATAACTTAGTACGGAATAGACCTTAGCACGCAAGATTTTCATATAGGTTCGTTATCGTACCAAAGTTAACAACATTAAATGCCTAATTAATGAAGTTCCGACCGCTAGATTAAACATTATTATGGCTAAATCATACATTAATTTCAGTCTTAAGCATACTATTAATAATAATCTTGCACGGTTGGATAATTAAGTTTATGTTACTGGGACAAAACTCCAGAAATATTCTTTATGTCTTGTTATTGTTTACAATGTTGGGGACCATACTATCATCTTGGCTTTAAAATCTAAAAAAAATTTAAGGAATAATTAGTAGGGCTTGTGTTGTGTCTTCCTGTGTGTGTATAGCTACCCACTTAATCTTGTTTGGGTACTAGGAAACTTAATTCAATCTACAATAGTTTTTATATGTTTTGCCTGTTTTTGTTTAGATCTGAATTTTCTCTTTCCAGCATCTACATAGTAACGAATCAAATGGATTGTACTTTGAGAATTGAAGCTTTAAGCTTGATCGGATCGTGTGTGAGGTGTGGTTAGAGGTGGCTATGATTTACGCTATAGGCTGGCCCTCATCGGTCTAGACATTTGATTGGATTTGAGCCGAAGGAGATCCTAACCTAGATATAGAGTAGATAGGTTGGGGTTTGATACGTTAGACGTTATATATTCCATTTTGAAATGATATTCTCATTTGGAATCTTTTGTGTAAGTATTGAAATAAAGTACATTTGGACCATTCAAATATAATGGGATCATTTCTTTATATATATATATATATATATATATATATATATATATATATATATATATATATAAAAGTACATTGGGATCAATTTTTCTTTTCTTTTCTTTTTTTTTTTTTTTTTTGTTTTTTTTGGATTGGGACCATTAAAATGATGGTAATATGGGAAAATAATGAGGATAAGTGCAGAATTAAAATAGAGTGGGAAGATCATTTTGGAACACACAAAATGAAAAGTGAGAAGTTTATTTTAAAACGAAAGGAGTAATAGGTAAGTTGTTAATTGAGTTGGTTTGATGATGACCTAATTACTTCTTTTTATCGTAAATGAACAACATTGTCAATAATACTACTAGTAGCAGCTAGATAAGGGGCGATTAGTAAGGCTAGCTAGCACTTGTTGGCGCTGTCATTTTCGGATTCCACAAAGTTCGAAATCCACTTCATTTGTTTATATATCTTGCATAAGATAGTTCAAAATTATTTTGAAATTATTAACTAAAGTATATCTCAAATTGTTATATGAAAGCTCAATCCATAAGCACAAAATATTCCCCATAACTTTAATGATCATTTCATCTCATTGTGTATTTCATGTTATGTCACATTTTATCCACAACCTAACATATATATCAACCAATAACACTATGTTGTGTAACTATTATTGTATTAAAGTTAATGATACATCCAAATCGATTCAAAGAGAAGTAAGATACAAGATGTCAATAGACGAGTATGAACAAATATCTCAACCTTTACACACACCCAAAATGTAAAATAGATCATCATTAATAATTAAGACGAGGATATTCATTGAACCTCAAAGGATAGTATACAATGACTTTTTTTTTAGCTATTAGATAAATAGAATTAATCAACTTAAATGTAGATATAATTTCTTGTGTCATAAAGGTTAAATTCTTAAATATCTATAATTTTTAAGTAGAGGTAACAATTTAAATATAGAGCCTAGTATATTTTGGTCTAAAATTCGCCATTATAAACAATACAAACCATATGAAAACTCATAGCATGAAACATCCCCTAGTTAGAATCATGGCCTTTCCTCTCATTAAAAGTCAGAACAAATGTTAAGGAGCACGCATTATTTAGAAGAGCACGAGCATATTGCATATAATTTTGAGTAGTAAGAACACATGCATTATAATTTTGTCCCAAGTTAATAATGTTTGTTGTGGCTTCGCTTTCTCAATGTAGCTCCCTATATGAAGCACTCAAAGACCAAGCGAGAGTGAGTAAATGGGGCAAGAGATGATGCGGTCTTTGCACGCTATTGAGATTTGTTATTTATTACACTATTGCTTTTCAAAGTGGTGGATTTTACGTACTATTCCCTTCATCGCACGATATCTTACCCATTTTCCACTCCTCCCATCTTAAACAAATTTTTAGTGAGGTCTTCCATCTTGTTAGACTCGTCTCAATGCATAATTTTATAACATTAAGTTTTAATAATTTTTCATAATTTTATGTGTATTTATGAAATGATGTATGTGTGGTTTAAGATGCATTATAAATGGAAATTAAGAATAGTCAGGTCTTGTAGAGCAATAATTAAGGGACAAAAGAGGATCAACAGTAAAAGAGTTGGCTCAAGTGGTAAGCAACTTGATGTCGTTTAAGGGAGGTCTCGGGTTCGAGCCTCACCGTATGCAGAAACTCTTGTTAGGAGACTCACCCACCATAAGCCAAGTGTGCTACCCAAGTCGGATTTGGATGTAGTCGGAGTTAAGCTCCGGTGAAGCGGGTGGGCATCTTAAAAAAAAGAGGGACAAAAGAGGTATTTTTGTAAGGAGGGACAAAAGAGTTTCACATTTGCTAATATACATACAATTTTGGTCTTACTATATTTAATAATTCATATAAAAATAAATTATTTTTTAAAAGTCAATATTTTGAAAGCATATATATTGAGACTAAACTGACAACATAATTATCTATGAATACATACTAAATAAAATATTTGATCGAAAAATATATGAATAATGTAAAAAATCAAAACAGTTAAAATTTATATTACCATACAACTTTCATTTCATGAAATTTAGAAGACAATTTAAGTAAAAGCAAATGAAATATCCACCTTTGTCCCTCTTTTTTTCCTCATGTCATGTGCCTTGTGGACCAACTTATGATAAAGAAATTACTAGTACTAATGTTAAAATTTGAAGATGGGAAAAAGAATGTAAAGGAGGTGTGCACTAAAAAGATGCACTTTAATTTGTTACTTTCAATTCTCCGTTCTTTTTCATCTTTTAGGCCCCATTTCAGCGGCTTATTGTCTGGATACCTTGTTATATCAAGTGTCACATTCATATCCATTTTAATCCAATTCATATATTGACTGTTATATTTGATTTTGGATTACAGAGATTGATTTACATTATCCCTTTAAACTGTTTTATTTGATTTTGGATTACAGAGATTGATTTGCATTATCCCTTTAATTAGTTTATTAACAAATTAATAGTCACATGCATGTACAACTTTAGGATGTGTTTTGAATAAATTTGTTTATGATCGACCGATCCATTGAAACAAATTTTTATACTCCTACTAAGATTGAGTAGCGGAGAGTGTATGAAATGAACGATATCATTAAAGAGCAATATTGTGTCATATTACGATCCAAGTGACTTTACAAGGGTTTGGGTTCTTTATTCTAACAATTTTACAAAATATAAAAAATAATAATGAATTGGTACAAGTAGAACAATGCTATGGGGATTTCTATGTGATTCCGGCATGCCCTATATAGAATGTAAGAAAAGTAAATTTGTCTTTTTATATACTATGATAGCTAGAAATTGTATTGTCACATTCATAAGATGCATATGCCACAATGGATGTGTGGGACAACTTAGAGAGGATACTAGCTTAGAAACATTAGAGATCGATGCATACTAGCTTAATTAGAAATGATCAGTTGAAAAAAGAAGCTAAGTAGGAAGGTGGCAAGCAATTAGCTAGTAATAACACATATTAGTATATGACAGGGTAGAATCGCGTAAAGTTATTTGATCATGTAAGACGAAGATGTGATGCATCGTTTAGAAGGCTTGAAGAGTGGCAAAATAATGAGATTGTGAGGGGTAGAGTAAGATCTAAGACAACTTGGATGAAAAGTGTCTGAGAGCGATGATATGAGTTTAATCATATGTGTGAAGTTTAACTGTGTCAATTATTTTGAAACGGATGGAATTTGTGTCATTTTCTTTCCACTTACTTCACTTATATTTTATTCTTTTCTCATTATTTTTTTCCAAACTTTTTCATTTATCCTTTTCATTTAATTACATCTTCAAATTAATTTTCTTAGCACTATTTTTTCCACTCCTTATCTATATGTTTTCTCCCATATCATCTAATTTGTCCTATTTTCACATTTGCACTCTATTTTGTTTACTTTCTTTATCGACTTTGCATTGCTTGCTCCAACCCAATGCTTACTGCCGGTTTCGAATGATGGGCTCATGATAGCCCATCCAAGGTTTTTGTTGTTGTTGTCGTCGTTGTCATTGTCGTTGTCTTTGTTGTAGAAGAAGAATACAAGTTATGCCTTGAGGTTGAGGCTACATTTGGTTCGTTATATCTCTGGAAGACTGGAAGTCAAGCTAAATACTCACGTCAATGCTCAATAATTGTCAATTTTCTACTTTCTGAACTGTATCTTTGCATCATTGACTTGGTTTACTTTCATCCCAACCTCTAAGTCTTCGTGTTTTCTTTTGACAATTTGTTTGAAATATATAATTCATGTTCACACTTTTAGACTCTAGAGTAATCAAAAATTGACTCAATCCCATTGCAACCTAATAATAGTTCATTTTACGAGTAATAATAGTTTATTTTAATTCTTAGGGTCTGTTCTCTTCCGCTTAATTCCAGTTCAGTTCAGCTCATCTCAATAAATCAGAACAGGCCCTTAGTTACTCAAACCTCCAATGGATCTTAAGGTAATATAATGTATAATTGGGTCTTAATCCTGATCATGCGCTTTTGATTATACAAGTAATTGCTCTTCGTTCAGAAAAATTCAAGTATAGCCTGAATTGTAGATTAAATTTAAATCAAGCATAACATTAGAGTGGCCAAATTTCCTTGAGAATTATATTTCTTGGTTGCACTATAATTACAAAAACTACAACCAATATAGTCTACAAGATGCTACTATTAATAGGTGATCCAAAAATAAAAGATGAAATAGTTAGCAGATATAATTTCTAGATAATCCTAGATCATTTCTGTGTTCAGAAATAATCCCCTGCTTCATCTTTCTAATAAAATCCTCACACCTCTTGTTCAATTCCTCTGCACCCTCGTCATCTTCTTCCTCATCATCATCGACAATATCGTTATGATCATCATAACCATCATCATCATTGTGCTGATGTACATGAGCAACTTCACATTCTGAAACCACCACTTTCTGATGCTGAACCTGAAGTACTTCAGTAATAACAGTCTCTTCAACTGTCAAAAATCGCGCTGTTTTTACATCAGTAGCAACATTCTGTTCTGAACTTACAGCAGAAAACTCCTCTTGCTGTTTTCTCTGATCACCTAGTACAACTGGTCTTGGCAAACTCTGACCTGCATCACTAGTACTACTGCTGTAATCAGAGTTGCTGTCCTGAGACGGTGACATCGAAAGCGAAGACGAGCTTTTAACAAGGATTACTAAAATCCCATTGCAGATTAGGAACACATGGTTCCTGTCAATGTTGAATTTCAGAATAGAAGTAAGATATACACTACTGTAGGATTTCATCAAGTGTAAGATTAGTAACACTAATGAAGATGAGAACAAGAAAAGGGAGTAAAAATATGCAGATTGCATTTTCTTCATTGATTTAACTATGTTGAATTGTACTGATTGCTCCATTTTTTGAGTAAATTTCTGGGTTTTGATTGATTGATCAAAATCTTAATATACCAAAGTTTTTTTAAAAAAATGGAAACTTTGGTATAAGAGAGAAAATATGTGAATAGATAATATGAGATGAGATGAGATGGTTTGAATGTTCTGATATTGAAGTGGTATTTATATAGTGGTATAATATAAAGTTTTTGAGAATGCAATTATGAAATTAAAGGTGGGGTTAAATTAAAATTGATGTTTTTGGCAGAATTTGTGTGGAATTTTGAGAACAAGAGAAGAAAGGTGGAAGTTTCAAAGGAGACCAAAAAATTGAAGTCAGCTAATTTTTTATAAAATTGTTTTTGGTTTTTGGTGGGACAAAAAAAGATTTCCAAACCATTTTATTACCTACCTTTTGCCCCGTGGCATACTTCTTCAATGATGAATTACTTAATATTTTCTTGCTTTCTTCTTTTGTTGCTAATTGAAGACATAATGTGATTTAATAAGCAATACTAATTAATCATTAACAGCCCCGCCGTATACAAATTAATTGTTGTCCGTCAATTGTGAAATTTTGTTCTAAAGTCCTAATTAAGGATCTTATGATGTGGCATTCATGGACAGTGTGGATTCAAGTGAGGCTGAAACGGAGTTAGTAGTTCTTTTTTGTAAAATTATAATTTCAATTTCAATATGGTCATAATCTAGTCAGCTTATAATGGAGTTGGATTGACCTAGTTGGGTTGGAAGATGTTTTAGCTGGATTAAAGTGGCTTTGAGTCATATCGGATTAGCTCATAGTTGGGTCTATAATATATGGATCGCATCGGGTTTATCGGTAAGAGATCAATAAGGGATAAAATGAGATTATTTAGCTAGCTAGTCAGTTTCGGTGGGAAGATAACCAGTGGGTCGATTCTTTATGATTAATTTTTGTCTGAATTGAAATTGATTTATAGGATCATTTTCAGATTTTATTCACATAGGTTGTAAACGGGGATTAACAAGTTTAGTTTTATATCTGGTCATCATTTCAATATAAGGTTATATACTAATCATCGTTGATTCATAATTAGATTAAGTTCCAAATTTTGTTACACATGGATCATCGTTTATTAGACTACAGATTCATGGACTATTATATTTATAATGAGTACAACATTACAACACTATAACACTTTTTTTCTTTTTGACAACCACTATAACATTTATAAGTCTAGTTAATTACATTAATATGTAATAGTTAGGAAATTTTGACATTTGCTACCAGTAAAATGACCTTGTTTGATATTTGCTACCAGTTTAATTTTTTATTTTATTTTACTACCACCCAACTTTCAAAATTATAGATATCACTACCATTTCACGGATTCCGTCACTATTGCTGTTAGTGGGGTCCAGCCACCGTCCAACCACCTTTGAGCCACCCTTCTCTCCTCCCAGCCACCCTCACTGCCAGCCTCCTCCCCCTTACCCTTGTTAGCTACCAGCGCCCAAACTCCACCGTCACACAACAACACCAACTCCACCGAACCACCTGACCAAACACCAACAATAATTTGCCACCTCTCCAAACACAATCAGCAGCCACTGGCGCAACCACAGAGCCGCGCAACCATGCCACCAGCCGCACCTTACAGTCGCAGCCACCACTACTTCACAGACCCCCGAAACAACCAATCAATCAGCTACACACCCACGCAGCCCATCATCATCGAACATCGACCGTTGTAGACTCACAGCCCACTTCAGGCCACCGTGCGCAGCAACCTGCAGTACCACCATCAATACATCTACTCGCCACACACAATCAATCACAGCCCACTACACCACCATCGCCACCAATTTCGCATCTAATCGAAAACCTAACGCATTGAAAAGCCCCTTAAAACCCCCAAATAGTTCCTCCTCCACCTTCGAAAACCCTGGCCGCTTGGGTTTCGGGGCTGGGCGAGGATCGATTGTGAGATTTTAGGGTGGGGAGCGGTTTTTCTAGAGTTTTGTGGGAGGGAAAGGGGTTTCGGGGTGGGGGACTGTGGTTTAGGGGCTAGGGGAAAACGACGATACCGCACAAAGGGTTCAGGTGGTGCGCTAGGGGCGTCGTCAGGGTTAGGGGTGGTTGGCGGGGGAAATGGAGGAGGTGGGGTTTGCGACGTCGGGGGAACATTTGGGTGCCGGCCAGGGACAGTGGCTAATGGAGAGGGGGAGGTGGTTGGGAATTTTTTTTTTTTAAAAGAATTTTTTTAATAAATTAAATTATTATTTAATGAAATATTGGGCCCCATTTAATGAAACCTTAACGGATTCTGTTAAGTGGTAGCAATATATGTATTTTTGAGATTTGGGCGGTAGCAAAGTAAAATAAAATATTAAATCAGTAGCAAATGTGACACAAGATTCTTTCGCTGGTAGCAAATGTCAAATTTTCCTACTAGTTATGATGTACTTAATTAGTTTTAACCTACTCGTGTAGTAGTAATTAGTAGTTAAACAATTCACAAATTAGTAGAAACAGTTAGATCAAATGGATCACAAGTTTTAAATGGTTTTCTGACCAGTTTATTCTAAATACAAAAACTGGTTACATACAATACTACGCGCTTAAGAATAGAGCTATTTTTTGCAGCCCATTGGTAATTGCGTTGCATTTGTTAACATTGGTCATGGGTTAGCAACCTCCAACACCCTTTTTTTCCCCCTTTTTTCATTTGCTTTTACTAACTTGATGGTTTGATAAGATGATAACCCCAATACCCAAAATAATTTTCTTCCTTCGAACACAAAAATATGAAGACTCGAGCTCAATTGTATTTAAAATTTTAATTAATTTGTTAAATTAATATGTGTTCACCCGAATTACTAGTTTTAATTTGTATTTTGGATTATGTTATTTGATTTCATTATATGTGTTTGGAGACTCTGAACTCATAAGGAAAAATTCCTGAGACCGCCACTAAAACGTATTTATACTACAGATCATAAAACTTTAATAATATTCCAGGGTAAAACACAATAATCAATCATCAATGCATTAATTAATCAGATCATAAAGGGCTTTCGCTGCGTATTACAATCACAGAATTAATCTACCGGTATTAAATCGCATCTTTCGAATCTTGACTTAACCATTTATAAATTAACCTGCCTATTGAAACTAAGCCTAAACATTAATTCTCATCTGTCGAATCTCGAATCAATATTGCAAAACTCATACAATTAAACCAGGCCTAATCTAATTGCATAGCATTAAATCAATCAATAGGAAATTAATCAAGCATTGACAATCAACAATAATAAATTACCCCTTCATATTATTTATGGATCCCCACAACCCTAGAAAATAATCTACTCACACATAATTAAATCTAAATTAATCAAAGCAATTAAGCAAAACATGATGAACAAAAGCAAATAAATTACTGAAATAAAAAGGGAAGAAATTTTTACCAAAGTTAACGAAAATAATGAATTGAATTAAACCAAAAGTTGTAGAGAGAGAAACAAGAGAGAAATTTAAGCTTAAGAGAAGATTAAACTAATGAGAGAGAGATAATTGTATCAAAAGCAACTAAAACGTATTTATACAAAACATAAAAATCCTAATTAAAATCTAAGTAAATATCGCCGAAAAATAGCTCCATGACACACGCCCGGTCAGGCGCCAGCTCGCCCGGCCGGGCCCGCCTTTTTCAATCTTGAACTCCTCTCGCGCCCAGTCGAGCGCAAGACAGGGCGAAGCATGCCTTTTTGCTCTTCCGCCCCGCCCAGCCGGGCGCGCCTTCGGGCGGGGCCCCATCCGGACGGGCGAAACTTTAGGCTCTTCTTTGGACTTTCGTTTGGGCTATTAACTTGGCCCCAACGCTAATTTCCTCCTTGGGGCTTGAATAACTCGGTCCATAGCCTCGGCTTCTCATATGTCGAGCCCTTAGTCACCGGTTTGATGACTCCAACCGGCCCTGGGCTACAAAAGACGGTCATGCTCCTCCAATGCTCGTAGTTCCTCCAAATAATCCCGGGAAAATGCTCCAAATATGTAATTTCCTACAAAATGCTACCAAAACTACGAAAACACTAGAAAGCACACATTAGCAATAAAAGTGGCTCTAAAGAGCCAAAAATACTCCTAATTATGACCAAGGGACGGGGATAAATTACTATATAAAATAGACATATCAAAGTGAACAAGGCCTTATTAATTTGTTTAACGTGTGTCTATATTAAGTTACAAAAATAAATATTTTTCGGCAACTTATTGTCAAAATAAAATTGAAATTTAATAATAAAGGAGTAACTTAGAGATTGGTGAAGCTATAAGGAAAAAATTAAAATTTCTAATTTCATCAAAATTTATATTAATTACATGAGAAGGTATTGCGTGCGTACGGATGCACGAACTGTTTGGTGTGGGAGCCTTGGCTGATATATTTCATGTGTTGGCTGATATGTTTCATTTGTTGGCTGATACTGTTTTTGGGTTGTCTAATATATTTCTTTTGTTTGCTGATATATTTTTTTTTCCTTTTGTTGGCTGATATCAGACATAATTTGGCCTGTATGTTTCTTTAATTGACTGATATATTTATTTTGTTAGCTAATATGTATATTTTAATTGTTGGCTTATGTGTTTCATTTTGTTAGCCGATATGTTTATTTTGTTGGCTTACATGTTGCATTTGTTGGCTGATACGCTTCATTTGTTGGCTAATACGCTTCATTTGTTGGCTGATATGTTCCTTTTGTTGGCTTATATGTATCTTTTGTTAGTTGATGTACTCCTCTTGTTGGCTTATATGTATCTTTTGTTGGCTGATACTCCCTCTGTTTTTTTTTTATTATTATTTGCATCACTTTTCTTTTTGGGGTGTTTTTTTTTTAAATGCATCACTTATATATTTGGTAACTTAATACTATATTTTATCATTTCTTTCTCTTATTTTAAACCCCACCAAATTTATTTTATCATTTCTCTCTTTTCCATGGTCCCCACTAAAATAATAAAAATATTTATCCTCTATCACATATTTTTTTTTTCATGGTCCTCATCTTACTTTTACTATAATAATTTATTCACCCACTAACAATATTATATTGCTCTTCTTAAACTTTGTGCAATCCAAAGTGATGCAAATTAAAAAAAAAAAAAAAAACGGAGGGAGTATACTCCTCTTGTTGGCTTATATGTATCTTTTGTTGGCTGATATACTCCTCTTATTGGCTTATATGTATCTTTTGTTGGCTGATATACTTCTCTTGTTGGCTTATATGTATCTTTTGTTGGCTGATATACTTCTTTTGACTCTTGTTGGTTTATATACTCCTCCTGTGGCTGATATACTCTTAATATTAACTGATATCATACATTAATTGGCTAATATGTTACTTTTATTGGCTTATATACAAAGTATTTCTTTGTCTCTCCTCTTCCCCTTCTTCCTCTTCCTCTCTTCCTTTCTCTCTCCTGTTAGCATATGAATCCCATTTTCTTTCAAGTACTCCGCGATCGCCTCTGGATATGGCTCAGGACACAAACATCTACAAAATTACACAAAAATTAATTAAAAAAAATTGAATTTGATTTTTCAAAAATATAATGTAAAAATTAGTTAAGATTGAGGTAAAAAAAAGAGGAGATAGAATTTACTTGACTGATCGGAGTCCTAAGGTTTGCAAAAACTGCAAATTAGAAGATTCGGGAAATACAGACCTAAAAATGCCATTATCAACCATTGCAAAATTCAATGGCGGAACGTAAGAAAGCTCTTCGCCGTTGCCGACGCCGCCATTAACGCCGCCGATTGTCAAGAGGAAGGAGGGAGAACTGTCATCTTCTGTAGTTGAACTGTTGCTTTTCATGATTTTCGACGCCAAAAATTGGGAAACAAAAATCGAAGGAGAGAAAGAGAAGGAGAAGGGAAGAGAAGAAGGAGAAGGGAAAAGAAAACAGCTTGCTGCACAAACACTTAGGTGCGGGTGCCCGCACCCAATAGTTTGCGTAATTAAATATAGAAATATTCTTATTATATTAGGAATTTTTTTTATGTCTTATTAGGCCTCGTTCATTTCACCTTATTTTTGCTGAACTGAAATTATTTTTACTGAAACAAAATTATATTTGCTGAAATTAAATTATTTTTACCGAACTTTAATGAATTTTACAGAACTGAAATTATTTTTGCTGAACTGAAATTATTTTTGATGAACTGGAATTATTTTTTTACTGATTTTCTATTATAATTTTTCTTTAAGATAGCTGAATTTTACTGAACTAATCTTATTTTTACTTAATTGAAATTATTTTTACTGAACTGAAATTAATTTTACCGAACTGAACTTATTTTTACTGAGCTGAACTTATTTTTACTTAATATTATTTTTTTAAGGTGAAGTGAACAGGGCCTTATTGTATCTTTGTATGCCTGCGGAATGAAACGGATATTAGAATGAATGACAACCTAAGTCTCTGGAAAAAATAGTCTAATATGCTCAGGGCCGGCCCGAAGGGGTAGGCCTCGAGTGCGAGTGCCTAGGGCCCACGCCAGAAAGGGGCCCAAAAAAAATCAGTTTGCATAGTTGTAGAATTTTACTTTGTAGTACGTTTTTACTTGTTAGAAAAAAGCTACTTTTTTAAAAAAGATAACTACTGCATTTAGTTAGCAATTAACATTAAATTACTTAGATGTCAGTTAGGTGGAGATAACAATGCAATATACCTCTTCACTTCTTCTAATCTTCAGGATTCTATGAGTATTTGCTCCAAAATATTAATCTTTTCAATTACACCGTTTCATATTCATTCAATTACCGAAATATTATGCAAAGTTATTACTCTAGTATTGTGTATGGAGACTTACTATTCAAATAATATAAGTTATTTTCATTGTCTTATATTTAAAGATATTACTTATAAGAAAATTTGTTACGTAATTAAGAGACCCTTTTCTTACATTATGCCTAGCGCCCATAAATTTCCAGAAACAGGGCTGAATATGGTACTCTGTAAATGTGGTAATCATGTCTCCAACCTCATCAAGGGTGTAAGAAATGTAAGATTATAAGGATCACATTTATAATCTTTTCCAGTAATTATTGAGTAGTAAGCTAAACTTCTCGAGGTTTGATTTTCTTAATAATAAATCATTATCAACGAACTTTTATGCTGTCTGCATTGTGATATTGTCTAGTGCACGTACATAAATCTTTATTGGGCAGACAATTATATTTGTATATTTCATACTTGTATTTGTATCGTACGGTCAACACAATAACTCGGTCAACAGGCAACTGTGGACTTTGGTGATTGGCCAGCGGATTTAAATACCAAGTCAATGTTAAATGTAGTCCATAGGTTCAATTAAAATTTCCGAGTACAAAGTGAACGATAACTTAAATGGTTAGAGTGTTCTTTTAGTTTTCGGAGATTTTGGGATCGATTATCATCATCTGCTCTTATAACTCTTAAAAAAAATAAAAAAATAAAATAAAAATTGAGTACAATTTAAAGGTTCAAAAACTAATCTAACCCAATTTGATATGAAATCGACTTCTAATTTGGACTTATATGGACAAAATGATTTAACATTATTATCTATTAATTATTAATGTTGTTAAATTATTTATTTATTATTGATTATATTTATTATTAATTTGATTAATATTATTATTACTAAACAAAGCAGAGCAGAGTAGAATAGCTCTAAAGAACAAGGCCTAAGAGTTTTAATCGTACATTGTTTATCATCCTTTTTTTCCTTATTTAAAGAAAACTAGTTGTCGGTGTGCACGCTACGCGCACGCCTCCTTAACGCTACGATTATAATAATGTACGTAAGTTTGGTAAAAAAATGAAGGATTTATGTCTTCGTCAACAACAATTACTAGATATATAATGGATCAAATTATGAAGATAATTAAGTTCGTTCTTTTGGGTTGTCATTATATGTTGCTAGACGTAATCAATGATCTTTGGGCTAGTCAAATAATCTAAAGCTCAATAAAATGGATCTTATAAGGTCACATAAAAGGGTGATGGATTGAACAAAAAGAAAGAAGCCCATTATTGGGCTTCATGGAGTGGCCAGCCATATGGGTTTGAAGAGGGAATAGTTTGGGCTTGGTTTTGGACTCCAATTATACATATGATGTATAAATAGAAGCCTTGCCTAAGGTTTGAGATAACACAATTAACCAGTCAATTGAGAATTGACTGGTGAGCAACCAAACCCTAGCCTCACACAATCTCTCTCCTTACTCCCTTCCTCCCACCCGTACAACTAAACTGCCCCCTTGTGCAAGGTGGTGCACGGTGTTGTAGTGGTGTTCGTGGTCGATTTTCCCCCCTCTTCTCCGTAGAAGGTGATTCGAAGTGTTCGTGCCCACTACCTAGCAGTAGTGGAGGTTCAATCCTATCTCGTGGACTAAGTAGAGGAGCAACGCTTGAGGCTCTATTATCTCCCTAATTGACAATCAATCGCTTGTGGAAATCACGTGTCAAAGGTATGTATTATGTGATCCTTTATGTATTATGCTTGTAGATCCTGTTTAGGTGCAAACGAATATGATTCGTGAAATTCTGCATTATAGTACCTAAAACCCAACAAAAATTATAAGTCATTAACCTATTACTAACGTTTAATTAACGAAATGCTTACTACTAATAAGTTCAACAAAAATAATTTCAGTTCATTAAAAAAAAGGCGAAGTGAACGGAGCCTTACTCTGAATAAGGCCTCGTTCACTTCACCTTATTTTTGCTGAACTGAAATTATTTTTACTGAACTGAAATTATTTTTGCTAAACTGAAACTATCTTTACAAGACTGAGGCCCCGTTCACTTCACCTTATATTTGTTGAACTGAAATTATTTTTACTAAACTGAAATTGCATTTGCTGAACTTAAATTATTTTTAATGAACTGAAATTAATTTTACTAAACTTAAATTAATTTTGCTAAACTGAAATTATTTTTACTGATTCTCTATTATATTTTCTTATTAAAGGTACTGATATTTACTGAACTGAAATTATTTTTACTGAACTGAACTTAACTTATTTTTACTGAATTGAAATTATTTTTGCTAAAATGAAATTATTTTTTGCTGAATATTATTTTTTTAAGGTGAAGTGAGCAGGGCCTGAAATTAATTTTACTGAAATGAAATTATTTTTGCTGAACTGAAATTATTTTTATTGATTTTATGTTGTATTTCCTCTTTGAGGTTATTTGTTTTTACTGAACTAAAATTATTTTTAATGAACTAAAATTAATTTACAGAACTGAAATAATTTTTGCTGAATTGAATTTATTTTAACTGAATATTTTTTTTAAGGTGAAGTAAACATGGTCTAATCGGTAGAAAATCTATACTTCTTCATACATCATATGGAATTTGAAATCCAGGAATTGAAATTCTACTAGCTATTTCCCAAACAAATACTTCAGAATTGAATACTAAGGATTCTAAGAATTCAAATTCTGAAATTGAAATTAGTGGTGTCCATAATTTGGATTAAAACTGAAATCCAATCTAATCCAAACCAAACTATCAATTCGGATCGAATCCGAACTTTAAATTGGATCGGTTCGTATTGAGATTTTTTGAAAATTCGGATTTTCGGATTGGATCGAATTGACCCTAATTGGATCCAATCCAAACCAAAAACCAAATTGTAAAATTAAGCTTGTATAAATATGGATTTCTTTGTTTTAAGTTTAGCTCAAATACTTACTATTACATAAAATTAATTAGGGAAACTTTGTATTAAGTAATTAATAACTTGATGTTGAACTATTTATTTTAATCATGATTTTGAAGACTTGTATTTATATTAAAGTTTTATTTTTATAATTGTATTAGGCGCTAATAAATAATATATTATAATTTGGATTTTCGGATCAGATCTAAATAACCGAATTTTCACAAAGTCTTTTATGTGGCTAGCCACTTCACATAATCACATATAAGACAATTAATTAAGTAATAGGGGGTTACGATGATGAGCAAATGAGGTTACCTTAACGCGTTTGTAGGTTACTTAAATGAGAAATAGGGGTTACTCTCTTAAATAAGTGGAATTATTCTTTCATTTTTTAAAACAAGAGAATAGAGGTTACTCGAATGAACAAATGAAGTTACTTATTTCTAAATTACTTGAATTTACTCGTATAAATGAATTTGGATTACTTTTATGGACAACATGAGATTACTCTTATAAAAAATTGAGGTTAATCGTAAATACTCCCTCCGTCCCCAAATGATAGTCCCTTATGGCGTATTTTTAGTCCCAAATTGATAGTCCCATTTGCTTTTTTCAAGTACCATTAATATCAATTTTTTATCAAAATTTCCTCCAATTACAACAATATTTGTGCAAATTTAACTTTCCCATGTAAATTTTGTTTTTCAATGTACTTTTATTACTTTCTCTCTCTACTATTTTACATACCCAATGTAAATTTATATTTTTCAATGTAATTTTACTACTTTTATTTAAGTTTCTTAATTCCCGTGATTTTTGCCCATAAGGGACTATCATTTGGGGACGGAGGGAGTATAAATGAAGATTACTCTTATAAATTAATGTGACCGTACTGTGTGGCTAGCCACATACAAGACTTTTAATTCAGATTAAATCGGATTAGATCGAGAGAGAAATTCGAATCGGATCGAATTGAAAATTGAAAATCAAATTATATTTCGGATTGAATCGAATTTGGGCTAAATCCAAATCGAAAACCGAACCTACAGCCCTAATTGAAATCTTTCATTTGAAATGAATTGAGTATATCCAAAATGTTCCGGGGCTTGAGTTGTCGTTCTCCAAAAGTGAAAGCCATGGAATCCGATCATCTTCTCTTATTTCTCTGCGGAAAATCGTCGGCGGAGAAAGATATTGCTAATTCTCTGTTTTCTAATTCCAATAATAATGGTCAATTTCAATTTCCCAATACGAATGCGAATACATCTCTTCGTCTTCAATCTCACCTCCCCCGACCTACCAACGCATCGTTTAATGTGGATTCCTTCTTCACTTCTCTTTCTACTCGTCGTTTTGGACGCTTTCTCATTTGGTCTCCTCGCTTGCCTTCTACCCACGACGTCGTTTCACAGTATCCCTCTTTCACTTCTCCTTTTCTTTCATTGTTTATTGATACTCTTTCAATCACCATATTCATTATTGTATTTTTTGTGTGATGTAACAGTAATTTCAGTGAGCTTCCTGTTGGATCAGTTTGTGTTGCTGATGTTCAATTCAAAGGCAAAGGTTACTATTTTTTATTTATTTTAAATATCAGCTTTTATCATTTCAATTTGTTCTGCATTTTACATTGATTGCTGTGCTAAGCTTTCACATATAGTTTGTACTGGTTGTAATTTACTCAACATTATAAACTCTAGAATTTGTTATATACACCCGCGTGCACCATACACCCAACTAATCCAAGGTTAGTTTTTGCTCTTCATTTGATGATTAAATGAAAAACAATCATCAAAATGAGTAAAAAATACTCATGGGTGTACCGTATACCCGGGTGTATATAAAAATCTCTCTTGTAACTCATTCACTAAATCAGTGAATTATGCAGCATTTCAAACCCCCTAACACATAACTACTTCATGCTTGTTAATGCCTAACTTTGATCATTAATGTCGTTAAATTATTACTACCTCCAGTTCGCATTACTAGCAACAAAGAAATATTTTATGTCTCACAAATAATACCCTTTTGTTGCGAGTAATGTGAACCAGAGATAGTAAGTTAAATTGAATTAATAAAGTTTTGATATTTAGAAAATAATAGTTGGCACGAATCCAACAAGATCACACGTGCTTGACTTACAGAGTATACATAATTATAAATTGATATTATATAGTATGTTAATTAAATCAAAGTGTTTCATCTAAACAAACGAGGGAATGTGAATCTTGCTGATTTAAGTGTACTTGTTGCTTAAATGTGCAGGAAGGTCAGCAAATGTTTGGGAATCTCCACCAGGTTGTCTTATGTTTTCATTTACACTACAGATGGAGGATGGGCGAATAGTGCCTTTAGTGCAATATATTGCTTCTCTTGCACTTACAGAAGCTATTAAAGGTCTTTGTTTTAACAATGGCCTGCCTCAGTTGGGGGTTAAAATTAAGTGGCCTAATGACCTTTACTTAAATGGCTTAAAGGTTGGTGGGGTACTCTGCACATCCACTTATAAATCGAAGAAATTCAATATCAGTGTGGGTATATGCCGGCAAACCTCTTTTTTCCCTCTTTCAATGGTTATTATAACTCCCTATTGCCATCCTGCTGTAGTTTGATGCAAATGATCTGTTGTATTACTCGTATACCTATATCTTACTTCAAGATCATTGTTTTCTCTTTCAGGGATTGGATTAAATGTAGATAATAAACAGCCGACGACTTGCTTGAATGCAAGGTTGCAACAAATAGCCTCTATGTCCTGCCAACTACGCAAAGAAGACATCTTGGCCTCCTTCTTTAACAAGTTTGAGAATTTTTTTGACCAATTTTTAAGCCAAGGTAAACCAAGTTTTCTCTTTTCAATCTATTTGTAGTTAGCTTTTAGCTCTATTTAGTTTCCTGCCTACTGTCTGTTTAATGTTTATGCCACTTTACCCCTGCTTGTCTGTAGGAGTATATGTGAATTGCTTCAAACTCGATAAAAAGATTTATTACTAGTACAGGTGCTAATGAGCTATAAAATTCACGAATTTTGACAAAAGCTTGAATTTAATCAAATGGATGCATAAAACTCCAAAGAAACCTTAATTATGATAGATCAATCATTCTACAGTGAGTACATATATTTGTGTCATTCTGCATGGAGTAAGATTTAATTGTCTTCCCTCATCTACTCTTTTGATACTTGAGAGGAAAGCTTTATTAGAAATGGTGAAAATTAAAAGGTATTCTTTTGTAGAATACTGATGATTCTATTATTCTTTCAGGTTTCAAACCTTTAGAGGAACTCTACTACAAGACTTGGTTGCACAGGTTAGATGCAGGCCCTATCTTGTCTAAACCTCAATCACAGAAAAATTGCTTATACTGGTTGTCTTATATTGGTTTGCCTCTATAACCCTGTCTTCTTGATTGCTTTCGCAATTTACAAGTATTTGGACATTCATACCCCTTAGTTATTAATGGCTTGTAAGCCTTCCCTGTGGTATTTAGCTAACTAAAAATACTTACTTTGGGGGTATAAACTATTCAGAAGTTTTGGATTTTATAATGTAGGAGCGTTTTTTTGCAAATGCTTTTACTTGTTTTAACTGGATGACATTAGCAAGACAAGGGGGCAAATTGTTGCTGTTGCCTAAATTACGAAGTTGACTGCACTATGCAAGCTTTTATTTCTTACATTTACTGAACAAATGGGTTGAGGGTATTTTATATTTGCAGCCCTCATTAATTATTCAAAACAGGATGCACAAATTTGCATTGGGATCAGGCTTATATATTTGAACTATATAGATCCTCCAAAAGTTTAAGGTGCATGCAGGATTGCAGTTTTAAGGGTTGCAATATAGAGACTGTTGGTCAAGTGTGTATAAATGTAATACTTGAGACACAGCATATTGATCAGCTTCTGTAGTATCTTTAGCTAGAAGTATAGTGTCCTCTGATAGGTTTGTATTCAATAAATATCTTTATTCCCCTGAATTTCTTGATGGATTCTTCTAGGGACAGAATTCCTTGTCAATTTCTGGAGCAGGAATGATTCTCTGCGTCCAAAATGTGAATAATTATTGATTCTAAATGGGCTTTATTTCTGATCATTGCTCATAAAGAAAACATCTTGTAAAAACTCCTGATATAAATCATGTTATGTTTAGTTCTTAATCACCCAATATAGTTCACATTCAAGTATTTAGTTGTATTGACTTGATGTTCTTTTGTTGTATACCTGCAGTGGACAAAGAGTTATTGTACAGGATACACGTGAAGGCCAAACAGTGGATAATGCTGCTACTATTCAGGTAATACCTCAAAGCAATGCATATGCATATACATGTCTATAAAAGGATAACAAAACGCATTGATGAAGAACATCACTTTGATGAAATCCAAGGTGTTCTGGCCACCATTAAAGATTTAGGCAAACAACCGATGCAACCACCGATAACGCAACCAGTCACGGTGGAGGATAAGACGGAGCACGTGTTAAGAGGCAGGGGTGTTCCTGGAATTCGCATCAATAACTGGGAGCCCGGGGGAGGTGGATTATTTTGACGCCACCACCATGACGACCACCAGGAGAATCGAGGAAACTGGAAATTTCGAAAGTTGGACATGCTGGTGTTTGACGGATCCGACCCGGACGGGTGGCTGCTACGAGGTGAGCAGTATTTTCAGTTTAAGGGCTTGCGGAGGCGGAAAAGCTACAAGCAGCGGTGGTGGCTATGGACGGCGACACCTTGCGATGGTACCAGTGGGAACATCGCCGACGGCCCATCGTCCATTGGGAGGACTTGAAATTGCACGTCCTCACGCAATTCCGACCAGTAAATGCGGGCAGCCTCCACGAGCAGTGGTTAGCCGTAACCCTGGTTAGCTCAGTGGTGGAGTACCGGAAAACTGTTATTGAGAAGGCGGCTCCGCTAGCTGATATTCTGGAGAGCCTTATGAAGGGTCAATTCGTTAATGGGTTAAAGGAAGACGTAAAGGCGGAGATCCGAATGCTAAACCCGTTAACCCTAGAAGATGCAATGGATCTTGCGATCCGAGTCGAGGAACGCAACCGGGTCAACGGGCTGAAGAAATCGGGTGGGGCATATTCCAAACCCGGCCTGTACTCATATTTTAATAGGAGCCCTGCTTCAACCTTATTAGGGGTTGGCCAGCCCAAACACCACCTTCCAATTACCGGCCCACTTCTTACCAACCCACTAATTCCAACCCAAACACATACCGAACTAATCCACCAATTAACCCAACTCCACAAAGCTCAACAGCCTCTGTTAATTTCCCAGCTTCAATTTCTCAGAACCACAACAATCACCGCTCATCCCAATTCACCGGCCAAGTGCGGTGGTTGACGGAGCGAGAAATTGCCGAAAAGAAGGCCAAGGGCCTGTGTTTCAGGTGTGATGGTCGTTGGACCGGTCCCACGCATGTGTTTGCGTCAAAGGGTCTTAGCGTCCTTCTAGTGGAGGAAGGGGAGGAGGACGAGAGCAGTGAGCTCGTAGCCATGGAGAACTCAGGCGAGGAGGAGGAAGAGACGCCAACAGCCATCTCCATGAATTCGATCGTGGGCTTAACCAATCCAAAAACAATGTGGCTTAAAGGAGAGATAAGAGGGAGGAGTGTGGTAGTGATGATCGATCTCGGGGCAACCCATAATTTCATATCATTGCAAGCTGTGAAGAATTTGGGGTTGGAGGTGACGGGAGATGCGGCTTTTGGAGTATCATTGGGGAATGGGGAGAATATCAAGGGAAGAGAGCAGTGTTTAGGGGTAAAATTGAAACTCAATGACGAGGTGGAAATCGAGGAGGAGTTTCTACCACTTCAAATAGGTAATTTCGATGTCATTCTCGGTATTCAATGGTTGGAGAAGTTAGGTTTGGTGTTGACAAATTGGAAGCTTCAAGAAATGAGCTTCTCAATGGATGGGAAGGTTGTCACGGTGAAGGGGGACCCGAGCCTTGCAAAAACCGGCATCACTCTCAAGGCCATGGTTAAAACTCTCGAGAAGCATAAGGGGGGTCTGTTAGTCGAAGTAAATAGAATTGAAGGGTAGAAGGGCGAAAAACCAGAGGAGGAAGTGCCATCCTTTTTGAGGAATTTAAAGGAGTGTTTGAGGAACCTAAGGGATCACCTCCAAGTAGGGGGCATGAAAAGTCAATCGTGCTCAAGGAAGGGAGTGATCCCGTTAGTGTCCGGCCCTACCGTTATCCCCAATTTCAAAAAGACAAAATTGAGAAATTAATCGGGGAAATGCTAATGGCCGGGATCATATGTCCCTCTACTAGTCCTTTCTCGAGCTCGGTGTTGTTAGTGAAGAAGAAAGACAGGTCGTGGCGATTTTGTGTGGATTACCGAGCACTCAACAAGGAACCGTGCCCGACAAATATCCAATTCCGGTGATCGATGAACTCTTAGATGAGTTGAATGGGGCCTAAGTGTTCACTAAGCGTGACCTTAAAGCCGGATACCATCAAATACTTGTGAGGCCGTAAGACACACCACAAAACGGCGTTTCGTACATACGAGGGTCATTACGAGTTCTTAAGTTCTTAGTAATGCCCTGTGGGTTAACAAACGCTCCGGCAACATTTCAATCATTGATGAATGATGTTTTTCGGCCCTTTTTACGCAAGTTCGTTCTCGTATTCTTCGATGATATACTTGTGTATAGCCCAAGTCAAGAGACGCATGTAGTTCATGTGAGAGAAGTGCTAAAAATCCTTAAAGAGCACTCACTGTATGCTAATAATAAAAAATGTGAATTTGGCAAAAGTGTGGTAGCCTACTTGGACCACATTATCTCAAAAGAGGGTGTGTTGCTGTAGATCAAAAAAAATTCCAATCCATGATCAAGTGGCCCACTCCTAAATCCTTAAGGGACTTAAGGGGGGTTTTTAGGCCTCACTGGGTATTGTAGGAAGTTCATCTTCCACTATGTCCAAATTGCTCTACCTCTAACCGACCAACTCAAGAAAAATTCCTTTGGGTGGTTTGAGGCGGCGGAGCAGGCTTTCATGAAACTGAAATTAGCCATGACTTCGGCACCCGTATTAATTATGCCAAATTTCACCAAGGCTTTTGTAGTGGAGTCAGATGCGTCCGGGTTCGGGTTAGGCGCGGTTTTGATGCAAGAGGGGAGGCCGGTGGCGTATTATAGCAAAGTGTTAGGGCTAAGCGGTCGGAGTAAGTCCATTTACGAGAAAGAACTAATGGCCGTTTGCCTAGCCGTGCAAAAGTGGAAGCACTACCTCTTAGGGAGGAAATTCATTGTAAGGAGTGACCAACAAAGTCTGAAATTTATCACTCAACACAGGGAAGTGGGGATGGAGTATCAACGGTGGGTCAGAAAGCTAATTGGGTTCGATTTTGAAATTCAGTATAAGCCGGGGGTGGCGAATCGGGTGGCTGACGCCTTGTCACGGCGGGGCAGTGGCGAAGGAGAGTCGGAATTAGGGGCATTAATTGGGAAGCTTTGGACAGAGAGATTAGCGGTGATGGGTGGATACAGGGGCTGACATCGGCAATTGAAAGAGGGGAAGGAAGTCCGGGGTACACGGTGGATGGCTGCCACTTACTGTATAAGGGCAGACTAGTAATACCCCAAAACTCAACCATGAAGCAAGGCATATCACAATTCGCCGGAGGGTGGCCACGAAAGGGAAACTAAGACGTATTTGAGGGTGGCTAGGGAATGGTATTGGCTGGGGATGAGGCGCGAGATTGCAAATTATGTAAGGGAGTGCGTGATTTGTCAATGCAACAAGCACTCACTACAGTCTCCGGCGGGGCTTTTGCAACCCTTGCCGATACCGGAACGGGTGTGGGAGGATATCACAATGGATTTCGTTGAGGGCTTGCCGAAATCCAAGGGAATTGATACGATATTGGTGGTAGTCGATCGATTATCTAAGTATGCTCATTTTTTGGGACTTAAACACCCCTTCACGGCCTTAAGTGTGGTGGGCTTTTTGTGAAATAGGTAGTGAGGCTCCATGGAGTGCCGAGTAGTATTGTATCGGATCAAGATCGAGTATGTGTGAGTGCATTTTGGAAGGAGCTGTTTCGTTTGCAAGGAACGGACCTTAGGCGTAGCACTTCATATCACCCCGAAACTGACGGACACTCAGAGGTGGTGAATAAAAGGCTGGAGACTTACCTCTGGTGCTTTGCGGGGGATCAACCAAAGTCGTGGGCTAGATGGCTATCTTGGGCGGAGTATTCGTACAATACAGCGGTGCATTCCTCAACACACATGACTCCGTTTATGGTGCTGTATGGTCGTGATCCACCATGACTTATTCGGATGGGATGCGGTCAGACCGCGGTGGGCACCATGGAGGAGCTGTTGCAAGAGCGTGATTTAATGTTGGATGAGTTGAAAATTAATTTGCTTAAGGCTCAACATGTAATGAAGTCCAATGCCGACATGAAGCGTAGAGAGGTGGAATTTCAGGTTGGGGATAGAGTATTTCTCAAGCTACAGCCGTATCGTCAACGCTCATTAGCCAAGAGGCCATTCGACAAATTGGCGGCACGATTTTATGGGCCGTTTGAAGTGGTTCAGCGAATTGGGAAAGTGGCATACAAGTTACTACTGCCAGCAGATTGTAGAATCCACCCTGTGTTCCATGTGTCACAATTGAAGCAAGCACTAGGCGATAGTCCTAGCTCACCCAATATTCCCACTCAACTCACACCTGAGCTGGAATTAGTGGTCGAACCGGAGCAAGTGTTGGACAGCAGGCCTAAGCTGGGGAAGACAGAAGGATTCGATGTGTTGATACGGTGGCAGGGGCTGCCAGTGTTCGAGTCTACATGGGAGGATGCTGAGTCCATCAAGGCTAGGTTTCCGGACTTCCACCTTGAGGACAAGGTGGCTCTTTTGGGGGGGAGTGTTGCAACGAACCCAAGTCCACCACCCGTGACACTCACCTACAGCAGACGTCAGAAAAGGCAGCAAGGGCAGACCACCAACAACACAACATACCATGGCAGCAGCAGGAGGAAACAGAGGACCATTAAGCAGGGGACAAGCACCTTTAGCTATTTGTTTGCTACTAGACTAAAGTAGAAAGAAGACAAGAGTAGTACTTGTAGTAATTAAGGCTTTATTGCCAATTCTATGAATGTATTAGCAGTATAAATAGTAGTAGTCTAGGAAGAAGGAGGGCATCCAGAAATTGTATTAAGCAAGTGGAGAGTAATGGCCTAAAGCCATTAACGTTCTTGTACGCAAGCTTTGAGCTTTGTTAATCGAAATTTCAACCATTCGGCCTTATTCTTTTGTGTGAGTGACGCTGTCCGTTGCAAAAAAAAAAAAAAAAAAAAAAAAAAAAAAAAAAAAAAAAAAAAAAAAAAAAAAAAAAAAAAAAAAAAACGGATAACCTAAACATTATATTTTTTAATGATTCCAAACCCACACTTACGAAATCCTATATACGCCACTGCCAGCTTAGGCCCCTAAATATTTGTTTGGCATTAGTATCTAGCAAGTTGTGTTTGTTGGTATCTGCATTGGATATATTGGCATTTTTTTTTTGTTCTTCTACTATATATTGATTTTTCTTGCAGGGATTGACATCATCGGGATATCTATTGGCAATTGGAGATGATGGTCAAATGTGTGAACTTCACCCAGATGGCAATAGGTTTGTCATCATTGATCTTCTTTTTTCCAATGTTGATTAAGTACAAGCTTTCCTAGCATAGAAAACCGGGATGGCTTATTGGCTTTATTTCACAATAGTAGCCTACCTTTTAGAATGCTTTGTGGGAGCAGCTCTCTATAGGTGCCACACTGCAGTTTACCTCCTTCACTTCTATCAGCCTTGTTTGGAAAAGAGGTGAATCCTTTCATTATTGACAAAGGTGTCAAATTGAATAGTGTATCTCTGGTTTTGGTGTAGCGCTGAAAGATAAAAAAATATCACATTGGTAACTTGTAAAGAATGAAACGAGGACGTCTTAGCTGGTTTTTCATGATACTTTTACTGCGGAGTCTTTTGTTCTGCATAATGGCCAAACATTGATCCGCCTGTATGGTAGAGCATGACTTTTCAGTGACTTGGATTTCATATGCTGACTAGGTCTTTCCAAGGTTTCCTTTTGTCTTTTAGAGGTGAAGCATGGGACGAGTTTGCCCACCTTACTGGTGATGGGCCTAATCCAGATAGCAATTAGCACATACTATTTATGAGGCTGTAAAGCAAGCCCTCGAAGATCTTCCAATACCCAGCGAACAATTAGAACTAGTGGATTTGTGGGAGGGTTCTCGGGGCACCAGTACAAGATGTATTATAACCGTCAGTAGGCTTTGGGGACGCATTACCTAGTACCTTGGAAAGCCTGAGTAGAAATCTTTCAAGCTCTAAAACAGCCTATATTGGTAATCTGATCATTAATGAAAATGGACATGAAGTGGCTCATTCTTGCAGAATTTGCAGCCTTTAATCATGAATAATAGAGTAATAGACCCTTCCATTGCCCAATCATAAATGTCAACATTTATTGTGAAGCCTGCAAATGTTAAAACCAATGCTAACCGTCTTGCTAAAGGCTATAACTAATGTCTACATAACTCGGGTTTGATGTTGCTGGTAACTCTCCTACGCTTCTTAGCTACTTTCAGAAGATAATTGTTGTCTGCAGAATGAAGAGTTTTGTATTGATATAGCAGAAGATAAGGCTACCCATGGGACCATTATGAGATTGGGTTTTAGATGTGAGTAGATCCAATGGGAGGCCTTATGGTGGTCACTTAATCACCACTCTTATGTGACACCATGGAGACCTTTATTGGACCCTGGTAGAAAGCCTTCTTGGCCAAAAGTGAAGTGCAATCTCCATGGGTCTTTACTAGCCTCCTGCAGTCTATAGAGGACTATTTAACCTTTACATATTGTGGATACATGCATTGTGATAATTTTTTGCAACTTTTCACCATTTTCTTTTGGTAGTTTTCTGCTCTCAAGCTGTGTATATCAATTACTTTTAGATCAAAAATCTATAATATCCTTTGAATTTAAAATTTTATACTCGTGATCATTAGTATCAAATCTGTAATTAATGGGACTGAACGTATTGATTTTGAACCCATATTCGGGAGTGATACCCAATAGCATGTTGTTGCCACAAGCAGAGTTCCACTCTATTTCTAGGAAATCTCCTAATTCCTCCAAAGCATCATTTCCCTTTAGCATAATGCCTTTCAAGCAGGTGAAAGCAATGACATTGTGCATCATTGAGTGACGGAGGATTATATTGTGAGAGGATACCCTTTAATTGTTTGTGAACCATGATACATGTAAGTGGTGTGCTATGTATGTGAGTGTTTTGAATATTGGTTCAAATTCTCTTTCAAGGAATGTTAAGGACTTATCTCCCTTCTCCACACATCCCACTGATCCTTGGAAAACAACTTTATGATATCAATTTATTATTAACAGGAATACAACAAAAAATATTGGTATATGTTCTTTTTATATCCTGGATAATTAGAAGAATTATTTCATGGATTGGAAAGACAAGAAGTTTATAAATGATGTAAGATTGAATTTTTTTTTTGAATCTAATTATTATTCTCATGTTCTGTTGATGATATCAAAGAACAAGTATTATTAGAAGAAAAGAATAAAAGTTGATGTCATTATTATTAGAGGCCATTAGCATAAGGCAGACAATTGTTGTCAAAATAATTAGAGTATTATGACAAAGAAGAATCAATTGTGTGGGTTTGCATAGGCAGGAAAATATAGGAGGTTATTAGTCTTATTACCAATATTACATGATCTCCTGTTGTCTTCATATTGAAAGAATCGGAAGAGGTTGAGAAGTTTGATAATGGCTTCAATCCAAATTTTTTTATAATATTAAAATTTGAAGCTCCTTGCAAATTGTTATTATATTATGCTAAGGAGACGTGCCAAATTATTTCTTTTCCTCAAAATTATTATGCTACTCTTTTTGGTGGGTTGGTAGACCGGCTACGTTTATTATTGACCATTCATCTTATTCTGTATTAGCACCTGTGATTTCTAATTGCTTCTTTTTAGATTAATCATTCAAAGTTTCTCCAACTTAGTTTACATGAATTGTTGTTAAAGACTGTCATTGCAGTCAACAACTTTTAATTTGATGATTCAGTTATATCTTTTAAGTTTTGTCAGTTAATGACTAATATACTTAATTTTATCCTTCGTGGCAGCCTTGACTTCTTCAAAGGACTAGTCAGACACAAATTGAGTTGAAGAGTGCTCTACCATTCTTTTTCATATGCTATTTATGAGGTTGTTTTCTTTCCCTCTCTTTTTTATTTATTTATTAAAAGATACAATTAAAACAGTGTTAGATCTTGCCTTTTTATTTGTGCGTGTAGTAGTGCAATCCTGTTCAGAGTCGGATTTAATGTATTTTTTGAAGCATATCAGATATCATTGATTTGAATTATTTATGGTGTCTATATTCAACCTAGATCTGATTATATTTCTTTTGCCACAATTTGGAATATGTTGACCAATGTTTTGGTGGTACAGAATGACAAAATAAATAACATCAAGGGGGATGTGCCTGGGTTAGTTGCTTGTGTACTTGATATTTGGTTGCATTAGCTATTGGCGTGTTTAATTGTTGTAAGTCAAAGTTTCATCCGTAGTTAATGTCATCAAGCAACTTTGTTCGATCTGACCCTATCCATTTGTCTGTTGAACTGACTGCCCTGACTTTGCTGTTTTCTATAAGAGTAAAAGCTTACAATTATTTACTCCGTCAGTCTGGAAGTACAGTTAGAGGTGGTCCATAAAGTACTTAGATAGCATTTGTGACTGACTTCATCACACCCACGGTCCACACTTGTGTACTTATATCTAAAAATATGGTTTGGAGTACCTCCCTCATCCTTTTTTGTTTGGCTCGTTTTTCTTTTTAGGATGTCCTTTAAATATTGTCTTGTAATAATGACTATGAAAGACCATTAATTTATTCTCACATTCACAATATTATGTTAGGCTCAAACAATTGGGTATCCTTGAGCTGTTGTTCTGGGCAAGAGCCTGTCCCAAAACAACTGAAAAATAGACGGCAGTCTGTTACGATACAAGTAACGAGTAACGTGCATATAACAATAATGCTTCCTATGTTAGATTATCATGATATTATGAGATGATACTAGATGGGTATAGGCGTTGAGATAAGCCCTGAGAGTAGCCGTAGTACCCAGTTTTGTTTGTATTGCAGACTTGAAGTCTTATGAAGTATCTTGTGGGCACCAATTTCAAGTACAACCAAGTCATTTATATTGAAAATGACTTGGTTGTACTTGTATGAGGAAGGTGGCCTCAGCCTTTAGAAATTTGACCTTAGGGTTCGTCATTTTCCTTACCTCGGAAAAAAGAATAACTAATGAAAATACATAAATAATAATAGTATGATTATATAAATGTGGGTAAATAGATGATAACAGTAAGACAAAAATGGAAACAATGGAGAATTATTGGGGCAGTTTGTTTAACAGAAGAAGAAGAGTTTGATTCATCCTCATGGACATTCTTGTCTTGGTCTGGTTTAGTCACATGGGACTTGTACAGTAACAAAATGGTGGACCAAATTTCAACTCAAGCATAAAGCTTCTGTTGCTTTCAAATCCCAGTTACCCTATGCATTTATTTGAAGTTGCCCAATGCCCACCACTAATTTCTGTGATTAAATCTCTGAATACTCTTTTTTAGCTTCTTTCTCCTTTTATCAAATTAATTTTAAATTGTTGTTTCACTTCAACAGTTGTGCATGTCAAACTTGCTTGTTCAAAGTCCATCTCTAGTCATTGAAGAAACTTAAGATTACTTTGTTATGTGTTATGAAGTAAATAATTGGTTAAGCGTAAGCCGAACAAACTAATGAACTTTTCGTGAATAATCCGAAGTACAGCAACATTTATTATAGATTTTGACAGCAAATCTTTCTTCCCATCTAAGCCAGAATTCTAGAGTGACATGCGTAATGGCAGTTTACATGTACTATACAAGAAATATATTCTAGAAATAACAAGATAGTGAGATATAGAATGCTGAAGGTGATGCCTGAAACAGGTGATCTAATAAAAAGTAGTACATGGTATTTATGTTGCACCTGCAGGCTGCAGGAGTGAGATTGAGCTGGAAAGCGACTCAAAAAAGGACCAATTGTTGTTTGGCAGAGTGAGGCAGCAGCCAAGAATTGAAGATAGAGAGAGAAATCTCTGGAATCAGATCCTAATCGTCTTTGTTGGGTAGTATTAGCATTTCAATTTCATCAATCAAACAGATCAACTATTCATATCAACTGAACCTGATTCGCCTTCTAGTACTATTTTCTTTTGTCAGGGATGTATTCTCTTCTCTTCCATAGTTTTTTGTTTTACATCATTAGTATTAAGTATGTAGTATTATATTAATAATCATATTATTCGCGCTTTTTTGGTTTTGGCTACTTTGTTCTTTTATGTTGTACATGAATAAATTAATTATTAAACTTTGTACACCAATTGTGATAAGTGAATATTTGGTGATGAATTCAATTTCCGAATACCTATGGTGTACTCAAGTTGGGGTGTTTGATGGTGGAATACTGGATTTGATGCTGCCAATGTCAAGGTAGACGAGTTATTATGCATGATATAGTGAAATCTGTTCATTAGTATCCAACTGATATCAGCTGGAGTACTCTTCCCTTGGTTGTCATCATCTTGTGCATTCCTTTTTATTATCTGCATTTTTCTTCTATCAAGGGAGTATTGCAGTGATGCCATTTAAGGGTGTAGACTTAATCTTGGGTATCCCTATTGTGAGTTTCTGACAGCAAATTGAAGATGGACTTATCTGGAGCTCTAAAATGTTGCATTTGAACAGATTTACATATGTATATTAAAAAAAAAAAAAAAAAAAAAAATGGAGAAAGAAATTGCCTGATCCTAAGTAGAAAGGGAAAGGAGTTAGTCTTTGGTCTATGATAAAAGATAATACTGAAAATGATCTTACAAAAGTTTGTCTTCCTGTTTATATTAATGAACCAATCTCTTCTCTTCAAAAACGCTTCCAAGGATTGGAGTATTCATATCTCTTTGACAGGGCAAACGCATGGGGAAAGCAGGTAATATTCAAGATCATGTCATGTTGTTTTGTCTCATCTTCATTGCCTTTTAAATATACTATTTGTATTGCCAAAATTCCACAATTGGTGAATGTGCCTTGTCTTTGTGCTTGATATTGTGTGCCTACTTCAAACAAAAATATTGCAGCTTTTGTCAAATTTCTTCAATCTGCATTAATTGGACAGAGATGAGATTTTATGATGTATTTTATTTCTTTTATGAAAATCTTGTTCAATTTGATCCCCTTGAGGATGCTTTCTCATTTTCTTTTTCCAGTCAATTTTCAGATATGTGAATTTAGGTTAGTGTACTCCCCACCTGGCCTGTTGTTTTTGGGAAGTTGAAAATTGAAATTGTGTCTTATCCATGTGCTGTATAGAAATTACAAAGGCTTCACAATTGTTTCATATGGCTCAAACCTTTGTTAGGATTGGTTTTTTGTGCTCATCGCATAGTCTTTCTGTGAACTGATTTACATTCTTATTCTTGATTGTGTTGTTGAAATGATTATCTTCAATGTAGCTGTGTTTGCTGTTTCTGGCTATGCCTATACCAAGGGACGAATCTGCAAGCCATTTAATCCATTGTTGGGAGAAACTTATGAAGCTGATTTTCCTGAAAAAGGACTCCAGTTTTTCCCAGAAAAGGTTTCTATCTCTCACCTGAAAGTGCCATGTTATCAGTGATTTCTATTTTTCAATTATATTTTGTAGTGGATAATGCTTTTCATGTCATTTGGTAAGTTTTCTTATGATGATTCGGAATTGAGAACTTGAAGTTCTGGAAATAAAATAGCCTGGGTTATTATTTTAGAACAAGGATACTGAATCGTTAGATTTGTTATTTTGTGCTTGGTAAGTCATTATACTATGATTGTTGCTTGTCATTGTGATGGAACTGGATGGAGATTATGGGGAGACAGCAATTTGGAAAGTAAATTTTATACAACTTGATCCTGTTGGGATTCTGACCTTAGAGTTTGATGATGGAGAAGTTTTTCAATGGAGTAAGGTGAGCTATATAAACAACTATTGGCTAATATGAAGTGTTCTCTTATGCTCAATTTCTGAATTACAGAGTTATTTTTATTTTTAGGTAACCACGTCCATATACAACCTTATATTAGGAAAGCTATATTGCGAACACTATGGTACGATGCGTATACAGGGAAATCGGGAGTATTCCTGCAAGCTGAAGTTCAAGGAGCAGTCTATTATTGACCGAACTCCTCAACAGGTACTGCCCCTCTTCCTCCCCGAACCAAACCTGGATGATTTTCACTCTTCACCAACAGTAAATTAACATCTTGTCTGTTTTAGTCACTGTCTACTGTATGTTTTTCAGAGGATCAAGGCCTTTTTCTTTTTTTATTTCCAGCCTTGTTCAGTCTTTCTTTTTTTTTTATTTTTTTTTTATTTTTTTCTTTTTTTTTTTTGGCCTGTGAGGAGTTGGTTTAATATACTTTTGACCTATGATGTAACATTACTAATTTATTAAATCACTTAAATGAATTTAAAAGATCTTTTCCGTTTGTGTTTTTAAATCAGGTAGATTTGATGTAGATAACACCTAAGCTTCAGGCTCATTACCCTCCTCTGCCCTTAAATAGGTCTAGAAAATGTGGAAAACTAAAGCAGAAATACATAACATTTGTTTTTTTTTTTCTATTTTAACTGTAGTGAACTTGTTTGCTGTTTCTCTCTCCATTGGATACCTTGCTCTCGTGTTTAAGATTCTAGTAAGTACTTGGTAGTGTAAAAGTTAATTTATGGACTGTGCATAATTATTTATACCCTGGATAATAGGGACTGATGCTCAGGGCTAATGAACTTAGATATGGAACCCCTCTTGGAATTCAAAGCATTCTTTTCGACCTTGTGAAAGTAGAGTTGGATTTCTAGCAAACTTGTGTATTATTTGAAGTTGGTGATCTTAAATTTGATAGTTGACCTTGCCTTGTTGCTCTAATACTAAGAGGGTTTATGTTGATGCTTAACACATCAAGAAAAATCTACCTGCTTTCTAATTATCTGATTGCTTTACAGGTACAAGGTATTGAGCAAGACAGAAATGGGAAAACAGTTGCTACATTGTTTGGAAAGTGGGATGAAAGCATGCATTATGCTTATGGTAAATGATGACTGCTTAGGTAAAGGAAAGGGAGATGCTGTCTCAGAAGCCCGGTTATTTTGGAGGCGAAGCAAGCCTCCCAGATATCCGACCAAGATATAATCTAACTCGCGTTGCGATGACATTGATTGAGTTTACTCCTGGATTAAAGGTAACTACTGAAATCCAATGTCCCTTTCTTTAATTTTGCTCAAATTCTATTTGCAAGTTGCTACAGTTCCTGATTCTACCTTTAATTATTGTTGATTGGTAATATAAATGTTTTGAGCCCACTCATAAAGAGTAAGGTCATCCCTGGACTATCTCATTTGTTGCAATGATCAATCTGGTTAGTTTCATTGTTCTAATTGAATTAGAGCTTGCAGATTGATTCATTTTTAAGAGCTGTGCCTTAAGTCTAGTTAAACAAGACCTGAGCAATTGTTATACATGGATACTGCAAAGCAAAGTTCTTGAATGACTCACTTTTTTTTTTCTTTTCTATTATTATTATTATTATTGAGAGCTAACGAATTTGGGAATATATCTTCAGAGGGTTATATGTGCTTTTTGTGGATTTGGATTATTTATTTTATGTTTTTGTTTTTATAGGATAAGCTGCTCCCTACTGATTCTAGGCTAAGGCCGACCAGAGGTACCTGGAAAACGGGGAGTATGAGAAGGCAAATGCAGAGGAGTTGCAGCTGGAGCAAAGGCAGCGGCAGGTAATTAAATTTGTGATAGCAATGTTTAATTATTGAATTTGGCTCCCTGTGCTTTTCCTTAGTTTTCTCTCTTTGAGGGGACAAATCTTTCAATGTCAGAGTTCTGAAAGACAATGTAGTAAAAAACTGTATTTGCTTGCCATTCCAGGCTCGAATAATGCAAGAAAGGGGCTGGAAGCCACGGTGGTTTGCCAAGGATAAAGAAACCGACACATATCAATTAGTCGGAGGGTATTAGGAGGCCAGGGAACAGGGCAACTGGGAATCATGTCCTGATATCTTTGGCCAAATTTCTCCTGAGTTATTGGACTGATTACACGCATCTGAAGCCACCTGTATGGTTAGCCCAAAAGGCCAAAAAAACATTCATTTTCCTGTGTCTAGAATTCTTTTACCTTCATATATGGTCGGCTAGTGGTGCATTGATAGAATTGAGTCGTTTATATATGTGAAATACATATTGTGAAGTATACTAGATGATAGGTTAATCATAAAAGAATCTCTATTTTTCAATTCTTTTTGCCATGGCACATAGGCTCCTATTCCCATGCTTATTGTGAGCTTTTAAGCAAGTGTGTAGAAATCGCTCGTGATATACAGAGAAACTAGTATCATAGGCATGTCCAAACACTATATTTGTGGCAAAGTGTTTTATTTGTATCTCATTGGCAAAGCTAAAGTGAGCACTTAATTAAAGCTTAATTTGGTTTGTATGCTTAAGATAAGGATGAACTGTCACAATTGCCAATTGACCCGATTGTTGATGTTGGTTGTTGGAAACCTATATTGCAAAAACTTACTCCGTATTAACTTATTAAGGCTTTCAAATTGTTGTTTAGACCCTTCAAAATGAGGTTCTATGTGTCCTCAACAACAATCAGATCAAGTTACAACAAAATCCAACAGTCACAATATCACGTAAATGATGTGTTTGTGAAGCCTTTCTTGAGAAATTCAAACCGTAACTCTCTCAAACATTATTCGCTCCTCTCCTTATTTTCTTTTTGTGCATGTAACTTTTTGCTGCGCCTTTGCCCCTTGTTGACTATACAATACAACCATACAACAAATACACCACTCTAAGCTTCTTTTAGAAGTCAACTAATAAATTTCTAGTTGGACCTAAAAACATGAGACCACAATTTTGGACTCACAAACACAAGATAATAGCAAACTAATCTGTGTTACAATTGGGATGAAACTAAAGGTGATAAAAATTCGATCAAGCCAGACATTAGCATGAAATATCACACTCAACCCCGTAAAAATGAGTTGGACTTGTCGGGTCAAAGCAGACTTTTGGGTTTATTTTAAGTCAAGTTAAACTTTTTACCTAAAAATGTGTTTGTAGACTTTTCCACAGTGATACATTGATATTGTTTTCGGACTGGACTATTGCTAATGATCACCCCTAGATAAATCCATAAAAATTATATATTTCACGACCAATTAATTTTAGGCAACCATTGGCTATGCTCTTAATAGGACGGGTGCTAACATCCAAAAACTAAATAATGTGGCCAATCCCACCTTAAAAAGCCAATATAGATACTGCCCATTGCCCATGTAATTGCAAAGATAGGTATATTACAAAGAAAGCAAGAAATATTCTTAGCCTCATATTAAAGATCACAAACGACCCTACCATCCTACTCATTTGAACAGTTTTCTACTTACTGATCTTGATCATTTTAGCCAAATTGTGTAAAAAATATCTCAATTTTTCTCCTTCAAATCTAAACCCAAGATATTTTTCATGTAAAAATTTGATCTTTTACAAAAAACATCTAAATTTTGCTACCAATTAATTGCATGGCTAAGCATTTGAGCGCTTGTTCATCTTCCATAGCAGCTGTTAAAGTTTCTCCAATTACCCTTAAAAATGGAGGAACTTGTTTCTTGCCATCTTCTTCCATTATTATGCCTTCAAAGCTCTATTCCTCCAAATGGGTGTCTCACATTCTTTCAAGATTCTACCAAACAAAGTGTTTTCATTCTGAATTTTCAAATGGGCATCCTTTAAATGATGTTTCTCTTCAAGATGGTAATTTTTCTTCCTTTAATGTGGTGCTCTTTTAGTTGAATTATATATTTAATAGTTTAATACTTTGATACATATGTTAATCAGACTCAGACTCGACTAGAAGTGTCGGACGTGGTTACGTGCCCAAGTGTGACACATTCATATGTTATGAAATTTTTGCTTGCTTTTGGTCCAAAATAGTGTGATGTATGTGTTGGTCCAAAGTGTAGAGTATACGTCACGGGTATATAGGTGAAACAAAGAGTCAGAGTAACATAAGTTAATCTTGTTTTAGGCTGCTATAATTATTGTTAAAGAAATTGGTTGGGAGATATAGTGCTTTCTGCAACTTTCATTTTTCCGATTGAATTCCAATTTAGCTGTGCTGTCATAGCTGCTTTCATTCATATAGTAGAATTATTAGTTACAAGAATCAGAAATTTTGTCTGGGGATGCCTTAAAATTGTGCTGAAATTTAGATTGTTAATTGTAATTTGGGTCTAACTGTGATTTTTAAGGAGATACATTGTGGCATTATTGTGTTTTGGATAATCAAAAGCTACTGCCTCAATGATTTTTAACAACTATGGTACTCAACGACCACATTTTGAACTGCTACTGAGTTATTTTTCGTAATGGTGGTTAAGATTTACATTATTCAATTGGAACTATGGAATAAGGGCCTGTTCTGATTTACTGACTGAAATGAGCTATGCTGATTGGAACAAAACAGAACTGAAATGAATATTTTATGAGAGAAGGAAATTATGAACTGAACTGAACTGATTGGAGCTGAAATGAACTGAAATTAAGCTGAAGAGAACAGGTCCTAAATAAATATTGATAATGTGGGAAAATGCATTTGGTAGTACTATGAATGTAACCTACTTTCCATTAAGTTTAAGATATAGGCATATGGTAGATAATAGAAATCGACTATGAATGTAACCTACTTTCCATTAAGTTTAAGATATAGGCATATGGTAGATAATAGAAATCGAGGCTTTGAGCAACTACATGCTTCAATTAGCTAGTAAGGGGGATGTTTTAGCTTAATTAGCGCTCTTAAGATATCCAGGCTGGTCTAAGGCTTTCTCCTCTAGTACTACTTTTCAAGCAACTTCTTTACATGGAAGTTTTAAATTCTCTTGTTGTATCTTGTGAAAAAATGTTTGAAAATTCTAAATTTGAATTTGTAAGAGAATATAGCAGGGTTGTAATGCAAAATAACTGGGACTCTCGTTAGTCATTCGACTGTATGTCATGGTGATGGTAGCCAAGAATTGAGGCTAAGTACTGCGTGGTAATATTAATTTTGCTGGACCATATTAGCAACCCAGTTTTCTGGACCACAAGTGATTATACTGGTTTTTTGCAAGTTGGAGACGGGAATACATGAAACTTAAGGAACAACACACTTAACCTTCTTCTATCATTGCTTCTTTTCTGCATTCTGCCTGGCTATTTAGCAGCCTTTTCTTTTCGTATCGTACTGGAAGATAACAAAGATTTCCAAAAAGTCAAGGGAACTGCTGTTTCCGAAGCGAGGAGTGAGGACAAAAATTAGTTTTTGCTTCAGTTTAAATCGCTTGTCATCAAAGAATTTAAGTAATTAACAGGAGCTTGTTGAAGTTGCCAATTTGGCAATATCTTCAAAATACTGATTTCAGCAAAGTATAAATAATCCAAAATTTGAATGCCTACTACGTCAATGAAGTAGTTTTCTGTACTGTTCTTATAAAATTGTTGCTATACTATCCCGTTCTTTTCCCAAATTCACCCTTTTTCATTTTTTTTTTTTGGTATTGCTCTATACTCTTCTCCTCATGCTATACAGAATCATTATGTTTCTATACTAAAGTATTGCTTTCATCCTATCAATTCCTCGAGTAAAGTGTTTGAAACTTTAATAATTTTCACAAAATTACACCATGTTGCTTCTTAATCATAGTTACTTGCCCAAGTAACTATTTTGTTTATTAATGATCTTTGGTTTCATGATGGCATCCCACCTAACAGCCTTATCTTTCATCCCTTATTCAATTTGGAATTAAAAGATGGCAATGCTTGAATTCTGACAATAGAGTCTTGTTTTGTTTTGTCTGCCCTTTTATAGAATGATAAGAGATTCACTTTAGGCACGTTCACTCACTTGCATTGTTTGGATCTCTTGCTTTTGTGAATATAGGCATTAAGGCCTATATTATAAACTATTTGATTTTGATCTTAGTGATTGATTTCTAGATAGCTTTGTGCAAAATTTGTAATCATAAAATTTCTTCATCTGCATTATCATATAGTACATCTCTTACACTTTTTCATTATGAATGTTCAATCTCTTGGGGTTTGTGAAGGTGTGGCTGCAAACCCAATTGTTGCAAAGAATATTGACTCGTCAGTAGAATTTCAGTCGCTTCCCCTATTGGAGTCTGTCAAAGAAGAGCCCACACTGAGCATAATTGTAGTTGGTGTCTCTGGAGATCTTGCCAAAAAGAAGATTTTTCCTGCCCTTTTCGCTCTCTATTATGAAAACTTTCTTCCTGAGGTATTTTGTCTTTGTTTAAGATATGAATTTTATATTAAATTTACTTTCATTATTGTATCAATGTGATGTGCAACTGCAACGGAACTGTATGTATAAGTGTTACATGCAACAACTTAACGCAGAGCTTCACAATCTTTGGTTATTCACGAACTAAAATGAACGATGAAGACCTGCGGAACATGATCAGTAAAACCTTAACCTGTAGAGTAGACCAGAGGTATGTCGAACGTTAACCTTTTGGTTTGCTTAGTTTTTCATGAACAACTTTGCATTTATTAACAAAATGAGTTCTTTTAGGGAAAATTGTGGTTAAAAAATGGATCATTTTTTGCAAAGATGCTTTTACCATTCAGGCCAGTATAATTCTGAGGACGACTTTTCAGGATTGGACTGTAAGCTTAAGGAAAAAGAGGTAAAACACCTGCTGATTTTGTGATTTTCTCTAACTGAACTCAAATGTGTATATTATTTGTTACCTTCTAGGGTTAGGCTGTGAACTTATTTTTGACATATTGAGAAGGTAAAGTATTTGATTTTAAATACGATAATTACTCCTTGATCCAATGGAGGCTGCCTACTTTGGCACCTCAAAATTGTCAATGGGACTGAAGAATGTAAGGAAATAGGTAAGCAAAAAGATCTTGACACCGGGACTGAAAAATGTTAAGTGATAGACTGATAGGGGTGTAAAGAGTTTTGCTACTCTGCTGAATATTGAGGCATAAAGAAACGAGCCCAGGCATTTATACTAGGAGATAAGAATATAAATAATCTCCAGGAAACAAACAGCTTTATACCTTATAATCCTTCTATATCTCAAGCTCTCTGCAACAAAAAATTGTATGAGATCTGGTAACTTGATCCTTATTCGTCATCCTATCTGTTAGGACTTAATGAGTGCATGGTGTGATACAAAATTTGGAAGGTAGCTTATACGTGCTGTACATATGATTGGAATAGAACTTCAAAGGTGGTGTAAGTTCATGACTTAACACACCTGATCAAAAGAAATTGGTGCAACTCGTAGTGGATTTATGCTAGCATACATTGAGAAATCTTTAGTTTTCTCTTTACTCCATTTCTTTCATTACTCTACTTGGCATATGCAAGACTAACTAAATAATCTTCATCATTTTCTGTCCTGTACTCCTGTTGCTTAAGTCAACCAACCTACTAACTAAACCTTTCATTATGTCATCTAAAATGTAAGATATATCTAGGTTAGAGAATCTCCAAAACTACCCAAGGGTACTCAAGACATCGAACCTCTCCATTTGCATACAAATTTAAACCTGAGCAAGATAGCTCTCATTAGTGTTTCCTTATTACATGTATTCAACTTTGTTTATTCACTCCTCTTCCTAACACTGAATTAGTACTCGAACAAGCTAAGTAAAAAAAAAAAGGAAGTAGTATTTCCTAGGAGTTGTTTCTGCCATGTAGTCTTACTTCCAATTAAGTGCAAGATGTTATTTGGTTGAGCATAGGAAGTTCTACCTACCTAGAGGGACATTGGTAAGCAACTTATTTATTTTGTGGGTAATAGAACACTAGAACATCTTATCTTTTTGCCGATCGAACAAATCCACATTATTCCACTTCCCATGTTTTTAAATGTCAATCAAACAACACTGAATATATCAGAGAATAGCTACTGCATTGGTGTTCATTTGAAATATCTTGTATCCAAAAGCTTGAACATGGAAGGCATGTCCCATGTTCCAATGTATATAAGGTGAATAGCCACATTTTTTGCTAGCCATTAACTGAACACAGCCACATATTATTCAGACAAAGTACTATTGTTACTTACTGGTAAAAACTCGCTGTAACCAGAGGAATTGAAAAATTCGCTCTCGGTTACCGGACTGAAGCCGTAAAACCTAGCTCAAAACACGAAAGCGGAGGTTCGAGTCCTCTTCAAGGCATAATATTGAGAATGCTCATTGAATGAGCAATTCCAAGATCTCGGGTGCGCCCCTGATAATTGCGTCGTTGTGCCTGGGCTGTGAGGGCTCTCAACCACACGGATAGTTCAATGTGCCCATCAGCGCCTGACCTTGAGATGTGGATCATCCAAGGCACATTAGCATGGCGTACTCCTCCTGTTCGAACCGGGGTTTGAAACCAAACTTCTCCTCAGGCCATCGACCAAGATATCGATCCAGCCCAGAGTCAGGGAGGGAAGGAGGGAAATCAGGAAGAAAGGGCAAATCTGATTGATCTCCAGCCAAAGCTAGCCAGAAAGGAGAGGTATGAAATTACTTACTTGTTAGAGGATATTTCACCTTTGATTCTTTCTTAAGGCCGGGCTTAGAAGAAGTTTTCAGGTCAGATTGTGGTTCAATTCCCGTTCTCAAACCATGACCAATATGAGCTCGAAGCTTCTTTCGTAACTCCCGGAACTTCTTCGTAGTGGCTCCCTTCCATGCCTCATTTAATAGGGAACCTCAAAGTGGCCAAAAACCAACCACCGAACTGAAACCGATCGGGGAGACCGGGGGATATTTTCTCAATCACAGCCCGGGTCCTCGAAAGAAAGTAGTGATGATTGCCGTGAATGCTGCCCTCGAGGACGTGTAAAAGAAGGTCTTTGCCCATGGTACACCTCTCAGCAGGATTCGAACCTATGGCCGGCCCACCCCTGACCTGCTGGGTTGGGTGGCCGGGTTAGCAATGTTACTTATAGTTTGAGTTTTCTTACATGTAGCGGTCTTGATCAATAATATGCTGTATAAAGCCGAGAAGTATCATTTCCTGGTTTGATAATGTTCAATTATTGGGATTTTGAAAATTGGAACTTTGACTTCTATCTCTGTAGGCTGGTAGATTGCCAAATAGGCTATATTACCTTTCAATACCACCAAACATTTTTGTGGATGTAGTCCGATGTTTAAGCCATCGAGCTTCTTCCGCAAGTGGATGGACAAGGGTTATAGTGGAAAAGCCATTTGGATGTGACTCAGATTCATCTCGTGAGCTTACTAGAAGCTTGAAGCAGTACTTGACTGAGGACCAGATATTCAGGTGTGATTACAGTTGATATATTTTTATTGTGTTAAATATTTTATTGTATTATTAGATATAGGGGTTTTTTACCATATTAAACTTGAATGTCTGTTCAGGATTGATCACTATTTGGGGAAGGAGCTGGTTGAGAATCTATCTGTTCTACGCTTTTCAAATCTTGTTTTTGAGCCTCTATGGTCAAGGAACTACATCCGGAATGTCCAGTTCATATTCTCTGAAGATTTTGGTACAGAGGGACGAGGGGGGTAAGTTATAAAGGCTCAAATTTGCTTAATATATCACTACGCATATGAATTAACTTTTTCAACTGATTTTGCTCTTAGATACTTTGATAACTATGGAATAATCCGAGATATAATGCAAAACCATCTTCTTCAAATACTAGCCTTGTTTGCAATGGAGACACCTGTTAGCTTAGAAGCCGAGGACATCAGAAATGAGAAGGTATTCTTATATTTCTGTAAATAATTCTTTTGCTTCCCTTTTGGACAAGAAGTTTTATCGTTCTCTCTCATGCATCTAGGTGAAAGTACTTAGGTCAATGCGACCACTTCAGCTTCAAGATGTGGTTGTGGGTCAATACAAGGGTCACACCAAAGGGAACAAATCTTACTCTGGATATACAGATGATCCAACGGTGTCAAAGAACAGTCTCACTCCAACTTTCGCAGCTGCAGCATTGTTCATTGACAATGCTCGATGGGATGGAGTTCCTTTCCTGATGAAAGCTGGGAAAGCTCTTCATACAAGGAGGTTTGCACACATCTTTATTGCTCCTATGTTTTTTGTTTTTGAGAAGAGGTCACATTTGGCAATAAAGTTAATGCCATATGAAATGCAGAGCTGAAATACGAGTGCAGTTTAGACATGTCCCTGGAAACTTGTACAAGAAAAATTTTGGTACTGATTTGGATAAAGCAACCAATGAACTTGTGCTCCGGGTACAACCTGATGAAGCGATTTTCTTGAAAATCAACAATAAGGTTCCTGGCCTTGGTATGAGATTAGACCGCAGTGACCTTAATTTGTGTTACAGTGCTAGGTAAGCATATATCTTTTTGAAAAGTACTCCGTACCTAGTTACTATGCCTGAGCAGAAGTATTATTATAAAATTCAGCTTTCTTAGTCACTACTCGTATATAATTTTGCAACCATGTGTTAATATAATCAGAAATTTCATTGGAAGATATCTCTCCGGCCTTTTGACTTGGATACATTTATTCCCAAGGCAATTGCTTGCATATGATTTTGTTTTTCCTCCTGAAAGGTGCTGTTTGCTTGAAAACATATGCAAGTTTAGGTTGATAGTAACAAGGATATCTTGTTATTGACATGAAAGAAAAAAGTAGATAAGGTCTTTTACCCGCTTTTCCCCAACTTCCTGACAGTGCCTACTAACTTGTGAAGGTATCGAGGAGAAATACCTGATGCATACGAGAGATTACTTCTGGATGCAATAGAAGGAGAACGTAGGCTGTTCATTAGAAGTGATGAGCTAGATGCTGCTTGGTCATTGTTCACGCCGTTGTTACAGGCACTAGAGGAGAAAAAGGTAGCACCAGAGCTATACCCTTATGGAAGCAGGGGACCTGTTGGATCTCATTACCTTGCTGCTAAGCACAATGTCCGCTGGGGTGATCTGAGTGGTGAGGATTCATAAACTGAAACACAGAGGAGTGTTCGTTATCTGATTCAAAATTAACATAGGAGCTGAATTCTTGGCTCCCATCTTATGTATACAAGCCTTCTGCTGCCTACTGAATATCTGGCTGACTGCTCCCATCTAGTGTGATTTATGTCCGCTTCCATGTATGATTTATTTCATGAGAATCGATCATATATTGTTCAATACATAGGGAATGAAATAAGCATGATACACAATTTCAACATACAGGGAGTTCCACATAGAAAATCAAGGTTGCTTAGTACATGCTAAGCATGTATGATGGATCATTTAGAAGTTTAAATTGTAGTCTCATGACTCTCATCAATGGCCAAAAACAATTATTTAGTTTAAGCTTTTGTTACAAGTGTACATGATTTTAATGTTGCATACCAACACCTGCAAGGCTGCAATAAAGGGACTATTCTGTTATTTTTTAAAAAAAAAATATATCCTCTGATCTTATTAGAGCATCCACATTCATTGGAAATCAGGATCTCTGTTGATAAAAAATGAAGATGGGACCTTTTTTGACCAATGTTACTACTTTCTCATTTACTAAATATTTTTTGTCATTCCTTATGGCTACAACATGGCTACAACCTCTTGTAGCCATAACTACCTACCCCCTCCCTGAAATTACAATAAAACCCTTACTCACACCCCATTAACCACAGTAATTGCAAAAACAAAAAAAAAAAAAAAAAAAAAAAATCAAAAAATCATTCCAAAACCATTTTCGACAAATTCTCTCTCATCAAAACCAAAAACTCGCAAGAAACTCACTACAAATTGCTTCAAAATTACTGCAAATTGCATCAAAAATCCTAAAAATGTCTGACATTCGAGATGAAGTTCTTCAATCGCAACCAGATTCCGAAAAAGAAGAGTAAGAATATTTGTTCATTGTAGTAGAATTTTGCGTGTAAACCCTAGATTTTATATTTTAATTTGCGATTTGATATTCTAAAACAAAATCTACTATAATTACACTTATTTTTGTGCAAAATAGACTAAAATCTACTATATTTGGTGGTATTTTTGTAGAAATGAAACAGAGAAGAACACTTCAAAGGTTCCATCGGAGAAGACAGTTGTTGAACAAATGTTCATTTTCATTTTGATAGATGTTCATTATGATATTAGTATATGATCATTTACATTCTTATGTTACATCTATTAGGGTTCATTCTTGAGAGAAGATTACCCTAATTTTGTTTATGATCTTTACATAAATGTTTACTAGTATTTAAACATATGTTTATTTGAATGTATATATGTACATGTTCATTCTCATATTGAAAATATCCACATAGCCTATAATAATACATGTTTAACTTCATATTAAATTATATGCTTATGAGCGTCATTTGAATATTATATTACATACATTTTAGCTCTAATATTGATAGATGCTTATTCAAATTTGATACATAGATATTCATTTGGATATGTGTATATTCACACATATATTAGTGTTTGTTCATTCACATGTCAAAAAATGTTCAAAAATAAATCACATATTGTTCATTCATCATAAACCTTTGATGATTCTATTTTAAAATATGAATTCTATTTTAAAAAATGTTCAAAAATAAATCACATATTGTCACTTACATCATGGAGTTATATAATTCTTAATTGATTTTTTTTTTTTTAAAATGTGAATAAAATACAATCGATCCTCAACTCTTAAAAGATATAATAACAAGTGTCCCTGTTGAAAAAGACATGTCTGCAATTGCAAGGTATAATAATCATTTATAATAGATTATATGTTCATTTTGACAAGATGTTTTTTTTGAAATTCTTTTGGTACATATATATATGTTTATGATTGTTCATTTAAGTGTACAAAAATGTTCATTTCACTAACACTTCGATATAGGTTCTTTACGTTCATGTAACATAATTGAAAGATAATGTTCATTTACGAAATTCAAAAATATTCATTTTAGTATGCAGTTATGTTTATATGCGGCCTAAATCATAAAGTTTCATTCCTCTGAAATAATTTGATCATAAATGAAATTCAAAATGTTCATTTATATATAAAGTAATGTTCATTTTTAAATACATATTTGTAATGGTTCATTTCAGTATGCATATATGATCTTCCAGATCGAGAGTAAGGAAGACAATTCCGGAGACATGTAAGTGTGTAATCTACATGATTTGAAAGTGTTTATTTGATCAGTCACTTACATTATGGAGTTTGTAATTGTTAATTGATTTTATTTTTTAAAAAAATAATTATGTATGAATAGAGACGACGACGTGTATGAATAGAGATGACGATGATATTCTTATTCAATCAATAGTGGATAAAATACAAAAAGTGTGCCAAGCTAAATCTCATTTAGTTGATCCTAAACTTTTAAAGTATATAATAATATCAAGTGGTCGGTCCTGTTGAAAAATATATGTATGCAATTGCAAGGTATAAATCTCATTTATAATAGACTGTATGTTCATTTTGACATGACGTTATTCTTAAAATTCTTTTGATATGTGTGTGTGTGTGTGTGTGTGTGTGTGTGTGTGTGTGTGTTTATTGTTGTTCCTTTAAGTATACAAAAATTAAATATTTATTTGAATAACACTTTGATATAGATTCTTTAAGTTTATGTAACATAATATAAAGATAATGTTTGTTTTTATATAGATTTGTGAATATTCTAAAAGTTTTTATATGCTCATTTATTTTGGACACAATGATCATTTATATAAAACATAATGTACATTTTTGTTTTGCCAGTTGAACATTTATTAAATATGTAATATCAATATAACGTTTATGCATATATATATTGATATACAAACACAATTTATATTGTAGTGATGTTTCATATAGGGTAGGTGATCGAAACATAAGCTAAAATTTAGAGATGGAAATTCTAAACCATACCTATAATTATATTGACATTGTAATTTGTTTGGATTACAGATAAACCAAATTAGGAAGCTGAGAATACAGTACATTGCTCAATTGATGTTATTTCCGGAAAATACAGAAGCTAGAGGCAATAGAAGAAGAGCAAAGAAGATTTATGGAAGCACAAATTACTAAAAATATTGATAACAACTGTAACAAAATGCAATAAAATATTAATAACCAAAAGACAAAAGCTCATTGCTAAAATTAAATATGTTCGATTACATATCAGTTATTAGAAAAAGACAAATTCTTAATTATTATTGTTTGCCAACCTATTTGTTACCTTAGTATCAAAAAAAACTAACAACCTATCATACTTAGAAGAAATATGTTAACTACCACATTAATTAAACAATTTGAATTGAACATCTCTTGGAACACTTGGAGGCCGGAACTTGAAAACACACTTAAAGGAACTTGATTATTTCTTGAATCACTTGAAGGAACTTGGCACAAACATTTCTTGAATCACTTGAAGAAACTTGGCCTTTTTTGGAGCCGTTGGAGGATGTTGATTAATATTATTCAAAAGATCATTGTACCTTTCATAAACTTCTTCCTTACCAAGTAACACAGATTTAGTTACTTCAATTCTTTACAAAGAATTTCATCATTATTACCCACTGCACAAAAATGAACATAATTAGTAACATATATGTACAAATACAAAACAATAAACAACAAAAATCTTAATGATCATTTAGCATTTATCAAATTTATCAAAATGAAAAACAGCAAATTATAATAATTACAATAAAAATAAATTACTGATTATCAAAATATTTCATGTAAATAATAATACCACAACATGTACATTAGTATAAATGAACATGATCATTTAACATTATCAAATTGATCAAAATGATAAAAACTCTATAAAAACACAAAAACGTATCTACAAAATTTATAGAACATATTAACAGAATAATTGTTGTTCATAGCAATAAAATATAATCAACCACATAAAACACTACTTAGTAACAATTAAGAAATAAAAACTACAAAATAATTATAGATTCGTACAATAACAATCAATATAAGAAATCGGATAAATACAGAAATTGTAATACAAATTAACATAAAATAGCAATCAAAATCAGCAATCAATAAACAACACACAGCTAACTAACTCACATAGTGTAATACCTCGTATTTTTATACGTATTTTATTTAAAATAAGTATTTTGAGAAGTATTTAATTGAATTTAAATGTTTTATTTTAAAGTATTTTATTTATTTATTTTAATAAACTGGAAATATTTTATAAAAGGAAAGTTTATTTAATTAATTATTTTAATTAAGTTGGGGTTTAATTTAGGAAAGTTTTTTTTAGTAAAGTTTTATTTAAGGTGGGATCAGGAAATTAAAAAGGGAAAGTCTAGGGAGAAAGGGTTTTGGAGAAGGGGTATAAATATCCCACATATGAGGAAAATCAAACTTTGCCCAGAGTGGAGAAAAACCCAAGGTAAACTTCTCTCTCCTTTTCCTTATTCTTTTTTTTCTTTTCCTTTTCCCCTTCCCCATCTTTTTTTTTCGGCCACCCCCCACCACCACCGCTGCTAGCCACCGGCAGCAGGTGGCTGCCGCCGCCAGCAGCACCAGCCGCCGGCAGCAGGCGGCCACCGGCGCCGGCAGCCGGCTGGTGGTGGCTGCCACTTTCTTCCTCCCTCTTTTTCGAATAAAAAAAAATTAATTTTTGTTTTAAAAATCAATTTAATCCTAGATCTAAATATTAATTATGGGTTTTGTGATTTGATTTTTGATGTTTGATTAGAAGTATTATATTAATTAATTTTTAGATTATGTTTTTAATTAAAAAGCCCCAATTTTTGAAACCCTAGGTTCTTGATTTATAAATTATTGAAGGATTATGATATATAATGGTGTAAACCTTTGATTAAAGTGTTTTAAGACCAATTTACAGCAAGATTTAATTAAAATAAAGTGCTGGAATTTTTGGTAAAGCATTAGAAATCAAGTTTCTTTAAGGAATTTTAATTACCCATGAATTGAGATTTAATTATGAGGTTTTAAATATAATTTCAGCTTATTTTAAATAAATTATGAGGGGTTTTAAATTAGTATATATTGCTGGAAATTTGTGTAGAGTGGGTTTTAATATTCTTTTATGATTTTAAATTGTAGGAGACTTTGAAGTGAGTGATTTCTATTAATTGTGGCGATATTAAGATCGTATTCAAGGTACGTTCGCGTACTTAGCATAATTATGTTGATGTAATAGCATGCTAAATGTGTTTGATTGATTACAAGTAGTATCATGCTAGGTTTGGATTGGAAATTATGATTTGGATGTTATTGGTGATTGGATTATGAAGCATGATTTATTTGTGATGGAATATTGGATGGAAAATAATAGTTTGGAATATTATTTATGAACCACATATTTATTTATGGCATGATAGAGAGCATGTTTAATTAAACTAAATGTTTAATTTGGTTTGGAATATTGAAAAGGAATTTTATTATGGTCCATATAATTTTTATTGGTGCTTTAAGCATGAGGAAAGGAGCTATATAAGTGTCTATGTACACGAGGAATAAATTGTATGTTGGTGCCTTAGTGCACTTAAGGTGTTTTTAACACCGAGGGATAGGATTTGTGGCGCATTATGCGTTTAAGGTGTCATTGGCACTGAGGTAGAATTAAAAAGGGTTCAACATTAAATATTATGTGATCACTAATTATTCAAGAATTAAATTGATATATTTGATTGTTTGAATAATTATTGTTGATTGAATGATTATGGTTTGAGAGTCATCACCAAGTTTAATAATCGGTAAATAACGTAAAGTGAAAGAGATTACGCACCAAAACTCTTGGAACGTATATACCTTGATTATGAACATATGGGGGGAGTTATGGGGTTTTATATTTAACCATAACTTCTAATGGAGTACAGGACGTTGTATATTCCTTAGGGGTGAGCAAAAATTCCGGGTACCCGGAATTGGAACCGGAACTGGTTAGGAACCGGCGGGTCCAGAACCGAGATTGGACCCGGTGGTTCCAATTCCGGGTAATAAATTAAGGACCCGGTTATAACCAATTCCAATTCCAATTCTCAACTTTTTGGAACCGGAACCGGTTGAGTACCCGGTTACCCAATATATCCTAAACTAAATAAATTTTAGATAATAAAAATATGTATGTTAAATGTATCTAATTTGTAAAATAAAAAAGTATTATTAATACCTAACATGAATACAAATAGCTTAATGCATATATAAATATAAGTATTAAACACTAATAATGATACTAACTAAAATAAGAATTATAATTTTGTATTATATTTTAAAAATTACATACATAAGTGGGTACCCGGAACCGGAACCGGAACCGGTACCCGGTGGTACCAATTCCAATTCCTAAATTTTAGGACCCGGTTAAACCAATTCCAATTCCGGTTCCGAATTTTAGGACCCGGTTCCAACCAATTCCAAGTCCGGGTCCTAAAATTTTGACCGGGTACCCGGTTTGCTCACCCCTAATATTCCTTTTTATTATTATTATTATGCGCTGGAATTCCGCCACCTATGTGTGGTTTTTGATGATGGCACGGTTAGCTCCCGTGTCAGTAACCTTAATTTATTTGGGGGAGGCTAGGGGGAAACCCGTTCGATGTGTAATCAATGCTAAATAAATTATTTAGTGTCTAGTGAGAATTTTTATTGAATGTGGTATTCTTGAAAAACAGGTGCAACAAGGTAAGTAGTGTGTTGATAGGAAATTTTATGTTAGTGTGTTAATTACGCTTATGTACTCAGCTTTGCTGATTGTGTGTTTTGTGTGTTTGTTGACCTTGTCTTTATCTTGGCCCTATGATGACCCATTTATAATGGAGAGTAGTGGAAATAGGTAGAGATAAGTTTTTCAGGTGTTGAAGCATATTCATGAATGGGCATGAGTGAAGAGCGTATCATGCTAGTTTCCATAAGTTTATGGTTCATCGCTTTAATTATATATGATAATATTATTATGCGTGACTAACGAAAAGGTTTTGAGTTTGGTTTGGTTTTAATAAGGGCCTATAATGGTTCCAAGTTGTAGGTGGATTTTATTTTACTTTGTTTGACTTTGGTTTGACTTTATTTTCGTTGATTTACTTTTTAAGTTGACTTGTTTTGAAAGGGTTTGCAATTAGTCTTCCGCTGTGTGTCTTTGATAGTTGCCTTAGCCGTTATCACGGTGGCGGTAATATCTTAGATATTCCTAATTAAAGTTTTAAACAGGTATTTTTAAAGTAAGGAATTTCTAGGGTGTTACACATAGATCGAAATCAGAGACAAAATTAATCAGAATTGAACTTAAATTAACTTGAATTATAACAGCAAACACAAATCGAACTAAAATAGAGACAAAATTGATCAAAACAACTCACATTGATCGACAAACGAATCAAGCAATCAAACAACATAAGGAAAATTACTTCACTATCATGTTCAAAATCGGCAATTGAAGAATGTAGAACTTCACAATCAATCACGATCAATAACTCTAATAAATGGATTCATCCTTGAATGAGAGAGAAACAATGTTGAACAAGAGAGAGAAAATGCAAAAAAAAAAATGAACAAAAAAAACAACAGAAAATTAGAGTATAAATCATATATATACATGGCTTGAAGGATAAGAAAAGAACTTAATAAATAAAAAAAAAAGAAAATCAAAAATAAAGTAAAACGACGTAGTACATGGGGGGAGTAGGGAGCTTTACCTACAGGGGGTTGTAGTTAAAAAATTTTAATATTTTTTGGGAGGTTAATTTGATTAGAAGCCTTCCAAAAATTCAGGTTGGCCCAATTTGCACAATTGAATGTCAAAACCCACTAACCATGCACCTTTTTCAATTGATAAGGTATGGAAAATAGGAGGGAGAAAAGGTGATGGAGTATGGAAAAATATAAGAGAGAAAGTAAATGGGGAAAGTTATGAATGTAGACATGGAATTGTAGAATGGGAAAGGTATGTGATAAAGTTAGTGGAAAGTGATGTAGATAAATGAGGTGAAGAAAGAGAAATTATGGCGAGCCTCATGAATGTTGATACTTTTAGAGTGAGGCCATTGGATGACCAGGTCATTGGTCATGAGGAGAGAGAGAGGATTTTTTATATTAAAAAAATGAAACAAAGAAAAAATTGGATGAAAGAGAGTAATACCAGGACTTGAAGATGACCAAGCTGAAAATTTGGTCATGAAGATGTAAATGACAAGTGGCAGTGTATTATTGGAAGAAGAAAAAGGAAAACTTGCATGTACTAGCAACAAATGACACCAACGGTAATATTGTTGGATGATCACGCATGCATTCAACGGCTAGAATTATTATCGTTGCAAATTTTTGCAACAGTAATAATTTGAAAAATACAAATAAAAAAAAAATATTACCAACGTCTTTATTTTTTTTTTTTCTCTATAAAAAGAGACCAATATTGAGGTATTTTTGAACAACTTCTCATTAAGCTCAATTCCTTCATTTAGCTCAATTTCTTCATTTAGCTCAATTCATTCCTTTTAAAGTAATTTATTTTTTATCTACAAAATCCAAAAAACTATTGAATATGGATAAATCCAATCGGAAAAAAAAATCCTTCAAAATCGAAAAAAAATTCAAATACTCAACCTTCATTTTCTGATTATCAAATAGATCTCAACTCTCAAGTGGAACCAAACTCACAAATTTTTCCACAGTTTCCAAATTATGGAATGAATAACATCAATTTCACAAATCCAAAATCTATCTCACAATTCCCTTTACGACCACAACAAGTTCTTAACTTCTCCTATTCTCAAAATGTTCTTCCATCTGAAGGACACTCACCTTTTCAAAATCGTCAATTTGCTGAAAATGAAACATCCTTCCCTATGTCACAACACTTTAACATGTCAGAAGGTGAAGGGGCAAATTCAAATTTTATTTGGTCATATAGATCAACTGCTACCTCTGATGACGATAATGCTGACGAAGCTGAAGAAAATGAAGGTGGGGATGTAGGAGGCGGAGGTAGAGGCAATACAGATTGAAGGAATTTTGATCGCATGCTGAAGATGAGGTCCTTGTGAGAGCTTGGCTTGAGGTAAGTAAAGATAAAAAAACTAATACCAACCAAAAAGGGAATGAATTCTGGGCAAAAGTTGAGGCAATGTTTAATTTATGTTAGATTATATAGAGAGAGGCAATTTGAACAAGGTACTGAAGAGATTAAGAAGGATGATTTGCTAAGAGTAAGGGCTTTGGAGCCACTTAGATGTCGGTGGAAAAGGCTAAGTGCTAATTGTTCAAAATTTTCTAGTGCGTATGTGTAATACCCCGTATTTTTATGTATTTTTATAAAGTATTTAAGTATTAATAAAATGTATTGTTAAGGGCTCAAGTATATTAATTAAAAATTTTAAAGGGTTAAAGTATTTTAAATATAAGGTTTTATAAAAGTAAAATATATTTTGGGCCAAACGTTTATTAATTATTGGGCAATGTAAATTATTCCAACATACTCTTATTGGAATAACCTATTCCAAAACCCATAACTTAAGCCCACATCTTTATAAGCCCAAATTTAACCCTACACTCTCTACTCTATAAATACACCATGAATCCCCAAAAAAAAAATTCCCACACAAAAAGGTTAGTCTTATTTTCTCCTTTGTTTTATTAATTTGTGTAATTATAATTATTGATTTATGGGTTTTGATTTTATTGTTTGAAATTAATTTAATTAGTATCAAGTTGTATTTTGATGATTAAACTTTATAATTTCATATTTTATAAATGTCATAATTTTCAGATTTTGTAAATTTTATAACCTAGCGTTTTTAATTATTGAAAATCACGATTTTAGGGTTTTTACGAACAATTGATTTAGGGCTTTTATAGTAATGATGTTTGAAATTTTGGTGATTATAACTACTGATTAGTTTAACTTAATCCTAGAATATTTTGAACACGTAAATTCGTGTTTTAATTCTTAGATTTCCATTCGTTAATATTAATCCCATTTTAATCCCGATTAGGTTCTGAACTCATCCGATTTTGATAAAAAAAAAATAGTGTTTTCCATGTGGAAACAATGTTTTAAGAAAAACTCACTATCTTTGGTAGTGAGTACCACCCTTTCGTGGCCAAATTCAGCCTCAAAATATGATTTTCGGGCAGTTTTTGATTTTTAACGAATTTTTTTTTATGCTTTAAATTTTATCCTTGAGTTTTTAAAGGGTTTTTGATTAGTTTAAAATGCTGGAATTTTATTTAAACTAGTATAATTGTGATTTTAATGAAAGGGTGTAATTACTAGGGGTGAGCAAAAAATTAGGGTACCCTGAATCGGAACCGGAACCTGTTAGGAACCGCAGGTTCCGGAACCGGAACCTGTACAAGAGGTTCCGGTTCCGGGTAGAAAATTGGAGAACCTGTTGTAACAGGTTCCGGATCAGGTTCTCAATTTGTTGGAACCGGAACCTGTAGGGTACCCTGTACCTGATAAAAATATCACTTAATTTTTTATTATACACTAATTTGTACTCAATTTTTAAATAATATATATCAAAATTGCAATTATAAAAATATATACATTAAATTTGTAAGACAACTATTATTAGTTTGTCTTATTTGCAAGTTGTAAACATTATAAATTAGCGACTAACCAGTTTTTTATTAAAAAATCTACAAAAAGTTAGTGAGTATCTTATAATAATGGTACCCTGAATCGGAACCGGAACCTGTAGGTTCCGGTTCCGGTTCCCAATTTCTAGGAACCTGTTCAACAGGTTCCGGTTCCGGTTCCCATTTTGAGGAACCTGTTGCAACAGGTTCCGGTTCCGGTTCCTGGAATTTTTACAGGGTACCCTGTTATGCTCACCCCTAGTAATTACCCATTAAAAAGGAGTTTAATTAGGGGTTTTTAAATAATTTTCAGATTTTTTTAAGTAGTCTAAAATAAATTTAAGTTGCTGGAAATTGTGTATACAAGGAGAATTAATATAGTATTATTGTCCATTTATGTAGGAGACTTGATTCGGGAATTGTTGTAGTGTAATCGGCTATTTTAAGGGCTTATTTGAGGTACGTTCGCGTATTTAACATAATTATGTTGATGTAATAGAATGCTAAATGTGTTTGATTGATTACAAGTAGTATCATGCTAGGTTTGGATTGGAAATTATGATTTGGATGTTATTGGTGATTGGATTATGAAGCATGATTTATTTGTGATGGATTATTGAATGGAAAATAATAGCTTGGAATATTATTTATGAACCACATATTTATTTATGGCATGATAGAGGGCATGTTTAATTAAACTAAATGTTTAATTTGGTTTGGAATATTGAAAAGGAATTTTATTATGGTTCATATAATTTTTATTGATGCTTTAAGCATGAGGAAAGCAGCTATATAAGTGTCTATGTACACGAGGAATAAATTGTATGTTGGTGCCTTAGTGCACTTAAGGTGTTTTTAACACCGAGGGATAGGATTTGTGGCGCATTATGCGTTTAAGGTGTCATTGGCACCGAGGTCGAATTAAAAAGGGTTCAACATTAAATATTATGTGGTCACTAATTATTCAAGAATTAAATTGATATATTTGATTGTTTGAATAATTATTGTTGATTGAATTATTATGGTTTGAGAGTCATCACCAAGTTTAATAATCGGTAAATAACGTAAAGTGAAAGAGATTACGCACCAAAACTCTTGGAACGTATATACCTTGAGTATGAACATATGGGGGGAGTTATGGGGTTTTATATTTAACCATAACTTCTAATGGAGTACAGGACGCTGTATATTCCTTTTTATTATTATTATGCGTTGGAATTCCGCCACCTATGTGTGGTTTTTGATGCTGGCACGGTTAGCTCCCGTGTCAGTAACCTCAATTTATTGGGGGAGGCTAGGGGGAAACCCGTTCGATGCGTAATCAATGCTAAATAAATTATTTAGTGTCTAGTGAGAATTTTTATTGAATGTGGTATGCTTGAAAAACAGGTGCAACAAGGTAAGTAGTGTGTTGATAGGAAATTGTATGTTAGTGTGTTAATTACGCTTATGTACTCAGCTTTGCTGATTGTGTGTTTTGTGTGTTTGTTGGCCTTGTCTTTATCTTGGCCCTATAATGACCCATTTATAATGGAGAGTAGTGGAAATAGGTAGAGATAAGTTTTTCAGGTGTTGAAGCATATTTATGAATGGGCATGAGTGAAGAGCGTATCATGCTAGTTTCCATAAGTTTATGATGTGTTTATCGCTTTAATTATATATGATAATATTATTATGCGTGACTAACGAAAAGGTTTTGAGTTTGGTTTGGTTTTAATAAGGGCCTACAATGGTTCCAAGTTGTAGGTTGATTTTGTTTTACTTCGTTTGACTTTGGTTTGACTTTATTTTCGTTGATTTACTTGTTAAGTTGACTTGTTTTGAAAGGGTTTGAAATTAGTCTTCCGCTGTGTGTCTTTGATAGTTGCCTTAGCCGTTATCACGGTGGCGGTAATATCTTAGATATTCCTAATTAAAGTTTTAGAACAGAGCAAAGCAGGTATTTTAAAGGAAAGGAATTTCTAGGGTGTTACAGTATGCACATGCTGCATCAAGGAGTGGAAGTGGTCATTCTGACGACGATGTTATTAAGGTTGCGCGTAGAATTTATAGGGACGACAAAACTAGGAAAAATACCAGTAGAGTTTTCCAAGATATGCATGCTTGGGATATTCTGAAAAATGAACAATTATGGGCGGAAAATGAAGATCCAGTCGAGACATGTAAGCAGAAGACAGCAACCCAGTCCAGTGTTTCAAAGAGATCTCGGATTAATGAAGCTGGTAATTACTCGTCTTCAACAAACCCAGATACACCGACCAGTGGTGATGTTGGGTGTTCAGGCTTCCCCTCTATTGATGATTGTAGCAAAAATAAAGGTAAGAACAAAGTTATGAACATGGCGACGGAAAATTCTCAGCAATGGTTGCTTACTATTCAAAACATGAACATAACAAGACAATCTGAAACTGAGATGGAGATGATGAAGTTGAGGTTCCAGAGAGAGAAAGAAGCTGAAAATGCTTAGCTAGAAAGGGAGAGAGAAGCACGAAAGCAAAGAAAAATCAACTTGGAATTGTTCAAGATACTTGAAGCAAAGCCATACTTATCAGAAGAGGATCAAGAACGAATGAAAATTTTAGTGAAGATATTATTCCCATCCAATTAATTTATTGTCTTCAAAATGTAGTAGTGTTAGATTCTAGAATGATTAGGTTTTTGTTTAGTAACCGCTTTTGAACTTGAAGTTGTAATCATGTTGTTTAAGTTGTTATTTATTATCAATTAATGTGTAGTCATTATGTTGTTTTTAAATAGCTCTAATATAGTTGTACTATTATGTGATGTATGACTGTCATATTTAAATAGTTTACTATTTTTAAAAAGTTGTGCATTAATGGCATTACTGACATTGATGAGATGTAACGATAACAAAAATTGTGCATTGCTCACATACTACAAGAAAAACACCTTTCCGTGGCGATTATAATAACGTTTAGTATCGATTGTTTATGCCACAAAAACTTTCCCCAACAAAAGACTATTCGATACAAGATCCCCCGTTGCCTTAGCCTTTGGTAGCGCTTTTTGCATTCGTTGGGGTTGATCCTTATATTCGATACGAAAAACTAGATCCAAGCGTGATGAATACTGTAGCGATTATAATCGTTGTAAAAGCCTAATCATACCTCAACTGAGATCACATATGATAGCGATTGTAATCGAGGCTATTGCTTTATGGTTGCGTTTGTAATCGACATTATTTGTTAGTTACCGTAGTGAATACAAACACCACCGTTGAAACTTATCGTAGCGAATACAATTGTTACTATTTGTATCTATTGTGGCGAATGAATCGATACATTTGGTAATTTTGGTGGCACTTACAATCAACACTAGTGCTTAATTATAGTGTCAAAAGCAATCGACACTATTTAGTTTTTATTGTAGCGACTAGAATCGATACTAATAGTACTTATTATAGTGTGAAGGATTGACATTATTAGTCTTCTCGGACTGAGAAAGCGGAACTGCTATCTGTAACAAGTATTTGTAATCAATATTATAGAAGTCATAAAATTCATATTAAAATTCATATTATAAGTTTCCACACTCAAAATTATTATTACATAAAATAAATATTATAGATCATGATTCCAAAGTATTAACAAATATCACTTCAAATAGTGCAAAGAAAAAAATAATTACAGTCAGTAGATGAAAACAAATACACTAACAAGAAAAATGTAACAACTACTTAGTATATAATAGTGTAGATAATGTAAAAATTCCCTAAAGAGAGCCGAACTTCATCATATCCAATTTATAATCATCTGCATATAAAAGAGGCAAAAATAAGTTTATTGATACAACTTAAGAGAGATGGAATATGCACTTTAACTTATTATAAAATATTTGTTACCTGATGCCAACAAAAGCATTTGCCGATCAAGTTGTCATGACTAGCCGGTAAAATCGTCATCATCCTATATCATCAAGCCATTGTGATTTGTCAAATTTTCAAACATCTTTAAATAGATAACTTACTTTTATCAATATTTAGAGACAACTTGAAACATGAAAGGTACAACTCTAACTTATTAAGTAAACACTAATTATTAATCAAGGTCAAAGGCAAGCAATCCAACAAAGTAGCTTTGATTAGTAAGATAGATTAAATAACTTACCAATTCATCTACATTGGCTCCCTCTTGAGATGATGGTTTTTTTGGCAGAGTATTTGTTAGAAATTCAACTAACTTAGAGAGATTATCCTCTAAATATTCTTGTCTCTCATGCATCTGTTTCATGTCTTCCTTTGCCTTCTCATGCATTTCTTTCAATTCTTTTTGATGTTTTTCTTGTATCACCTTAATTCTCGCCTCAATTAAATTCTCAAATTGCACATTGTCACAACTATTTGAAGAAATCAAACGTAATTGGCTAGTTGATGAGTTATCTCTTATAATAGACGAACTAACTCCAAAACCAACTCCACGCAGTTTGCCATACTTTTCTGGCTTATTAATAACTTGATCATATATATCACCCGACCATGCAATTCTTCCTTCAGATTGTTCAACACCACCAGGAATTTCAGCTAGTTTTTCTTTCATCAACTCCTACATTATTGAATCTTTTACAGTTTTGCAATAGTATGTAAAAAAAATATTGTAAGTAGGAGTGTTTTGAATGGTTCACTTACAACAGCTTTAGCTGATTCTTCATCTATCTTTTTTTTATCCTTTGTCTTTCTATCCTTATGAGTATCAATATAAATTTGTGCTCGAGAAGGCTCCACACCATTAATAGTCTGAAATCAGTAACAAAATTCTATAATGAGATAATTTTCTAAGTAAAAGCAAAAGTAAAAAGAAATTAAAAAAACTCATTATAAAACCTTTTCTGCTCTTCTGCGAGCAAAACTCTTCCTTCCAGAACAATGAGGCATTTTTTGTTTCAATTGGTTGTTCTTATTCATAGTTGCACGCCTCTAATGAATATCAAAAACACATATTCACAAGTAAGAATATTAGTAAAGTTTACTATATAGCTCACAAGTAACAATAATATAGCCTTAAAAAAATAGCATAATATAACATAGTGGACTATGTTTTAAATTAATTAACATGCCGAATGATTTTTCAAAAATTTTGACAGCATCTCCACATAAAATGGGTAAACTAAATTTATTAAACCTGATAGCAGTCCTGCATTTTATATATCCAACAAACAACCAGTACAATATTTCCCAATATCACAACAAAATAAGATAAAAATAAAAAAATTACTCCAAACCAACACTAAAGGGACATAAAGTTAAATAGGAAAAGCATACCTTAGTCTTATCTTGTTCCCAATATGTAATTAATTTCAGCCATTGCTCGATAGGTACACGACCAGGCTTGTTTTCTACTAGTAGGTTCCTATTATGCTTGTTTGGCTCATAATACTCAGCCTTTAATTCTCCTCTAAAATCTTTCACTCTTTCTCCTATAGTCTTTAGAATGAAAGGTTCCCCAATACGTGGAAATGTAAAGCGTGCCTGTAAATTAACAAAATAACAATATTAAGCAAAATTTAATATTGCACCAAAAAAAAGAGAAGAAGATAAGAGAAATGAATAAGGTAATTCTAAATATTACCCTTATCTCATCCATGCACTTATCTTTGTATTCCTTTGGAACCAGTCTCCAATCAGGATGTCCTTGTGGTGCTAGCTCTGGATTTCTTCCTATGGTGCCTATAAAACTAGATAAAAGAGTACTTTCTTCACCAATAGGTTGTCCATAACGATTGAATTTGACAACCCACTTTTCTTCCGGGGATTGGTTCCAGATGTCAGCAAGAATAGTTGGACCTCTACGAGTCACTGGATAAAAAAATTCACAAGTACATAATAGTAGACAATAAATAAAAAATGGCAAAAAAGCTTATTTTATTTTTTATTGAACAACTAGTTTAAGTCAATTACTTAGATACAAGTCTATAATACTCCTTCACAATCACACATTATCGTCCACCAAATTAATACTTTTCTTTGTTTCATGTTTTTTACTGGAAATGTGGTAAAAGGCAATTACTAGATCAAATGCATACCAGAATTTTCTTCACTATCCTGATCATCTTGCATTGATGGATCCATCTCATTTTCTATGGTTGTTTCTTCTCTAGACATTATTTGTTGGACAGTATGCGATGCATCCATATCTGCATGTTGAGTTTCAGCCATTTCTGTTGAAGTGGAAGGATTCTCCACAGATACTCTGATCTTGTTCAAACGTCTTCTTTTTACCATCTAGATCTGAAAATGCTCTTAAAGACAATTGAAATATTAAGATAAAAACATATTGATTAAAGATATCACACCCAAGTATTAAATAAAAAATATATGTAAAAATCAATGGTAATTATATGAGTTAAAAACTTAAAAGATATAAAAATGACACTATAAAACAAATAAATAACATATTTAAAAAAAAACATCACTTAACTAGAATATAATTCCCAGGTATACAAAACCAGTAAATTTTTTTTAAAAATCATACTTATACTGTACTAAGTTTCTCGACAACATTCAAGCCTTGTACATCACTTGACATCCAAGTTAAGTCATCAATATCAATCTTAACATTTTGCTGATCATGCACACAACTTGATGTTTGAGTTTCATTAAACTCCATTAAGTGATTTGGCTCAGAGTCTTCATCACCCATATCAAAAGTATCTCTTGGCTTTATTGGTATAGGAATATACCAATCCCGTGCAGTTCTATCTTGAACATATATAACTTGATGCACTTGAGAAGAAAACACAAAAGGCTCATCAGTCAAACGATTTCCAGAATACATCGAGCGACTCAAATTAACTAAAGTAAATTTTAACTTGTCTATCTTTATCCCACTTGCATGATTTATATCCGCCCAATCACACTTAAATAATACAATCTTAAACTTATTATAATAATTTAGCTCGATTATATCATCAAGAACCCCATAGTATGTCACTTCTCCCACAATAGGACGTGTGTCTCTAGTGCTAGCATAACTTTGTGTTTTTGCTACGACCATGACACCGCTATTTTGTGTCTTCTTATTCCTTTCATAATCCTTAGTATGAAATCTGTAACCATTATTTGTATCAAAGGCATGGAATCTTTTGGCAACATGCATTGGACCAGTTGCAAGTGCTTTAACATCATCTGAGATTCTATCATCACTTTTATTGCAAGGATCATTCACCTAATAAATAAATTAAAAAATAAAATCATTAAACTATGCTTATTAGGTGATCTAGCTAATCTATTTATTAAAAAAAATAATCAACACTTACAAAAATTTTCAACCAGTCACTAAATTGTTCATTATGCATACGATCTAACTGAAGTTGTGTTGGGCGACTTCGTCGATGAATTCTCTTCAAAAAGGCTATGTGCTCACTGAATAATTCTAAAAAGTCAATAAATTTGAAGTTAATGAATGAAAAGTAAAAATATGGTTGAGTAACAGGGGCTCATACTATCTTAAAGCTTCAATTTCCTTGCAATCAGAATTAAAAAGCACATATCTATGTGCCTGAACCTCTTGTCTTTCATCCATCATAAATCCTTCAATTTTTCCATAAGGTTGCCCAGTTGAAGCAAAAAGATCAGAAACTTCAGTAGGTTCATCACTAGCTAAAGCATTAGATCTAGTTGAACGGTTTACTCTTCCATCAACATCAGCCATGTATCTTGAGCAGTATGTTAAGCATTCTTGTAGAAGATACCCACTTGCAATTGAACCTTCAGGACATGCTTTATTTCTCACATATGAACTAAGAGTTGATAAGTATCTACATATAATTTAAAAGAAAATTTAGATAAAAGATTGTAAAAATAAAACATAAATTAAAAAAATATATTGAAAACTAATAACAATAGAAGGATAAAATGCATTAGTTACCTCTCAATGGGATACATCCAACGATAATGGACTGGACCGGCAATTATAGCCTCATCAGCTAAATGCACCACCAAATGCACCATTATTGTAAAGAATGTTGGGGGAAATATTTTCTCCATATTACAAAGTGTTATAACGACCTTTGACTTAAGATCGGTTAATTCTTGCACAATGAGTGTTTTTGAGCATAATGCTCGGAAAAAGTCACACAGTTCAATCAACACCGAGGCCACTTTTTCAGTTACACTTTCTCGCATAGCAAGAGGAAGAAATAATTGCATCAACACATGGCAATCATGGCTTTTAAGGCCACTTAACTTTCGCTTCATTACACATCGGGAAATGTTTGATGCATAACCATCTGGAAATTTAACATTCTCCAAAACCTCACAGAAACGATCTTTTGCCGAATTACTTAAGTTATAAGGAGCAGGAGGCAAATAATATTTTCCCTTACTACGTTCAACAGGCCACAAATGTTTTCTTACTCCAATCTCTTTTAAAGTACGACGAGCTTTCAAGTTGTCCTTTGATTTTTTTGGAACATTCAAAAGAGTATTAATTATATTGTCACACACATTTTTCTCTATGTGCATCACATCAAGATTATGACGCAATTGGACATCCTTCCAATAAGGAAGTTCAAAGAAAATGCTTAATTTTTTCCATGTTTTTTCTTTCACGCCATCAATTTGGCCTGCATGAGTTTTTCCAAGGGTAAAAGAAACATTCTTTAATTGTTCTAGCACATCATATCCAGATGGTGGACTAGGAGCTTGTCTATGTTCTTTGGTATTGTCAAAAGATTTTTCATCATCTCGATACTTATGATCTAAATCAAGATGCATTCGAGTGCCTAAATAACAACACTTTCCACTATTTTTGTATCTCTTAGACCACGTATGCTCATTACAACAAGGACACGCATTTTTACCATATACACACCAACCAGATAAGTTGCCATAAGCAGGAAAATCATTAATCGTCCAAAGAAGGGAAGCATGCATTTGAAAAGTTTCCTTGTTATAAGCATCATATGTGGGCACCCCTACCTCCCATAGCATTTTTAACTCATCTATAAGAGGCTGCAAGTAAATGTCAATATTATTCCCTGGAGCTTTAGGGCCAGGTATTAGGAGTGAAAGCATAAGAAATGGCTTCTTCATGCACAACCATGGTGGCAAGTTATATGCCATTAAAATTACTGGCCATGTACTATGAGTGCTTCTCTTTTCACCAAATGGATTAAAACCATCAGTTGCCAATCCTAATCTGACATTTCGAGGTTCTGATGAGTACTCAGGATATATAGAGTCAAACTTCTTCCAAGCTTCACTATCAGCAGGATGCCTTAAAACACCCTCTTCTTTTTTGCGATCTTTGTCATGCCATATCATTTCTTCGGCAGTTTTAGATGACATGTATAATCTTTGGAGCCTTGGTGTTAAAGGAAAATATCTTAAAACCTTAATCGGAATTTTTTTTTCTTTCTTTGTTTTCGATCTAGATGAAGCCTTACTAGAACTTTCAACAAAAGGTTTCCATCGTGATTCCCCACATACACTACATGTATCATCCGTAGCCTTATCTTTCCAAAAAAGCATACAATCATTTGGGCATGCATCAATTTTCTCACAACTAAGACTGATCTCATCAACAATTTTCCTAGTCTCATATAGAGATTCAGGCAATTTTTCCTCTTCTGGCAGAGCCCTTTTTAAAAGTTTCAATATTTCATTAAATGAATTGTCAGACCATCCAAATGAAGTTTTGATATGATAAAGATGTAAAATAAAGGACAACCTAGAGTACTCACTACACCCAGGGTATAATTGCATAGTAGCATCTTGTAATAACTTGTTGAACATATCAACATTGCTATTCATATGCTCATCATTGGTTTGTTGATTATCTATATCTGAATCAACTTGACCATCTAAATTAGAAGCATCATTGACAATTTCATCATGAAATCCAAAGGCATCTCCTAACATATGTGTGAGATCATCAGCAACATTTTTTTCCTGTAAAACTTGGCCATCCCCTAATAATGTAGATGTTGAACCTAATTCATTATTAGTATACCATTTCTCAAAATCACGCATGGGTCCATTTATTACTAAATGATCGTAAACTTCTTCTTCACTATGCCTATGGTAACGTACGCATTTGCTACAAGGACACGCAATTGTAACATCACAAGCACTTTCAAATGGTAGTTTTACAAATTTAGTTAAGCCATCTTTATATTCCACACTTCCAATGTCATAATCAGCCCAGCTTTTACGCTTGCGATTATCCATAATAAATCACTGTTATTGAAAAATATAATGTGATTCTATGAGAATTATTAAAATTAAAATTTCATATGTATATTATGTAGTCATAATCAGCATATATAAAATTCTAACCAACACCTTATGTGCATATCTTTAAACAACCAATTATTCCATAGAACATGATCATTTTATTATTTAAAGTCATATATGAGTCAATCATATAAGAGAAAAGGCATTTAAGAATCAAACAAATACAAAAAAAGAAGATAAAAGTTGCTTCCTCTAATATCTTTGTTATATTAAGTTGTAAGTAGTACTTGCACTCGTTAGAATTGAAGAATTATATCCTAAAAATGTACTCCCTCCGTGTTTTTTAATGTGCTACACTAAGAAGATGCGCCTGTTTTTTTTTTAAAGCATTACACTTTGATTTTTTTGGGCAAAAAGTTACATTTCAATCTCTCCTCTCATAGTTCCCACCCAAACCCACTACTACTTTTCTTATTTTTTCTTTCTTACCATATTTATTACTTTGTATTAAAATATTAGCCTCACTACTTTTCTTTTACAAAATCTTAATACTATAACTACCCCACTTACATCTTAATTTATTTTAAGTAATCAAATTACCAAAAATTATATGCCGTTAAAAGTTTAACACAATGAGCAAAGCTTTTTTTTTTTTTTTTACTTCGTATCAACTACTATTATTATTTTTTAGCTCTTGTCTTGATTATAGTTATATAATTGAATTAGTCATATACACCTTGAGAAGGTTAACTACTGATATGAATGTTCTTTCACATAATTTGAAAGCTTAAATCTTCTACAGTTTAAAAAATTTTCATTGTCTACTAGCAAGCTATTAAGTTTTATAATATGAACCATATAACATAAAGCAAATTAAACAAATAACAACCACTACCAAACAAAGTAATGAAATATAATCAACACTTACAAAATTTTCAATAACTTCATACAAAACAACAACATATAATTAATTGAACTTTAGAGTTAAGCGCAACTTACAAAAAAAAAAATTTGCCGCAACGATAAACTTTAGAGCTTCCAACAATTAAGCCAAAAGAATCTGACAATCGAAAATCAAGAACATGTATAGTCCATTAGTGGAATGAACCGCATAAATCTACTTAATAACAACCACTACAAACTTCTATTTGTAATCAAATATAAAAAAAATCATGAAATATCATAAACTTTAATATACAAAGTTCTTAAATTTCAATGTGACAAATGTAAGTAGTTTCAATTTTAAGACCAGTTGCAAATTTGTGTGATTAGCGTATTTCTTTTATGGTTAATTCTGTAAAAATATCAAATTTCTATACTCTGAAAAATTAAGGGACAATTAATTACTTGAATTCTTACCAAAATTATACATTCAAGCAATGAATTGATCGAAAATCAATTTACAGAGAGAAGAATTGAGGTAGCAGCATGCAATTATCTTATATCATGAATTCACGAATTAAAATAATAAAAAAAGTTGATAATTCAAGTATCAAATTCAATCTTTTACCTTAATCGCTTCTCGAATTTGAAGATCCAAGAGGTAAATTGATCGAGAATTAGATTGCATGTAGAAGAATTGGGGGTTTTTAAAAGGAATAGAGGTTTAGTTTTGCTTAACTGGTGAAATGTGAATCAAACTTAGTAAAACCTAATACTAAAAAAACCCAAATAAATTTTCACGCAAAAATAATTTTTAGTGGGCGGGAGTTCTGTGGTAAAGTCCGGGAAACCAAAAAAAATTTGGTGAAATTTTTAAAGGAAAAAAAATCTCTTATAAGATTTTTAGTGTCGATTCTTGGGTTTAATGTAGCGATTGTCAATTGATACAATATCCATTCTGAGTAATAACTAGAGAATAAAGTGGGACTATTGAAATTTGGTTTTTTTGTACTGATTTTATTGGGGTTAATGTGGCGATTATTATGTGATACGATATCCTTTATTGTTTCCCAAACATCAGTTACATATCGTAGCGAATCTAAAATCACTACGAAATAATCACCACGGAAAGGTGTTTTTCTTGTAGTGGCGCGTACATGACCTTACATATTTGTATTTTTCTGATAAATGTAGGTGTTTAATTTGATGTGATTGCTCACTGGAAAAACCAAAGACTTACTCTTCTGAAAAAGTGAAGCAATTACTGATTTTGATAAGACATAAAAATGACCACACAACCTATTGATAAGAAATCACATTGAAGCTTTTCAATACATTATTTTTTATGGTGAATGATAGAATTATAACAACACACTATTATATTATTAAAGTTCGTACATTGTTCTATATATTGCTATATGTTTTAATTTGGTTTCACTCAACCTATAATCTATTAGCTCTCTCATCAAAGTAGCTTCCTTAGCTTTGAAAATGTCTGAGAGTTCTAATTCGTCCAACTCATCTTCTAACTCTTCCAATTCATCTGCCAACACAAATCAAAATTCCGATGATGACTACAACCGACGTTATGAGAGACGGAGGCGAGCAAATCGTCTTGTTGATCGAATGATAGATGAATTCATAATTACCAATCCAGTTGAATTCTTTCAAATGGTTAATCAAGTTCCAAGGGCACCAAGGACGCTGGTCGAAAGGGATCGTGAAGACGGACACAACCGTTTATGGAATGACTATTTTGCTGATCCTCCAGTGTTCCCTCCAAACTTGTTCCGTCGGAGATTCCGCATGAGAAAGCACGTCTTTCTCCGTATTGTGCATACTTTAGAAGAACGTCATCAATTCTTTCAACAAAGGCAAGATGGGATCCATTGATTGTATGCATTGGCGATGGAAGAATTGTCCTTTAAGATTGAAGGGCATGTTTTCCGGGAAAGCTAATAAGCCCACTTTGATTTTAGAAGCTGTGGCATCACAAGACCTTTGGATCTAGCATGCTTTTTTCGGGACGCCAGGTAGGTGTAATGATATAAATGTTCTTGACAGGTCTCCATTATTTAATGATATATTCGAAGGTCGTGCACCTTCGGTTAACTATGTCGTTAATGGCCACAAATAAAATATGAGATATTATCTCACTGATGGTATATATCCTACATGGGCGGCATTCATTCCCACAATATACCCCCCCCCCAAAATGAAAAAGAGGGTCTTTTCGCCAAAAAGCAAGAAGGTTAGCGAAAGGATGTCGAACGTGCATTTGGAGTACTACAAGCTCGTTTTGCCATAGTTCGGCATCCTGCTCTGGCTCGTGATGTATCAATGCTTGGAAAAATTATGATAGCTTGCATCATCTTACACAACATGATCGTCGAGGATGAGCGAGATACATACGCAAGAGATTATGATCCAAGGTATGATGATCCAAATGAATATGAGCAATCTGAACCCCCGTCTTCAAGTAGAAGAAATTCTGAAGGACCGTTTCAATTTAGCAACAGTAGTAACCGACCAGCTAATTTGGACACTTACATGGCTAATAAAGCTCGAGTTCGTGATGAAGTTACGCATAGAGCCTTGAAGTCAGATTTAGTGGAACATTTATGGCTTAGATATGGGGAGTCGTATAATAGGTAGTAATTGATGTATTATTGGACCTTTAAGAGTATTTTCTTTAAGTAATTATGTTTAGTGTATGTTTTAGCTAATGCTAAATAATGTGTTCTAATCATGCATGTGTTATCGTACTATCGTGTATTATTATTACTTAACGAGGTTTTAAATTAAGTGTCCATGTATTTTACATTTGCGCTTCAATAATACATCATTGATTACAATTAGTGTATAATTATATTTATCATTAAGCATTTTAAATTTTAATTATGTGCAACAATTATAGGAATTATTATGTTTTTAACAACAATTTTAAATTATATGGTGGGATAGAAGAGAGAGAATATATGGTGGGGTATGGTAAAAGTAGGAGAGAGAAAATCATGACCAAAGTAATTTTGGGCAACCATTGGGAGTCTTTGGTCATGGTTGGTCATGTGACTTGGTCATGGATGAGTGGAAAGAGAAAGAAATTATATAATAATCCATGACCAAATATTTTGGGTCATCCATTGGGTATACTCTTAGAGGGAGGCCATTGGATGACCAATGACCTAGTCATGAGGAGAGAGAAAGAACTTTTGGTATTAAAAAATTGGAAGAAAGAAAATAAGGGAGGCGATATGGTGATGACTCGGTCATTGGAATGATCAAGACAAAGCTTTGGTCATGAGTATAATAATTGATAAGTGGCAAAATACTATTGGAAAGAAATGAGAACTTGCAAAATCATAACCAAAGTTATTTTGGGCAACCATTGGGAGTCTTTGGTCATTTGTTAGGTTCTTTTATCATAATGTCATGTTCTTTTACATATGCACGTGTATATGTTTGGTGTACAATGAGGATCATGTACAAGTACAAGGTGATGCGGTTTTCTTAAATAAGAAAAAAAAAACTTGAAATTAAAGAAGACTCTAATGATTTTTCACGCGTGATAATCGTGAACTAGACTTAAATCTCTTAATTAGGGTGGTTGTTTGAGTTAATTTGACAATTTTTTTAAAAAACAATACACACACGGTATGGAGATTATTAATTATAAACTAGGGTTGTCTTCTCGATTACGCATATACTAGAATGTGCCCGTGCTAATGCACGGGATATAATTAAGGATAGGATTAAAAAAATACAAAATATATAGATGCAAACGGTATTTAATAAAACCAAAAACAATAACAACAAAAACCAAAAAAATGAAAAAAAAAATTGATTACAAATTGAAAAAGAACCAAGTAATGAATTCATATATAAAAAAAAATTAAAGTCTTGAAATATTATGCTAAATGAATCTAAGTCTTCAATTTGATTGTCCACGCATCTCTCGTTTCAGGTAATAGAATTCTTCCTCCCATCTTACTTGTAAAACAGACGCAACTATGATATCATCATTTCCTATCTCGGGAACATGTAGTATGAAGGTGTATGTATTCATCAATCGTTCACTCAGATACTCCTCTAGAAAGTAGTCTCCAAATTCCTGTCCATAAATAACAAATGTAGCCATTATGCGGGTGAGTAATTCTTTAATATATATGATTAAAGGATATACTTACATTATCTGTCATCGTTTGAATACTTGATATTGGACAACCGATAATCATCTCAGCATATTGGCCAAAGAGTGTAACAGACAATGTATTTGTAGCGTCACCAATTTTTACACTGATTCTATATCTGTTATTATTGATATGATATAATTAGGTATAGTGATATGTAAAGCAGGTTATATTTATATTTTTTTAAAAAAAAAAATGAAAATACCTTGGCCTACTAAAAGAGGGGTCACACTCCACGCACATATCAGCTCTCCTTGAGTGTCGAGCACATGATTCATACCAAATAGGCATAGAAGAATCAATAGATAACACCTTTGCTAGTACTCGAAAGTATTTTACCTGAAAACACACATCAAATATTAAATAGCTCATGTATAAGAGAATGAAATCAATAATTGTTGATATACATACATTATGAGCAGCTGAAAACTGATTTAACTTGATCCTTTTTGCATTAAACACCATTTCCATTTCAGAGATACTATTGGCTAATAACTGACTCCAGCTGATATGTTTTTGGACATATCCATCATCCGCATACCTATATGAGTTATATAATTACATCAGTATGCAACATAAACTTACATTGTATATTATAATGTTTTTAGGCTTACCAGCCATGTAGATCATCAGTTTCATTGATATCAGGATCAATAAATAGTCTGGTACGTCCAACAGTCGAAAGACATGCACCTATTAGAAGGTTAGTAAAAGTATTCAAAGCAATTATAATAATAAAAATGACACCATAGTCTTTCTATGGTTAGCTAATTTTAAAAAACTTATTTTACCATAATAGGAGCCAACTGATACCATGGATGCACCCAACACATGATCCTGATTAAGCTCATAGAATAAGAAACGACCTTGCTCATGAGCAAACCCTTCCCATAAAGTTAGCCTCATTGTTTCCATGCTGTAAATCAAAATATGTCATTAGAATTTTTTTTTTTTAATAAAAAAGAAAAATAAAACTTAACATTGCATAAGTTATTATAATTACATAAACATATTGTAACTTTTGTAATATGCTCTTACTTTGTGTTGCAGAGTAACACATCTCTTTTAAATTGTTGTCTCCCACCCGAGACTCTATATGATTCAGACACATATATAACCAATCCAATAACATCTGTGTACATTCATCATCACAAAAAAAAAAGATCGGATATGACCATTAAAACTCAATAATTAATGTTAAAAAATGCAATAAATATTCATACTATTTATTTTAAATACTGAAAGACACATACCGATGAGAGGAGAATTGCGCATGTGAAGGTATTGTGGAATGTTGCAAAATTCAATAAACCTGAAATTGTACCTTGGGATATCATCACAATCATCAAGAATTTCTGTTATCATGGTCTTGTTGCCAAATTTCAACCTTATTTGGTTATTGGCATATTTGTAAGATGTATCTAGAGGCATAAGCTCTAGCTGAGCAATTGAATAAACCTTTCCTTGTTTCAAGATCTCTTTATATTTATCAATGTCAGCATTAAATAATGTGATTTGAACTTCGTCCCCCTAGAAATTGAAAATGAGAAACATGAGTGTGAAATAAATGAATAAATCGAAAAAAAAAGTAAGTACTAAGTAAAAATATAGTTCAAAACCTCTGAGTCGATGAATACCATACTCCATGAACGATGGACATAATTTGTACCTCTAGCTGTACTTTGTTCAGTGACCATCCATAATAAACGCACTCTCATATTCACATTCAATGTCGTAAGGGTAATACAATGACATGGTGTGTATCTCATGTTCATTTCCTGCTTTTTAACATTATTGAAGTGGCCTGGGCATAAAAAATAATTCACTCTCATATAATAATCAGTACTGATCCAACCTCGCACATGTATAAAGGTAAAACAAATAGTATAGATAATGAAATAAATCTTTAATAAAGTAAAATGGTAGCATTAACATGACAAAAAAATCTAATAGCTTTTTTAAAAAAATCTAATAGCTCATATATATTTTTTTTTAAAAAAAGCATAGCTCTGAAATAACACTAAAACAAACATTGCTAATAGTTACTAAGTAAATGTTATAACAAAACTACATACATATCTAATTTACACTGTTTAATACTTCTTTATACACAATATTTTTAGTCAAACTGTGAGAAACATCCTTCTTATTTTGTACTAAGATTTTTAGCCCGGAAGGAGATGTAACTCGTGACATTGCAACATATAACTGGCCATGACTAAACACGGGCCTAGGGAGAAAAATGCCAACTTTGCTCAACGTCTGTCCTTGGCTTTTATTTATTGTCATGGCAAAGGCTAGTTTTAATGGAAATTGCCTTCTTTTAAGAGGGAGATCTATCTTCTTGTTGGAGGGTGTTAAATCAATTCGCGGAATTAGAACTGATTCTGTAGCTCTTGGACCTGTGATCACCTGTGCCTCAATCACTCTATAGCCCAATTTCTTGATTATAAGGCGTGTTACATTGCACAACCCTATGGATTGGTTCATATTTTGCATCAATATTACCGGGGCACCAACTTTTAACTCTATGCAATGATTAGGAAGACCTGACAAATTTAATGAGTTTAATAATTCCCTAGGCTCCATGTTATCAAGGATCCTACCATCTTCTGTATGACCCAAAGTGTCCGAACTATAGTATCTCTGCACGTTTCCCGGTAACATTGATAAAATTTTCGAATTTAGCTCATCTACATCATTGTTTGTTGGTGCTAGAATTCCGCGATCCTTGAGGTACTCCCAATCCGTGTAATTTGAAGGCAAGTTGGGGAAGACAAAGTTAATGAGATTTTGCAAACCATGTTCATCATTGGTTATCAAAAAATCTTGTGGTATTTCAATCCAATTTGGTTCACCTTCCTCTGTAATGGACACTCCTACTATTACTCCTTCTCCAACTTTTATTATCCAATCAGCAAATTCTCGAATTTGTTCAAGGGTATCAGAGGGAACATCACTTCGACATAAACACATGTTTATCCTTAGGCACATAACTTGGCAGTCTCTCCAAAAGGACGCTCGATGCAAGGTAGCTGCAACAATAGATTCTCGTCCTTCATCTGGCACCACAGGAAGTATCTGTCTAAAGTCTCCACCAAGAACAACCAATTTACCTCCGAAAACTCTATTGTCATTACAAATATCCTTGAAATGTCGATCTACAGCCTCAAATGCTAATCGATGGGTCATTGGAGCCTCATCCCATATAATTAATGATGCTTCACGGATCAAATCAGCACGGGTTGAGTCTTTTTTGAAGTTACAAACGGAATGTTGATCAGGATCAAAAGGAATCTTGAAAGTCGAATGTGCGGTTTTACCCCCAGGAAATAACAAAGCAGCAATTCCCGATGAAGCCACAGAGAGCACGATCTTTCTTTCAGATCTGAATTTCGCAATCAGAGTGTTCCACAGGTATGTCTTTCCAGTCCCACCACTGCCGTAGACAAAAAATAGGCCACCTACATCTCGAGAATGAGCATCCAGTATTGCAGCATATACTCTATATTGATCCGTGTTTAACCCTCTAACTAAGGTATCAAATCTGTTGGCTTCATCATGTGGGTCATACTCAAGTTCATCTCTTATCAACCGATTTAAGGCATTGCGTGCTAACTCCAAAGAACGTTGTGGCATGTCAGGGAAATCTGCCAATGACCTTCCAAGTTTATTCAGTATATGCTCAATCTCTTGCAATCCTTGATTCTGCATCTCTTCGGGAGTTAATCGTAAGTTAGGGTTTCTAGTTTGACGTTGCATCATTCTCTCGAGGTCATCGGTAAGTTCACCCCAATGTTGTTCCCACAACTGTTTCGGATCACTTACTTCTGAAAACATCAATATGGAGCAAAACATGTTTCTCAACTGTGAACCCGATGCCCAGTTAGAGGCTTCTGACAGAGTTTCATGCCACTCATTATCGTCGTCAAGCAACCCTAAGGCATGACACGCAGATCTAAAGGTAGGGTGGATGACACCATCAACAGTTCGGATATCTTCAAAAGATTCCGCTCCACAAACCTTAGTTAAAAGCATCCGTAAGTAATATCGTTCCCCAGAATTCGGATGAACAAAAGGCAATCTACCAATGCAAGGTCTTTCTTGCCGTTGTGCCCACCTTTTTGTAGAACGATGCCATGTGAATCCCATAGGAAAATTTTGGTAAGTGTATTGTTTTGCTTCTGGAAAATCCTTGTTAGCTTGAAACCACATAGTTAACATGGTTTGTTGCAATCTCGGTCGTTCAAGGACTGTGTGCAGATCATCATTATCATTGAAAACTACAAATTGTTCACCAGGTAGATGAAACTGAAGCAGTTCCGTTGAAGGATATTGATGTTGCAAATCAAACTCAAATATTCTCCAGCATGCTTCAATGGCCGACACATATCGACAATCTAAGTATTGTTTTATCTCATCCACTCTATTTCCTTGCCGTGCCTCTTGATCACGTCGTGTGGTTGAGTTGTTTTCAATGACAACTGTTGCTCGATCTTGACCTTTAGTAACATACTTGTATAGATACTTTACCACACTTCTCGCAGCAACACGCTCAACATTTATGTGTGCATTGTACTTAACACATAGATCTCTGTTATATGGTACCACCCAGCGATTATCTACCTCCCTTCCATTAACAATGATGGGCTCTCTATATTGTCTACGTCTATACTGCACAAAGCCATTATCATCAAACGTGGTTTCAGCACAAAATTTCTTCGGAAAATGCTTTGAACACTTTCCATCGATTAAACATGGCCCACATGGTCCATGGAGCATGTTCTTGGTAACTGTTTCAAATGCCAAAGGATCTGTATCCTTGTCAGGGATTTCCGCAGAAATAATTACATCGATATCCTCTGGACACTTAGGCTTATCTTCTGGAGCCAATGTTATGAGAATATGCGCATGTGGAAGTCCACGCTTTTGAAATTCAATGACATAAAAATCTGAAACATGAAATATGTCCCATGTTAATTAATTAGATATGTCCAAAAATATAGTATGATTGTATAATTAATTAACACAACTCACCAGCAATGACTTTTCCAAACTTCTTGTTATCCTTCAAATCGCGAAGCATTTGTTTCAATTTGATCTTGAAAACACGTGCTACAATGTCTGGTCTATCTTCAGTGCGACGACTTCCACGTGTAGATATCTCATTTACAATCTCAGGCCAGTTTGGATTGCAAGTGAAAGTTATAAATAAATCAGGCGGACCCAAAACGCGAACAATTGCCGTAGCATCTTGGTAATGATGGGCCATATTACGGGGGCTTCGTGTGAAGGATGATGGTAATATGAATAATCGACCTACATCAGTAGCATTGACATCTCCAGCCCTGATTGCATCTTGGAGTCCACTGTATAAATCAGAGCGAAGCCTGCCTTGATTTCTCCTTATCCATGATAATCGATATTGTTCCATTGCAGCGTATGCATCAACATCAAATTGTTGCAATAAGCGGCCAGAATCTATCAAGGTGTCACCCTCTTCTTCCCTATCATGTATCCTAAATGCATAGAATTGTCGCATTGTCACAGTAGTTCGACTGGTACTTGTACTTGAGGCCTTAGGTATCCCAACTCTCCATCCATCGGTACCATATGGGAACAGCAGTGGGTATTGTAAAGGCATATAACTTGGATGAGTTTCATCAATCCTTTGTAACCCACCATCTACTTTTTGCAATATGATATCTCGATTACCTATGTCTTCAGTCCCATCACCCACCATCAATGCAGCCACTTCACTTGCGGTTGGTTGGATGTATTGTCTACCTTCTCTTGCGCGAATTAGCTTTATTCTCAAATCTTGATGCTCCCCTTGATCGCGCAACATACTGCCAGCATTTCTGAAGACTACAACATATGGATTTATATCGTCAAGCATCGTTTGTAGTCCTTGTAAAATTCTTGGATCTAAGGAAGAAGCCTCTGTGCCCCCCATGTATTGTAGTCGGTTGGATGTTTCGTTATCAGTGTCATAAATGTACAACTGTGCAAACTTTGGTCTAGTCCTAGGCTCAGGGAGTAAAGTTCCAATTCTATGGTAATTACTACCACTTATACGATAGACATAGGGGCCTCTACCATCATTAACTGTGTTATCAATCCGACCGCCCATAGAGGTGAAAGCTAACATAGAATTGAAAGCTCTAATATTGTTTCGAAATTGTTGATATGGCAAAATTGACATCAAATATGGCGGTGTCAAAGGTAAAAGCGGCAATTTAACTTGCCCACTTTGACAACAATGATAGAACCTTGGGTGTGTTTTACTACTACCCTTTACCCTTTCTTCTATCCACATAAGGGCCTTGCAATTAGGACACACAACTGTTCTAGGTCCAAACTCCCAACGTCTATCAAACTCAGATTGATGAGTCAATTCTGCATACAAATGATTTATTCAAATGATTATCAACTAACAATGTTGATATCAATAATGTGTATGATTAAGTGGCTTGGCAAGGTGGTTACCTCTACCATGGTGATATTGATGTGTAGATCGACGTAATTGCAGCATTAATAATCGTAAATATCGTGCTTCTTTCTCTAATAAGTAACGGCGTCGCTTGAAAATAGGGTCTTCATGGTTTGCAGTGCGTTTGAATAGTAACCTTCGCCTAGCAGCTAATCTAGCATGTTTGTGTTGCAAATTCTCTCTGAATTGATAATTACTTGTACTTATGTCCATTCTAATCATTAGTTATACAATAACCAAGAAGTAAATGTATTAGAACCGATATTAGAACTTCAATTGATATAATGAAGTTGTGAAAATGTAGTTTTCTGTGGTAAAATTGACATGTTTTATATTTGTCTAATTGGTGACTTATATTTATATTTGGTTTTCAAATGAAAAAAAATCTAATCTTGCCACCTATAAAATTATAAATAGATTTATATTTGGTTTTTCTTAGTGATAAAACAATGTATAAAAACTATTAACATAAATCTTAAACTATAAGGTTAATATAAAAATTATGTATATATGTGTATGATGCAGTGTAACAACAAATTAATAGCATGTCGCTCTATTGCAGATAAAAGTCTCAATTTACATAAATATATACATGCTCATTCATACTACCAAAAGTAAAAGAAAGTAATGTTTACATACCTGTAGGGTGTAGTAATTTAAAATGAAGGCGAAAAGCAGTGAACAAAGTGATTTATGTACTGTAAAAAAAATAGAGCAATAAAAAAAAATTAATGAACCACCTCCAGCTACAAATCCATTTTCATTTCATTAAAAATAAACAATTTAATGAACCATCTCTAACCGCAACTCAATTTTCATTATAATAATTAAAAAAAAAAAAAAGGGAATGCAACCTATTATCGAAATTTATCTATTAGTATAGTTTTTAATAGGAACGCATGCTTACTTTTTAGGTATCATTGTATGACTATGTGGATTAATCGGATGACTAAGTGTCAAAATGATTAACTTTAAGAATAATTAATCTACATATGGTATAGACTTTGTTTCCCTTTTGAATTAAGGTTTAAGAAATAGTGTATGTGTGGGATGTGCTAATGAAAGTGGAGTTGACTGATGATGACTTAACTTATTATGTTATTATTTATTTTTTTTGCTATTTTTTTTTTTTTTTAATTTGAAAGTATAATTAGTGAATTTGAAATTATAAGTAGTGAGTTTTAGATAAGTTTAATTTGATAGGTTAGTAATTGGTAAATGAGTATTCCTAGGAAAAAAAATCTAAACTTAAACTAACAGTTACCTTTAAAATGAATCTTTTTTAAATTGATACTAAGGGCCTGTTCATATTTACTGAATTGAGCTGAACTGAACTGAACTGAACTGATTGGAACTGAACTGAACTGAACTGAACTGAACTGAACTGATTGGAACTGAACTGAACTGAATTGAGCTGAAATGAATATTTTATGTGAGAGAGAAATTAAGAGCTGAACTGAACTGAACTGAACTGAACTGATTGGAACTGAACTGAACTAAACTGAACTGAACTGATTGGAGCTGAACTGAACTGAACTGAACTGAAATTAAGTAAATGTGAACAGGCCCTAAGTTAACAAAAACTAAAGAAAAAAAAACACGAAAAAGAAAAAAAGTACGTGCTTATAGTTGAAATAGAATATATTGATCATGATTAGTAAAAGAGATAAGGATAGAATTTTTAATTTGGAAAAAAAAATTAAAAAAAAAACAAAAAACAAAAAATCTGAGCTAACAAAAATGAAACGAAAAAGGAAAAAAAGTTTAGCCCACTTAACGAAACCGTTTTTTATAAGATAAAACTACCTCAAACATACTGTTATTTCTGATTTCTATAACTCTATTGATCAATGTATTTACGCGGTTGATAATACTCATGTCTTTTCAATCTTGTGGTGGCTTTAAATAATACTCATGCTTAAAAAAAATTGTACAATCATTAGTAGCAAAAGAGATAAAAATAGAATTTTATAAAGATAAAATAAAAAAGGTTGCAATGCTGTGTCAAGATAAAATTGTATGCATCAAAATTCCTTTTTATACAACAAATAATCATCAATAACTAATATACCTTGTATTTTCCAATTGCCTCACGAACTTTTACGAAGCACCCACTTGGTAGGATCAAAACAATATTACGCTGTAAAAACAATACAACAAAAAATGAATTGTAGGAATCTTAAAAAAATATAATCAGTACAATTATTTGTGTACTACGAAATATTTGTGTACTACCTCATTTTTTGTTATTTTTAAGATACGGAGTAGTATATAATTGTAATCGATGAAATAGAAAAGAAGGCTAACCTTAGTCTGTCAAAGTTTTTCTCTATAGAATGTATAGGGAAAGTGGAGTGTCAATGTATAGGGAAAGTGGAGTGTAAATTGATGAACACATTGAGTTAGGTACCCACGTTCATCATCAAGAAATAAGGATGTTTGTTTTTTTTTTTAAAAAAAAATTTTAAATTTAAATTAGATTGGTTAATGGAAAATTGGGGGGATTAAAATAGAGTAGTTTTGGAGCTGTTCTCATTTTAGGTGTTAGTGATAGTTTACACGCAATTAGTTATTTTTTTTTGTTTTTTTCTTTTATTTTGAAATTTAAATTGAAATTAGATTGGTTAATAGGAAATTGGAGGGATTAGGGTAATTAAGCGGGAGTGAATGAGGAGGCTTGGTTGGGGTTTTGGAGGCTCCTCATTGATCTGCTCTACAATTATATTATAGAATTCATCGACCTATATTACCAATTGATTTAATTTATGAAACTTTCCCCACCAAAAACGTTACAAAAACCCGTCAATTACCATCCTCTCCCTAATTTAGTCACACAGTCACACACCTCCAAAAACCCGTCAAAACCCAAAAGAGGGGAGACGGAGACTACGACATCCCAAACAAAACCCCCTGCAAAACCCTCCTCTCTTTGTCTCCTTCCTCGCAAAAAACCTCCTCTATTCTTCACCAAGCTCCATATCAATGGCGACGCTACTACGAAGCGTCAGACGATCTTCTCTGTTAACCCTAATCAACAACTCCAAACGATCTCCTTCTTCTCCGTCAATTTCTACGCCATTTGCTCGTTACTGTTCTTCTTCGTCAACCTTCTCTGCATCTTCTGATCCCATTCTCTCTCATAATTCTACGCCTCCTAAATCTCGATTTCTCTCTCTTCTTAAGTTCTCCGTTGCTGCCGCTGTCGTCGGAGCTTTTTCTACCGCCGGTTACGCTACTTATGGTCAACTCTCTTTCTCTCTCCTTATTCTCTGTTTGTTTATTTGTGATTGATTGTATTTTTTCTGTTTATTGTGTGATTGACTTGCTGAAATTGTAAATCGTCGTTTTTTATAATGTTTGTTCTTAATTGTTCAAAATTCAGGGAAAAAATCTATTCTTTTTTGTTGGAATTTGATATGAATAATGATTTTTTATACTTACAATTACGATTAATATCCCAGTATATATTGGTATCATATGACACATACCAAGTTATTTTATATATATATATATATATATATATATATATATATATATATATTTACATTTTAAAGAAATAGAGTTCAACATTTGTCAAAAAAAAAAAAAAAAAAAAAATGTTGAAGTTGGCAAGATGCCAAGTTTGAATTCCATAGCCAATTGAGTTGGGGGTTGGACTGATGGCCTCTATAATTGATGTTAATGTATGGCAGTAATGAAAGTGAATTTTTATGAATTTTTGTTTGGGAAGTCTTGTGCCAATAAATCACTCTCTCTGTTCAATGAAAGTGTAGTTTGACCAGGCACATGTGTTGAGACACAATTTTGACAAAATAATACCTTTCATTGTCTGTTAGTAAAAAAATTAAATAAAAATGACCTTATGAATACAAACATTGTGAGTCTATGATGAATTCAACAACATATTCAATACCTTTTAATATGTAAATAGTGTAAAAAGTCAAACTGAAAAAGACAAGAACTCAAGAAGTATCTTTTTCGTCATAGATTTTTTTACCGTCCAGTAACACTTTGGCACTTGAGGGGTGGCACTAGGTAGTATTGGAAACTTTGGAAGAAAAACACTAGTTTGGAGATGAGTTTGCGTTACCTTAGGGTGATACTTTTCTTGCAAAATCACACTTCAACTAATCCTCATCATTGCCATTAATTTCCATTTATCAAACAGGTTGTTAGTGTTATAGGGTAGACCAATGGCAGTTACTTAAGTAGAAGACAACTGTGAAATCAATTACAATCAACTACTATGTGAATATATCCAATCCATCTGGTTGGAGTTGGAGGAGCTTATTTAAGGGATATTTTTGCTAACGTTATAAATATATTGTTTGTTTGACCTTAATTCATGTTCGTGATGGAAAAGATGTATCAACTTATTATCAATTGAATGGGTAGGTGTGATTAGTATGTAATTATGCAAGCAAATGCTTTTGGAAGCAAACATGTTAATGCTATCCATCATATGCTTGAGGTTGCTTATCTTATTCTCTCTACATTCTATTTTAACATGGATTGGTAATTATAGTAGGTACTCTGTTTGTGCAGAGCTCTACGGGGATTTAGTGTGTTTTATATTTTGTATGATCACGCTACATGTCAATTTGCTGGCTAATCTGCAAATCATTATGCTTCGTGTTTTCTATTCAAACACTGGAGTGTGTATTTATATTTCGCACGTGACAATATTTGTCTCTTTGCTAGAAAATAATAGGTTGTGCTTGATGTTTTCATGTTGGGGTACAATTCGCACAAGTGAGTAGTTTTCTGTGTCCTTTAGATTTTGAGGTTGTATGCTTTTCTACACTCACCACCCAAGTTTACTACCAAAATTTGAATGTGGGAGTGTATGGCTTTCTCTATATTTAGATTTATGAATCTATGTGGAATACCTTAATTGATTGAGATTAGCTAAGCAAGCTGCAATGATATGTAATCAACTTAAATGGGAGATCAGTAGCACGCTTTTATAAATGGTGGTATTTGGAAGAGACATTTCATGCTGACTTGTTACTTTGTGATCTCCTTGGAATTAAACTATTATGACAAGAAGGCTAATCATGTGCATTTAGATACTTTAATTTCTTGCCTGTAATATGCGTAGACTGATTCCATACAAAGTAATGTTGTCATTCTCGTGTCTAGGTTGCACTTCTTATATTTAGCATCTGAAAACTCAAATGATCTATTAAATTATCATTTTTATATCATATAAACTACTAGTACCAATTATTTTTTTAGATTTGAACATCATTTGATTGAGTTAGCTTTATTTTCACTGGCGCAGCATATACTTCTGATGAAGTAGACGAGAAGACCAAGGCCTTTCGATCTTCAATTAATCATCCCATGATAGATTCTTCTATCACTATTGAAGTAAGTTCCCATTATTGTTTAATGGATTTTAGCGAAAATGTTTGATGCTTCTTGATTTTAGTGTATGAAAGATTGTCGAATTACTGAATATTGGATGTGCTGAAGTGGGTGTAAGGCCCTCTATTTTTTTCTTTTTTTTTTTTTATAAATAAACTTTGCCTGATATTTGTCAACGCAAAACATAATCTCCTATTCAAAAAGGATCAAGCAACATAGATGATTCATTAGACTAACTATTCAATATCCTATTTAAAAAGGAATATAGAATTGTATTTCAGTGGGTCTCTTAGAAGCTGAACTACAAAGAGTAAAACATTAGACTAATTTTAACATAGGAAGCAATCCATTCAAATATGCAATACCTCAGCGTTGTAGATTGTGAGCAGTTCATGTATTACGTGGAAAAAAAGAAAAAAGATAGGGCCTTTTTACTTTTTTTTTTTTTTATTTTTAGAATGACTTATATTTTGTGGACAATTTTGCAATGGCTACAATAATTTTGTAGCCATTTTAACTTTATAATCATGACCATTCATTTTTAATACTAAATCTACACCATTCACTAAGTTGACCAAAAAAATTAAGTTGACCATTAGATATTTTAAATATTGTACCTTAAGCTGATCCTCTTTGGCTCTTTCATTCCCTCTATTTTCATGAATCTCGATATCCTCTCATTTCTAATTCAAGGCTTTAAGCTCTTTACATGGCTAATTAGCGGAACGTCATTCTCATCTTTATTTTATTTGTCGGTGTAATCGGCATTCTTAATTAATTAGTGTAAAAAGTTCTTTAATTAACATGATATCTTAATTTGCAAATTTGCAATAGGCATTCTTCATCACTGAATATGTATTATCTCAAGCTTTTTGCAATGGTGAAAGTAAAATTCATATTCAGAGTTTCTTTATCCCAAAAATGACATAGATGTTGTACTATAGAAAAAATTTAAAATCTTGAATTTTTTTTTTTTTTTTTCATGTTCTATGATCTTGATTTACTTTAGCCCACACCTTGGTGAATTAGTAAAATAAAGCAACTTGATCACCATGAAAATGATATGAATATTTGACGATATAGACTTCTACCATTTTGCAGTTTTTGCCATTTCTATGAAGAAAGCAGTTACGGAGTTTTTTTTTTTAGGTTTCTTTTTTCAAGGTCAAAGTATAAGAAAATGGCTGAACAAAATTAATCCAAATAAATGAAGAATCTACATTTTTATTGTGGCTATTGAATAACCTTCCTATATTCTGTTTCAAAAAAATAAGAAAAAAGAATGATTTGTAGTGAAATTAATAGAAAAGTAACTTGCATCATTTGAAAGATCATCATAAAAAAAAAAAACTTGGATACTTACAATACCATGTACTGGGGATTTGTGCTTGTTAGAAATTGGATACACTGCCTTCACAATCAAAGCTAAAGAAGCACTTGAAGGTCCTTCAAAGTGAGCGCAATTGCAACGGCATGCTGCAATCTAGGAATGCAAATAAAAAAATAAAAAAAAGCTGTCAAGGAAAAATTATTTTAAAATGTTTATGAAAAAACATTGTGGATTTTAAAAATAAAGGATCATAATTGAGTTGATCATGTCTTACCAAAAGAATATCTATGTTGCCTTGCCTTTGACCGTTTTATTAAAACCACCCTTCCATGTCTGCAACCCGTGGTAGAGGTAGGCCAAGAGAGTCGTTCCAAGTATGGCGGTTCACCTTCTCCAATTTCTCAACAAATAGGATAGGCATACACTGAATGTTGCCCATTGGAGGTGGGGACAACCATGCAGGAAATGATTGCGAGGAGCAATGCAATCATAATGTGTTTAAGATCAATGGCCTTTTTAGTTGCAATTGCTTTCAACTCGGGACATACATGCATTATTCTTCTTCACAGGTGACAAATAGAACACCTGTTGAAAGGCAGTGGGATCATAGCCAAAGGAGGTGCTGAGTCAAGTACAATTCGTTCTTGAGTGTTGTGTTAAGGTGTGGCTGGATAGATTAAAGTAATCAACCCCCGAGGAGTGGACATATTTTGACAACAGAAAATCTATGAGAGGAAGTAAATTGCTAGAGCCCTCCACTTTAAGGAGGCAGAGTAGACAACTAGCACCATCATTGCTTTCATCCATAAAGCATCAAAACTCTTGATCAAGGGCGAGGGCTTGGCATAGAGAGGCAATGTTAACAACTCTCCCACTACCCTTAGTTGCCATATTGTAAGAATTGTCCCAGCAGCAATTTAGCATCAGAACTCAAAAACAGCGAACACAAGTTACCCCAAATCAACAAGTAATCAGGTAAGAGTAAACTGTAAACATCAATGACAATCATAAATTTAGTGCTGCACTCAAAACCAACGATTTCAATGGATGTATTGTTTGGCTACGCAGGGTAGATTATCAAAGTTTTGATTCAATGTGATGCCCTTTGTGTCCTATGCATTCAGGATATGGAGAGCATCCATCACCTATTCTATGAATGTAGTGTGTCTGCTGAAATTTGGAGACAGATTCTCTTATGGTTAAGCTATGACAGACTGTAAAGCTGGCAATTGGAGATTCATTTTATGAGAACACATTCAAAGATAATTTAGTGACAGTGGCAGATCTAGGAATTTTTCCTTACAGGTTTGAGTCTTCAAGCACATATAGTGAAATCAATTACCATAATCTGAAATACAAATAAACTTATAATTCGAGTGTGCACATTTGAGGTTCAATTTCTTGTATTGGAGGTTCCTTTTTTACTAGATATGTTTTAACATAATCTTACTAGATTTTTTCCCAACTGAACCTGCTAAACTGCCACCAGGTAATGCAATTAATAATATGCACATTGTCTCTTTACTTAAATTTACTATTTTGTTCATTTCTTGTCATGGCTTGGGCATGGGTTGTCAAATAGATACAGTTGACCAGCTGTTACAGATGGATATTGTGTCCATAATCTAGAACATAGGCTTAAAAATGTTAGCCTGTTGGACTCATGGTAAATTCTGCTTCATTGATAAGCTGTATTAATAGTATGCAAAGATCATGTTGTATTAAGTGTATTAAGTGTGGTGCTCTAAGTACTCCAAATTCCTAAAACTTCCTCCTTTGATTTCATGTTGTACCCGTTCCAATTTTTATGTTGTAACACTAACATTTCTTATTTGTATGTCAGACTCTCCCGCATCTGGTCTATTCTGCTGTTATGACAGGTAGATCTGCCTCCTTCCTCATCCCTGCTTCCCTTTTCTCCTTTGATGGTCTATTATTTCCTTCGGTTTGACACTGCTTCCCTCGCTTGATCTCCCAGGCATCTACGAGCCATCAATGAAAAGCTAAATTATGAAAATTTATTCTTCTGTAGTTGATTGTTTATTCAATGTTTTCAATTTCTCAATTAGCGGAAAGAAACACTCTTACAATAATATTAGACGGACATTATTCCCAGAAGTCAGTATAACTTTGTGAATTATCTAGAATATGATAACAATAGCTTTGAGGTAGGGTGTTTGTTCCCATTGGATTATTCTCGTTGGAACTCTTTACTCTATTCAGATGTGAGCTGATTTGTAGAGAAGTAGACGAGGAAGCATGATTCTATTTCATCTTTGAATTGAAATGAATTGCCTTAAAATTCTTAAATGAACTTGTCTTAACAAGTAGTCATTGCTAATTTTCTACGTGCTGCCGATGAAATAGTAAAACTTAATTCGACTTCTTGAATTGACATGCAAAAACTGGCGTGAGTTTAAAACTCTTGTCACCACTCACCATACCAATCTACGACCTGTTAAAGAAATGTTGAGGCCAAATTCTATTTTTTGCTGGCTACTTTTTCTCTCTTCTAATAGTAAGTTTTCTTGTGAATTTGTTTTATCTTCGAATCAATTTCCAGTAGTTGGTAATTGTTCTACTTTGTGCATACCAGAAATTGTGCTAGTTAGTAAAAATGTGTTATTCAATTTCAATCTTTCTATCATCTATTACAGTATTATCTGTCCCCTCATTATATTCTTCTTTCCTATTCATCTTTGTAGTTCCTTCTAAAGCTGTTGATCTTTACCTGGATCTAAGGCGCTTAACTGAAGGACATATACAGGTAATTCTATGATTTTTGCATTTCTATATTATGAATTTATGACCCTTGCTCCTTCGGTGACTAAATTAACCTATATTTTCTTCCAGGAGTTAGCTGAACCTAATTATGAAAAACTTCTCCCTGATTTGGTTAAAGAAGACGAGCAATTTAGAATTTTCACACTTGTTTTGGATCTTAGTGAGACATTAATTCTTCATGACTGGAAGGTGAGTGTTATGTTACTATTTAAGCATTGGTATCCCCTGATGTTCCAGCAATCCAGCATTCACTTTACTATGTTATTTGATTTGGATATTTCTTACTATTTCAGACGTCTTTTTCTTCTGGCGATCATTCATTATACTCCCTTACTATTCTTCTCCTGATATAGATGAATAAAATTTTGTGTATTGGCTTCTAAATTACAATCGACAACAGTGCAATATGGAATTGTTACCAGATCTTCTGATTATATGTTTTCTTGTTTCTATCTAAAGCGTGAGACAGGTTGGTCTACTTTTAAGAGACCAGGACTGGATGCTTTCTTGAAGCACATGTCTCAAATTTATGAGATAGTTGTCTATAGCGATAAAGTGGTATGTACTGAACTTCATAGTTCAAAACTTCAAATACTACCTGATACCATTTGACTCATATCACTTTGTTAAATTTGTTATTCTGACTTGTTCAGCTGGAGGATAACATATATGCGAAGCTCATGGAAAAAGGTGTGCATCACGTTCTGGGAAGGGCCGCCACTAAATATCAGGATGGAAAGCATTTCCGGGTTTGTATTTGCTAACTTGTACTGTTCTATTTTCCTTGTTCGACTGTTTCCAAAGTGACGAAAGACCTCAAATGAGGGTTCTTTTTTGCTCTTTGGGTATATTGATTTGGGGAGATCTATGGAGTTATGAGGCTTTCTGCTTGTTGCCTATTCTCCTATTTAGCAATCACATAGAGAATTTATCATAGCTAGTTAACAGTTTGGTTAATCATGATGCCAAATGACTTGAAATCCAGGTCTGTGATAAAAAGCATTTGCTTGCATTTATAGAGTGGGTTGATGGGTATATACGGTATTATAGATATTTGGCTTAATTTTTCTTTCTCTAATTGGTCATAATATGCAAAGGACGGTCAATTTTGTGTTACTTGATGTTTTGCATTAAACACCAGACCAAGAACTTTTTATAAAATGGTGAAACAGAACTGGTCACCCTAAGTATGAAAATTCTGCTACTGCATGATTGTAATGAAGATTGATAAATAGACTATTAGACTATGAGATTTTTGAGTGTATATGCCTTTGCTTGTTATGCATCTTAATTTGTCCATTGTCATTTAAGGCGTAAGATCGACTATTACTTGGCTTTAGATTATATTGGATTAATCAGAATGTCTCAGATTGTTCTTAATTTGTTATGAGACAGACAATTAATTTCAGACCAAGGGTCTTGCAGAAACAGCTTTCTGTTCACTAGGGTGTTGCTGCATACATTAACCCTCTTCCACCTAAGCCATTCTGGAAGGGAGACTCTTTAGACAAAGCAGAGCAATGTTGTTGCTATAGTTGTGTCTTCATATTCTTTTATCCACAGCGACTTTTCTGTGGTGTGATTTTATTTTTGGCTGTATTTTCAGGCCTTGCCCTTGAGACCTGGGCTCAAGCCAATAGTTTTTACCACTTTTATATCAAACTGAAAAGATATGTTCGCATTCTGATTTTTAGATAGGAGAGGATAGGAACTCTGCTTGAAAGCTTGGCTACACTACCCTCTCTACTCGTCCATAATAAAGACTGTATCTAAGTTGAGAAGACCATTCTCTTTTGTAAGGTGCCTGATAGTTTTTGTTAGTGTTGATTTATTGAGATTACAGATTAGATGGTTTGAAATTTTGAAATACAGAGTGCGTAATTTCTTAAGCGTGGCTATCCTCTACAGTAACTTGTATCTTTGGTAATTTCCCATTTTTACTGCAACTTTAATTCATGTTCCAAGCTCTGCCGTCAAATTTTTTTTGCTGTTGGCATTGGGATCTGTTGTACATGGTTTATCCTCCCATGTCATTAATTTGAGATAATGAATATGGCTTTTTGTCATCTGTCTTTTGTCACAACTATGCAGGATCTCTCCAAGCTAAATAGGGATCCTTCAAGGGTTATCTATGTGAGTGCACATGCACTAGAGACTTGCCTTCAGCCTGAAAATTGTGTTTCTATCAAACCTTGGAAAAAAGAAGCTGATGATACGACATTGATTGATCTTATTCCATTTCTTGAATGTGAGTACTTGTCAGGCTATATCAGCTTCTTGTCACATTTTCCAGTATAGAATTTGTAGCAATGCATTTTTCAGAGTGGTTGCAAATTACGATTAGCTGTTCACTCTCTCTCTCTCTCTCTGACACACTGATTTATTATATTTTTTTATCTTTGTAACTGAACAGACGGTGGTGTTCAAAAACCTGCTGATATAAGATCAGTTTTGGCGTCATACCAAGGGAAGGATGTTGCAAGAGAATTCATTAATCGTTCAAGAGAGTATCAAAGGTAATAGTAACTACACCTTGAACATTAGTAAACTACTGTACATGAGTATCAGCTTATAGGAATGCAGTTGATGTCTAAGGTGATTTTCTCACATCAAATAAGATGCACATTCCACTGCCTCTGCTCATACATAGGCGTGCTTTCTACCCATGCGTCATGTCAAATATGTCTGCCTGTCTGGAGGGTTCTCTCATTGATTAATAATTTTGATAAGAAATAACAAACAAACCTGTTAAACTAGAGGGTATTATACAAAAGGTAGAATAAAAACGTTTCCTTTTAACTCGTATTCCACCTGGCGACAACTGTTCCACCACTTGCATTGTTGTTTGAGTCCCTTTGCTGTGTTCATCAGATTACTGTAGTCCTCTATGGAGATTGATCAAGGTCATTATGTTGATGACTTTACGGCAGTGTTCCCTGACAACTTATGCTTTGTGCTCCTAACGAAATATATAAATGATGTTGCAGGCAGATTGGGAAGAAACAAAACGCCTTCCGTTGGAGCCACCACTCATAGAAGAAGCAACTGTGCTTCCCATAGAATTTTATTATTTACTAGGGGCTGATTAAGTGACACTTCTTTCAAATTTGCTGCTTGGCATCAAAATATGATACACATGTCCGACAGCTCGAGGAATTTCTGAGTAGTTTGTAAATCTTGTTCTTACTGAACCTGATAACAATTTTCAATCTATAGAGTATAAATCTTTTGTTCAGAATGATCTTAACATTGCAGCTAATTTACTTCCCGAAATAGTAAAGAAAAAAATTTTGCAGGCTTTGATTTCTCTTAAACACTAAATTTGCATACTGTCCAGGTTTGAAGTTTTGAACCTGTAAGATTCCATGATGTTGATTTAAGTTCTTAAAAAGCTCTTAACTAATTTAACTTTAAAATGAATGTTAAGGATTAGAAGTTCAATGGATACAAGTCTGCGATTTTTTCATACATTCGCTGTGATTGTCCCAAGTGCAATCAACATCATCTAATCATATTTGTTCAATTTCGTATTAAAAAGATTTGTGTTTTTACATATAATTGTTGTATTTACGATCTTTTGTGTGATTGGTTTAGTATGAGAGAAACTAACAAAATTTTGAAAAAAAAATATATTTTTCATATATTTGTATAATTGTAATGGTTGGCTGAGTAAGGTCATACATAACTCAAACTTACTCGTACTACACAGCCTTCCAATCAGACTTATGTCACCTCATATTGTGTGGATCCTAGAACACTGCATCCACAAGCTACAAACTCTTAAATAGACCTGGTTTATATTAATTTATTGTGAACCACTAATATTAGAGACACGGATCGTTTTATCAATATAAAAAAAAAGCCACTATGTTAAAATAAAAGGCTATTATGTTAAAATAAAAAGTCATTGTATTATTATAAAAGTCATAAATTTTTTTTTTTAACAAAATTTTTTAATATACTGGTCAATATGAATGAGTCACTATGTTCAACATAACGTGGTACTTTAGGTTCGTGAAATATTAAAGGTCACACAAATTTTAATAAAGATTACTATGTTAAAATAAAGGGTACTATGGTTAAAATTAGGGTCACTATATTGTGAACCAGGTTCACACAAGTTTCTTCCTTCACAAGTCTACTACACAACTTTTTTTGTAAAAGATATATAGTCAAAAGTTGCATTAATTTTTTGCACTTTTATTTCAATATTTATTATTAATCCTAACAACGATTATACACCCGAGAGCAAGGTGCATCAAAGGGTATATATTAAATGAGCAAAAAACCATCTTTGAATGTACCCACCTCTATGTGCACTCGGGTGTATATAAAAAGGTGCTGCAACAAACCAATCCAAACCAAACTGCAAAAAATTAAATATGGTTTGGTTAGTGGTTTAAATTAACTTTATAATTAATAATTAAATACCAAGAGACTTGGGAAGGAGAGTACAATTCAAAGAAATTGAATGATTGGATGCTAGAAATTACTTTGTTTACTTAAAAGAAATGGTAGTTGGAGTTAATTTAATAGTGAAAAAGTTAAGTCTTAGCTATTGTAACAATTTTTCCTTCTTAAAGTTGTCACCTTTTATGTAAATCACATTTATATATCACGTATAAGTGAACTTACATGTTTTAAAGGTAAACCTTTTTTTTTTTTTTTTTTTTTTTTGACGACCGAAGGTAATGTTTCATTTAGGAACATTATGCCTATTTCATGAGCCCAATTCACAATCAATCTCGTGTCAAATGCCAAATAAATCTAAACATCCACAACATAGCACAACCAACCCCAACCCCTCGACAGTTTGAACTCATGTTGGATTTGATTACATGTAATGACTCGTGTTAGAGTTTGGTTTAACTTTTACTAAGAATTACTCCCTGTGCTTTTTGTTACTGCCCCATTTGTCACTTATGTCAATGTGAATGTTCGAAAACTATGCATTAAGATAGTTGTGACAAAAACTCACATAACTACTTTAAACCTTAATTTTTTTTAGAGAATTTATAATCTTAATTACTCCAAACATATAAAGCACAAACATTAATCAAAATGACGTTTATGAATAATAAATGGGGATAAGTATATTTTACCTTACCCATCTTTTTCCTTTGACCTTAGTCACCTTACCGATGTGACCATTTGTCAAATTGTGATTTTGAGAACTACTTTTCATCCTAAATAAATTATCCCAAATTTCTATTAGGAAAATTCCCTCAAATTCTAGAACATAAATTGTGTTACTATTAGGTTTCAAAAAAATAAATAAATAAATAAATAAAAGTTGTGTTACTATGAAGTTTTTTTTTTTTTTTTTTTTTTTTTTTGACGGATACTATTAAGTTTTTATTGGTGTAAAGTTTCTCCACAAAAAAAAGTTTTTATTGGTGTACCATTTTTTAATTGTATTTTTCAATGCCAGAAACATAAACAAAAACAAAAAAAAATCAAAATCAAAATCAAAATCAAGTAAAAACAAAATATCCCTTTCTATAAGAATATTTTCTCTGACAATTCTGGGTTATTTGGGCCACTTTCTCCGACCTCTGCCACTCTCTTCACCTCCACTGTTCTTTTCTCCTCACACCAATCAACAGGTTTTTCCTCATTTTTCTGTTTAGATTTTGCTTTTTAAAAACCCAATTTTTTATTTCTGAATGATTTTTTTTTTCTTTCTTTTTTGAGAGATTCTATAATTATTATTGTTTTTGTGATAATAGTACACGATAAAATTTCATAAAAAAAAAACCAACGAAATTTTCAATCACTATTTGATTTTTTCCTATCTTCATAATAAGAAACTGTGTTAAATTTAACATTTTTTTGGTTAAGAATGATAATGCTTGAGAATGAGGAAAGGTTTATTTGTTTGCTTTGTATTATGGGTATTCGATTAAAATGGGTCAATTGTTTTTTTTCTTAAAGAAATCATAAAATTAGGAATTATTATAATTGTTATGGATAGTACTAGAATGAATGATTATTAATAACTTTTTTTTTTTTTTTTCCAAAAGTATTGATTACAATTGTAATTGTTCTAATATGTAGTTCTCATATTTGAAGTAATAGTAATGGAATTGTTAAACTATTGCGTGCAGGTTTCCTTACTACAACCTCGAGTTATCTTGATTGTAAAGGTTTCTCGTCCATGTTGTTGCTTCTAGTCAATGCCTTAACCCTTAACGAGGAGGAGGTTGATGTTATTGTAGCTTCTCGTCGATGCCTTAACCCTTAACGAGGAGGAGGTTGATGTTATTGTAGCTTCTCGTCGATGCCTTAACCCTGAATTTGCCTGTTTCGACGAGGAGGTTAATTGATGTTGTAGCTTCTCGTTGATGCCTTTTTGTCATTGTCATTAATTTGCCTATTTCGAAGAGGAAGAGGTTGATGTTGTAGCTTCACGTCGATGCCTCTACTATTACAATCAAAGAGGCTATGTTTCTCTTGCTTTTACCTCTTTGCCTCGCTCATCCTCGCCTTCTATGTCTCTATCTCCCCTAGCATGAAATGCCTCCTTTTTCGCGCTGTTCCCTATGATCCCATCCAATCTCCTCTCTTCTCTTACCCTTCGTCTTATGGCGAGCACAAGCATGTTCTTCCTACTCTTCGTTCGTCCTGTTCTTCCCCTGTTTTTTTCTCAGGTATAACTTTCCCACTATATATTTGGGGTGGACTAATCTTCCCTTCGTCGTCTTCTTGTTATAACTTAAATGTGTTTTTCCGTGTTTGTTAGATTATCCATCGATCTTCAAAGAGATACAACAAGGTTTTCAAGATCGAATTGATTCGCCTTTGAGGTATATGCAAGGGAAGGCTGTTACATTTGGTGGAAATTTTAGCTTAGAGAAGAGGATTAATTTTTTTGACGCATTTGAACAAAATATAGAATTCCCATGTGGATTCTTTAAGCCATTTCCTATCAATGATTATGGTTAGTACGCTTAATATTATGACTAACAAATAAACATTCAATAATATTGTTCAAGTTTAAGCTGACTTGATTTTGAAAACGAGTTTGTATGATACATAGTACTATAATTTTTGGTTCAGATCGAGCAGAAATGAGGAGGTGCAAAGGAGTGGTAGTAGTATCCGCGATTTTTGGTGATCATGATAAAATCCGGCAACCAAAAGGAATTGGTTCTAAGACATTAGAAATCACTTGTTTCATCATGTTTGTTGATGATGTTACATTGAGAGGGCTTCTTAACCACAACTTAATTTCGAAAGAATCGAATGAATATAAGGTTGGCGTATGGAGGCTAGTCAATGTCTCATCCGAGGGGTTATATCGAAATCCAGCCATGAATGGTGTGATACCAAAGTATCTTGTTCATAGACTTTTTCCTAATGCAAAGTACAGTATATGGGTGGATGCTAAATTGCAACTTGTGGTTGATCCTTTGCTTTTGATTCATTCCCTTGTTATCAAGGAAGATGTGGACATGGCCATTTCGAGGCACCCGTTTTTCACACACACCATGGAGGAGGCTATGGCGACGACACGGTGGAGAAAATGGTTAGATATTGAAGGAATAAAGATACAAATGGAAACTTATTGTGAAAATGGGTTACGTCCTTGGTCATCTAGTAAACTACCTTACTTATCCGGTAATCTTCTTTTCTATATCATTTTTTTCTGTTCATTATTGAGTTTTACACTACTTATATTTATTATCCCATGTGTTTCATCAGAATGTTTGTCCTAGTTGACTTTTAATAAATATTAAAGATAACATAAATAAACCGATAAATATACTTAAGTAAAACAATGCATCATGTATGCATATGATAAAATGGAGTCAGATAAAAATATCATAGCAAAACATGCATTACCAATTACAAAGCCTCAAATCTGAAAAATTGATTTATTTGCTTTACTATGACCTTAATTTTAAAGTGGTAGAAAGATGTTTATTAGTCTCTTGAAATTAACACTATTATTACTTGTAAAGTGTACTTGAACCTCTAATCTCGGCTTTTTTGTTTAAGAATTAAAGGAAGCGTACGTATGTAAAAATCAATGAGGATTTGCACTAATAATTAAAAAGAGTGTAATTGATCACTTATAGCTTAAAATTGAAGTATAAGACACACTTTTTCTTGTTTAAATATATATAAAAATGGATTAGCCGTATATATGAAATCTAACTATTACAAGTAAACTTGTTATGTAGGACATATCCACCTAACTTGCATGCGTATCCTTATGTTATGTTATTAGATATGTAGATAAAGCAAGGTTAGGAATTTAGGATTGATGATTGTAATAATCATAGTAAAGTCATTGTCCCACTTAATTAATACTATTAATTAGTACTGTTTTGGTGTTACCTGCTCCAATATCTACTTCGTAATCATATATTCTAGAAGAGCATTTGTGCAAGTCCCCTCCATTGCAACAATGATGTAGGTTTGGGGACGGTTTGGAGTTCTTTTGTACCCGATATGAGATGACTTGGCCTTTCAAAAAATGTAGCATATACTATAACACATACATTTCATTTTCTTCTTTTTTTTTTTTTTTTTTTTTTTTTTTAAAGACAATTTTGTTTTCACTTTAAACAAGCTTGAGCTGACAATATATAGATTATTCGAGGGGGGAAAAGTCATTAATTTATTTATAATTTCTTTATTTTATGAACATATTAAACAATAAACATCCAAAGAACCATGTTCTGGAAGCATTTCATACAATGTAACAATATCCATGTCTAATATATATACCTGGGTGCATCTAGTACTAAACATATACTATGTTACTTGGACTCGGTTACCCATGTTCAACACGGGTACGTGTCCAAGCGTCCGACTCGGCTATTTTGTGAAAAAATTCCATGATTTTGAACTAAAAGTGAAGTGTCCACGTGTTATATGAATGTCCGAGTGTCGAGGGTCCGACACCGGTACGTGAGGTGAAATGAAGTGTCCGAGTAACATAGAACATATACTTACATACACGAGTTTTAGAGTGGTCTCGATCACACTCATATTACAACATGACAGTCATTGAATCTACCTTCTAAATTTTAGAGTTTCCTTCAGGTGCATCCAAATAGATGTAAGAATATGTAGACTACTAATGTTCTAGTATGGAATATAATGAATATTTGGATGTGATTCATTATTTTGTGAAGTAATTAAATAGTGTATTATGTCCACATATCGACTTGCATTAGCTAATATGTGGATTGAGAAGTATGAATTAATATTGTCCATAATTTGTTAAAGGACAAGATGATGCATCGCTGGATCTAGTTGTTTAGCATTAAATTACCACATTTATGTGACACGAGATCCCCATCTATTATTAAATTCTTTTGTTAATGGATTTGAGGATATGATGTTACTCACATGACTGATGACTCTTAGCAAAATTGGATGTTTTAGTTTTTCATGTTTCTTCCATCTTTTCACCTGTAGCAGTGTTGACAAATGAGTTGGTAATAAAATCAGTATCTGCTTAGATAATTTTTTGTACGAATGAGTTACAAGGGTAATGGATTTTTAATTTGTGACCTGTTGTATGCGTACAAGACCCTCAGTCTTTACCACTAGGCCAAGATTGGTTGTGGGTGGGGTTGGTTAACGAATGATAATACCATATGCTTTAGAACATAGATGGTGTACAACATCAGAAAATCGACAAGAGGTAAAATTGAAGTGTCATTGTCTAGCTAATTTAACACTAGTTACCATGAAATATTGAAATGAATGAAAGTGAGATCTTTAACATGGCTTTTGTCAACATATATACAAGTATAATAATAGGTAGGATAAATAATAAATGATATGAGCAGCTGATCTGAGTTCAGAAAACTACAACTTGTTTCCAACATTTTCAAGTTTCAATTTTTTCGGGGGGCCGGACCTTTTATGTTCATGTCTTATGATTTGTCACTTTGATTTTACTGTTTGTAGCTTTTTGGTCTACAAAAAAAAGAATGTCTCTTTCAATCTTTAATTCAGTCCCACAGCCAGCTATATTTTGGAACCACACTTTCTGATTGGTAATGGAATATAATGGAAGATCAGGAAACTTCGCTTTTTATTTTTTCCTAAAATTATTTATATTTGAACTTATAGCTAGAAAAGGTGGCAAAAACAAATACTGTGCAACTTTTGGGTATTATTTGTGAGATATAAAAAAAATTTAAAAGTTGCACATAATATGTAACGGAGGTAGTAAGACTTTAGCCTAGTGGTTAAGACCAGAGGCTTGTGTACGAGACAAGACTTTGGTAGTAGATAGATGATTTCTTTAATTTGATGAAATCTCCTTGACATACCTACCAAAGGTGTGTAACAATCTCAAAAAAAAGATGAATCCTCTTTGTTAAACTACCGGCTTAAATTAATACTTCGTAAGAATTATCTTGCTATTTACATTTGTATAAGTGTTTTTGAAGGTTATGTGCATATTGTAATGAACCAGTAGTAGTTGTATCCAAAGTTGACAAATAATGTAGCAGTGTTGACAAATGAGTAGTATTATATACTTACAAAGTTACAAGTATATAATAAATACTTGCAAGTATATAATCTTGATATTTAAACGATAGATGACTTATCATGTGTTGCATGCTAGATTGTTCAATATGTGGTCGAAAAATTATGTTTTGAGAAAGGGATAAGACTTGATTCTTAGCATGGATATGTTTTCGATTTTTCGACCTCTTGCTTAAAACACCCACATGTATACTTTTTATTGCGAAGTACTATCTTATGAGTTGTGTGTATAAACTAGTACATCCCAAATTAATAGTCATATTTGATTTTGATTTTCAAAACATGCTTAATTGTTCCAACAAAATTGTCAAAAACTATACTGACTTGTGATGTAAATAACAAAACATTTGATGAGGCAACAAGTTTTAGCAGAAGTGTATGAAAATGAGTTGTGTTGATTGCAGACGTGCCAGATACAGCCTTGATACTGCGAAAGCACGGAGTAAGTAGCAATGTCTTCTCATGCCTGATGTTCAATGAGTTAGATGCCTTCAATCACAGAGATCAGCTGGCCTTTGCATATGTGAGGGACAAGATGAAGCCTAGAATCAAAATGAACATGTTCGAGGTGGAAGTACTCGAACAGATTGTATTGGAATACCGGCACAACCTTAAGCGTGGCAGCTCTTCTACCACTCCTGCAGACAAAATCAAAGTCACAAGGGCTCAACCAGATGTTTCGAGGGCCAACGGCCTTGGCAAGTGTCAAGGGTATTTTTTGGAGATGTGGGGGGAATCACATTATTGATCCTTCTTGTTTTGGAGCAGTATAGTAGGTTATTCTTTTATTGATGTTTATAGTCATATTTAGATAGGTTTTAGACACATTTGATCGAGTAAGGAGGAAAAAAAAGGTGTAGAAAATGACATTTTTCAGTACTTTGCATGGCATTTACATCAGATTTGGTGCTATTTTGTGCGCCATTTATTCTTATGTTAAATGCATTCTAAGTCCCTGCTGTTTTGTATTTCATACTTCTTTAATTCATGGTGTATATAATTTATGAAGTTAAAAGATATACAGATGATCTACTCACAAAGTTGAACAAACTTCTGGAAACCTATTAACTGATTTATTTGTGCAAGTTTGCTCAGAATACATTGTTCTTTGTTAAGAAAATATGGAATTGTTGTGTATATGTTCGGATTGATAAGTTCAACAAATTAAGTTTCATCATTTGGAGAATACATTGCTGGATTGTTGTTAATGACTAGAAATATGTCTAATTGCTTAAGCCCGTTGTAGGCAAACATACCAATGGAACTCCCAAAAAACTGGTTCCAATTTTGCAATTCCATACAGCAGATAGAATTAATAATACTGAGATGGAACGGAAATTGTTGATTTGCATATAGAAAATGAACAATCTAAAAGAAATCCTGTGATTAAAATCAATATGGAGGATTGTTTGCTACGCTTTCGGGGTTAATCAACCATTTGCAGTCATGGAGTAGGAATACTATGAATGTAGCGGTGAATGTACAACATGAATGAAAACCCACACATTGTGCTGTATGCAACGACATAGGACATGAGGCTGCAGTGAGAGAGGGAATGAGAGAAGGATAAGGTATGGGTGCCTAAACCTGTGTAGAAGCAACAACAGGTATCAAAGCCCTGTCGCGATACTGGCATTCCAACTATCCAGAATGCCACCACAGAAGCTGATTTTGACACCAAAGAATAGGAAGAGGAAGGCGCTGACCCCAACTGCGTCTATTACGACTTCTAATAGATTTTAGGCTGCCCCTGATGCCTATTGAAAAATAAGAGAATCAGATCCGGAGAGTAAGGGAAAGAGAAGTACTGCATTTTAAATACCCTATTTAATGAAGGCTGTAATAGTCACTGGCATATTTTGTAATACCCTGTATTTTCGGTAATTATTTGCACTGATGACTGTATAATGAAGGCTGTAAAAGTCACTGGCATATTTTGTAATACCCTGTATTTTTGGTAATTATTTCACTAGTATTCAAATTTTCAGTAACTGAATAATTATGTACAAGGTGAGGTGAAAATTGTGAATCATCACTAAACTAAGCTAAAAATGCAGTAGGAACTTGCGTTGCTAATGCAATTTTAACTAAAACCCCACATTAGGGTTTCCAGATCCAACGGCTGCAACTCCCATGCCACCAACCTGATCTGATACAAGTTCTGGTTTACCTTTGTCAACAGATTTTGCTAGAACTTTGTCACCATTGATCTTCTTAACAAGCTCATCAATTTTGCGGAATTGAAATGGCCATCTCGAGTTGTACAAGAATTGACGCAGATCAAACCTATTGTCCTCTGGTGAATAGCTCTTCAAGACAGCAACAATACATATAAGGATTTACAACAATCAACAACATAACCTATGCCAGGAAAACAGTGTTCGGCAGAAAAAAAATACCTCTGCATGGTAGGAAGGCGTAAGGACAGTCATCTTGTGTCGATTGATGGAGTAGTACTTGAAGAAATACTTCACCTTCTCAGCAATTTCTGATGGTGTCAATACTGAACCCCATCTAAAGCAAAGATCCTGCAAGAAGTTGAAAATATTGATAAATAGCGGAAGCCAACCCCAAATGTTAAGATCACTTTTTAAAATTAATGCAGGTTTTATACCTGACTGAAAATTATGCATATTTTCTTTTTATCCAATTTATATTCTAGTACTGTAGATTATTTTCTGGAAGCCCCAAAGTATGCTGGGGCATTAACTGGTGAGAGGTGACAACTAAAATATTCCAGATTTCGATACGTGAAATTCATGTCCTTGAATGAGCTCGAACTGTTGCTCACTTCTTAAAGGACACATTTACTTAAATTATCACCAACTGCTATTCTGATCAAGGAAGGCGAAAAATCAAAATCCTAGTTCATCACTCTACAGGCTACACTAAATTTTTTAATCAATCTATTGTTCACTTCTTCTCGCCATCTAATTACCCATCAATTAAATCCATTTTGAGTTGTCACTGGCACCTGTTAATAAGCTGTTACAGTACTTGCTAACAAAACATAGCATGGCCGCCTACAATTGTACACCCAAATAAACACGCTTTTACCCAACTAGGGTTTCTAGAAGCTCAGCTTAAAAGGACAATATCATACTTGTCCTGTGCAATGACTTGTGCTTTAAACAATTAAACATTGTAAATGATTGTGAATTCTGTAATATCTAGTCATTAAAGCAAAATAAAGTTAACTTCCGCTATGCAAATTACAAAACCATTCAATGCTTATGACAATATCAACCTAATTGCTTGTAGATAGTTGAAGGAAAACTGGAAAACAAAATGTGTTCATCAATATGAAGCAAAGTTATACATACCGTGAACATAGATACTGGACCACGACGATAAATTTTACGCAATCGGCCATAAACTGAAAGGTCTTCATATGTCATTCCCATATCCACTTCATCCAGCTGTGAGCAAAACATAATATAAAGAAACTAATAATTAACTATCTACTTGGCATAGCAAACTAAAAATTAATGGGTGTTCAACAAATCAGCAATTTAACTACTATTATTTTAAGACATAAGGAAAACACGAAAAAAGGAGCAACAAGAATTATTAATGAGATACAACTCAGTAGCAACATTTGACACAAGAATATTAGTGATACATCTACCAAAGAGTACCTGTGTGTAATCTGAGCGTATTGGCTCCAGTTCAGCCGTTGGTGGAGCAGCTTCAACATCTGCCAAAGAAGAGTAGCCAAGATGGACAGCAGCCCACCGCAAGAATGCTCGAAGATCAGTCTTACTAATACTTCCAATAGGATTTATGTCGGCCGAGCTACAATCATACTAACAAACAAAGCCAAAAGTATTAGTAGCACAATCAACGGATGACCAATAGCTACAAATTTGAACTACCAATCTGATCAGTTCTGTCATGATGGAAGAGAATCAAGATACTTCAACTATACACTAAAGAAATGAGGTCAGACCAGAAAAAGATTACCTTTGTCAAGTAACCACGCAATGCCTCATCGACATTGGAGCTACCAAGGACAAGATAAAACCCAGATTTGCTATGAACCCAAGGCATAAGCGATGCCAACATGAAAGCCAAAACCATTCTGATACGAGCTTGAATGTTCTGTAACCCTAAGTTCTCAGCATTTGATCCTCCATCAACCTGCATAAAAACCAAGACATATATAATTTCAAAGATCTATAGTAGCATTTCATTATTGTAGATTTGTAAAATTAGCTATTTTCAAAAGCAAAATACAGTATTGCACTGAATCATTAACAATATTAACACAAATAGTGAAATCCAAATAAAGTACACACTTCAAAATCCACCCTCCTATTCTCATAGTCTTTTCAGTGATCACCTTATAGCGAGGGCGTTTTCCTGTTAGTGTCTTAAACAAAGTCAGTAGTGCTGAAATTACACTATCGATGCAGACATCAAGATGCCATGACCCAATCTCATCTGCAAGTTCTTTGGCACGTGATTTTGTTGTTTCAGAGCTGCAAAAAGGATTATATTGACAATCATTATTAAATTACATAATCTAAACAGCAACAACCTCACCGAAAAAATGTGGGCAGGGTATTACAAAAATCCTTACCCCTAATCTTTGACATATTGCGCCTATTCTCATAACTACTATTTTGAATCATAAAATAATAGCCATCTATGTAAGATCAAAATCATCATGCTCAATCATTTTTGAAGCTCTTATCATTGCATACTTTAGATATGCAATATTCATGCCAATGTAAATTTGAATATATTGACACAAGATAACATCTTAGATATATAAATTAACAAAAATACATTTGAAGTTTTGCTCCTGTGTGAAACAGCACTTCAGCAATGGAAATTCGTCGTCTTATCATAGTTGTGATTGATGTGATAGTTGAGTAGTGAGCATACATCTTGGCACTAGTATGATAAACAAAACAAAAGTACATTGCTTGGAATTACATAGAGTAGCATATAGTTGTACCTATTTTCCGTTCCCATGAACACGGTGTAAAATATGCGTTTTGCAAACTCTTTGCTATCAGTTGGAAATTTGCCATCAGGATACTGGCCAATCCTTATTGCATCAGATTTAACTTGTTCATCACCATTATGAATTTCTGGATACCAAACAGCATAATTTTATTTTAAGGAGTCATAGCAAAAAGAGTAATAATTGAAAAAACATGTCATTGAGAACTACTAGTATAATATCACCCGAAAAATGAAATAAAAAAAGAGCCTTGAACATTAAGATAATGACCATATTCCTATGTAATAAGAAAGCTGCAAAAATAGGCCCAAACTAAAGAGTTAACTTCAACATATGATAGAAAGGCTCATCATGAACTCACCTTTAACAACTAGCTGACACATGCAGCCAACAATTGCAGCAACAGAGGAGCTATCAGCACCTCCAGAAAGTGGAAGCAAGAAACCAGAAGCTCCACTTCTTCTTAAATAGTCCCATAGCCAGCAAGCAGGTCCCAAAGCTATTTCTTCCTCAGGTTTGTGTTCACGAAACTTGGTCTACAAGACACCATTGTATTTCCTTAAGACAAATGTACTTGTATATGTAAAAAATGTTTTTGAAGGGCAAAAAGTGCACTTTTGTTTAGCAATGTGGAAACAGTTTGCTAAATTGGCATTAAACTTCACACACAAATGTACATTACAATGCATTTCAATTACCACCAACTAAACAGGACATAACAATATCGCATAGTTGAATAGAAAGAGCTTACGAGTACACAGATGAGATAAATGAATTTTTATGCAATACAACTATACAATAGTTCGATATCCAAAATCAAGACTGGACCAATGGGGGGGGGGGGGGGGGGGGAGCTTAATTATTGACAATATACCATTAAAAATCTGTAGGTTGTACCCAATAAATAGCAGCAAAAAAGTTCTACCTACAGTTTCTTTATAATAATTGTACTTTGCTTAATTAATTGGATTTATAAAAATAAAAAATTGTCTCGCAAAAGACCCTAGGCAACCTCTACAGAAACTCAAAGATGAAGAATCCTTCTCCTCCAATAAAATGCAAAGCATACTTGGAGAAAGTGATTACTTTTGACCAACGTTTTACTTGAATAGGTGATGGGCTAACCTTAAGTGGACATGAAATAGGTTCGTACAAGTGAAATGATTGGCAAAGCTTGTACGGAGCTACAACAAATGGGACATCTACTTTTTTGCTCGCCTGCTGCTGAAGACTACTTGAGGAAAGTCGTAGGCTAGTAATCTGTGATGAATACATACTATGATCAGATAAAGAGTAATCAAGCACAATATGTAACATAGCTAGAAGAAAATAGAAATATAATACCATCACTGTAAACATATGACCATAAGCATTCAGGTCATATAACTTCCATGACACAAAAGGCAAATCAGCCTGATAACAAGAAGGCTGAAAATTTTCAAGACCAAACATTGAAACTTACTGCATCAAGATCCACGTGAGCAATGACAACTTCCACATCCTTCAATGAAAATTGTGAGCCTTGTGCAACCACATCTCCGTTCACAACAACACAGGAACATCCATCTGCCAAATCAATCCAGGGGGTAAGAAATAGATAGGTAAGCTATATGAACACTATTAAATCACAATAACAAGATCTGCCATTCATCGGAATGACTGATGCCAATATAAAGTAAAAACAAAGTGATACCGTAATATAAGCGTCCACCATCACAACCCTGCTGATTACTATACATGTAAAGCCCTCCACGAGCTTGTGTAGCACCTATAAAAGCATCCATACGAACTTTAAGCTTTCTTAGTTGATGGTGACTTCCACTAGCATTCATAAAAACTTCAACACCATTTAATGCAAGCTGGGCATGTGGTGGATCAGGACAAAATAGCTCCTCACAAATTTCAGCAGCAACAGTTCTGACAAGAAAATAAATGCTTGAGCAATAGTCATATCCAATTAGGGAGGGGGAGGGGGGGAATAATATGCAAGAACCACAAATAGTTTGTAAAAGGCAAAGCTCAAGATTAGGAAAGAAAACATCAAGGAGTGCTCAATAACATTTTGTACAACAAAATGCTGTGAAACAAAATGCAATACATAAAAGTATGTAACATACGTGTCCAAGAACTTAATGAAACCATAACCAAAGGGCACTGTTGTTTGCGATATGGCATCCGCAATATCTTGAGGTAGCTGAAAGTCCACCATCTGATCTGTATGCTTCCAGGAAGTGAACCAACGCAGCTCTCTGTAATTACCATCATTGGCAAGCCACATCTTTGGTCGTATCATGATGATCTTTCTATTCATACAAAGAACTTGGCAATTGTAACGTGCCGATCCATTAATAACAGGCATTCCGAAGCTACATAGTATGCCATCTGTCCAGTCCTCGAGCAAGATTTCTTTCAGACATTCCCATCTGCATGTTCGTCATCAAGTGTTACAATTACTAAAAAACCAAACATCATACATATAGACGGGTGCATCAAATCTATACAATATCTATATCATGCTAGCTAATTTTATTTATACACAAGTAAATGTTACACTCTACATCCGTCTTAAAGTAGTTGCTGCATTTTCTTTTTAAATTTGAAAATTCATAAGCTTTGACCGTAGTTTTCATCTATCATTATTTTTATTTTTTGGTAGGTAAGGAGAAAGTTCAACTCGACCAGAGTCTCGTATAGGTTAACCTTGCCAGGTTATCCAGCACGGCCTCTTGGGAGTGAGAGGGAGCTTAGGAAATCCCCACCCCAAAGTGCCCCTAGTAAAGATTGGTCCCACGACCTCAAGGTTGGTTTTTCTTATATTAAACAAAGTATACTCATATAAGATCTTGTTAGATTTGTTCATAGCATGTACTATCAAAAATCAATTTTTTAATAATTAGTAGTTTCAAACATGGTTAAAAATATTTAACGGTCACAAGTGTGTCTTGGCAAATGTGAAAACAATTAGGGAAGTAATTTGAGATTGAAAATGAATGTCCGAAAATACACCCTGCAAATGCATAAACACATACAGTATCAATGATATCATGTACAACCTCCAATTTTTTTAGTTGCAACTTTGGAATATTTTATATCTCACAAATAATACCCTAAATTTGCAACTAAAAAAATCGGAGGTAGTAGTATGAAACAACAAACAATAAATTAACAATTTGCTCACATTATAGCACAGCATTTCCCATTAATCAGATAATGTACCCTATTTTACCAAACTGTCCAAATGATCCAATTAAACAAGAACTGAGCAACAAAAAAATAATAATAATAATAATAACCCAATTATCAATCAAAACTAGATCAAAGTAAAATAACAGTAAAATTCAATATGAATAAAATGAATAATTAATTGAAATTGAAGAAGAATGTTACGCATGAGAGACAGTATCAAGCTCTAAGAAATGATCTTCGCAGCCATAACCAGTGATTTCGAGCTCAGGACCTAATCGGATAGTAGCGCCAGCATCTTTAGCCCTAGAAATTGATTCTTTAATATTCTTCAAATTGCAATCGAAATCCATCGCCCATTGATTCAAATTGCACGTTGCAACTTTGATCAACCTCATTGTTTTTTTCTAATTTCAGCAGAAAGTTGATGTTCAGGTTGAAATTCAACAATTTAAATTGGTGGTTTTGGTCGAGGTGAGGACTGAGGAGTGGCGTCAGGAGCGGGGGATTGTAGTGTTGGTGGTGGCAGGGAATGCAGGTGGTAATCTCTTTATCATAAAAGGAATAAAGCAAAAACAACAAGATAAAAATGGTCAAAAAAAAAAGTAGAAAGATAAAAAAAAATAAAAAAAAAAAAAAAAAAATATGAAGAGAATACTTGCATCCACTCCAATAGTTTAATTGTAGCAATATATGGAGTAAATAAAATGTCTAGTTACATGCTTATCATTGATAAATAAAAAAATGAACAGGTTGCAAGCTATTTTAGTCCAAACAAGCTACACACTTGATTAGAAAAGAGATAAGCAAACTCCACCCATATTATGACATGTGTACAACGATTATTTTTTTTTTTTTATGACATATTTCACTTTTTGCAAATTACAAAATGTTGTACTTTACCATTAAAATACTTTGTAGCCAAAATGTGTTGTATCTTAAAAATTGATGTGGCAAAACAAGACCCACTTTACAATTAAATATACAAACACTATATTGATGTCTTTTATAATGTTTTCACTGAATTCACAAATATTGTTCATGTGTTTTAAAACAAACAAACATCTCACAATATTAGTTTGGTTTGTCATTCCAAATTTCTGATCTAATTAACCATTACCAATTTTAATGTTATACGTGTAATTACCTATATAAGTATAGCTTAGATTGTATTCCCTTTATTTTTTTTTTAAATGCATCACTTTCTTTTTATGGGCATTTTTTTTAAATACATCACTTCCTTATTTGATAACTTTATATTATATTTTATCATTTCTCTCTCTTACTTAAAATCCTACTTAATTATTTTATCATTTCTCTCTCTTACTTAAAATCCTACTTAATTATTTTATCATTTCTCTATCTTCTATGGTCCCCACTTATATAATAAAAATATTTAATATCCCTCACATTCTTTCTCTTTCATGGTCCCCATCTAACTTTTAGTATTATAAATTATTCACCCACTCACAATATTATATTACTCTCCTAAAACTCCGCACATCACCAAGTAATGCAAATAAAAAAAAAAACGGAAGGAGTATTGTTTTAATTTTTTTTCTATTCAAATATACAATAATACTTATAACTAGGGGTGTTCAACTGCTCATAAATCGGTCCGAACCACCTCGGACCGACCCCGGACCGGACCGGACCGAATTAATCGGTCAATTCGGTCCGGTCTTCGGGTCTAGAAATTTATTTTTCCGGTCTTCGGTCCGGTCCAAAACCCTATAAAAACCGGTTTTGGACCGAACTAAATTTTTTTATTAAAAATATGCATGAAACCTTAAATAATGATTAAGATTATCCTTAATAAGCTTAAAATACTTTAAATTTATGGGCTTTTTTGTACTAAATATACAAAAAAAAAAAAAAAAAAAAAAAAAAAAAGTTGAAGTGTAGATTTTCCTTTACTTTTTTCAAGTTTTTCATAAAATTATTAAAAAATTAGAATTCTTATTAAAAAAATTCTTAAATCAGTCTAAAATGGTCCGGTCTGGGTTTTGGGCTGATTCTTTCGGTTCGGTCCGGTCCATCGATCCAATCTTTGGTTCTTAAAATTTTAATTATCGGTCTTCGATCCGGTCCGGGTCGGTCTGGTCCGGTCTTGGACCGATGAACAACCCTACTTATAACTATTTCATACTCCACGAGCTTCACCTTCATACCCACTGCCATACTAGACACTGTTACTGATTTGAGCAAAGCTTTTTTCAAACCCAAAAAACAAAAACAAAAACAAAAAACGATACTTGTGCAGAATCAATAAGATGAAAACGAAAGGGTTGAACAAGAGAGACTGAGAGGGGGACAGGGGGACTCAGGATTCAAAAACAAAATCTCATTTCAAAAAAGGATATACATTATACAATGTATAAACTTAGAATACAACTAGTACAATTCCCACCCTAGGTGTAAAATGTGGAAGTTGTATAATTTAGCAAAACTGTGAGCTTTCAGAACCCCTGGGGGTTTGATCTTCTTCAGAGAATATGCTGGGCAGCGAGTTTGTACCATATACATCCGATCCTTGCTTCACACCCCTTGCATCAATTCAGGAAGATATGTACTACTTTCTAATTTCCAAGTATCTTGCATCAAATGATACAACTTGCTATTTAGCTTCATCATAGGTGTCAAACTCCATTTCAAGCTCCTGCTCCATTACTTAGCTCGAGGGTCATCTTAATATTCATAGCGGCCAGTTCTGCTGCTAGATATCTAAAAACATAAGGCATAGCGACTGTTTCCATTCCTTTGCTGGTCTGACAAGAATGGCAAAAAACCTTTTTGGGAGCCCTTGCAGGAGGTAGTCCATTAATTTTTTGCACCACCTGCTTGTGTGGCTCGATAATAGTTGCAGAGAGGATGCTTCCACAAAGAGAGCACACATCAGCAACATGATAATCTGAGCTTTTATGTAGCCTGTCATGCAGTAAATAAGCAGCACCATGGGCAAGCATTGCATCCCTTTCCATTTCTCCAAACCGAACACCTCCACCAAGCTTTCTACCTTTTATAGGTTGTCGTGTTATCGGATCCACAGTTCCAGTTGAACGAACCTGTGAAGTAAGAAGAAAGGGAAAAAGTGATTTAACTTAACAAACACGTCATGGTCACGTAAACTTTGTGCCCAAGGATAATAAAAAGTGAAGTCACACATTTCAGGCATAATTTCTGACTATCTTCTTCTGGGCAAGACTGATTTGCAGTACAATTGAGGCCCCACCAAGGATAGAGTCAATATTGGGTTGTCAAAGTTGGTTGGGTGTGTCATTTCCTTGTCTATGTGAGTGGACGCATCCTTAAAACCAGCAACAGCTTCCGGTTACAGAAGTAAAAATCTCACATCTCAGCCCATCAATAATAAATGATGACAGGTCACATGAGCAGGAACAGGGCATTTTTGGTTTAAATTAGATGCAAGTTCAATAATGCAGCATAACTGAATGTATGCATGAAACAAAAACACTACTACGAAATTTTCTAAAACTGTAGTCTGTACATACTAGAATGCAAGAATCACAAGGACTTTCACAAAAATAACCCAAAACAGAAAAAATACAACTTTAACATGCAAGCATGCACAGCTTATTTTGCTGAAATGGTTTCCATGTGTTTCACTATTATATTCTTTAGTTTCATAAATTAAAAAGAACACTACTATTCTTTTCTGAAAGAGGAAGCCTTCTCAAATGAGTCTACGATAGAAGCTTTCAATGTAGACCGGGAATTTCATTCAAGCTCCCACCCCTACTTTAGGTATATTGGATTATAATAGCTCTGTTTAAAGGCAGCACAAAGGAAAGGACGAGAGAAATGGACACCCAGGCTTGGGAAACTTCCACTTTGCTGGCGGGAATTTCTGCTCTGTTGCTGGCTGGCTTCCAGCAATTGACTATTGAAGATCGGGTAGGAGGATCCAGCCCATCAAGGTTGTCGAAAGTCCTAGAGGAAATCCTGGTCCACTTATAGCTTGGAAGTTGATGGATTGAGATAGTGGAGTCATCAACAGAAAATTCCCAGCACAAGTCTGGGACTATCCAGAAATTTCATATTAGAAAAATGCTTATAAAGGCGTGAACAGCTGAAGAACTGGAGCCCAGCAGAGTTAGGTACATTTGATTTAGCTTGTTCATGATACTCTTCCCAAACACAAGGCATATTCGCCAATTTATGAAATAATAACCTAAGCCTGTGCATTTTTCACATTTGATGCTAGTTCCCTACCTATGAATAACTATGATGCCTTCTCGAGAAAAGCAAGAAAATTGCAGGGTGCAATAGTTGGAGAAAGAAAGTGAAAATGAAAAACTGAAGTGTACATCTCAACAAAAAAAAAAAAAATAAATAAATAAATAAAAAGAATGTGCGACAGTCGACAGACGTACCTGGAATTTGTCTGAAACCATATGCCGCAACCTTTGATAATAAACAGGCCCAATAAAGATCTCACACATTAGTTCTGTTCCAAAAACTCCACTATACAATACTTCAGTACCAAATCTATCAAATCCTTGAGCCGTTAACATGGTTCCAAGTTCATCAACAAGTGAACTTGATTCGGATCCATGCTCTCCATCAGCTTTCTTGAGTGAGTCTTCAAATGGCGTTGAATCAACAAACTTACCATGCAAGCTGCCACCCTGTAAAAAGAAAAGAGAACAAAACATAAGGTGTCAAATGCCAACATCACAACTGCAGTCAAGAACACAACAACAAATATTGTTTGCCCCACAATCAGAAAGCACTCAATTATCACTTGTATGTATGTATGTATCAAGCGTAAATCAAAAGCCAATTTCCCCCTTTGAATTAAGATTAGAAACAAAACTATTCATAAACAATCCCAAAAGATCAGGAAAAAAAAAAAAAAAAAAACTCTTATCAATTTTGTGATCATGAACAGTGTGTTCCCAAATTAACATAGTGAATCTAGTATACAAAGAACCCTAAAAGGGAGAGTAGCAAGCTTTAGCTAACTAGATGGAGCCAGAGTAGAATCAACGTCAGGAAAGCTATAATCATGTTGTGGCCTGCAGGCTATCTACCATACCTCAGAACAAATTGGAAGTTGGAAATCAGAAGGCTAACACAGCAGTAGAAACCAACAAAATATAAACTGACTTGCTGTTTACCTTAGCAGCAATGGATTCTAAAAGCATTGCAATTGTCATCCTTGAAGGAAATGCATGCGGATTTATGATAAGATCGGGGCGCATCCCAGTATTATGAGAAAATGGCATATCAATATCTGGCCACAACCGAGAGCAAACACCTTTTTGCCCATGCCTGCTGCTAAATTTGTCCCCGATAATAGGATTCCTTGGACGTCGAAACCGAATATTAGCCTGAGAACCAAAGAAAGAATCCATAATCGTTTCAGCTGTAACCAAGGCATGTAAAGACCATTAAACAGTCAAACCGAGAACGCAATACGAGAAACAGGAATACTCCTTTATCCCTGATTTTTTCACACTTCTAATTTTCTGCTATCCAAAGTATTTTTTCATACTTCTATGTTTATATCACCAACCCCTTTTCTCTCTCCATCCCTTCATTTTCTAATTAGTTTCTCTCTTTATCCACTTCCAAATATTAATTCTATTATTAGCACTCTTAATCTCAAACCCAGACTCATGTAGACAAGGCTTAACTTGAAAATCTCTAATAGTAGGGTACGAAAACAAAGTTACCTTATTCTTTTAATACAGGTGGAAAATATATACAAAAATTAAATAATATTTATTTTATATTAATCATTCCTGGGAGTCCATATCCCAAATTTGGACACTTACATTATATTATCATATGAAACAATCCCCCCCCCCCCCTCTTCTCTCTCTCTCTCTCTCTCTAATCTTCAACAAACCCATCCATTTGGATATAAGGCTAGGGTTTTGTTGTTGTATACCAGTACACATTATACTGTTAATAATAAACAAAATAATACTCTTATTAGCAAGAAAGTGATGTCCCCACTCCATACTCTTCAAAACAATATCCTAAGCATGGACTCTTGATTACATTTAAACTACCCATGTTAGGAAAGTACCCATAAACTTTGAGTAACATAGGGAAAATGGTTGGGTCCTCTAGCCATATACCTAAGGCGGATACAAATTACTGAGTCACAAAACAAAGAACACACTATACTTGAATAATAAAATTGATTAATATTTCTTATGTGGTGCATAATACAACATTGATATTCGCAGATCGTTATCTCAATCAAAGACATTGCCATTTAAAGGACACAAAATACCTTTTGAAGTTCTTTTTTATTCTTTCCATCAATGCCTACATAATCAACTACAGACGTCTCTGAACTCTTCAATTTGTGAGTAAATACTGTGCCACTTGTGCTATTGTACACACTGCAGTATGGCTGACCAGGATGTATTACCTGAATGCAAGTAAATTGTTAGCTTCCATATGAATCATGAAAACATAGTAAAAGGGCAAGGTTAATGCAAATAAAACACAAAACAACCTGCCCAACGTAGGGAAGTCCATCCACATCAATCAAAGAATGTGCTGATTGATCAACAGTACTTCTTCGAAAAGTTTTGCTGGAACGATCAGATCTGCTGCCATCTTCAGTCAAATCAATAGTTTCTGTCTGCAACACCAATCATATGAGCAGATGCAAAATAAAGGAATTTTAAAAAGTGAATAGCATTAATTTTTTTTAGTTGACTGGCAAATATGCCAAATGATTTCCTCATGACCAATATCTCTACTGGTCATTGAGCTGGGAACATATATTCTAAATAAACTTTTATAGGTAAATAAGATCTAGAGTTAAAGGGCCCTGACAAGGCTCAAATAAGATCTACAGCATGGCAATAAGGCTACAAGCAGAGGCCCTGGCATAGTGGCATATATAGTTTCATCCAGTACTCTTTGTAGACTAAGGTACTCCTAAACAATGGCTTTAAAAACAAGGACCATTAAGCATGTTAATTCATTGTTGTAAAATGAACTAGCCAGACCGATGACAGATACAATCATACAAGCACAAGTAACTTGTATCTGACCCTCCCTGTGACTATAAAATTAGCTATCAAAAGGAACCTGATATACATACTTCTAGCCATTACTCGCTATGGGCATCCTGGGCAGGATCAAGTCATCATCAAGAACATCAGGCAAAAGAGATGGGGTTTTTTTAAAACCAGCCATGCCCCTAACCAGTAAGTTTGCTCAAGTGACTTCAAGGAGCAAGGAGAAGATGTTCAGGACAATCCTTTCTACACTTGAAGGAGTCACTTATTATAGCATTCCTTCAAAATCGACTGTACAAATGTACAATACTATCCTTAATATACTTGACTGCTCACAACATAATTAGTATATCTTCAGAATTGAACAAGTATTGCTAACAGATACTAACAGTAGAATAAGGCTTAAAAAGAGGGAGGGGGATTTAAAAACCTGATATATCTGAGCATGACACATCCCACGATCAACGGATGATTTGTTCAAAATCATGGCATCTTCCATATCATATCTGGAGAAAGAAAGGACCTGAGTTAATGTGGATATGAAACATCCAAATACATTTCAACATATATTTATTTGTTAGGGGTACCCGGTATAAGACAGAACTGCTACTATTGCATTGGTCCCAGAAGGATATTCATCGATGCAATACTTAGTGTAGGAACCTGTGCGCACAATCGGACTTTGAGGAGTCTGCAAAGACTCAAGTAAATTATTTATTTTGGAAACAAAAGGAGAACAAAATAAGCCAAAATATAGATCAAGCGGAGAGCTTATTTACTCAAATTTTCAACAAGGTTGAAGAAAACAAAACAATTACTGCATAAATAAATTCTAGTCACAATGCTCTAACCCTTCTAAAGATATGATATTGTCGCATTCAAATGAGAACCCATACAAACCATTCCACCTCTCTGCTTATTACTCAATCAAAGACATCATGGGAAAACCCAATCATAAAGCAACAGTGTTATAGAAAAGATGAGAGCTTTTACAGGACAACCCAGTATAGTATGAGTAGTATCTACCAAGGGTACCATTAAAATATATTTTAGATAACAAAATTCAGAACAATAAAATAAGTTATGCTTCAAAATTATTGAATCATTTTGCTGAACATAAACCTGCTTTTATCACATCTAAAACAATAAAAAGTTGAAGATGGAATCATGCAAAGAGAACTTCAATTCAACAAATCAAACTTCAAATGCAAAACTTCTTTCTCAAACAAATTCCTCAACAACCTCCAAACATTTCAGAGAGAGGGGAGATAAAAAAAAAATAAAAAAAAAACAAAAACAAAACAAAACAAAGTTTACAATATACTCCTTTGCTTCCATTCGAGTAATTTGGAGCACCATTGCAAGGAAACAATAAGCTCTTTCAGCATTCAACTCTAATCTAACTTTTTCGAATATGGATTGGAGAGAAGAATCTGATCTCATAGAGCTCACAAGTTATCCACTTTAGTATACAAGCTCACATTTTAACAGATTTTATTTTCTATACATAAATAATAACATATTCTCTACTGTATTAAGCTTTACTGAAGCAGTAAATTCATCAGAATGTAACAAACCATTGACCGCAATTGATCTAAAGAAGCTTCAGTATATGATATGAAACAAGCACAAAACAGCCATAAAAAAATAAAAGGAATAACACAGTACAAAACACACATCTGCCAACATAACATCAAATGTAATAAAATACAACAAATCTTGTCCTCTAGCTGTATTCCTCTTTTAAATCTTTAAAAAACCGTTCTTCAGAGGAAAAAAGAAAAATACAACATACCTGAAGATGATATGCCTTTTGATCTGTACGAAACTTAATTGCTTGAGACGAAAAGGCCATAGTTTGTTTTGCCATCTAAAGATAAGTAAATGTTGAGAAAAATAAGCATATAAGTTATTACAAGAATCGCAAGTAGCAGAAGGGATCAAACAAATATTTTACGACAAACCTGGCATTGATACATATTACGTGGACTCTGATTGTGATTAGACCATGGCGTAAGATTAGCAATAACACTTAATATCCCTGTAGGATGTATTTCCTCATGAGTTGCAGAAAAATTTTCTCGTCGCCCTTGATCTCCACCATCAGGACATTGAATTTCCATGTATACCTTAAAAAATGAAGGAAACATATAAAGAACTGCTGTAAGCAGCATAAATGATGCAACAGCAGAAGAATCACCAATATATGCTCCAAGTGGCCATATGAAAATATAAATGAACAAGGGGAAAAATTTATCTATGGCAGTCAGTTGTAACCTCTTTTCACAGGATATTACAGGCGTGTTTCCCTTTTTTCCCTTTATTTGTCAATAAGTATTTTTCGATTCCCTCTTTTCTCCTTTCACCCTTATTTTACCCTTCTTTGAATTAAGAAAATGAGCAAATAAGAGAAAATTAAAAAAAAAAAACAATAGTAAGGGGGGGTTAAAGAAACACAAGCCTAAAGAAAACACATGAGAAGAATAAGGCCCAGACAACTGTCATAGCTTTTTGACTTGTCATCCAACATACTTTATATCATGGAAAACAGGTAAATTTAATCAATCTAGCCATTCAGACATGTAACTGCATAAAAGCAAGTGGATCTAACGTACAGAGTGTACCAGTACCTGTTCAAATGGGCCAATTAGTTCAATATCATTACTATCTTCGGAAGGAATAGAGATATTTTTAACTGGACGAATAAACCTAGAAGGATTTGTAAATAAAAATAATCCAGGATAAGCACCACCAAAGCTCAATGGAACATAGCCCACTTCCAGATCACATGGAACCTGCAACATGTGAGTACATAAGATAATGATGCAAACAAGCTTCAAAAAATAACACAGATGCCCAGAAACAAACCACTGTGGCTGCAGACAGCTTCAATCTTCGCAAGTGTTTGACAATATCCTCAACTTGACCAGACGGTATGGTTCCAATTACTCGCCCATCAAGGAGGATAGAAATAACTTCAGGAGGACCAGCTTGGACAATTTTTGGCAATGATGATTTCATTCCCATCTTCACCAAGACTTTGATGATAGAGGATCTCATTGTGACAAAGTTTTTCATTTCTCCTTGATCGTCAAAGAAGGAGGTAATTCCTGAATTTAGGTAATAAAACAAGTGATGTACTTTTTAGACTCTACCATGATAAGAAACTCAGAATAACTCTATAATTACATGAACATTATAGAGCCAATGTAAGCACTTACTACATGTACAAGTCAAATGATTCAGCAATCCACAAGGCCCTCCATCAGGAGTGTGCACAGGACACAAAAAACCCCAAGCCCTGCATGAATTTAATATTATTAAACAATGAATGGAGAAGACCACTTTTGTAGATGAGAGAAAACTTAAGTAAGAAAGCCTACTCAGGAAGCAGCTTCCGCACAGTAGTAGTACGAGCATCAACAAAAGCAGCACCTCGGTGAACAGCTCGAAAATTCGAAAGGAAACGCAGGAAGTTCAGCCTATCGGCCTGAATAGCAAAGCCAGCTTTCTGAATATGAAAAACATAACAGGTTAGAAATTTCCGAGGTCAAAAAGTAGCATAAGGAAAAACTTTACGGTCACCATATTTCAGTAATTCGAAACAAACTACCTGCACACAAACAAAGTGCTCAACAGACTAGACAACATCAACTAGTGACTCATATATGTTCAAATACAGCACTTTTACTATACTCCCACTTCTTTATTCAAGTGTTACACTTACCATAAGCCCGTCATATTTTTATACACTTCCATTTTTGGCAAAATAATACATTTTAATATTACATCTCTCTCATCTCATGGTCCCCACTCAAACCCATGACTGCATTTTTTATTATTTATTTCCTCTCACATCCCTTACTTTTCGATAAACTATTTAACCCCGTGTCATGAACTGATTTTCACAGACTGGACTCAAAGAAAAGATTGATTCTTGTTTAACTAAATGATCTGACTTTTTTTATAAAATTGATTTAATAAGAAATAACAAAATGAAAGCTTTAGTATTAATTGACAGTGGACAAGGATTACAAAAGTTGGGTTTAATAGCTTAAGGCTATTACTCTCAAATAATGAGTTTAGCTCACAACTCTCCAACAATGGCTTGAGGCTGTAACTCTCTCTAGGTTTCCCTAATAAATTTCTGTCTCTCTAGGTTTCCCTAATAAATTTCTGCCTACCCTTTTCTCTCCCCCTCTCATGTTTTTTATACTCTCATGTAAATTAGCTCCTTCAATCTCATAGGGTTTGTAGAGTTCTTAAGATACATATATAAAAAAAAAAAAAAAAAAAAAAAAAAAAAAAAAAAAAAAACCTACTGGAACAGGTACCAGATTGTCAAAAGAGAATCAGGATCCAGAACAACCCCAGTTTGCTCAAAACTACCAAATTTAAGAAAGAAATGCTCACTAGGAGCTAAGGGACTTCAAGAAGCATTCCATACAACCATACTATATTTGAGCTCAACATCAAGAGTAAATCAACAACATTTCCTCAACATTAAGAGTAATCAACAACATTAAATTCCTGAGAGCAATAATTCTGAGCATTTATACCTGCTGCAAATCCAGACTTGACATTGTTGCCAATCTTCCTGTTTTCAGCAAATTCTCGATAGCAGTTCCAATCTGTGTAGAGGGATTTTTGTTTAACAGCTTCTTGACATCTCCTACTGCATTAGTTCAGAGGACAGGTAACACATAACACATTAATCAATTTCACAATTTTACATACCTGCTCGGCTGCTTGGCAACGCTAAAAGGATATTTTAACATATAAGCTATTCGAGATGTTTGGTTGGGAAGGGGAAAAGGAGTAGAAACTAAGCAATTAAGGAAAACATGTTACAAAGAACTTACTAAAATGTTTTTCCCATTTCCTTTATTGGCAATAATTTATTCCAGTTATACCCCCATTGGAAAATTTTACAGACAAAATTTTTCTAACCTTTTCCCTAAAAATATGCCCAAGAATTACTAAAAATTTGCCGGAGACCAGCTTTTTTGACTGATTACCACCCTTATTTAATGCTCTATTAACTGTTGCTTCCAATTATTTTTACCTAAAACCTGCAAATTCATCTCTCAACTTCGTTTCTTTCTCTCATCCTCTTTCGTCACATCTAGAAACACACAAATTTGCATTCCCGTCATCAATTTTTGCAATTGTTTGCAATCATTATTATTTCTACACCTGTCATTACGCATTGGTTCTATCGGCACCCGTAGATGGTTTCATATTCCTGGTTTTCTTGGGGGGGGGGGGGGGGGGGGGGGGGGGGGGGGGGTTGGTTCAAGCACTGAAGGAAGAAAGGAAAGGGAAGGTGGAGGGAGAAAATGAAAGAGATTGGGATGGGATGGAGGGAAGGAGTAAAGACGATAATCAACAACAAGCAGCCTATACAACCAAATGCAATTAGCTTTATCTTCCTTGCTGACTTTATACTTACTGCCCGAATTCAATTCGCAGTATATGTAATCTTCCTTTTTTGTCATAAAAATAAAAAAATTAAAAAAAAACCTAACTAAAAACCCCTAATTATATGATATCCCAAATTCCTTATTTTCAGAAAAACCCCTAACTAAAAAAGTTATAAGGAGCGTAGGGAGCAGTTTTATTCGTTCGGAAATAAAAATTATGTTTTCAAAGTAGCACGGAGAGGGGATAACAGTTAAAATAATCAATATGAAAACAAAGATGCCCAAACCTATTTCAGGAAACAAAATGTTATGCAAATGAGAACTAACTTAACAAGATTTTTGGTAGGAGAGTGTAGGCTTTTTTGGAAAAATTAAGGTGGATAGAGAGAGAATGAGCAGTAGAAGAAAGTGTGGGAATTATTAAAAGATAAGGTAATTGTGCAGGAAATAAAAGGTAATAAAAGAAAAGGGAGTCATTTGAAACAAGTTAAATGAATTATTTAAGAGATGATAAGAAGATAATCGGCGGAGGACAGCCCAAAAATTAATAAAGGGAGATAATCGCAAATATCAATAGAAAAAAAGCCTTCAACATTTGCCATCAAGTATCACTCGAAGGATTCAATCACAGTGGTTACATTCACAGCTAAGTCAGGTAATCTCAAAAAGAGAAACAAGCAATATCATTCAATCATCAGCATAGGCCTTTTTATTATGGGGGACTACAGTATCTATATAGAAGCTTCTTCAAAGACTCAGAGCTAATGAATTCTTAATTCTTAGGGGCTGTATGGTAGGGGGTTCCAGGAAAGAAAGAGGTAACACCCTTAAATCCCTTGGATTAAGTTTGGTTGATGCTTTTTTGGGATTCCTTTCCATTCACTTGGTTCCTAAGTCCCTCAAAATGCCTCTATTCTGATTCCCCATGGGCCCACAAACACCTCTACACTATGACCATACCATCCCAGCCAAACTTTACCACAATTTCCATCAACACCCCCACTTCAGGCCTTTATGGCTTTATCAACCTTCAACCACTGGAATCATCATTTACGAACGGTCATCACACCAAAATTGTACCCACTAACATATGACCCACCACCCAATATATGACCCACCAACAATAGCCAACCACCACTCAAATGATGGAACTCTTCCTCCATCTAAACAATTAAGAAACAAATGGCAGATCATCACTACACCTATATGATAATTTGTACGCAATATCTTAACAAATAAAGTTTAGGTTAACAACTAAGAAACAAAAGACAGTTTCATCACTACACCTATATGATACTTTGTACGCAATATCCAAACATATAAAGTTTAGGTTATTGAATGCGGAATGTGGAACTTAATTTGGATATCAAAAGACATTAATATGAAGCAAAGATGTTTTTCCTCTCATATGCATGGATGAATAATAGTAAGGAATAAACTATGATGATTTTTGTAGATGTCATTAGTCACCAAGCCCGGAAAAGAAAAAGATTACCGAACATCAAAACAAATGAAGAAACAACTAAATAACACAGCATTCAAAGAAAAAATAGCTGAAGAGTATGTCATACAGCTGCTGAGATCAAACTTTTCGCCTTTTTGGCTCATTTCATCATTAAGAATCTTCCTTGATCGATAAAGCCATTCCTGTAGTTTATCCTGAAATGAAACATAACACTGTAAAGCATAACAAATTATAAAATTACAAAACGGAAAAACGAGTCATAAGCCTATTAGCAGTTTACAATAGTTTTTAGTGACATGTCTTCGTAGGCTATACTAATGTTATGTTTCAATAAATTGTTTGGCCACGGTCTGTGTTTAACATTAGAATGACAAACCTTAACCTGGTGAAATGGTGGTTACTGAATCAGTCTCAGGCTTGCAAACTAACTCGCGTGTTGTTGCTAAGTGTGCATGCAAATGATTTCAATATTATTTTATTTTTTATTTAATAAATGGGATGAAGTAAAAACACCAGATTTCAAAATATTTGGGAGGAAGCCACTCTTGTTTTTTCTATAATTTTCGCAGGCTGGAAAATGGGACTTCACCAAGTGTAAGGATGCGCTATTGAATAATTGCTTAGACATCAGTCATCTTCAGGTAAGGTTTTCAGATCTAATTAATTTAGTTTTAAATATTATCTGATTTGGTTAGTAGTTTAATAATTCCTACATTCTTTTTAAAAAGCAATACTTGGAATTTTACACTATTCACACACACTTGTTTGATCGTTTTTTGTGATTTATATGTTCGCAAAAAATAGTAATGTGGGATCTTGTTAGATTGATCTCAATATATACTCTCAAAATATCAGATTTTTATAATTTTTACTAAAATACCTGTATAATTTAAGATATTAATGTTATAAAATGTACATTTGTAAGCGTGAAAGCTCCAACATTGCAATTAAAAAAGAGAGGAAGAATTTGTTTGGTTTTATATACTGTAGTTCTTAGTTTCTTCTTTTTGGATTTTAGCTTTATATTGCCACCGGTTTTTTTTTTTTCTTTTTTTTTTTTTGGCACACTACATTTTTCTCTTTTTCCTCTTTCATTTTTATCACTTTTCCATTCTTTGTTCCATTTTTTGCAGACAGTTCCTTAGCAGACCCCAAATAACTTTGGGACTAAGTCTTTGTTGCTGCTGCTGTCGTTGCTGTAATCGTTGATGAATAGTTTTTAGATTACCAGCTATCCATACATTCATTTTCCAATAAAAATGAATCCAGAGATGATATCAAACATGTATGAATTCTCAGTTTTGGCTTTTTCAAAAGTTGGAACAAGCATCAATGTTGCCGAGGCCGGAAATTCAGTGCAAACTACTATCCACCTTGAGGACAAGGTGGAACTTTGGGTGGCCGGTAACGTAATAGATTAGCTTTAGGAGGGGCACTTTGGGAAGTCTAGTATCATTAGGTTAATACTTTGGGAAGTTTAGGAGGGGCACTTTGGGAAGGTTAGTATGATTAGGTTAATACAGAGTAGTCTTTAGCCTTAGTATAAATAGAGGGAGAGGGGAAAGGAAGAGGTAAGCAGAAATTTATTAGGGAAACCTAGAGAGAGTCATGGCCTAAAACCATTTTGGAGAGTTGTGAGCTAAACTCACTATTTGAGAGTAATAGCCTTAAGCTATTAACTTATCTTTTGTAACCCTTCCACCATTATCAATCAATCTTAAAGCTTTTATCTTTATTATTGCATTATTAAATCAGAAATATTAAGCCAGGAAATTCAGTTCATCACATGCACACAAAACAACATGGTTTTGTTCAGAGCAAAATGTAATACCTTCAGATAAATAGAGATCAATTCACCAGCTTGCAAAACTTCATGGTTTTGCAATGCATCTGGATTGTCTGGTACAGATGTCTGATCTACCAATGAAAAGAGTTTCTGCAACATGAATCTAAAGCAAATTTCATGTTAACAATGAAAAAGCAGAAAAAAAGAAAGATAGAGAGAGAGATAGATAGACATATGAGAGAATATGAGGCCAACATTAGAAGATTGAACTTGTCGTAGTTATTGGAGCCAAGGTGGACAAAAATAAAATCGTCTAGCACAGCGTTTCCAACCTAAAATCAAATAAGACACAGATGAGGGATGTACAAAACATATGGACAATAATTCGGAGACCACTTATCAAGGAAGAAAATGGAAAACATAAGACTTACAACTAAATAACTTTCTTTTTCTAGCCCATCCATGACAGGTTGGAAGCTCTGTCCTATAATGAATGAACGAAAGAATCAGTTTAGCAGGACAAGTCTTAGACATGATTTGATATCAGAATGAACTAATGGCTAAAATATGTTCAAAATGACTATAGAATTGCCCAATCCCCACTTCTAAATGTTAGAAATGAATTAATCAATTAACAAAATTAACATGGCCAGACAGCTGAAAATGCAAATGTATCAGAAATACATCATACCAATATGCTCAAGACATTGGCGACGTGTCAAAAGCGATAATCCATGCAGCTCATCAAGAATAATTTTAGCTCTTTCTCCAATAAGTTGTGTGCCGACAGAACCTTTTACTCCCTCATATTGCTCATTGTAGGAACATGTCAATGCCACATATATTTCATGATCAGTAGCCTCAATAAATGCCTGCCATCAGGTCCCACATGGTTTCAACAACAAAATATACACAGGAGGCAAAATGGTAAAAGAAGATGACAACTAAAGAGACAACAGGAAACCGCGAGAACTAAGACAAGATAAGATGGCATATTAAGGTGCATACACCAACAAAAATAACGCCGTAATCTCAAAAAGATAGGGTCATCTGCTAGTGGGGGATAGAGGTTGGGGGGGGAGCATTGGGGGACAGCTATCCCCATACCCCACTTTTTAAAAAAAAAAAAACATCAGGTTTTTATTGGTAAAACAATAAAAAGGAAAAAACTAAATTACAGGAGAAATAAACATCAGAACAGGGAGCGGTGGTTTTGGGTACTTATTGAGGGTGGTGGTGAGATGGGTCGTAGATATAGAGGAATTGTACGCCAGCAGCGGTGGCAATGGCTGGGGTTTTAGGGACTCTAGATTTTGTGGTGGTTTTGATGATAGAGGTGGGGTGCGGGTGGTATTTGGTGAGAGTGGGTGGTGGTTATGGTGAAATTATTGGTAGCGTAATGAAGTTGGGGGTTGTTGGTGAGGTAAATGGGTTAAAGCGTTGAACCATAAAATGATGAACGGGGGTTGAAGAGAGAGAAAGAGAAAGTAATTGAGAATATAAAAAGGAGAAGACAATTTGATTAATATTCAAGTTTTGATTCGATAACTCCTTTTATCCCAACGAATTTTCATGTTTTGATTTACTGACTTTCGAATGTCAACTTGACGTAGTCTTGAAAATATGCATAATGATACCAGATTTCAAGTTCGCATGAACTTAATTATCTTTCCATGATGTTTGTTAAAATCAAGACTTATCGTCTTACATATTTGCTTATCAAGTTGATATTGATTCTTCTCCATTCACTTCTATGTAATGACATGCTACGCAAGCCCATTATCAATATTTCATTTTTACACCCTCCAACCAAATCGTCATTGGCCCTCCTTAGTTTCTTCTAAGATCCATATAAACCCACCTCTCCCAATTTGCTAACCAATGCATAATGATTCCAAATTAACAAAAAAAGTCATTAATACAATATATTATATGTAACCTTTAGAAGAATGCCCACAGGAAGCAAGAATTCTTTCCCTTGTATCCTACACAGCATAAAAAAAATTAATCTTAGTATAGTTCCAGCAAAAACTGATAGTCACATACTTCAATATAATAAAAGTAATCAGATCTCACCCAAATCCAAGTCTAGCACTTCCATTATTGAGATAATACAGTCTCACAGTAAGAGCAGACTGGTCTTCTCGAACACATCTACAAGTGGGTAACAACAAAAATGAGCGTTTTCTAAAAAAACCAAAAGAAATTACAGAATTACTTTAGCAACATGGCAAAACAGCATCCATAACTGAAATTGGAATATAGTGGGAAGCTAATGCGATGAAATGAAAGCAAAAAAAACTGAAATAAGGGAACATGTGAAAGATCTGGATCTAATAGGCAAAAAAAATGTCTAAGGAAGTGAAGGGGATAAATGGTCTGGTGGAAACTCACCCCAACCCTTGTGTCATCCAAATAACAGAGTAATTAATTCTCTTACACAACCCACCTTTCTCCCATAGGGCCCTTCCGTCTTTCTAACCCTTCTCCAAGGAAACGTTTACCAATTAAATCTTTTAATATAGACAACAACCTATACCTAGCAAAGGGTAAGAAAGCATCCCTTAAATCAACCCCAACCATACGACACCTCACACTGGCAAGCTTTCCACTTAGGCTAACCATGCCAAAATGACCAAGAATATATCTAACACCAGGCTAGTGGCCAATAAGGCAATAACTACATAATCTGAGGTCTTAGATGAATAGTCTTGATCACTGGCTATTAATTTGTGGCCACGCCTCTAATAGAAAATGGTTTTGGAGAGTGACAATTTCATTGAGGTTAGAGGTGCAAGGAGAGTCCCTTTTTACGGTGTTTTTCTTCTAGATCTACATACAGATTAAGCTTCATTTTTTTCTTTGAATTTCCCAGATCTGTTACAACAGGATTCATAAAGATTGTTAATGACCACTGTTTTCTGAGGTCTTAGATGATTCATCTGGATAAATACCACATATATGTGGCCAGAAACACCTTCAATTTCCAAGGTTTCGGAAGCTTCTTTACAATTTTGTCGCCATGATTTGATCTTAGATATTGGTGCAAACTCTCTTCAGTGCATTCTTCAAAGTTATTTTCTCTTCGCTCTCCTTTTGAGCTTTCATTCTAATTTTGAATTTTCCACGTTAAAGCTAGGATCTCGTTATGAATGAAGTCCATAACAACACAAGATCTTTTGATTACCACAGATTGACTCTCTGTCGTTGTTTAACCACTCTCTTTCTTATGGCAAGAATTTTTTCCCCGTACACAGAGAATGGCAAGGTTAATCAAATTTCAATCAGTGCTGGATATCAACTGCTGATCACTTTACTGCATATGTACTGAATGTGATGGCTTCTGGGAAGGGTCTTCAAACATAGGTAATGCCATAGCAGTAGGGCACTGGCTCACACAGCTAACAGTGATTGGATTTTTGCATGTTGACTGGGTCAGTGGATGGCACAACAGATTCCTTGGGAGAGATTCATTACAGCATGTTCATGGAGCGATAATTCAAACCTTACATCTGATGAGTGATGACCGAAATAAAACTAGATTGAATTTAGAAAACAGATGAGTGTAGTTTTGATTTTGAGGTTAGAAATTTACATAGAACCCTAATTAGTGAATGATCTGATCTACATGACAAGTTTGCAAACATCCACCGCTTAACAAAACAACTGAACAAAAATGATTGAAAAGAGTTGTAAATAAAAGTCGTTAAACCTTATGGCAACTGCTTTATCGCTATAACCTTCTCTACGAGCACGAAATGAACCTCGAACCATGCTCATTGGCTGAAACACAAAAGAAAAAGTCAGCCAGTCTATGTGGATAAAAGTCAGCATAAAATCTATGAGGATATAAACAATATAAAGACCAGTCACGGTAGTCAGTCTAACAGTAACTCCAGCAACAATCTATGAGTTCATCATTGCTTTGCACGACTAATTTTTAAGACTGGTAGCATAAGCAAATAGATCGATTAGTCATAATCATAATACAGCTCTTCAAAAATAATTCATACATAAAGAATGAAAATATCAACAAACATATAGCAAGGGGTGTATCGAATCAGCACAGGAGACATTTTTCACTCACATAGTTCCGTTTTTGCATTATTAGTAGTCGAATGATCCTCTCAATCCCATTTAAGATGAAATACCTGCACATATAGTTTAAGAGTTAACAAGGCCAAAGAACTTTAGTGATAACAATAATCTTAAGTGCAATTCAAATTAATATAGCAATAGCATCACCACTGAAAAGAACCAGGGATACTCACCCACCTAGCAATTCAAATTAATATAAGAAATGCTGTTGCAAGAGTTAGCAATTCAAATTAGTATAGCAATAGCATCACCAATGGAGCTATCCCTAGGGTCTAACTAGGTGCAGTAATGTTAATCTTAATATCTACGAGTTTTTTTTCCATTTAATTGAAATCAAGCTCCCTATTACACATATTGATGGTTGATAGTAGAAGTAACAGTATTGACTGTCAAAACTCACAAGATTAATCTTAGTCATGACACTCATGTGATGGTGGAGGACAATTCGACCCTTCTTAACAAGTATGTACTACAGAAGTTCTAAATCATATTATAATGCCTATAAGCCCTTGTCCCATCTATTTCTTTAAGAAATAAAAGTATCTCCAATACAAGAGGTAAAAAGTTCTAGGCAAGAGGATTAACTTCAAAACATCAGCATCAGCTCCTTGGTCTCATCAGAATTATAAATTCGAAATTCAACAACTTTTCAGTGAGCATCAATAATGTCTTACCAGCATGGCTTATAAGAGGCAATATGTTGAGAGTTGACACAAATTGCCACACACTATTAACATAAATAACATTATGCTAACATCTTTCTTCAATTAAAAAAAAAATCATGTAAACACAAGTCTGAACCAGCACATAGAACCAGGAATACTCACCCACCCATCTCTGCTGCCTCCTCTCTGTTAGAAACCAATTTCCGAGCAGACGCATTTCTGAGATGGCAGATCTTGGACTATTAGAAAACAGAAAAGAAAACCATCAGATCTCAGAGCATTATCTTAAACTTGAAGAGTCTAACACAATAAAATTAATAAACATATGAACAAATTCAGTTGTACTCGAATGAACATTACACCTGCCGCAATGATTTTACAGATACATAACTACTTCCTAGTATTAATAAAACTACCTATACATTGTAGCATTAAATGACTAATTGACTATAGATCAACAAATTAAACATTTATCTTCCTTGGAGGGGAACATAAAGTAATAATATCAAAGTGAAGATGCATAGTTTTCATTGATATAGTAGTATAGTCCATCCAATGAGTAGCTCATTGCACAACCCAAGAGATGGATACTACTGAAAACTGAAGATGAAGTGAGATTTGAAATTCCTAATCAACTCATTCTAGGTTTTGCTATTGCAATGCATCTGCCAGTAGCTGCATAAATGACCAAACGTAAACCATATTGAACCAAGCAGATAGATTTTTTCATTCGGTATCTGACTTTCTATACTTACTGGCCCTATATCTCGCATTTAAAACTGATTCAATGCTTACATTGAGTGATTACCTCTCTTTTACAATAAAAGGATTTGGTAATTCACCTGATTTCAAGGTGTCATGTATAAACCACATTCTTCACAGTGCATTGCAATTAACAAATCGAACAGCCACAAGCAAAATAATTTAAATCAAAAAAGTAAAAATGTAGAAGAAATCCACCAACCTTTAACATCACAGGGAACTGCCCGAAATTAAAGCTCTCCCTAATAACAGCTCCTTGATTATATTGGAAGCAAACATCAGCCTTTAACTTCCCGGAATACGATACCTTTGCTTGCCGACACTATTAACAAGTAAAATAAATTGATCTGCTGATTACCTCAATTTCCGAAACACGAAAATTAAAATGCGTTAGTAAACCACTTACGAAAATAAGCTCACCTCATAAGGAAGCAAAGCCTTGGCCATTCCCTTGTTATCCTTAAGAGGAGGAAACAACTCTGGATGACCAATAGAAAGTAAACCAAAAGGTAAAGGAAAAACAAACGGAATATTAATCCCGAAATTTAAAAACAAAAAAATCAAAAGCTGAAATTTAAAGCAAATAGCTGAAGAAAAAACACTGAAATTCAAATTTTAAAAAGGATATTTGTAAGTTTGTCCCCAGTAAAGGCATTACGAACAGTAATAGGCTTCAAACTGCCCATCATAGTTTCTAACCCATTCTCTATCAGATGATCAAAGGAGTCAATGTGATGCTGAAAAAGCTCCTTTAAAGCTTCGAAATCCGGTTGTTTCCGAGCATTGTGCCCGTGGGCAAAAGGTCCATTTTCATGGTTTTGTTTCGACATTAAAGGGTTATATAAACCAAACCCTGCAACACATTAGCAACCAAAGTTGATTCACTCGTCAAACAAGGCTCCAAAAATTCATATGGATGAGTAATTTTGAATGGATTCCTTAATTTGATTGAATCCTAACATTAAAGGGTTCTACAATACATTAGCAACCAAATTTGATTGAATTATCAGTAAAGGCTCATAATTTTAGTGACATTTGATTCAATTATCAAAAAAGGTTCATAATTTTCTTTTCTAGCAACATATCGGTTGTTATGAAATTTCATAATCTTAGTAATTAGAACGTTGAGATTTTCGAATTCTAAACATACTGCAGTGCGAATTAAATGATAAGCCCTAGATTGTGAAAATTGAAATGATGATTACAAAAAAGAAACAACAACTTACCTCAGAAGCTGCTTCTCAGTGGAGAGCGTGAAGAGCGCTTTAATGGAGAACGTGAACTGCGCTTCAATGGAGAAATGGATGAATAATTTTCAAAGGATTCCTGAAATTGTCTCTGGTTTTTTCTGGAAAATAGCAGTTGTTTGAGAGAAGACGAAGACGAAGACGAAGAAAGAAAAAGAGGGTTTAGGGTTTAAGGAGTGAGAATATTTTATTGTGTATGGAATGTGGTGCTGGGTAGAACTAAAGACTAGAGGGTAGAGAGGCGCTGAAGGGTCCGTTAGCCCGAGGCTAAGGATCCGTAAACGGTGTACTGTAACATTATAATAGGGAGTTGTTAAATAACGCCCACATTTTTATCAAAATCGTCCACAAATTAGAAATGAATTTACGTTCTTACCCCTACTCAAAATCCTAAACTCTTTCTCTCTTTCACTCTCTAACATCACCTCTTTCTCTCTCCTCACTTAAAACCTCTCAAGAAAACTTAAAATCACCACCACCACCAACCAACACCACCATTGACGCCGCTACCGCCGCAAAACAACATTCACCACCACCACCGCACATTGCAACCACCACCACAAGGTCCACCACTTCAATATCACCACCACCACCGCCCATAACTGCCGAGAATGCCACGGTCGAGGAACGCAGCACGCGCGAGGGAGGAGGACGCAGCCCAGGCGGAGCAGGTATATTTTTTTTCGCCGGAAAAGTACACAAACCGCCCTGTCTGGGCGATTCAACTGTGGTACAATCGCCCAAGTTAGACGGTTTGACCACGGTCAAACCGCCCAGGCAATACGGTTTAACCGTGGTCAAACCGCCCAAACTATACGGTTGAACCAAACCGCCCAGGATATACGGTTTGACCATGGTTCAACCGTATAGTTTGGGCGGTTTGACCACGGTCAAACCGTATTTCCTGGGCGGTTTGTCCACGGTCAAACCGTATTGCCTAGGCGAAACCGTCTAACTTGGGCGGTTTACGTAATTAAAAAAAAAAATTAATATAATTATATATTTATTTTGCATATTAATAAAATTATATATTTGTTTATTTTAAGTGCATATTAATTAGAAATATGTTTAGGAAATCAAATAATGTAATTGTTTATTATTAGTGAATATTAATTAGATTTATGTTTAGGAAATCAAATAATGTAATTGTTTATTTTAAGTGAATATTAATTATGTTTATGTTTAGGAAATCAAATAATGTAATTGTTTATTATTAGTGAATATTAATTAGATTTATGTTTAGGAAAATAAAATAATGTAATTGTTTATTTTAAGTGATTATAAATTAGATTTATGTTTAGGAAAATAAAATAATGTAATTTTTTATTATTAGTGAATATTAATTAGATTTATAGAATTGAGTATTAATTATTTGTATTACATTTTTTTATTAAATAATAGCCACAAACCATTAGAAGGCTAAATATCGAGTTCACACGTGTCGAAGGATTTGGTCCTCGACATACTCGATCTCGTGGTGTTGATGCTTCTAGTAGGAGGGAGAGGGCAGCTTCTCGCACGGCAGATGATGTCCTGGGTTGGCCTTCGGATGCTCAGCACGAGCTAGATCAGGTCATGGATGATTATGATTCTAATCATGATGACACGGAGGATGCCACGACTTCCGAGAGTGAGCGAGGAGGATTCGAGCACATGGAGTCATCGTCTGGGATTTTCGTGAGGAAAGGTAGAGGAGGGAGGTTTGTGGGTTCTACGACTACGACTTCGAGCACCGGCCGTACTCGTAGGTCTCGTGGTTCTCGAGACTCAGATACGTCTTAGCTTGTTCAGGAGGCGATGCCAGGTGGTCCAGCTGATGGCAGTCTTATCCCTAGCTATGCAGCTCACGTTGCTTCTCATGTTTGGGTCGGGGATGATCGTGATCCGTTGAGGTGCCATAGTAAGATTCAGTGGTGTAGGTCGTTGCAGGAATAGGAGACAGAGCTGAGTGCGGATTTACGTGCACGCCTTAGTGTCACTGGACTACAGCACTTGCCGTCTATCATGCATTTCCACATTGATTGGCCTCTAATCTCTGTGTTCGTTGAACGGTGGCAGCCGGATACGAACACTTTTCATCTCCCCTTTGGTGAGATGACGATCATGCTACACGACGTCGCTTATATTCTGAGGATCCCCGTTGAGGGTGACTTGGTTGACATGGTTAGCAACAGTGCATCTCTCCAGGTTGACTTTCAGGAGTTGTTGGGGCTGAGTAGGGATGAGCTTTTGGTGAAGCCGAAAGCTATTTGGGAGAACGGTGCTGTAGCGGTGACTAACATCTATGAACGGTGCAAGTTGTTGGATCGGGTCCCAAACGTTGAGTTCATGGGTTTCTTTGTCACACTACTTGGTAGCACCTTGTTCGTTGACAAGAGTGGTCACCGCCTTCTTCCCTCCTGCATTTTAGAGGTGAAGAAGTCTTATGACGATCTTCACCGATATTCTTGGGGGTCAGCTACACTTGCTTTCCTGTATCGGCAGTTGGGTATCGCCTCCCGTATTGAGTGTAAGGCCATCGGAGGTTGTCTCACGCTTCTGCAGGCGTGGATATACGAGTACTTCCCATGTTTTCGGCCTTGTCAGGGAGCTTTAGTGGTACAGCCAGGTGAGGCACGGGCCTCGATGTGGGATCCACGCTTAGAGTCGAGGGATCACTAGCGACTTATATCTTTCCGTACCCGACTTGATCAGATGACTGATGCTGAGGTAGTATGTGAACTTAGCTTGCGTATATTATATTATTATTTAACGTCTTCACAACTAATGTAACATTCTTCTTATGATTGCGTGTGCAGGTTAACTGGCGGCCCTATACACTTACCCCCGCACAGGACGTCCCGAGAACCACGTACATGGGATGTATACAGTTTCGGGACATCGTCGAGCCGTATAACCCAGACAGGGTTTTACGGCAACTTGGTCATGTGCAGGGGATACCGCGGCCCGGTTTTAGGCCTGACAACGCGTACAGACCTGCTAATGTCCGGTCGTATAGCGTTACTTTTCGAGGTCAGGGGTTATGGGATAAGTTTGGTCCTGGGAGCTGCTGTTTCGGCCTGTCGTTCCATCCACCTCTATTGGATGGACAACCCACATGCACACCTGACTACTTGGCCTGGTTTTACACGTACTCCCATCCTCGGCTTATCGGTGATACCGTGGTACTTGCCCCCCCACTAGTTCCAGGGAGGACGAACACTGATTACGTATGTATTTGTTACTTGTTTTCCATATATTACTGTGCAACTTAATATTGATACTGATTATTTTTTGTATTTTTTACAGTGGATGGGTCGCTCCATGCATGTTATACGACGATTCATTGCTGATAGCGGCGGTGAGATTACCCAGACATTGGTTGAGGCCCAGGAGCTTATTGCGGCATGGGACGCAATGATGAGGATGTAGTTGATTTCATTTTCTTATTTAGAAACTAACTTCATTGTTTTAGGTTATGTTGTAAAAAATTTTAAATTTAATATTTGAATTTAAATTTGCATAATACATTGCTTAATTCTACAACTATGCAAAGTTCTACAACTAAACATTGCAAAGTTTTATCACTAATTTGTAGCTAAAGTATGCCATGTTGCTATCCGACCTACATATCGTTGATCCCAGTCTTGCACACTAAAATCGCGCACGTTGTACCAAAAACCTGCTACAGGAGGGACTGGAAAATTAGGTGACATGTCCAATCGAACATAGTGATAGTTTGCCACTGTGAGGAATGCAAACTCCCTATATGGGCCCATGGCAGTGGACGGGGCACTCCATGGTAGCACAGTGATGCATGGATACACACCTATTCCATTTACGCCAGCACCGAAAAGCATAATGGCAGTGTTGAATAGGTTAGCGATCGGAAACAAGTCCTAAAACACTACCATCCAATGTTCACTTGTGCATCTCCCACCAGTCCATCTGATACGACGAACCTCGTTCTCCAGTTGATCAGCATAAATTTGAGAGTAAAGGTTAGGATGCGCGGCAACCTCGTTTGCAACCATAGTCCTGGCCAACATCCACTGCTCCTGGTCACCCAAAAAGAAATCTGCAACACATCAAAATCCGCAATTTCCGTCACCTATCGGGTCAAGCCAACCTTCCAAAAACGGCAACATGAATTTCGAAAACTGATCGACGTATAAAAAATCATCGATGTTTATCTGACTACCTGTAATAATCACCAGGAAAGTATTTTGGCATTATAAAAACCCGACAACGTCCGCACTAATTAAATCCCAAAAGAATTAATTAAATGTAAAACATATTAACAACAACAACAACAATAATAATAATAATAGCAAGTAACAATAACAATAATAATAGTAATAATAATAATAATAATAGCAAGTAAAACAACAACAACAACAACAATAATAATAATAATAATAATAATAATAAAGCATATACCAGAAGGCGTTTCCATGTTTACTGATGATTGTGATCGACCACATCCGGAGCTAGATGTAGAAGTAGCACGACCCCTACTTCGGCCGCGACCTCGCCCACGACCACGACTACGACAGCCCGGAATATGCTGGAAGCCACTTGGATCACGCCTGGTAGATGAGGACCACTGTTGGCCTTGTGGTCGACCCCTGGTTGTCTCATTTATCTCGGGCTCTTCATAATCTACATCTTCAGGGTAAAGCTCCGCAAACAACACTCGGTTCACACTTCGCACAAAACTGGCATCACGAAGTAGTACCTCATCAACCAGGGATCTAAACTGCGTCGTGTCCTGTTCCAACTCATCCTCAAAGATAGGAATGTCAACACCGTCTCCAATGACTAGGGTTTTCCAAAAAGGATGGACCTGATCCAAATATAACCCCGTACCACCCTGAATCGAGGTGTATAGTACAAGCGTATGGGAGTCCGTGTGTCATCAACATCGCACAACCACAACGCTCGTACACGTCATCAGATAACTCTCTCATCCTGTTCACCTCCTGCTTAAGAATTTTGAGAGCATGGAAGGAAACATAGCCATTGAGATTGTGTAAGGGCATTCCTCTATACTCCACTCCAATTCGTCGTCTGGAGTCCTCCAAATGATGACGAATTTGAATAAGCAAACCCTCAGTGGCGCGGTGTACACGGTTGAAGATAGAATCCATTGACCCTTTGGAGCTTCCGAGCCACTGTTTAAGCACCGAATGTTCACTCTCCACCCTACACGTGTTCACGTTGCCAAAGTGCAGCACCTTATTTGTCCAAGCTGGAATAAACTTGTTCTTGTGCACAAGCCAAGTTTTTTCCACATAATCCACAATGGTATGCTTTGACCTTCCCCAAGTATCCTTCATTTGTTGCAACTCAAATTCATATTCATCCTCAGTTGTCGCATTCATGATTTTTGACCACCTCCCATTCCTAAATTTCTCGGCAGTCACCATGTCCTTCTTACACAAATGGTATACCTTGGCCAACACAACTTTGTTGATGTGCCACCTACATAGCAAGTGAGCTGTGTTTGGGAATATCTCTTTCACCGCCTTCATAAGTCCCAACTCTCGATCAGTTAGTATCACCTTAGGAGTCACTTCAAAACCTATATACAACTTCAATTTCTCCAAGACCCACTTGTAACTCTCATAGGACTCTGTCTTCATTAAAGCATACGCGATCAAAAAGTTTTGATTTGTCGGTGTGATCCCAACAATCTCGAAAACGGCATGTTGTATCTGTTTGTCTTGTAAGTGGAATCCATCCCTATGACATGTGGATATGTTCGTAACATATTCGCCATCTCTGGATGTGCCATAAAGGCGTGGGTGACAACACGTGTGTCGGGGTCAGCAGCTACCCAACTAACGTATTTGCGCTCATTAGCCAAGTGAAGGAACTGGTTGACGACATCTCTCCCTTTACTAGCATCAACCCTAACACGACTTCTGAAATTGTAGATATGTCTCATGTTAGGGCTCTCAGTGGGAAACGCATCTTTCACTGCCGCCATTATGTGACTAGGTTTAGCACATGCTGAACTCATTTGACTAACCAATTGCTTCGCAGCCGGACTTAGACCACTCACTTGCTGATGACCCTCTCGATATACCATCATTGGGTGGTTATGCAAGCCATGCAATCCTGATGAAGGCATGATTTTCCACCCTTGATCGTCCACCATACATGTGACCTTGATACGAAATGGACACTTAACACCCTTTCTTTTCGTGTTTTTCCGTACAGCATTCTCCGTATCTCTATCTTCGGCTGTGTTTCTATGGCCACGATCGCACTTAAGATACTTGACCGGTCGACCATCTCGTTGTTTCTTATACGAAGACTTTGTAAGGAAAAAGCCGTAACGTATGGAAATGTTTTGTGCCCATTCAAATGCTTCTTCAAAAGTCGGGAAGATCATTGACGTTATAAAATATGAACTGTAGTCGATGCCATCGCCACCATAATCCGGCAGTGATGCCTATTAAAAATCCCAACAAAATATTTTTAAAATAATAATCAAAATAATAATAATCATAATCATAACAACAACAACAATCATAATCATAGTAATAGTAATAATAATAACAACAATAACAACAACAACAACAATAATAATAATAATAACAATGAAATAATAATAATAATAATAATAATAATAACAATTAAATAATAATAATAATAAAAACAATATTAATAAAAAAAAACAAACCGGGCAAACCGGGCGGTTAGACCGTGGTCAAACCGTGCAAACCTGGCGGTCCAACCACGGTCAAACCGTGTAGTCCAGGCGGTTTGACGCCCGGTTTGACCACGGTGGACCTTTTTTTGGGCGGTTTGAGTCCTGGCGAAAATAAATTACCTCGCGAAGTGGATCCGGCGGAGTACACGGCCTGCCGCTATCACTGTCCGTCATGTTGGCGGTGGTGGCGACGATGCAATGGTGGTGACGGGCGGTGGTGGTTGTGTTAGGAGAGAGAGGAAGAAAAGGGTAATGTTGGAAGTTTACATAAAAATGTGGGCGATTTCGATAAAAATGTGGGCGTTGTTTAGCAGTCCAGTTATAATAACTTTCAATTTTCAACGTTCAAACTGCTTTTAGTTATGGAAGTACAAGTATAACATTTTGACTTTTTTCACTACTACGTATCTACTTCCTCCGTACTTTAATGGGTGCTCCATAATAGGTTTAGTTTCATTCTTTTACTTGTACTCCCTATATTTCTTTTTTTTTTTTTAATACGTGCATCATTTGTTTTACACTTTTACTTGATTGTTTTCAAATAATAGCAAATTTGCAATCACTTCTTTAAGGGTCTGTTCTCATCGGATTATTTTCAGTTCAGTTCATGTCTAATGATATTGCTAATGATATAAAACCAAATTTCATACTTTTAAGCTTATATTACAACAACGACAATAATAATAATAATAATAATAATAATAATAATAATAATTTTGACGCTGAGCAGAGAAGCAAAGGACTGGAGCTGAGATCGGCAACTTCAACAAACCACAACGATAATCAACAGTTGTGGCCGGATCTGGAGGACTATGGGAGGAAGGAGAGAGGGACGAAGAGAGAGAAAGTTGGTTTGGATTTAGGTCTTGTATTAATGGGAATAATAAAGAGAAGGGATGACCGTTGGCTCTGTTGCTTTTGTTTCAGTTTTTTGTTTTTTTATATTTTTTTATTTTGATAATTTTTTAAAAAGTGTTTTAGGTTCTTTTGTCATTTTAATATTTTATTTTTAATTATATAGTATATGTTTTTTAAATGTTTTGGGGTTCCATGTTTTTAATATATTTTTCATAAATATTTTAATTATATAGTATGTTTTTCTTAAATATTTTAATATGTATATTTGTATATACACATATATATAATAATGAATAATCAAAGATCATTAATCCGTTGTTAAAAATCACTAATTAATAAGTTCAGTTCAGTTTAGTTCAGCTCTAATAAGTCAAGTTCAGTTCAGTTCAGTTCAGTCAATGAAAACATGCCCTAAATGAAAATATATACGCATGCACATTCTCCCTTTTTTTTTTGTTATAACACTAAAAATAATGAATAACTACAGCAGCTAAAGTGCACCATAAGTAGACATATCCAGGGAGCTCTTTCGGCTTAGCCTAATGGCACAATTTTAGATGTTGGTAACATTAATGAGGAAAAATATATAAACAAAAATATATTAGGGGTATAAATGTTCATAAACTATTCTTAAAGAAGCAATAAAGATTGATAAGAGCAAATTAAAAAGGAAAAATTGATGGGAATAATCCCAACTTTACTCGATTCGTCCAAAATAATCCCAATATTCGATTATTTTTTAATAATCCGAACTTTGATATGAATTTGCTTTTAATGGTCCTAGGTGACCGATAACCTACTGAGTAGGTAAATTTAATTAACACTAAATACTTAACCACTTAATTAATTAATTTAAAACTAAATAATTAAAAAATAAATTAAAAAAAAAAAGCAATTTGATGTTGCAAAGTACAAACCACGCAGCCACCATTCCACCAACACCAACTAGTCAACGACCCAGCCACCCCCACCCTACCTCCTCTAGGTCACCAACACCGACCCATCCACCCCCACCACCCCACCCCACCTCCCCGACCCAATACCCAACCCTACCACAACCACCGTAACCAAGGCGGCGTCCAAGAACAGTGGCTAAAGCAGAATCAATGGTGCGGTCGGAAGAGCCAAGGCTAGGGATGTCAGTGGGGCGGGGATGGAAATAAAAACAACACCCGCCATGGGTGATGGGGCGGGGGTGGATTTAAGTTGTACCCGTCCCACCCGCCCTACTTCGTACCCGCCCTATCCCCGCCTTATACCCACATCTATATATCTTAAAAGCAAATTATATACTTTTATACTATTTTATAAAATAATTACATGAAATAAAATATTAATTATAATACTTTGTACTACACTTATAATATAAATAAAAATGTGTGTACTATTAAGAATGTTTTTTTTAATTATTATAATCCGTATTAATTGTGTAGGATTGTGTATTTGAGAGACGGAGATTAGGTGGGTCTTGGGTGGGGATTAGACGGGTCTTTGGTGGGGATTAAGTGGGGATGGATATCCAAGTGAGGGGGTTGTTTTGGAGTTGTACTCGCCGGAACGGGGATGAGGATGAATATTGGACCCGCCGCGGGGATGGGGATAAAAATGTTAGGTGGGGATAGGGATGGGAAGGCTAACATTCGCCCCGCCCCGCCCCATTAACATCCCTAGCTAAGGCAGAGAACAAGCTGCCATGGAAGAAAACGACGTTGGGCGGCGCTTAGGAAGGAAGCGAGGGAATGGAGAAGGGCAGCGGCGACTGAAGCGATAGTGGGCCGTGGTTTAAAGGATTTTTTGAGGGTGGAGAGGGTTGGTGGTTCAAAGGGAAGGGTGGCGCGGCGTCGGCGCGGGATGAGAGGGTTTGGGCGTCGCTGGAGTTGGAGGCAAGGGGGTCGAGCTAGCGGGGTGAATGGCGGAGATGGTGGTTGGGGCTGCTGGGTGGTTTTTTTTATTATTATTTAATTAAATTTTTTTTTAAAATCATAATTAATTTTTTTTCTTATAAAAATTTTAATATTTTTAATTTTTATTTCTTGACCAATCAAGTGCCGACATGTGTCATATAACTTGTTATAACAAGTTAGGTGACCGATTGGGATCATTAGAAGCAAATTAATATTAAAGTCCAGATTATTAAAAAATAATCGAAAGTTAGGATTATTTTGAACGAATCTGCCAAAGTTGGGATTATTCCCGTCAATTTTTCTAATTAAAAAAGTAAATAAACATTTTAAAAAGTATAATTGTTCACATAAGAGTTATTTCAAATTTTAGTCATGGTTTTAAATAAAAAGGATTAATATGTAAATAAACATTTTTAGAGGTATATCGTCTCAACACTATTTATAAGAGTTTAGTCATAGTTTTAAAAAAAGGTAGGGATACACATTATTATAAACTTTATTGTACCATCTTAATTTTTTCTAAAAGACAAGTAAATTCTATTTTTTTTTTTTTTTTTTTTTTTAGGAATAAGTCTGCTTAAATATAGCACTTTTTTTGTTTTTTTTTTGTTTTTTTTTTGAGGCAAGCTTAAATGTAGCACTAATATAATACTCTCTCTGTTTTATAATGTTAGTCACATTTACGTATATCGATGCAAATTTTTTATTGCAAATATCTTTAATCTCACACTAGCAAAAATTATAAAAAATAGATATTAATAAAGTACTCATTGAGACGAATAAAACTAGATTTTATGTGACTATGTTTGTTATTATATATAGAGAGAAATTTAGGATATTCCTTCTAATTTTTAGGAAAAATACAATTTAATATCTCAATTATGGGGGATTTACTTCTAATAATCCAAACTAAGGTTTATTATCTAATAATCCTAACAATGGGGTCAGTTTACCTCCAATGGTCCCAATGACCAGTGACCTGTTGAACGAGTTTTTTTTTTTTAATAGCCAAGTGTCAATACGTGCGTGGTCAAAGTTAAAATTTTTTAAAATACATAAAACAATAAAAAAAAAAAAAAAAAGGAAAAAGGAAAAAAAATCCCAAAACCCAGCCACCCATTCCACCCACCAACACCACCATTGCTAACACTCGCCACCACAACACAGCAGCATCAGCCCACCAATAACACCGCAGCCCACCAACAGAAGCCGCGCCACCCACCGCAACCCTGTTTTCCACACCCACCGCCACAACAACCATCAACCACAACCCCTCGCATCTTCTCTACACAACCGTCCACCCACCACCAGCCATCTCAAATTCACCTGCTCGTCACACACAATCAATCACAGCCCGCAACACCACCAACCTAAACGCCCACCAAACCGCAACAACAGTTTTGTCCGTCAATCGCAACAATTGCACAAAATGACGCAACAACTTCTGGGATGAACGATTCGGCGGTGGATGGGTGATTTCGGGGGGTTGGGGATGGGTAATAGAGGGCCGATCGGCCGTTTTAGATGGTTAAGGGGGTTGGTCGGTCGGTTTCTAGCATGGTTGGGGCCTTAGAGGGTGGGTTAGGGTTTCGACGAGGTTCGGGGTTGGGAAGAGGGATTACGTGCAATGGGATTACGGTGGTCAGGGTATAGTCGGCGTCGACGACCGGGGGAGGGGGGTTTTAGGCATCATCCAGCGCCGGAGGCAGGGGGCCGGGGTGAGGCTGCTGGGAGTGATGGCAGTGGGTTTTTGTTCTTTTTTTTTCAATATTTTTCAAAGTTTTTGTCAATTTTTTAAAATTTTTTTCAATTATTTTTAGACCAATCACGTGTTGACACGTGGCTTGATAACCTGTAATCATGGCCGGCCCTTACTTTGTGCAAGGTGTGCTGTTGCTCAGGGCCCAAAATCTGATGGGGCCCCAAACTCTTAGATATCGCTATTTTGTTGCAATCAATTGTATTGCTTAGATTTTGGCATAGTGGCAATACAACTAAACAATGTGTTTCTTGGTCTAGTGTTCAAATCCCATGGTAATTCGTATATATTTTTTTTTAATTTTTATTTTTATTTTGATTATAAAAAGTCATCAATACATTTAATTAACTATAAAAATTTTGTATTCTTGGCTTTTTTCCCATACTCCTTAATCAAATGACTAATTGTAATTATTTATTTAAGATTACCAAGCTAACTACACTACATGGATCTAGTTTTGTATATTGCGTATCTATAAAATAGAATATGAATAAATTAAAGGGCCTATATTTGTCTAAATTGCACAGGGCCTCCATATTTATTGGGACATCCCTGCCTGTAATAAAAGGTTGTTTACTACTTGTTGACCGATTGGAACTACTACAAGAAAACTCACCCTATAGTTGGGATTATTAGATAATAAACCTTAGTTGGGATTATTAAAAGTAAATCACCAATAGTTGGGATTATTAAAGTGTATTTTTCCTAATTTTTATGAGTTGAAAGATTTTAAATGGAACTAACATTATGAAACGGAGAGAGTAATTTGTCATGCTCTAACATTTGCTATAACTCTATCTAAACACTACAAGGCAAACTTATTTTAAATCAATAAAAAAAAATTACCATGCTCAAGTTCAATGTTTAGAAGGTGAGAAGACCATTCAAAAAAGCAAACTCAAGTGTTCAAAAACCTTAAACATCAAAATACCCACAAAATTAAATGCCATAACATGTTTACCAATTACCATACCCAACACAAAGTCAAAACAAGTATTAAACCAAGCATCTATGTCATCATTTGTCCAAGTATTAGTATGCACTTGCAATAATGGTGAACAAATGCATGTTCAATTTTCATTCATATATACAGTTAAGCTAAGATGCATATTGTTGGAGAAGAAATTAAGTCTGCTTTAGGGCCTGTTTTCATTGATTGAAATGAGCTGAAGTGAACTGAACTGAACTTATTAGAGCTGAACTGAACTGAACTTATTAATTAGTGATTTTTAACTATGGATTAATGATCTTTGATTATTTATTATTATATATATGTGTATATACAAATATACATATTAAAATATTTAAGAAAAATATACTATATAATTAAAATATTTATGAAAAATATATTAAAAACATGGAACCCCAAAACATTTTAAAAACATATACTATATAATTAAAAAATAAAATATTAAAATGACAAAAGAACACAAAACACTTTTTAAAAAATTCTCAAAATGAAAAAAAAAACAATAAAAAAAAAAACAAAGAGTTAGGCCGGTCTTATTTAAAAACTAACTTGATCCTATTTTTACTCTTAGCTCGTCAAATAATGAAATATGGTATAATAGTAATTAAGTGAAATATGGTATAACCATATATTATTATTATTATTATTATTATTATTATTATTATTATTATTATTATTATTATTATTATTGTCGTTGTTGTAATATAAGCTTAAAAGTATGACATTTGGTTTTATATCATTAGCAAGATCATTAGACATAGGGTCTGTTCACATTTACTTAATTTCTGTTCAGTTCAGTTCAGCTCCAATCAGTTCAGTTCAGTTCCAATCAGTTCAGTTCAGCTTCTAATTTCTCTCTCTCGTAAAATATTCATTTCAACTCAGTTCAGTTCAGTTCAGCTCCAATCAGTTCAATTCAGTTCAGTCCAGTTCAGTTCAGCTCAGTTCAGTAAATGTGAACAGGTCCATAAACTAAACGGAACTGAACTGAACTTATTAGAGCTGAACTGAATTGAATTGAACTGAACTGGAATTAATCTGATGAGAACAGGCCCTTAGGCATTTTCCTCTTCCTTTGCTATCTCTTTGGTCTTTTGGGGTCTTCTCTTTCTTTTCTAATTTGATAGAAGGTCCACTTGAAGTTGATTTCTTTAGTTGACTTGTTTCATTATCCTTGACTTCATTATCTCTTTCATTGTCATCCTTATTATCTAATTCAATTGTTTTATTTTCTTGATTGTCAGTAGATTTGGTAAAGCCTTAGTTAATACTATAGTCAATATTGATCAAGTATCTCGATCAACACCTAAAAATAATAGTAAATTGATCAAATAATGGAAAATAAACATTATTTCATAATCCTTGAGCACTTTTGTGTCGCAACAATAACACCAAGTAATATTAAGTCATTCAAAATACATATAATATTAATAATTTACACGTATTAAATATTGTATATATAATAGAACAGTACATACCCTGATTGTCTCTCACAAACAAGCAAAGCATATGTTTCTCATTATCCCATGAAAACCAAAAGTGAGAAACATTTCAGTGAATAAATACTTATCCTTAAACCATTTGATATTCGATTCAATACGTGGAATCATTTTTAACCTAAGTATTCCATTCAATAAATTATGCTTCTCATAACTACTCTTGAAATTACCATCGGTTTTCCATGAGAGACTAGCACCACTTAACTCCTAAGTCTCCAATAAACCACTGATCAAACGTCCATTATCCATTCTAGCTGCATATTATTGATATATAAGAGCAAACAATGCAAGATTGTTCTACAAATAAGCTCTTGGGATATACATACACATTATTCATCCAAAAAACAAGAATGAACAAATATTTTCACAGGAACAAAAGTTGATCAAATAGTTCTTTCAACATAATTAAAATACATTTTCATAATACAATCCAAATTTATGATAAACTAATAAAGGGGATATTGAAAAACATGTATGTGTGTGCAACTATTATGTCTAAGTCTAACTCTCCAATTGTTAAACAATTATAGTGATAAGTTGCTTCAATATGTAGTTTTACTAGTTTAAACTGTTGGAAGTTCTTGATATAAAATAAGAGAGTTGGGGAAAAACAAGAGAGAGGGAAAAAACAAATGAAAGGGGAAAATCCCACATTGGTTGGGGGAAAAGGTTTTTCCTTGTTTTTATATTGTAGTGTCTTAGCACTACTTAGTTGAGTGAGTGGGAGGTAAGTGTTACTCCACACACACGCGTGCGCGCCGAGCCGGGCCGGGTCGGGCCTCGGGGCTTGGGACTTGGGGAATGCGATGCGCGGGCGTGAGTCCTTGTTATCTTTTTGGAGAAATTTTATTTCCTTTTCCTTGTTAAACAGAATATTCCTTTTTGTCTGTTGGGATTATTCTTTTCCGACTGTTGGGGTTACGGAATTAAATCAGTCATTAATCACTCTTCTCTCTTCTCTAAAGTTATCTAAACACGAGTTCTTTCTGTTCTGTTTTCTGGGCAAGTATTCTGAGTTCTAGTTGGGTTTGTGAGTGCACATAAACTCCGGCGCCGTGCTTATCCTGGAGGGCGACCGCTTCTAGTCTACTGCACCGGGAGGTAGCGCGAAATCGTCTTTTAGGTCAGTGGTTTTCCACGACGCGGCTATTGTAACTTTGGTTCACGCATCAAGAGATAAGTAATTTCTGTTTATTGCTTAGTAGTATAACAATCTAAAAGACGATTATGGCTTCCAAGTTTCTGATTCCTGATATGTCTAAGTTAGAACCTCTTGATGGAAAGAATTATAAACGTTAGGCTGTTAGGATGCGTTTTTATTTGGAGCAAATTGATGTTGCATATGTTCTTGATGATATTGTTGAACCTGATGATAAGGATAATTTGTCTGAAACTGATGTTAAGTTTGCTAAGGATGATAGAACCTGTAAGGGCATGTTGTTGCATTATATGTCAAATAATTTGTTGGATATTTATATGGGTTTTTATCATGCTAAGGATATTTGGGATGCTTTAGAGAAAAAATATGGGACTGATGATGCTGGTACTAAACGTTATTGTGTTAGTAAGTGGTTGAGTTTTCAAGTTGTTGATGATAAGCCTATTATTGATCAGATTCATGCTTATGAGAATGTGTGTATTAGTATGGCTGCTGAAGGTCTGTCTATTTGTGATATTACCCTTGCTATTGTTTTGATTGAGAAACTCCCTCCCTCTTGGAAGGATTTTCGTAACCAACTGATGCACAAAAAGAAAGACCTAACCTTAGAGGAGCTTGTAGGACACCTCAAAATTAAGGAGGAAAACCGTATCAAAGACAAAGGCCCTTCTGTTTTTCCTTCCTCTTCCTCTGCCAAAGCCAATCTTGTTGAACCCAAACACAACAACCAGTCCAAAGCCAATAGCAGTTCTCTTAAGCCTAAAGGGAAGGTTCAGAAGTACAAGTTTAAGGGTACTTGTTTTGAGTGTGGTTTGACAAGTCACAAGGCTAAGGATTGCAGGGTCAAGAAGAAGAAGAAGAAGAATGGGCAAAGTCAAGCAAATCTTATTGAGGATTCTGACGTTATTGTTGCTGTTGTTTTAGAAGCTAACTTTACAGGTAATGCTGCTGAGTGGATTGTTGACACTGGAGCTACCAGACACATCTGCGCCAACAAGGACATGTTCACTACCTATGACAAGGTTGAAGGTGAAAATGTTTTCATGGGAAACTCAGCTTCTGCTTCTCTCCAAGGCAAAGGGAAGATCGTTCTCACTCTCAATTCTGGAAAATTGCTTACTCTGACTAATGTTTTGCATGTTCCAGAAATGCGCAGGAATTTAATTTCTGGCAGTTTACTCATGAAAGCTGGACTGAAGCTCTCTTTTGATTCTGATAGATTAGTTCTTACTCGCAATGAGGAATTTGTGGGAAAGGGCTTTTGTAATGGGGGGCTTTTTACTCTTGATGTTAAAATTGACACTATGAATAAGAATGCTAGTACTTCTTCTGCTTATATTGCTGAGTCTATTGATTTATGGCATGCTAGATTAGGCCACGTTAATATTGATTCTATTAAAAGGCTTAAGAACTTAAATTTGATTCCAAGTTTTTCTAACACTGATTTTTTGAAATGTCAAATTTGTGTTGAAGCTAAATTTACAAAGAAGCCATTTAAATCAGTAGATAGACAGACTGAAGTACTAGAGCTTGTTCATAGTGACTTGGGTGACACGAAAGTAGAGGGGGTAAAAAGTATTACATACCTTTGTTGATGATTGCTCACGTTTTTGTATGGTTTATCTTCTCAGGTCTAAGGACGAAGCTGAGGAAATGTTCCTCAAATATAAAGCTGAGGTAGAAAACCAGTTGGACAAAAAGATAAAAAGGGTTAGGAGTGACAGGGGAAGTGAGTACAACCCTGACACTCTTAAGGCATTTTGTGAGCAACTTGGCATTGTTCATGAGACAACGGCTCCCTATTCACCCGAACAAAATGGTATAGCTGAAAGGAAAAATAGAACTTTAAAGAATATGATGAATTCTATGCTTATTAGTTCTGGGCTTCCTAATAACATGTGGGGGGAGGTTATTCTTTCTGCTTGTTATATTTTGAACAGGGTTCCTCACAAGAAGCTTGACAAGACTCCATACGAAATATGGAAGGGTCGAGCACCAAACCTGAAATACTTGAAAGTGTGGGGGTTCCTAGCAAAGGTAGGCATACCTAGTTTCAAGAGGGATAAAATTGGTCCTAAAACTGTTGATGCTATTTTTATTGGCTATGCTTATCAAAGTGCAGCTTATCGTTTCTTTGTCAAAGGTACTAACAACACTTATGCAGGTGGCCATATTATTGAGGCTAGAGATGCTGAGTTCTTTGAGAACATTTTTCCTTGGAAAATATCTCCCTCTAATGATAGTGAATTAATTGCTAGTAGTTCTGTTAGTTTACCTATTGTTAATTCTCCTACTACTAACAATGATTCTGTTTTGGAGTCAAGGAGAAGCAAAAGGGCAAGAAAGGAAAACAGTTTTGGTCCTGATTTTATTTCATCTTATTTATCTGAATCTTCCTTAATTGATGATGATTTTGTGAATTTATTTATTTTGGAAGATGATCCAAGGACCTATGATGAGGCAATGAGATCAGTTGATGCTATTTTTTGGAAAGAAGCAATTGACAGTGAATTACAATCAATTCTCAATAATAACACTTGGGAATTGGTTGAACTTCCTAAGGGTTGTAAGCCCATTACTTGTAAATGGATCTTTCGGAAAAAATTGAATGCCGATGGATCCATAGACAAGTATAAGGCAAGAATAGTGGTAAGGGGTTTCACACAAAAGTTTGGCATTGATTATTTTGATACTTACTCCCCTGTTACTAAAATTGCAACTATTAGGACTTTAATTGCTCTTGCTTGCATTTTTGATCTTGTTGTTCATCAAATGGATGTCAAAACTGCATTTTTGAATGGTGACTTGGATGAGGAGATTTATATGGTCCAACCTAAAGGGTTTGTTGTTCCAGGCCAAGAGAACAAGGTTTGTAAGTTAGTCAAGTCATTGTATGGGCTTAAGCAAGCTCCAAAGCAATGGCATGACAAATTTGATAAGACTATGACTGGTAATGGTTTTCATGTTAATGAAGGTGATTCTTGTGTTTATTTTAAGCATGATAGTCGTGGTTGTGTAATTATTTGTCTTTATGTGGATGATATGTTGATTTTTGGGACTGACTTGGATCGAGTAAATGAGACAAAACAGTTTTTGAGTTCAAATTTTGAAATGAAAGACATGGGTGAGGCAAATGTGATTTTGGGAGTAAAAATCAAAAGGACTTTAAAAGGCATCTGTCTTAACCAGTCACACTATGTTGAAAAACTTCTTAAAAAGTTTGACTCATTTAATGTCGATCCATTTAAGACTCCATATGACCCAAGTTTCCACCTAAAGAAAAATAATGGTGATCCAGTTAATGAGTCTGAGTATGCTAGAATTATTGGTAGTGTTATGTTTCTAATGAACTACACTAGACCTGACATTGCTTATTCTGTTAGTAGGTTGAGCAGGTACACTCATAACCCAAGCAGTGATCATTGGATTGCTTTTAGGAGGTTGCTTAGGTACCTTAAGGGTACTGCGGATTGGGGTTTGCACTACTCCAAATTTCCTGGAGTTTTGGAAGGTTTTTGTGATGCCAACTGGGTATCTGATAATGATGAAGTTAACTCCACTAGTGGCTATGTCTTCACCCTTGGGGGTGGAGCCGTATCCTGAAAATCTTGTAAGCAATCTTGTACTGCTATGTCTATTATGGAATCTGAGTTTATTGCTCTTGAATTGGCAGGTCATGAGGCAGAATGGTTGAGGAACATGCTTGCAGATATTCCACTGTGGGGGAAGCCAGCTCCTTCAGTTGCACTTCATTGTGATTCGCAAGCTGCAATTGCCGTTGCACACAACCATGCCTATAATGGGAAGAAAAGACACATCCGTCTGAGGCATAAAGCCGTCAGAAATTGGTTGTCTGAAGGGATGATATCACTGGACTATGTTAAGTCTAAAAAGAATATTGCGGATCCGTTAACTAAAGGCCTATGTAAAAAACTAGTTTTGGAAACATCGGAAGAGATGGGGCTAAAGCCCGTTGCATGAATTGTGAAATAGTGAACTCCTACTCACCATGAGTTCAAAAGGGAACATTATATAATAATTCGGAAGCACATTTTTTTATTTTATTTGTCCATCTCTAGATATTTGTTGTGCTTAGCTACAAATGAGAAGGAGGTTGAGCATATGGCTCTTAATTAACCCATATCCATATTTTTGGAGGTGTGTTGTAGCTCACACTTGATGGAGTTCACCTACTTAGGTGTGGAAGTGTGGCCGCTTCCTATGAGTATTTCGTGGGCTTATACTCTAGAGCACCTATGAGCATCCAGGCTGGACGTATGGCCAGTATAATGCGTCATCTTTATTCGTGGAATTTCAGAATATTATACATGTTCAATTGTGTGGCTCAAAGTGACGGGTCCCTAACTCCCTATTGAGTTCAAGACGAAAGTCACTTGGTAGGTGAGGGATCATAGCTTGATGTCCACTATGTGTTAATTCAAGTCGCAAGACATTGACACTTATGCAATTGTTTTGTTTTGCCCAGAATTCATCTTTTCCTTCCTTTCTTTTCATATCTTCGAACCTGTGGGGGATTGTTGGAAGTTCTTGATATAAAATAAGAGAGTTGGGGAAAAACAAGAGAGAGGGAAAAAACAAATGAAAGGGGAAAATCCCACATTGGTTGGGGAAAAAGGTTTTTCCTTGTTTTTATATTGTAGTGTCTTAGCACTACTTAGTTGAGTGAGTGGGAGGTAAGTGTTACTCCACACACACACGCGCGCGTGCACCGAGCCGAGCCGGGTCGGGTCGGGCTCAGGCCTCGGGACTTGGGTCTTGGGGAATGCGATGCGCGGGCGTGGGTCCTTGTTATCTTTTTGGAGAAATTTTATTTCCTTTTCTTTGTTAAACAGAATATTCCTTTTTGTCTGTTGGGATTATTCTTTTCCGACTGTTGGGGTTACGGAATTAAATCAGTCATTAATCCCTTGATTGTAGCTGACTGATTCAATTCCTTGTCTATTGCTTCTGTTGTTAACTGGCTTAATAAATCTGGTCGTTTTCTTAGCCAGATTCTTTCCTCTTCTTGTCTCCCTTCTACTGCCTATATATACTTGTTGCTTTTCCCAGTCAAAAATACAATAACACAATCACTCTTCTCTCTTCTCTAAAGTTATCTAAACACGAGTTCTTTCTGTTCTGTTTTCTGGGCAAGTATTCTGAGTTCCAGTCGGGTTTGTGAGTGCACATAAACTCCGGCGCCGTGCTTATCCTGGAGGGCGAACGCTTCTAGTCTACTGCACCGGGAGGTAGCGCGGAATCGTCTTTTAGGTCAGTGGTTCTCCACGACGCGGCTATTGTAACTTTGGTTCACGCATCAAGAGATAAGTAATTTCTGTTTATTGCTTAGTAGTATAACATAAACACCTCATGTCGTTATTTACACTCAACTTCATCCATCATCAAGACCCTTTAATCTAATATGCTTACCAATACCATCTCAAAGGACATGTCCACCAAGGCACCAAGTTAATTGCACATATAAGATGCAATACCCCGCAAATTTAAGAATTTATAAATAATTAATAATTAACTACTATAAATTTTTTATTTATTTTATCTCCATAAATCTACTAATAATTTACTAATTTAGAACCTTTAAGTAAAGCTAAACTATTACAAATGTGAAATGTCCGATAATTTGATAGACGAGATAGAGTTGCTAAATTTTATTTTGTGAGACCAGGGCATGAAAACGCGTGTTGATTTACCAAATGATCAAACGAGCTCGATATGACATGTTAGTAGTTCCTTCACTTCCTTGACTTCCTTCTTTGTAAAAGAAATCTATCAATTCCATCACTTTATTTCATAATGTAATTTCTTACATTCATTATTACCTTTTCAAAATTCTCTTTTCAATATTCTCAAGGTGGCAAGCAAAATAAAAAAGAGGATTGGGTTGTACGAGCAAAAGGAGTTCCAAATTCCAACAAAATTGGGCCCAATGGACCCCTAGTGGACCATAAGAAGCTCATTAGAAAGAGAGCAGTACAGAAAACATGAAAAAAGAATGATTTGCACTTAAAAAGTTTTGAACCAGACACATAGTACATACTTTTCGTCTATCACAATCATCCCAATCTTACTGTCCTTGCTAACCTCTTTTTTGGGCTATACAACCAATTTTTAACAACCTAAAAACAATAGAATCATACTAACAATTAAGTCAGAGAAAATAGAGTCAGTGGTCATCACTTTAATTTTCAGTTCAAGCACCAAAATCCCACAGGTGAATGGTTGTGTCACTAGATGTAGCCACCACATGTCGGTCGTTGGCCGCGACTGCGGTCGCCTCCTCTACCCACTCTCTCAAGCTGTACAAGTACTCTCCATGATCAGCATCCCACACTCTTATTGTACCACCAATGCACATTACTACGTACATGCTATTCATGCACCCTAGCAATCCCATTAGTGATGATGCTTGTGCACCTCGGTGTGACACTGAGAATCGACACACCTCCTCAAGTGTACGCAGTTGTCGTACACTTGCCACCCCACGAGTGTCTACCATGACAAACGCGTTGTCGTTGGAATCAGCCGACCCTACGATAATCCCTCGTCGAGATGGCTCCTGCCCCATCACCATCACTGCCTCCTCTAGGTTTAGCACCAATGCTCTAAGACTAGTAACTCCTACTGCCACCCCTTGAGGTGCCACTCGAATCCGGCCCACGAACTCCCTAGGTCGAATCTCGGTTAGCATGTGCCACCCCATCACGGACTCCGGATCGGTTAGTGATCCGCCCCTGAAAAGAAGCTCCTCGGAGTCCGCATCCCAGACTCGAAACGCCCTACCGGGGACACCCGCGTAGAGCCCAACCCAAAACCGATCGCCACCCGTGAAGTCAACTAGGGCACCATCATTGACAACATCTCCCAAGTAAGCCCGACGGGCCGGGCCGGGCCCGCCTAGAGGGGAAGCTATATGGATATCGCCGTCAAGCGAGGCGAACACAACCCGATCAATAACAACAACTGGTTGTAATACAATGCCAGACACTGCACGGGAGAACAAGCCAAGGCGGTCACGTAGCAAAGGATGAACGGTACGTAGGTGAACCCGGGAGGGAAGGTGAAACAAACGGACCGACCCGTCCGAAAACCCTAGAGCCAAGTGATCATCAGCAAGGGCAATGCGGAGACACAAAAGAGGGAGCTGATCAGCATCACCACCACCGCCTTCATCACCACCCCCTTGCGCGGCAGCTAGGGGGTGATCAGAAAGGCGAAGGACAAAGTAATCGTAACGACTAACACGAAAATTACGAGACGTGCGATGGAGAGTGATAAACTGGTCACGCCAAGTAGGGTGAAGGAGGTTAGTTGAGTTCCAAACAATGCGTACGAGATTCTGCCATAGCAACTCGGACCGTGATACAGCTCTCCATGTCGTGCAAACCTATGAAATGTCACATTTTTAAAGTACTATATTATTTAGATAACATAACATAACATGAAAATGACAATGTATGTCGTATAATAAGGTATGGACAAAAAAATAATAGTGGTACAACAGTAAGTTCTAATTAAAGTAATAGTCCCACCATTTTTGTAATATGTTTTCAACAAGCCTGAATGATCAACTCCTCTCCTTTTCATGATGTATTGTTTTAATGTTTTATATGTGTCATGTTCATGGATAAAACAAAGAAAAAAAAAGATCTAAAAGACTAAAATTAAACATGTTAAGCCCTAACAAATAAGGTATGATTGGATGATTTTTTATAATTTATTTTCTAGCAATTTTCAAAATATAAAATTTGTTTGTTATTCAGCCTTCTAGTATGAAAGCAGGAATCCTTAACCTATGAAAGTATGAAGCATATTCAATGCAAATAATTTTGTCAATTTCTTGATATGCACCTAAGGGCTAAATCACAAAATAGCCTCTTAAAAGCATTTATAATAATAATAATAATAATAACAATTAAAATAAAAAATAAAAAAATCCCTAGCCTCTTCGCATAATATTTTGCTATTACACATTGAAATAGGTAACGCAATATAAATTATTTTTTTATGCAGTAGTACAATATATTTTTCATATTAAACTAGTGTGTGGCCTGGACGATGTCCCGGGTTGCTAGTTTGTTCTTGTTTGGTTTGCTAATCTAGTTTGATTGTTTAGATAGTAAGAGTTGTTAGTTTCGAGTTTAAGTCTTGCTATAAACATTTTTTAGTTGTCAAACTCAATCATTACATAATGGAAACAAATAGTATAATAAGCCATAGATTAACTTATCTAAGTTAACTATAATTTTGTTGGATAAAAAATACAATTAATAAATGGCTAAGGTGGTAAGACTTGTAACTTAAGACTTGTTCGTCTTGAGTTCAAATCTTGTTATAAGCATTTTTTACATGCAAACCTAATACATGTTGTGAGGGTGACATGCCATGTTTATAGTGACATGTGGCACATAAAACTAACATGTCAAACTTAAAAAAGTGACAGATCATTAATAATTTAATATGGGTATTTTTTTTTTTGGATCAAATTTAATATGGGTATTGTAATAGATCTTAAAGTATATATACATACATTATTTTTTTTTAATTTATTACGCCGTATCTTTTACTTACCGCACACTTTCAAGTCATACACTCAAGGAGTAATTAGAAAATGTAAACGAATGGTTTCTTATAAGCTAGAGTCAAACTTGCTTATTTTGTCGAGACACAACTTTAACCATCTATATTGTTAATGAGAGACTAGTAAAAATTATGAAAAAATTAATTTATAAATTAATTAATTTTTTTACCCTTTATATTGGTAAAAAAATTAAGCCAATGATGACATAAATAATGAAAAATCTCAACTCTAGCTTATAAGAAAAAACGGAGGGAGTAATAGTTTTCTATACTTCAAAACGTAGTTATGTAGAAACATGTGAGATTCATCTTGAATTTTAATTTCCACACTAGTAATTTTTTGTTTTTTCTTTTTGAAATACTTATCTTGAAATTAATTAGATTACAATAATGCATTCAAAATGTATAGATACCAAATGTGATAAATATTTAAATTCAAATAAAGTAGTGAAATTAGTGTATTAAATTAAAAAGTAAAAAGGTCAAAACATTACATCTACTTTCTCCATTACGTATTACTCGCAATAAAGAAGTCTCATTTGTGTGACATACAATATTCCTTTGTTACGAGTAATATATAACGGATGGAGTATCATGAACCGGATGCAGTATTAAATTATCTAAGTTTGGGGTATCTCTAGTTTATGAGTTTGAATATGGCATTTGGGCTTGGGAAACCCTGCCAGTCTTTAATAAGAAGAGCAAAAACGATCAGAGTCAAAGATAGGGAAAGATGAATTATCTTTTTCTAATGAAAAAAAAAAAAAAACAGCATTTAATTAAAAAGAGCAGTCAGGACTCAGGACCTAGAGAGACAAAACCTAACCAAGTAAGGGTAGCAGAAGAGGGTCAGGGGTCAGGGTAAGCCTGAGGCAGAGACTTTAAACATCGGGGTCATATAAATATTATGAAAAAGAAAGAGAAAATACAAAGGATACATTGATAAAGTACCCTACATTTTCAGAGTCTAGGTTTCATAGGCTCTTCAGAACCCTATTTTCACTAGGTTATTTTCATCAGGAGAAAATATTTATTTTCATGTGGAATAATGTGAGGTATATTTTCAACCTTTATTTATTTGTAAGACTGACTTGTCATCTACTGCCAATACAACTATCAGACTTTTTTTGTTTTTTCACACTCCAACTTTCTTTCACTACATCACCTTCTTTTGCTTGTTATTACCAGAGAAACATTGTAACTTGGCACCCATACAACAGTGCACACCTCAATACTCCCCCTAAAATTGAAGGGGTGAATGACTGATTGCTTATTTAATTGGAATGAATACCTCCTGTTGAGTTTAACTTTTACACTATTCACGTACAATCAAGTATATTGTTTTAGCCTTAATGTTTATTTATAGGTAGAATCAAGTATAATTATATTTATATCAATAATTGTTAGGATCGTCACGATAGAGAGAAATTGCTTAGATGATAAATAATTTTGTTCATTTTGATATTCTGGCATACTCCGTACTTTCTACATTTTCACTTGTTTATAATGCTGCAAACTATTACGTCTATTCTATTCGCCTACTTTTCACTTATTTCGAGTTTAATAAGTTTAGCTTAGAAAAAATAAGTTCTAATAAGTTTAACTTAGCAGGTTAAATAAGTTTTAATAAGAGTTATCTAATAAGGTCTAATAATAAGTTCTAATATATTCAACTAACTTAAGATATATTCAAATAAATTCAGATAAATGAAAATCGGGTGAATAAAACACACCCAATTTATCAATTTATAAATTTTTTTTTATATGGAGTAAATTGTAAATTCAACCTTTTTTTAAAAAAAAACCGTAAATTGAACTTGGATAACCATCAATTGAAAAAATGAATTGATGTTCTAATGTCCAATTTGTAAAAAAAATAATCATAACAAAAAAAAATGAATAAACAAATTGAACAAAAATAATACTGTACTAAGATAACTAAGAGTATGTTCTCTTTAGCTTATTTTCAATTCAGTTCCTAATTTTCTTCTCTTATAAAATGTTTAGTTCAATTCAACTCACTTTAATAAATGAGAACAGAACTTGAATATTTTGGGATATAAGTACGTTAAGTAAACAAGTAAAGTACTCCGTAAGGATTAATGACTGACATGTTGACAATCTTGAAACTAAAGAATGGATTTGTCGGTTCACTCTCGCTCATCTTCTATAGATTTTCTAAAATGATGATCTGAAATAGTACTGTACTCGTAGTGTTAATTAAAGCTGATTTCATTAACTAAATAAGTACAGTCTTACATTGTAAAAAAAAAGTACACATAATCTTCATGTTCTTTTCATTTTTTTTTTTTTTTTTGTTATATCAGTACTGAATATTCATTTTGATTTTACAAGTCTTGTATAACACAGGTTTATGTTAATTTTATTGTGAGGCATTTTTAAGTGTAATTTCTAATGAAACATGTTATAAAAGATAATATGATTAATTTAATACAGAATACATTATAAATGTTTTTTTTAGGATAAAATTTATAATTCGTATTAAAAATTGATAACTTTTGTAATATGTAAAAATCACTTTAAATACTTTTAAGATAACTTTAACCAATCCAATTAAGAGTTTGTGATTTTTTAAATTCATCTAGATGTACATGTACCTCATATACTCCCTCTATCACTACATAAGCCCCAATAGAGCAAAGAAAGAGGGACAAATGGAGTATTTATGGTCAAATAATAGACTATTTATAATTTTTCTTATAACAAAATTATGGAATTATAATATTAAAAAAATTGCACTTTAAAGTGTAAATTTTTTTTTTATCAAAACAATTGTTTTCTTGATCTATAATTCATTCTTTAAAAAAAAAAAAATTTGAAAATATCATCTTGATAATATAAATAAACAAAACCCATCGGTAATGTTTTTGTTACAAAAGGAAAATACGAGCCATTTTTATATAAATCGTAATTTGTCTTAGTCAAAAGTATCTTACTAATAATTGTAGCGCTCTAACTAGTGTTTAAAGTGATAATGAGTGTCAGGAGTACTTCTAAAGCAATGCTTAGGAGAATAAAGAGAAGATCTAGACAAGATTATGTGACAAATTTATAAAAATCATTTAGATGATTCATCAATTAGAGTATTTGCCGATAAATCTATAAAATATGCAATACATTGATTATAAATTCTTACATTGATTTACCTGATTTTCACACATCTGAACTTATTAAACTTATCATTCGGTTACTTATCTAATCCTAATTTATTATCGCTGAAATAAGTTTAAAAAAATAAGTGAACATAAAATCCATTATATTTTAATTTCATATTTAACTACGAGTAACAGAAATTATATCTCCATCAGCCTGAACAAAACACGACCTAATTATAGATAAGAAATATAATTGGCTGTCCAAAAGTATCACTGTTTTGGGTTTTGAAAGTCAGGCTTCCAGTTATGGATGAGATTTTATTTTCATTTTTAGAAAAGCTCTTCAACGGCTGTACTTGATGTGAACATTCACTCATTGCATATTACAACTAATGATTAGTTTCATGCTCTAAAATTTATGAAAAGATCTTTGTTCTACAATCATGTAACTTATCAAAACTAGTATTTTTATTTTTTTTTAACCAAAGTATAAAATTATTCTAACAAATAGGGAGTATAATTAGAATCTTTTCAGAATTTACTACTAGTAGATTAAGTTAAATGGGTAATAAATTTAACAAACTTTCTTTTAGGGTTTAATGGGTTTACTATTCCTTGTAATTTACTTTTAAACACGGTTGACTTCACCTTATTTTCGCTTAATTGAAAATATATTTGCTTAACTAAACATAAATTAATATTACTTAACTAAACTGAAATTATTTTTTACTGATTCTCTATTACTCATATATTTTTTTTATTTTTTTTTTACAGTTACTAATTTTACTAAACATAAATTATTTTTACAATTTTATTTTTTTTTCCTTGAAAACAATTTTATTTTTAAAAACTGAAGAAAACAAGGCCTTAATTTTTGTTCAGTTTAAATAATAGCCTTAATTAAAATAATTAATTTTACCACATACGGAGTAATAATTTAGGAAATGTAATTAAACACTCCATATTGACAAGGATTTTTCTCATGACCTAGAAGAATTAAATATGAGTAAGTAATTTACGCTCCAATTTTATTCAACATATTTCTTAACATGATATGAATCTTTCTAATTTTGTACTCAATTTGATCTAATCTATAGGGAAATTGTCAAATATAGAGAAACGACAAGACACATGTTTGGAGAATGGAGAGTGTGGTCCTTCCAAAGGAGTTGTAGAATAACAAACAAATATTGCGACGAATCTAGTGTGGGAAAAAAAGTTAACACAAACATAGGACTTGATACAATAATAACATGCTAGTACTAGCTTTGTTTATTTTTATTTTTATTTTTATCTTTAAAATTTCTCTTTCATTTCCAAGAAAGGATGGCCTAAGCCATGTCTCGTTAAAACCAACGAATCTACTACCTATCAAACATCAAAATCCTCCTAATATGTAAAGCTATGTTACTCCGTAATTCCGTATTATATAGATTTGCATATATTATATCCTAAATCACTCCATATTTTCAAAGGAAAATTATACAAAAAATTAAAAAAATAATGCTACGAAAGTATATACTCCGTATATACTTTGCATTAAAAAATTATTTGACATGAATAAATGACCATTGGTTGAAATCTAGAGGGTGGATAAGATTTGAATTTATGCTTAATGACACTAAAATTAAGATTATATTCTTTTCGAATTCAAATAAATGAAATGTTTTGACTTTTTGCACTATTTATTTAATTTACTACAATGTGACTAATGTTTGTAATTTATAATTTATATATAAAGAATAAATGCAGTTATGTGAATTTTTGTTAAAATCGTCTTGATAAATAGTTTATTAATATTCAATTATTATAATTATTACTTATTGATAATTAAAAATATTACTCAATTTGACATATAATACATGTCAAATTGACAATTTGACATACATGTATAAGAGAGTATCATTCAAAGTGTTGTATTGACAATTTAACATACATGTATAAGAGAAATATTTTATTTATTTAACGGTAATGATATATATAGCGATTAGGGCTATATATAGCATTTAATATACTTTTTAAAATGGAATTTAGTTGAAAATTTATGACAGAATTACGCGTAAACGGTGTAATTAATGTTACTTTATCCTTAATATTTCCTTTTTTAACTTTTTATTAATAGCCCTTAGATTATGTTTATCATTTTTCTTTATATACAAAGGGAGCATTAAAAGATCACCTCAGTCACCTAGAAATATTTTATTTAAAATTTAAATACAGAGGGAATATTACTACACGTATTATAAGTAATACCTAAAATAACCCCATACTTGAGACCTTACCGCCTTATCCACTGTGCCCTTTGACTGTCCCCATCACTTTTGGTATCCGACAAATTCTTGTTTTTTGATTTCATGTTTATTTAATACAGAGTAAATTAATTCTGGTTAAAATACAAGTTATACGCGTGCCTAGTGCTTGGATATTCTTGTTGTTTACAGAAGATGTTATCAGCTTTAAACCTTTTGTATTCGCTTTGAACTTTGGTTGTATCATCCAACTCTTTTCAATTCGAACAAGTGTTAAATCAATTAATACTGTAGTAATTTCGTTTTTATTAAAATACGAGTACATGTGAGATGAATCATAAAAGGAGGATGGAGAATTATTTATGTTACTCGGGTATCTTTTACCTCTCTCATGCAAGTTGTCTACACTCCAAAAATAAGATTATAAATTGAAAAATATTTGTACCCTAATTTAAGGTACAATGTGAGTTTTCTAATTTAAAGATTTTCGTGTTTTAATTTAGGTGTAACAGACTATTAATACTACCTTCATTTCATATAATTGTCAATTATTAGATATATTCTTTTCAAACTTTATATTAAATCGTTATAAATTAAATAATATGAAACGAAAATAGTAAATTACGGAGTAAATGAATTAAAGTTTATGGAATTTTACACATGCATATATTGTAGCTTTGTAGTTGTAGAGTTATAGGTTTATGATGTTCAGGTTGAACTTAGTCTTTAATATGGAGTTCTTAATACAGACAAGGAAAACCTACGAGAAGCTAGCTAGCTGCTTACCAAATACTCCCTATACGCTGAGTTTTAACTGATGGTTCGTTACATGTAGTGTCCCACACCTTCCTCAAATTCGGCCTATGCAACTAAGTTTTTCGGCCTATGCAATTCTTGAAATTATTGGAATTGGGAGTAGTTTGAACCCAAACAAGTCTAATAAAAAGACTACTATAGTGTTTATGTAACTAGTTTTTCGGCCCATACAATTATCATCGGATTTAAATTCCATAGTAGTTTAATCTGAAAAAACACTACAAAAAAAAAAAAAAAAAACAATTACGCCTTTTAATTATGCCAATTTTTTTTGTTATATCTTTATCAAGTACAGTACAAAAGTACATGTAATACTTGTACGATTAGTAATGTACTATACGATAATATAACTAACCAAATAAGGTTAGCTTTTAGTTTCTTTAGTATAAAGTTCAGTACATATAAATAGCAATCTCAGTAGTAGAGTAGTACAAAGTTATATGAAGAAAAAAAAAACTTTTAGTTCTTAAAATTTTTAAGTATAAAGTTCAGTATATATAACACAAAAAAAAAAAAAAAAAAAAAAAGTTCTGTATATATAAATAGCGATCTCAGTACGTATATTTATATGAAGAAAAAGAACCTAAGGTCAGACCCAAGCACTCTGACTAGCTGTTTTATTTTGGAATATTCAAAAGTCAATAAATATTTTATTAAATTAAATAACATTTGGAAAAAAAAAATAAAAATACAAATTTTTGTTGTGGCGCGGCAGGGGTTACTTGTAGGGTGTTACTTGTATTAAGGGGTTACTTGTAGGGTGTTACTGGTTTTGATCAGGATGTTACTTATATTCTGGGGTTACTCGTAGGGTGTTACTGATTTTAATCAGGGATTACTTGTAGAGTGTTATTTGTTTGGTATGGGGGTTCGGTCAAGGATTACTTGTAGAGGTTACTCAGAATACAAGCAACACCTATAAGTAACTCATACAAGTAACCCCAAAATACAACTAACATCTACAAGTAATCCCAAACAAAACTAGTAACACCTTACAAGTAACCCCTACCACACCGTGTGACCTGTCGCACTGAAAAACCTCTGAAATAAAAATGGACAGGGGTATTTTCTAGAAGAAATCGATGCAAAGAAAAGGAAATTTTTATAATTTTGAAAAAAAAAAAAATAATACTGTAATAAAAAGAAATCCAGAAAAAGAATGCTTCCATTTTCTGTGATCAGGGTTACAATTATATCATCTGCCTTTTTTCAACACCAAAAATAGAAATTTCCAAAAGGATGAAAATAACCACACTGATTTCCTCGATTACATACCACCAGATCCAACAACAGCTTATACAGGATCTAATTCTACAGGATGTTCTTGTACCCTTCCTCCCCAACTATTTACACACCTTAACTAATTTCTTTTTTCGACACGCACGCACATACATAAGATGAACGATCCGATTGAACCTAATCGACTAATAAATTCTTTTTTTATCCATCTACATAAAACAAATTACACTCTACAAATCAATCATAAAAGAGTATAATTAAGATCTAAAACTCCATAATAAGGTCTCATATAAAAATAAAAAAAATGATGTAATAATAAGTAGTAGAGTTATCTTGAAGTTTAGGCTATAGCCTATAGGTAGGTGTAAGATTTTTAATAAGAGTTATGTTATGTTGTGTGACACATTCTTCCATAATATATTAGTTCTGCTACTAAACTGTCTAATCACACTTGACATGAATAATTACGACAAGAGGTTCACTTTTTATTTTCTCGATTTTCTTCCTCATTTTGGACGTTTCCCTTTGACTTGACCCTTTCCTCCTATATTATTTTTTATTACGTACCCAAATTAATAATACTCAACTCGTAATTCTGTTACGAGTATAAAAGAAATGTTTAAATTATTTTAATAAATCTGTCCATTTGATTAATTACTTAGCTAAAATGTAGGAAGTGTGACATAAAATAATAAAAGTATTTTTTAACATCACAAATTAATACATTTAACTCGTAATTCTATTTAAATCGTTTAGATAAATTTGTCTGTTTAATATAGCTAAAATGTGGGTAGTATGACATAACATATGAATGTAAGGAATAAAGAAAATAATAACCTATATATATATATATATATATATATATATATATTGGTAATAAATAAAAACATGTTAAAAAGAAAAAGAAAAAGAAAAAAGCTGACCTGGAAAAGGATGGCAAGAGAAGGAGCAACAGCAAGGCGAGCATGAGAAGAAGAAACATCAAGAGCAAGTTGAATAGCAAGAGATTCAAGAAAAGGTTCAGGCCAAACACCGCCATTATTAATATGAGTTGAAGTTGATGCTTCCACAAGTGATTGCACAACTAGCTCTGGTGGTGGGGAAGTTGTTGGTGGTCTCCTTCGCCTTCGTCGTCTGCTTCCTCTTTCATTCCCATTACCATCACCATTATTATTCCCATTTCTTCGTCTTTGTCTTGATGATGATGACTCTCCTACATCAGATGGAGGTGCTGAAGAAGACATTCTTTTTTTTTTTTTTTTTTTTTAAAAAAAAAAAAAGAAAGAGCAAAAAGGAAAAGGGAGGGAGAGAGATGAGGGTGTATATATAGTGGGATAGTAGTAAATTGTAGAATGTACTTTATATTATTATAAATGAAGGATTTGTAAATCTGGTACATAAAAAGGACAGGGTGTTTTTTTTTTATTATTTGTTTTATATTTTATTTTGTTTGTGAACAAGAAAATTAAAAAGAGGGAAGGAAGAAGAGCATGTAAAAAGGTTCTTTTTTGGTTTGTTGTACAGAGAGACGACTGAGGGGAGAAGAGGATGTTGTGGTGGTGGTGTGGTTGTGTATTTACCAATGTTATCACGTGTTACTCGCCACGTTTCTTCTTCTTCTTTTTTTTTTTTTTTTTTTTTTTTTTTTTAACTACTGTGATACAAACATACAATTTAAAGAAAATAGAAATTCATAATTAAATTTGAGGCTTTGAGCTATTCCATACTTTTTTTTTTTGAGTTATTCCATACTTAAAAAGTTTATCGTTTGCGATTTCTTTCCAGCTCAATATTCCAACTAATTTATGGTTAAATGTACTTTTTAATTTGAGAGGCAGGAGATGTATAGTCGTGTACACATCCTTTGTTTCTAAGGGCATGCTTAGATTGGAGGTAATACATTAAAGGGGGTAGTAAAAGTCAAACTAAGTAAAATGAATGTGAAAACAGGGAAGAAGGAGATAGTGATGGTGTGATTGTAAGGCCCTGTTCTTTTGAGCTTCTGGGCAGAGCAGAGCAGATTTCAGCAGAGCAGAGCAGAGCAGATTTCAGCAGAGCAGAGCAGAGCAAAGCAGAGCCGAGCAGAGCAGAGCAAATTTCATTAATATTAATATTATTATTATTACTAATATTATTATAATTACTAATATTATTATTATTATTATTATTATTATTACTATTATTATTATTATTTTTACTATTATTATTATTATTATTATTATTATTACTATTATTATTATTATTATTATTACTACAATTATTATTATTACTACTGCTACTACTACTACTACTACTACTACTATTATAATCATTAAATTTTATTATTATATATTAATTATAATTAATAATATTTATATTATTAAATATTAATTATATTATTATTATTAATATTATTATTATCAAATATTAATTATGTTATTATTAATATTATTATTATTAAATATTAATTATATTATTATTAATATTATTATTATTAAATATTAATTATTATTATTACTAAATATTAATATTTAATAATATTATTATTATTAAATATTATATATTATTATTATTAAATATTAATTATATATTATTATTAAATATTAATTATATATTATTATTATTATTAAATATTAATTATATATTATTATTATTAAATATTTATTATTATTATTAAATATTATTTATATATTATTATTATTAAATATTAATTATATATTATTATTATTAAATATTTATTATTATTATTAAATATTAATTATATATTATTATTATTAAATATTTATTATTATTATTATTAAATATTATTTATATATTATTATTATTAAATATACATTATTATTATAATAATTCAATATTAAGTATTAATTTTAAGCAGAGCAGAGCAGGGCAGAGCAGAGCAGATTGAAGCAGAGCAGAGCAGATTTCAGCAGAGCAGAGCAAAGCAGAGCAGATTTCAGCAGAGCAAAGCAGAGCAGAGCAGCTCTAAAGAACGGGGCCTAAGAAAATTATGTAGTGATGGTATGGTGTGAGGTGAAGAAAGAGGAATCAATACCCTCATTTTAGGGGTAATAGTTACACTAGGGGGAGAGTGGGTAACTATTACCCTCATTATGAGAGTAATAATTCCTCCATCTCTCTCTTTTCCTCATGGCACAACTAGTTTAATTCATTTGGAAGCACCATGTCTCCTACAACAACACCTCTAATTACTTTTGTTTTTTCAAGTTTGACTTTTATTACCCCCTTAATGTTTTACCCCCAATCCAAGCATGCCCTAATAGTGAAAAGTTACGGGAAAGAAATACAGAGAAGAATGAGATTGGGAAATGTTTTTATTGGAGATTAAATGGTGATTGTTATGTTTGTTCATACGAAGTATTATTTATCACTTCAATGCGAGATTTACTTTTTTTTAAGAGTACTATAAGAGTGGGAGTGAAAATCAATCTCTAAATCTTCTTGAACCGAGAGGAAAACTCTAACCACTTGAGTTATCTCTCACTCTCTAGATATCATCGTACATTTAATTATTTAATAATATGGACACCATCTTACATCAATTTTTAAATTAATTGGATGCTTAATATATAGATTTAATTTTAAAAAAGAAAAAAAAAAAAACCTTAATTAACCCCCAATCTTTTTTCTTTCTTTTTTTTTTATTTTATTTTTTTATGGAAATCCCCAATCTTTCTTCTTTGCTTGCATGTTTATCATCACTTATTTTAAATAAATACTTGTATTAAAAGTAACATAAAAATATAATTTTAATTAGGTGAAAAGTAAAATGTTACTAGGTCTTCTTTCAAAGAAAAGAAAAAAATAAAATTGTTGCTAGATCAGTCAAAGTGCCTATTTTTATAAGGCTGACCATACACAAGCCTTGTTAATATTTTTATAATCTTATCAATTTCCTTTTTTTTTTTTTTATAAATTACAAAAAAAAAAAAAAAAAAAACTCTTGAAATTAGGTGAAAAGAATAGTGTCCATAGAAAGGTTTATATAATGCCTTAATTTTTTTTGAAAAAGCTCTAAAGTTTCAGCACGTCGGATAATCAAAAGCAATGAAGTCCTCAAGGACTCAGGTTAGTATTTCTCCTTACCTTAACTTATTTTTTCAGTATGTTAATTAAGTATTGCTGTTTATTTTTTTTTTTAGTAATTTCTGTATCTTGGCAACTGATTTCTTCCTTATCGGTTAGTTTCCAGTTCTTCAATTCTTTTTTAATATTGTCTACAAAATTTATCTGAATTTACTTTTGATCATTATACCATTTTCTGGAATTTATTTGGAATCCTAAATGAGTTTTAAGGGTTTAGGGTTAATCTGCTGGTAGTAATCTTGCTTATAATTTCGAATTTGGTAGAGTTTTGCTGATAGTAATTATGTTTTGTGTTAATTTAAATAAATGTTTATATTCTCTATTACGGATTAAATGGGGGCTTTAATTGTGTTATAATTACTGCTTAATATGGTGTTTTCAAAAGAAAAAAAAAAATTGCTGCTTAATATGTTGCTGCCAAGAGTTTCGAACGGCTGTTACCTACGTGAAAAGATATAGTCATTTGTGATCCTGTTAGATTCGTTTAATATTTATATTCAAAATGTTTACAAAATGCCCAATTAGGAACGTTAATGGCCAAACATGTTTATTGGATACCGCAAAAAAAAAAAAAAAAAAAAGCAAATGGTGCAAACAAATAGGGACGGAGGGAGTAATTCCTACTCTCCTGCGACTAGTGGAAAAAAAATTTGTGGGAATCATTGTTGCATTTTTGCCTAATTAACAAAGTATATGGAGTAGCAAATTGCAAATCCATACCCAATCTGTCATCTCATACTACTTTTATAGGTAACTATGGCATCAACATTGTTGTAAGTGATGCAGATCTTTGTTCGTCGTTGGAAGAGTACAACAGTTATTCATGTATCGCTTGACCTTGTACAAGTTTCAAGGCAGCTCTCAAGCCTTAACTATATCATGAATTACTTCAGTCAAAATGTAGTTGTATAGTGTGATTGAAGAAAGTTGATTAAATGAATATGCATTCACTAATCAAAGAGGCGACAGAATTCATGCTTTTTAAATTAGTACCTAAAACATCACATATATGGAAATGGATCTATGATAAATTGTACTTGCAGGCTATCATTCGTTATTCACATCAATACCAATTCAACCACTACATTAGCTTGTTTTTATGTAGTTTTTGAATGCTGCAGGTACATAATATGAGTTTTCGGTTTCAAATTTGACTTGATGAAAGAAATTGGTTAGGGTTTACTCCCGTTGCAAGATGTTAACGTCAAAAGAAGGCATTGCTACAAGAATGTACACTTCAGATGCAGCAGCTATAGATTCATATGATGCTTGATCTCAAGATATACTTCGTATGTGAACTTATATGATACATGCCCTGTTGTTGAATTTGACGGAGTCTTGATGATAGGCGGTTTAGGGCTTCTCCTGAATTGGTTAAGAACGCTCTGAGGTATTTGAATGTGCGGGTTATTATCTTATCATGTCTGTCCAAGGGGAGGCTAGCTACGTGATTACATTAATAGTGTTGTAGACTTGTCACTTATCACAGAATGATCAAGTCTCTTGCCAATATAAGGCACTTCAAGATTATGTGGGGGTCATGTGAGCAATTAGAAGGAAAAGGGAATGATAAAGGTTGGGATGTATTGCATAATTGTTGAGACTGAATGCTAGGATGCAGAAAGTGGATGGGAACTCTGCACATTTCCCCTCATGGAAACATATTATTTCTCCGAATTTAGCTGCATATAATGGGTCTTTAAGGTCTTTAAGCAAGTCCAAGATTGCGAGGAAGGCTCAAAGGATCTTTGGTAGTGTGAAAGAACATATTTATCTTGACTACAGAAACTTGAAGCATGTTGCTTGAGGGTTGGGGAAGGGAACTGAATCTTCCCAAGGCAAGGGAGACTTCTTAGTTATAAAGTGGCTTACAGTATAATGGTTGACGTACTTTGTAAAGCAGAGAGCTTCAATGAAGCTGTTGGATATCTGAGGAGCATGAACGCTATGGTTGTAAAGCGACATTATTTTAGTTGATGCCTTTGGTATAGGAGAACTGATTTGAAGACACTGTAAATTCATTCATGGACATGGCAAAAAAAAAAAAAATGGTGTAGATTTATTGGTATTTAGCGCTCTATTAGTGCTTTATGTAATGTAAATCAGCTCAAAAATGTATTTCGAGTTGAAAAAGAAATGAATGGTAAAAGGGCTATACCTAATGTCAGGACTTGCAATATGACATTGAATGGTTTGATCCAGCAAGGTCTTAAGGATGATTACAGACTTATAGTGTCAGCCTAATGTAGACACGTATACAATGGTGATAAATTAAAGATGTTATTTGAGAGAGTGAATTGGAGATGGCTGTACAGGGAAAGGTTTTTTTTCACGAATGCATACCTATTCAGTTTTTTATTATGGATTGTGTGAGAAGCGAAGTTAATGATGCTGTGCGATTATGGAAGAGGTGATTGGAAAGCAGGTTCAGTTGTTTGCAAGTTGAAGCAATTGCTTAGATAGTTGTAGGAATTTTCTAACGGTGTTAAAAAAGAATTGTCCTGCATTAAAGAAGTAGAGGGAAGGTGACTAATTTATAAGATTAGTGAGCTACTCCTGATTCTATATGGTTTGGGTTGGAGCTTTACATGCCTTGTATGTGGGTTACCTTTTTTCTGTAGTGGGCCCTAACCCAGGGCCCAATAGATAATGAGGGCAAGGTGTCCTAGAACTACTTCAAGAGAAGATGAATCTTTTACAAGCTTTGTCCACCTTTGATACTTAAGGCAAGTTATTTTGATCTTTGTTTATTTATCTACTAGTATGTATTTTTGTGGATATTTTTAGTAGCATTTGAAAGAGTTTGCTCTCTAACTATTACCTCTGTTTCACATTATATTTACTAAAAACGACTGCTACACATTATAGGCATCAAATGCTTGCTTTCCTTTTTAAGTTGTTATTTTTTTCTATCTCTCTTCTTAACACATGCAACATTATCACACCATCGAACACTCACAAATACTATTTTCTTAGAAGTCCGTGCAAAGACTGCAAACTCATTTGTTGCACATAATATGAAATAGAGTTACAGTAGAATTTGGATGAAGGATCTTGTTTCTAAAAAGACCATTACCTATTACTTCCTTTAAATGAAAAGAAGAATTAGCTATTTTAAACTCCTGATAGTCCTGAATAACAGTTTAAGTTCTTCTAGCTTAATTGAAACTCCCAAGAAACTCTCTCAAACAATAAACATAATGGAAGTAGTTCTGAAGTACTCCACACAAACAATCACGTAGTAGTTTTATTCCCAGGAAGTGTAATTCGAAATGGTAAACAACCAAAACTATATTGTTAGCATATACATCACTGCTAAATACAGTGTGTTCATTACAATCAGTCCAAGAAATACTCAATATTATGCCAATTCTTTCATTAGTTTAAGCGTTAGCTTTAACATATGAATTGAAAGTCTTTAATTGTCTGCACTCAACTCATACTGGACTTGTTTATACTTTATATAGCATCTTTCCTTTATATTGGTAAGATTGGAGAGTAAAAAGTAATGAAAATTTTCTACTTTAGTCAGTCCATCTATGTAATTGGCATTTCACAAAATCAGGATACCAAAATAATTGTGTGTTTTCTTTGATAAAGCTGGAAAATTAGCTCTCTCTATCAAGCTATCCTTACTGCTTAAGTTGAATGGCTAATTGATTGGTTTGTGCTAGCTGTATAGAGGGCTCTTTTTCCAGCGTTCTACTTTCTGAGTAAATGTGCACACTCTAGCCCTATTTTCAAGCTCAAGATAACTAACTGTATTATAATTTGTAAATATCATTGAAAATTAGCTGTTTACAAATTTTCTCATATATCTTTTATGGTTAGCATTAACAAAATTACTGGGATTTCCTAGATATCTATTGTAGCCTTGTAGGTAATTTTCTTTGCTTCTTAACCGTAAGAGTCCATGTTCTTCTGAAATTAGTACCTCCAGGTGTAAACACGAATTTAGTTTAATGGTTAGGAGATTATTAGGAGATTCAAGGGGTGAAAAAAATGTTGTAGCGGTTGGCCTTTATGTTGGTGTGGTGAATATTTTAGTCAAGTGTAGGATCTCTGGAAGAGGTTTTGGGACAAAGTTAGAGCTTATTTTTTTGTCCCATTTTTGGTTTTATGTACTCAATCTGCATTTGTGGCTTGCCTTGGGTGATGCACAGTGTGACCGGCTTGTGCCTTCATTTTTTTGGGTAATAAGAGAACTCATTTCACTCAGTGCACAATTGGAAGTATGGATGACTCTGTGATAATAGACAAATACTTATCTTATCGTTGATTCAATTGCATTTTGCGTGCCTATCAAACAGGCTTGAATCCAATTGCATATTAAAACTATGGATGCTTCTAGTTAAGGTGAAGACATGGACTCCAAATTCTATGTTAAATTACTTCATGAATTTCTTACCTGACTGGTTGTCCATTCAGTGATCACAACAAAGCTTACCTGACAGTCGTTTTTTAGCATCTGGGCTAAGGCGGTTTCGGATAAGGTAATTCCTGTACTCCGTATCATTTTGAATGCATTTCTTGTTAATGCATTATACTTTTCATTCTCGTTGAATTTATTAGTCTTGTTTTGTTCAAGATTTTACTTGGTTAATTGTATTTCATTCTGTCTTTCTTGATCTTAGCTAGTACAGTTGCAAGAATTGTAACTTAATGATGCTTGCTCGATATTTTGTTTCTTATACATGCAAGCTAACTAGCCTTCAAAGTTACCAGCAAAGCACTAATACAACTATACAAGCAGAGTTTTTGAGATACAACCCTCGGTTACTCAGGAAATCTGATTACATGATTTGGATGAATTACACAAAAAAGGACCAATTTTATTTTTTTCCTCAAACCCATCTGTGAAGTAGTTTGGAATTGATCCTAGTCATATCACACAGCTGAGCAAATTTCTTTACTAAAGCATTGCCTGTAATGCTCCTTCCTGAAGAGTCTTCGAGTTTTGACCCAAAAAGCATAAACATTATGAACAGCCATACTGACTTTTATATGGTTGTTTACTTGTCTTGGAGCAGATTTGCAGCTCCCTTATTTCTACCATTCATTCCAATTTCTTAGACCAAGTCACAGCCCTATTTCTCCCACCCAGTTCATCGTTATGGAAATCGTCTTCCTTAGTCTCAAAGATGAATGTGTGATGATTCCATGAACGGATTAGGAGCTGAAGCCTGTTGTTTCAACTAGGAAATTAAATCAGTTTTGTTTCTCACCTTAAATTAGATCACAACTTTAGAAATTGAATTTAACAACCATGTATGAGCCTTGTGATTTGAAGACTTGATAGGACTTTCATATGTCTTCTAGTGTTCTTATGATTTCATTTTGTTGAGGGCTTACTCTTGTGCTACTCATCTTGACCTTAAGTTTTTTTTTTTTACTTGCCTTAATATTGTCTGTAAGTATCACTATTGCCTGAAATTCATGTGTGAGAACTCCTCTCTGAAGGCGGAGCACCATCGCTGGTTCTGGCTGTCTAGCTGTTGAAAAATAAAAAATATTCTGTTAGGACTTAGGAGTAGGCAATCGCCTCTGTTTGTCACTTCAGGCAAATCACAACGTTTTCATTCAGAACGCTTTGGCATGCCTGCTGTGAATTGATTATACAGTTGTTTTGGACATTGAGAATATTGTGATTTAGCATGTTAATTACAGCTCAAACTGCAACAGAACTGTCAATTGGGTTTGATTCTCAAGTAAAATTGCTCTCTGGTGTAAGACCCCCTTGCATTATGCAATCGGATACAGTTTGAGAGTACCTGTGAGGTTGTGACTATATTAAGCGCGAAATAAAACCAACGCAGATAATCTCAAATTTATAGCTGCCGTAGGTGACCCTGAGTTTACTATGGACTGACTTTATTTTATCACTCTTTGAATATCACAAGCCTTTGGTAAATTATCTCTTATGTACAGCTTTTTGGAGGATTATTTGAGCGTCTACATGATGTTGAATGTCAATACAAAGAAGAGCTAAATATGTGTGATCATGAGTTAATGATAATTCGTCGGTTGAATATGTGAATTGGCAAATGTGGATGAATAGTATGACCACTCTTCACCCCAGGCCACTTGAATTACATCTTGATTGTAAAGAAATATAAAGGCTGTTCATGGCACTTAACCTCATCAGAATCTTATCAAAGTTAAAGTACATTTTATGAAATTAACCTTGGAAATGTAGTTTTAACATCAGGACAAAATTGGTCTTACCTTAATTCATTCTGCAGCCCTGAAGAACTGAAATATACCTTACCATCTTATCCTGTGCATCCTTTTTTTTTTTTTTTTCTCCCCATCCTTTTTTATCATGATAAGTAAGAAAAAGTGCCTTTTGGCATCCTTTTTTTCCTTTAGATTCCAAATTTCACCCTTTCGAAAAAAAAAAAAAGACTTTGTAAATTCTTTGTCCATTTCCTAGTTATTTGGGCTCAAAATCATTTGCTCATCTTCAATAATGTCTGATTGAACATATACTTGGGCCTTTTTAAAACTCTTTTGTTGTTGTGTGTAAGGTTAGACTAAAAAGATAACCTCGGATAAGAGCTTAGGATTGGGAATAGAGATATGAAAGTTTAAATTTTTCGAGTTAGTTACGTGTGTAGTATACGAATATATGAGTTGGGATTAAGATTGAGAATAGACATAGGTTTACCAGAAAATTGAGATTGGAAACAATGTAATTTTGTAATGTATTTATGAATATAGGATATAGAGAGAGTGTTAAAAGTTTAAACCACATTAATGATTGCTAAATTGAAGCATAATTATCAAATATTACCCGAATATCAAACAATCTTTCTTTCCGAAGAAAATAGATGAATATCAATCAACCTTAAAAGTTTCTTAATAACCGCAAAATCAACCCAAAAGGGGTCGAAGTTTTGGGAAAGGAGGGAGTAGAATAATAATTTACTCTATGGCTACAAATGAGAAAAGATGCGGGTTATTCTACATATTTTGATGTGCGTATTAGTGTTTGTTACTTCAATTGATTGAAATAAATGCAATATTTGGTTGTTGTGGTTCACTCATATATTGCAGTATTTTAACTAATAATATCTTCATATATCTTGTTGTTGTAACAATATTAAAATATTAATGTTTTGAAAGTACATAATCAGATGAATATAACAATATACACAAATATATTACTCCGTATTATACACAAATATTACGAAAGTACTTTTTTTAGGGCATGTTCACATTTACTGAACTGAGCTGAACAGAACTGAGTTGAACTGATTGGAGCGGAGCTGAACTGAACTAAATAGAGCTGAAATGAATATTTTATGAGAATGAAATTAGGAGCTGAATTGAACTGATTGGAGCTGAACTGAACTGAATTAAATAGAGCTGAAATGAATATTTTATGAGAGAAAGAAATTAGGAGCTGAATTAAACTGATTGGAGCTGAATTGAACTGAATTAAATTAAACTGAACAAGCCCTTACAATATTATGTGAATTCATGATCAAAGTTGGCGTTTTGTAGGGATTTTGCATGTATTTAGCAACAAAAGAAATATTGATTGGTAAATTAAGTCTTGGATAAATTATTTATTTATCTATTATATGGATCAATAATTTATGTGCAAGTGTGCAACTAATGATGAATCAAAGTATGTGATGAATTGCTTTATTGGACAAGAGTAGTACAAGAAAATAACACATGGAAGTTTCAGATAAACTGATACCAAGCATTGTCCATGTTCTATACTTCAATTGTCCTACACCATGTTACATGCAATCATATACTTACGAGTTACGATTACGACTATACTTTTGGGCGTTTATGATTTTAACTTTCAGTATTTAATACCAGTACTCAATTCCAATCCAATTGTACTTCAGATTACATAAGTTGATTTTGACATGACCTAAAAAGTGATTGAAGTGACAATGTTATAGTAATTGAGATAATGTTTGATCTACACAATAAGGAGAATTGTAGAAATTCACATTAATTTGGAATTTGTGGGAATTAAATTATTTACTTTAAATTCATGCGCCAAGTATTGGTATATACTTGTGCTGTATGAGCCAATACATATTACATAATACTATGACAATTTTGTAAATAACATGAATTTTTATTTTTTATTTTTTTTATTTTTTTTTTTTAATTTTTTTGGTTTTATGAAAATGGTACATTTCAATGATACTAATGGTACACAAGATATACCATTGAGACTTCAATGGTTCTACATACTTCAATGGTTCTACATATGTTTCTAATGGTACACAGAATTTACCACTAAAATTTGTAATTTCGCATACAATGACCAAATTAAATACCATGTGATGTACGATCAGGTATGTGCTCTGATTGACTTAAATTCATGGGATTTTTATGAAGTTTGGTATGTAATGTGGGAAGTAACTTTTCATAAGAAATACTACTGTATTTACTTAGGGAAAATTAGGTAATTAAATTCTTACATTTTATAAGATAAGAAGTACTTTTCTCATTCCACCATGTTATTTGTCAACTAAACATCAGTTTTAATTACAATTCCTAAGATTTTTCATTCTCTATATTTTCTTATGCCAATCAAACATCTCATGTATTACTTGGACCATATTGCTTTGTTGGACTTATTTTAAACCAAGTTAGTTATAATAACTTTTGGCAAAATAAATTTGAATAATTTAAGTTTCTTTGTGAAAATTAATTCATATGTATTCACACAGTTACACATAGCTCTTGATATACTAAGCGCCTATTCACTTCAAATTAATTTCAGTTCGGTTCAACTCCAATCAGTTTAGTTCATTTCAGCTTTAATTAGTTCAGTTGAGCTTCTAATTTTGTTCTCTCATAAAATATTCATTTCAGCTCTATTCAGTTTAGCTCCAATCAGTTCAGTTCAGTTCAGCTCAGTTTAGTAAATGTGAATAGGTGCTAAGGACCTATTCTGATTTACTGAACTGAATTGAATTATTTATGAGAGGAGGAAAATAGGAACTGAACTGAAATTAAACTGAAGAGAACAAGTTCCAAAAGTAAGATTTGTTATAGTAAAATAATACAAAGTACGGAGTATAAGATAACTTTAAACAAAAGGTTGAATAGAACAAAACCTTGACAATGATTATGCTTGCTATTTTCTACTCTCCCATTCCTATTAAGGTATTGTTTGGTTGCACATAAATAATGGAGGAATTGAAAATTCCCATAAATTTGGAAATAAGAGTCTTGTTTGGTAGACTACAAAAAGTGAAAATGTGAGAAGTGTAAAATCATGGAAATTTCCAATTCCCACAAAATATGGGAATTTAATTACCAAGGTCCCCTTGGTAATTCAAAATTCCCATAATTTGTAAATACCCATATAACAATCAAACAAGTTTTGTAAACTCTTAGGAAATTAGACGTGGGATTTTAATTCCCATGAAATACAAGCCCTAAGTTTCTCTATTTCTAATTTTTGTTTTGTCTCTTTTATAAATGACCTAAAAGTCAATCACTTTACTCTTACATTCACTATTTCGAGTCCCACCAACATTTTTTTTCCCTTCTTATTAACTTAATTACATTTTAATGGTCCAACTAGAGACATTGAAGCAAGTCATTTTTAGTTTAATTAATTGAGAGTCAACAACTCAACATAGAAATGTGAAGTGTTATCGCTCCTTTTAGTTTTCTGTTTTTCTTTATATGTACTCTTTGCCGCTCCTTTAAGTTTTTCTCATATACTTCGCATTAGTTAGTGACCATCAATTTGCTCACACATTTCATACTTTTAGCATACTCCTTTCGTTTTCAAAACTTCGATCCTTTTGGATTGATTTTGCGGTTATTAAGAAACTTAAATAAAAAGACATAAAAACATATTAGAAAGATAAATTTACATGGGCTTTGTAAAAAAGTAGAAAGATAAAGTATTAAAAATAAATGAAAAAACAAAATTTTATATGGAAAAGTTAATTTTGCACAAATATTGTTGTAAATTGGTGGGTATTTTAATGCAAATGGATCGATTATTTTGAGACTAAAATTAGGCCAAAAAGGTCGTAGTTTTGAGGACGGAGATAGTACCAATTTTCTTTATTGATCGCTGAATAAAATCTTGTAAATAAAATTGAGTAAATAATTAGTCTTATAATTCCAACGTAAGTACGTGCATCATGACATTCTGCGTCATGTTTAAATGTGGCAGCAAGGAAAGCTTCCTCTCACTCGAAAGTTAATACGGAGTATACATTTTTTTTAAAAAAAAATTTGTAGGTGAGAGAAATGTGGGGGCACAAAAAATGCTAACCAGTTGAAACAATAACAAAAAGTTGAAGACATTTGGGAAGTGAGTGAAAATAAAATAAAATAAAAAAAACTTGTATTTAGAATTTAGATATTGTTTGTGACCAAGTTGTGTAATTTCTTTTCTTTTGTAATGTTGCAATTGATCAAATTCCGGGTAAGCTGGATTCCAGAAAAATGCTTTTCAAATGGTACCCCAACACACAATTCCAACCCTATAAACAACAAACTTTTAATTACTTTTTTACCCTTTACCCATATTATTTGTAGGGTTCATTACTTACAATTAGAAGACTTTTTATCTACTTTTATTTTTATTAAATGATTCAAATAATGTTAATGTCAATTCGAAGCTGCTGTAAAAAAGTTTATAGAATTATTTATTATAATATGCTTTTTGTCTTACATATATACAAGAGAGTTGGGTGTTACTATTTTAAAAGAACAAAGTCCTAAAACTATGTGACAAATCTTATGAAAATACAAGTATTTTATTTTTATGAACTATCAAATCTTTCATGTGTAAGAGATCTTAATTATTGTTTTATTTAGTGTGTTGTCAAATTATTGTGTCACAAGGGTAACATAGGATCCTTACTATTGCTATTTACCAATGAAGAGTTGAACATAATATTGTTATTTTTTAAATGTTTTTTTTTTTTTTAATTTTATTTTATTTATTTTTTTATTTTTATCAAGGACAATAATTTAAGATTGACCTTATTATGAGTCAAACAGACAGAAATGTGTCTGAATTGATTCTTTGTTTTCTTACCCTGAGATGGTGGAAGAAGTCTACAATATCATGGATTTCTAAGGAATTCTTTACTAAATTCAATTCTTTGTTTTCTTACTTTGGATCCATTGACATAAGTATATTGTTAAGAGTATATTTATGTTTTCTAATAAACAAATGAAAGCTAGATTAAATTAATTCATCATTTTGGATGATGGAGGGGAACAAATCATCACAACATTTACAGAGTCAAACCAATAAAACATGGAGTGATTTTGGTTGTAATTAGTCATGAGGACTGCCACTTAATTTGCTTCCTCACAACAATGGTGGAAAGAGACCGACTCAATCTTTAAAAGATATATATCCACCCCAACAAGGCAACAATCATATTTTCATCTTCTTTTTTTTATTTATTTATTTATTTTTAACCAAGAAGAAAAGAGATTTTATTTTATTGAATATAGTCAAATAACATCCATTTACATATAATTTCTAAAAAATTAAGAATTTCTGCACAAATACATAACACCTTAAAATTAAATATATCGTAGATTTGATCAACAATTGCCTTAATATAAAAACTTCAATTTATTTTGAAAAAAAAAATAAAAAACTTCATTTAAAGCAATACAATCTTGTTGTATTCATTTCAATTCACTTAATCCATTACAATGATTATGAATAAAAATTGATTTTACTATAAGTTTGTACCATTTATTATCTAAAAATAAAAATTATCGTACTTCATCATAATTTCTGCATACGTTTCCTTTTGTTCTTCTCGTTTTGAATTTTGACACTATTCATAAGTTAAGAGAATTTTCTAAAATGCTCTCAATACGTATACCATAACATTATCATGTTGGGTTTTTATGAATCTTCAATAAGTAGTTTATAAATATTCATTTTTTTTTACTAACGTGCAATTAGTGATATTTATGGTCAAATTGTATTGGCAAGCAAGCACAGTAAAAATGGGAAGAATATTTAGGAACGGAGCTTAAAGTAGAGGGAGAAAATGAGTGTGGGTTCCATGACTTCTACCATGAGAGAAAAACATAGCAAAGTTGGTTTTTTTTTTTTTTTTTTTTTTTTTTTTTTTTTTTTTTTTTTTTTTTTAACCTATATAGCAAGGTTAGTAATCTAGCTAAATTGAGACAACTTAATAAAAAAAAATTGTGACAATATTTTAGTATTGAGTTTTTCTAACAAATTAACAATGATACAATTCTTCAAAAAAAAAAAAAATAAAAAAAAAATTAACAATGATACAATATCAAATAATACTCCCTCCGTCCCTTTATTACATGCCTATTTCTCATTTTGCACGGAAATTAAGGAAGTTAAAGATTCCTTAAAACTAATAATTGGGAGTATTGGGAATTGATGTTAAAGTACAAAAAAGAAAAAGAAAAAGGGTGACAAATCATCAAAAAAAGAATAATATTGTAAAAAAGTACAACGTATAAATAGAAACATGCACTTAATTTTGGTAACCCAAAAAGAAATACAGACATATAATAAAGGGATAGAGGGAGTACTGTTTTACCGTGTTTTCTTTTGTTCATAAAAAAAAAAGTCAAAATTTACCGTTGGATTGGGAAATATAGGGCATGGTATTATTATGGAGAAAGCCTCAAAGTTAGCAAACACAACGTCTCCTGAGGCCCCTTGATGAATGCTCATAGGCTTTTACAACTTCACTGTGGTCCAACCTACTCTAAGCTTTTAGTTTTCTGTCCATTTCTACGAAACTAACTATACTATACCTATTTTTTTTTTATCTTCTTTGTTTTTTCTTTTTGGATAAAATAAGCTACTTACATACCCTTTGTTTATGTTTTAAATGATTTATTCTGGCTCGCTTTGTTCTCTTGTTTACTCAAATGATCATCGTAATAAAATATTACTTAATCTTTAATACAAAATAAAAGAAGCTCAATGTCAATAAGTTACCAAGTGTAATCTATACATATACAAACTTTTACCGAGTAACTTTCTATTACATGCACTGAATTCTCTAATAACTATACATTTATATTTATTTACCGAGTAACTTTCTATTACGTACCTTCGTCTCAAAGATTGTCTCATTTGATTCGATAAAACTCTCGCAAAAAGTGATTAGATGGGATAATGTAAGTTGGATCAAAAGAAGTATTACTCATTATGAATTTTTTTTTTTTTTTTTTTTGGGTAAGGTAAGATAAAGGACTCTATTGAATCGACACTTTTTACTAGATAAGCCAACACAACTCCGCATGTCAATACATGATAAGAGTAGAAGGGGGAGGTAGGGAAATCTCCAACTCCCAAAACAAATATACTTTGTGTTTGATAAAACCAAAACTAGAGTGGCATTATAAGATTTAATTTATATATATTTTGCTATTGTTTCGGGTGAAAACAATGGGACCTTCGGACAGGTCCTTTCTGGTGGGCTGAAGACTGAACTCGGTCCAAGTGGTGCCTCGGCCGAGGATTTCCTGGACAGCAAACACACATAAACTGGCCTCGGGGGTTGTGCCGAGGAAGGCCCCTCCGATGCCTAAGTCAATACGGTGCTTAGATAGAGAAAGCTATGCAAGAGTATTAATTGCTTGAGGCTTGAAGTGAATGAATGTAGAGAGAGAGAGAGAGAGAGAGGATTGATTGCTTTTATACCTTGACATAATAGGGGAAACGGGCCTTGCATCAAGTGGGCTTGTGTAAACATCTGATTGTGTCTCCCCAGAACCAAACCCAGTGATGAATACCTTTCACGTCATTTGATTATCGAACGAGGTGAAATGTGAAAGAGTCTCGTGATGCATCTGTTTTTAATAAAAATATTTCTTTCTATTTTCGAAAATATTTCTTTTTGTACCTTATTTATGAAAAAGTCCAATCCAGTTTAGTTTGGTCCATAATATGGGTCCAATAATTGTGTAGTTGTATGGTGTTTGAAAAGACATTTCCAACGAAATATTATAAGCCCAATTCCGATGAATAATGAGGAAGTTATGGCCAAAATACTAAATTGGGCTCAAAAGATTTTATATGGCCCGATGATCAAGTGGAGGGCCCATTAATTATTATTCCTAAATTTATTAGGAATTGCTTTAATTTTCTAGAGTAATCTAGAAGGTTATTTTAAATTCTAATGAGATTAGGATTAATAATTATACTTTTATATTATTTAGAAAAGATAAAACTGAATTTTAATTAAGATAATTACGGAATCTAATTATCTAATTATATTGGGAAAAAGACTCCGTATAGGATTTTTATCCTGATCAAGCCATCGCGCCGTAATAGGCATATTGCATCGCGATAGGGTCTGTCGCGTCGCGATAGCCCTATCGCATCGCGATAAAGGCTATTTTACTTTGAGTCAAATTCTGGCTCTTTTCTAAGTGTTTCGGATGTTTTTCCTATAAATAGGGGCGTTATTTTCCCGTTTTCAATCACCAACAATCATCTAATTCTTTCTCTCTTTAAGCTAAAGCTTATTCTTTCCTTCTCTCTCTTGATTTCTAAGCCTAGCCTTTTCAAAATACAATACCGCATTCACGACACTTAGACCCACATAGCCAAGCTCGAAGTTGCTTTTGCCCTAGGCGTGAAAGGTTGATAATTTCTGAAGGTTTGGTCCCAAATCTCTATTTCAATTATTTAAGTTAATAATTGTTTGATTTAATATTTTCCTTGAACTTACTAACGTGTGTATTGTTTTGATAGAAAGAGATACGAAGCAACAAAGTAAGTAATTTTATTGTTTTATTTTGTAGAAAGCATGTTTAGATTATTTTAATTCCTAGTGTCATGTTAGGACGTTATTTATTGCTTTCTAGTATCATGCTTAGGTTGCTTTCTATTTCTTCTATCATGCTAGTGTCATGTTAGGGCTAAAGATTTGATCTTTATTGTTTAGCAACAAGCTAGGTTGTTATTAATATTGTTAGTATCATGCTTAGGATCTTGCTACTATTATTATGCTTTGATGAGATTGAGAATATTATGATGATGATGATGATGATTTGTTGTACCAATTAATATTATCATGTTGCTTAATATATTATTGTTATTGCTTGATCACGCCCTCTCTTGCAGGTTTAAAGGGAATTTGTACTTAAAATCACGCTTAATAAGATAATTAATAATTTTATTTAGGCTAATATGATTTTAATTCAAGTGATCGCCAATAATAGTTTTGTTTGTGCATTAATATTCAACCAACATAGATTAAACAGGTTTAAAGTTAATATATTGATTGTATGTGACAGGCTCAAGTCGTATTCACCCAATCAAAAATAAAACCTAAATACACTAACTATGTAGATAGGAAAGAAGGGTCGAACCACAGCGAAACAAGTCAATTTATTCCTAATTAATTAAAAGCAATCTAAATTATCAAGTAACTAAATTATTATTAAAAGGGTAATTAAACTACTAAAAGTAAGAGTAGGAAGGAATAAAAGTAAGAGGTAAATCAATGAAAGAAAAGCCTAGGGCATAGGTTCACCAATAAACAATATTCCAGGGTAAAACATAACAATCAATCATCAATGCATCAATTAAACAGATCATAAAGGGCTTTCGCTACGTATTACAATCACAGAGTTAATTTACCGGTATTAAATCTCATATCTTGAATCTTGACTTAACCATTTATAAATTAGTCCGCCTATTGAAACTAAGCCTAAACATCAATTCTCATCTCTCGAATCTCGAATCAATATTGCTAAACTCATACAATTAAATCTGGCCAAACCTAATTGCATAGCATTAAATCAATCATTAGGAAAATAATTAAGCATTGACAATCAACAATCATAAATTACCCCTTCATATTATTTATTGAATCCCCATAAACCCTAGAAATAAAACTACTCACTCATAATTAAATCTAAACTAAATAAAACAATTAAATAAGCCATAAGAGAATAAAGAAATAAAATAGCTGAAATTAATAGAGAAGAAATCGTTACCAAAATCAATGGAACTACAAAGTTGAGCAAGAACAAAGTTGAGAGAATTTTAGAGAGAGAAAATAATCTAAGTAGAGAGAGAAAGTCTAAAAGAGAAGGTAAAACCAAGATTTCGTACTAAAATCGTACTTAAACAACTCTAAAAACAATCCTAATTAAAAACTAAGAATTCGGCAAATCTGAACCCTAAAAAACACGCGCCTGATCGGGCGAAGGGCTGCCCGATCGGGCGTGTCTTTTTCTTCGCAACTCTCCTGGGTAGCCGCGCTCGATCGAGCTAATGCTCACCCGATCGGGCACGCCTTTCCTGATGCCTCTGACTACGCGCCCGCCCGATCAGGCGTAAGCTTGCCCGATCGGGCCCAGTCTCTTCCTCGAGGCTTGGACTTCGATTGGGCTTGATTCTTCGGCCCAATCTGAATTTCCTCTTCGAGTCTTGAATATTTGGTCCAAATGCCCCGGTATCACACACCAAGCCCTTAATTACCGGCTCTAACCGGTCCTGGGCTTCAAAAATGGTCGTGTCCTCCTAATGTCCGTAGTTGCTCCATGAAAAACCCGAAAAACGCTCCAAAGATGCAATTTCCTACAAAACTCAAACAAAACTACAAAAACACTAGAAAACACCAATTAGTAATAAAAGTGGCTCTAAAGAGCCAAAAACACTACTAATTATAACCAAGGGATGGGGGTAAAATACTATATAAATTGGACACATCAGTATGTTAGTCAGAAAGCGCACATGAATATAAGAAGAATAAAGTAGAGGCCTAGTTAGGGCAGGTTCAATCTCTTTTAGGTTGGATTTGTACCTTCATCCCCGAATATCCAGTCATGGTTCCAGACCACTATGGAGTAGGGATCTCATGGATCGTGAAGGGGTGTAACCTTCACCCTGTGAACGGTTTACAAGTTCCTAAAACTTGTTGGCGACTCTTTTGCTCTAACTTCCTTCCCTTTAGACGCCACCATGCTTAAGTGTATGACCACAGTGGGGCTCAGGTGTGGGGATGCTTGAAATATTCCCTACAGTTTTTTGGCGACTCCACTAGGGAGGATTTCTATTTTAATTCCCAAAATTTATTTTAGCAATAATTTAGAATGAGTGGATGAGACTCGAAAAGTTCTAAGTATTCATGTGCGTAATTTTAATTGACATTATTGGCATAAGCATAAAAGGGTCCGCATTGGATAGACCATCCGTAATACGTCAAAAACATAGGCTTTTTACACGTAGGAAATTTGGGAAATATATTTCACAACTAGAATCGAAAAAACGCTGCGAAAACTGGAAAATTCTAAGAACAAAGAGAGCTGCTGAGGCATGTAGGAACTGGCGCTGAGAAAACAGTGCTCATTGCAGTGCGATGGCTCTGTTGCAAGGTGATAGCAATATCGTGGCGCGATAGGGCTATCGTCTCGCGATGGTCCCTGTTGTCTCGTGCTATGTTCTTCCAATACCGAGCTAGAAATCTGCGTTCTTGATTTGAGCGATTTGTTGGGACTTGGGAGGGCAAGTGCTTCACTGAGGAAGTGTTGTCTCCTCAGCATGTGGCCAAACCCTTCACCGTAGAGATCCAGCAGGAAGCTGAGAAGCTGGATGCCTCTGTCGAGGGTGGAGGCAATGATGGTGAAGTGGAGATCTTAGAGAAAATCCCACAAATTTTTGCTAACAAGGACTCGAGGGAGGCCGAGGAGGAGAAGATGGCTGCAGATCAGCAAAACAATGTGCCCTCCTCTTCGGTAGTTGGCTCTTTTTGGACTTTCCATTCCTATGAAATGGGGTTTGGTTCTGTCCCTCTCGTCCCTCTTCCTCAGCGCGCCAGATTTACGCTCGACGCATGGCGTCCTCATGCCTTTGTGTACTTCGGCGACCCTGCCAACGTATTTGAGTTAGAGAGGGTGAGGTTTTGGACCACCAGAGACATTGCTAGTGCTCCCAAGGTTTTTGAGAGAGTGCCAGACCCGTTCCTTGACAACCAGAGGTTGCTGATGCAGGTAAATCTTCTTCCCTTGAGCTTTTAACTTAAGTTCTCTTTTTTTTTTTTTTTTTTTTTTTTTTTTTTTGGACATCTGCTGACTTCTGCTCTGCAAATGACTCAGAACCATTTCATGGTTGTTGCCATGAACGACGAGCTGATAGCCAGGGTGGAAGAGGCAGAGAAGGTTGCTTCTAAGAGTGAGGATCAGTGTCGAAAAATGGCCTTGTCCTTCAAGACCTTCTGCAATGACATGGAGAAGAACATCTTCCCCACCGTCAATGAGGGTGAAGCTCTGATCAAGGAGTATGGGGCAGATGATATCCCCAGCTTCAGGCTTCGGATCGAGCAGAATATCAAGGATGAGGTCGAGGCTGCTCGCCTCAAGGTGGCTGAGGACCTCAAGGCCCAGTTTGCTGCTCAAGAGGCAGAGGCCAAGAAGAGAGAGAAAGAGCTGGCAGATGAGGTTCAACGCCTCAACAATGAAATACAGGTTAGGGATGCCAAACTTGCTAATGCCGAGGTTGAAAGTGAGGCAAAAAATATCAAACTGTAGGAACTAGACACTCAGCTGAAGGACAAGAACACTGAAGTCTCACAAGTCTAGACTGAGCTGTCAACTGTTCGGGAGCAGCTAAAGACTCAAAGTGAGGGGGCTGCCAAAGTCAAGGCTTATCTTGAGGCTGCTCAAAAGATGTTGTAGGAGAGGATCTACACCCAAGCGCAGTATGACGAGGGTTTTGACATTGGTTACAAGGTGGCTCGGCGCCTCGTTTTCCATGTCTACCCCCAAATTAACTGGGATGTAGCTGAGGAGTGGTCCCTAAATGAGCTTGACCCTCATCTGACTGCTGCTCATTCTGATGAGAGCGAGTTCCTACGTCGCTGGAAGGAGAAGGAGGCCAAGATAATCGTCGAGGCTGAAGAGGAAGAGAGGCGCTCGACAGAAGCTAAACAGAGAGAGTCCGAGAAGGCTCTAGCTCAACCTGCCTCTTCTTCAGCTGGCGCTGAAAGTTCCAAGGGTCCCAGCTCTGCCCAGCCAGACCTTGTCGAAGCATAGGAACTCGGGCAGTCGTCCTCAGAGTCTTGCGGATCAACATGCGCTTAACTTTTGAATTTGCCGCATCTGCTTTTTGCCTTCAGTTTATTTTGCTTCAACTTGCCTTGATTGTACAAACTCTGACTTTGTTTTGTTTTTGAGTAGTTGTACGTAGTTCGGCAGCTGTAATTTTCCACTTGTGGGCGGCTGCCGATTTCAGTATTTGCTGTGTTTGCATTTGAAACATTTGATCTGATGTAGCTCAGTATCCGAGCATATTTTCTCTTTATGATATACTCTGCTTTCTTCTTCCCATTGCCTTGTTCTCGTAACTTAGCTTTTCTTTGCTTCCCTCTGAATTTCTTCAAAAAAATTTCCAAATTTTTCTAAGTATGGAACTTCGGCTTGGGAATTTTCTGTAGGTAATCTGAGTGCTCCTTGTCCCCCAGAAATCTGAAGTTGTTGTCTTCGGATTTCTAAGGTTATTGCTCTTGTCTTTTTGGCACAGACGAAGCTTTTGCCTTAGCAAAAATTTATAGGTAAAATTTTTCTGTAGTTTTTGTTATTTTTCCTATTCCTTCTCACTGTTTTTCTTTTTATCAGAGGGAATGGATATTTGGGACACAGGACCATTGCTTTGGCAATGTTTCAAACAATAACCATCCGAGGTACAGGGCCAGCTTAAGGCAATACCTCAGACTCGTCCACGACCTCTTTGCCCCCAAAAACTGATCTATCCAAAATATAATGCATCTGAGGGGCGATACTTTGGTGGTGAGATCATTGTTTTATTTTAGGCAGGTTAAGCGGCAATCTGAAACATAATGCCTCTAGGGGGCGATGTTTCGGACAGTGTCGAGGGAGAACCCTTATTGAAAAATGAGGAAAACGGAAAAATAAAAACTTGCAAAATTTGGTAGAAACGGTGGCTCTAAGGCCTTTCATTAATAATAAAAGATGCAATTACATAGATTGTTTAGCCCCGAAAGGTTTACATGTGATATTTCTTAAGTACATCAGCATTCTAGTGATTTTTCAGCTCAGTTTCATCCAACTGCCGGAATCGGTATGTTCCAGGCTGAATCTCATCATAACTTTCATAAGGTCCCTCCCAAGTTGCTGAGAGTTTCCCATGAATGCGACTCTTCTGTACAGATGCAGCATTCCGAAGAACGAGATCTCCAATTTTGAGAGGCCTTGCATGAAGTCTTCGGTTGTAGAACTTGTTGATTCTCTGTTTGTATGCCGCCATTCTGTCTCGGGCCGAGTCTCTAACCTCCTCAAGAAAGTCGAGGGATTCTTTCATTAGTTGCTCATTTTCGGCCGAGAAATGGTGCACTCGCTGGGTTTCAGAACCAATTTCTAAAGGAAGTACGGCTTCGGCTCCATACACTAGCTCAAAAGGTGAATGGCCCGTGGCCTCTTTTTTAGTCGTCTGAAGTGACCAGAGGGTCCCAGGGAGTTCCTCTATCCACTTGGACTTTTGATTTTCAACCCTCTTCTTGAGAGCATTGAGGATCTGCTTGTTTGCAGCTTTGGCTTGTGCGTTGCTTTGCAGATGACACACTACTGAGTATGCCAATTTGATGCTGAATTGATCAGTGTACCGCCGTACCGCCTCAGCGGCAAGTTATTGAATTGCCTTCCATGATCAAAGACAAAAACCTTCGGGATGCCGAAGCGAGTGATAATATTCTGCTAGATAAACTTTCTGATAGTTTGCTCTGTAATATTCGAGGCTGCCTCGGCCTCGATCCATTTGCTGAAATAGTCAATGCCGATTATCAGCCATCTTTTTTGGTATGGAGAATCCGGGAAAGGACCCAAGATATCCAGCCCCCATTGGGCAAAGGGGAGCGGATTCAAGATCGGCTGAAGATCTCGGGCTGGTTGATGGATGATTGGTGCGAATTTTTTACATTTCTCGCATTTTCTGACCAGCTCCTTAGCATCTGAGATCATGGTGGGCCAGTAATACCTTGTCCTCAATGCCTTGTGGGTCAAAGTCCTTCCCCCAATGTGGTTCCCGCAGATGCGGAGGTGAATCTCCCGAAGGATGTAATCAGCATCTGTTGGTCCCACACACTTCGGCAATGGGGCCGAGAAGGATTTTTTCAATAACTCTCCTCTGACGACGATGAACCTTGAGGTGGTTCGCTTCAGCTTGGAGGCCAAGATTTTGTCCTCGGGAATTTCTCCCCGAAGTTTGTAAGCTAGGATGGGGTCCATCCAGCTCGGCTCATGGTCGACGCAGCACACTTCAGGTGCTTCGTCGACGCTTCTTTCTCGGTGCACCTCCACATATATAGATCGGTTCAGCTCGGTTAGAGTTGAACTAGCAAGTTTGGAGAGTGTGTCGTCTTGTGCGTCCTGATCCCTTGGGATCAGCTGAACTTCAAAAGTTATCAGCTTCGCAATGACCGTATTGATCTTTGTGAGATAGGCTATCATGGAGGGCTCTTTGCCCTCATATTCACCTCGGGTCTGATTTGCGACGAGCTAAGAGTCTGTTTTCAGGAAGACATGCTCGGCTTCCAGTGAGATGCACAATTCTAGGTCAGCTATTGCTGCCTCGTACTCAGCTTCATTGTTCGAAGCTTTGAAAGAAAATTTGAGTGCATACTCAAAGGATTTGCATTCGGGAGAGGTTATCACTACCCCTGCCCCCGAACCATTTACGGTGGAGGATCCATCCGTAAAAACGGTCCAGACTTTCTTTTCTTTGTCTAGCGTCTCCTAGTACGAGCATTCGGACAGGAAATCTGCCAGAGCTTGAGCCTTGATGGCTGCTCTCGGCTGGTAGCTGATGCTAAACTCTGTGAGTTCGAAGGCCCACTTCGCCAGCCTACTAGATTTTTCAATTTTGTCGAAGACTTTTTCCAGCGGCTGATCAGTTAAGACCACTATATGATGGCAATCAAAGTATGGCCTCAGCTTCCGAGCGGCTACCACTACTGCATATGCAACTTTTTCGAATACTGGATAGCGAGTCTCGACATCCGTCAAAGTGTGGCTGACGAAATAGATCGGTTGCTGAACTTTTTCTTCTTCCCTCAGCAGCACGGCGCTTATAGTGGCTGGGCTGACTGCCACGTATATGTAAAAAGTTTCTCCTTCGGTTGGACGAGCAAGTGTCGGGAGTTGAGCCAGATGCTCTCGAAGTTGATTGAAGGCTTCTCTTTGCTCATCTTCCCAGATGAGCTCTTTTGTTTTTGGGAGTTTCAGCGCTTTGAAGAAGGGCAGCCCTTTTTCCGAGGCTTTAGAGATGAACCTAGATAAGGCGGTCATTCTCCCGGTGAGCCGCTGAACGTCCCTTTTTGTTTTCGGCTCAGGAAGATCGAGCGCTTCTTCCACCTTGGCGGGATTGACATCAATCCCTCTCTTGCTGACCATGAAGCCAAAAAAATTTCCTGACTTCACGCCGAACGCACACATCTCTCGGGTTTAGCTTCATCTGGTGCTTTCTTAAGGTGGCGAATTTTTCATCCAGGTCCGTGACATTGTCTTTATCTTCTTTGCTTTTGACGATGACTTATGATGATGGAATCATCAACATAAACTTCCATGTTACGACTTTTTTGCTCGGCGAAGACCTGATCGACCAACCTTTGATATGTTGCCCCCGCATTTTTCAATCCGAAGGGCATCATCTTATAATTGTACACCCCGGTGTTCATAACGAATGCCGTTTTTGCTCGATAGTCGGGGATGCATGAAGATCTGATAGTACCCCGAGAATGCGTCCATGAAACTAAGCAGAGCATGCCTACTTGTCGAGTCGACTAGCTGATCGATCCTCAGCAAGGGGTAGAAGTCCTTCAGAGAGGCCTTATTTAGGTCCATGAAGTCAACGCACGTTCTCCAGGTGCCATTTGCCTTCTGAACCATCACCACATTAGCCAGCCACTTTGGATATTGGCAGGGTTCGATGGAACCCGCGTCCAGCAATTTTTTGACCTCGGCTGCAATGTCTCGGTTTTTATTTGCGGAGTACTTCCGCTTCTTTTGCTTAACCGGCCGACACGCGGGGTCGACGTTAAGCTTGTGAGAGATTAAGTTCGGGTCAATCACGAGCATGTCTACTGCCGAGAAAGCGAACACGTCTCTGTTGTCCCGAAAGAGTTGGATGAGCTCCACTCGGACATTCGGATCGAGATCCAGTCCAATGAAGACACATTTTTCAGGCTTTCCTTCGGTCAACTCTATTAATTCAGTCTGCTGATCCAACTCCATTGCCTTAGAGCCAGACTCTTCACAATTGGGCCTACTGTCAATATTAGCAGGTCTCCCAAACTTCGGCTGACTTTTTTAGTCTTTCGGCTTAGATGAGGGACCGGCTCGCTCTTTCCCTGAAGATTTTTCTTTTGACGGGGTTCCTTGAGTTGAAGCACTTAGGCCTTTTGGATTCTTTGTGCTTCGCTCTATTTCTCTTTCTTTCTGCTCTTCGTCCTCGTCCTTGTCAGAGCGACTCGTTGGCGGTTTGAGGTAGTTGCATCTTCGGACCTCCTTTTGGTTGCCCTCGACTCTCTCGAGGTAGCCGGCGTCTAAAACGTAAATCATCATCTGATGGTAAGTTGAGACTACCCCTTCAATTTTGTGAATCATGGGTCTCCCTATGATCACGTTGTATACGGATGGAACATCTATGACCTGAAATTCGGCCATGACGTTCCTGGCTGCTTCATCGCGACCGATGGTGACAGGAAGAGTGATTTTCCAATCAGGATATATTGAAGACCCGTTGAATCCTAATACCGGGTAGGGTACCGGGGTTAGATGTTTGGTCTTCAACTTAATCTGATTGTAGGCCTTGCGGAACAAAAATGTTCGCGTCGCTACCACCGTTGACGAGGGTTCGCCAGACGTTCTGGTTGGCCACTGTCGTGATGATCACCAGAGGATCCTCATGGGGAAATGTCACCCCCCGACAGTTTGCGGCGGTGAACGTAATGTTCGGCACCGGAGACTGGGGTTCTCGGATGTCCGTATGGTTCACTTGATGGGTTAGGACCCTCAAGTGGCGTTTTCGCTCCCTCCGAGAATTTGTCCCTCCGGAGATGGCAAAGATTGGAGGATGAATCTCCTTTTCTTGCATTTTGTTATTTTTTCGGGGGAAATCCAGTTCTTGCCGAGGATCTTTCCCGGCTTTTTCAGCTTTTTTCTCCTCATGGTGATCCGCGAGGTACTTTTTCAAGTAACCTTTTCGGACCATATCCTATATCTAATCTTTCAGTTGGATACAGTCTTCGGTGTGATGTCCCGGTGACTCGTGGAACTCACACCATCGTTCCTTGTATTTTTGCTAATGCCACTGTAAAAGTGGCCTTGGCTTTCTGTACTTTTGCTCGCCCTTCGTCACGCTGTAGATCTTAGCGCGAGGAAGGGTGAGAGGGGTATAAGACTCGTATCTGCCCGCGTACGGGGCAGACTTGTCTTTCTTCGTCTCAGCGGCTGAAGACGGTTTTGAGGCTTTCGCCTTCCCTTTCTTCTGGCCTTGGCCTTCAGATTGTTGTTGTTTTGCTTTTCCAGCCCCTGATTGAGGGGTGGCTCTTGGCTTTGTTCCATTCCTCAGCTTTGATGAATTTATCCGATGCGTCTAAGGCCTCCTCCAGGGTATGTGGGGGATGCATGACCATGAAGTCGAGGAACTTAATTCTAGCTTGCAGTCCGTTTTGTAGAGCAAAAACGGCTAGCCCTTGGTCCAAACTTTTGATTCTGGACGACTCGTGATTCTGGACGACTCGTTGCTGAAGCGAGTCAAGTAGTCACAAAGGCTCTCGTCCTCCCCTTGTTGCAGACCCATAAGTTCTGCAGTTGTTTTCTCTCGGCGGTTTTCCGTAGAGAACTTTCTCTTGAATTTTCTGGAGAGGTTGTCCCATCCAGTGATCGACCCTTCCTGTACTCCCTTGGTGGTCCATGCTTGCGCAACACCTTCGAGAGTTGTCGAGAAGTATTTGCACCAGGTCGCCTCGCACTTAGGGTTCAGATGCATATGCCCTTCGTAGTAGGCAATGTGGTCCTTCAAATTCGAAGTACCATCATATGTGATGTGCGACGGAATTTTCACCGTCGGCACATGCTCCTCCAAGATCCATTTTTCGAATGGCGAGCTGGTAGGGAGCATTACTGCCTTTCCCTTGTTCCTAGCCGTTGGGACCTCGCTCCGCCCTCTCGGAGAGGTAGAAGTGGTTTTTGTCCTCGGCTGGGAAGATTCTGGGCAAGGCTCAGTATTTCGGGATAAGAGAGGCGACTGTGCACGCTCAATTCCCTCGAGCCGAGGCGTTCGTGGACGCTTCGGCGAGCAGGCTCAATTCACGCTGAGGCAGAGTTGTTGCTTTTGTAGCTGTGGGAGTGCAACTGGGTAGATTCCCCGAAGAAATGAGGGTTCCTTTTCCTCTGCCTCTCAGTCCTCCAAGTATCTTCTTCAGATTTGCTTCCTAAATCCTTAAAGGATGGAGGACTCCCCTCTCCCTCTTGACCGCTTCTCTTCCACAAATGTCTCGGCGGAGGGGTGAACGGTCATGAGGTGGCGGGAGGTTGCCAGCCTGTGCCTTCATGACCTCCATAAGGACAGCGAATGCTCTCGCTACCTCTTCCGTGGAAGGCCCCGATTGAGGGGTCATCCTCGACTGAGACCGAGAGTGATTGCTTCGAGGCGGGCTCTTAGCGTCAGATCGGCTCGGATGGTAGGAACCAATCGATTGTCGAGAATGATTGGATGGAGATGATGATCTCTCCGAAGGAGCCCTTTGCGAGCAGACCCTCACCGAGAAGTGTCTGCTCATTGGGGGCAATGAATGAGGTGGCGACGGGGATAGCGTTGAGAGATGACCTTTCCCTAGTGCCATTGGGCTCTTCCTCGAGGAGGAAGGGCCGCCATTTTTGGAGCTTTTTCCGTACGGTTCTTAGCCATGTTACCAAGAAAGTGTAGAACGGTTGAGATTGACTTGTTTTTTGAAAGTCTTCCCCACAGACGGCGCCATATTGTTTCGAGTGAAAACAATGGGACCTTCGGACATGTCCTTTTTGGTGGGCTGAAGACTGAACTCACTCCAAGTGGTGACTGGGGCGAGGATTTCCTTACAACAAACACACGTAAACTTGCCTCGGGGGTTGTGCAGGGGAAGGCCCCTCCGATGCCTAAGTCAGTACGATACTTAGAGAGAAAAAACTATGCAAGAGTATTAATTGCTTGAGGCTTGAAGTGAATGAATGTAGAGAGAGAGGATTGATTGCTTTTATACCTTGACATTATAGGGGAAACGGGTCTTGCATCAAGTGGGCTTGCCACGTTGACTGTGCCTTTGACTTGACTTGGCATGGATTGGAAGGTTGAACCTTGATCTTGGGCTTTGTAATTGAATCATTTATAGACTAACTCAATTGGAGTAAATTGGACCCAAAAAGCTATTGTATCAAATTATTAATGGACATCCTTAACATATCTAAAGTCATTCTATTCGAAGAAAACATAGAAAAGTAGTTGATAATCCTAGAATAAGTTATGTTAATACGAAAAAGTGTAACCTGAAAAGACACATCTTTCGGCTAACAGCAATATAATCATGAAAATAAGAGAAGCAAACACTTTAATTAGCACGAGCACTCACTAAAACAAAAATTAAACTAAATATAAATACTAAATAGTAAAGCCCATAATAATAAAACAAAAAAAAAAATGATATGAATGGAAATTAAGTAAATGAATAGAGAAAGAAACAAGGTCGATCTCCTCGAAAACAAACAACAAAAGCAACAAACAAACAGCTCTCTTTCTCTTGAAAATTTTGATAGAGGGAAATAAAGACACACACAAAACAATATTGGTCCTTTTATTAGCTTAGCTTACAATTTCATTCCTAGACTTCTTCACTTCACTCCTCTTCATTAACTTTATCCTTTTGTCCCCTTCTTCTCTCTCCTCGATTCTCTCTCTCTCTCTCTCTGTCTCTATTTCTCTCTCTTCCATTTCCATTTCTCACAATTAAGTCAAATCCCATTTCATTATTTAACTCTTGTAAAAGCTTGTTACATTACAATTACACTCCATTGTTCGAGTGGTAGCAGAAAAAAAAAAAATGAAAATGTTAAAACGAAAGACGACAAGCGAGTATTCAATCAACGACTACCCGGACATACTCGTCGAGGTGTTGAAGCGCCTCGACGGGAGATCCTTAGGGGTGGCTTCCTGTGTATGCAGACTATGGTGGTCAATCTCCAAGTCAGATGATTCAGTTTGGGAGTACGTCTGCTTTCGACACGTGTCGCCTCCTCCACGTGTTCGGACCCTAGTGTTAGCTCTTGGAGGGTATAAACGTCTTTACATGGTTTGTGTTCGACCCGTACTTGGTCGCTGGAATGGTCGTGGTCGTGGTCGTGGTGGTGCTGAATTGACTCGCCGAGTTTGGTCGAGGCAAGGCGCTCAGCTTTTGCTGTCGTTGTTTTGCGTCGATTATTACGAGAAGTTGGGCAGCGGTGGTGGTGGTGGTGGGAGGATTGGGAGTGATGCGGTTCCGTCGTCTCTAATGTTCTTGTGTAAGCCAGTTAATGTTTGATTTTTTTTTTTTTAGAAAAAAGAAGAAATATTTGATTTTATGATTTGATTAAATTGGAGGGTAGATAATTAAGTAGTTCATCCAACGGTTCTAATTGATTGAGTTTATTTATTTTTTTTTTAATATTTTGCCCCTCAATAAATAAAGTGACAAATATCCAAATTTTGTTCCTTTATTTTCGTTTTCCATTTAACCCATTGTATGATGTATTACGGAGTAGTAAAAAAATTCTTTTCTATTGGTAGTGTTACTAATATAAAATAATTAAAGAAGTGAAATTTTATTTGTGAATGTTGATACTTTACGTATTCTTTTGTAACATGGGCAATTACCAAACTACGTATGTTGTTTCGTTTAGCGGTGGATAATATGAGTGGGTGTAATTTACATGGCTAAATGTTGAATAGACACATTTATTTGGTTTGAGTTTCTTAACTATAACAAGTGAACAATTAGCTTATGGCATGGTGACAATTGCCATATGTTACTCTTGATGAGGTTTGAATTCTAATTTTGATGGCATTAGCTCCAAACACCGCGTTTTTTGTTGTAGACTACTCCCTAATGATAAGTACCCAACTAATTAAGCATTTATCAACAATAAAATTATAATTTTTTTTTTGTAGATTTTGGTGTTTAGAGAGTCATAAGGTCGAGTGATGAGAATCGATCCCAAAATCACCTGAAATTGAGACGGAAGAGGAATTATAAATCTCTAACCACTTAAGCTATCCCTGTCAACTTTGCAGATAACCTAAGCTTTGTTTACCTTCTACGTTGGAATTTCCATATCTTGAACCTAATCCAATTTATCAAAGTTCTCTCTTCTTTTTAGTGAAAATCAAAGCTCTTAAATGTGTGTGGTTGCCAATTACATACGTCAATCGAACTAGTCTAAAAAGAAGGAAACCGTAGTCATTTGGACAAACAACCTCCAATAATTTAATAATTAGTAAATCAACTCATTTGCATGACTCTAAATAATTATAATATAAGTAAGAGTTGGCTTAAAATTTTCATTAAAAATGTATAGTTGGTTGGTTCACTACTTCACTAATATAGTGATCAAACTTCTGAAACCCAATTATACTACAAGCACTAAATATATACGACACGTACTCTTCGTGTCTTCTTACAAAAGGATCGTTCGATTCATTTATACAATTAGGTTAACCCCAATCCGAATTAATTAATTAATTAATTAAATGTCGTAAGTAAGACTAATAATAATAATTTTTTTAAATTAAAGAGATTATATAAAAGATATGATAATAGTTAAGCAGAATGTAGTCAACAATAAAGAGAGAAAAAGAGTGAAAACAAGAAGAGGTGAGAGAATCTAGCTGAAGGCCTAGACAACGTGCAGATTTAGCTCAAAACTATAGGACAAATATGTCCAAGACAACAAGGAAAACGCAGGTGCCTATCGAATTATTACCAGCTCAATGCGTTGCAAAAATAAGAAATTATAATTTTATTATATGAATTTATATAATTATATATTAATTGGACTAAATGCCAAATTGCTAAAAATTGCATGTAGTAGTAGTAGTAGTAGATATAGATATGTTGATTGATACTTCCATTCATGGTAGAGTGAAGGGGTAAAGTTAAAGTTTTTTTTCTTCTACTATTTGAGTAATGCTAGTTGATGAAGTTGTTGTGACATAATTTTTGCTTCTCACTAGAGTAATCAATCATTGACGTGTAGTGTGTTATGATCGAGTATGTTAACCCACCCGATCGACTTGGTTATTTTTCTCACATGAGTTGTATATGATTTTATACCTAAAATGATTGTTGCGTTTGGATTTTACGTGGTTTTAAGAGAAAGGTAATGATTTGAGTATGTAAGTTTGAATACACAATGTACTAATCAAAAGTGTGGGCCAAATTTGATTATTTGAGCAAAAGTTATAGGAGGAGAGGTTAAACTCATTATGAAATTGTGTACAATTTATTCTTGAAATAATGTTTATTTTACTCACGTGAATTATATCTAATCTTATACCTAAAGTGACTGCTGCGTTTTGATTTTACACAATTTTAAGAAAAAGGTAATGATTTAGGTCTGTATGTGCAAATACACTACGAACTAATCAAAAGTGTGGGCCAAATTTGATTATTTGAGCAAAAGTTTATTGGAAGAGAGGTTGAAGGCATTTCGAATAAGTTACCTTTAATTTAGGATGTAGAGAATAAGATTTTTTTTTCCTTCCTCTTTTAATTGATCAATCTAACTGGAGGATATTGGAAACACTTTACTAAAGTGACTTTTAAGGATTGATTGGTTAACATAAGAATTAAAATCCCACATCAAATTTTCTAAGAATAGTTAACTTGTTTGATTGTTACATAGATATTTATAAATCATGGACATTGTGAATTACCATAAGGGCATGTGAGTAGGATATTGAATTTACACTTTCTACATTCTCACTTTTATGGCCTACTAAAAAGCCCTTATTTCTAAATTCACATGAGTTTTCAATCCTTTATGTGCAATAAAAAACACCTTCTTTTTTTTTTGAAACATCTTACAAAAACTAATGCAACTATCTTTAATTAAATGATCATACAATTGGAGATCTCTTCGCTTTCTAATTCATTGTATATGCTATATTTTAACTGGGCAATAAAGTTAGCCAATGTGAAATGTATAAATAATGTGAAAGTCAAAGTGTTACATTAAAAAAAAAAAAGGAAGAAGTACTTTGTACTCCGTAATACCAATTAGATTTAATTCAAAGTTATTTTCGGAAATTACATCTAAAAATAACACAGGCTAAACTAATTGATACTCCTCCGTTTCCATATGATAGTCTCAGAAGAATAATTGGAATCTAAGGGCCTGTTTTCTTCAACTTATTTTCAGTTCAATTCAGCTCAAATAAGTTCAGTTCAGTTCAGTTCAGCTCAATTCTTAATTTCCTTATCTCATAAAATATTCAGTTCAGTTGAGTTCAGCTCTAATAAATTTCAATTCAATTCAGTTTAGCTTAGTTCAGTTAATCAGAACCGGCCCTAACATTAAAGTACAAAAACAAATCATAATTAGTTTTGCCTTATTTAAATTTTTTGATATATGTTTGGAAAGGATCGGCTATAATTGCATAATTTAAGGAAGGGAGTTCCTTAATTAGAGCTATCTCCTCAATCAACAATTAATTAATTTAACAATCAGAATTTAATATGTATAAATTATGAAATAAAAACTAAATTAAAAATGGAATATATTCGATATGGGCAGATCTTTTTTTGAATGCCTAAAATAATACGGAGTATATGAAACTAACATTATAAAATGGAGGGAGTAATTTTTTTTTTTTTGGGTGTAGAAATAGATTTGCAAGGTAGTGATGTAAATAGAATTTGTTCTAAGGGGTTGAGTACCTCCCTCGAAACTGTAACTAACAAAAAAATTGATATCCAATTACTCAATTATCCAGACATATTAATTTACTTTGATAACATATTACAGTAATTCATTATTTATTGTTGCAGTCCAATACAAGTAGTAATTGTTAAAGACTTAAAGCCCAGGTTTATTATTGTTGAAGGTCCGTGAGTTTGAACTCCAACTCACCAGTGAACAATAGGCCCAATCTGCAGCAAAAGATTAGATTCAGTTGGTACCTAAAATTATTCTAAATTAAAAGGAAAATTTGTTAGAAAAAACCTTTTAAAGCAACTTTTTTGTTGGAAAAGCCTTCTAAAAATTTCTTGGCAAAATGAAATATGATTGTAAAAAGTTTTTGTTGAAGACAACCAAAGGCTACTTTCCGGCGTTGACTATACTATTTCCGGTGTTGATTACCTCATGTGCCCTGCACATGTTATTTTTTTCCTATTCCCACCCCATTTTTACTAATTATCCTCTAATTCACTTAATTAAATAATAATTACATTTTTATAATTAAAAAAATCACAACCACCACCACCACTAGACAGCCCCCTCCTCCCCCTCCCACCCCCACCCAGATCTCCCCACCCCGGGCGACATACGACCACCGTGATATTGAATATGATTAAAATCTATATTATACAACAAAATTTTAGAAAATTGAACCAAATTATTTCTTGCCAAATAGGCAATCTAAAAACTTGATAATAGTGTTCATCATATGCCCTAATGAGAAATAGAATGTGCGAGAGTGTAAAATGACAACCAATGAATGTCAAGTCTACAAACTATATTGATTGTTCGACCTAGGATCCACAACGGAGGGGATTGATTGTCAGTGTGTTTGCAGATTGAGGCCCATATTTAAGTTGGGCTATCAAAGACGTAAACATTATGGACATGCCTATCCCTCAATTGCACATCAATGAGTCCGTTTGAAAGTACCATTCGCAAAATTAGTAAAATTAAAGGAATTAATAAAACTCCATTTGCATGTCATGTTATTTCAGCCTTTTATTTTTTTTTACAAGTTCGATCCTTCATAATAAAGCAAAGTATATTTAGCAAAAAAAAAAAAAAAAAAAAAAAGAAAGGCATTTTTTTGTTGTTGGAAAATTCCTATCATTGTATAAACAAAGTATAAGAAAATTATATTTAACTAATTACTTAGGGCCTATTTTCTTCACCTTAATTTCAGTTGAGTTCAGTTTAGCTCCAATCAGTTCACTTCAGTTCCTAATTTCCTTCTCTCATAAACAATTTATTTCAGTTCAGCTCCAATCAGTTCAGTTCAGTTCAACTTAGTTCAGTAAATCAGAACAGGTCTTTAGACTTTCATTAACTCTGAAGAGATATTTACACCCTTATAATATAATATTTCATTCTCTTCATTCAGGGTTACCTTGCTCACCGTTATGGCAAGTTGTCTAAGGGCATGTTTTGATTGACTGAACTGAACTGAACTTATTGGAGCTTAACTGAACTGAATTGAACTGAATATTAATGTTAAAACGAAATTAAAATAAGAATTGAAGTGAACTAAACTTATTGGAGCCGAAGTGAACTGAATTAAAAATAAGCTAAAGAAAACAAACTCTAATTAACGAGGAGGTTGAGGTTCAAAGCACTTCCCCAAAACATTGGAGCAATAATATGCAGAGACATGTGGTGATGTGGAGGATTACAATTGAGGACTTAGGGTGTACAAAAAGTATGAGATAAAAATTGTTGAGAACCTAGCATTATGGGAAGCAACAAATTAAATGATTTGGAGAGGATAAGAGTCAACTGTAGAGGAAAAACAAAACAAGAGTTATTATAGTAGGAAACTTGGTTCTTATGGTGTGCTTTTAGGGTTTGTTTGTTACAACTTATTTTATCGTCTTATTTTAGACAAATTAAGTTTTGATTAGTTAGAATTTATTTAGAGAAGTTTTACCAAAATAATTTTTAACACATTCACATACTTTGTTTGAGTTTTGTTACATACAACAAAATAAATGTAATTAAGTTGAGAGAAGTTTTAATAATATGATTTACGAAAATATATGTTGAATCTAGCAAACTCCAAGAGTATGGTTATACCGGAGAATCACCTGAGGTCACAAGTTCAAGCTCTACCATTTACATATGCTTTGGAATAGGAGGATTTTTTTCCCCCAAACATTGACCCGTGTAACTGTTCCCACAACATGGCATGCATTATAAAATTTTACTGAAAATTTCCCTCCTATTTTCTAAGGGTTATGAATCAATCATTTTTTTTGACGGGAGCAACCATATCTTATTTTCGAGTACTCACGTTAATAGTAAGTATAATGTAAATAAACAATTAGCAAGTATCTAATATGGACTATAGGATCAAGTTAAAAACCCTAATAGTTATATATCAATGTAGCAATGGCATTCTTCACCAAGAAATTAAAATATAGCATTGACATTGCTATACTCCCATTCACTGACTTGGTATGTTGTTATGGGTACATACTAGGTTTATTTTTTTGTGTGCCCATGATGCATGTAACCAATGCATTTTTTTTATTTTTTGTTTTATTTTTTTTTTATAAAATCATAGTAATAATCTTATGATACATTGTTAATTAAGCAAGGAATTCTTGTAATGACAGTTTCATTTTAATTTTAGTCATGATCTTAAGTCGTAGCAGCCTTGCTACCTAATTAATTTGTGTTTAAGGTTCAACAAGATTTTGTGGAATCATGGAGAAATAATAATTAATTTTCTAATTTTGATATTACTCAAATAAGGAGTTACCACATTTAAGATTATTATTATTACTAGTACAATATTTTAACTTTAGAGGTAATAAAATGAATGAAATTTAATGGGATATTTATTGTAATTTTTGTCTTGTTCACCAAACTTGACCATAAAAAGCAAAACATATCAATTTGCAATATTAATATATAATCAAAAAACAGATATGTTAAGATGAAGAATAATTAATTCCACAAATAAATAAAAAATTATATAATGACATCACATTATATTTAAATGGACAAAACTACCCATCACCAAATTCACTCCCAAATAATAAGTTTGATTAATTTATAAATCAAACTTTATAATTATTATATTTATTATACTTATATATTTTTTTTATATTTATAAAAAAAATATGAATGCGCATTATACACTAAGGTGCATTTTAGTATTTCTTCCCATTAAATAGCAATACCATAAACGGCGCTTACTTTTTTAACCAGATTATACATTACACAAAGTATCATTTTATTTCATTTTGGTAAAACTATTTTTTTCCCTTTCTTAAAAACTCTTTAATCTCTTCTCTCTCCTAATTTCCGGTCACCGGAATTTTACCCCTCAATTTTTTTTTTTTTTTGATTACCCATTTGCATTTTCAAACCCCTTTGATTTTTCCTAGTCTCCAAAAAAAATTATTGAGCCTAGGAAAAATAAAAATTAAAGGGTGATAAAATAGTTGAGTTTTTAGCTTTAATTTTTTTTCAGTAAAACCCAGAAATTTTCATAAAAAATTATAAATAATTTGAATCTGGTGAAGTTTCGAAGAAAAATTAGTTGATCGATTTGAAGACTTATACGATCTATGTCTTCTTCATTTTTCACCCCAGTTGGACTATCAGTAAGTTGAACTTTTACTTTCTTTTTTTGGAATTTATTTTTGCTAATTTTAGTAGTTTAGTTGATATTCTACTGATTTATTAGCTGATTTTCTTTTTTTTTTTTTTTGGCATTTTTGTAATTTGATTCTTTAGCTGCGATCTTCTTCAAAATAAAGTTTACATTTTGGTAGAATTTTTGTGGGTAATTTGTAGTTTCATGAATTGGGGTTTTTTAATGCTTTGATTTTTATTATGCTCTTTAATTTTAATGCGCATGTTGAATTAGGATTCCCTTGAATTTTTCTGGGGTTTTTGTATTTTTCAACTGGGTTTTGTGTTTGTTGATTTGGGTCTATTTTTGTGTTATAGATCTAAAATTTCAGTAAAATAGCTCTTGAATTTGTGTTATAATTTGTTACATAGCTTAGAAGATTTTATATTTGATTAATTAGATTTTGTTATTTTCATGTACTTGCTTTAGCGTAAATTAAAAGTTGTCTGCTATAATATTGAAATCCTCATAGATTTGTTGTCCCCTAGAAATTAGAGGATTGATTTATATTTGGGATTGAAGACTGAAAATGACTAAATTCAAATTTGGGTCTTTATTAGTTTTGTGAGGTCTTAATTTTGGCTACTGGGTTTGACTGAAGTGCAGAGATATAGATATGGGCTGTTGTTGCACCACTCGCTTTCAGTGTATGGGCGCTATTTGTGGTCCTAGTTATAATTGAAGTATCGAGTCGAGTTGTTGAGTTTTCGACATGGAATCGAAGAGAGAGCAGGCTCTTGTAGCGAAACAGCATGCTGAGAAGAGATTTGCTGAGAAGGATTTTGTTGGTGCGAAGAATTTCGCGTTAAAGGCTCAAATGCTGTATCCCGAATTAGAAGGTATTTCGCAGATGGTGGCAACGTTTGATATATATGTTGCGTCTGAGGGGAAAGTTAATGGTGAAGTTGATTTTTATTCTATTCTTGGGTTAAAACCATCCGCTGATAAATCTTCAGTAAAAAGACAGTATAAAAGGCTCGCGGTGTTGCTACATCCAGATAAGAATCGAACTGTGGGAGCTGATGGGGCATTTAGGCTTGTTTCGGAAGCGTGGACTCATTTGTCAGATATTTCTAAAAGAGCTACATATGATCGCAAGAGGAATGGTCAACTGTCTTCCACAGTGGTTGCTGGGGCTACATATCCTACCAATTGTGCAAAGTCTTCTCTTCCTCCTACATTTTGGACAGTTTGCACTTCTTGTCAAGTTCAATACGAATATCTTCGGAAGTATGTCAATAAGAGGCTCTCATGTAAGAACTGCCGTGCTACTTTTATGGCCGTGGAAATGGGAACAGCTCCGATCAACGGTTCTTATCCTGTTTCACAGTTTTCATATGGGCCTGAAAATGGATACAATAGTAGTCATGGGCATAACATGTCATTCTACCCTACTAGTCCTGTATATGTTTCAGGGAACGGGGTTCCTGTGTATCACTCTGGTCACAGCTCTGACTATGTTTCAAATGTGTCTTTTCAGTGGAGTACATCCCCGGGATCCTCTGGTGGGTATGTCAGCCCTAATGGATTTACCAATTCTGCTGATACGCTTTACCAGAATAACGGATATCCAAGTAAACCTGGGAAAAAGGTGAAAGCTGATGTAAGTGCCAATGGCTCAGTTGGCTGTAATCAATCATCGGGCACAACAAATGTTAGAAGGCCGTATAAGAAAAGAAAAGTTGAAAATGGTGGTAATTCTGCTGTAAATGGTGACGAGTTAGGTGGTAAGGTTGTTACCGAAGCAGCAATGCCTAAGGAAAACGGATGCACTGTACCCAAGTTTTCTGCCACTAACGAATCCTCTGTCAAGCGGTCTATTCCTCCGCTGATTGATATCAGAACGTTGTTGATAGAGAAGGCCAGAAAAGAAATCCGGAAGAGGCTTGAAGAGATGAAATCGGAATCAATTGAGAATGGTGAAAAACCTCATATACCTGGTAAACCTGGAGAATCTCGGAGAAGAGCACATCTGGGTATCTCCCATTTGGAACCCAAGAAACTCGGGCCAGTCACTCTAACAGTTCCTGACTCTGACTTCCATGATTTTGACAAGGACAGGACAGAAGAGTGCTTCCAACCCAAGCAGATATGGGCACTGTATGATGAAGAGGATGGCATGCCCCGCCTTTATTGTTTGATACGCCAGATCATCTCAGTGAATCCATTCAAAATTCTAATTAGCTACTTGGGTTCTAAAACTGACACTGAGTTCGGAGCAGTAAATTGGATAGATTCTGGATTCACAAAATCTTGTGGACATTTCCGAGCGACCACTACTGACATCATTGAAGGGGTCAACATGTTTTCTCACGTCTTAAGCCGGGAGAAGGCAGGCCGAGGAGGGTGTGTTCGTCTTTACCCAAGAAGCGGAGACATATGGGCAGTGTACCAGAACTGGTCAAAGGATTGGAATCGGTCAACTCCTTACGATGTGAGGCACCAATATGAAATGGTTGAGATAATGGATGATTACAACGAAGAGATTGGGATTTGTGTTACCCCACTTGTTAAGGTAGAGGGGTACAAGACAGTGTATCAGAGAAGCACCGACAAGGCCGCAGTTAAGTTGATCCCGAGGAGAGAGATGGTCAGATTCTCGCACCAGGTGCCATCTTGGTTGCTCAAAGAGGTGACTAATTTGCCAGATGAATGCTGGGATCTGGATCCTGCTGCCATTCCAGACCAGCTGCTTCAGCCGGTGAAAGATACCGAGATCCAAGATTTAAATAAACCTAGTGAGAAAGACTCTTGAAACTAAATACTGCTCTTTTTGGGCATTTCTGATAATGAATGGTTGGCTTTAACTCAATACTGATAGAGAAATATCATAAAGTAGGGCAGGAGTTCACCATAGGATGATTTAGAGTAGTTCTGATGTTGGTCACAAGCTGATCGACGAACTTTGAACCCTAATGATTTTAGAGGGTTCATTGATCATTGAGTGATGGGTGCTATGTAGGCATGTAGCAATCTTGGTACTCAATTCTTAAATTGATTTTACTTGTGTTTTACAGGTTTTTGATCATCCTGCTAGATTTAGCTGTGAATTCTCATGCAAGAATTTTGTGCATGTTGAAGATGGTTTGCCGTTGGGTGGCGTTATCACAATTGCATGCTTCCATCGTTGTGTTACAAATAATCTTACAATTCCTCATGGTTGCTTTAAGTGTTCCAGTCTTATTTACTACTGTATAATTGATTATTGATCTTACAAGTACTATAAGTATTTCCCTAAAATTTAACCAACTAAGGCCCTGTTCTCATTAGATTATTTTCTGTTCAGTTCAGCTCTAATAAGTTAAGTTCAGTTCAGTTCATCTCCTAATTTCCTTCTCTCATAAAATATTCATTTCAGTTCAATTCAGCTCTAATAAGTTCAGTTTAATTTAGCTTATTTCAGTCAATGAGAACAGACCCTAAGTTAGTTAACATAAACAAAAAAAATTACTAGTAGAATTATCCTTTATATTATGAGCCTGTTATGTTTACTTGATTTTCACTTATTTAAGGTCTAATAAGTTCAGTTGAAGAAAAATAAGTTCTGATAAGGGTTGTTTAAGTTTAAATTACAACTAATATAAGTTTTAAGAGCAACTCCAACGGCAAGCTAATTTGACAATTAGTTTGGCATGCCACATAAGCTTTTAAGCTAATTGTTATTATAGCTACTTTGAACTCCAATGACTAGCTATTAGCTTACAATTTAAATGAATTTCACCTCCTTAATTAACTTTTATATTTCATTTTATTGATTCCATTTTTTATTTTCTTTGGTAAGTTTTTCTCCAAGCAAATTAGCTTGACAAAGCTAATTTGCTTATCCAAGCTAATTGCATTTTCTAGCTCCAATAGTCAAGCTAATAGCTAGGGATTATTTAATATTGCAAGCAAGTTCCTAGCTACAACCATTGGAGTTGCTCTAATAAGTTTAGGTAAGTTCAAATAAGTAAAAATTAAGTGAATATAACACACCCTATGTCTGTTTTCAAAATCAATTTTCGCCAATTTCAAAAAGTTCTTACCACTACAAAATTTTAATTAATCCTATTTTTTTTTTCCCAAATAGTACCTTTTGATTTATCCACAACTTATTATTATTATTATTATTTTTTTTTTCAAAAGAGATCATCCAATTCTTCTTGCATCCACTCGTGATTCTAATGAATACTCAAGAGGAATTGTTTAGTTTACCTTATTTTAGGACTTTTCGTTATTATTTAAGTGTTATACTTTTTTTTTTTTTTAAGTGTCTCACTTTTTTTTAGCAGCATTACCGGTTTAAAATTTTAAATATTATAATTCACTCTTTCCTTATAGTCCAGACTAAGGCCTTGTTTAGTTCGCCTTATATTTGCTTATCTGATCTGAACTTATATTTTCTGATATGATCTGATCTGAACTTATTTTTTCTGATATGATCTGATCTGAACTTATTTTAATTATTTCAGTATTCTACTTTTAATTTTAATCAATATTAATGTTTTATTATTATTATTATTATTATTATTATTATTATTATTATTGTTATTATTATTATTATCATCTAGTAGATTTTGGATATCCGAACACCGTTGGATATTTGAGTCCAATAAAAGATAAAGATATTAGAATCCATATGCCCGAATTTCGAAATGGTCCACCACCTCAAGGCATACTTGAACATTTTAATTATCTTCACTCTTCACCCTGAACAACGATCAAGAGATGTTTTGGACAATTAAAATCTCGATGGAAAATACTAACAATGATGCCAAATATGAACACTAAACATCAATTGGCGATTATGGTTGCTGCATTCACACTTCACAATTTTATTCGATTACATGAGTTGGATATACCCATTGATAGTGGTATAGAAATCGAACCAAGAGCAGATTATGATTTATTTAACGAAAATCGTAAGGCTGTAATGAACGAAGTACAACTTAATATAGCGAAGGAAATTTGGAACTTCTTGTAATGAAAATTATATTTGTAAATGTTTATGATTTGGAGCTTATAATGAAATTATAATTATTATCATTTATTGTTTGTGCTATTTTTTATAATAATAATAATAGTAATAGTAATAGTAATAGTTATAGTAGTAATAATAATAGTAATAGTAATAATTATAATAATAATAATAATAATAATAATAATAATAATAATAATAATAATAACAATAATAATAACAATAATAATGATAATAACACTAGTAATAATTATAATAATAATTATAATAATAATAGTAGTAGTAGTAGTAATAATAATAATAATACTACTACTACTACTACTACTACTAGTAGTAGTAGTAGTGTTAGTAGTAGTAGTAGTATATTTTAAAAGACTACTGTAAAATTTTCATAAAAACTATTTTTTCTGATCTGAACTTATTTTTTCTGATCTGATCTGATGAACTTATTTTTCCTGATCTGATCTGAACTTATTTTTTCTGATCTGATCTGAACTTATATTTCAAAAGACTACTGTAAAATTTTCATAAAAACTATGTATATGTCAAAGTATAACACTAAGAAAAAAAAATACTTACATCAAATAAGAAGAATTTATCAACATACTTTTTCGTTTTACTACTTTTTGGCCTCGTGCAATGCACGAATTCATAATAATAAGATTTATTAATATTGATAGCCTTTATATTCTTATACAATAATAAACATATGTTGAAAATACACAATGACTTTATTTTAACCCTCTGGTATGGACTTTTCCAAGCTATGCCCCCTCTTTTTAAAAGTTACACATTGTAACATTTAACTTACAACTAGTTGTTGACCCGGGTGTTGCCCTGGGTTGCATTGCATGAATGAATTAAGCGAATTGTTGAACTATAGAATAAGATGAGATATATATGGTATTTGTTTTGAATCCCTGAACTTAAGCTACGAATTAAGCTAAGCCAATAGTTGGCCCCTCCTTTCACTCTTAAGACCTTACAACAATTATAACAGACTACTATACCCTTGTGCTCATCATGTATATGGATGATAATTGTTTACCTTTTCACTCTTGCATTGGTTGTTTAGACCCTCCTTTTATTGATCTCTATGCAATCTTCCTCTCCTTATATAACAACACAAACACAAAATACTACAAAGTATATTAGTCGTTCTCTTAATGATCTCTCCTCCAATAGTGGAAGCTGACATATTCTATATAGGGGTGATTAGTAATGAAATATTTGATAGAAATGGAGGATTTATATAGAAGGGTTTAGTGGCAGTAATGAAATAATTAATTGAGATTAAAATTGGTGATGTTATTGACTATACATTAAAACATATTAAAATAAAAAAAAAAAACCCAAGAATCATATATAGTACTCCATATGAAGGTGAAAAAGTTGAATATATTTTTAGATTTTATTCTTAGTTACAAACTTAATTAGTATGGAAATAATAAATAGCTACTCCATAGTTAAAATCTTAATTAGTATGAGAATAAATAATTGACTACTCCATCTATGATTATGAATAATGTCAGTTACAATTATATTTTGGCCCATTCATTAAAACCATTGAATTATTTAGTGTAAATCAAGGTAAAAAAATTAAATTTATGATTAAAGAAGCAAGTAATGACTTGTTGGTGGTAAAAATTGCTATTGTTATCCCATTGATATGTAATTGCTTATGTGGCGCTTGCCAATGATAGGGTGATAAGGTTTGATGACGTGGCAATTTGATGATGTGGCAAAATAAGGAAAAGAAAGTGACACATGCATGGCGGATTGGAACTCCTTGCCTTTGAGTTTTTAATAATAATATTGATTGATTATGTATTAATACCGACCTTGTCATTATCCTACCGTTAACGGTCACTGTTAGTAGGGCCCACTCTAAACGATAATATTTTTTTTTCTCGACATACATGCTAAAAAATATCTCGTTTAAGGTTTTAGGGGTTATTTAGACCCTTAAGGATTTAAATTGAGCTCGGATTTGGCTATAAAATAATATAAAAGCCCTATTTTTGTCATTATTATTTTAACTATTTGAATTCACAAACGGGGCTTTTACATTTTTTTTCCCAAATCCGAGCTCAGTTTGGACCCTTAAGAGGTTTAAAATGACCCTAAAACCTTTAACTAAACATTTTTTAGCATGCAAACCGAGAAAATATATTTAAAAGGTGTAAAGTAGGCCCCACTAATGGTAACTGTTTATGGTAAAATAATGACAAGGTTACTATTGATACATAATTGTAAATTGAAGATTACAATGTATAACTTTTACAAAGAGGGGACACAGCTTGTAAAAAGTCAATACCATAGGGTTACAAGGTAGAATTTCCCATTTGTTATTTATCAATTGTGGTAGAAATTGGAAACAATGGCCGAGTATTTGGAGAATATACTTTCAACTTTTCAAGTATGTCGGCCATTATTTAATTATTTTTTAATAAAATAGGGAGTAAAAACTATTAAAAAAAATGGTATTTATAATTTTTTTTTTTACTCGTCATATGAGAAATATATTAGAAGAGATAAATCGACAAATTAATCAAAATAACTATTAGTAAGATTAAGCTTATTATTGATAAACTTATTTTTATTTCTGTGTTCCATAATAAAGTGTTTAAATCATATTACACTATCATTAAAACATGCCTTTGACTTAATATTGTTAATTATACATTTAATTTATTTTTATTATTTTTTTTTATTTTTAAGCTAATATTATAGAACTACACATTGTGACATATTCAATGATAATTTATGACATTGTTATGAGAATTTGTTGGAACATTTTTAAAGTTTGACTATGAAAATAATAATAAGAACTAAATTATAATATAGAGGGAGTATTTTCTAATCATTTTTTCAAATAGTGTGCCTTATAAGTATTTAGAAAAAAAGAAAAGGAATTACTTGTAGTATTAAATATGACATTTATGGCTCACTCTAGAGGTTCGGGCCGGTCTAAATCTTGTAAAATGAGGATGTTTGGAGTAGGGATTTCCGGGTTCGAATCCTCTATCCCACTCTTGTGTCCCATTCCATATCCCATTCTTTTTTATTGCTCCACGTCACTTTAAATATCAATATTAATGTTAAAAAAATTTAATAGCAAATTAAATTAAAAATTTTACATAATTTATATTTTTTTTTTTTTTTTTTTTTTTTTTTTTTTTTTTGAAACATACATAATTTATATTCTAATCCTCATCATTTTTTCTTTCTTTATACAATTACGTTTAATTCAATCTCATCATTTTTTCTTTATACTACCTCCATAACTCTAGAAGAACCCTAATTTTTTTTGTTTTTAAGTTACCTCAATTCTCTAATTGCATCCATAAATATTAAAGCACTACAATTCACTTTAATGGATACTCCACGAGAAGTATTGACGAGCAATTTCGACACTTTACCATACGAGGTATGAATTTTTTTTTAGTTGAGTTTAATTCTTATTGAATTACGTATCTATGAAATATTATATGCATATGTTTTGTTTATTTTTGGTCATTAGGGAAGCTATTAGAGTATATATTGATAATTACTTTTTGTATAAGCCATAACATTGTCAAAATTATATTGCGTACATAATTACTTAGGTTTTGGATACATACTTTTTTTTTTTTGAACCAAAGTATATGACATACTTGTAAAATTTGATAATACTTTACTTAAATTTTATATTTTAAATAGTTGATTGGCTTGATACTTTGTAACTTTGATCTCATGTGTTGTTGGCATGTTGCAGGATAATGAATCACATTCCATGACTAGAGGGATAGATCTTATGGAAATTATGGCCTAGTTTTTTCGTCTGTGCTCACATCTTTTCATCAACTAAGCTAATCTAGTTTCCAGCTTGCTTTTATTTTTGTGTGTGTGTTTTTTGCATTTTCAATTTTCTAAAGGTTTTGAATTTACAATGAACGAAGTTGTATCTTTACTCAATTATGAATTATTATTATAATGATTGATATGCTCGAATTGTTTTATCATGTTTATCAAGGGGTTCTTCTAGAGTTATGGAGGTAGTATAAAGAAGAAAAAAAATGATGAAATTGAATTAAATGTAATTGTATAAAGGAAAAAAAAAAGATAAGGACTTGAATATAAATTATATAAAATTTATTTAATTATTTAATTTGCTATTAAATTTTTTTAACATTAATATTGATATTTAAAGTGACGTGGACCAATCAAAAAGAGTGGAACACAAGAATGGGATAGAAGATTCGGACCCGAGATTTCCTTACCCTTCCAAATTTCTAAGTGTCCAACCTATAAATATTAGACCAAAAAAATCATTAGGTCAGAGTTGATATCTGGTAATGTATATCCTTTACTATTTTTTTTTTTTTTTGACATTTATGACTTAACATGCATTACTTAAAAATAATTGATGTATGTATTTCTAGATATTTATGGAGTATAAATGTATAATCATACCACAACAAGTCAACACCTTTCAACATAGGCCAAAGCTATTGACTTCTCCCTAATACGAGAGAGATTGTTATATATATACTCTCGGGTGCACTGTACATTCAACTAACTCAAGGTTAGTTTTACTCTTAATTTAATGATTAAATAAATAAAAATATTATCAAAATGAGAACAAATACATATGGGTGTACGGTACACCCGGTCACCCGAATGTATATAATAAATTTCACTAATACGAAGTGTTAATTTTTTTTTGGGTTAAATACATTGTAACATTTTGATGATTTATGAGGTATGGTGAATTGGTGACATGCTCAAGTGTAGAAAATGAATTTAATAAAAGTTAGAAAAAAGTATAATTGAGTTATTTAAACAACTTCGGGTTCATAGGGACCACATATGAAAAAAGAGAAGTTTTCATTCTAAGCAAAGAATAATTCTCAATTTGTTATATATTGATAATTATTATTTGCTAATCGTTTACGTAAAAGAAATTAAAATAAAATAATAATTTTAAAAATCCTATTAGTAGAATGTTGAAATCATGACAGTATATGTACTAAGTCACTGTAAACTTATAATCAAACTGTAAATTTTTTGCTTAATTATAACTGTATTACTAGTTGGAAGAATGATTACTAATAATTTCTTGTAAAATAATGTATGCGTTGTTATAATGATTTATCAAGATTCAGTTCAAGAGTGATTTGAAAAACTTTTATATACACCCGATTTACACTAATATTAGTGTAAATCGAGCAGTATTAGGGTAACTTTTAGTTAATTTTAGGGTAACTTTTTGTCTTTTTTGGGTAACTTTAAACATAATACAATTTTTATATAAATAGACAACAAGAAAAGTTTAATAAAGGTAAATAATTACATTCAATCACTAATAATTGATTTTTAGTCATTTAAAATGTGGTTCTTTACTAATAAAGCGTAGATAATTTTAATTTGTATTGGGTTACTTTTATGCATATTGGGATAACTTTTATTCATTTCAGGGGTAACTTTTACTCATTTTAGGGTAACTTTATAACGGACGTACGATATTTTATTTTACATCCGATTTTTTTTAAAAGTTTGTCCATTGATTTTCGCTCAACTTAGGAAAAATGTGTTAGAAGTCTAGCTCTATAAGCTTTGATACTTTATGGATCTCTAAAATTTAGTAGTTCTAATATACTTCCTCCCTTTTTTAATATTTGCAACACTTTCCTAAAATGGAAATGTCACAATACTTGCAACACACTATAAATAGAAAGTTATTTTAGGAAAAAATTATACTATTCCCCTTATTTAAAGCACATGACCCACTAAATTACACTCCTAACAACTACTCATCCCATTTTAAAGTGTATTATATCACGTGAATTCCACATTTCTTAAATATCGTGAAAAAATGTGTGTTGTAACTATATATTAAAAAACAGAGGAAGTAAATAAAATAAGTTCTATTTTTTGAAATCAAGTTTTATGGTAATTTAAACTTGAAAACTTTAAACTCGATAAAACTCGTGACTACGTTGAGTTGGATTGAGTTTGAATAAAATTAAGTCTAACAAGATTGAGAGTGAGGGATAGGGCAAGTGGTTAGAGACTTAGAGCTCCTGGGATCGATTTTTATCACCCGCCCTTGTGGATCTAAACGCCAAAAAAAAAAAAGTCTAACAAGATTGGCTTGCGCAACTCAAGCTTTGTCTCGGTTCTCTATTTTCACCCTTAGCTAGCCTCGCGTATGGCATGCATTATACACCAATCTGAATGTTAAGAAAATAACTACAAAAAATATCTCTTACGTAGAGTGAACCGTGCCCAAACCTTTTATCTACACCAACAAGATGACTTTTAAAGACTTAGGCCCTTAGCACATGAATTGGTGAAAGAAAAGACCAATTTAAAAACTATCTCTTCATAGCTCAAATAAGGAAGTTCACGTCAATAATTACTTTAGTCAAATCATAATGATAATAAGAAATAATGTCTACTATATAGCACTTTTAGAATTCATGTTGGTATAAATATTGTATTAATATAAGATCTAAGAGTATCAATACTCTTGACGTTTTTAGACCACATGTTTGTATATATAATGTACCAACATGGGATCTTAAAGTACCGACAGACATTTCAGACAACCTCTTGCTCAAATGTATCCAAACTTAATCTTAAGTCAAACTCTACTAGTCTCTTTGTGGATGATGTAAAAAAAAGAAGTCTAGTGATAATGGAAAAGTCCAAGGGGTTAAAGGTGATCTCCCACCAAACATGTTTTCCCCTCATTGAATAGCTCGACAACCCTCAAAATGCTACACAAGTGATCCTAGACTCCCACAAAGCTCTTTTAGTGCTTGTTTAATTGCACTTATTTGACATAGGCGAAGGAAATTCCTAGAAAATACTAGTCCCTTGTTTTATTAACATAAATTATGTAGAAAAGTTCTCGCTCAAACCAAATATATGCATGTAATTAATTAGCTATCTAACCATAACCAACCATACATCATTCATATTGTAATAATATCATAAAGCTAACATGAAAAACACATTTTATATCTACACTCTTTCAAGGATGGAAGGAATTATGGTGCTCCATTCCAAACACAAAGCTGCTTGGGACGCCAATCAATGGATCTCTAAGTTGATCTCCTAGGGAGAAGTCGTAGAATGCTCTAGTCAGGACTTCCTCCTTCAAAAATTCATCCATGGTATTTTTAGATTTTAAGCTTATAATCCTACTTTGTAACTTTTATGCAATAATTCAAACAAGTAAATGACATCCTATCACTTAGGCTTAAGAGTTCCCAAAGGTATGTCTTTGGCGGCCACTAATCTTCTAAATAGATCTATTAGTAGACTTGACAAAACTTATCGGATTTGAAATCCACTCAAAGTCGTCACATGACTTGAGATTGACCCAAATCATTATCGAGTCAATCATTAAATATTTAAATTAATGCATCTAATATTTATCATAACACCCGATTAACAATAAACTAAAAATTACCAAATCTGATATGAACCCATATAACATAGTACCATTCATCCGAATATGATTTAACCTAAATTAAGTCAACCCGAATCCTACCTGAACAATCATATTCCTTACCAAATCCAATATGAACCCTAATTACGGAATACCATTCATAATTCATTCAAATATACTTTGACCAAAATCAAGTCAACCCGAATACAACCCGTGCTCTCATATTGCTACCCGTATTGTCTCCCCTCCTGACCCATCGGGTCTGTCTCCAGGTTTGTATCAAAATTACTCTATTCTTGTCTCTTGGAGATCATCAAAATGCCAAAATTGTTGAGCAGAAAGTTGAAAATCAAAACACAAATGGATCCTCGTCTTTGGCACAAAGTTGCTGCTATCTCTGGTAATCTCTCTCCTCCCTTCTCTTCTCTTCCCTTCTCTATTTTGGAGCTTTGTTTAAGCAACATCAGCTCATCACTGATTAACCCAATTTCTGCAAAATTCAGGGGCAGTAGCTGTTGGATTAGGGGCATATGGTGCTCATGGATTCAAACCCAAAGAACCCGCTTATAAACAGGTCAATTTCTACTTAATTTTCTTGATTTGAGTTTCCCATTTCATAATTTGTAGTACTCTTTCTGAAATTTCGAAACTTTTGATAGGTTTGGCAAACAGCTTCTTTGTACCATTTGATGCACACTGCAGCTTTGTTAGCTGCCCCAATTACCAAACATCCCAACATTGTATGTGTATATTTCTTGCACAGTTCAATTTGAATTTTGTTTGTTCAATTTTGATGTTGTGACTGCACAATTTTGTTCTGAAATATCCAATTTTGTTTTGGGTTTCTTGTTGATTTCAGTTTGGAGGTCTTATGAGTGCTGGAATTGTCTTATTTTCGGGGACGTAAGTTTTCATCTCTTCTGCTTTAATGTGTATATAATGAGCTTTGTTGTTATTTTTGTGGATGAAGTTTAGGTGTATTGGTTATTGGATTATTGTGTTGTTGTGAATGTCAAACAGATGATTATTGGGTAGTTTGAGAAATGAAACTCGGATGATGATTGTGATTTATCGAGTTAGTTATGTGGTCATCTTAGGGTGTGCCAAATGTAATTATCCACTATGGATGTGTATCCAAGTGTGATCAGGCTGCCAATTAAGAATTTTGATTGTTTTGGCCTAAGCTTTAGGTCTTAAGTATCTTAATCTAAGCCTGATCATCGGGTGTTCAATATAGCTGATTGACATGAAAGGAAGAGCCCTTGGCTGTCAATTCTGTTTGATAAGAAAGCATGAGTATGAATGAGCAAGAAAGTATTCATATTGTTATAGGATTCCTAATGGAATGTGGATCATATTGCTACACTACTTGTTAGGCCTGTTATTGTGGTTCACATGTTGCTTGAAATGGTTAGAAAGTTAAGAGATTTCATCCCTTATGAATTGACCCTTTGTACTTGGATTTTGGAAGGATTGCTTACATTATGTCTAGTGACTTGATAAGGAATTGTGAAATATGATGGTTTGATAAGTGACAATTGTGCTTGACTTTAGATTCAGTATAGGTAAGGAATTTGTTGGTTGTATGTCCCTGTAAGGCTGTAATTGAATATCATGGTGCTGTCCTCAAAACATTGCTAATGATATCTATTGGGTCAAGATTAGTTGTTATTGTAGCCTGAAGAGGAAGTTATTGAGAAATTGTTATATACACCCGGGTGCATCATACACCCATGACTCCATGAATATTTTGTTTCCATTTTGATAATTGTTTTTCATTTAATCATCAAATGAGTGCAAAAACTAATCTTGGGTGTATGGTGCATCCGGGTGTATATAACAAATTCTAGAAGTTAATTGGTTAGTTAGAAGATGGAATGGCATCCAGAGTAATTTCTGTTTAGATCTTGGGAATGAATCATGCCTCTCGAAAGCTAGCAGGTTATGGAAGAGTTGAAAGAGGGAGGGGGGGGGGGGGGGCTTTGATGATGGAGATGTATATAGACTAAACAGTGATTCTGGAGTGACTACTTTCACCTAAGATGGGAAAGTGATAACAAAATAATCTGTCCTTTTCTACCTGTTATATATATTGATGGGGGTGGGTTGGGGGGAAAGAGGGGGGGGGGGGGGGGGATGGGACAGATGATTGTCCTTACTTTTTTTATTGCTAGTTTTTTTGAAAGGTGTAATTTGTAAATTCAAACAATAACTATTAGCCACAACCCACAACCTTTCAAAACATTGATTTTCATGCATTTCAAAACTATGTAAGAGCTCGTAATGTTGTCTTGAAGACCTAAAATCTTTTAAACCTAATTTTGAAATTCTGTGAAAGATGAATGATCAACCTTGTAGTTGCTTGACTAATTAGCATGGTCTATTGGGTCAAGATTAGTTGTTTTTGTAGCCTGAAGAGGAAGTTATTGAGAAATTGTTATATACACCCGGGTGCATCATACACCCATGACTCCATGAATATTTTGTTTCCATTTTGATAATTGTTTTTCATTTAATCATCAAATGAGTGCAAAAACTAATCTTGGGTGTATGGTGCATCCGGGTGTATATAACAAATTCTAGAAGTTAATTGGTTAGTTAGAAGATGGAATGGCATCCAGAGTAATTTCTGTTTAGATCTTGGGAATGAATCATGCCTCTCGAAAGCTAGCAGGTTATGGAAGAGTTGAAAGAGGGAGGGGGGGGGGGGGGGGCTTTGATGATGGAGATGTATATAGACTAAACAGTGATTCTGGAGTGACTACTTTCACCTAAGATGGGAAAGTGATAACAAAATAATCTGTCCTTTTCTACCTGTTATATATATTGATGGGGGTGGGTTGGGGGGAAAGAGGGGGGGGGGGGGGGATGGGACAGATGATTGTCCTTACTTTTTTTATTGCTAGTTTTTTTGAAAGGTGTAATTTGTAAATTCAAACAATAACTATTAGCCACAACCCACAACCTTTCAAAACATTGATTTTCATGCATTTCAAAACTATGTAAGAGCTCGTAATGTTGTCTTGAAGACCTAAAATCTTTTAAACCTAATTTTGAAATTCTGTGAAAGATGAATGATCAACCTTGTAGTTGCTTGACAAATTAGCATGGTCTTTGGAAGTCACCAATGTTGTGTAGATTTTGTGAGAGGTGGGAGTATTAAATCATAGAATGAAGCATTAGTTGGTGAAAAGGACTATATTACTCTTTTCAGTGCTTCTAGTTTATAATGAGATATATTTTGTACAAGCAATCTCTCGCTAGTTCATTGCATGTATTTCAAAGGCTCCTATAAGAACTCATTTTGTACATATTATGTATAATATGCAATCATTTGATGTTTATGAGTTGATAAGCCCTTAATTATGTACCCATTTCTTTGAATGTGAACTTTATTAAGGTTAAAATCAGTCGGCGAGGTCACTGAATAGAAGTTCAAACCTAGTGCATTACAATGCGTAGCTTCTTGGCAATTGCTTAGTTGCCAATGCAATTCCATTTTTTTTGGTCACTTATTGATGTGGAAATTGTGCATCACTCCTAATCTATGAATTAAACTCTGATATATTAATTCTTCTAAATTGATGCTTTGAAATCATGGCTCTAAGCCTCATAAATAATCCCAGCTTTGAGTTATTTAAAACAATCGTTTGTTGGATCTGATTGCAAGTATATTTGAAGTGCTCGAGTAAAGTATGAAAGGACACCGACCCAACTTTGATTATAACTGTTATTTAGATGCTTATCTCTGCATTTGGTACATTAAGAGAAAGCTTGCATATAGTTTCATTTTATTCTAGCATTGAGTCTGCTGTATCCTAGAGAAACTTTCTCTCATTGAGGTTACTTTGAGGAACAAATGTATGCCTTACTAAGAATTGTTCATTTCAATTTTGTCCAATTGTCACGGCTTGAACTTAGAACCTCTAATGCAGTAGGCACACAAGTAGGACTTATAGATGGACAGAGTATTATATATGGTAATGCATTAGGTATGCATTTTAAGCATAGTCTTGAAGATAACAATATATTGACTGGTGATGCATGGTGGAATAGAGCTCTGAATCTTCCGTAATTGTCTGATCAGTGGTATGAGATGGGAGGAACAACTTTGGTTGAATTTACAGCTTGTCTGCGTAGGATAATTGATAATATTTGGCATAATGATCAGGTGTTGAGTGTTCTTCAGGTGGAATGTTATATTTAGAGTGACAACTTATTGATACTAAATCCTATGGTGCATCTAGTTGTAATTTACCTCCGAGGAGGTGGGTGGCAGCTTGTGCAGAGCTATTTTTTTGTATTTGTTCTGCATTTAATGATTTCATGATAGTTAGCAACATGTGCTTCCAATTGCTTTAGCAAATCATTCTAAGCCAAATCAGGTGATGTAACGCTTTAGGCAGTTTTTACATGAAAGTTGAGGACAACTTGACTTGTGGTTTTACACTTTTTGGAGTAGCAGTTAGGTACAGGCATAGCTTGCAGAATGGTATTGCAAGGCTAAGAAATGATTTTGAAGATGTGTCAATATTTTATATGATTAAAGGGTTCTTTTTGGAAGTACTTCAGAATCTTGAGTTTGCTTCTTGTATGGCTTCTGGAAAGAGTTTTCCTTCTCTTTTCAAAGACTTTGGCATCATTGCGGAAGTGATCATGCAAAATGCTAATATTCACTTTATTTTTTATTTTATTTTAATGTACTGCATCCTGAATTATTCTTGTAGTGATGCTTTCTTGATAGCGAAGGAATTCATTCAAGGGATATGTAAAGTGCAAATAAGCATGTTAACTTAATTGAACTGATGCATCTAGAGTTGATTATTTTTGCAGGTGCTACACCGTGGCATATCTAGAAGACAGAAAGTTCAATAGATTGGCACCAATTGGCGGCTTTGCGTTTATAGCTGGCTGGGCTAGCCTGCTTTTCTGAAAACTCGAGGTACAATAGACAGTATGCACACTTATTCATTGTAAACAGATAACGGAATTATTACTTGGACTGGTAGTTTGGTACAATGCATCAAAATATTTCAGACATTAGTGTAATTGAATTGTTAAACTATATATTGTTTCTGCATTTACCAGTTTATCATGTTGAGTGCATAAGTGTGATGCATCTTCCCAGTACCATCAACTACTTTCAAGTCTTGATATCATTTTCTTGTGTACACGAGTATTGCTGTCATACTGTGGATATGTAACGTAGTACTAATTTTGCGATTGTTTTATTCTTGCATTTGAAGGGTCTTGAAGCAAGATACACAAGAAATAATAACCATAATACCCGTTATACTTTTCTCCTTCCATTCTCTAGTCATCACTCTATTTAAGTGGGGGCATGCATCATAATCGAATTGTCTTTAATAATGTACGCCTCCGCAACTCTTTTCTGGTTATTCTAAATATGAAGTAGTATATGTTACTCAGACTCTTCATCTTATCTCAAGTACCCGTGTCAGACCCTCGACATCCGTACACGGGTATGACACTTGGACACTTCAGTTTACTTCAAGATCATAGACTTTTTTCACAAAATAGCCGAGTCAGACATTTAGACACATTTGTGTCAGACATAGTTGCCCGAGTCTGAGTAACATAGGATAGAGTAGCGATTTACATTGCGAACTGCTACTGAAATTAAGGGAAAATATGTTTATTTTCTGTTTGCAATTGAATATTCTACTCCATTGTTCATACAATATGAATGTGAACTACTTTGTTCTTACATAATATCAGCTTTCTTCTAGCTTCTTTTTCAAAACCTCATTTACAACTTGACATATAAAGAATGTAGAATTAATAATTAAAAGTATTACAAATAAAAATTAAAACGTAATTCTCAAGAAAGATATTCGAAGTGGCAGTTGTCATGACCTGCACGGCAAAAATAACAAAGGCAAATCATTAGAAGGATAAAGTAAGATTCATACAGTGAAGAAAGTAGAAACTTGTCTTAACCCCTTTTAGTGTACAACTGGAAATTGCTAAAGAATTGGTAACATAACACATGCAACATTCACTGAAAACTTTAAACACCTAACATTAAATTAGTCAATATTATCGGAATATATGAGTAATTATTTTGACTAGCATGTTGCATCAACTGCTTATAACAACTTTAAACAACTAAATGAAACTAGTCTATATCAAAACATATTAGCTGATTTGACTAGAGAGTTGCATCAACTGCTTGCGGGTATTTTCCCACAAGCGTGATAATTATTGTTTTATTGTTTTGTTTGGTTCACCAAAACCAAAAAAGGCCAGGTGAAGATAGCATGTATATGTCAGGATGCCCATCAATATATGCACATGCACATAATGCACATAAATATGCTTTTAATCTTAGTCTACTAATAAATTCATGTGGATATGATGATGATGATGATGCTAGGACCCTTCGTGCTTCTTTTAACTTGCTTACATATTTTGTCTTTCTTTTTTTGGGATTCTTTTATCTCTGTTTAGAACTTCCTAATGCGTAAGTTATATAGATTCCATAGGTTAGAAGTTCTAAATGATTCCATAGGTCTAGGTATGCCACATTTTTTTTTTTTTTTTTTTTTTTTTTTTTTGGACACTTAGTTACAATGTAACTAATTTATTAATGTAAAAAAAAAAAAAAAAAACCCCCAAATTTCCTTACTTAAAAAAGATATTTGCATGCAATTAGGCTATCAAAACAAAAAAAAATATAAAATTTTAATACTTTTGACAAAATGGCCATAATACTCTCATTTTGTTGGCTGAACGGGGGAGTAGAGAGAGCCACGAGGGTAATTGATGTGGACGAGTTTTGTTCTCTAGTTTTCCATACCACTTCTCAAAACTTTAACCAATAAAACTAATTGATCTTCCACATTCGTATGAGTTTTTTCTTTGCTCAATTGAAAAAATTAACAATATATACAAGTATAATTAGTGAAATTACTTATGCACGGATTGGAGTATTACTATAGCAAAATCATTTTACGATAATTTCAAATTTTTAATAAATATTGCATGTCACATTTATAATCGAGAACCTTAATCAAAACAGTTAATTTAAATTATTGAAAAATTAATGTATACATCATAGACAGAAAAACTGCATATGAAGTATTTGATATATCGAAAATGATAATGTTGCAATTATTCATCTGTAGGAGAGAGTGGATTTTGATGATGACCGATACTAACATTATGCTAAAATAGTGATTTTCATGTAAATTTAACATGGTAGATTACTGAATTCAGTTGTTCAATGTATGCCATAAAAAAAAAATAATAAAATAAAAATAAAAAAAGGAAGATAAAAATGTAAATGAAAAGACATACTTGGATCCTGTTCAGTGATAAGGGCAGCACCATTGAAGTAGCAATTACCACCTTTGTTTTTATGATTTTGAAAGTAACTGTTAAACACAAAGTCAGCATGATCTTTGGTTGTGTTGGGTTGATAGCATGGTTGATTCTCTTGAATCATGTCACACTTTACATCTTGCTGTCCACACGCCCAGTTTACCGCAGTCTGCAATTCATCATCTGGTGTCTGCACATCCGCAATGCACCACTGCTGCCCTGGATCATCCTGTCCACCGTCATCTCCTGTAACTTCACAACCCAACTACAGAATGAGCTATAAGAAACAGAGAATTTTTTTTTAGAGGTTATCTCTCAAAATCATGTAAGAAAGTTAAAACTATTTTTATAAAAACTTGTGGATCCACACCAGTATTGGAGGTTTAGATGTCCGCGGTTTTACCCTTAATTGTTAGAAAGCTACATACAACGCCGTGAATGTTAAAGAAGATACCTGAAATCCGTGGAACTACGAGGAGGAGGAGCAAAGGAAGCAACAACTTCAAAGAAGAGGAATACATTGTGTGTTAAAAGAGGAGAAAATTTTGGGACTATTTAAGGTAGGATGAATTGCTGGATTAACAAATAGAAGAGGAAACTCCAGTTTATATAGCAAAAAAAAATCAATTGATAATGTATTAAATTATATTTGATGGGTGCGTGTGAAAATTGCTTAGAAATCAAAGTGAAGTAAGTCACCGACTTGTAAATGGGTCCTTTGGATCTGATTCTAATTGACATTTTAGTGTGAATACTTTTTGGCACTAATTATGGAGCAACTTGTATGGTTAATTGACTCATTACTCGTCTTTTGCTAGGAAAGAGTTGTGAGTTGTCCTCCCAAATTATTCAGACTGTCTTATACGCTGTCGCTGCCAGTCTGGATTCTGTTTTCGTAGTGTAGCACCAGTGACCTCGAGAATGGATTTTGAATTTTATGCGGAGTATATATCATTGTTCTTTGTGGCTTCCTGACCCCTGTACTCTGAAAATGTTGAAAATAGGATAGATAAACCCTGTGTCTTTATTACGACAATCAAATTTTGTGAATGAGATAGTACATGTTTTGCTATCGCTCTTCTTGACTCTGTTCAATGAAAGACTAACTAGCAACAGACTCGAATAATTGAATTATTTTCTTCAGAAATTCTGCTGAAAGACAAGCATCAGAAGAGAAATCTTTAAGACGAGCTAGAAACATGCAGCAAACATTGTTACCAGCATTTCCAAACAGTGTAAATCACTACCAAAACCTCCTATTTAACCGCAAATTCTGATTCTAGCAATCTGCAAGACTTTCATAACCAGAAGCAAGTTGATAAATAGTATAATACGCGATAGCTGATTATAAGTATGGACCTGATTAAGCGTGAGGGAACAGTTTTTCAGGGATCAGCCGAAACATAAAGATGAAAGTAGATCATTTACATTCAAATTCTTGGATAATAATGTTGATGATCCTTCTTTATAAGTTATAACTCTTGAAACAGTCAAAAACCTCTTTCAGATAATTTAAGCTGAATCTAATATTGGTTGGCCTGTTCTATGTTTCAAAAAAATTCCCATTTAGAAACATTAGCTTAACGGCTTTATCATTCATATGAAAAGCTTAATTCTTCACAACTTAATTAGTTTGCTTATTGGAACAATGTATTGTATGTGTTGGAAGATCATTTACAATGAGCTTTAAAAGAAGGGAGTACCAGTTCTTTTAAGATGTGAGATACGTAGGCTCAGCTAATGAAGAAATCAATGGCTCTGATCATTCATTATTTTGTAATTCTTCCATTAACAGCTTTACCAATGAAAACGATGAAAAATTTGACAATGTACTACTTCTGAAATTTGTCAAAGAGCCTTCTATTGCTGTTTAATTAGTATTTAGTTATTTACAATCTCTAATAGGACATACGGGTACGTAACAATGAGCCTCTAATGACGAAACTACATAATCATCTTAGAGATTTAAACCAGGCAATGTATTTCACAATTCGAAGCACAAATAATTACATTATGGAGTGGTGCATACCAATGAAGTAATGAAAGGAGGACTTGTCCATCTAACAAAACTATAGAAATGAGATGCAAATATTCACAACACTGAGAATTATCCTCAATTTGTCGTTAGAGAAATGAAAATCATTCAAATCATTTGACATGCACATCCAAAAGAACAAGTCCATCATCACTTGGAAACACGACATCATCCCTTACAACTAGAGACACGAGCGTGTAAATGATATATAGCCAAACCAAACACAACTTAAGATCCACTTACAATAGATAATGCTTTTTAGGGCCTAATACACCTTAGGAAACCAGAAAAGAAAAGAAAAAAATAAAAACTAAAACCACAGCTCCAAAAACTTAACTACTGCAGTGACAGACCCTTCAGAATTGATGCCATTATAGCAAATCCGAATCTTGAACGAACTTAACCTGCAAATATAGCAGAATTAGAGGGGGTAAAAAAGGCATCAGTGTATTCAAATGTGTTGCATTTCCTGATTCAGCATATCCTAGAACTTTTAAAAAGCACTAAACTAGCAAACCAAGAATAAAGCAAGCGGACGTAGCTGTCTGTAATTACCCTTTCGTGGAGAGGTAAGGAAGACACAAGATGCATGCCTTCAAGTCATCAAACAGGCCAAAGGGGTTAGTGCTAATTACCGAGGGGATGTGAGAATAACATGAGCTATAGGGCCGACTGGCCAATTGCAAAACACTAACATGATCTGAAGGTTGGAAAACATGAGAAAACCATCCAAAATTCTACATGAAATGCACAGTGGACATCGCAGGATCTTTTATTCTTTCAGTTAAACAATTCATATCACAGGGTAAGCTACTCCAGTGAGCTAATGGAGATGGATCCAATTCACATTTCACAAGCTTAAAACATTAATGAACCATCACAAGATTTATAATTTCATGTACTCGAAAGTGTTCATACATAATCAATCACTTCAAACCTAAACAAAAAATACAACCTTGCTTGATGATCATTTTCCACTTTTAACTTCAAAAAACTTCCAACCAAACTACTAACTCTATATTTCTATGACATATATATTATGTGGTATGTGAACAAAGAGTACACCAACCAAAATTAGATTACCTGGAAATGCAACTTAGACAAAATTATCTCAGCACCTAATAAACAAAACATTTTGAATTAGCTGCCAAAAAAACTTACAATGTTCTCCCAGATTGTCACTGCTTCCCACATACATGCCACTACCAAAGCTTGGTGGTGACAAGGGTATTATCACCTTCTTCGAGTAGAACTAAACTCCCTTGGTATGAATCCACATGCCATTGAGTCTTATAACCATTGATATCTTCAAGAGTTTGAGGTCCAGGAGGCACATAATTCGCAACTCGTGCATCCTCCAGATCAGACGAAACTGAAAAATCATATTTCCCTACAACTACCAACAGCCCTTTCTTACTAAACCCAACAATACAATGCCTCGGAATACCTCCACCAGGGTATACTACTGAGAATAGCTTGGTCCACACTTAGCAACACCATCATCTCCCATAACCCAAATGTTGTATCGATCGCAAGAGTCGCAACCCCAATGATTGAATTGTGCAAGAGAGTCGCGAAATTGTATTAACCCGGAATTTAACAGGCTACCAGATTCAACATCTACAGGACACGCAATAACCGAGAATACCTCATCCCTCAAATCAAATGAAACAATGTTGTGCTCAAAAACAGATATTGATATCAAATGGTACAAAAAACCACCCACATTGCACGGATTAGAATTGAAACAAAATAATCAAGGGTCTTCCACGATTTCGTCAGGAAAATAGTCATTTATCAAACTCCTATATTTAATGAACATAACAACTTTGAAGTCATTCGACAAAACATCATACCCAAACCCGAAACACGAACTACATCTAACCCTTTCAACCGACAAACATATCAAACCATTAGCACTACCAACAAAGATAAAGTAATCAATTGGGAACTCTAGGGTTTGAATCTGGTTGAATTCTTCATTATCAGAATGCAAACTATAAATAATATGCTCATCATCCAAGGTATATTTCCTGAGTAGAACATTATAGTTTTGAGCAACCTGATTATAATGAAGGTGTGAAAGAATGAAATCAGAATGGGAAATTAGAGAGCACCAAGATTTACAAACACACCTGGATCGAAGCAGCGATTTTATTGGCAATCTGATTAGTATATTCACCAACAAATCTTCTGGAAAATGCATGTCCATTTTTTTTTTCAATGGTTTTGCTCGGATTTTTTTAGGGTTCTTTCGAAAGGCTATTCTACTCAAATTGTAGAATTGTACTTTCTTTTATGTGTGTTTTATTATATTATGAAACGGATGTCTTAATTACAACACACCCTTATTTTGTAAGGAACAACACATATTGTATTATTTCTCTCTCTTATCTTTTCCACTTAGGACCTATTTTGATTTACTGAAAACAACTAAATTGAACTAATTGGAGTTGAACTGAACTGAAATGAATTGTTTATGAGAGAAGAAAATTAGGAACTGAGCTGAGCTGAGCTGAACTCAACTCAACTAAAATTAAGCTGAACAAAACATACCCTTACAAGTACATTTTACTATATATTATTTATCTTTCATACTAACTACGAGTATTTTTTTATTAAAGCCCGAAAGCCTACTTTATATTTTTTTTAAACTATGTGCATGCCTTACCGTTGCGATTATTACAAAACGGAGGGATATTGCTGTGGTTATTTTATTTTATTTTATTTTATTTTTCAACATCATATTCTATATATCATATAATGAATCAAAAATTATACCGTAATATTTTTTTATATATTTTTTTGCAATAAAAATGATACAGTAATTTTGAAAACTAACAATCAAAAATAGAAATATTTTTTTTTCTTGTTTTCTATTTTGGGTTTTTTTTAAAAAAAAAATGATGGAGAGAGAAAATTAAAGAGGAAACTGACTCTAGTCTAGCCCTAAAAGAGAGAAAGTCATTTATTTTTCATAATGAAAGTAAGAATTTGAAACGATAGGCTTTGAGATGGAATTTGAAAATTTGTTGAATTGGATTCAATTCTTTAAAGGTTGGATTTGCACCACATGCAAATTCAAATTCAAATTCTATTACCCAAACAAGTTATTTGGCCCAAATTGGATTTCAAATGAAATCCATAATTCCAAAAGCCATTACATTAATTGATTATTGATTATTTCACAACAATATTGACCCGAATAAGTCATGCCTACTCACATATCTCATACATAACATTATTACTCGTACAATTTATTGTCAAAAATAATCTTATAAATAATCTTCGAATGCATTTTGATTTCAAAACTTGTTGAATGTGTGGTTCTTCTCGATACTTTAGTTGTTCTACTTTGGTTTATTCGTGTTTAATTTTATGTTTATATAAGATTATAATGGAGCTAGTTGGGCGTCGCACTGTATTTTGGTGATTTGGCTTTTAGGGATGCATGGGCTTGGCTTATTGTTTGGGTATTGTTCAATCTTCCTTTCAACTTAGCAACTGATTGTCAATTCATAGCTTTGAAGATTATTTATCTTAACCTTGTTCTGCAACATAAGGGCTCTCAAAAGAATATATTGAGGGTTTTACTCTTTTTAGTATGTAATAGTCTCTTCCCAAGGGAAGGGGGTCAAAAGGTATCCGCAATTAGAGTAAAGTGACTCAGTTTGTGTTGTTAAGTTTTGATCGTCCTTTTCTCCTACTCCTTTAAGGCTTTTACCTTACGTTAAAGATTCTTGGTGTCTTTTTAAGCTCGAAATAACTGGAAGCTATCAGTAGTGTGTTCTATGCTCTTTTGTTCCTTCCACAAGCTCAGTTGATATGCCCATATGGTATACAAAACAAGCTAAGTTATTTTTTGATATCTCATGAAGCATGTTTGAAGGCAAATTCACAAATTTTCAAACCAAAAGTTACTATGTAATTTAGTTATACTCTTTGTAATATTGGAGGAAGTAAAATTTCTTTAAGGAGTTGAACAAACTTATTTTATAGTTTGTAATATTTTATTTATGTTAATTCAGTTTCCTTATTCAACTATAATAATATCAAGCAAGGTACTCCCTACGGTTATATTTTTTTTTTTAATTCGTAACTTCGATATTTGCACTATTCACCTACCAATCTATCATGTTTTTACTTGATTTTTTACTGTTATAAAATAAATAAATATTAGCATATAATACTTTGCATATCATTAAATTAACTATAATGTCTACCTTCATAATTATTTTTGTTACTAACAGACAATTAAAAATATTAATGGTTGAAACTTAAAAGTACGTGTCGGTAAATATGTCGGTCAAACTGATTCATTTTACCGAGAAAAAAAAAAGGAGTTTACAACAAGAAAGTGTTGTCTGTAATAGATTTGATTTTTATTATGGAAAAAAAAAAAGTTTTTCAAAATTTTAAAGATAATTTTAAAGTGCATATCAATGAAGAAATGAAAAGGCTCTTTCAAAAAAAAAAAAAAAAAAAAAAAAGTAATGAAAGGGCTTGTCCATCCTACAAAACTGTAAAAATGAGATGCAAATCTTTACTACACCGAGAGTTGTCCTCGATTTGTTACATAGCATTAGAGAAATTAAAACAATCAAATCGTTAGACATGCAAATCCAAAGCAACAAGTCTGCATCACTTAGAAACATTTCCAGACATGAGGATACATCCTCCCCTAAAACTACACACAGAAGCTTGTAAGTGACCTATAGCCAAATCAGGCACAGCCAAGATCCACTTACAGTAAGATAATGGTTTTTACTGTAGGGCTTAATACACCTTAAGAAACCAAAAGAAAGAGAAATTTAACTTAAACCAAGAAAGCCACAGCGAAGTTCTGAGTTTATCTCCTAGATTAACTTGGAAGGGCTCGTACTATGATACAATTATGGTAAGAGGACCAAAACAACATCAAAAGCAAGTGCATTAGTTTGTACAAAGTAATAGGCAGTTGCTCTATTGTAGAAAAGAGTTTGAGTTGAAAAATTCTCAAGTGGTTGTGGTTATATTTCTTGTTGGGTAGAAAATGTTTTCCACGTACAAATTTCTCTTATAGTGAAAAATTCCGCTAAAATTAGCCGTAACTAGCAAACTATAATTCACCCCCTCTTGTAGTGTTCATCTAAATTACAACGCGTGTTGCAAGACTTTTTATTTTCTATAGTCTTATCTCCCCCACCAGTTAATTATTGGGGGGTTTTAAATTTTGATGGTGTTATAAAACAACTCTTATTATTAGGTCTAATACTACTAAAAAAATTTATATACATCGTTTTGCTCATCTAATATTTTTTTTGTCATTTTAAAATCTTAAAATGAGAAGAAAAAAAAAATATCAAATGAGCAAAAAACTATTCTTTGGTGCACCTACCTCTATGTGCACATGAGTGTAAATAAATTGGGTTCTAAAGCTACTTAGAGACACTATATAAATGAAATTTAAACTTTGTAAACAAATCAATGAAAGAAATTGTACTGTGTCAAAAAAAAAAAAAAAAATGAAAGAAATTGTACATAGAATAGAAGCTTAACTAGATCCGAAGATAAAAGAAAATTACTGAAATTACATTTGACAGGCAATAAGTTTTGTAAATCTATTAAATGGCACTATGTTATTGTTTACTATCTAACATGACTTCTGTCGAGATTTACACAAAAATTAAATCAATTTAAGTAACTATGATAATTATGGATGTGCAAAAAACAACTTACTAAATAGGTCTCTAATTAAATAATTCTACCCTCCCAGAATTAATTTTAGCTAACTGAATAAACTTTCAACCTATCAACACCACTAAAATGGACAACAAAAGCAACACTACACTTTGAGAATCAATTTTGATAATAGGTAATTGAGAAACTAACTCCAAAGGATCATAGAATTGCTTGAGTCTCTACTTGTTATCAATCTGGGAAACGTAATTTTCCTAATAACAAAGGCGTCAACACCAGCGACATAAGATACGAGAAATTGAGAAAAACATAAGGATCACTGCACTTTTATCATAAGATTGGAAGACTGATATTTATACCAAATTGGATAATATGCTCAATAAAAATCTAACGATCTTGATTACTATATGATTTAAAGAAGATCTTGATTACTTTCAAAGCCAAAAGGAGCATGGTGAGGAACAAAGAAATTCTACCTAATGGGAAATTTATGCTAAATTATAGACAGCCTGCCAATAACGCTTCAAAAGTGTCTTTATTCACGGGTTAACACTTTTAATGTAAAAGTGATAGGCTAGATATTATGCAGTATGTAAACAAAGAGTAACATATAATTATATCAAGCTTGGAAAGGAAAATATGTTTGGTGCTATGAGGTGACAACCATAATAAGATAACCTGAAAATGCAACTTTGATGAAATTATTTCAGCACCTAAGAAACAAAAAAACTTACAATGTTCTCCCAGATTGTCACTACTTCCTACATACATGCCACTTGTTAGATTATGTAAATAATCTCGTATATAATTAGGCTTGTAATTTACTTTTGTATCCTTAGCCCTAACCCCAGAATACGTTTGTATATATAATGATATTTGATCAATGAGAAAACTACGACAAATATTTACATATTCTCTCATGGTGTCAAGAGTCTAGGTTTCTTCCTGATAAACCCTAATTCTCTTCCGCTCTACTTTCTTCTTCATCCTCCATGGCCGAATCAAGCAAGCTTCATCCCGCCACTCTTGTGACGAACATCAAGTCTTGTATTCCCATTACCCTTGATTATGAGGGAAAGCAATTCAATAGTTGGTCGACCTTATTCCAACTCCATTGCCGTGCGAATTTGGTGATCGATCACATAATTCCACCATCGGTGGATCCTTCGGCCAAGAAACCCGAACCCACTCCCGCTGAACAGGCATTCACGCAACGCCTTGATGACATCGTTCGACAATGGATTTATGGGACTCTTTCTACTGACCTTTTAACCTCTATTATTGATTCTGATGACACAGCGGCCGATACATGGAATCGGTTGGAGGGATTTTTCCGCAACAACAAATCTGCCAGGGCCCTTTTGCACTTGACGCACAATTCACCGATACTAGGCTGGAGCAATTCGACTGTGTCAAGGCATATTGTAGTCATTTGAAGTCCCTTGCCGATAGCTTGAAAAATGTCGGGGATAAAGTCTCCGACAACCGCATGGCCTTGCAATTGTTAAAGGGTCTCTCGGACGAGTACAAGCCCTTTCGCACTTCCGTTCGCCATATCACCCCTTTACCCTCCTTTGATGCTCTACATTCGATGCTTGAACTAGAGGAACAAAGTAATGCTGCTGATTTGATCACGGATTCGAGTGCTGAAGCGCACTATTCTCAATCTTCTTCATCATCGCAGCACGCCAAGGATGATTCCCAGTAGAATTCTTCTCGCGGTGGGGGTTCACAGTCGGCTCGTGGTGGCCGGAAACCTAAGGGAAAAGGCGGCAAGAAGGGCGGTGCCGATGGCCACGACACTCAGCAGGCCCAGCAACCACCACAACATCAGTGGGGTGCTCAGCAGGCTGCGGGTGCGCAGCAGCAGGGGTGGATATACCCCCCACCTTGGGGTTACTGGAATCAGGGCCCTTGAGCAACCCCTCCCTGTCTGTACCCTGCTCAGGGCCCGGGCCCAGCTCCATGGGGTCCACGACCAAACCAAGCCTCAATGCAGCAAGGACTCCTTGGTCCTCGTCCATCTCAGGCGTATTATGTTTCGGGTCCTCCTTCGGCTCCACCCTCTTCTGCTTCGGGTTATGTGCCTACCAACATTAAGCAAGCTATCCACACGATGTCCTTAGCCGATCCCAACTACTACATGGATACCGGTGCTACATCTCACATGACTCACTCACAAGGTAACTTGTCATCGTATTCTAGTTTGTGTAAAAATAAAAATACTACGATTATTGTTGGTGATGGTAGCAAAGTTCCAGTTTCTGGTTATGGTCACAAATCCTTAAACCACAACACACTTCACCTCAAAAATGTCCTACATGTACCCAAATTAGTCAAAAATCTCATCTCTGTTATAAAGTTCACTATTGACAATGATGTTTCTATTGAGTTTGATCCTTTTGGGTTTTCTGTGAAGGGCTTACAGACAAGGAGCAAAATAGTGAGATGTAATAGCAGTGGCGATCTTTATCCTTTCTTCACGAATCGTCGAGTCATTTCCACTTCCATTTTCACTACTAAAATTCGGTCAAATTACGACCGTTTTTTTACGACCGTCATTAAAACGGTCGCAAAATATAATATTTGCGACCGTTTTTAAGGCGGTCGCAGATTTGCGACCGTTTTTAGGCTATTTAACGGTCGTAAAAGTATTTAAATTTTTTTTTAAAATAATATACACGTTAAAAATAATTCTAAATTTAAACAATTTTATTGCGACTGTCAAAAACGGTCGCAAATTGCGACATTTACGACCGTTACATAAACAGTCGCAATTTGCGACCATTTGCGACCGCCAAAACCAGTCGCAAATTGCAACCATTACGACCGTTATAGAAACAGTCGCAATTTGCGACCAATTGCGACCGCTAATAGCGGTCGTAATTAAATAATGATTTTTTTAATAAAATGGAGTATAAAAGTGCTGCCAACCCACCCTAACCCTAATTTGGCCTGTTGAAGCAGCCGTTTTTCTCATCATTTTCTCTCTCCTCATTTTCTCCATCTTCTCCTTCTTTCTCCCTTCTCACGCCCTCCTTTCTCGATCTTCATCTCCTCTTTATTTCTTTCTCATCTCCTCTTTCTTTCTTTCTCTTCATCTCCTTTCTTCATTAAATCACATCAGATCAAGCCCCACAGTCACAGCAAGCAACGAATGAACGAGATCGACGCGCCGTCACCATCCTTTTCAAGAATTTCGGTTTTCATGGTCAAATTCGACCATGAAAACTCCAGATCTGGAGTTTTCATGGTCGAATTTGACCATATAAACCCCATGAGGAAGAAATATTAGGAAAGGTATGTTGATTTTCTGATTTTTTTTAAAATAATTTTGTTTTATTTTCGATTTTTTTTGTTTTATTTCAGTTTTTGTTCGAATTTTTGTTTGAATGTTGGTTCGAAGTTTTTTTCAAATTTTGTTGATTTGTTTTTCGAGTTTTGTTCGTAATTTTTTGTGATTTTTGTTCGTTGTGGGTTTCAATTTTGCTGGGTTTAATTTTTTTTTTTTTTTTGTTCAAATTTTAATTAGTTTTTGCGGGTTATATTTTGTTCGAATTTTGATTTAATTTTTGTTACATTTTCGGTTTGATTGTGTAATTTTGTTCGAAATTTTGTGGGTTTTTTTTTTGGGGGTTGAATTTTTTTGATAAATTTATACAATTTTTGGGTTAAATATGGGTGGTGGTTAAAGGTGGTTGAGGCTGGGCGGTGGTGTTTTAGGGTGGCCAGTGGTGGTGGGTAAAGAGGGTTTGGGTGGGAAGTGGTGGTGGGGTAGGCTGCGAAGTTCAGGAGGTGGCTGCGTTTTTTTTCTTTTTTTTTGTTTTTTTAATTTTTTTTGCGACCGCCTAGGACCGTCGCTAAATCCATATTTGCGACCGTTGTCTAACCGGTCGTTGAAATTAATAAAAACGGTCGCAAAAAATCTGCGACCGCCAAACAGTCGCAATAATGATTTTTTTGCGACCACGTGAATAACGACCACCACCTTACGACCGTTAACGGTCGCAATTAGAGTAATTGCGACCGTTTTTACTATAATCTGCGACCGTCAGAGACGGTCGCAATTTGGCCGAATTTTAGTAGTGTTTGTCAGATTTTGCAGTTGTGTCTCCTAGCGCGTGGCATCCCCGTTTAGGTCATCTGGGAAATGGAATTCTTAGTTCTTTGCGTAGTAGAAAGCTTATTGATTGTAATAAGGCAACCAAACATGTTTGTCATTCTTGTCCTTTGGGAAAATTAATGAAATTGCCATTTTACGATTCAATGTCTCATACTACTATGCCTTTTGATATTGTTCATAGTGACTTATGGACGTCTCCTATTCTTAGTTCTCTTGGCCACAAATACTATGTTTTGTTTCTTGACAATTACACGAATTTTTTTATGGACTTTTCCGATATCATCCAAATCTGTTTATTCGTGTTTGGACATATATTCGTACCCAATTTGAGAGAGAGGTGAAAGCGTTCCAATGTGACAATGGAACTGAGTTTGCAAATGATCCCTTTCAAAAATTCTGTCAAAAACATGGCATGAATTTTCGATTTTCATGTCCTTACTCCTCTCCTCAAAATGGGAAGGCCGAAAGAAAAATAAAGACGATCAATAACATTGTTCGTACTATTCTTTGTCACGCATCTATGCCACCTTCTTTCTGGCATCATGCTCTTGAGATGGCCACATATCTTCACAATATCTTGCCCACAAAAATTCTAGGCTATAAATCTCCGACTCAAATTCTCTATCAAAAGCATCCCGAGTACTCTCATCTTAGGGTGTTCGGTTGTCTATGTTACCTTCTCTTCCCCTCTTCTAAAATTCACAAACTTCACTCTCGAAGTACTCCTTATGTTTTTCTTGGTTATCCATCCAATCATCGCGGTTATAAATTCTATGATATGTTTTGTTTGACGAGTCGGTTTTTCCTTTCTCGAAAATTCACTCCCCCTAACCTCACACTTATGATTTTTTGGGTAATGATTTGAACACTCTTGACAGCCCCTTAGTGCGTCACCTCTTAGCTCCCTCTCCGGCGCAACGTGCTCCTCCCTCACCCATCACAACCCCACCTAGTGCAGGTGCGGGGAGGGTGGAACATGCTGCCAGCCCTATACCGCAGCCTGCCCTGCCACATACATCAGCCAGGCTGCAGTATCTTCTCTTCCTCCGAAACTCAGTTGCGGAGTACCTTGCCCAGCTCTTCTAAGCCAGGCTGCTTTTCCCCTGTGCGTCTGCCTTCCCCCACTGCTTGGCAGCGTGGCATTGCGCCACCTCCTGCCACCCCCGCCGGGATACAAGTGGCCAGAGGTGCGGCGGACACTACGCATGGCCACGATGAGCAGCCCCTCCATTCCAGTCCACCCCTTTCTCCACACCCTCTTACTCCTTTACCACAACCACATCCCATGGCAACTCGTAGCAAATACGGGATTGTCAAGCCAAATCCCAAGTACCATGACCAAGCTCACCACAGTTCAACCTCCATATCACTCGTTCCCAAAAACCCGATTCATGCCTTACGTGACCATAATTGGAAACTTGCTATGCGGGAAGAATATGATGCTCTCATTGCTAATGGTACATGGAAATTGGTTCTGAGACCGCCTAATGCCAATATTATTCGATCTCTGTGGATTTTTCGGCATAAGACTAAGTCTGACGGCTCTTTTGGGAGGCATAAGGCTTGGCTTGTTGGTGATGGTAAAACACAGCGGGAAGGTATTGATTGTGATGAAACGTTTAGTCCGGTTGTCAAGCCGGCTACTATTCGGGTGGTACTTAGCATTTCTTTGTCTAAGTCTTGGACTCTTAATCAATTGGATGTTAAAAATGCATTTCTTCATGGAAATTTGAATGAAACTGTTTATATGTATCAACCATTGGGCTTCAAGGATCCGGCTCGTCCCGATCATGTTTGTCTCCTTCAAAAGTCTCTTTATGGTCTCAAACAGGCATCTAGGGCTTGGTATCAACGGTTTGTTGATTTTGTGGCTACCATTGGCTTCACTCATAGCAAATCTGATAATTCTTTGTTCATTTTTTGCCATGGAAATGACATTGCCCATCTCTTGTTATATGTTGATGATATTGTCCTTACAACCTCCTCAAAGTCTCTTCGTCGTCACATTATTTCCAGACTTAGTTCTGAATTCGCGATGAAGGATTTGGGTAACCTGAGTTATTTCTTAGGTATTGCGGTCTCTCGAAACAACAATAGCTTATTTTTGTCTCAGAAAATTAAAAGTATGCTAAGGAAATTCTAGAGAAAGCAGGAATGACTAACTGCAACTCGGCTTCCACTCCTGTTGATTCGAAAGGAAAAATGAGCACAACTACTGGTCCTCTATGTGATGATCCGACCGCTTATCGTCGATTATGTATGTGGGGCTTTGCAATATCTCACTTTCACCGAACCTGACATTTCCTATGCGGTGCAACAGGTCTTTTTATTTATGCATGCTCCCAGGGTCGCTCATATGGATTCTCTGAAACGCATTATGTGATACGTTCAAGGTACGACTGATTTTGGCTTACATCTTTATAAGTCTTCAATCACTTCTATCTTGTCTTACACGGATGCTGACTGGGGCGGGTGTCCGGACACTCGTCGATCCACATCTGGTTACTGTGTTTTTCTTGGTGCTAACTTAATATCATGGTCCTCGAAACGTCAACCTACTTTGTCTAAGTCTAGTGCTGAAGCAGAGTACAGAGGGGTTGCTAATGTTGTGTCCGAATCATGCCGGATACAGAATTTATTGCTTGAGCTCAGTTGTCCAATCCCCAAGGCTACATTGGTTTATTGCGACAATGTGAGTTCTATTTATCTCTCCGGCAATCCCGTACAACATCAACGAACAAAGCACATTGAAATGGATATACATTTTGTTCGTGAAAAAGTACAGCATGGTGAGGTCCGTGTATTACATGTTCCGTCCCGATACCAGATTGCAGACATTTTCACTAAAGGTCTGCCGAAGATTTTATTTGATGATTTCAAGGACAGTCTCAGCGTTCGCAATCCTCCCGTTTCGACTGTAGGGGTGTGTTAGATTATGTAAATAATCTCGTATATACTTGGGCTTGTAATTTACTTTTGTATCCTTAGCCCTAACCCCAGAATACGTTTGTATATATAATGATATTTGATCAATGAGAAAACTACGGCAAATATTCACATATTCTCTCACCACTGCCAAAGCTTGCTGGTGACAAGGGTAGATCATCACCTTCTTCGAGTAGAACTAAACTCTCTAGGTATGAGTCCGCTTGCCATAGACTCATAAAACTATCCATATCTTCAAGAGTTTGAGGGCCATAAGGCACATAATTGTGCAACTCCAAATGTTGTATCGATCGCAAGAGTTGGAACTCCAAAGATTAAATTGTGCAAGAGAGTCACGAAATTGTATTAACCCAGAATTTAACCACCTACTAGATTCATCATCATCATCTTCAGGGCACGCAATATTCTCGAATGTCTCAGTCCTCAAATCAAATGAAACAATCTTGTGCTTAATAAAATATATTATTACCAAATTGTACAAAAAACCACCCACATTGCACGGATTAGGATTGTATAGCATTGGAAGTTTTTCATTTATTTTTGACAGGATTTTCGATTAAGGGAGAAAACAGCAGTTGCAATTTCGTCAGGAGAATGATCATCTATCATACTCCTATATGTAATCAACATTACAAGTTTGTAGTCATTCGACGAAACATCATACCCAAACCCGAAACACGAACTACTATCAACCCTTTCAATCGATGATAGGTTCAATCTCAACTTTTTTAAGGAGGGATTCCGAAGTATTTTGTAAATTTTTCTATCCCACAAACATATCAAACCATTAACACTACCAGCAAAGGTAAAGTAATCAATTGGGTTTGAATTTGATTGGATTCTTCATTATCAGAATGCAAACTATAGAAATCATGCTCATAATCCCAAGTATATTTTCTAAGTAGAACATTATAGTTTTGAGCAACCTGATTATGACCAAGGTGTGAAAGTATGAAATTAGAATGGAAAATTAGAAAACACCAAACACACCTGAATTGAAGCAGCGATTCTACTGACAATCTGATTAGTATATTCACCAACAATTCTTCTGGTAAATGCATGCCCATTTTTGCTTGGATTTTTTTTAGGGTTCTTCGTTTCAATCTATCTATCTATCTATATACTATACTAAAATAAGGTACACTAGCTTCATGGCTGCCACGTGTCCCTTTTTTAGGTTTTTTTAATATATTTTTTTTTTTTGGTAAAATGTATAATTGTTAAAGATCCTATTATTAAAGATACTCCGAGATAATATCTTGATTTTCTTAATATTGTTTCTTAATTAATATTATTCATAGATTTTCAGCATATATTTAATTAACATCATTTGACTCTAGATTGCTTAATTCAAGAAGAGTATATTTTGTTATTTTATACTCTGTATATTATATTTTAGGTTTCCTTATTAGCACACTAGAGTAGGTTATTCCTTCAACCTAATTTTTTTTTCCTCACCACATTATTCCTATGGCTACTAACACCATTCCTAATGATGTTGAAGCTAATTGTGCTCTTTTGTCAACCTCACTAATATTATCAAACTCAATTCAACCAATTATTTATCCTGAAAAATTCAACTTGAGACTATACTTGTGGGATATGGCCTTTTCAAGTTTCTTCATGGATCTCACCCTGGCCTCCTCCATCCATATTTAATATATTTAAGTCAAGTTTATATTACGGATTAGTAAAAGATATATTTAAATTGTGCATTAATTTAAATTATACAAAGTTGATATATTGAAAAGTTATAACAATTTTAATCTAATAAGATCAAACTTGATAATAATGTGCTTCCTAGCTTATATATAAACAATTAGATATGTTGTGAATCGCAAATAGCTTATAATACGTAGATTGTGTGTTTTCTCTAAAACAAATAAATGTAAATTGTGATACAATTGTAATGACTTTACTAATTTTCTACCACATGATATGATTTTAGGTATATCATACTTAATTTTTAAAAAAAATTATACAATGCTATATATAAATCATTTGCTATAATATTTTGTTACAGAATTCCTAAACATGAAATCTCTTAATTATTATAACAAGTTTTAAAACTTTTGTTAAACCTATAAACAAACCATTAATTCGAAAACTAAATTCACAACACACTCATGCATAACATCTACAAAATGTAAAAAAAGTTGATTGATATATAATTATCTATAAACTATAATTCTCATTTTTAAATACGAAGTTCGACACTAATTTTTACTCAATTCTTCCCATTATAACTGACACGTTAGACTTTTTTCCACTATCTATAATATTAACATTGATTGTAGTTTATTTATTTATTTATTTTACTTTATTTTATAAATGTAATAAATTCATATTTTATCATTTTAAGTTGTTAATATATATACTGATGTAAGGTTTTATGATTAAAAAGATTATAATTTTATTGATATTTAATTACATAAAAACTAAGTCAAACTATTGCATCGACATGTATGCAAAGTTTGATTGTGTTAGTTATTCATCAATGTGGGCAGCCACTATAAGGTTACTCAGTTCGAAAAGTATTGTGTAGAACGGACTCACGTGAGTCCGGTCATACAAATAGAAAAAAATAAAATTCTTAATTGTCATAAATTAGATAATAATGGTCAGATATTAAGTTATAAATATCATATATTAGATTAAAAGTGTCAGAAATTAGATAATAATGGTCAGATATTAGATTATAATTATCAGATATTAGATTATAAGTGTCAGATATTAGGTTTTAATTGTCAGAAATTAGATTATTATAGTCAGATATTAGGTTATAATTATCAGATATTAGATTGTAATTGTCAGAAATTAGATTATAATTATCAGATATTAGATTAAAAGTGTCAGAAATTAGATTATAATAGTCAGATATTAGTTTATAAGTATCAGGTATTAGACAATATTGATAAGAATATTTGTAATTGTCAACCTTGCGTACTTTCAGATTCTTCATGTTTGAAGCCATCTCCTCTAACCAAACTGCTTCTTGACTTTGCTCATCTGACAAAGCCAACAACTCTTCCAAGTCCAACCTGGATCATGCAATCGCAACAACAACTTTATCCAGGTCTCCTCTGAAGTCACTGCGGATTTGCAGAACTATATCTTCTTAAGATTGGAGAATCTTTGCAGCAGCTTAGGGATAATTGAGTTCGGTGTATGCTCTGAGAAATTTATACAATGTCGTAAGGTCGCCGGCGTCGGGGAATGGTTGGAAGAGGGTTGTCGGCGCCGAGGGATGGGAGGGGGAAGGTGGTTGCCGGCCGCCGACAAGTGGCTAGATAGTGACAGTGGGTGGGGTGAAGGAATTATGTCTTCGATAAGTGCAATTACTAGATATATCAAGGATCACTATTATGGAGATAATAAGTTCGTTCTTTTGGGGCGTCATCCTCTATTGCTAGACTATGAGAGATGATCTTTGGACTAGTCAAATAGTCCAAAGCCCTTTAGAATGGATCCTATATTGGTCACACACAAGGGTATTGGGTTAAGCAAGTAAGAGACCCATTAATGGGCATCATGAGCAATTAACTAATCATGAATTGGATTGGGCTAGCATAGTTAGATTGGAATTAGGTTTTGGGCTTTTGACATGGGCTCTTATTTAGAGATGAGATTTATAAATAAGATCCATGCCTAGGGTTTGTAGTAAGTAGTCATAATTCACACACTGTGAATTTTGACATCAATGCAACCAATCCCAAAACCCTAATCCTCTCTCCAACTCACGGCCCTCATCCTCCCCCCACGTCCGTACGGCAGGCCACCCCTTGGTGGCGCGTGTGGTGGTTATCGTGGTGGTTCTTGGTTAGTATGTCTCTCCTCTCCGTTGAAGGTTGATTGAAGCGTTCAGTCACGACTAACTAGCATTAGTGGAGGTCTTAATCTGTGCCCGTGGACCAAGTAGAGGAATCACGCTTGGGGTTCTTTATCTCCCTTTGTTCTTGCTCGATCGCACGTGGAATCACGCTTCAAAGGTACAATTATTTGTTCTTTATGTGTTATGCATTAGATCCTTAGATTAGGTACTATATGAATATTATTCATGTTTATTTCCGCTGCGTAGTACCTATAAACTCCTACAGTGGTATCAGTTAGCCTATTGCATTTACGCATATTGCCAATAATTCTTTGATAATCCACAATTTTAATTCAATTAGGAGGGAGAATATTTAATTATGGTTCGATTATTATATTTAATGTGATTAAACTTTTGGAATAGATTAAATGCGATTTAATTATGCTCAAATAGCCATAAAGAGGACCGAATTTATGCCCTAATATGTTCGAATTTTTCGAACACCCTAACCCTAATTTTCGAATAATTTCAAAATTTATAGCCCTAAAATATGATTTTTGTGCTTGATTTTGATTTAATTCGATTTGTTTTATGTTTCATATTTTTAATTGGGTTGATTTATGCATAAAAATGTTTTATGTATGATCATAGATTTAATTTTAAAAGTTATAATTAAATTGGAATTAATTTTATGATGAACCCTAATTTTTAAAATTGAATGTGATTTAATTTTAATCTTATGGACTAATTTAATTTAATTATGATAAATGTTGTTTTAATTAAATTAAAAACACAAAAAAAAAATTTATTTAAGGTCGGCAACCGCGGCTGGGTGGCGCAGCCACGGCGGCTGCCGACCAGGTGGTGGTCCAAGAGGGAGGGTTAGGGAGGGCGGCGGTCCATGGTGGCTGTGGGCAGCAGCGTGCAACCGTTGCACGGCTGCTGCCGCGGCTGCCACCGCTGGTGCTGCTGCTGCCTTGCGCGGTAGTGGCTGCTGCAAAGCAGCCAGCCACCGTGGCTAGCCTTGGCTGGCCACGCACGGTGGCCTGCAGCCCAGCAGAAGCAGCTCCACGCTGCTGCCCTTTGAGGCAGTGGCTGCTGTCACGGCAACCAGCCACCGTGGCTAGCTTCAGCTAGCCAACCACGGTGGGCGGCGATGGTGGTTGCGGTATTTTCAAAAAAAAAAAAACAGTTTTTGAAAATTTATTTCAAGATAATTATGAATTATTTTGGGATAAAATCAGTTTTATTTTGGATAAGTTAAAATATTTTGAAAATATGATCTTTTATTTTAAAAGATAAAATTGGTTTTATTTGGATAAAATCTTTTATTTTAGGATAAAATCAAATATTCAAAAGTTGTTATATTTGATATTATCCATATTTACTCTTTTGTATATTTGATATTATCCATATTTAAGTTGTTAAATTGGTAATTATCCTAAATTAAAGTGGTTAATTTTAGATAAGATTTGTTAGGATATTCTGAGCATATTCCAAAAGGATAATAATTGATTCAAATAATGTGATTATCCCATAATTATTTTTGGATATAATTGATTTAAAATATTGTGATTGGCTAGTAATTAGGATAGAATTTTCTAACTTTGTTAGGATAATCTTTGAGGATAAATATGATTTATCTTTTAAGATTAAAATAAGATTTGATTCTATCTCATGACTAATTTAGAATATATGATATTTTATTGATGATCATGAATAATATATGATATTATCTAATTACATTAATTAAAATATGAGATATTTAGATGTCATGTTTCCTTAATTGTGAACATTCAATGTTGTAGTTTAGAAAAACATGATGAGTGATTTATTATGTGGCAATTTTATAATATATGATGTTGTTTATTGCTATATAATGACTAGTATGGCCCAGTAGATTGCTAAATACGATCTGCGCATCGTGATGTATTTTTGTAATCTTAGTACGGTCTACGAACCGATAAAGTATTTTGTAATTTTATTTTATTTTATTTAAGTCGTAGATAGAATAGAGTAGAATTACAGGTTGCAGTTAATCCAAGAAGCCCATGAAGTGAAGGCCCAAAGGAGCAAGGTGGATGCGATCCATGATGGTTCAAGTGGGAGCATTTACTTTATTAGTTTTCTTAGGATTAGGGGTCATTCTATGTCTTATTTATGCATTCAGTATTTTATGCATGTTAGATTTTATTGATGTTTTGTGATGATGCGCTAGAGTTCACTATTTAATCACAACATAATAAATCTAGGTCCCGGTAGTATTGAGGCAGCTTTTCCAATTAAAAACCCGATGAAACCTTTGACATTTATGATGGGTCATGCCAAAGCTGGGCATCATATTTTTCATTGGGGAGTGGGGGTAGGACAAATTCTACACTTTTAATTGGTTATACTCAACAAGGTTACCTAAAGATAAAGTTTAGAACCTTGAAGCTAAGGGTAATAATTAAACATGTGATGGTTAATTATTCAACCAAGAATTACAAGAGTTGTAATCAGTAAAGAGTTTACTCACCTTGAAAATGTAATGATTGATGGCAGGGCCAAAGTCCGGTTAATTATTGCACGAATAAAGGATCTTGGAATCATTTAATTCAATTGGGATCAATTAACATTGAATAAATGCTTTAAAGTTACCAATTTAATTCGCTTATGGTACTTTAAAGTTAATAAACATAATTGAATTTTGCGTTTACTTATAAGTAACATGTCGTTCTAATTTTATTATTATATATAATCTCCTCGATTGAAAATAAAGTTGAGAAACGTTCTCAAAAAGTTTAAAAGATAATCCATAAACCTATATTCCAATTTTGCTAAGATTGTTCTAAAAGACAAGTTTTAGAAATTCATGTCACATGTTTAAGGTTGGTTTTATTCAAAATGTTTGAGTAAAATACCAACACATCTTCATTTTGAAAAATGTTTCAAGGGATATAATGAGATGAGAGGTACAAACCCTCCAAAAGACAAGTATAAAAATCCAATAAAATCTCTTATCCTCAATATGATTGAATATAAGAAAGTGATTGGAAATCTCTATGATCAAAAATTGATCAAATAACAGTATTCTTCATCTACTTTATATAGAGTTTAATACTTGATTAAACTCAAATATAAATAATGATAGAATAGACTTAGCAAAATCATGAAAAATGCTTAAAGTAGTTGAACAAGGTATCATTTTGAACCTAAGAGAAATGTTCTAAGTGGCTCAAAGGGAAAGGTTTAGGAATATATGAGGATTGCATTAAGATGTTATAGGCCAAGAAATGCAAACAAGTTGCTACTTCTCAAACCTAGAACTACTTACATGCTAAAAGTTGTTATGAATAACAAATGTTTCAAATTAAATGGACCAATTCCAATTGATTAGATACTACCTCATATAGTTGGAAGGTAAAAGAATGGAAATGTTCCAATTTAAGAATTATATTATAGAAATTGATTTAGCATATTGCTACTTCTTGGACATATGATGTCTTGTTTAGATCACTCATTGCACAATGTGATTGAACTAAAGGAAGAAGTTATAGCTAAAGTAGGAATAAATCTACAAGTTTAGAAGCAAATGTTGCTACTTCACAAGTAGAATCTACAAGTTTGGAAGCAAAAGTTGCAACTTTACAAGTAGAACCTATATTTCACCTTACCTTGGTATTGGCTAGAATTAAATAAATGTTATTCGTTCTTGCCATTATCAAAACACCATTCAATGATTAGTAATGACTAAACATCGAAGATTCAAAACGTGGAATAAATGTTATTCTATGCTTCATTGAGTCATAATGTGTTTTGAATTGCTAAATAGGTTTAAAGTTCTATATGATAGAAAATAGTTAAACCATTTCTATATATATATATAAGTTGTCTCTAAACATGTCAATTAATTCGAATGAAAATGAAAATTGCATGCGGAAGATCCAAAGGGATGGACTTTCAATATCATTGGATTATGAATCCATTGATATATGTAATTATCATTCTAATTTGAAATTATGACTAAGTCACCATTTAGATAAATGATGATGCGAACTCGAGGTCGAATACATATCGATGTAAGAAAACCAAAGGTTCAAAGGCTAGAGGCGGACAATGAAACTTCATTTATGATACTATCATTACTTGTGCTTAGTTGAAGCATAAGAGTGAAATTTTGAAAAGTTCAAAATGTTCAGTATGAAGTTCAGTATCAACTTGACAAGATAATGATTACACTACAATATGATTGTAATTGTGAAAATTTAAGTCGAGACATGTATTGGCAACACATTCAAAGTATTGCGATATGATCGTAATAATGAGAATTTAAGCCAAGACATTGATAAACATCCAAGAGTTGTGAAATCGTTTTACAACAAAGTCCAAAAGAAAACCTTGTGAAGTGTTTATGAAGGAAGCTATCAATCTATATGAGATATATTTTGATAATGGATGTAAATTACCTATCTTCCAACCATTGTTCAAGGGATATACTTTTAAGATAAGCTCAAAACTAAACAAAAACTACATACGTCAAATCAAAAGTAGCAAAGACTTCATATGTGATATGGATAAGAAGAGTTCTTATTAAGTCTTTCTACAAAGCAAGGAATAAAACATGTATTAAACCGTTTGATGCACGTTCGATTCCTATATAGAGCACAGGGTACTACTACACAAACCATACTTAGCACAAAATGTTTGTTGCTCAAGTAGGTGCCCTTATGGAAATTGTTCCAAAAGGTCAAGTGGGAGTAGTGTAAATCTCAAAAGAGTTCGAGAAAAGCAACAAACAAACATGGTTCAAAACCTTGGTTGGTTCACCCTATGCTAAATATGCCTCCTCAAAAGGCAAGTGGGAGTATAAGAATCTCGAAAGGTTCGAGAGCCTTGAAAGAGTTCAAGAAAAGTGATTTCGAAAATCTCGAAGAAATTTGAGAAGTTATCGAATAAAAGCAACAATATGAGCATGATTCACCTCATGTTACAAATGACAACGCGTGGTCTCATTATGTGTAATGGGATTAATAACCATGTGTCGAAGGTAGTACATTCCAAGTGCACATCCTCTATTGTCGTTTCTCATTGAAAACTAAACAAAGTTGTTGTATGAGTTTCAATTGTTGCGTAAAACCCACAAGGATGACTAGCATATGTAAAACTTAGTCAAAGAAATATGATGTCATATTGACTAAGAGTTCTAAAATATTTATTTTGGAACATGATGATTATGCAAGTAATAAAGATGATTTGACAAGTTATGACTCCAAGTGGTTTAAAAACCATGAATCTGAAATAGATCCTAAGTCTGTAAGCAAGTGTATGACAATTGAGTAATTTGCCTAAATTGGGTGAAACCCAATATAAACAAAGCAGACAAGAAAGAAAAACGTTTTCTAACTAAAGCAAAGACTTGTTAAGGGATTCAACAAATTCTTAGTATGACTATGATTGCGATGAAACCTTTACATTAGTCATGTTGCAAAGATCTATTAAAGATATTTTAGTGATTTTTACCTTATAAGATTTGGTAGATGGATTTCAAAACACTTTCTTGAAATTGTTCATGAAATAAGATTTGTATATGATACAATCAAAAGTTTGGAGATCCAATAATCCTAGGGATGCATAGAAGATCCATAATAGATTGTAGTTAGCATCAGAGAGTTAATGTTCTTAATTTTGGGAGTTAATCAAATCGTTTGATGTTCTCGTAAAATGAAGAAAAGGTCTTGTGTGTACAAGATGTTTAGTGGGAGCTATGAAGTCTTCTTGGTCTAGTACAAAGAGCGATTATTTGTTGCTTGAATAGTCAAGTAATGGTTAATGCATTTTGTATGAAAATCTTGAAGAAGAAGATGAGTACATTTGGGATTCAAGATCTATATACATAGGTCTCGAAGGATGTTTGAGTTTTGGTTAAGAAGCTTATATTGATAAGATTCTTATAAGGTTCAACATTATATTGAAAAGAGTTTCAATCCCTTGTGACATGGCACGTTGCTTAATGATTCAATACCTTGAGAAAGGATTGATGAAATTAAGACTTTGAGTGATGATCCTTATGCAATTTGCAAAGGATGCATCATGCATACCATGGACTATACTCGTCTATTTGATTCACGTGTTTTAAGAACAAGTGATGATAGATTTCAATCGAAATCCAATGTAACGTTGGAATACAAATTAGAAATTCCTAAGTTCCTTGCGAAAGGGCGAAGGAAAATTCTTAGTGTATGGAGATAAAAATGATTATAAGATTTAGAAATTGCAAAGTTCATGTTTATGAGAATGTCTCATGAACTCTACTTACTGAACCCCTTCCATGACCAAGGTATGAGAGTCATACTAAGGTTTTTGGATTGAAGCAAGTTAAGTAATTTTAGTTGTGTATGTTTTGAGAAAGCATATTACAAAAGTAAATACATTAGCTTGCAGAATTATGTTTATCAATTGAAACAAAGTTTCAATCTTATTTAATCGTGGTTTCAAGATTAAATAAAATTTCCAAAATAATTATGAATTGATGGGTTCACTAGGTTGATGACCTTTTGAATGAAACCCCACAGGTGAACTAAATTCATATATTATTTAAGTTCCTAGTTCGGAATCATTAAACTGGACATAAATGATTTCCAATAATGGACTAGCATGTTAAAATTGATTGGATAGCGCAATTTCATGGGCTATAGGAGCGTAGTGATGCTCGGTCAATCACATGGATATGCATGAATGATGCATGATCGAACTACAGACCTACTTTGAAGTTCAAGTATAGAGCTTCCGGATATATTAGTGGATTCCTTTGACATGAGTGGAACATTGATCTCATTCAATGATTGTTTTAACTGTGGTACATTCAAACGTCTGGCCGTAACTGGAGATTATAAAGGATGTTTCCCGGTTACTTCATGAGTTGAGTGGGAGTTTTGGTTGCCATAAGATTGGATTGAGTCTACCTATTTAATTAGGAATGTGTCTTGGCCCCTTGAAGAGGGAGAATTCAGAAAATGCATGGCCGTGCTCAAATGGATTACATTGTAACCATTTGTTTTGTAATTCTAACTCAGATTTCAAGAAAGATTAGCAGATTAATATGATCACGACATGAGATGCAATCATATTATCAAATCGACACACATTGACTTAAGGAATTTGAATATTGCGCACTTGTCTCAAACAAGTGGGAGATTGAAGGAACTATGTCTTCGATAAGTGCAATTACTAGATATATCAAGGATCACTATTATGGAGATAATAAGTTCGTTCTTTTGGGGCGTCATCCTCTATTGCTAGACTATGAGAGATGATCTTTGGACTAGTCAAATAGTCCAAAGCCCTTTAGAATGGATCCTATATTGGTCACACACAAGGGTATTGGGTTAAGCAAGTAAGAGACCCATTAATGGGCCTCATGAGCAATTAACTAATCATGAATTGGATTGGGCTAGCATAGTTAGATTGGAATTAGGTTTTGGGCTTTTGACATGGGCTCTTATTTAGAGATGAGATCTATAAATAAGATCCATGCCTAGGGTTTGTAGTAAGTAGTCATAATTCACACACTGTGAATTTTGACATCAATGCAACCAATCCCAAAACTCTAATCCTCTCTCCAACTCACGGCCCTCATCCTCCCCCCACGTCTGTACGGCAGGCCACCCCTTTGTGGCGCGTGTGGTGGTTATCGTGGTGGTTCTTGGTTAGTATGTCTCTCCTCTCCGTTGAAGGTTGATTGAAGCGTTCAGTCACGACTAACTAGCATTAGTGGAGGTCTTAATCTGTGCCCGTGGACCAAGTAGAGGAATCACGCTTGGGGTTCTTTATCTCCCTTTGTTCTTGCTCGATCGCACGTGGAATCACGCTTCAAAGGTACAATTATTTGTTCTTTATGCGTTATGCATTAGATCCTTGGATTAGGTACTATATGAATATGATTCATGTTTATTTCCGCTGCGTAGTACCTATAAACTCCTACATAGGGGATGAGTGTGTGCATTATAAACCGGACTAACGTGAAACGGTCTCACTCAAAACATTTTGTACTCAGTTAGTGTTATAAGGGTCACTCAATTAGTGATATAGGGTTTTCTTTTTTTTTTATTTTTTTTTTTAGGAAAATATAGGGCTTATTTATTAGTAAGTGTTATAATGGTTACACTGTGAGTGTTGTAGGGGTTACTTTATTTGTTAATTATTTAAGAGTTACTCAATATGTATAATAAGGGGCTACTCTATTATGTTAGTAAGATAGGGGTTAACTCGTCAGTGTCATAGGCGTTACTATTTTTTTTTACAAGTAGCCACACGGTGTGCCAATCGCATAGAAACCGTGTTGTATATTTTGTATATGTCATCATGGGTGATATGTAAGAGTAATTTGCATGCATTTTTTTAACTTTTCTTATATCTGTGTACATATAATTTTTTTTCACTATTATATACTTGTATGTGCAATAAAAATATTAAATGATTACATAAAATAATAATAATAATAATAATAATAATAATAATAATAATAAAAAGACAATTAATCAAACAATCAAGGGCAAGCCTACGCATCCTTCTAAGGTCATATATAGTTAAAGTTTACAATATTTGAAAAAAAAATTATACTAAGCAGTGGCTTTTCAGATTTTTAGACGTGTAAATTTTTTGACATGGAAGATGTAATATGTGTGTGGTGATGAGGTTGATTCATCATGTGATAAATTTAGTAGGTGATGAGACAAGATAATTCATATATTTTATCCTCCACGTGTGAAAGAAAAATATGAGAAGTAATATTTACATACATAATTAAAATACAACAACTTTTTGGTGAAGCAGGCCACCCCGTGTGGCAGGGGTTACCCAAGTTATTTTGTTAAAGGTCACCCGAGTTATTCAGTCAGGGGTTACTCAAGTTACTCGGTCAGGGTTACTTGAGGGGTTCAGACAGGGGTTACTCGAGAGGTTCACTCGGTCTAGAGTTATTTGAGAGGTTACTCGATCAGGAGTTACTTGAGGGGTTGCTCGGTCAGGGGTTACTCGAGTTGAGGGGTAACCTCAACAACTCGAATAACCCCTGACCGAGTAACTCGAGTAATCCTGTTCACACGATACAGCAGACCGCATACAAAAAATTGTGATAAACATATCAAATGTCTAAAAATATGTGACTATATTCATGCTATATGTGAATATAAAAAATCCTATTTTTAGAAGTTACATGTTAAATTTCAATTGTTTTAGAGGCCATAGAGAAAAAAGATATGACTTTATTTGTGATATACGAAATACAATATTAATACAATGATCATGTTTTTTATTAATAGAAATTATTTTTCCAAGCATATATTGAGTTCACAAAGTTTTATATGTGGTTGGCTACACCGTGTGGATGAGATTATTTGGTCAGGGGTTACTCGGTAGATCAGGGGTTACTTGGTCAAGGGTTATTCGATCAGTTCATTGATTGATTATCAGTTCATTGATTGAGTTGAATTATATTTAAAAACTTTACATTATTCAATTTAAGAATAAAAAAGTTGTCTTTAAAGCAGTATATCATTATTTTAAAAGGTTAAAAATGCATGATTAAGACATTTATGTAAGTAAATTCATTATTACTCATTAATTCCTTTTATCTTAAAATTTTGTGAAATGAATACAAGTAATAAGATTTGTAAGTCGTACATCGCACACATCGCACAGATGCTATGCTAGTTGGTTATTAAACTTGTACTTGGTTCTACACAAGTACTAATTTATACGCAAGTACGTTTTGTTGGATGATCCGATGATATAATAGGAGTAATTTAAAGCCATTTTTTTTTACTTTCCTTCTCTGTTTCATTGATGCATTCCAATCGGCTTAACGGTGAGTCGCAAAGTATATTTTACATACCGTACTAGTACAGTATCCGTGCACGGTTTTAAAAGTTTAAATATTAAATTTTACAAAATCAAAACCAAAGTTAGCTTAATGCATAGTAGTAATTTTTTTTTTTTTTCCATTATATGATTATTCATTCACAATAATTTGTATTATTGCGTATCATAATTTTAATTCAATGTTAAAGAAAATAAATTAATTTAGAGATATAAAAAAGTTTATGTTCTTTACATATATTACCTATTAGATCATAATGACGTGCCCATTCATATATCTCATATTTTACCCTTTATGTGTACTTTTGATTTAATCAACTTAATAAACTACTTTCTCTATCTCTTAATGTGGTCACATAATTTTAAATCAGTTACTTTAGTTACCTCCAAGATAAACTATAGTTACCCTATTATAAATAAAAGTTACCCTGTTATAAGTAAAAGTTACCCATTTAATGGAGAGCTTATGTTTCTTATCTAATGGAGACTGTATAATTTACATTATAAAATTATACATTAAGCTTTTTTTTTAAATATATATATATATATATATATATATATATATATATATATATATATATATATATATATATATATATATATATATATATATATATATATATATATATATTTATATCTTAATGCCATATTTTCTACGTCCTTAAGTTATTTTGCAGCACCATTTTTATTTTTTTGCCGTAGAAAAATGTGTCCAATTGTTCCTTCTGTCTCTAATTTTTTACCCCATTGCATGTATATCGGTAATACCTGTCCTAAAATCATGCACTTCAAATATTATGCACGATAATAATTTTATCTAAAAGTTATTATCTTTGGTTTATAGTGTATATATTATATATAGTGTATATCTTCTAGTCAAAGCATAAGATTAGTACCTCATTGTATTTAATTCATCACGCCTAGTTTGAGGCTAGTATTATGTATATATGCTGACTTTTGGTAAAGTGAATAGCAAAGGAAATATTCCCAAATTCTTCCATCTTTATATTTTTATTCATGCATATTACTACATGATATTTATTTTTGATAATTTTACTTGATATGACGATTTTTCAGCAACTTTTGTGTGTGGCCAGCTAACACACCAATAACCCCTCACCAGATAACCTCTTACCGACTAAATTACCCCTGATCAAGTAATCTGCTAACCTAGTAGCCCCAAACCGGCCAAGTAACTCTTGATCGAGTGAGTAACCCTTTACTAACCGAGTAACTCCTGATTGAGTGAGTAATCCCTGACTGACCGAGTAACTCTTGACCAAGTAACCTGCCCTGACCATTCTCAAAAATATGTGATTGGCCACACTGTTTGTGATGATTTTTTTATTTAAGAATAATAATGAAATATTATGTACATATATATGCAATTAATTTTTTTTAGACAAAAACTGTATCACATAAGATAAATAAAATTTATATTTTTTGGCAAAAATATTTAGTGCCCTCTGTTTTAGTATAGAATAGTAAGCCTTGACCGACCGAGTAACCCCTGACTAATTGAGTAATCCCTGACTGACCGAGTAACCCCTGTTTGACTGAGTAATCTCTGACTGACCGAGTAACCCCTGACCAAGTAACCCTGACCATTCTTACAAAAAAAAAAAAAAAAAAAAAAAAAAAAAAAAAAGCTTTTTTTTTAATTTATTTTTTATATTTAAAAATAATAATGAAATATTATGTACATATATATGTAGTTAAATTTTTTTAGACAAAAACTATATCACATAAGATCAATAAAATTTATATTTTTTTGACAAAAATATTACTATATAATATAAATATGATATACATACGTTTCTTCTTACTCTAGTTCCACTATGCATGGTAATAATTTTATCTAATATCTTTTGTGAAATATAGTGTATATATTTTTTTCATCTTTTTAGACAAAAATTGTATCACATAAGATTAATTAATTTATATTTTGATGTCAAAAATATTATATAAGATCAATTATTTTTATTTTACTATTCAAACTTTGATATTTTTATTATATTATATTACACGAATTTTATACATAAAATATATAGGAAATAAAAGGTATTTAAGAAATTTAGTTAGCTAATTGCTTTATTTTTAGTTTATTTCATAAAAATCTTAAGTATAAAATTGTGAGTCTGTGACTAATACATTTTGATATTTTGATTAAGATCATTTTATTCTTAGTTCATTTTCACCGTCATTATTTTTTATAAATGTTAGCATTTTTATTGGTAGGGGCATGGCTGTGTAGGTTATAAATATTTTACTTTGGAGTTTGGAAAATAGCATGAATCCATGATTATTAACGAAAATAACAATAGCTTGTCCATGTATAACTCTCCCATCAATGTTATTTTTATTATTAAATATGATATTTTTTTATTTTATTGAAAGTTAGGCAATATGCCAACACTAATTGATTCAGTATTTTTTTGTAGGAGATTATTGTGCTCACAAGAGTGTCATTAAAAAAATGACATGAAAATAAACTAAAAATAAAATGGCTTAAATTTTTTTAAGACCTTTTATTTTCTTAAAATCTTACGCATTAAAATTTTGAAAAATATGTCAAAAATAATCCCAACTTTCACGTATTCGCTTTAAATAATCACAACTTTGGATTATATTAAATAACCCCAACTTTGGGGTGTATTCGCTCAAAACAGGCCCAAATCGGTCACAAACTTGTTATAATAGGTTAAGGTGACACGTGTCACCATGTGATTGGTTCATAAATTAAAAAAAAAATTTAAATAAAAAACTTACAAAAAAAATTTTTTTAAAAAAAGAGAAAAACTTAAAAAAAAAATGTAACCCAACCACCACCAAGAACCACCTTCCCCACTACCCACGAACCACCTTCCCTACAACAGCCGCGGCGGCCGGAACCCCCTTCCCTACCTACGCGCCGGCCAGAACTCCGTCTCTCACGCCGGTAGCTCCCTTTCCCCCAAAACCACCAATTTCGTAGCCTAAAACCCTCGAAATCCTACCCACCCGACCACCCAAAATCCCTAAAACACCTCCTCCACCGCATAAAAACCACCAGCCGCCCCTCCACCACCATCAGAACCCTAGCGCAAGGGTTTCGATGATGGTGGAGGGGCGGGCGGTGGTTTTTAGCAGTGGGGGATGGTATTTTAAGGATTTGGTGAAGGTTGTGGGATTGGTTGTTTGAGGGAAAGGGGTGTTGGTTAGGGCGGTGCCGGCGTGGGCCAACGTGACCGCATGTGGGAGGGGGTCTGGCCGCAGCAGGCTGAGGTCGAGGGCTTGGGCTAGGCCGGTGGCAGGCCCGATGACGGTGGTTGTCGTGGGTTGGGGGCTTGGCCATATGGGGTTAGGTTTTTTATTTTTTATTTTTTATTTTTAGTTTTTTTTTTTAAATTTTTTTATTATATTTTCAACCATTAACACGATGACACGTGTCAATAATTAAAAAAAAAATTACCTGTTTAACAGGTTACCGGTCACATGGGCCTATTTTGAGCGAATACACCCCAAAGTTGGGATTATTTAAAGCGAATACACGAAAATTGAGATTTTAACAAATTTTCCTAAAATTTTTTAGACAAAAGTTGTATCACTTAAGATCAATAAATTTTAATTTTGTTGGCAAAACTATTATATAAGATCAACTATTTTTATTCTAATATACGAACTGTGATATTTTTATCATATTATATAATATTTGAATTTTATGTGTAAGTTTTATAGGAAAGAAAAGGTCTTAAAAAAATTTGGTGAGCTAATTGTTTAATTTAGAATAGCGGGAAAGGCGGGAATTTTTTTAATGATGAGACGACACGTGGAGCAATTATTTTGAGTGCCCTTTGTTTTAGTATAGTTATAGATAGATGGGTTAAGAGACTTACGGAGTATTGGGTTATCAAATAATATCATCGGAGATTTAGTGATACAAAATACACTCATAACGATGATTCGTATGAGTTTTTTTTATAGGGGTGGAACAAAATCAAGTTGCCATTTTCGTTAGAATCTATGTAATTAATGAGTAAAGTAACAAAAACCGTTTC